>NC_045609.1:75711737-77019402 GCF_009762305.2 Zalophus californianus | reverse complement strand
CGTGGTGCCCGAGCACAGAAAGGGCCCCAACAACAAGCAATGGGGTTAAACTTCTGAAACAAGGAACTTATTTGTACAGAATAAGAATACAGAAGAAAAGCACTATTTTCCTTTTAGCCCTTTAATTAGTGTGTTTGGCCTCCACCCAAGTTACTGTGTACCAAGCGCCTACGAATAGTAAAAACAAACTGATTTAAAGTCCCTGAAATGCATGCAACTTAAAATTCCCTACCGCACACCAGCAGTTCCCAGGGCCCGGGTCTGCGGCGCGGGGCGGAGACTACGGGGCGGCTGGGTTCCCAGCTGTGTCTGCCGGGCCGGGGCTGCCCGGGTTTGCAGCTGCGGCTTCTTTGGCTTCTGGCTGCGGGCTTTCAGTGTGGGGATCTTCTCCGTTTCCGGCACTTTTCTTATTCTTGTCTGTTGCCATGGCACCCATCTCCACGATCTCCTGCAGGGGCCGATCGGTTTCGAGGGAGCTAGGCTGGAGTTCATAAACCTGGACTTGACCCGGGACATCTATTGCTTTCTGTTCAAGTTTTTCCAGGATGGTCTGAACTTTCCTGACACCATCTCTCCTGGCCTGACGGACGTCGGCTCGTCCTTCGGGGTCTACCGAATCCAGGGCCAGCAGCTCTTTGGTCAAATACTCTTCTATCATCAGGTACTTTTTGTCCGTCTTCTTGCCTTCAAAGCTGTCCACGGCCTGCTCCAGCCCTTGCACGTTCTGTAAGATGGCCTCTACCTTCAGCACGCCTGGGTGTTTTGGGGGCGCCTCAGCTTCCCCTGGTTTGGGGGGTGTGGCTTCGGCGGGGGCAGGGCCGGGGGCTGCCCCTTCTTCGGCAGCCACATTCTTGGGGGACGAGGGAACAGCAGGAGGGGCGGGGCTGGGCGAACAAGGAACCGGAGCCGCCGAAACCTTGACTTCCACCCTCTCAGAGGTGGGTGGGGGCTTCTGGGAGACAGGTGGCGACCCCGCCTCCTTGCGGATCACCTGAATCGGGATGTGTCCGGGAAGGAGATCTGGTCCAACTGGGCCTGGCTTGCTTTCGGGTTTGTGTTCAGGTTGGGGAACAGGTGAAGATTCTCGATGAGTCATGGGCTGCTGAGAACAGGCAAAGGACACAAAGGTATTTTTAGTAACTGGCTGAGAGTCTCAGGCAGTTGTTTGTAGCTAGTACGACTGACTATAAAGAAAACTGGGGAATGGCTTCAACAGTATAAAAGAGATTTGCGAAGCCAACCACATACTGTTATACAGAATAAAAACATGCTGTTCGTGTATGGGACCGAACCACTCATTTCCACTCATCACCCTGGACTGAGCGTCTGTTACCGCTCACTGAATTTTTCTGTAGATGGTATTCTTAGGGCAACAAAAAGAAAACCAATATAGTTTTCAAAAATGAAAACTCGCTCACCAACAACCTTGCCAACTGCCGAGCTAGTTTAGCTCCAAGCAAAGTCCTGCGTGACTCAGAATTTTGGTGAGGCAGCCACGGAGGAGTAACCGCCACACGACCCTCCCTGACACCGTGGGGACGGTCTCTGTTCCGGGAGGGAAAGGCCCACGTCCTGTTTCAGAAAAGTTGTAATCTTTTTTTTTTAAATCTATGACAGCCTCGTGGTTTCTGCCCAGACTGATGTATTTTTCTGAGAGTAAGCAGGATGCCCAAAATAGTTAACTCCGGGAGAATTTTGTGGGGCACATCTGTGCCAACACTCAGCTGCGCGTCTCCACACTGACTCCTGGCTACCCAGGCTGAGGTGCTTTTTAAAGTAACTGCGAGCGATAGTTTTTAGAATGAGCTGTGCTTAAAGCAAATATCTTGGCTCTCCTCTCACCCCCCTTTTTATGACTGAAGTAGAGTTGACAGACGATGCTCTCTAGTTTAAGGAGCACAATGCGGTGACTCGACGGCTGCACACGCTCCGCAGTGCTGACCCGAGGAAGTACAGTCGCCGTCTGTTCTCATGATATCATTGACTACATTCCCTACACTGTACTTTCCATCCCCGTGATTTTGTAACTGGAAGTTTGTACCTCCTAATCCCCTTCACCTATTTTGCCCATCCCACCCCCCCCCCATGTACCTCCCTGCTGGCAACCATCAGTTTGTCCTCTGCTTATATGAGTCTGCTTGGTTTTTAGTTTGCTCTTTTGTTTTTTTAGATTCCACATATGAATGAAATCATATGGTATTTCTCTTTCTCCAAGTTATTTCACTTCACCTGATACTCTTTAGGTCTATCCGTGTTGTTGCCAATGGCAAGATTTCATTCTTTTTCATGGCTGAGTAATATTCTGGTGTATATGTATACCACATCTGCTTTATCCATTCATCTACCGATGGACACTTGGGCAGCTTCTGTATCTTGCCTATTGTGAATAATGTTACAATACACATAGAGGTGCAGTTAGGATCTGGTGGCTACTTAGCCATCTGAGCGCCAACAACCCCCTTTCCCACCAGACCTCTTTTGCCAATGCAGACGGCCTCAACTCTGGCCCTTACCACTCAGGAACCAGCCACACACCCCTCTTTGGGTCTTAAAACAATCTCTGGGTAAGAAAAATGACTTTAGAAACTCTTAAGAGGAGTTGCTCTACAGCTTGTAGTCTTTGAAAATGTCAAGGTCATGAAAGCAAAGGAAGTCTGAAGAACTGTTCCAGACCGAAGGACCGAACCACAAAGGAGACTGAGGAGAAATGATACCTAAATGCGGTGCTCATGATCCTAGATTAGATCCTGGAACGGGGAAACCACTATCAAGGAGATTTGGAAGTGGACTGTGTATCAGATAACAATGTTTTAAGGACGTTAAGTTTCCTGATTCTGATCACTGTACTGTGGTTATGAATGAGGTCTTTCTTAGGAAAATTTTTCCTGAATTATTTATGGATAAAGGGGCACAATATCTACAATTAGATCTCCAACAAAGAAACCACATGGACGATACGTATGGAAATAAGAAATGGCAAAGCAAATACAGCAAAATGCTAACAGTGAATTTGGATGAAGGGTATACTGGGTTTCTTTGTAGGACTCTTGTAACTCCTCTGTAAGGTTGAAATATTTCCAAATAAAGAAGCTAAAAAAAGAACCATAGGAGGGTGTTATCACCATTTATGGTAAGACACCCTGCATTTGTCTATGAGGGGCTTTCCTTCTAAATATTGCGGCAGAGAACTAATTTGGCTGCTCAAGTCGGGGGGCCCAGGGCTGCTCAAGGCTCTGCTAAGCTACAAGCTATGAAAACTAATGACCTCCTCCTCCTCCTCCAGGATGTGCCCTACGAGTTGCCCCGGAAAGATGAATAGGTCTGTGCCTGCGACTTCACCAGGCTGGAAGGTTTCCCAGTCAGCCAGCCAGCCGGCTCATCATCACTCAGGCAATGTGGTCCTTTACCCCAAAGGAGAGAGGTGTAAGACAGGTCCCTGTCGTCCAGCTCAGAGCTGAACAGGTAAGAAGAACACTTCTGGAATGCACCGAGTAACCCATACCAACCCATAAGGGACTGTGATGGGATGCCACGAGGAAGAGGCGGCTTCACGAAAGAGGCAAGACTGGCTGGTTCCTTGGAGGATGGGGAGAAGCTGGATTGTGATGGCATTTCAGGGAGCTGGGTCAGCAAGAGCAAAGGCACAGAGGTGGGAAGAACAGAAAGGGCTTGCCGAGTAGAGAAGGGGTATCTGTGAGAAGGCAACAAGCTGCCCGGAACACTGGAGACGAGGCTGTGGCTGGGGTATGGAAGGGGTCTGAAGGGCCCTGAAAAACTGTGCTGGGTGCTAAGACGCCCGGGTCCCAGGTGTGTAAGTGACACTACACACACCGCCCAGCTATCTCCCCCCGGGGGTGGCGGGGGTTCTGCCCCAAAGGCAGCTGCAATGACCAACGAGCAAAGCTGCAGAAAGAACTGAGCATTCCCAGCACCTGTCCTGCATTTCTGCCGGTGACCGGCCAGTGTCAGGATCTCGCTTTCCCCCCGTAACACGTGGGAGCTAGTTAGGACCCATGGAGGAACCAGGGCACCCGCACATTGCTCTTGAGCCCCTGGAGAGACGCTGCGGGGGTCAGTCTGTGGACACCAACTCCGTACCTGAGGCCTGTCAACCACGGTGTGCACCCGGTGGGGCAACGGTGAGTGCCCCGGTGTGCTGCTCCTGGCTGGAGAGCCCTCCCGGCTGGATGCACCCCGGACGGGTGACCGAAATGGGGACGCTGCCGGCACGGGCCGGGGCTCCCAGTCGTCCCCTGGGGCCCGGTGGTACATCGGCTGGTAGGTCTGGTATTCGGCCTGCTGAGCCGGGTAGTGGGTCTTCTGGGCGTGGTGGAAGGAAGGCTGGGCGGCTGGCCGGGTGACATGCTGCTCGTGTATCACAGGGATGGGGATATAGCCCCGGGGGAGCTGGTGAGTGCCCAGGCTGCTCCTGCCGGCGGAGGAGAGCAGGCCGGCCGACGAGGACGCGGACGAGCAGTCCGAAGCCGCTGGAGACTGGGGTCGCTGCAAGACACAACGAGTGGAGGCGTGAGCGACCGTCTGCCCTGGAGCCCCAACTGTGCCTCCTTTATGTGCCTGCTCAGGGTAACACGTTAGGACTGTCTACCTGTAAACCTTTCCATCTCCAAAATGTACTGCTAGGGCTCGGGGCTCTAGAGCCAAGAGGCTGGCATTCCAATTCTTCCCAGCTCAAACAGCCTTTTTAAAATTAATTAATTAATTAATGAGAGAGAGAGAGAGAGAGAAGTGCCCAACGCGCTGCTTCTGCTGTTACTGATGTCACCTCTTTCTCTAATCCTTCCCCTGCGATCTGCAGAGGACACAGCTGGGCACGGAGAGCAGCACTTACCGTGTGCCCGAGGCGGGCCGGCCCCTGGGCTGCCTAGAAAATCAGGTGGGTATTTCCCCAGCTGGCTTCAAAGGGCCCTGTTAGCTCAAATTTGCCTCAGATTTCTCTGATTCACGTGTCCCTCAAAAGTGACATTCTTACAACAAAATATTACAAATTCAGGCCCTCCTCCACGAAAGGAACAGAGGCAAAGGAGGCAAGGCTAACTCTGGGCACAGGCACGGAGTGAGAATCAGCACTCACAACACCGGACAATCTGCAGACGGGAAAACCAGAAGGGCTTACTGCTCAGGAATCCTACTGGGGTCCGCTGGCCCTCAAATCCCAGCTAAGAGCTGGATGAAGAACTCTTTAGATATTAGTGCATTGAAGCAGGGACTTCAGGCTTAAATAAAACCCTATCATCGAGCAGCTGACCCCCCGACTCTTTATTTTGGGTTTCCTTTTTTTTTTTGATTTTATTTATTTGAGAGAGACACACAGATAGTGACAGAGACAGCAAGAGAGAAAGAGCACAAGCAGAGAGGAGAAGGAGAAGCACGCTCCCGCTGAGCAGGGAGCCTGACGTGGGGCTTGATCCCAGGACCCTGGGATCATGACCTGAACCGAAGGCAGACGCTTAACCGACTGAGCCACCCAGGCACCCCTCTGGGTTTCCTTTTAAGCCATGGGACACTGTATCAAAACAGCTCCAAGCAGTTAATGCCTATCCGTAAGTACTGAACTAAATGAAATAACATATAGTTATTCCTGTGTTTTGGACACAGAAAGCCTGGTAGGAGTAAGGAGCACCAGATTAGGAGCCAGAAGGCCAGGTTTCCGGTCCCAGAAATGCCATACTTCCACCTTTATACATTTGGACCAAGTCGTTTACCCTTCTGAATCCCAATTCCTTAACCACAGAAATAAGCCATGACCCCTGCCTGTGGGGTCACACACATGTGAAATGCTGGGGGACACTGTGGAGCTGTCATGCTGTCTCTGCTGGGTGACCTTTGCTGTTGCAGGCCAGGCCCAGATGCCCTGCATGTTACACCGGCTGGCTCTCCTTACCTCAGGTCTGTGGGAGCCTGGGGGCTGGGCTCCCGCAGCTGCTGTCACCGCCTGTCCACACTGTTTATCTGGCTGGGTGGCTTCCACCACACCCTGCAGGGGTGACTGGGACCTCTGAGGAGCCTCTGTGGCCGCCTCGGTTCGGAATCGCTGTGTCCCTGGCTGGGGACAGACAAAGGAAGGGCGCGGCTGCCGGCCCTCGGCGCCTTCGTGGAGGACAGGAATGGCAATGTAGCCTGGTCGGAGCTGGGGGTACACGGCGTGGCCTTCCCGAGCAGGGAGCAGCCTGGGGCCCTCCTGGGAAGGGCCATTTGCAGAGGACGGTGCTTCCTACAACACAAAAAAGAGAAAGAGTCTGGTTAGGAGCTGGGAAGAAAACACCCCAAAGAAGCAAAAACACGGTGCTAAGTGCCACCTTCTGGAGTGATTCTGGGCACCTCCCCCACCTCCGGCATCAGCCAAGCTGGCCGAGCACAGAAGGTGAGGCTGCTCACAGGCACCCTCTGCGTCTGCCGGAGAGCCCCTCCCCTACAAGGCCGCTGTATGGCCAGTTTACGAGTTAGGGGCATCGAGGGAAAGCAGGTGAGCCAAGGTGTCCATTGAGCACAGAGAGGTCCCAATTTCCCAAACTGGTCAGACAGGTTTCTTTTATGGGTAACAACCAGCAGCTGTATGTAGGAGAGCCACTGACTGTCCCCCAAATCAGAGACCCAGATCAGAAGGTGTGAGGATGAGTCAAGGCCAACCCACTAAATTATAGCCAGCTTCCCCGCTGCCTCAAAGGTCCTAGTGTTTCCTAACGACACAGGTTGTGCTGGACCCAGACACAGGACACAGCTTGGACGCCCTCGTAGACAGGCGGCAGTGGGGCGAGGCTGCCCACCCGGGGACACTTTCGGAACAAGGTGCAAGAGAGGGAGATCAGAAGGCACACAGGGGCAGCGCAGCAGGAGAACAAACTTCTGCTGGTCCAATGATGGCGGCAAAGGCTGCTCTGGGGCGAGGAGAGGCGGGGGCCCCTCTCCTGTCCTCTCATGAAGTTGTCCCTGCAGCCGCCTGGCTATTTCGGGACCCTTGAGGAGGCCAAGTTCCAGATGGACCACAGAGAAAGATCTTGTTTCAGACAACAAGGCCGGGCAGTCACTCACGGGGCAAAGTCACTTCTCACCAAGGGCTGAGCAACCAAAGTCAGGGACACCCCCGCAGGGCTTCCAGTCTTGACTACCCCCTGAAGCCACCTCGAGGGTCCTTTACAGAGGAGGATGCTATGAACTGTGCCACTTACACACATCTGGCTAGGTCACTGATGAAGAAGGAGAACGATCCTTCCTTAAGGAGGCATCTCTCCGAACTGCAAACAAATGCCAAAGACTGAGAATCTAGGAGCTTGCAGGGTGTAATTCTCACTGCCGCAAAACCAGTCACAAGGAAGGAAAGCTCCTTTGCATGTTGAGTGATCGACCATTATAACTGTGCCTTGTGTCTGTGTTGGGGTGCAACAGCTGGCGGTGGTGGACCCTGGAATTTAGCTCTTTCAGACTCCGTCAACTGCTTCCCTCCTGCTGAGCCCCTACCCCGGGCCTCCTGCACAGGGGAGAGGCAAGGGTGTCGCTGTGTCCTTGGGGACACCAGCAGACAGGCACTCTCAGATTAGAATCCCCACGTGCTCGGGGCAGCAGCATTATTTTAGCCTGCTTAGCTCTCGGGTCACCCAAGAGCAGGCCGTGGGTTCCTGCCGTGAGACGGGCACCAGAAGGCACTGAGGACACCCAGCGCTATGTGGTGCCGACTCCTAATCCACCATCTCGGCGTGTGAACCCCTCCCTGGGGCAACCCTCCCTCCAGCCTGAAGCAGGGGCCCGGACAAGTCCTGGGCCTCTTCTCTGCTGGCTGCCTGGGAGCTCACTGTCCACCTCCCCCGCCAAGCAACGTACAAAAGCCTCAGCTATCCACACAATCCTCGGGCAGGGAGCTAGGAAGCCCTCATCCACTGACTACCGCCTGGTGACCGTCTTAGCTACTCTGATGCTGGGCACTGCAGGCCTACCAGACCAGCAAGGCATGATCCCTGCCGACTAGGGGCTTACAAGACAGTTTGAGACAGCAGGAAACACACAGGAAGCAAACACCCTCTGGAAAGCATGGGAGACTCTGCAAATGGGGGAAATGCATGGGCTTTTCTAGCTAGGATGGGGCTGTCCTAGATAGGATGTCAGTTGATTCTGACCTCTATTAGTAACAGTTCTGTGATCTGGGATAATTCTAACCTGTGAGCTTTAATTCCCTTATCTAGAAAATGGAGCTAGCAACACCCATCTCGCAGGACTGCTGGGAGGTTTTATGAGAGCACATGCAAGAAGGATGCCCAGAAGGCAGCAACCCATGTGAGTTCCCGCCCCCAAAAGGCGCACAATCATGCTGCGCAGACCCCAAAGTGTCAAAGGAATCAAATCTGAAGGACAAAGCTAACTGATAGAAGATTCAGAGTAGGGGCTGCCCCGCAGGAAATGAGAGTCCCTGGGATGGTGTTGAACCTTCTGAGAGTTGAACTTTCTGTGAGGATGGAAATGTTCTTTTTCTGCATGGCAGTAAACAGGTAGATACCTGCATACAAACCTATCAAAGCATACACTTCCCTGGAACCTCCACGCTGCCCAGCCCCTGCTGCATTCCACCCACACCATCCAATTTTAACCGGTGAGGGCTGCCAACCCCACCACCCCCTGCAAAGCCGGCCGTTGGCTGTGCCTCCAACTCAGCCCCTTCCAGGGCCTGGAAACCTTAGATGGACCTGGCTGAGGCTTGGCTCCTCCTGGGGGAAGCCCCTGGATCCAGAAGGCACGGCAGCTGCCTGCCAAGAGCTGCGTACTTTATACGTCTCACTGAGTAGATTTTGTAGCAGATTTTGTACAACGACAAGAGAAAAGGGAAGACAAAGGCTGGAGGGCAGGAGGGAGGGAGGAAGGAAGAGCACTTCCTCCTGCCCAGAGGAGGTCACAGCGGGGACTGCCTCCTGGAGTCAATACGCTACCTGGATCTGGGAAGACGTGCTCCGTCTGGGTCTGGTCTTGGTCGTGTGGTTGCTGGGGAAAAGCCGTGGTCACTGGAGGTGGGGTGGGGAGTCTGAGCAGCAGAGGGAAGGAGGACAGCATGCGAAGGTAAGTGCTGAGCTGAAGAAGGTAAGGCCAGAGAGCTGCTGACAAGAGATGCCTCAGCAAGACAGGAGGAACCGAAAGGAGAAACCAGAACACGTCAGGAAACGAGGGGAGGAGTCCGGGGTGAGAGGAAGAAAGGAAGGAAGGGCAAAGCAGGGGCTGAGGGCGCGGAAAGGAAGGGTGACCCAGGGAGGCAAGCAGGAGGAGGAAGAACGGAAAGGCCTCCGTGGCTGGCAGGACAGCAGCAGTGAGGGTAAAGGGCTACTACCAAGACCCGCGTTCTCAGCCTGGGGTTGACAGAGGGATGGCGCTGCCCGCTGGGGGGTTAAGGGCGACCTGGAGGCCCTGATGTTCTGCACTCTGGCTTCTGTGTGAGTTGACCCATTTATGCCTTTTAATTAAAAAAACCCATGTCTCTTCATGAGTCTCACATCTAAAAGAATGCTCCCATTCCAGTCTGATCAGGGTTGTTTAGAAAAACACTGCTGGGGGTAAGTAGAAAAACCACACCGGCTTTACAGAGTAGAAGAGTAAGCACTTGTACAGGAATGAATAATTTAAACCAGCAGCGAAGCTCCCACCTAGACGAAGATCCGTAACAGGAATGAATGCTGACGCCTCCCCGCTTCTGCCAAGTCTACTCTGCTAGAGTCCCATCAGTAGCAGACGCTTCAGGGTTTACTAACTAAAGAGCACCACCTCAAAGAGTTAAATTGCCCTTCCTGCCTTCCATGGTACTTTACATCACAATCTAATAAAAAAAAAGACAACATTTTCTAAAATGAGAAAAGTGGGGCGCCTGGGTGGCTCAGTCGGTGAAGCGTCCGACTCTTGATCTCAGCTCAGGTCTTGATCTCAGGGCCATGAGTTCAAGCCCCTTGCTGGGCTCCAAGCTGGGTGTGAAGCCTACTTTAAAAGGCGAAAGATTTATACGATCTGAAGAGAAACCAGAGTATGTGAAGCCTACTTTAAAAAAATAAATAAAATAAAAAAGTAAAAAAGAGAAATGTTATAGTTTATGATTCTTGTGGAATATGAGGAGAACATGCCTCCTCAGTCCCCTAAGAAGTTCCAGCACATCTAGAAAGAGCCTATTGGTTAGGCCAGCATCCTCAATACAGGACCCATGACTTGCTCCCTTCTGACCTCAGTGGGGACCAGGGACTGCCCCCTTGGGGTAGCTCTTCTGGGGAGGGAGGGGCGAGCTGCGGTCACGTGACCAGGCAGGCCGGCAGGTCCTCACCATCTCACCATGGCCTGCCCTGCAGCTGCTTAAGGAGGAATGACCGCACTCCAAGAATTATTTTCCAGTGCAGCTCAGCTCATCATCTTTATCTTTGGGCAAAGACATCAGGAATCCATATATACGAGATCCGATGAGGAAATAAGGCTTTGCTTATCTTACTCCATGCATTTATAAAAGGAACTGGTTCATTCTTCTCCCTTGCTTTGCACTGCAGTAAAATCTTGAGGCGCATCTCAGGGCACTCCACAACTCCATGAGATGGCCAGGATAAAAAGCAGAGAAAAATTACCCCAGATGAGCCAAGATTTGCCCTATTAAGGACAAGGTATTATTAGAGAAGCCTGGGGTCAGACTCTGAGCTTGGGTGAGCCCGGTGGACTTACGCAAGTCTTGTTTGCTTAAGAGCACTCTTAAGAGCACCAGTGATTTGCTGCTGGTCTTTAATAACAATGTGGGCACTAAGAGGGCAGCTAGGAGATGTGGAAAGAGACAGCACTCGGTCCTTATCCTGGATCTACCCCTAAATATGTGTGTTATATAAGCAGCTCACATCCCCTCTCTGGACCTTACTCTCCTCAGCTGTAAAGTGAAGGCGAGGCCCAGAGACTCCAGGAAGCAGTGTTTCTCAGACTCTAGGCAGCATCAGGAGCACCGAGAAAATGCTTAAAAATGTAGACCCTAAGTCCAACCCCAAGACGGTGTGATTCGGTGGTATGTGGTGAAGCCTAAACCAGGACTGCACTGAAAAACACTGATCCACGTGAGGTTCCTTCCCGCTCTGGCGTTCTTTATGGTGCTTATTCCAAGGTCCCCTCTGGCTCTAAATATCTACATAAAGCTCAAAAACAAGGAAAAGTTGATGTCACAGAAATTTAAAAATGACCACTCTTAACTGTGTTCAGTTAAATCAGAATGGCAGTCACTGGGATTTAAGGTGTCCCAATGTTAAGAGGTGGCCACTGACCCCCTGGAAGGACTCCTTGTGCCTTTTTTTTTTTTTTGGTTAAATGTTTATTTCAGTGAGAGAGGGAGCAACGGGGGGAGGGGCAGAGGAAGAGGGAGAGAGAGAATCTCAAGCAGACTCCCCACTGAGTGCAGAACCCAACATGGGGCTTGATCTCACAATCCTGAGATCACATCTGAGCCGAAACCAAGAATCGGGTGCTTAACCGACTGCGCCACGCTGGCTTCCCAGGACTCTTTGTGCCTTAAAAGCAGGGTAAGAACAACAGCTCTTGGGTACCTACCAGGCATATGCCAACCACTGAGCTGGACATTGCACTTTCATAGCCTTCGTGGCTTTGGGGACAGCTGGGGAGCAGGGTTTGCCTTGACCTATCCACAATCGGTTCCCAGTTTACTGAGTGGCCTCTGAACCCTGAAAACAGCACCCATCAACCCCCAACCTCAACTCCATGGCACATCGCTCTCCAAAGTGTTCTCAGCACCTACAAGTCCTAGCTCCCACCACTGTGGTCTGAACGAAGGTACGAATAACAAAGGTTAACTTTCAGGGCTACCCCGGAACACTTCTGCCTCCATAGCCCTGGAATCTCTAATAGGACACAGATCCAGTTAACTGGGTTTTGAGGCCAGAAGCCTTCACAACGGTCAGGTGTTGACTTGTACTAATGACACTGCAAAACTTCTAAAACAAAGAAAAAAAGATGGAGTTTGAAAACAGGAACCCTCAACTCCCCATATATCTAGGGCCTGGATCAAAATTAAGTAGCTTGGCTCACTTCTAGCAGGCAGGTAACAAAAATAAAAACTTTCTTCTAAAGCACAAATAGTTGAGTTTCAACATCCTTCCAAGACCTTCTGTTTGGTACACTCAGGCCATCGAAATGAATGAAGTATTATAGCCAATTTGATATATCCTTCAGCCAAAGTCAAAATTCCTCCAGTTTTCTACCGCATTGTGATAAAGGGTCTCTCCCTCTGCCCAAGTTTGGGCATTTAATGGACATCAGGTAAATTCTGAATAGCAAGTCAAATCCACCTCCACAGAAGTCCGTGTGCGGTGCTCCTGGTAAGAAAAGAGTCTGTGCTGACCACAATTGCTGGACACAGGCCAGTGACAGGGCGACTAGAGGCTTGATCTGATTGCCTGTTATCAAAGCACACATATTTTATCCTGGGATCACCAAGACAGGTGTCCTGATGTGTTCCTACCGGAGAAAACTTTCTATAGAATGAAACTTAACACCTCTTTTCTTTGCAGCTGTGTCCAAACAAGCAGGAATGAACCAGTGTGAGCCCTGGGCTTCAAGCTGTCACCCTGAGCTCCAGTCCCGGCCTGCTGCTCACTAGCTCTGTGCCCTTGGACAGGACTCCTGGCTACCAAGACTCAGTTTCTCCAGCTGTAAAAATCCCCACACCTCCTAGGGATTTTTGCAAAATTTAAGTGAAATAAGGCGTAAGAAAGACTTTGTAAGCTGAGCCTGCTCCAAGCCCTACAAAATCACGTTCCCTCATTCCACAAATGGTTATTAACAGACCCCGCTTTTTCTGAGCAACACCTGGTTGAGCCTATAGTGTACAATGCCTAAAACGTCAGTGGTCTCACCAGTCGGCAACAAGCCTGAGTTAGAAGCCCCTTTATCCGAGAGTCTTAAGGACACTAATTAGCAAGGATGCCATTTTCTCTGCTGGGAACTGTACCTAATGCTTTACAATCTGGAAGCAAACACAGCCCAACATTCTAGGGGCCGAGCCCTAAACCCCTGTCCCCCTCCAAGAAGCCCCAGCCCAGCCACTCTGAAAGGACCTGCCCTGTGGACCAATCCACACTCAACTTGCACTGACTGTGGCTCCTTGCACTCCTGCCCGAGACCTAGTGAGAAAACCCAGGCCAGGTTGGGGCAGGATGATGTGTCTGGGAGCAGAACCTGTCCTGGCGTCTCACCAACAATCTCAGTGTGTCCCCCACCAGGGTGTACGGGCACCTTTCAGGCCAGGCACCAAGGGCCACAGCTGGCATTTCGGCATCAGCCTCCAGCCTCCCCATTTCCCACACCCCCTGGAGCCCTCCCTCAAGGATTCCATGTAGCAGGTGTGGCCCAAGGTCACATAGGCAGTTACCAGGCCGAGAACCCCGGTCACCCGATGCCCAGCTCCTGAACTCATGGCTTCAGGGAAATGAAAACCCTAGCTAGTTCCTCTTCAGAAAAAAGGAGTAGGGACACCTGCTCTAAGGATCTGAAATCACGAATCACAGATGGAAAAATACCTGAAATTTCCGTATCGGGAAGCAAACTGTCTGAAGTTACATAAAGAGACGCCCTCATGGTTCATTGCATGGGTTTCTCAAGGACTGGTCTCATACGAAGGTGGAACACTGCCCAATCACTTGGCTCTACCATCTGCTAGACACCAACTATGCAAGTGTTTGCTGGTATCAGGGTGCAGGGACTCACGAGACATGCATTTTGTATAAAATCACCCCCCCCAAATCTCCAATTCACCAACTGCTGCTAGGGCAAGGGCCCCTTTAACCAAGGGTAGCTGCTTTGAGGGGAATTCCTGGGGACTCTCTTCCCCACCCTAAGCAGCTGCTCAAAGCATTCCTCCAACAACCATACTCCCCCAAGAGGGTGGTGGCAGTTAGCAAACCCCCCTCTCCTTCCACCTGCAGTGACATTTCCACCCCTTAGAATGGGGTCCAGAACAGCTGTGCAAATGGCCAGCCCCTAGCTAACATGACTCAGTTTCCCCACAACATGGACTGGGCACCTCGCTCCTGCCTGGCAACTGTCCTGGGGTCTGTACAGAGATGTGGAGGGAGACACTCCCCTAAAGGAGTCAAGGTTGAGGGTTAACACACCACCCCATGCAGCAGAGGCCCGGAAACACAATGCCTCCTGGCCTATCTTCGCTGGGGGGTCAGGGATGAATCAGAGATGAAGCTGGTTGAGGCTATGGGCTGCAGGTTTGGGTGAGGCTCCAGAAGGCCTGACAGCCTTCATCTGACCCCCTGCTGCTGCGTCCCCGAGTTATGTGGGGCATGGGAACCCCGGGGAAGGGTGCAGAGGGCATCCAGATACTAGTCGAAAGACAGCCAGCTAAGGTAGTACAAGGTGTAAGAGGCTTTGCTTCCGAGAAAAAAGACTTGAAGTCTACCAGGGAGCCATGTCCAGACAGATCTGTCTGCCATGTGGTGAATCCCCTCCTACTTCTTAGTGGAGGCTGTGATGTTTCCATGGATTGAACACATGTGTCTAGTCGGGCCCTGACTCATCACTTTCCATGCACTATCCCCCCGATTCTCGCAATCCTGCTGGACAGGTAAGGTGGTGTTCCCATTTTACAGAAGGGGAGACTGAGGTTCAGAGAGAATGAGTGATTTATCTGAGATCACCAGAACCCAGGTTTGTCTGACATCAAGGCCAGGAATGTGTTAACCCTTTCACTATTCCTGCCATACCTATACACTCTGTAATAATAATTGTGGCTAATGTCTTCAAACCCTTCATCTTCCCAGGGTAAAATGCAGCAGGGGAGAAAGCATTTAGTTTTGCCTGGTCGAGCTGGGCTGAGGTTCAAGACCTGGAACATTCAGTTCAAGTGTGCTCTGGGCCAGGGAGCCAGTGCTTGGTGCTGAGTCATTGCCTGGCTGAGGCAGGGCAGGCGGGAGTGCAGAGTGCCGGCGCCCTGCTCAATTCTGAGTCACCACAGCCCCATGCGCCCAGCCTGGGGCCTCTGGAGGGAGAAAACCCAGCTCTATCCGGGCACCTAGTCCCCGCCTGACACTCAGGGTCTGTTGGATGAATTTGGAAGATTCAGAGGGTGATGTGGCTGCCTTGTCTTCTGCACACATGTATTCTTTCCTAGCCTCCTGCTTAAGGCTTAACTATTCACTCATCCATCCATCCAGTGTCCAAGAAGAATCTTTAAAATGACGGGGGAAAAAATCTACAACTGGACCTTCATGGACGCTGAGGACATGATTTCAAAATAGGAAATGGCTGTTTTCCAACAGGATGCTGGGGAATTTTCAGTGGCAAGTCTCACCTCAGTCACTGGGGACACTGCTCTGTGCTCGGAGCTCTGGGGCAGCCACTCTGTTTACGGGCTCTTGACAAAGGCAGTGAGCAATCTGTAATTCTGGGCTTTTCTGAATTGACAGTGAATAAGAAGCCTCGCTGTGCACTGTCTGGTCTTGCTGCCAGCCACATGGAGAAAAGAGAGAGAGAGAGGTCCTTTGACAGCGCGGAAGCTGCTCTCTGTGCAGCCGGGCATTAGCGGCGTCTGGCTGCCGGGAGCTCCCAGCCTTTCCAGCTCGTCTGCTCTGAGATGCTGTGTCGCCGGTGGGGACAAAAAAGAACGTCTCCAGGCTCATACGGATGAACTTAGGGAATCAATACCGAAGTTCTTTGTGGAGAAAAGGCCATTCAGAAATGCAGTAAAAAGGAACCTGCCCCCGGGGGACCTTGGGGAGCCCAGGACAACACTTCAGTGCTTAGGAACCAACAGAAGGCTTCCAGCAACTTCCACTAACTCTAAGCGTGAGCCTGCACTTCAATAAAGGCGGCTTTCCTTTTACCAGCCGGTCCACTCTAGAGCCCAGGCCAGGTTTTACCCTCCTCTGCACAGAATCATTTACTGAGACCAGAGTCTGAACTTAGGACTCTGAAAGATGACAGCCAGCCCACTGCCCCCTGGAACTCTCAGCCCACGGGGACACGGCAAAGCAGAGAAGTGCCGCCTTTTGTTTTGTTTTGTTTTTTTAAGATTTTATTTATTTGACAGAGAGAGAGAGAGATAGCGAGAGAGGGAACACAAGCAGCGGGAGAGGGAGAAGCAAGCTTCCCGCGGAGCAGGGAGCCCAATGAGGGCTCGATCCCAGGGCCTGGGATCATGACCTGAGCCAAAGGCAGACGCTTAACGATGGAGCCACCCAGGCACCCCGAAGTGCTGCCTTTTGGAAGAAATATTCCAATCAAAGTAATGTGGAGTCTGGAGCAGGGATAGCCTGCTTCCAACTGGAGAGAAATGCTGCACAGAGAATGGCATGGAAGGAGACAGACCTGTCCTCCATATGGCACTGAACACCATGACTTGCAGAGAGCAGGTGCTCAGTAAATTTCAGATGGAATGAATGAATGAATGAAGACTTGGGCCCATCTCCTAAGTTCAGACCCAGGCTCAGGAAAGGAATGGTCTCTATAATCAACTGGGGCCGTGCCTGGGGAGCTCTGAGCATAAAGGAGTTCTGAGAAGCAGCCAGGCTCCCTGGGGGTGAGGCTATCTGTCACCCCTCCAGACACTCCCCTCCCCCCCAGGTGAGGGTAAAACCTCTGGCCACAAAGGTCCTTCCGTGGTGTCACAGCTGACAGGCCTCAGATGCATCTAATAGTTTCCATCTTAGCTGTTTTGAGGACTTATAGCAATAAGGTTTGTAAAGCACCCAACCAGCATTTGGCATATATATATGCGTATGTATATATGTGTGTGTGTGTATATATATATATATATAGAGAGAGAGAGAGAGAGAAACAAAAACATATAAGGTTCATTCTATCCTAAAGAAATTCTCTCTCATGAAGCTTTTGCAAGCTACCTCACTTCTAAGGCCCCTGAAGAAATCTTCACAGAAATATGTGAAGACTTAATAACACCAGACATCTCACACAGTCCCACAGTGCCAAGCAAGCAGTGAGGATCAAGGCCCATATTTGCAAAGGATGGGATTTGGGGTTTAGCTTCAAAAGTCCAGCTGTGAGACTGAGATCAGAGGCAGAAGAGGAGCCCAAGTCAAGACTTGATCAGCCAGCAATGGGGAGCCGGGACGGGCTCGAGAATTCCACAATCAGGCAGACAGAGGTTTCTTCAGTGTTCATCAGCACCAACGGGTCCTCAGAGGTTCCTAATAAGCAAGGCCTTTGTCTTCTGCTCCCAGTTTTCCTGTGTAAGATGTCTTAAATATTTAAGAGCAACAATAAAGCAGCAAAAATGGGAAGGAGGAAGAGTAGGTTTGGATTATGCATGGTCTCCTATTTTTGACGATAAACACCAGACCATTTAAAAAGGTCAAGAGGAACTAATAAACATGCGGAGTGCCTTATATAAGGCAACTGTGTGTCATTCCAGAAATGGGGACAGGAGGACACGGCTGATCAAGCCTCATGGGTGGTCTGAAGCTTTTCAGCTCACAACCAGCCCCAAGAGCATCAAACAGCTAAGCCCTCCTTGGCCCTGGCTAATGTCAAATGCCGCCACAGCTCCTGGGTACCAGCTTTACCCTCGTAAAGGGCAAGTCTACTCTACAAAACAGGGGACGAATTATGTTCAGTTCTTGCATAAGCCAAACACAGCCTGTTCTTTGGAGGGTAAAGTGAAGGTCTTGTATGAGCTGGACATCTAAGGCATCTGGCCATGCTCTTCATCCTCCCCACCAACAAATCCCTGTTCATCAGTCACAAAGGAATTTGCTTCCCCATCATGCAACTTGCTAGAAAATACAAAGGAGAGAATGGCCACTCATTTCCTGATTGTGCTCTGATTCTGCTAAGAGGCCCAAGAGCTTGCAATCGATCTGCAAAGAGCAGAATGATCTCATCTTTAAGAAAATTCAGGAGGCTCTACTAAACCTGGGGCAGAAAATAAATGGGTCTCTCTACTTCAATCGTAACTCAAAAAATTTCCAGTTTCCTCCGAAAGGGTGTTTCTCCATCTCTCTCCCAGGACCCGAGTGTAATCTCAGATTATTATGGTGAGCGTCTGCTGGGAGGGCAAAGCAGGAAGGAAACGCTCTGGCTCACTTCTTTCTGGGGTACGGGAGGGTCTTGGCACTGCCCTAAGTCTGACTCAGGGCACTGCCACCCCCAAATTCACACTGGCACAAGCCAGGCACCGGGGGAGTTTCACCAAGAAGGACAATGGGGCCTCTGGCAAAGGCTCTGCAGCTTAGATGCTAAGCAGGCACAGCTTGAGCCGTTCCAGGGCCTACTTGTAGGAAGGCGGGCCCTGAATTGCAGCTCCCCTTCCCTTACAAAATGGGATCACCAGCCACCAGTGGCCCCCAAATGCCAGTCTGGCAAAATCAGGATCATCAGGGAAACTTCTCTGAGGTCCAGATGTCTGGGCCTTACCCTGAGAAATTTGGATTCAACATGGGGCGGGGGGGAGGGCAGGTAGGGGGGAATGACGTAGCTAGCAATCTGTGTTCTTAAAAAGGCTTCCCAGGAGACTGCTGGCCTTGGGGATCTGTGCTGGTGACCTCTAAGATCTGCAAAGCTAGAACAGCCCTGCTCGTGGAGGGAGAAGGGTCTCCCTCTGGTCCCAGGAAGCTTTGTGAGAGAGCAACACAGCACCCCACTCCAAAGCATCTGGTCTTTGTTTAGTCAGGGCAGAACCTGGGAGGAGCGGCTGCACATCCTCAGACTCCAAAGTGAGCGCCAACCTCTCTGCCAGGGAAGGGGCCTGGACCGGAATAGTGGCAAGCCCACGTGCGCAGAAAATCGACATCCAGGAAACCTACAGGTGGGGAGGTCCAGTTGCTTGGAGAGGAGTTGGATAAAGCCCAAAGTCTTAGCCTGTAGTCACCCGACCTCTTCAACGGAAGGGCAAGACACTTGCTCTCACTGGCCGCCCCTGTAAAACTGGGGACAGAGAGTCACTCTACTTACTCAGGGCATTGTGGGAGGACCAACTCGGAAACGACAGAATGCAAGACTCAATGAAACACAAAGTTCTAGTCCCTTCCTTTCCGTGAAAGCCATTCCTTTACCAATAAGGTTAGACTGCAAACACCCAGAGGTGGTCTTCCCCCCAAAAAAGGGCTTCCTCGTTTTTTCATGCTTAACAAATGGCTCTTTGTTGATTGATTGCATCTCCTCTTGAAGACAAGGATGTTCAGAAGGTCCTTTTAGCTCAGCTCCTCCAAAATCGCCCTCTGTTTCACGCCAGGGCCCTTTCTTGTTATACATTAAGAAGCCAATTTCTTATATAAAACAATATTGAAGGATTTTCCATTGTACTTAGTCTGGAGGAAGATGTCATTCATGGAAGTGAAACTGAATGAGTCACCCCGATGTTCTATGCATCTCAAAGCACAGGTGTGAAAGCCATGGAGCCCAAAGAGCCAATGAACAGAATGTTTATTCTCCCCTTAAATTCTGGTGCCATGCTGACTAATCTCCAGTAGTTAATCTGGTAAAGAGAACTCATTTCTTGAGTTACCAAATCCAGTCCTCGCCATCCAAGTAATCACAGCACAGAAGTCAGCCACACAGTGCTTGGTGGCCAACTGGTGGCCAGGGGGACACAAAGACAACCAAGTATTCCAGCCTGCACACATCATGGCTTCACAAAAATTCTAGACACTTCTACCACCTTCTGAGCAGATACCCTGCCTCTTATCAGGACCTTCTGGTGTAGTTCTCTTTGCTCTTAGTACCAGCTGAGTGACCCTTGGAAACACACTTGACCTGTCTGGGTTTCTTTCTCAGTAAAAGGAAGAGGTTGAGCTAAAAGAGCTTCGTGGGCCTTTCAACTTCAAAATTCTGACTTAATTTTCAAATCCACTTTTCTGGCATCAGACTTCTGATTTAGTGGCTGTTTTCTCTATTTGTTGAGAATAATAGTAACTCAACCTGTTTTTTCCCCCTTTAAAAAGGCTTATGAAACCACAGCCTAGCCAATCTACTGGATGGGTACACAAAGATCTCAACTTGCTGGGTGAGTCTTATTCTAAAAACAAAGTGTTGGCAATCTGGGTTTACGCTGCACTTACAGTGGCTATGTTCAAACTTGACCTTCAGTCATAACAAAGGGTGCCTGCAGATTCCGACAGTCCCTGTCTCTATAGGAAGGAGGCCTTGAAATGATAAGTTTTACACCACACCATGCAGACTGCAGTAACAGGACTGGTTTGAAATGTGCTTCAGTTTCACTCAATTATGGGCTGAACAGACACACAAAAAAGTATATATAATTATGCCCACCCCGGCTAATTACATACTCTTGTACTAATTTTCAAATAAAAATATACAATTAATTTCTTACAAATGTAAGTTGCTGAATGTTCAACGTCTCACTGTTGGGCACCATGTTTTCATTATTTTTAATTTAAAAAATACATAGAAATGAAAGTGGATGATACAAATATTTCTTCCAAAATAATGATTTATAAAGCACCTTTAATTTTGTGAATTTTTTCCTTTAAATTAATTTTGTGAATTTTTAAATCTTCAAAACAACTGACCAGCTCTTTATGACTTTTTTTTTAATTTTGCCCAGACAGCATAACATGCCCCTTTCTTTAAGTGTATTTCTCTTTTGCCAAGCTTTTTATTTTGAAATAGTTTAAATTTATAGAAAATTGGAAGTGTACCACACTTAGTTGTAATCTTTTAAGTTAACAGACTGATTCCAAATTTCTATTTCCAAACTTTCATGCTCTTAACTGTTAAAGAGCATATATCTTTGCATATACATAAATGAGGCATACTTCTGCTACGTTCACAAAAGTACTTCTGTATTAGTTATTTGTGTATTAGAAACAAATCCTGGGTATTTTAATACCATAACAAGGAAGGGAATGTATGCCATTAAAAAAAACAAAAACAAAACTATTCTCTTTCAAGCCAGTGTGAGGCAATGTCTTAAGGGCAATGGTCAACCATGAGACAGTCTCACATCTTTAGTTTAGAAATTGCCTGGGAGAAGAACATCTTGTTTTCAACAAATCATCCTAAAATATATTCTTATTGACAACGTTTCAAACAATAATACAATTTTAATTGCAGATACAAAAAGGGGGAGAAATGTATTTACATCAGTCCCCTGAGTCACTCTGTGCCTGAGATAGTAAAGTCAAGGTGCCCCTCGACCAAGCTGAGGAACTTCAGGAGGCAAAATTCCTTCCAGACCACCCCCAAGATTGCGAGTGGCCCCCTACGGCGTTCGCCGGAGCACGGACAGCAGTGAAACCCGGACCTGAGCCCGGGCGGGCGGCTGCAAAGGCCGCGACGGGGCCTAGCCCGGGCCTCCAGAGCTGACCAGGCCGGCCGGCCGCCCCTCCGGAGCCCGGGCCAGCCCCAGCTACCCGGCCCTAGGCCCTCGGCCCTCGGGGGGAGGGGCCGGTGGGACGGCACCTGGCGCCACCGCGCGGGTCGCACTTCCCGGGCCGACCCCCAGGAACCAAACGCGGCCCGGGGAGGACAGTGCCCCCCCCCTTCGGGGCCTCCCCCTCGCCCCGACGCCGGCCAAGGGCGGACAGGAGCGGGGGCTAGTTGTGGCGCAGCGGGAGGACCCCGGGCGCGGGCGTCCGCCGGCAGGTGCGCCCGGGGTCCCCGCAGCCCCGCCCGGTGCAGCCACCCCCGCCGCTCGCCGTCGAGGGGGGCCGCCGGCCGGGGCGCGGCGCAGGCTGGCTCACCTTGGGGCCCTCGGGGGGCACGCGCGGGTCGTTCCACGTAGTGGTGCGGCTGTTGTGGTCCACGAAGAAAGGCCAGCCGGTCTGCGGATCAATCTTGATTTCCCAGCCGGGGGGCAGGGGGTCGCCGGCGCCGTTGCCGGACGCCACCTGCACCATGGGCGAGTGGGTGGCAGCGCTCATGCTGGGTCGGGGTCAGGGTCGGCCCGGAGGGGCAGCCGCCGGGGTGCCGGGTCGCGGGGTGCCGGGTCGCGGGGTGCCGGGCCTCCAGGCGCCGAGTCGCTCGCTGGCCGCGGCCGGATCGAGAGCGGTGAGCGCCGCCGACGTGTCCGGGAAGCCGGCGCCGGGCACCTTTATGAATTAAAGGAGGGGGTGACGTGGCCGGAGAGGGGTGGAAGTGTCTGGAAATAGCCTCCTCGCTGCCAACCGGGAAGGAGATAAAGGGAGGTAGCAACTGGCCGGCTAGAAACTTCTGGTCCCATCCAGAGAAGTTGGCGGCGAGCGGGTTGGATGCGGAGCTCCGCCCTGAGTCATCGGCTATAATCGGGGCGGGGCGGGGCGGGGGCGGGGCCTCGGCCGCCCGCCCCTCCCCCACTCCTCCTTTCTCCGTCGCCCCGCCGCCCCGGCGGGTGTTCCCGGGCCGAGACTGGCCGGCGGGGCGGGCAGCCTCCGGGGCGTCGCCGGTGTGCGCTGGGCCGGTTTCGGTTTTCAGACGCCCTCCCTCTGCTTGGAGCCTAGTAGGTGTTCCCTGGCCTGGGACTCGGCGCGCGGGGTGCCTGCTACAGCTCTTCCTATAAAAACAAAGTCACCGTGAGCCTTTAAAGTCGTGGGTTTCAAACTAGAGTCTCGCCCACCCCCCCTTTGCTCCCGTATACACAGATACTCAGGGACAGTGGCGTCCCTCAAGTACGTTTTAATCACTTTTTTCAAGGGCCCGAGGAGCTCCGGAATGTGGATCTGACACCATAACAAAGCCAGGGAGAAAATGCAAGTGCAAATAGAAACTCACCTGCCTTCTTCTGAAGCCTAAAAAAAGATTGCATCAGCCGTGGTTTTATGCGTCTCAAATATACAAACTACCATTGCAGTGAACAACTTTAAAGACGAATCACCTTCTTTTGGGTTTGGATCTTTTTTATGGTAGAGATTGTTTCTTGCTATCTTAAATCTTGACCTTCATTTAGGAGTTAGGGACCAAGTCCAATCATGAAAAATTGTCGTTTGGTTGATTCAGTGGTGGTTGTACTTGTAACCTAAACCAAGCAGTTCCCAGGAAGAGCATGTGCCCCCAGAGGGAGAATTTGGAGGAGGTTCCATTTAAGATTCTTACGCAGGCAGACTCATTCCCTTCCCCAGAAGTATTTTGGGAAGTTGCTTTCATTAAAAAGAAAATCACAGGTCCAAAATGGTGTTACTTGGGCCAGGCCAAGCCACCCCACCAGGGTTTAATACCTAACCTAATTTCAGTTTCAGCGTCCCCCAGAAATATGTCTAAACCTGTCAATCAGGAATTTTCTGATAAGCACAAAGAGGTAATCTGTCACTTGGGCCTTTTCTATCCCCCAAAGGAAGATGAGGTTATCTGCAAAAAAGAACCCCTGCCCTTCCTCCTAAGGGAGGATGATCTTCCCTGAAACAATCCTTTTTTTCTTCCTCCTTCTCTCCTTTCTTGCCCCGCCCTCCTTCTTATAAAAACCTTCCATTTTGTACAACTCCTCAGAGCATCTGTTTGCTAGATGGGATGCTACCTGATTCATGAATCTTTTAATAAAGCCAATTAGATCTTCGATTTACTCGGTTGAGTTTTGTTTTTTAACACTTTGGGTTAATATTGGACCTAATTTTTCAACTCAAATTCAGAGAATATCCTGGAACCTCTCTTCCTGCCTCGTTACTCCTTTTCAAACAAATGCAAGAATGGCCTCCTGATCATTCATTTCCAGTGGAATGTTTCCCATTTGCATGGGTCTGCTTGTCAGCTTTGAAATCCAAAAACTCAGTTTTGTGAAAACGCATAGGTGGGTAAGCCCCAGGGATTGACTCAGCTCACCAAACACATAAGAGACTAATATATAAACCCAAATGCCAGTGCCCCAATTTCTTAGTAGTAAGAAATATTACTACTGAAGGAGCTGGACCCTCAAGTTCGCTGGTCAGTGTCAACTTTACTCTTCTATCTGAAGCTCTTAGCACAGGGCTGGGCTCAGAGTTCATATTCAATAAATATTGATGTTTATTGAAGGTTGAATCCAAAGTGAATTTGTATCTCTTTCCTTTGCTCGATTTGTTTTCCACTCCAACTACAGTTCAAACACTAAGAGCATTCTTTACTGGCTTTTTTTTTTTTTTTTTCCTAGGCAGAAGGAGAGAGGAAACAGTTTTCTCTGGGATTAATTTAGCTGTTTCTGAGACTTGTACCCCGTCAAGGGGCTTTGAGTGGGTTTGTCTAAAATGGAGCCATAAGTCGCAGAGTGCTGGCTGAAAGAAGCTCCTTTGAGTCATTCCAAATAACAGGGAGCTCGTCTGTCTGTGGTGGGTTTTTTTTTTCCTTTGGGTCTTAGGACGTTAGTTTCCCAGGTGCTATGGACTGAATGTGTCCTCCCACAATCATATGCTGAAACCTATTCCCCCATGTGATACTATTTGGAGGTGGGCGTTTGGGAAGTGATTAGGTCATGAGGGTGGAACCCTCGTGTACGAGGGTCATACCCTTATAAAAGAGACCCCAGAGAGCTCCCTGCCTCTTCTGTCAGCACAAGAGGATGCAGCAAGAAGGTGGCTGTCTGTGAATCAGGAAGCAGGCTCTCACCAGACACCAACTCTGCTGGTGCCTTGATCTTGGACTTCCCAGCCACCAGAACAGAGAAAAATAAATTTCTGTTGTTTAGCAGCCACAGCACAGTCCGTGGTATTCTATGATAGCGGCCTGAATGGATTAAGACACCAGGCCTTCTGGAGATTGCCCAGATCAGAAGCTTAAGCATGAGCCTGGGTTCCTCTTTCTCTCTTACCACCCAGTCATCACCAAGCTTATGGATTCCTCTGCCTCAGTATTCCTTGACTGTGTGCACTTTTTCTTCAGTACCACCAGCATGGCCCAGGTCACTCTAACCTCTCATCTAGACCCAGGCAATGGCCTCTAATTTTGTCCATGTCTAATCCCTTGCCCACATGGGAGCCAGAGTGACCTTGTTCAAGCACGAATGGACCATGCCCTTTCTCTGATTAGAATGATCTCATGGCTCCCCTTGCCCGCTCTATATTCAAGTCCACACTCCTTGGCTTGGTACACCCAAAACCCTGTCTCCCCTCTCCTGGTGCACACTCCGTGCTGACCTTGCTGAGCTGTATCATGCACACACTTCTCTCGTCTGCACACACTGCTTCTTCCACCTTCTTCCCCACCCCCAGCACCTGCAACTCCCTGTGTCTGGCTGACTCCACTTCATCTCCAGGGACCCCCTTTGGCCTCACGCTCCTTCACCTTCCCCGTCGGGGTCCCATGTCCCTTCTACATGCTCTGTTACAAATCCTGTACCACCCCCATCCCAATTGCACCGCCCTGCAATTGCTTGTTTGATGGTCTGGTTAGCTTATGGATTGAGTTTCTTGAGGGCAGGTGCAGAATCCTGACAGCTACTGTGTCCCAGCCTCGGGCAGAGTGCCTGGCAAATAACAGCTACAAAAACAGCGGTAATTTTAACGGCTGCCATCAACCAAGTATTTACTGCAGGCCAGTTATTGTGCGATGGGCTTTATGCAGATTATCTCATCTTTGTTGGGGTGGCTGTGATCCCCTTTCAGGAATGAAGAACTTATTCCCCCAGATGTTGGGAACACTACAGGAAGATCTCATCTGTCCTTGGGGGAACTGGCTTAGCTGGGGAAAACTGCCTCGCCCAACATCACTGTGCGGGAGCACCCTTCGTCCAGGGGCTGATCTCCTGAGGGGCACAAGGGCCCTGCCTTTTGGTCCAACTCAGGGTAGGGCTAACAAGCTCTCCCCTCTGCAGAGCACTCCCTGGGGTGGAAGCTGCTTTCCTTGGGATTGCCTCAGAGCTCAGCTTCTCCTTCTGCCCACTCCTGCTTCCTGCTCTCCCTTTCACTGGTGTTGCTCTTAAGAGCTCTTAAAAGGACTCCCTCAAGAAACCCTGCTTGCTGACTTCTGTCTCACAATCTGCTTCAAGGAACCAAACCTAGAACTATCCTCTCAGCAGCCCTATAGGAGGGTATTATGATGACTCTCCCTTTACAGATGAAGCAGTTAAGGTTTAGAGATGCTACATAACTTGCTCAGTGTCCCAAAGCTCATGATGTGCACGGGTGGGATTTGAATGTAGGCAATTGATTCTAGAGCACGTGCTATTCACCAGGCGCTCAGTAAATGTAATAAGTGAATCTCGATGGTTTCATCCCCCTAGTCACCAAGGACAAAGTGTAAAAAGCTACAATTCAGAAACAAAGTTTTGTGCCATAGTTGTTCTCAAGGCTGGCGAAACAAGAGGAAACCCCAGGCTGCTGTGACCGGTCCTGTCAGGCCCCCTGCTGATCTGCTGATGGGGATGCGCCTGGCTGACTCACAGCACAGGTCGCAGATTGTGGACTCACGCCCCAGCTGTGATGGTGAGTTCCAAATGCAAATGTCACCCAGAAGATTTCAGTGTCTGAATAATTCAATACACTTCTAGTGGAACACATGAGCTGGCATGAGAGAACAGCCAGTTCTCCCTGATCAGTGCAAAATGTTGATCATCCCAAGTCATTTTTGTTTGCCGTTGGGATGTTATCAGAGATCGACACAGGCAGCCATGCACAGCTTTATGAGCCAACCCCTCCCAACATGACCCTTCCGCTCTGGGCAGCCTCGACAAAGAAAGTCGGGGCCACCTGTTTGGAAGCGATGGTGTCTCCCCAGTGTCCAGTGCATGGGGGCAGAGGAGCCCCCGGTGGTAGGTGTTAGAGCAGAGAGGGGACTAGGAGATGTCTATTTGTGCTGGGAAGACCTCGATGACAAGCTCTAGAGGTATACCCTCATGGAGGGGGAGGGGGAAAAACACCAAGACAGTTGGCCCTTGAACAACATGGGTTTGAACAGCGTGGGTCCATTTATACATGTTATTTTTTTTTTCAGTAGACACAGTACGGTACTGTATACATGTTTTCTCTTAGGATTGTCTTCACATTTTCTTTTCTCTGGCTTACTTTATTTATTGTAAGAATACCGTATCGAATACATGTAATACAGAATATGTGTTAACAGACCGTGTGTGTTGTCTGTAAGGCTTCTGGTCAACAGTAGGCTGTTGGTAGTTAAGTTTTGGGGGAGTCAAAAGTTATGCATGGATTTTCAACTGTGCGTGGGAGGTGGGTGCCCCTGACTCCCATGTTGCTCAAGAGTCAACTGTATGGCTTAGCTGTAGAATTTCAGATTTCAGCACTAACTTCGCATCTGTTTGTTATTAAGAGTTAAAGTCTGCCTGCTCCAGTCCAACTGCTCCCTGCTCTCTGACCTCCCGTGGTGGGGACATTCTGTACCAGGCATTTAGGCCTTTAATCATAAACTATCCTGTTTTGCTATGTATCTACATATCCCCCTGAAAGGACTGCAGGAGCCGTAGAAATGGGAACTCTAGCATTAAAAGCTAAATTAAAAAAAAAAAAAAAAAACATTTTATTTTTTAAGTAATCTCTACATCCAACATGGAGCTCCAGCTTACAACCCGAAGATCAAGAGTTGCATGCTCCACTGACTGAGCCAGCCAGGCACCCCCAAAGACTAAATTTTTTTAAATACCAGGCACTGTGTTAAGCGGGTCAGGACCCGATCTTACTTATTTTGCCCAGCAAACCTAGGAGGCATTAAGTCCATTGCGCAGATGAGGAAACAATCTCAGAGATGTTGAGTAACTGGCCCAAATTCATGTGGCTGACCAGCAGGTAGAACCAGGATTTGAAACTAAGTCTGTCTGATTCCAAGGCCTGTGCTTAATTGTAAGGTTAAACACTCCTTCATCTTTTGCTGCTTCTCCATTCTCAGTGATTCCTAGCCAGCTGAACAGCTGTACTAGGTTGGATAGTGTTCCCCCCCAAAAATCCATATCCACCAGGAACCTCAGAATGTGACCTTACTTTGTATGTGGAATCAAGTTAAGATGAGGTCATACTGGGGGTGCCTGGGTGGCTCAGTCAGTTAAGCATTTGCCTTTGGCTCAGGTTGTGATCCTGGGGTCCTGGGATCGAGCCCCATGTCGGGGTCCCCGCTCAGTGGGGACTCTGCTTCTCCCTCCGCTTCTCCCTTTGCCCCTCCTCCCTGCTCTTGCTCTCTCTCACTCTCTCTCTCTCAAATAATAAAATCTTCAAAAAAATAAAAATTAAAAATAAAGCTATATCTATATATACATATATATATAAAAAGACGAGGTCATATTGGATTAGGCAGGCCCTAATCCAATGACCAGTATCCTTATAAGAGGAAATTTGGACACAGAGACACACACAGAGAGAAGGCTTTGTGAGGATGGAGCAGAGATCGGAGTGATGTATCTATGAGCCAAGGGCTGCCAGCAAACACCAGAAGATGGAAGAGGAAGGGTCCTCCCTTCGCGTCTTCCAGAGGGAGCCTAGCCCTGCCAAAACTTCCATTTCCAACTTCTATTCTCTGGAACTGTGAGACAATAAATTTCTGTTGTTTTAAGCCACCCACTCTGTGGTAGGTACTTTGTTAAGGCAGTGCCAGGAAACACATTCAGCGGCCATACCATCAGTCTCTGTCACCCAACTCAGAGGTAGCTTCTGTGACGCATAACGAGAAGCACGCTTTGGAGCATGAGCAACACATCGTTTTATTTGTCTCTCATCAAGCACAGCGGGGCAGGGAGGAGGCCTTTCTCAACTGTTCATTTCCCCACCAGACAAAAATCAACCCTCTTCCTGTTTGAGGAGCGATCTCCCCGGAAAAGTATTGAACTCCCAACTCATTTGAAGTGAACCTCTTATACGTGTTTTTATTTTTATTTACTTATGTATTTATTTTTAAATTTTAATTCCAGTATGGCTAACATGCAGGGTTATATTAGTTTCAGGTGTATAATATAGTGATTCAACAACTCTATACATCACTCAGTGCTCCTCATGATAAGTGTGCTCTTCATCCCCTTTTATCTGTTTCCCCATCCCCCACCCCGTAACCATCTGTTTGTTCTCTATAGTTAAGAGTCCGTTTTTAGTTTGTCTCTTTTTTTGCTTTGTTCGCTTGTTTCTTAAATTCCACATATGAATGAATCACATGGTATTTGTCTTTCTCTAACTGACTGATTTCACTTAGCATTACACCCTCCAGATCCATCCATGTCATTGTAAATGGCAAGATTTCATCCTTTTTTATGGCTGAATGGCTGACTAATGTTCCATCGTGTATATATACACCCCATTTTCTTCATCCGTTCATCTACCAATGGACACTTGGTCCACTTCCACAATTTGGCTATTGT
Organism: Zalophus californianus; assembly: GCF_009762305.2. Lineage (NCBI taxonomy): Eukaryota > Metazoa > Chordata > Mammalia > Carnivora > Otariidae > Zalophus > Zalophus californianus. The sequence goes on along the minus strand of NC_045609.1, from coordinate 76,990,232 downwards.
AAATAATGCTGCAATAAACATAGGGGTGCATATGTCTTTTCAAATTTGTGTTTTCACATTCTTTGAATAAATACCCCATAGTGGAATTACTGGATCATATTGTAGTCCTATTTTTAATTTTTTGAGGAAACTCCATACTGTTTTCCACAGTGGCTGCACCAGTTTGCATCCGCTCCAACAGTGCACGAGGGTTCCTTTTTCTCTACACCCTTGCCAACATTTGTTGTTCCTTGTGTTTTTGATTTTAGTCATTCTGACAGGTGTGAGGTGCTATCTCATTGTGGTTTTGATTTGCATTTCCCTGATGATGAGTAATGTCGAGCATCTTTTCATGTGTCTGTTGGCCATCTATATGTCTTCTTTGGAGAAATATCTGTTTTTGTATTCTGCCCATTTGTAAAATGGATCGTTGGGTTATTGGTGGGGTTTTTTTGTGTGTTTTTTGTTTTGTTTTGTTTTTTGCTGTTGAGATAAGTTCTTTATGTATTTTGGATACTAACCTTTTATCGGATATGTGATTTACAAATATCTTCTCCCATTCCATAGGTTGTCTTTTAATTTTGTTGCTTGTTTCTTTTGCTGTGCAGAAGCTTATATGTGTCTTTAAATGATGTGTTTTCCTTCCACCAATCAAAACCCTCCAAATTTTAGGGTCAGGCTTCAGCCACGTCCCCCTGACAATGTATAAATGAATTGATAGCTTATCAAGCCAAAAATCAATAAATAGTGATGGAACTGTAGGAAGGCAGTGAAAAATGTCTAGTTATCCATCTAGTCATCCACTCCAGCAAACATTTGAGGACCAGTATTTAAGAACATAATGATGAATAAAAGGTAGGCTTGGCTCCTTTTGTGGATGGGATAACCCTGTGAACAGCTAAATTAATTACAACGTGGTAAATGACATTGCAGAGATAAAATATCCTTGGAGCCCAAACGATGGAGCAATTGACCCAGCCCCATGAATCCGAGAAGGTTTCAGGGAGGAACAAACATTTGTGTTGAAAAAAAAAAAAGTTTTTAAAATTGGTTATACACGTGCATGATACAGAACATAAAAGGCACCAAAGGACACTGTGTTCATTTGCTAAGTCTTTGGAACAAAATACCATAAATGGGGTGGTTTAGAACAATGGAAATCTGTTGTCTCATAGTTGTGGAAACCAGAAATCCAAGATCAGGGTATCTGCAGGGTTTGTACCTTCTAAGGACTGCAAGGAAAACACCTGTTCCATGCTTCTCTCCTGGCTTCTAGTGGTTTGCTGAGAATCACTTCAATCTCTGCCCTTGCACAGTGTCCTCCCTGTGCACCTGTATGTGTCCAAATTTCCCCTTTGTATAAAGATACAGGTCGTATTGGATTACAGACCCACGCTACTCCTATATGACCTCAATTTAACTAATTTCATCAGCAATGCCCCTATTTCCAAATAAGGAAATTTTGAGACACTGAGGGTTAGGACTTTGGCATAGGAATTTTATGGGTCACAATTCAATCCATCACAGGTACTCAGTGAAAAACAAGCCTCCTTCCTTCTGGTGTTTCCATGCCTCCCAGGGCCCTGCTCTGGAAGCAACCAGTGTTCCCAGGTTACTGGACATTCTTTCAGGGGTCCTCCATGCATTTACCAACACATATGAGCACATGTGTTCCCACTCACAAGCACACCCCATGCACTGGCATCCTTGTTACTCTTCTCACTTAATATTAACCCTGCAAAATTTTCCATATCAGTCCATACAGACCTTCCTATTCCTTTGAGTGGCTGTATAGTGGTCAATTTATTTAACGGGTCCCCTATTAATAGATATTTAGATAGTCCCCCCAGTATTCTATTACAAACAATGCCACAATGTATATTCTTGGGCACACGTCATTTTGCATGAAGGTACAAATCTATTAATACCTGGATGTGGAAGTGCTTGGTCATCAGACCAGGGCATTTTAAAATTTGAGATGTTTTGCCAAATTGCTCTCCAAGGAGGTCAGAGGAGGTTAGCTTTGCACCAGCCCCACAATCTTACCAGACTGCATTACCTAACATTCTGATCTTTGCCAGTCTGTTAGATTCTCCTTGTACTTTTAATTTGCATTTCTATTATTGTGAGTATAATTGAGCATCTTCTCCTGTGTCTAAGAGACATTGGGAATTTCTTTTCTTTGAACAGTCTGTACCTATCTTTTGCCCATTTTTCTAGTGGGACTGAGGAGGAATGCAGAGGATTTTTACAGATGCAGAAGGAATTTTAAATGGGCACCAGATTATTGCAAGTACATGAAGATGGGGGCTGGCATTTAAAAATGGCTCGAGGACCCACCCCCTCCCCAGTTGCTTGAAATGTCTGGCCCAGGCCTCCCTCGTCTTTCAGTCTAAGCAGCAGCCTGCTTGGGAAACAAGGGGAAGCCTGGAAATTAAATTCTGGGTTTAGAATTAAAAATTTGAGTTTGAGGGGTACTTGGGTGGCTCAGTCAGCTGAACGGCCTACTCTTGGTTTTGGCTCAGGTCATGATCTCAGGGTCACGAGATCCAGCCCCATGTCGGGCTCCCCGCTCAGCAGGGAGTCTGCTTGTCTCCCTCTCCCTCTCTCCCCACTTGGGCACGTGTGCGTGCGCTCTCTCTCTCTCTCTCAAATAATAAATAAATCTTTAAAAAAAATTGAGCTGAACTGGGAAAGCAGTAGCCCCTCCTCTGAGCTGCTTAATCTCAAGGGGGGCGGTGATCTAAGCTTGGTTTGGGGTGTGGGGAACAGGTAAGAGGTGGAGCTTGTTACATAGAGTTAGTAATAGGGTTGGGAGAAAGAGGAAGCTTGAAACAGGTACGTACATCATAAAAAGATGGTCGGAGACCAGGGTCGGAAATTTCTCCCTAGGCCACAACATGCTTTTGTGTTTTTCCTTTGTCTTTCCTTCACTAGCTAGGGCTGTGCTGAGTTCAAACCCAAATGAACAGACATTTCTATCTAAACCTATTATTGTCTTGGAAAGTGTGATGGAATATGAAGAGTCATTTTCAGAGCAGAGAAGGGATCAGGGTTGTGCCTTTGGGATCTCTATGGCCCTGGGGTTTGCACTCTGGGGATTAAGCAGATGTTGGCTACACATCCTCTGTTGTTCTTAGAAGATGCATGAGGTTTGGGCACCTGGGTGGCTCAGTTGGTTAAGCGACTGCCTCCGGCTCAGGTCATGATCCTGGAGTCCCGGGATCGAGTCCCGCATCAGGCTCCCTGCTCCGCGGGGAGTCTGCTTCTCCCTCTGACCCTCCCCCCTCTCATGTGCTCTCTCTCATTCTCTCTCTCTTTCAAATAAATAAATAAACTCTTTAAAAAAAAAAAAAAGAAGATGCATGAGGTTGCTTCCAGAATGTCTGTCAAGTCTCACTGTTCTATCCTTCCACTCTTTGGGGATTTATGGAATGCTCCCTGACACTCACCTCTGAAGTAGGCCCTGTGGGAGGATTCAGACAGGTAAGAGCTAACCTGTGCCTTCCAAGATGCTAGACTCTAGTTAGGGAAATAACACTACTGTGATGGCTAATTTTATGTGTCAACTTGGCCATTGTGCCCAGATATTTGGTCAAATATTATTCTAGGTGTTTCTGTAAAGATGTTTTCTGGATGAGATTAAGGTTTAATCAGTGAACTTTGAGTAAAGCAGATCACTCTCTACAATGCGGGTGGGCCTCATCCAATCAGTTGAAGGCCTGAAGAGAACAAAGACCGACGGCCCCCAAGCAAGGAATTATGCCAGCAGATTGTCTTTGGACTAGGCCTGCAACTCTTCCCTGCATCCGCAGACTGCTGGTATACCCTGTAGATTTTGGACTTGCACCTCCACAGTCATGTGAACCAATTCTTTAGAATAAGTCTCTCAACACACATGCACGTGTATATATGTGTACAGGCATGTATACACACATATGTATATTCTATACACACATTGTTGGTCCGTTTCTCAGGAGAACTGTGACTAATACAGCAAGTAGTGAGCTACATTATCCTCAAGGGGGTATGTGATTTAGCACGGGTTGGGAGAGTTGCTGGAGGGAGCCCCTGCAGTCAGGGAGGCCTTGAGCAGGAACTGGAGATGTGAGCAGGATTCTAAAGCAAGGTCAAGTTTGAATAGATGGAAAAAGGAGGAAGGGAAGGAGGGGAAATAGCAAGGACAAATGTGTGGACCTAGGCCCAAGCAGGGGGCCAATCCTGGAGACACAGGTGCCCCCAGCAGCAGGGGCCTTCCCCATGGCGGCTGTCACAGTGGTAACTGGGCTCTTGTTAGTGGGATGTGTGTTTCATGCCTGTCTCCCTCTTAGGCCATAAATTGGTGTTTCCCCATGCCCACCTAAATCTGTTAATGCAAGCCAATGCCAAGGAAATACCTGTGGAATGAATGAATTCACTTTATACTCCTATTGAATTACAATCGATGGCAGAATTAATTTCCTACCTTGTTCCAAAAGGGGTCAAGAAATTGGCAATGACGGTTATAAGAATCACTTTTTTCCCAATGTAGAAATCATTTTGTTTCTTTCCATTTCAAAACACATACTCATAAACAATTCAGACAATGCCGAACACCAGAAAATGGAACATCCGTAGTCTTGTTGCCCAGAGATGAGATGTGGGGGAAATAACATTAAATAACACTGCTTACTGTAAAGTGTGACACATTATTATTACTGCCCCCTTATCAGATCTTTCCTTGCTCTTGAACCAGGACCGTCCTATTAATTGACCACCTACTATTATGTGTTAGGGGCTGAAATATGAAGGTAATGTAATCAGACACAGGTCTCCCCGCCTTCTCCAAGTGTCTGGCTGATCAGAGAAAGTTCTCTAGCTTTTCCGGACTTGGTGTTTCTGTGACATCTCTTGGCTACTGGACACAAGCTCTTTTGTTGATGGTGTGCTTGAATACATGTTTTTCTTTCCCTTTCCAAGGCTGTGGAAAACAAACCTCTGAGAGCATTTGGAAAATGGAGGTGAAGCCACCTCCATTTTCTAGAAAATGAATTGTGAAATTGGAAGGGCCCTTTTTCTTTCTTTCCTTAGATCCCTCTGGAAGCTCAGCTTCCTTAGTTTTAACGAATTTTTTAGTGGCGGAGGCTGTTGTTGTGTTTAAAGATCCCATTCTTGTAATGGGCAGCAGCTGTTCGCCCTGACAGGCCAAACGGGTTTAGTGTTATCACTTTTCACTAACAAAAAGAAGTCCTATTCTCGGGAAACAGAGAGGAATAATTAGCCCTTTTCCCTTTAATATTTGAAATTTTTTTTAATGTGAGTAACCTTTAAGTACATGTATTTATATATCCTTGTTTGGAAACATGTTTTAAATTTTAAAGTCTTGTGTAAATGAAGTGTTGCACCCAACAAGCCTTAACCTGGCTTTTTTTGCATTCTAAGGGTTGTTCTTATAGGGCATAGACCAGAGGTTAACCCACTTGCACCTGGGAAAAACCTGTTTTGATTTGCCAGAATCCCTCTGTGTCCTGGATTAATTTTATTCAAATCCTATGGATTACCCATGAAGCTATGCCATACAGTTGATTGGCCCTCAGAAGCCAAGATGGACTTGTGAACTGGTGAGGAAGACCCTCTGGGACAGGCCTGGTGGCCCCTGGGAGTCCATACAGTATTGCAGGCCCATAGCTCTTGGCTGGTAAAGCTGCCTTTGAAAGCTGAAAAAAGCATTTGCTAATTAATGGTAGCCACGGAGCAAATAGCAGGCAGGTCCTAGGGCGAGGGAAACCAGACTGTGCGTGTGCAGGGTTCAGTCACCAATCTCATGTGGGAGAGGAGGCCAGCGAGTAGGTTTCTTGTTAATACAAAGGGCAGGAGATATATATATATATATCCTATAATCATATATATATATATATGGAAGAACTAGGTTTTGTGTTCAAACATTTTTAAAATGTATTGTTTTCTAATTACAAAAGCAATTTATATACACTCTATAAAAGTCAGAAAATACAGAAGTCATAGAAGAAAATAAAAATCTCACAAATGGGGGCACCTGGGAGGCTCAGTCGGTTCAGCTTCCAACTCTTGATTTCAGCTCAGGTCATGATCTCAGGGTCATGGGATCGAATCCCACATTGGGCTCTGCCCTCATCATGGAGTCTGTTTGGGATTCTCTCTCTCTCCCTCTCCCTCTACCCCTCCCGCCCCTGCTCACACTCACGCTCTCTCTCTCAAAAAGAAAAGAAAAAGATCTGACGAATGGGTGGGAACTTTTCAGGAGACAGAATTAAGTTTGAAATGGGGAAGAAGTTGCTAACAATTAGGAGTGAGCTCCCGGTCACCAGAAGTATTAACAGAGTGGGGGGACGGGGCCGCGGAGGATGACCAGCCTCTAAAAGGGCCTTCCTGCTCTGATTTGCAGCCTGTCCTCAGCCTGCTGGATTCTCCACAGCATGTCCCATTGCCTCTGCCCCACAGAGCAAGGGAGGGCAAAGTGCAGCAGGGCTCTGCAGAGTGGCATCTGCAGAAGAGGTCTAGGTCCTGAGGAGGGACTGCCACATCTGTTTAATTTATCCATTCAATCATTCACAATTCTTTAAATATTTATTGGGTGGCTACTGTAGGCGGGGCATTACATCAAGCTCTGGGGATGTTTCGTGAACCACACAGACTCCAGACCAAGTTCCTACACAGGCATGAAAACTATACAAATAATTTCATCATAAGAGTTAACACCAAGAAGGAACAGCCCTCCTTGTCCAGAAGTTGGGGAAGGCATCTCTGAGGAAGTCACCCGGGAGCTGACCCTGCTTGGATGAGAGCAGGAGTGAGTTAGCCGAGCTGCCAGAGGGTATGGAGGAGCCCCGTGTGTGAAGACCGGCGCTGGGGAAACTTCAGGATGTGACACAAGACCAGTGTGGTAGCAGCAGGGTGGAGCGGGGCTCTGGCTGATGAAGGAGGCTGGGCCAGGTCATCAAGGGCCCGGGAGGCCTCTCTCGGGCTGCACGACCTTATTCCACGGGCAAAGGGAATCATCTGCAGGATTTTAAGCAAAGCAGTGACATGATCAGATTGGCATTTTTAGGAAATCACTGGGCTGCTCTGTGGAGAATGCCTTGCAGGAAGGCAAGATGAGAGGCCAGGAGACTAGTGGAGAGGCTGATGGGCTTTTAAGTGAGAGGTGGTGTAGAATGGGGATAATGGTAATGAAAATTAGGTTTGGTTGAATGTGTAATTAAGCGCCAGGCACCTGCATGATCTCGTTCAATCCTCGGAAACCCCTGTCAAGTAGGTATCATTATTATTATTTTATAGATAACACTAAAGCTCAGAGAGGTTAAGAAACTTGCCCAAGTTCACCCAGGTGGTGAGCAGAGAGCCAGGATTTGAACCTGGGCACTCTGGGTCCAGAGCTTGCTGTATAGTTACTATCTATACTGGAGAAAAGTGGATAGACTCCAAGTGTACTTAGGAGTAATGAGCAGCAGAGCTTGGTGACTGGAAGCTTTCTTCCATGATCGTAGCTAGATGACTGATGCCATTTATTATGGCTAGAACAGCTAACTGCAAATGACTTTGTTATAGCTACAGCTTAATGTGAGAAGAGTTGCAGGTGAATTAATTTGCACTAAAATAATAATGGCAAACACATGGAGCTTTCTATGTGCCGGGTGCTCCCAAACTTCCAGATGAGGATAATTCACTTAATCCTCACAAGAACCCTGAAAAGGAGGTGTTAGTGTTATCATCCCTGCTACGGGCTGTCTGAAGGCTTATGTCCCCCCCAAAATTCCTATGTTGAAATCCTAACCCCCAAAGGTGATGGTAATAGTAGATGGGGCCTTTGGGATGTGATTAATTCATGAGGGTGCCTTAGGAAAGAGGCTCCAGAGAGATCCCCAGCCCTCTTCCAGCTAGAAGACACTGGCTGTGAACTGGGAAGAGGGCTTCCACCAGAATGAGACCACGTCGGCACCCTGATCTTGGACTTCTGGCCTCTGGAACTGTGAGCAATAAATTTCTGTTTATAATAAGCCATCCAATGTGCTATTTTGTTACAGCAGCTTGAGCAGACTAAGACAATCCGTATTTCACAAATGAGAAACAGAGGTGCAGAGAGCTCAAGTGACTTAGCCAAGGTCACACAGTAGAAAGTGTCAGAGCTAGGATATAAACCCAGGAAGGCTGGCTGCAGAGGGCAGGGGCTTAACCACAAGCTGTGCAGTTTCCAGGACCATTCTGTAACAGAATGGTCCCCCGACCCAAGGCCCGGCTTCACCAATGCCACACATTTCTCTGAGTGAAAGTCGATGAGCTTGCTTTTACCTCTGAAGTCACACTCTAAACGTGGTCTGTGAGACATAAAATCGGCCCTAGGACATTTAAATAGTAAAACCTGAAACTCGCATACTTGCAGGTTGCTCACTTGTGTAGGAATCCTGAGTCTGCTGTAAGCCGTATATTGGCAGGGTCTGAACTGCCCCACGGGATTTCTTCTCCAGACATTATTTTCTGAATTGGTTGGGAGGTTGTTTGTAGGAGGATGAGGAGTTATTTGATGAGGAACCCACCGGGAGACTTCTCGGGCTTCTGATGAAGTGTTTTCCATTATGCAGATGTGGCCTTCTTGATGCTGAATAAAGCCTTGCTTAATTTGGATGCCTGCGGAATTCTATTTGGAGGGATTGCTGTTAAAAGGAACTCGTCATTAGGGGAGAAGCCATTAGTTCTCCATAAGCATGGGGGGGGGCTTATTTATTTATTTTTAAGGATTTTATTTATTTATTTGACAGAGACAGCAAGAGAGGGAACAGAAGCAGGGGGAGTGGGAGAGGGAGAAGCAGGCTTCCCGCTGAGCAGGGAGCCTGATAAGGGGCTCGATCCCAGGACCCTGGGGCCATACCCGAGCCAAAGGCAGACACTGAACAACTGAGCCACCCGGGCGTGCCCTTGGGGGTCTTTTTTAACGGAGACTACAGCTTGCCTCAAATCCTACACAGCCCCTCGTGAACTAGAACCTGAAGGGGAGAATGCTTACGTTTCTAAAAATCTTCATAGGAAGCCTTGGACCTGGCCTCCCCTCTAGGGTTGTTGTCGGGGCAAGGGGTGGGGGTGCGGCGGGGCTCCAAGCCACCCGCAGTCCTCATTCCATTCCAGTGTCACCGACCTCGCCAGCTTTTCTGCCATCCACCCTGCCTTCTAGTCCCAACTACAGAGTGCTACCTTCACCCAAATCATTTCTGCGGTTCCTTCCAGCTGGAAATGCCATCCTCACTTCTCTTCATCTGGATCCTCTCCATCTCATCCTTCAGGACCCTAGCAGGAGTCTTTCCAAGAAGTCTTCCCCAAGGGGTGCTGGGGTGGCTCAGTCAGTTAAGCATCAGGCTCCTGGCTTCAGCTCAGTTCATGATCTCAGGGTCATGAGATCGAGCCCCGCCTCAGGCTCTGCGCCCCAAGGGGAGTCTGCTTGGGATTCTCTTCCTCTGCCCCTGCCCCCCATCTGGGCTTTTTTCTTTCTCTCTAAAATAAATCTCTTAAAAAAGAAGAAGAAGAAGTCTTCCCCCCGCCTGCCCCAGGGAACTTCTAGTACAGTCTTATTATAAACAAATTATAATTATTGGGTTACGGGCATTTTCCTCTTTAAACAGAGAGGTGAGGGATCAACTTGTTTGTCCGCATTTTCCTTCCTTCTTTCCACCTGTGGCCCCTCTGTCCGGCACTGTGCCTGCTGAGCAATAGCCATGCTGAGCAGACTACACTTGCTGACCTCTGTCCCATCCCCCAACCTCCCACTAGGCCATCTTAGTGCAACTGTCCTGACCACTGTGCTAAGGTGTCCATGTTTTGGACCATGTGAACCCTGACTCCCCTAAACGTCTGGGCTATAGGATGGATATCCAGAAGCTAACTCTCAGGCTGTCAGGTAACCCGTGATGATGAGCAAAAAAGAGGAACAGAGCCATCAGGCTCTCCTTTTAGGAATGGAGAGTGAGAAACATGGAAAGAACTGGCAGAAGACAGGAGGGGTGTAGCAGGGTGACATGAAGTGGGGAAAACAAGAAGACAGGGATGTCTGCCACTCAAGTGCCCAGAACTGGCTTGACTCCAGGATGCCCTCCAGCTCTTACCTCTAAGGGGCCCAGCTGCGGCCACTCTTCTTGATTTCAGAGCCCCAGGCCTCCAAGATGGCCCCCTCCTCAGCGCTTCCTGGTCCGCCCAATATATAGTCCCCTCCCACATTGCATGAGGCTGACTCAAGTGACCAGTAGGATACTACAGAAGAGAGGGTGTGTGACTTCCAAGTCAGAACATAAAAGACATGGTAGATTCTGCCTTGGTCTCTTGAATCACTCCCACTAGGAGAAACCAGTTGCCGTGTTTAAAGGCACTCGAACAGCCTTGTAGAGAGGCCCATATGGGGAGCAGCCGAGGCTGCCCACCCAGGACCGGCGCTGACTTGTGAGTCAGTCACCTGGGAAGTGACTCCTCTCGCCCCAGCCAAGCCTTCCAATGACTGCAGACCTGGCTGACAGCTTGACGGCATGAAACACTGAGCCAAAACCATCCAGCTAAATTGTTCCCAAATTCCTAATGCACAGAAACTGTGTGAAATAATAAATGTTTGCTGTTGTTTTGAGGCATTAAATTTTGGGGTAATATGCAACCTTAGACAACTAACATATCTTTTTGTTTCTTTAGAAGAAAATGTCCTTGTGTTGGCTTGTGTGCAAATACTTAACTATTTACTCACTGCTGCCTTGTGTGGTTGGTGGGTTCCCATCCACATATGAGGAGAAGTTTATGCCCTGGGATTAGCATCTGCTCCACTGGAAGCTTAGAAATCTGTCTCTCTCTCTCCTTCTCTCCCTCTCTGTATTACATATACCAATAACACATTACTGATTTTTACATTATTATATATACCAATAACACATTACTGATTGTTGGTGTGTTACTCTGTATTATATACCAATAACACATTACTGATTTTTACATTATCACATATACCAGTAACACATTACTGATTTTTGGTGTGTTACAGTTTTCAAAGAGCTTTTCACACATATCTCATTTGAAACTCTTAGCAAATTGACATGGATATGCAATGCTACATTGCAGATGTGCTTACAGATTGACTTTACATTGAGAACTTTCGCAGTAATACATGGAGAAAGCACTTTTTGCAATTCTTTCATGTATGTATAGGATCAATAGGTTTGCTTATTCAATAAATGTTTGCTGACTTCCTACTATGTGTAAGGAGTAGGAGTTGGAAGATATATAGAAAAGAAGCAGAAATTAATTTGCCTTCACGGAATTTATAATCTAATAGGAGCGTTACAATGTGTACATAAATAACTAAAATGCGCAGAAACTTCTAAAGCCCTAACAGCTAGAACTGAGCACTGGCTTTGTCCTGGGTGTTGCATTAAACCTTTACATGGAGAATCTTTCCCCTACTAGGATGTGAGATTCCTGAGGGCAGGGGTTTATCTTTAAGTCTCACACCTAGAATAGTACTTGGCATACAGTACATCTTTAGCGAATCTCACTGAATCCTCACAATCTTTTGTTAAAAAAAAAAAAAAAGGGCAGAGTAGCAGAGTAGTTACCGCACAGGTTCTAGAGTAAGTCTCCTGCATTTGAATCCTGGCACCATTAGTTGCAGGGAAGTGATCTTAGAGAAGTTAAAGCTCTCCGTGACTCGGTTTCCTGCCGTGAAAAGCGAGGATAATAATAGTACCTAGTTACAGTACCCGGTAATATCTCACAGAGTTATCCTGAAGACCACATGAAATAATTTCATGCAAAACACTGGGATCCATGCCTGACACACAATACGCACTAAAATGTCAACTCTCATGACTGCGATGATCCCCCTTTTACAAAGAAATGGAGGCTTGGAGATGCTTAGCAAGCCACGTGCATGCTTTTAACTGTATCACTCATTTCCAAAAAAGGTGGTAAAGGAAGGCAGACCAAGATCTGTGTCCGAATATTGTATCTTGTAATATCTTGTAAAGATAAGGAAGAGTTGGTTCATGTCTAAAGACGGGGATCAAATTAGTGGAGACATCTCTGAAAACAGTCTGTTCTAAAACAAGGGTAATTGGATTCTGGCCACAGGTTGCTTTTGCTACCTCCCCTCTCAGACGGTCTGTCGGTGGTTTCTGGCAGCCGAGCCCCCTGGGGTGGGGGAGAGGGACTCCTTGGTGCAGCCATGTTTGCCCGACTCACCAGTCAGTTTATAGCACTATTTAGATACCCCAGGGAGAGGAGGATTACTAATCAGGCTGTCTGCTGATGTAAACTCTATTTGGATACAACAATGTTTTTAAATAACCTCAAATACAATTACCACCCTGAGGACGGGGCTGGTTGAATGACTAGAGAAATATCATTCAGATACTTCATTAACTAATTACAGTGTGTACATAAATAAGGATGACCAGCAAGGCAGGGGCTGTGGGGATGAGTCACGGGGCTGAGCTCAGGGGCCACAGGGGGGTTCAACACTCTCTCTGGCGCCAGCATCAGGAGACATTCCTGATTGACAAAGAGGGACTCCTGCCCTCCTGTCTCCTTAGCCTTCATGAGAAGGTGCTTGGGAGGCCCAGAAATCCCTCCAGGCCAGGGTGAAGCTCTACTCCTCTCCCTCATTGCTTGCTGCACTTATAACCCAAGACAGAATCTCAGAGGGCTTGGACCGGGCAGGCAGGTGGCTGGTCACTCATTTAGTTAATGAATCTGTCATCTACGTTGTCTTGAGCGCTGTGTGGAAGAATGTTTGCTGGGGGCCAACAGGGCACCTGCTGCCCCATTGCCCGCTAATGCTCCAGCTGGAGGAACCTGAATTCTCACTACACAGGGGAGGGGTGGCCAGCCTGAGGTGGGGCTAGCTGTGCTGCGGTCAGAGGGGGTTTTAAAAATTGTTTCAAGTTGTGAAAGTGTTTGCCAAGCACCACTTTGGACAAATCACTCTCTGAAACTCGGTTTCCTCAACTGTAAATGGGGATAAAATTGATATCTGTCTCAAAGAGTTGTTGGGTCACGTGACAGAAGGAATGTGAAGTTTTAGCATGATGCCTGGCAAAAAAACCCAGGGCTCAGTCAACGTGGAGTTAGTATTTGTCATGTCATCCTTTGACCGCATGCACAGATACCACTCAGTGGAGAGCAGATTCAGATCTCTGCTCTGTTCTCCCAGCAAGCTCCTTCTGTCAACATTCAGCCCTCTAAACATTGGCCAGCCTTTCGATGGTGCTCAAGACCAACTATTCAAAATTCTTTTTCTGCACTTGGAAAATCAGTACCAGCCACACACTAAGTCCTGAATAGCAAAGGTCCCCCAGCAGCAACAGGTTCAAATTGGCAGACCACTCTCTCCTCGCTTTGTTTCGAATAAACATTCTTTTTTTTTTTTTAAGATTTTATTTATTTGACAGAGAGACACAGTGAGAGAGGGAACACAAGCAAAGGGGAGTGGGAGAGGGAGAACCAGGCTTCCCAGTGAGCAGGGAGACCGATGCGGGGCTTGATCCCAGGATCCTGGGACCATGACCTGAGCCCAAGGCAGACACTCAACGACTGAGCCATCCAGACGCCCTTGAATAAACATTCTTTAAGAGAAATATAATGGAGGCTAGCTGGCTGTACTACCTTATTTTTCTCTTCTCCTCCAAAGTGAATGCCAGACATTTCTGGGGCCAAAGACAGGATTAACATTTCTCAGCCTAGTAAACACACCCATCTGGATTCAGCACAAGGAACATTAGCACTCCAACCATTTCCTGTAATCAGCTTGAACGATCCAGGCCGCAAGGTTGGAAATTAAATTCTAGAAGTGATTTTTCCATCCTGGAAGCTATTTCAATTACAGCTTCTTGCAGATGCACCTCAGATAAGCGGCAAACTTACAAGCCCTGGCATTATGTAATGAGTCTGCCCGGCGGGAACCTTGATACCGCAGAGAGGCCACCTGGAGGCTGGGAGCACCACTGCTGGACAGAGCACCATACCTGCTCTGAGCGCCCGTGGCATGCCGGGCATCAGGCAAGACTCTGAGCAACCTGGGCCCCAGCTTGAGACTTGCAGTCCAAAGTGGGAGCTACATTTCAATGTCATAGGCTAGGAACCCTGTGATGGGCAGTAACCCCTAGCAGTGGGGAAGCATTAGCCCAGCTTGAGGTGGAGGATATGCTATGCAAGCTAAATGTCCTGTCAGTCATCTGAAGGCAGGTGGCCAGGGCATTTCAGGCATGTAGAAGAGCAAGCCAAGACCCACAGGTCGACCAGGGGGTATGGGGACACCTGGGTGGCTCAGTCAGTTAGACGTCTGCCTTCCGCTCAGGTCGTGATCCCAGGGTCCTGGGATCAAGTCCTGCATTGGGCTCCTTGCTCACTGGGGAGCCTGCTTCTCCCTCTGCCTGCTTGTGCTCTCTCTCTCTCTGACAAATAAATAAAGTCTTTAAAAAAATAAAAAAATAAAACGGGGTGTGTATGCATGCGTGTGTGCATGTGACTCCAGGCAGCCCCGTATTCAAGGGGCAGGAGCCTGGCCGGGTCTACCTTTGCCCACCACCATCAGTTTTAACATCAGAAAGTCCTTTAGGACCTGCCCCAGGATCTTGTCTTCAAGATACCAGATTTACAGAGCGTGATGGGCCCTTCGACAATCTTGTAGAGGCCAAACACTGGAGTTTCTGAGCACCATCTTCAGAATGAGGTGGGGCAGAGTATTGGAATTAGGGTTTTGTGGGTGGTAGAACAGGGCAATTTGGGAGGTCGTCAGGCAGGTGACAATAGGGCGATCTGAGAGCTGATGCTGCTTTAGCCACATTCCTCCGGTATGGGGGCAGACAGACTGGCTCATGAGGCAGGAGCCTTGCACTTTTTCAATTTGTTTTTTGTATCCTACACAATTTGGGTGAAGGTGATTAGGACGGAGAGCTGAATATATGAGACCTGGCTGCCATCAGTTCACCCATGGGAACCCCAGTGTGGGAGTTAACAGGGAGTCAGACAGACCTACCTTCAAGTCCCAACCTTGCAGTTTCCTATGGGACTTAAGTTATTGAATTTCACAAAGTGCCAGGTTCTTTGCTGTTGAAGTGGGGATAACGGAGCTCTGGGTTATCGTGGGTGTCGAATAAAGTATTAGTGGGAGGCACTGTAGCGGCTGTTTAATAATAATGGGTTTTATCCAGGTGGTGCTGGATAAAAGTTTGCAGCTGGTGGCTAATCTTGAATTGTTCAGGCGACTTTGGCGACAGTGCTACACTCAGTCTGGAGGCCTCCCTTAATGTCACCATGGTGAGCAGCAAGGTCAGCTCATCTAGAATCAGAAGGGCCTCCCCCTGCCTTTCCTCATTCCTGGGCTCCTGCTTCTGCAGAACTCTGCTTATGACTCCAGCAGCTCCTCACCACCTTCTCCCTACAAGGCTGCCAGAAAAAGGGCACGAGCTAGAAGCGACACAATCTGGGTTTTTATTTATTATGGTATTTTGTGTATTATGCTGGCATAATAGAACTCTTGTTGGGACTGAGAATTTTCCCTGGCCCAGTTCCTCATCTGTAAATGAGGGACAATAGCAAGTCCCTTTTCTCAGGGTCATTGTGGAGATTAAATGTAGGCATTTGGAAAACGCTCTGTGCAATGGCTGGCTCCGAGCTTCACCTGACATGTGTTGGCGACTATCATCCATCACCATTCTACTTCCAGCGATGACTTAGGATCCCCTTCTGGAAGTATTCTGTGCTTGCAGGAAAACATATTTACATACTCATGCACACAGAGAGATGTTATACTTATTGTTCTGCAATTTGCTGCTTTCACTTAATAATCTTGGGCATGCTTCCATATGAATGCATATAGATTTCCCACATTCTTTTTAAGCAACCGGGCCATGTTTCCCTGAATGGGCGTACCATTATTCATATGACCGAAGGAGGAACGTTTCAATTACAGAATTACATATTTGTTTAGAAGTTTTATTTGAAAATACACGCAGAAATCCATTTGAATAATTAAACCTTCTTTTCAACATTTACAGGTTTTATAAACCTGACCCACGTTGCGTACCAACAGTGCTGCTGAGTGACAAAATAGAGCCTCAAATTGAGAGCACCATGGACCAGACTGGACATGCCTAATGGGGCAGGTTAAAAACAGTGCAAGTTACCCTACTTATTCCAGATTAATTTGGAACAGAATAGAACATTAAAGGAGGTGTAATAGTTGTTTGTTCAAGCTTTTAACTACAATGTAAAAGGACCAGTGATTTTACTATTATTTTTCCATTTGGCTTCCTGGCACCTCAAATTCAATCAGTGTCCTGCTGTTCAGAGGTATTTTGAAGTGTGCCAAGTCTTAATTGAAATGGAAGTGCCTGAAACCAGAGTTAATACCATGAGCAACAGGGAGTCGAATTTATGGAGGTAAATTGTGGCTGGCCCTGCATTTCAACTACTTTTGGCTCCTGGGGTCAATTTACATTTTGAGAGTAGCCTGGATGGTTGGGAACTGAGCTGGACTGGGCCAGAGGTGCAGCTCTTGTGATTCTGTTGGGCTTTGGGTTCCCTTGCAGTGTAAGAATTCTGCTACAGGGTCCCGCACTCCGGCTGGACAGCACCCAGCGTGTGAAGTCTACTGAATGCACCAGCACTGTGCTGGGGGCTAGAGATGCAATGGGCCACAGGATGAGGTGGGTCCTTGTCCTAGTAGATGCTAGATAGAGAGACGGACATAAAGAAGCAAGCAAACAAAACAAATAGAGCTTACAATTGGCACCAAGAAGGAAAAAAAACAGGGATGAAATAGAGTAACTAAGGGAATCCACTTCCCATCGGAGGTGAGGGAGGGGTTATATGAGCTGGGATTTGATAGATGACAAGGGCCTGGCCCCAGGAGAGCTGGGAGAGAGGAAGAACAAGGGCAAAGGCCCTGGGGTGGGAAAGAGCTGGCTAAGTTTGATGAACTGAGAAGAGTCCAGACAGCTGGGTTAGAGTGAGGATGAGAAAGAGAAGAAACTCTACCAGTGGGGCCCATTTCTTGCAGGATCTCACAGACCACAGCCAAGAGTTTAGATTTCATTCCCAGTGCTATGCCACAGAAGACTAAGCAAAACAGTGATGTAGTCTGATTCCTAGCTTTTCAAAAAGACCATTTGACTGCGATGTGGAGAATGCACTGAAATGGAGGTCAGTGGAGGAAGGGGAGGCCACTTGCCACACAGGAAGCGACGGTGGTGGGGGCAGCGGCTACAGCAGTGGGTGGCCAGCTCAGTTCTAAATCCCCAGCCCCCCAGGAGGTCAGAGTCCACGGTAGGCTCTGGAGAGACAAAGATTCTTCAGGGGTTCCCATCAGTCGGCTCACCAATCATTTCTCGAGATCTTGCCTAGCACAGAGACAAATATTTGGTACAATCGGGGTTAAGACTGACGCTGTCTCACTAGGTAGACCCCCCAACCCCCCACAACAAATTAAATTGTAAGATGCCAGGCCTCAGGCACTGGTGACCATGAGCACTAGAGACAGGGGTGGCAGGGAAGATTTTGCCCACACCACTGACACCTGCCTTCAGGACCTTTGGCAAAAATGTGAACTATATCTTGTCTATGCCACTTTTCTTTTTTCCAGCGAGGAATACCGACTGACCCCATCTCCCACACTGACAACCATCCAGACCCCATTTGCCCACTTTAGCTACCCCTACACATGTCTGATTTTAAAGCGGTGCTGTAACCCAAATGGCTTTTTCATTTTTGGTGTGTGTGGGAGACAGATTTAAGGTCTGGGGACCTTGCCAGCCCCGCTTGGCTGCAAGTGAACAGAAAGGCCACATTACAGGCTTGGAATGCTGCATAAATTCAGAGAAGGCAAACCTCAGGGCAAGACCTCTTGAGAGGCAGGCCAGGGGCTGAGCTCGATTGGAAGCTGGATCTGGGGATGCCTGATGGGGAACCATCCTACAGTTTAGCGAGGTGTGGCTTTTCTCTCTGGTTGCTTTTAACACCTTCTCCTTGTCTTTGACATTTAGCAATTTCACCACATTGTGTTGGGATGTGGATTTCCTTTTATTTGTCATATGTGGTGTATATTGTCATTCCGATTGTTAAGGGCTGAATTGCGTCCCTCCCGCAAAGAACATGATTGAAGTCCTCAGCCCCCGTACCTTAGAATGTGACTGGCTTTGAAGAGAGGACTTTTAAAGAGGTGATTAAGTTATATGAGGTCATTAGGGTGGGCCGTGAAATCCTTAGGAGAGAGGCGATTAGCACACAGGTACATACAGGGAAAGACCATGTGGAAACACAGGGAGAAGCTATCTGCAAGCCAATGAGAGAGGTTCAGAAGAAACCAATCCTGCCAATACCTTGGTCTTGGACTTCTATCCTCAGGAATTATGAGAAGATAAATTTCCTTAGTATGTGTTACTTATTACATCATGTTTTAAAATGGCATTTTGGCTAGGGGAGGTCAAGAATGCCCAAATTCGATCTTTGGCTTATTACGTCTACCTAGACCTAGTTCCAAAACCGGAGCCACAACAGGCAGCTGGGAGGCCAAAGGATCCATGACTGCTTGCTGTAAGCCCAGGTACAGGGAAAGGAGGTAAGCGGGGCTGGCCCCCTGCTGCCCCCCTCTTTCCCCCACCTCGGTTGGGCTGTGAGATCTGCTTACAGGCTCTGAGGTCTAGTATTTACCATCCTGGAGCTCAGACTTGAGTTTAAGGTTTTGCCTCTGTGATGGGAGAAAGAGAAGGCTTCACAGAGACCCATCATCATCAGCGAGAGTGCTCCCAGAGAGCAGGAGCGAGAAGACCCCTAGAGCAGGTGCTGAGTTGATGCCAACTCTGGGAGCCGGGGGAGCGGAGCTGGTGGTGCAGGTCCGGGAGCCGGGGGAGCGGAGTTGGTGCAGGTCCGGGAGCCAGAAGCCCTCCCGGGTGGGAGCAGTCCTGTCTCTTTCTCCTCCTGTTACTATTGTACAGGAAAGGACCCAGGCAAGAGCCACACGGGTATGGAGACAAGGTCCCTTTCACTCAGTTCCTCTGTCACTGGCAAATGCGGCCGACCCCAGAGAAGCTCCTTTTAACCTTGGAGTGGAATCGGGCACAAGGTGGGAGGGGACAGGAAGGGACTCTGAACTCTGTCTCCCAGAGGATACTCCTCTTCCTACGGGGGAACCCCAGTTTCATATTTTGACAATTTAAATGGACACAGTTCTTGGGGTCTAACGACGGTCACATTGCTTGTTTTCCGTTTCCCTCAATTGGCACCAAGAAGGAAAAAAAGAGGGATGAAATAGGACTCAAGGAGCCTACAGTCTCCTACGGTGAGGTGCTGCTCCAAATCTTGTGACCATGACGGGAATCGTCATCTTTTTCCCCCTCTGGTCAGTC
This sequence comes from Zalophus californianus, assembly GCF_009762305.2. Lineage (NCBI taxonomy): Eukaryota > Metazoa > Chordata > Mammalia > Carnivora > Otariidae > Zalophus > Zalophus californianus. Next base: position 76,970,871 of record NC_045609.1, on the reverse strand, counting down.
AGCCTCTGGCTGGGTCCTTAGGGACGGAGCTCCCTCTGCTGGCTCGGGAGCTGGAGCCTTCCGGATCTTGAACAAAGCCCTTCCTGCGGTGACATCAACTTCAAATAATTGTCATCCTAATAATCTAGAACAATCTGTTTATTATACAGTACAATTATCTATTGCTGTAGCTTAACAATGTTACTGTGAAGTATAGGAGTCAGCCTGGGGCCCTTATGGGCAGTGACCTTGGCATAGTTCTTAATTTCTCTGAACCTCAGTTTTCTCATCTGTAAGATGGATATAATAGCACTTGTGTCAGTTGAGGTCCAGTCAGGAAAACAGAAATTACTCTAGTTGAGTTCACAGAGAGAACATGGGGAAATTACGAAATGTGAGTTGGAGGGCTGAGAGAACAAAACGGGTATTTTGAGGTCACAGAGAATAGCTACAGGAAGCAACCACCTTCCCTTTGGTGGAGGGAAGAGGCTGGGATTACCAGAACGGCTTCAGGCACCTATTGCTGCTCAACAAACCTCCCCAAAGCTTAGAGACAAGCTCTCACAAGCTCTCGGGGTTGGCTAGGCCGTTCTTCCGCTGGCCTTCCCTAGATTCATTCATGTTGCAGTCTTCCACTGGAAGGTAGGCTGGGATATTTGAGGGTTTGGCTTCTCTCTCTCTCTCTCTCTCTCTCTCATGCTCAAGGAGGCTACCCTGGACTCCTGCACGTGAGAGTGGCAGCAACGGTAGGAGAGAAGGCGTCCCAGAGCACATTGGCCAAAGCACATCGCCCGATCTAGCCCGAATCCCACCTGAGGGGACCTCTTGAGGGCCTGGATTTCGGAAAGTAGGGTCCATCAGGGGTCGCCGGTGTAACAGTCCATCACAAGAACCTACAAACTTAGAGAGGGGGCTCCCAGCCACATGCTACCTCGGGATCTTGGAGGAGGGGTCTCGTGGAGCTGGGCCCAGACCTTGAAGTGCAGGCCTCCCCCTCTCTCCCCCCACTCCGTGCTGCCCCCCTCATGCCCCCTGGCTGTGCCAGGAATGCGGAAAGAAGTTGGAAACTGGAACCATCTGCTGCTCCAGGGGAAGCAGCAAATAGATTTAGGAAGGAACAAGTCTCTCTTCCTTCACCTTCCAAACTCCTTCCGACAAAGGAGAAATGTAGCTTGCAGACTCCCAGCCTGGCATCCCAGACCGCAGGGTAGGACGGTGGGAAACTCAGATGGAACACTTCACTGTCCTGCAGGCGTGTTGAAGACTGGTTGTGTGTGCACAGTGCTCAGCCCAGGTGAAATGTTCAATAAAGGATAACTATTTGTATGATTGACTCTTTTTTTTTTTAAGATTTTAAGTAATCTTTACACCCAACATGGGGCTCAAACCCACAACCCCGAGATCAAGAGTCACACGTTCCACTGAATGAGCCAACCAGACAGCCCTCTTATTAACTCTTTTGAAATCTTTCTTAAGCACGATGGCACTGAACTTTCACTTACTAGGTACCTTGCCATGGCATAACATTTGGAGGTAACTGAAGCTTTATTCCATCCTGACGTTGTCCTAGTGCCCTGTGGCCCTCATCCATTAAGACAGTAACATTTCTCATCTCATGGGGAGAATGTGTCAGGGTCTGGCACAGAAGGCCTAGAAGGTCATAGAAGTTCACAGGGCCTCTGAGCGGATTTTTCACACATTTAACTAAGACAGTGGCCTTGAAAACCACACCTTTCCATAGCAAGATCTGGGTTTATTCAGAGAGAAAAAGTTTCTTGAGGTCTCAGAGACCTGGGGCCTAGAGAGCTCAGAGTACAGAACTCATACCAAAGGCGCAGAGAGGAAAGCAAGGTAGGAGATCCCACCCCAAAGGAGAGAATAGGGACCAACTAGCAGAAAGAATCAGAGGGGCTTAACTGGATCTGGCGTGTTGGGCCTGAGAGAGAGTCCCATACTCTGGTTCCTTCCAGGACTTATAAAGGTATACTTAAATTGCTGTGGGAGTGCCAAAAAAGAGGGGAAAGATCTGTGTATTTTGCCTCAAAGAGCGAGGCACAGGCTTATCTATATCCAATAGGGCACAGACACACACTCAAAATAGAGTTGAAAAGAACTGAATCAGGATCTATTTACAAAAGTGTGGGCAGGACTTAGTAACAGCAACAAGAAGTTGGTACAGTATCCTGGTACTAATAATAGCTGGGAGCTATTAACTACCACTTTTAGGCCTGATGGAGCAAGAGGGAGGACCAATTCCTAGAACCTGGTGAGCTGTGTGTTGAGGGCTGCCAGACAAGTTATGATTTGGGGGCATACAGCCAGCCCATTGCAGTGGCCCAGCAGGTGGGAAGTTTGGGGAATAAATGCGATCTTTTCTCTTCTCCCTTTCCTGCCAGTACAAGGGTTGCCAGATTACATGAGAAATACTTCTGCTAAAAAAATTATTGTTGCTTATCTGAAATTCAAATTTAACGGGGTGTCCTGTATTTTATCGGGCAAGCCTAGCCGGTACTCCCCTTTGGCTAAACCCAGACAGAAGCCAGAGCCCAGGACATCCTACTGATGTAGCCCCAAAGACCCCCTTCGGTTTTATCCTGTAGGCAATGGAAGTAACTAAAGATTTTCAGGAAAAGGACAAATATTCCATTAAATCATTCTTTATTTAACATCCATAGCAGCACCATACATGATAGCGTAAAATGCACATTACAAGAAGAATGAATAAGTCACAATGAGCACACATGGGAATATTATACAGCAGCGAAAAATCAACTGCAGCCACACAACATGGGTTTTTTATTGTTTTTACCAGTCTCAGTTTATTGGTGTTTTTTTGTATAAATTTCTTAAATAACAATATTTAAATTAAATATCAAAGCATATTTACTTTAGTAGGGTACATATCTTAAGTTTAACGGACATACCATTTTTTTATGAGAGCATTTTTTAAGATGACTACTTTTGTACACCCGCAGCTAATACAACACTGTATGTTAAATATACTAGAATTAAAATTTAAAACTTAGTAAATAAAAGATAGCAGAATTATTGCAGGATTATTACAGAATTATTCTCAATCTCTATGTATCTTTAATATATTTAAGTTGGCAATTTTGTGTTGCCATAAAGTTTCTTTTCAGTAGAATAATTTTCTTTACATGAAAGGTCATAGAAGTTTCATTTTTTAGCACATTTTTATGAAGGTGTGATTTAGTCGTGTAACTGTCACAAAATCCAGCTATAGAACAATTGAATCACACTTCACCAAAATCTCCCTATATCCTTTTGTAGTCAACTCCTCCACCAGCTCTTCTTGGCCTCCGGCAACCGCTTTCCATTCCTACAGCTTTGCCTTTTTCAGAATTTCATACAAAAAGGAGTCATACAGGATGTAGCCTTTTGAACTCAGTGTATTTCATTTAGCGTGATGCATGAGGTTCATTCCTGTTGTTGCCTGCCTAGCTAATTCTTCTTCCTTGCTAAGCATTATTCCTTTGCATGGATGATGTACCGGTTTGTGTATCCATTCAGAAGTTTAAGGACATTTGAGATGTGTATGTGTCAGGGCTTTCCAGAGCAATAAATTCTGTAGGATATATATACACATGTATACATATACAAGCATACAGACATCTATATCTATCTATATCTCTAACACCTGTATCAATACCTTTATTTATCTATCTATCTATCAAGAGAAAGAATTCATTTTAAGGAATTAGCTCATGTGATTGGAGGGGGAGGAATGCTGGGAAGTCCAAAATCTGTAGAGTTGGCCAGCAGGCTGGAGACTGAGGCAGGAGTTCTAGGTTACAGCTTCAAGGCAGAAATGTTTCTTTTTTTTCCTAAAGATTTTATTTATTTATTTATTTGAGAGAGAGAGAGAGAGAGAGAGAAATAGCACGAGAGGGGAGAGGGTCAGGGGGAGAAGCAGGGTCCCCGCTGAGCCGGGAGCCTGATGTGGGACTCGATCCTAGGACCCCGGGATCATGATCTGAGCCAAAGGCAGTCGCTTAACCAACTGAGCCACCCAGGCGCCCAAGGCAGAAATGTTTCTTTAGGAAACCTCAGTTTTTGCTCTTAAAACCTTCAACTAATTTGATGAGGCCCACCCACATTACTGAGGGTAACCATTACTTAAAGCCAACTGACTGTAAATGTTAATCACAACTGCAAAATACCCCCACAGCAACACCTGGGCTAATGTTTGACCAGACAGCTGGTCACCATAGTCTAGTCAAGTTGACACGTAAAATTAACTATTAAAATATATTTCTCGTTTTGGCTGAATGTGAATAAAGCTGCTGTAAACATTCCTGTATGGGTTTTGTGTGGATATGTTTTCTTTTCAATTGGGTAACTAACTTGGAGTAAGATAGATAGATCATAGAGTAAGTATATGTTTAATTGTATAAGTAACTGCCAAACTGTTTTCCAAAGTGGTTATACCATTTTGCATTTCCACCAGCAACATATAAGCTAGCTGCCCACTTGGAATTGTCAGATCTGTTTTAAAATTTTAGCCAAGGTAAAAATTATGAAGGAGTGAAAAAAGCAAAGAGTACATATGGCCTTACATACTTTTCCATTATAAGAAGGAAAACTAAATGATATATAAACACACATATACATGCATTACAATTCTAATTTAGAAAGCAAAATAATGGTAAACTCCAACTTAAGGATAGGACTTAACATCTGTGGGGAGAAGGTAGAGGAATGAGAAATAAAAGAACCCATGAGTGCTTATGTTATTATCAGTGTAATGGTTCCCAGGTTAGCTGACGAGATCATGGTTGTTATTTCTTTATTGAGAGAGAGAGAGAGAGAGAGAGAGAGAGAGCATGCCTGCACCCAAGCAGGGGTGGAGGGAGGGGCAGAGGGAGAGGGAGAGAGAGAATCTTAAGCAGGATCCATGCCACGTGGATCTCATGACCCTGAGATCACGACCTGAGTCGAAATCAAGAGTCAGACGCTTCACTGACTGAGCCACCTAGGCGCCCCAGTTGTTATTTCATTAAAACATGAATAAATTTTAAAAAGGCCACACATGGACCAATGATGACAGTGTGTTGAAAACCAAGGATTGTGATAAATCTAATTCTGTACACTTGAAGTCTCATTCAAAAAAAAAAAGGAAAAGAAAGCCGAGTGGCAAAATGGGTAGTGTATTAGAAGTGGGAGAGAGTAATGGCATGAAGGACCAGGAAGGCAAGATATTCCTATAATCAGTGGAAATTATAGACCAACGGTTGGGGGGGGAGAGATTTAAATGACAAGTTAGAGGGGAAATGGAATGGACAGGGACTCTGGGATCAAAGGAACATAGGAAGTAAGAGAGATGGTAAAGTACACAGTATACATGTTTCTGGTTTGCAGGAATGATGTCATTCATCAAGATAGCAGTTGCAAGAATGGAATTTTGAGGGGGGTGAAGAGATTATTCAGAATTCAAGTAGGGAGCTCAGGAAATGGAGAGAGAAAGACTTGGGAATAATTTGTATATAAAAATTATTTTTTATTCAGCGCCTGTCTCAGACTGTGGGCCAAATGTTTTACATACATTATTCCATTGACATTTTACAGCAATCCTGTGGTGCTATTTTATACATATTTGACGAAGGAGAAATGGAAGGACCAAAGGAACACTGAGTGGATTTAAGAGCCCAGGGGAGATCAGAAACATTAAATTTGTAACGGTGTCCATTGGCAAGGTTATCCACTTTTTCTCTGGCAATCCTTGACAGCCAGTGAAAAGGAGCAAGTAGAAGAATCCAAGGTTAGGAATTTGGGGTGAAGGACAAGGGGGTGTGGAATTAAGGCAGTCTCCTGACTGATGACTGTGTTGAGTAGGACCCTGGTCTCACTGACTCTGAGATCAGCGAGTCCAAGGACGATGCAGGGGAGCATGTCAAGACCTCTGGAGGACTTAACAGATTCCTGGGCGTCAAAGTCACAGACCACAGATTTGAGGACGTCTTCCTTTTCATGTAGATCAGAGGCTTGTCATTTCTCTAAATTGATTCTAGATGATTTTACACACTGCAGCCTCTGATAACAGTGGGGGCTGAGATTGCTATGGGCTGTACTTTTATTTATTTATTTTTAAGATTTTATTTATTTCTTTGACAGAGAGAGAGCACAAGCAAGGGGGAGCGGCAGGCAGAGGGAGAGGGAGAAGCAGGCTCCCCGCTGAGCAGGGAGCCCGATGTGGGGCTTGATCCCAGGACCCCAGGATCATGACCTGAGCCGAAGGCAGACACTCAACTGACTGAGCCACCCAGGCGCCCCTATACAACTTCCTTTTAAAGGAGTTGGTAAATGTCTTATTTTCTGTTCATTGGGTTTTCTGTGTACTTATTATTAACATATCCCAAAACACTCCCTCAGTTGTTTGCTCTCCTTTCAATAAGATCAAACAAATTAGGTGTTCATTACATTTCATCCTCTTGAAGAAATCTCTCTCAGAGCCTTTTAAAAGATTGTGGTAAAATACACAACATGAAATTCACCATTTGAACCATTTGTAAGTATACCGTTTAGGGGCATGAAATGCATTCACGTTATGGTGCAACCATCATTGGCCTCTGTCCCCAGAGCTTTTTCATCATCCCATTAAATGGCAACTCCCATTACCCTCCTCCCCACCCTGGCAACCACCATTTTACTTTCTGTCTCTCTGAATGTAAATGGAATCAAACAATATTTGTCCTTTGTGACTGGCTTATTCTACTTAAGATGATGTCTTCAAGGTTCCTCCACATTGTAGCATGTGTGAGAAATTCCTTCCTTTTTGGGGTGCCTGCGTGGCTCAGTTGGTTGGGCGTCTGCCTTCAGCTCAGGTCATGATACCAGAGTCCCAGGATCAAGCCCCACATCCAGCTCCCTGCTCGACGGGGAGTCTACTCCTCCCTCTCCCTCTGCTCCTCCCCTTCAGCTTGCTCTCTCTCTCGCTCTCTCCCTCGATCTTTCAAAAAAATAAATAAAATCTTTAAAAAAGGGGGGAAAAGAAAAAGAAATCCTTTTTAAGGCCAAATAATGTTCCATTAGTATGTAGATACCACATTTAGTTTATCCATCCATCATCCATCCACCCATCCATCCACCCATCCAACCATGGACATTTGCTTTCACCTTTTGGCTATCATGATTAATGCTATGAACGTGGGTGTGCAAATATCTCTCCAAGACCCCGATTTCAATTCCTTCAGATATGTTTTCAAAAGTGGATTTGCTGGATCATATGGCAGTTCTATTTTTAATTTTGAAGAACCGCCATACTTTTTACACAACAGCACTTGCACCGCTCAACATTCCCATCAACAGCGCACAGGGGTTCTCTACATTGCTGTCAATTCTTGTTATTTTCTATTTTTGTTTTCTGATAGTAGCCATCCTAAGGGGTTTCGGATAGAAGCTTTTCCTTTTGATTATTCTTTATCAAATTTTTTTTTTAGATAGTTCCTCCTCCTCAGACTTCTTTTCATAGGTTAGTGTCTTCCCATGCTCAAGAATCAATTTAGAGAAATGACAAGCCTCTGATCCACATGAAAAGGAAGACACCCTCAAATCTGTGGTCTGTGACTTTGACGACCAGGAATCTGTTAAGTCTTCCAGAGGTCTTCTCCACCCTCCCCAGGTGATGCTTTCTCCCATACTGAGACGGTGAGATGACAATGACACCTGCAGACTGAGTCCTCCCAAAGCCAGCCTGGGCCTCTGCATGAGCTCCAGATGTCTATATCCATGTGTACATTGAGCAGCTTTAAATACGTGCCCCATCAGCAGATGCAAAACCAAACTAACTTTCCCTGAAACCCGTTCTTCCTCCTGTATTTCCTGACTCAGTGAAGGGCTCCACAATCTGGGCAGACAGCCAAGACATTAACACGGGGATTACCTCAGGTTTCCCTGTCTCCCACCCTTCTGCCTCCCTGTTATCTTGTATCCGTAACGACCTTCTGTCTTTTCTCATTGTTGCTGTCTAAATCCACTCATCTATACCATCTCATCTCTTGCCTGGACTATGGAAATGGGGTATGCCCCAGGAGCTCTCTCAGCCTGAAATCTCTCATCCCTATAATAACCCACACATCTGCCTGAGTTCTGCTACAGCACAGATCTGACTCCTCTGCTTAAAAGCTCTGAATACATATGAAGGAGTAAAGGACCAAGAACAAGGACAGTTCTAAAGAAGTGACTAACCCCACCAGGATCAGAACGTATTAGGAGGATCTCCTTTTGTAATGGCACAGGCATAGAGAAGTTGGCCAATGGCGTAACAGAGCCCAGAAACAAACCTGTGCAGATAGGAAACTCTGGTGGCCAAGAAGGTGCCCGACTCAGGCCTCCCTGCGAGAGAAGCTGCTGCCAGGAGTGTAGTTAGTGGATAGCTTCCAGGTCTTCTTCAGGATAGACGACGGCACCTTCATGTCCAGTGCCGCATTCACGCAGACGCCATGCTGTCTCCCAGGGCTGTTTTCAGCCCGTCACTGAGATGGCGGAATTCTTGGAGCTGGGCCATTTCTGCCCGGAACAGAATTTTTCTAAGGGTCACTCTTTGCCCTGGGACACCCTGCTTGCTTAGCCAAGACCTTCTTCGAGTCACACAATGTCTGAGGCAATTGCTAGCCAATCCTTCCTTCCTTCTCTCCTTTGACAAGTGTCCAACCTCTGTTGTGGGAGTCCTGGCCTATTCCAGTTCTCTCCTCCTTCCATTCTTTGCAAGTTTCCCTCGGTGCATCTTTTGCACATCTAATCCCATTTTGGTGTCTCCTTAGAGGACCCAAACTACACAGAGGGAGCATGTCCCATTAACTGGGGGCAGGGGAGAGCTATTCAGTAATTGCAGTTAAAAAATAATTGTTATCCAGGCGCCCGGGTGGCTCAGTTGGTTAAGCATCTGCCTTCTGCTCAGGTCATGATCTCAGGGTCCTGGGATGGAAACCCAATGTTGTCAGGCTCCCTGCTCGGCAGGGAGTCTGCTTCTCCCTCTGCCCCTCCCCCCACTTGTGCTAATAAATAAAATCTTAAAAAAAAAAATAATGGTTATCCATATGGAAAAACGTGAAATTGGATCCCTACTCTACATGTATATAAAATTCCAGGTGGATTAATGACTTAAATGTCAAATACAAAGTTTAAAAAATTTTAGTAGACTCCATGGATGAGCTTCTCTGAGTCTGTAATTTAGGCTTAAGGTGGGGAAATATTTCTTAAATAAGACACACACAGACACACGATAGATTTGACCATTTTTTTTTAAAGATTTTATTTATTTGACAGAGAGACACAGCGAGAGAGGGAACACAAGCAGGGGGAGTGGGAGAGGGAGAAGCAGGCTTCCCTCGGTGCAGGGAGCCCAATGTAGGGCTCGATCCCAGGACCCTGGGATCATGACCTGAGCCGAAGGCAGATGCTTAACGACTGAGCCACCCAGGGCGCCCCAGATTTGACCATTTTAAAGGCATTTATAAAGAGAAAACTGGGAGAAGATATTTGCAATATAAGTAACTGAGAAAAAACTAGCATGAGAATTCATAAAAGTCAAGGAGAAAAGCACATATAACCTCATAGAAAAACAGGCAAAAGGTATCAACAGGCATTATTCAGAAGAGGAAACACGTATGGCTTATAAAATATGGAGAGATGTTCAGTCTTAGTGATTAGGTAAATGCAAATTAAGACCACACTGAGCTCACACTTAAGATTGAAAATGCAAAAAGTCTGACAAAAGCTAGTGCTGAAGAAGACATGGATCTGGTCATAAGACCTCCTACACAATGCTACTGGGAGTGTAAATTAGTGTACCTACTTTGGAAAAAATATTTGACATTATCTTTTAAAATTGAATATTCACATTCCCTATAAGCCAACAATTCTACTTTAGGTATAAACCCAAACAGACCAAAGAAAGCTATCCATATTATGAGATACGCACAAGTATGTTCATAGTAGCACTGTTCATAATAGTAAAAATCCAGAAGTAATCCAAATGTCCATCAATGAGAAATCAAAGTGTGGTATATTCACATACTGGAAATCATACAATAGTGAAAATGAATAAGCCAAATACATAAAATATGGCTGAATCTTACATTAGGCGAAAAAAATCTCACAAGGATACAAAAGCACATTTTTTCCTTTGTAACAGACTTAATTTTTTTTCAAGATTTTATTTATTTATTAGAGAGACAGAGAGAGCACAAGCGGGGGGAGGGGCAGAGGGAGAGGGAGAAGCAGACTCCCTACTGAGCAGGGAGCTTGACATGGGGCTTGATCCCAGGACCCTGGGATCAGGACCTGAGCCTAAGGCAGACGCTTAATCGACTAAGCCACCCAGGCACCCCCAGACTTTATTTTTTTAGAGCAGCCTTAGGTTTACAGAAAAACTGTGCCTAAAGTACAAAGTTCCAGTACACCCTCTCCCCCACCACAGTGTACAGTTTCCGTAATATTACTATCTTGCATTTATGTGGTATGTTTGTTGCAACTGATGAACCAATATATATATATTTTTAAAGATTTTATTTAGTTATTTGAGAGAGAGAGAATGAGAGATAGAGAGCACGAGAGGGAAGAGGGTCAGAGGGAGAAGCAGACTCCCTGCCGCGCAGGGAGCCCGATGTGGGACTCGATCCTGGGACTCCAGGATCATGACCTGAGCCGAAGGCAGTTGCTTAACCAACTGAGCCACCCAAGCGCCCTGATGAACCAATATTGATACATTATTATTTACTAAAGTCCCCACAGTTTACATTAAGATTCACTCTTTGAGTTGTACAGTTCTATGGGACCCACAAAACAGTATCATACAGAATAGTTACAACACAGTAAAAATGCTCTGTGCTCCACATGTTTCTCTTCCCTCCTCTGCCCCTGGCAACCATACATCTTTTTAGTCTCCACAGTTATACATTTTCCAGAATGGCACATAGTTGGAATTACACAGTATGTGGCCCTTTCAGAATGGTTTCTTTCACTTAGCAATATGCATTTAAGATTCTTCCATGGGCTGTTTTGGCTTGATAGCTTTTTTCTTTCTTTCACTGAATAACATTCCATTGTCTGAATATATCAGTTTATCCATTCACTTATTGCAAGACATCTTAGTTACTTCCAATTTTTTGCAATTATGAATAAAACTGCTGTAAATATTCATGTGCAGGTTTTTGTGTGGACTTAAGTTTTCAACTTATTTGGGTAAATACCTAGGAGCTAGGTTTAGCTTTGTAAAAAACTACCAAAATGCATTCCAAGGTGGTTGTACCATTTTGCACCCCCGCCAGCAATGAATGAGAGTGCCTGTAGCTTTACATCCTTGCCAGCATTTGGTGTTGTCAGTGTTCTGGAGTTTAGCCATTCTAACAGGTGTGTAGTGGACATATTCTTTTTCTTTTGGGGGGGGAGCAGACTTTTTTTTACTATATTAAAAACAATTAAAAATACGTTGCATACACACTTTATATATATATATGTAGTTGTGTTCTGTATAAATACGTATATGGAATAAAAATTTATAAAAAGGAGAACAAGAATTGGTGAAGATTTGTGATTACGTTCACCCCATGTGAGGGGAGGCAAGAGGATCACCTAGTGTGGGGCTGAGGGAGGCAAACCATACATTTGGATGTAAATTGTCATTTTAACTTTTTTTTAGGGTAGAGAGTTCACAGCTATTATTACATTGAAAGCAACTAAATTAATAAAGACGGGTTGTGTGTGGTTGGCTGAATAATGGCCTAGCAAAGATGTCCATGTCCTAATCCCCAGATTTGGTAAATGTGTTACAAGGGGGAAAAGGGACTTTGCTGATGTGATTAAAGGTGTTGAGTTGGGGAGATTATCCTGGGCCCAGTGTAATCACAAAGGGTCCTTGTAGGTGAGAGGGAGGCAGGAAGATCAGTCAGAAAGGGGTGTCAGGAGAGAAGCAGAGGTCAGAGAGGAAAGAAGTTGCTATGCTGTTTCTGAAGATGGTGGGTAAGGCCAAAGGTCAAGGAATGCTGGCAGCCTCTAGAAGCTGGAAAAGGCAAGGAACCCATTCCTCCCCTAAACTTCAGCAAGAACCAGCCCTGCCAATACCTTGATGTTGGCCTAGTGAAACTGATTTTTGGACTTCTGACCTCCAGAATTGTAAGATAATAAATTCCTACTATTTTAAGGCACTAAGTTTGTTACAGCAGTAATAGGAAACTAATACAGTGGGCTAGGCATGGATCAATGATTAATTGGATTATGATAAATCCAGTTCTATACCTAAGTCCAATAAAAGCAAACAAACACCCTTGAATAACTCCTCACTGCTTCAAAGACAAAGCTCAACTCCTCAAATCCTTCACAATACGATTTTTTTAAGCCTACCTCTCTCAACTCTCAAGACCCCTTCGCCATGACTTCCCCTCTTCTTCCTCCCCAAATAACTATATACTTTAACCCTGGATCCTGGTCTCTGCGCCCTTTTGCTACTCCCACTGACTCTTAAGGGGTTCAACTTCCTTGCCACGGAGTCTATGAAGCTTTCCAGGTTCAAATCCCCCTCCCCCTCAGTACATGTTGGCAGAGCCAACTCTTAAGGCATTGTTTAACTGTGACCTTTAAGGTCGGGCAACAGGCTGAAAAATCTTTATCACCCCCCTTCACTAAGATGGGGTACAAACTCAAGATGCTGGGGGTAGGGGATGTAAGCGCACCATGAACTGTTGCGGGGGGAGGGGGGCGGAATTCTACAGAGCTACAGGAGCAGTTTGAAAACGACTCCCTCCATTCTCAAGCAAGACTTCATTTCCCGTCTACATGATGGATATCTGCAAACACAACCTTATGTCTGCACGTCTCCGCCCAAAGATTTTTTTCCACTCCAAGAATTAAATAAGGGGTTGGAGGGCATTATCACTGCACCTTACACTGACTCGATGTTGGCAGCAGTCCTCCATTATTTAATGGAGGACTGCTCTACTTACCATCTTATCCGATGAGATAACGGACGGGGAAACCTTTGAAACTTATAAAGCAATCTACAAACAGCCTATCTAGGCCAGGAATACCTATTTGCGGGAAAACACGCTCAAAAGACAAGGCCGGACCTTAGGAAGCCCGAGGGGACCCAGCCAGCGCAGCTCCCAGCTCAGCCCGGACCCGACGTCCATCACAGCCCTCCAGCCCGTCGCGCGGGTCGGCGGTTGATGACCACGGGTCGGCTGTTTTGATGAATAGGGGACGGCTCGAAAAACCTGACTCCGACACCACGCGGAGCCAAAGCAGGGATTCAGACGCAATTAAAGAAACCGCTCTCAGGCTGGACGGAGGCGGAGGGGGTAGCACAAGCTGAGCCGACTTAAGAGCCTTAACAGGCTCCGAGCACTCCTAGGACAGCCCCCAGCGCGAGGCACTCTGGGACTTGTAGTTTACTTCCCGGTCACCGTTTTTTTTCCGTCCCGTCTCCCCGCCTTTCAACGTCGCTTTTATTCTCTGCTTCTCTTTCCAGCACGCCGACTTCCTGGTCGCCGCACGTCCTCACGTATGACTACACTACCCAGAAGTCTCTTCTTCGCGACCCAGCGCCGTCGCGGGCGCCGGCCGGCTCCTGTGAACTACAGTTCCCAGAAGTCCTCTGGAGAAGTGCTTCCCTCTCTCATTTCCAGGACCACAATTCCCAGAACCTTCGGCTTCACCGCGGTTCCCTTTTCACTTGATCTCTTCTTGAACTGGCTGGGCTTCAGCCGGCCAGCAGGCACTCAGCGACGACGTGATTCGTCGGTACTGGGCACAGGGTTTCCTTAGCGGCCTGTTTTTCTCCCCACTCAGTTATTCCCTTTACAGGCCGTCGCGGCTGGCCTGAGCGGTGACCTGGCGGGCCGCGCCTGCGCTCTGCCCCGTTTCCTGCCTGGCTGGTGGCGGTGGCCATTTTGTTCATCCTCCTCCTCCTCCTGCTCCTCCTGGTTGGAGCGCAGTGTCCGGAGCGGGCTGGGGGGAGAGAGCCCGAGAGCAGGGTTCGGTGGCTTTTCCTCTGTCCCCAGCTGGTGCCCGGAGCCCCCCTCCCCTTCCTCCCCACCCCCTCCCCTCCCCAGCCCTGCCCTCCCCCTTGTCCCGGGATCGCTCCGTCGCACCCACCATGATGGAAGACGACGGGCAGCCCCGGACTCTGTGAGTACCCGAGACTGGGGTTGCCAGGCGCCGAGAGGCCCGGGCACCGCGGGACGCTCTGGGAGGGAGCAGGAGAGCGGGGCCGAAGCTGGGACTTACGGCGGCTCCCTGGCCGGGGTGGCGCGGACGCGAAGTACATTCCTCTTCTGTCCCCTTTTCCTTGGGAAGGAAGCCCTCCCTTCCCCCAAACACAGTCACTTCCTGGGGTCTGGGGTTTGTTTCGACCTTATCCTCTCGCGCCCTTCTTTGCACACCCTTCCTAGGCCGGGCTTCTGCACGGCTGGGGCTGTCAGGCCCGGGAGACCTCCCGCTCCCCCTCTGCTGTGGGGGCCCTGGACTGGGCCGGGAGCTGCCGGTCCCCACGGGGGCAGGGCCTGGGTGGGGGTGGGACTGGGGGTGGGACCGCAGCCTCGTGCCCCGCGGGCCCCGAGGAATTAGCGCTCTCGCTCTGCAAGTCCCCAGCTCCATCGCTCCCGGCTCTTCTCCCAAGCTAAGCTCTCCGAGGAAACTGGACACTCTTCCTCCACTCAAGCCCCTTTTCTCTTTCTGTCCCACGTGCCCCCGCCCACGCTGTCAGAGACACTCGCCAAGCGCCCGCTACTTTTGAAGTGCAAAAGGGATGCCTCTTGCCGCCGGAGCATCTTTCCCTTCTTGGAAGTTTACTTTGAGCGCTACCTACGCTAAACTGACAACCAGTTGTTAAACTGCTTTTGCTCTTTTGGTGTTACCTCCTCCTAATCTGTTTGTGCTTTGAGACCTTCAGAATTGGATAAAGTGATGTCTGTTCACTATTCGATGTGTGTCTTCTGAGCACCTTTTCTTCCATCTTTGCTGTTGCTTTTTACCTGAAGCCCGATCTAATGAATGAATTTCCATCTTCCAACCGTTTATTCGAGTTTTCCTTTCTTTCCTAATGAAGAGTGATGACTCAGCATTTGCATTCCTTTCCGGATAGTGTGGCACTCCTTTCTTTTTTCTGCATTTTTTAAAAAAAAGTCTGAGTAATTTCTCATTAAATGTTTAAGTTGGCCACCTTCGCTTTTCCTAGCCTTTGGAAGCTCAGCACACCTACCTCGAGTACGAGGAGTCAGATCGCTGCTTTGTTTTCTCTTGCCTCTGCCTGGTTATTGATATGATCATAGGCCACTTGGCTCTGCTATCTGTTGGGGAAATTACTTTTTGGGGAATAGATGAAGGTGGATGGGTACTCAGGAAAATCTAACTAGCTTCTCATCTCTTCTACCAAAGAAACTCCGCTCAGTAAAGAAGATAGATACCTATTTATAATATTGATACAGGTTTGGGGTTTTTTTGTTTCGTTTTGGGGAGGGTGGGGGTGGGCTTGCACTCTTTGTATCCCTATTTTTCTAATGTCTCACTAAAGTATTTGTCATCCTGTTTTGAGAATTTGAGGCCAACTTAAGCACATCAGATGTTTCAGTGAAAAGTCTGTTTCGGAGAACTTTTATATTTTGTGCTGTCTCCCATTACTAACTTTTTTTTCCCAGAAAAGAGAGAATTGGGACAATTTGAAATTTGCCCTTTAAGATCTGTTGAAGCCAAGGCTTGATAGTTAGCCATGTGTGCTTTGATGGAAGCATCTGGGAAAGTTGAATTTTAGTGCCTAGCTAGCATGTATTTAACAAAGATAAAAGTTACATTGTATCTAAACATCTGAAATGTCATCATTGCATCATAATAGCTACTGAATAATTGGTAAATTCTCATTGTACCTTTCTCATTAACTGTATTTATTCCTTAAGAAGAGGAATTCCTGGTTTTGTCGGGCTAAATAATATGCCATTTCACTACCTTTAATTCATATAACTATCTTTGCGTTTGCCTTATCTTTATCTCCATCAGACCTTGGACCCTTCTCCAGTAGACTAATGAGCTAACTTTGTCACTTATTTCTTAACCTCTACTTTCTCCAATCTCCTGTTCTTTCTCTGAAGTACACTTAAGTCGTCTACGTTTACAGTTGTCTAAGAATGTGACATGTGTACATGTGAGTAAAGAAACATCTTGAGCTTAGTTGTACCTGTGTGTCAGTACATGTTTACTATTCTGTCTTCCTTTTTCCTTCTCCCACTCTTCTCTATGGGAAGGGTTTTTTTTTAGACAAGGACTGCTACATCTTCCTAGGTCTTACCCCTGCAGCACTTAGTTCACTGCCTGGAAGACAAGAGGTACTCAAATATTTTACAATGATTATACTTCTTTTCATTGAATTAGTATTAAGTTTGTTTTCTTAAAGTCCTGATTAATGTAAAATTATGAGCAGACATGACTGTCATACATGGTGTGGTCTGTTGATTTTTATATATTTTTTTAAAACCTTCGAATGTGGAATTTTGAGATAAAAGCAAATGTTTCAGAATTGGGATTTCTTGGTCAGATTTTAATAAAAATAATGCATAGTATAGTTTTTTCTAAGCGTTCATTTTACATAATTCCCCTCAAAGGGTTCTTTTAGGTGTAAGTAACATGACAAAAACTTTGAACATGACTTTAGAGGTTGACATCTAGTAGGGTTTTATTTTGTTTATGGAGATCCTTTTATTTTACATTGTGATCTGTGGGTTAGGTTTTCACGTGGCTAGTATGTTTTAAAAGAATGTACTCTTAACAAAGCTTATCTTAAACTGTTTCCTTAAAATGCCTGTGTGTTACTAGTGAGGTTTTTTTCCTGCAGACACACACAAGCTAAGACATATGGTTCTATCATCAGAAAACAATATGGTGTTTATAGCCTAGGTAGGTCTTTAAATATTCATTACCTACAGTATTACTAATTTATTTGATGGTATTTAAAGTGGTATAGAATTGCTTTGATGTTGAGCCTAAAGTTTATTTATCCTTTAAAGGTCTGTTTTCTGATGTTCTTTGTTCTTATTTGACATTTATTTTGGGGTAATATGTATTCAATAACTTGTGATCTAAAAAAACAAACGCGATCATGCTATGTAATCTGGTGTTGGAACTAAACTGCCTGACACCGACCTTGTGGGACCCACATTTCCAAACTTGTGGGTAGCTTTTGAGAGCAGAGATTTGATCCATGGTATATCTGAATCTATAATACAACATTAAATTATGGTGGTGTTCTATTGTAGTTTAATTAACTTTCTTAATTTATCTGATGCCTCAAAATGAGTAGGAATTGTGGATTTGGGATTACACTATGTTATGCAATGCCATCCTTTAAGGCTGTTCTTTCTGATCGAGGCTGTTAAAAGGAGGAAGTAAAGCAGTGATTTAGAATATAATCTGAACATCAGAGGGCAATAGCAGAAGAAACTGTTAGATCCTGTTATAAAATTGACTAGCTATATGATGGATTTGGCTATGTTGTGGCTGTAATTAAGCACCTCGGCCAACTTAATCATATTCTCTGTTTCTTTAAAATGTGTGTGTATGTGTGTCGATATCCCTTATGTAGGTGGTCAATTCACTTATACCCACCCTGTATCTTTCCTCCACCTTGCCTCCTTCCTAAAATGAAATACAAATTGATCAGTTCATTGGAGGCCCATTGAAGGATAATGTTATAAAATCTCCTCTTACATAGGAACTCGTCAAGAACAAAAGCAAAAATGTGACTTACATGGAAATTTAGCCATAGTATCTTGTGCAAAAGTGCACGTAATTAATTTCAACCTTGGTAGGGCTATTCTTTTGAGTGAGAGCACATTCAGTGTTGAAAAAGCTTGATTAGTCTTCTGAAAGGCATGATGTTCCTAACTTAAAATTCTGCCCAGTTGGACATAGGAAGTAGTTTGGCAATGTGAACTTTTGCCTACTGTGAAACTGCCAAGTTTCTAGTCTCAAATTGGATTTTAACCCTTACGTTAGGGATAAAAGCATCATTTTCCGTTTTTAATGCTTTAGTTCCTACAGTTCCTGTTCATAGAAGACAAAATAGACCTAAGGTATGCCTTTTTTTTTCTTCAGTAAAAAATTGTTTTAGAATTTCCTAAGTGTTTACTCTTTGAATTGGCCTCTTAATACAAGAATTTGAGCTATTTGTCTTTTTCTGCTATTTTGTATGTTCTTCAATTAGAAATTTTATACTTCAAGCACTTAGAACTTTAGAATATATTGACTACTTCAGAAGAGAAAGAGTGAAGTGTAGACACTATAATTTAGGAAGAGAAAATACACTTCAGGGTACTGCCAAGAGATGATGTTCTTTCCAGGTCAGGTGTTGAACATCTTCCTTAAATATTTTTGTTAGTATTTATTTTGGGACATAATTTTATGGTAACGTAAGGTACTTAAGCTGTGCCGTACAGTATTTTTAAAGCTATAAGAAGTTTCTCTATTGAATATTAGGAAGGATGAAGACACATGCAAATGAATGAATTACCGAACTCGAGTAAAGGAAAAGGGAGTCAGATTTGGGTAACATTTAGGTGAAATTATATGGTAAATTACATCCTTTTTATCCTGGTAAATTAAGAGCTCTGTGTGTTGTTATGGAAGGCCTTTTTTATATTAGCTTTGGAATTTAGTTTGCTGCTTTACCACTGAACTTTTAGTGGAGATATTTGAAAAATAGGAAACCTTAGAACTGGATTTTTGTATTTCATGACATTCTAAACTTAGATGACCATTTTGCTCTTTGGCATCAGTGCTTGAAATGTAAATTACTATATCTAAATGTGCCTCTAGAAATTCTCCAAAATTTATAGCTCACTCAAAAAAGGTTGACTTGGAATAAAAATCCTATTAAACAGTAACAGCTTTAATTGTGACTGTTAGATGTGGAAGGTAATTAATGCCCATGCAGTTTTTTTCTGAACAAATCAATGTTTAAACAGTAATGCAAATTTAAAACTATTTATTTAAATTTTATTATATAGAAGTGGCGATCTATTTTAACTTTATTATTAGTGTCAATACGTGAAAATCAGTTTTATCCATTCCTCTTCTGTTCTCTTAGAGGTGAGCTAACTAGCACTTTAGGCTAAATGAATATAACATTTAGGAGCCCAAGGTCACTTGTTCGTTTACTTTATAGATAGTTCTACCTTGTACAAAAAGAAATTTTCCCTGGATACAGGCTCACAAATCCCTCTGAGTTAAAAAGGGACAGGCAGTTGTCTGGCGAGCTTATAATCCTATAACCTTTTGCTACCGCTGGAAAAAGTGTGTCATTCTGTGACCTACCGATGGGTCTGCTCTACTTTAATTATAAGAAAAAGATGGACCATTTGTCACTGGTTTAGTCTTCTATTTAAGTAATGTTGGACTTGGGGTTCAGTTTTAGTACAATGTAGATATGTAGACATTAGTACCCATTGCAATGAAATTCTTAGCTGAACTGGGAAATTGCTACTCATTCTTCATCAGATCATTTTTTTACACTTTACCTTTCTCGGTTTATTTTTCCCTTTCAGAATGTTCCAGCTTAAAGCAGTTATGTATTTAATATGGTAACCATAGATGCAAGGCTTATTTTGGTCTCAGTACTCAGTTTCCAGATGTTATATATTATCGTTAGGAAAAGAAAACTTACGTCTTTTTAATTTCCAGGAGAAGCTATGTTAAATTTTATAAATATTGTTTGGTTCATGAGGTTGTTCACAACGAATGTGAGTTTTAGGAATTATACACTGAGTACCAGAAAGACTTAAAAGTTTGGCAGTTTATTAAGCTAAATTAAGACAAGAGAAACCAGGTGGTCATTTCTGGGTAGTGGTGTTCTTTTCTTTTTTGAGTTTATCTGTATTCTGAATTTCTTAATGCAGAATACATATAGTCAATATGTAATTTAAAAAAATAATCCCAAATCTTTAAATAGGCATAGTGAAAAGTATACCTAGATTTGTCTTATATTTTCTCTGATATTCTGAAGACATCTTTGTATTTGCTTTTTTATCTACATAATGATGTATTTTGTTGATTCTGATGTATTTTAGACTAGGAAATTTTATTATTTTGCCCTGTGTTCCTAAAACAAAACAATGAAGATACATCATTGATAAATCTTGTTTAGCAAGACAAAACAAAAGCTTCCAATCTCTGTGTGTTTTGCTAACTTTACTCTCTCTTCTTTGTTCATGTAATTGCTTTTGTTGGGGGTCTAAGATAAACTCACCTTATGTCTAATGTCTCTTTATTGATTGGGTGTTACAATTAATCAGTATTTTTGGTGGTATTCGTGTGTGTGTGACACACAACACACACACTATTTTGAATTGTGTTTTACATCCAGAAATTATAGTTATCTGGAGGTTGGTTTAAATTTTATTATTTTTATTCTAATAAATAAGATGAGGCAATGATACGTAGGATGCAGAATAATAATGCTTTTGGGGCATGCAAGGTCACATTGATTTCTTCTTTATCACAAATGTTTGAAGTGTTACTTTAGTGGCCTAATTTAGTACCTAAGAACACTTGCTGCTTTCCTAAATAAGGGTTAATTTTACTTGCATAGGATTAGGCTTAATTGGAAAAAATTTTATTGAAGACAGAGGAAGTTAAAATGAAATAAAAGGTACTTAAGTGATAATACATGAGAGCCAGAGCTGAAGGGAAATTGCTGATAATGTATTCTTTTTCTTCTTGAACAGATACGTAGGTAACCTCTCCAGAGATGTGACAGAAGTCCTTATACTTCAGTTATTCAGTCAGATTGGACCCTGTAAAAGCTGTAAAATGATAACAGAGGTAAGATCTTCCCAGTTCCATGTGCTGACAGCGTGATGTTTAATGTTGTGAGATACATGAGTTGGTTAGTATCATTTTAAAATATCGTTTTTAAGCCTCAAGTTATTCTGATGGAGAGATTCATGTTTGTTGTGTTGACTTACTGATTTGGCAAATAAACTAGGTTTGGAATGGAGTTTTATTTGAGAGGACAAAGTTTGTGTTCTGTTACTCTTACATGGTCATTCTTCAGGATATAGTTACCTTCAAGTGATTCTGCTTGTAAAAAATTGTTAGCACTTATCTCAAGAGTGTTGAAAAACTATATAATATTTCATACAGTTCTAATAAGAATGTTCCTGATTCAGATGATAGACATTTAAAGTTTAGGAATTGGTGTAGTAAAAGAACATTATTAGGTTCTTGTGTGCTTAATGTAGCACCATGCACCTTGTGTATCTCTAATAAATACTAATAACAGCAGCTTTACATAGACTGGACTTAAATTGTTAGGGCAATCATTTTATTTTCCTTTTTGCAAAGAAAACTTTCTCTTTATACTCTCCAGACATTTTATAAAGAAGAAATCAATGTGACCTTGCATGCCCCATTATACTCTCCTATACAAGCCCAAAGATTTGTGTTTCAATTCGTTCTCTTCTTCCTTTTTCTTTATTCATCCACACACTTCTTAGACTTTACTATGTACCAGCTGTTCCTGTAAGTGCTAGAGATGCACTGCTGAATAAGACAGTTCTTAGTGCCGTAGAATTTTACAGCCTAATGAGGGAGACAGAGGAGTAACAGGCGCAAATGACAGAGGATGATAAATGCCGTGGAAGCCGGCAGTGTCAAGTGCTGTGGGAGCACAGAGGTCCAGGACAGTCTCGGGGCAGGGGAGGCTTTATTGCAGGAGTCAGCATCTAGGCTGAGACTGAAGGAGAGTAGTGGAATCTGAGGAAGAAGGGATTCCAGGTGAGAGAAGAATGTGGATCCAGTCTGGTAGACAGAGTGAGCAGGAGTGCTCATGAGAGGAATTGGGAAGGTAGAGACTATAGTGCGGTTGGTGTTCCGGATGGGATTAATCATAAAAGATGCCAGGATATGAGGCACCAGTGTCCGGCAGGGGCCGGAGCTGTGCTAAAGGAATTTGTGTTATACTCTGCGAGGGGAACCGTGAAAAACCCATAAAGCAAATTGGCCTTTTGATCTTCTTTTCTAACTGAAAATAGTCCTTACTCTGTTCCAGTACCTCTTCTTTCCTTCCTCTCTTTGATCATTCATTCATTCATTCTTTCATTCATCAAAAATTTGCTTTGTGCTCGGCACTCTTCAGAGCTCTGGGGACACAGTGGAGAGCGAAAGGGAGGAGACTCCCATGGGTTTACACGCTGTGGAGAACATCGTTAGCAGACAGACGAGGTAATTGCGGACAGGGAGGAGGGCTGTGGAGGGAATAAAGCAGCTCTGCGATGGGGATTGGAGGCTTGGTGTTTATGCAGGGCTGGGTGCTGAGGGGACCATGTCACCTCTTCGATCTGAGACAGGAATAACAAGACGGTGCGATCTGTGTTAAGAGTTGGAGGCGGAGGGAATGGCACGTACCAAGGCTGTTGAGTCGGTAATGAGCTTGGTGAGTTCATGGAACCGAAGAACCAGGAGGGCTAGAGCCGGGGCGGGGGGGGCGGATGAATGTAAAGCGGCAGGCGGGGTTCGGAATCCCCTAGGGATGTGTGGGTCCTGACACAGTGGATTTTACTCAGTGGCGGCGGGAGTTTTAAGCAGAGTAATAAGGCATTCTCTGATTTGCGTTTTTGAGGTTATTTGGAGACTGTCATGGCGAATGGATTGTACGGGGCAGGAATGGAAGGAAGGAAAGCAGCTGGGCTTATTTTACTAGTCTAGGTAAGAGGTGATGGGGGCTTGTTTTTTAGATTGGTAGGTGGAGAGAGAGAAATAGGTAAGTTTGGAATATAATTTAGAGGTGGAATCCGCGGGGCTGGACTGGCTGGGGGCGGGAGGGCGTCAGGAAAGACGCTAAGATTCTTATTTGTAGTTGCATAGATGGTAATGCTATTTATTTGCTCAAATGGGCGTGACAGGGGAGGTGTGGGATGGATGGGGGCAGTGCTGGGAATTAGGAGTTCTGTTTCGGCAGTGTTCAACTTAAGGTGTGCATTAGACGTCCACAGGAACATTATATGTCAGTAGTTGGATGAACCGAGAGCCCAGTGCTGATGATGGCAGCTTGCAGTGGTATTGGAACCTATGGGACTAGATGCGATCTAGTTCCTTGACCTAAAGAGAGTGCTGATAGAGAGGAGGAGAGTGGTCTAGGTCTAAGCCCTGGAGCATGTCAACACTTGGGGTGACGTTTAGAGTTTGAACTAAGGGGGAAGAACTGCCTTCTCAAAGATCCTCCAGTGAGAAAACCAGAAAACCAAGAGGCTGTGTGGAATCTAAAATGGAGTATTTAAAGGAGGGGAGGAGTCGTTAGCTGTTTTGAATTCTGCTTGAAAGGCAAGGTGAGGACAGAAAAGAGATCACAGAGGTGACAGAGGGGTCACTGGTGAGCCCAACACAAAGTTTCAGTGGCCTCGTTGGGTAGGAAGCCAACTGGAGTGGGTTCAGGAGAGACTGGGATGTGAGAAAGTGGAGGGACTTCTAGAAAATTTTTGAGGAACATTTGATAAAGATTTATTTTAATAGTATTCTTTTTAAAACTTGTGTGCACAATCAGCCATTTGTGGGAGAAGGATTTGAAATGAATTTGTATAATTTATCCATATTCTACAACTCCTACATTCAAACTTGTATATAGCTGTAAAATCTCATATTTCTCTGTCTTGAAATTTATGTCACCCAACAAAAATTGGTGACAATAATTATTAAGGTAAGCACATGGTTGATTTTTAGAGTGTCTCTTGGTGGCATAAATGGGAAGCTTCCAGAGGGTATGAACTCTAGCACAGAATATCTAGGCGTTTATTTTCCTTTCCATAAATTCCATTTCAGTATATGAAAAATGCTTTTTTCCCTCAGTTTTGTGATTTTTTACTTTAGATATTGTTTATCTTAGATTCTAGCTTTCTCTATATACTATAATGTTATGTTACCGATTTTAAGGCTAAAAAATTCTCTGACAGTTGGGTTGTGACAAAAATCAGTGGTGTCTTACATGAAATGCAGTGTGGGGTGTGTGTGTGTGTGTGTGTGTGTGTGTGTGTGTGTGTGTGCACGCGCGCGCGTGCGCGCACATATGTTCATACATTGAATGGGGTTGGCCTGTTAGGTAAACTTGAAGTCAGTCTACATGAGTTAGGGTAGTTTACTAAATAAAGCCTATTGTTATCATGGATCTACCATTGGACCCCTGTATGTCTTGCTGTAATTACCAGTGTTTTCTGTAGAGACCATCAGGGCAGAAGAGATAGGAGTAAAATGACAAATTGACTGGCAGAGTTTTAGTTTGCTATTTACCTTTAAATCCTTTCTACAAATGAATGTCATTGGTAAATGTTAACTCTTTTACAAGAGGAATTTAAGTGCATGTTTTTCTTTGGAATCTTTTCTCCATTTCCTTTTCTCTATCTCTTAAGAACAGAGTTCACATGGCTACAGTAGGATTTTGTATGAGAGCCCATAGTTTTCTTGTCAGTATTAATGATCACACTTTTTTTCCCTCAAGGAAATGCCTTCTGGTTGCCTCGCCACTATTGTTTTAGACGTCTTATTTTGGATTTTTCTTCTAAAACTTTCCTGGAATGAAAAACAGTGGTTGTTGAAAAGATCTTTATTTTATCTGGTATTTTGTACCCCTTGTAAGTGCAACTAGCATTCCACATTTTATAATAGTACTATTTTTTTAGGGCATTTTACACTGAACAGTGATGAATGTTTTTAGCCTTATGCAAAAAAATGTATTTGTATGGTTGTGTAGCTTTTCAATGCAGGTTGGAGTTTTATAAAATTCATTTCCGTTTTGGTTGTTAGATTATAAAGTTGCTATAACTTAGGTCGTACTTTCTGATTATCTTTATAAATGTCTCTTTGCCAACTCTTGTCAAGTATAGTATTGTAGAGTATATTTAATAAAGATTTCTTATATTGGTTTTTTTGTGATACAAATTGTAGCTTTGTCTTGGAATATTTTATTCAGACATATTTTCAGATGTTCTTTTCTTGATTTCTAGCATATTTTTCTGGTCTTTGAAGACTGAATTCAAAGTATATAGAATCTCCTGTTCATTAAGATAGCTTGAAAGATGGGGAGTTCATTTCAATAGCTGGTTATAAATTTGAAATTTTTCTGTTTTTATTCTCATTCCTTATCCAGAAAAGGAGTACATAATCTCATCTCCTCCTATGCAGTATTCATCCTAGTTTCAATCATAAGTAAAGTTTGTAAAGTTGGTTCACTTCTGTATTTTTTTTTGTCATGGGATATAGTTTATGAAGGATTATGAGGCATAAATAGAATTCATCCTTTTGAAAATAAAGTTGGGAGAGAGAAGAGCAGTGGTAAGGAGTGGTCCTTAAGGTTTTGTTTGGTCTAATATAAATTTCTATTTTATATTTAACATATTTCACCAGAATTCTATATTTTATTTTGCTTTTAATACTGATAGTCATGATTCTATACTGCTTTGATGGTTCTATTTGAGTACAACAGTATTCTAAGGTGCAAAGTCAGGTGTAGCTGTAAATCTTATTTTTATAAGTGTTAGGCTTTCATAAGCTTATGCAATCTCACCTTGTACATTCCTAGCTGTCAGTAATGTTTTTTCCTGGATTTTCTTCTCAGCAACCCGATAGCAGAAGGGTCAACT
Source organism: Zalophus californianus (assembly GCF_009762305.2). Classification (NCBI taxonomy): domain Eukaryota; kingdom Metazoa; phylum Chordata; class Mammalia; order Carnivora; family Otariidae; genus Zalophus; species Zalophus californianus. The sequence continues at coordinate 76,945,264 of NC_045609.1, read as the reverse complement.
CTTCTGTTGGATTTTCTGTTTTGCAGCATACAAGCAATGACCCATATTGCTTTGTGGAATTTTATGAACACAGAGATGCAGCTGCTGCATTAGCTGCTATGAATGGGAGAAAAATTTTGGGAAAGGTAAGATAATACAATGATGGCACCTCACGAGTATATATTTTTGCATGTCGAATTAGCTTGTGTGTGTGTTTTTTTTTTTTAGCTTGTATTCTTTTTAGCAAGTTTTTAAACAAATATTCAGCTCTGCTGAGTGATGGTTTTGCTTTATTCAGCCTAAGTGTTTTTACAAAAATTATCCTGTTTGATAAATGATTTAATAAGTGGTAAGTGTTATGGTTCATAACGACATGCCTAATAATTGTATTAAATATAATCTTTATTTTTAGGAGGTCAAAGTAAACTGGGCAACAACACCAAGTAGCCAGAAAAAAGATACTTCCAGTAAGTACTCCTGCTGCATTTTACTGTGGAAGAGTTCTGAAATTATCCTGGCAGCGCTACCAGCTTAAATAGGGTTTTTCTTCCCTTAGTGTTGCCTGAAAGGGCTTATTAGTAGCTGGCTTTTTAAGTATTTGATTACCAAATGCTTTGATTTCAGATCACTTCCATGTGTTTGTTGGGGATTTGAGTCCAGAAATTACAACAGAAGATATCAAATCAGCATTTGCCCCCTTTGGTAAAATATCGTAAGTATCATAGTCAATACTATACTCAGTAGTGATAGGCAAAATTGTATTATATGATTAACTTGTACTGGAATTAAGATTTTCTTTCCCTAGTGTGATTTTTTTTGTTTGTTTGTTTGTTGGTTTGTTTTGTTTTTTGATTAGTAGATGTTGTTGAAAATGTTAATGTCATTTCAATGTTTTGGGGTCTTGTTTTCATCTAATCCTGTGTATAATATGTTAAAATTTTTTAAGTGATTCCGTTTGTTATCTTTGAAGCACATGTTTGGGTGGTACAGCCTATTATAAAGTCCAACTTTCTGTCAAATGTTTTCAAAATTTGGTGGTTAACCAAAAGTGAATGTGATGTATACTGTGTATTAAACTTTTATAGGAAGAGTTTATAAATTGGGAAAAGTAGGTAAATCCTTGGGTATATTGCGGTTAAATTAGAAATGTACGTGTTTAATTATAATGATAAATGTGTTTTGATATTTTAGCTGAAAAGTAGTACTATTATAATACTAAAATGTTTCATTGTCTGAGCCATAAATGTGGAATTAATTAGTGGATGTTTTTTTGTTACTGGTATTTGATTCTGCTAGTTAGGGCCCAAATGTGGTTTGATTTTTAACAGAGTTTATGCTCCAGTCTCATTGTATGTTATGTGATCAAATATATTGGAAAATTAAAAGTGGTTTTATAAGTTCTGTAAAATGTTTATCACAATATATCTTTCTGATTAAAATCCGTATATTTTATGTACTTCCTGTAGATTTAAATGAAAGGTTGTAGTACTACTTTACAGGAATATGTTTCACCTAAGAACAACAATATTTTTCTGTATACAATTTGTTGTTCTGTAGATTTATTTGAAAGAAAGATTTAATTCTTAATTTTCTATTTTGATACTTGCTTTGCTTTTTAATCTTTAAATGTGGTAAGTAGTACTGTTTTAAAAATCAGTATAAAAAATAATACAGGTTGCTGTTTTTCAATCTTTATTTATACCTGAGACCTGCAGTTTTTCTAAAGTCCAAGTCACAATTAAAAGTAATAGCATTCTGGTTATTTTGCAGAATTGCTCATAAGAATGGACAGGATCTTGAAGGCTAACTGCAAGGAACTGTGCACACTGGAACTCAGTTGTAGATTTTTTTCTCATTTCTATTTATTCTTATTATACATTATTTATATATACATATTTTAGTATTTACATTTTAACATTCTATATTCAGTGGAGTTCTATATTTCCAATCATTTTAACTTACTCACTAAAATTTCTGTGTAAATTTGTTGTTTTCGTACTGGTGTGCTTAGCATTGTTGTTAGTTTTTTATTCTCCTTTCTTAAATTTCTGAAAATGTCAATTTTTCAAAATTTACAGCTGCCCAAACTCCAAAATGATGGTAGAGAATTGACCAAGAAAAATAAAGAAATCTGTTAACAGGCCATGTATGCCTTTTTAATTCCTATTTTTACCTCTTTTTCAATTTTTTAATATTTCATATATTTTGTATCACTAGGCAGAAGACATTTAACTATTTAGAGATTGCATGGTAAAGTAGTTAGCATTGTTACAGTAATTTATAGAACCAGTAAACCTTAGAAGACACTAGCCAATAGAATATTAGAAAAGGAAACTATTGTTCCTATTAATCTTCAAATTTGAGCATTTAGTTTAGAAAGTGCAGGCTATTTGATTAGGTTGCATGTTTATTACATGTTTTTGTCCTACTGCTTTTTTCTAACAGGTAAAGAAGCGTTAGGGAGAGTTCAGGAATGGCAGTAGTTAATTAGGGCTAACTGGAATTTTATTTAAAAAAATGCTCACAATACAGTGTGTGTGGTTCCTTTTAGTTTTTATTTTGAGGATGACTCTTACTTCCCTCATTTAGCTGTGCTTCTTTTCACAGGGATGCCCGAGTAGTTAAAGACATGGCAACTGGAAAATCCAAAGGCTATGGTTTTGTATCTTTTTATAACAAACTGGTATGTTCTTTTCAACTCAGTGTAAATTTAATACAAAATTTAGTTAATCGGAATCTTGAATATTCTTAGATGTTGCCTACAACAGCTTTTATGTAATTTTGTGTGTTTTAATAGTAGAGTGTAATTGTTTTCTTGGAAATAAATAGCTGGAAAAAGATAGGCTTGATTATAAGAAAGTATCACGGTTGCATTTATGCATTGGTGAAGGTAAGATGTTTTGGCAGTCAAACTCAAGATTAGGATATATGAACTAATCTCAGAATTTGGAGGGAAGTTAAATTACATTTAGTCTGAACCATGAAAATCTCATTTTAAAACTTTTAAATTATCATCCATACTTTTATAGCTAGGATATTAATGACTGTAGCAAATTATGTAAATGAAAATTAAAACAATTCATCATGAGTTTTGCATGTATTAAAGAGGTACCAAAATGTCTAAGCATTTGCATTAACTGTAAGATGATAAAGTAGGCTTTGGTAGTAGCATTTTAGACCAATTTTAGCAACTTAAATTACCTACATCTTATTGAAGTGGCAAGATAAGGCTAGGAGCTATATTCTTTCTTTGCTTAGATTCATTGCAAATTCACATTAGTTGTGATAATTAAACTTATTTTTATTGGTAGCGTTCTAAATCCTAATACAGAGGTCTTCTGTCTTAAAATGAATTCTTAATCTTGTGTCACAGTCCTAATCCATTGCTACTGGAATGTAGATTTTGGGGTAGGTAATTTAGACCGTAGTATTGGGAGTTTCTGTGTATCCTTCAGTAAAAGTTACATTTCAGATCAGCCATTACATTAAGGTATTTGTGGGATTCTTACTTTCCCTCTTTTTGGTAATGAGTGGGGTTATGATGTTTTTTCTTGCATATTTGAATTATCGATTTCCCTTGATGCTTAAAGAAAAATAGTTTTGACGTATCACTGGAGTTCAGATCATTTTTGTTTATTTAGTTCAGTTTTGTTTATTTAGGATGCTTAGTGAATTCATTCCCGGTACTGGTAAGATTTATTGGATCCAGCGGTGCCAGCATTTTATTTCATTTTACTGGGTCTTACATGCCACAGTTTTCTTTTCTGTGTTTGTAATTGCTCTTTCTTTCTCTTTTTTTCTCTGTAGGATGCAGAAAATGCAATTGTGCATATGGGAGGTCAGTGGTTGGGTGGTCGTCAGATCAGAACCAACTGGGCCACACGTAAACCACCTGCACCTAAAAGTACACAAGAAAGTAAGATACGTCTACTGTGTATGTTAAAATTACGGATACGTCACAAAATCATGAAGTAGTGTAGTCTTAATTTCTTAAAATTTAAATTTTATTAGCATTGTAGGCTCATTTCATCTTGAAATTTAATTGTCTAACAATAATTTGGGCTTTGACAATCAGTATATTTGGAGTTGTGAACCAGTGATTTTATAGATCAAATCATGGCATCAAGAAAAAAAATTCTATTTTCTCCCTCAGTGAGGTATATCTTCGTACATAGTGATCGGTTTTATACTACTGTATAATCATCAACATTTTTCTTTTCTTTCTGCATATAGATAACACTAAACAGTTGAGATTTGAAGATGTAGTAAACCAGTCAAGTCCAAAAAATTGTACTGTGTACTGTGGAGGAATTGCCTCTGGGTTAACAGGTACAATGTGTGGTTTTCTCCTCCCCTTCTCTGGGGAGCTTTATCACTCTTAGTGTCAGTGTCATGAGCCTTAAGTATTTTGTGTGTTTTTGTTTCTCAGATCAGCTTATGAGACAGACTTTCTCACCATTTGGACAAATTATGGAAATAAGAGTTTTTCCAGAGAAAGGCTATTCATTTGTCAGGTAAAATTCTACCTACAGGTTACTCTTCTATTTGACCCATTCCTTTCAGTTACATTATTTGATCCCCTCAGGTGTGTCAGCCTTTGTTGTTTTAGTAGTTCTTTGCAACGTAGAACTTTAACCTACCTACATGATGTACTTCAGGAAAATACCAAGTTGACAGTTATAAACTGAGTTTCTGTTATTTACTGTGTAAGTTCTTTTGAAAAAAAAGGACAAAATCCTCCTATCTTCCCCTTTTAGATTTTCAACCCACGAAAGTGCTGCCCACGCCATTGTTTCGGTGAATGGCACTACAATTGAAGGACATGTTGTTAAATGCTATTGGGGTAAAGAATCTCCTGATATGACTAAAAACTTCCAACAGGTAATTCGATTTTTCACAGCACTTTTTAAGGTTTCCATCTTACATATCTACATAAAAGCTTTAAAAACTCTGTAAAATAAACAAACAAAATAAAGCATATAGCTGCTTTCAGTTTATTTTATTAATGCTTTTTCAAAAGTGATTATTTTGCGGTATTAACTGAATCTTAATACTTTCTTTCCACAGGTGTCACCACCCCAATAAACTTAGACAATGATAAATAACAGAGTCCTATTCACATAAGGGTGCTTACTTAGTTTTTCTCTTCCTTGTCTCCCACTTTCTTCAAATACTGTGTTTCTTACTTACTCCCTAAAACGGTAATTTGCTTTTTCCTAGGTCGACTATAGTCAGTGGGGGCAGTGGAGCCAGGTTTATGGAAACCCACAACAGTACGGACAGTATATGGCAAATGGGTGGCAAGTACCGCCGTATGGAGTATACGGGCAGCCGTGGAACCAACAAGGATTTGGAGTAGAGTAAGTTGTTTGGGTTTTTCCAGTGTAGAAACCGATACAGTTGTGACAAAAGAAATCATAAGTGTGTTTTTCTAGGGAGAATCTATTTAAAGTAAATTCATCAGGCTGTTCGACATTGTAGTGTTACAGAAACCTTATGAAAAATGATTTATAGTGCTAAAAATTTGCTTTTTATTACCTAGGTGAAAGGGGAGGTTGGGGTAACATTTGGTGTGTCCTACTACCTCTGTAAGCTGTTGGTAGAATTTCATTTACATTTCTAATCTATTTTATCTCGTTTATTTTCACCTGGAAAAGGTCTTTGTCTAGATATGTTTAGAAATTTAATGATTTGTGTCTGTTGGCTTGTGTGAGAAGTCTGAGATTTATGTGGTACAAAGTAGCTTGCCTTTTTTCCTTTGTTCATAGAGTGGGTTGGTCCTTTGCACCTTTTTCCCCAGGCCAGCCCAGATCTTTATTTTTACTGGTTCCTTCTTCCTTCTCTTTCCAACATGAATTTTGTGATTTTTAAATTTCTTATATTGATGTACTATGTGTGCAATATATGATAGGTAGGTGATTCGTCATTTTTTAAAAATCAGTTTTGAGATGTTCTTCAGAGAAGTCATTGTGTTAAGTTGTGATTATATTAACAAAAATGTAAGATCGATGTTGGGATATGTATTCTACATGTGTGGATGCGTGTCATTTATTTCTTCGCTCTTTGTTGTGGGTGTGTTGATTTCTTGTCTATTCTATGATGGGGCTCTGCTTGATTTTGGATAAATATATGGACAGTTTTTTTCTTTTGTGTTTGCTCAAGATTTTTTTTTTCCCCCCAAGTCAATCACCTTCTGCTGCTTGGATGGGTGGATTTGGTGCTCAGCCTCCCCAAGGACAAGCTCCTCCCCCTGTAATACCTCCTCCTAACCAAGCTGGATATGGTATGGCAAGTTACCAAACACAGTGAGCTGGGACTCTAAACAAAATTGTAATTCATGATAGCTTCAGTTTCCTGTGACACTCTGAAGACATGAAAGTAGACATCGGAAAATGAAAATATTTATTTTAAAAATTGAAATGTTTGGAACCTTTAGCACAGCTTTGCTTTGGTGAAGGACACATGTCTTCTAGTTCTGCCTTTTTAAGTTTTTGTTCATGATGGATATGAACATGATTTTTCTTTGTGTACAAAAACTAAAATAAAGTCAATAAAGACAATTCTGACTACAAATTTTGATATAATAGGAGAAATGGGTAATACAGTTTTGATTCTTAGATACTATTCCATTTTTATCTTGCTGTTCAGTATTTTAACTCACTGTGTTTTTAAAAGAGCAAAAAAAGGGAGGATCGTGGAAAACTGGGAATCACATATAAGTTCATCCTGAACCTTGATACTCCCCTCCCCTCCCCTGAGGTGGACCACATTCGAAGTCAGCAGAAAAAAGTGTGATATTGAGAAGAAATTGCATGATTTTGGAGTCGCTTTGGAGGAAATACTTACTTTATGCCTAAAGAAACTGAAGCCAGACTGATAAAGAAATTTTACAAACTAAATAAGGAACAGCATTATGAGTTACTTGAGCGAATGTTGGTGGTCCACATTAAGACATGTTTTTAAAACTTCAAAAAGTGTTGATTATTAAAACTGTAGTAAATTACATTTCATTTTGGGGGGAAATTCCAAGTATGGTGTTTGTATTAAAGTCAGACAGTCATACTTGTGCTTTTACATGAAGTTTAAATGATATACATTGTAAATATTGAATAACTACAGTGTTTAAAAAGCATGCTTCAACATAGAAGTAGCAGCAATGTAATTATTTGAAGTAACACTTAACACACTCCACTGCATTGAATGCAATGGATTGATAAGAATGTTTGACTGACACTTCCAAGGTTGGCTACTATGTAAAATTAAAATTATACAAATTACTATACAGAAAAAGCCTTAATTTTAATTTCATACAAATCTTTGATGCATTAGTACATTTTAAAATGTCATTGGAAATCAGATTTCTTTTTTTTTTTCTTTCTTTACATCACTTGGTATGTAAATACCTTGATTAAAACCTTGTAAACCTATTCCAAGGTTCCTATAAGTTGTATAGTACAAGTGTTTTTAAAAAAAATCTTGGGGTGTTTTTTAAAATTAGATATATTTTGCCCAAGAATTTTTTTAACAAGATTGCTAAAACATCTTATTTAGACAGTTTGATGTACCAATTTATAATTGGATATTCAGCTTAAGTAGTACACAGAGTTGTGGCTTTTATTTTTATTTAACTTTTTTTCTTTGTGGGTAGTGTGCATGGGATGACAAGCCTGTTCAGAGGCTGAGTTGTATGTGTGCAGAGTTTGTAAATGAACCAATTGGGTAGGTGTAGAAGACTGAATTTTGCTTCTGAGGTATTTTTCAGGCTATGTGGATAAAATCTGCCTCAAATTTCTATCCTAACAAGAATGTAAAAGATAAAAATCCTATGTATTCGAATTCTGACAGCTAGAGGGTGCAGATGTCTAGGCAGTGTGTTTAAAATGTTGCTTTGAGGTCTGGGCACCAAAATGAGAAAACCCTTACCAGTTAAGTAGTAAGATGCAATTAATACCCACAAAGTACTATTTTTTAAACGTCTAAGGTCTTACAGTTAGCTTTAAAATAATGATGGTTTTATAAATTGGTGACTACGATAATTCTGGTATTTTTCTTCCCCATTTAGAAAAACAGTCAAATGTATTAAACATGAGTATTTGCGGGGTCTGATTCATCTTTGGGCCAGATTTGTTAACGGCACTTTAGTTTTAACCACAGGAGTCCTCTGTGACCCTCTTCTGTATAAAAATTATCCTTATTTCTTTGTTTATGGCTAGTGTTCTTGGGGGATGTTATGGAAAAGTTACTTTATATTTTATAAGGAGAACACTCAAATTATATCAATTATGCCTCCTAGTTTAAAATTTCTTGAATATATGTGAAACTTGAACAACTAAAGATTTTTTTTTTTTTACATATCAATATTCTCAGTTTGCCTTTTTTCGTCTGCCAGTAAATTAAGGAGCTTATTGCAGCAGCGGGTAACTGCAGCTGCAGTGTTTTCCTAGTTGTCTTTTCTAGGATTTTCATAAAATGATCCAAACTAGTTCTAGCGCCGTAGAAAACCTATTACTGAAGTGTCCTTCGTCTCAATCCAAAAGAAAGATTTCATGATCAGTTCAGTTAATGGAAGTTATTTCATATTAAATGGTTTTTAAAATGCAGAGCTACTTAGCCAAATGAAATGCACCATTTTAAAATACAACTGTCAAGCTAACACAGACTCAAGTCTATTTTATAACAAAGTGAAGTCAGTGCTATCTTGATCAATTTAAGCCTAAGAATCGTTGCCTTTTCCATGTTCATTAAAAACAACAGCAGAGATTCTTTGGCATGCGAGAAAATGTTTATTTCTTAATTATTTTGAGATTTATTTTGGTGACGTGTTTCTGACTGCCATCTTCTTTGCTCTAATAATCTCTCTATTAGTATTTCCCCCATACCATTCCCACGTGATTTTTATGTCTGCTGGCAGTGAGAGGCTGAAATGACTGGCCAACGTAAGCCAAAGCTGTAAACCACAGTTGAAGGAAGTCTTTCAATAAAGACTAGACTATCTGATAAGTGGTTTTTTCTTATTGTCGTTTATTACTTAATTATTCCTTCCAGGCTGCCATGAAATAAGCAATTTTATTTTATTAGTAAGGTCTGTGGAATAAACATACATTCAGGGTCTATTTCTATGTTCTGTGTAAGTATCAAAAGTCCATTAGCTTTGTTGAATTAAAAAAATTTTTTAATTAAAATTTAATTTCTGGATGGAACAGTAGAAATTTTCATCCTTCTAAAAATGAATGCTCGGGCGCCTGGGTGGCTCAGATGGTTAAGCGTCTGCCTTCGGCTCAGGTCATGATCCCAGGGTCCTGGGATCGAGTCCCGCATCAGGCTCCCTGCTCCTTGGGAGCCTGCTTCTCCCTCTGCTTCTCTCTCTCTCTCTCTCTCTCTCTCTCTCTCTCTCTTCCCCCCTCTGTTTCTCATGAATGAATAAATAAAATCTTTAAAAAAATAAATAAAAATGAACTGATGATTAAAAATAATAAACTTACATTTAAAAAAATAAAGAATGCTCTACTGAATATTAGTATAGTAAAATTTCATTGATTTAGAGTCTCCAGGTGATGGAAACCATTGCTTTACCACATCTAGGTTGATCTTTGGTAGTATCTGAGTAAAGTTTGCACTCAACAAATAGAAAAAAATAGGAAAAGAATTTATAGACACTCTTCTAGCCGGCATGCCCAAATTAAATCTTCCTGTTAAAGATCAGCATTTAGACTCCTACTTAATACATTTTGAACGTTGAAATTTCATTTTTAGTATGCATTGGAAAGATGCGAAAATGATTTAGACTTTATATAAGCCTTCTGTTAAGTGGTCCAAATGAGCAGGTTTTGTTAAATACGAATTCTATGTGTAGTAATAAAGTGTCCTACTTACCGTGTCCAAATAGGTTACTATTGAATTAGATTGCCATCTATTCTATTTTGAAATGAGGAAATTATGTGAATAATTACAACTTCAAACAAATGTGTTAATTAATTAGTACAGGTTAATATGAAATGTGGGCTCCAGTCTACTTAAGTGGATCTACTTTGACAATTAGTACAGAGGCTGGAAACTAATTCCCAAGGTACTTTGTGTAAATATCTCTTTTGGGGGCAAGAATGACTTTTGGTTTCTAAATGGCCTAAATGTGAAGGAAGTTCAGTTTATATCTAGGAAATAGAGGAGGCGCGGGGAAGTATATATAGTTGGGTTTTTTTTTTTTTGTAATCTTGGGCAAAAGTGTCAGGGCACTAATGGTAATTTTTGATCTAGTTAGGATTTTATTCGAGGGAAGAGAGAGCTTAATCCACATAGCATTCACAGTTTGGTTTTTAAACAAGAATGTCAATGAGAGTAACAGTTAACAAGAGGTATGTGTCAAATAAATGATTTCCTTAATGTTCTAATTCAATTCTAATACAGATGCTAAATTTTAACTTTTCCGAATTGTGTTTTTTGCGATTCACTAACCATTGTTTCTCTGAAGTGTTCCTCTGGGAAAATGATCCCCATATTCTAGTATTTTGAAGTCAGCTTGGAAAGTCTGCCAGACAAATGGAGCTGGAGTGCTGTCTGCTGGCTGCTAGAGGAGAGGGAGGCTAGCGGCACGTTGGAAAGGAACCTCACGTGGTGGAGCTGTCCAGTTGGTCTTGGCAGCTGGACTCAGCTTGCCTGCAGATCTCCTGTTTCGACTCTGTTTTGGTCTGGGGAACTAATGGGCATTTGCAAAGAGCCTAGTTCCCAGGTGATACTGGAGAATTGCGTTTTCGAGGTAACCCAGGTTTTGCTATAAACAACCGGTCGATACCATAACTGGCCCAACTGTGATTTTTTTTTTCCCCTGTTCTTCCATCTTTCTTCCTTGGGTTTTGGTATACCAATGAAGAAAAGTCCAAAACCATCTGGACAAAGTGGGCATGAAGTATGTGGCCATATGCAACTCTGCCTGTTCTGAGAGTTGATACTAGTATTGTATATGTTTTAGATTTTCATAGTTCATTTTACTGGTTAAGAGTTGTGAGTTGAATTGTTTGGTATGTGGTTTATATGATTACTTTTGCTCACAGAAGTAAAGCTAATTTATAAATCTTAACATAGCTAAACAAAATTGAGAATGCCCATTTAATAATCTTAGCTTGCTTCTTTTTGGAAAAAAACTAAACTTGTAAAAAACATTGTTAATTAGTTTCCTTTGGCTAGGTTATATTTTAGCCTACGGCCCCGCTCAGCCTTGGTTATCTGTTTAATGAGGATTTGGACTGGGAAAGGGGTGGTGACTAGGATAATGAAGGGGGCAGAGGTCCTTGATTCGGAAGAGTGTTGACATGAGAACAGACGGCCCCGGGCAGATGTAGCAAACCCTAGTGATCAGGGCTTCAGTGCTGATATTTCATGTTATTTGGTTTAAGACCACATGCACATGTTACCAGGAAGACTAGGAGACTTAGCAGGTCGTTGAAAATAAAATATTACCAACACCTTTGTCTTATTTACTGACCCTGATTTCTTTTCAGTTTCCTTTAACGTGTGTATCTATTAATGTGTCTACACTTCTGTTAGAATGTTGGGTAGATGCTGAGGTGCTCAATACTGCCTTTGAGCATTTCATTAAAATGGGATGAAGATATGGTTCAAAATCCACATTTAGTTTATTATAACCAGGACTCTATTTTTAAAAATGGACCACTTCATTTCCAGATTGCTTTGCTATTTTTGTATCTTTGGTTCTGTCAGTCACCCTCCACTAGAATGTAAGCTCCATGGGGGCAGGGATTTTCTTTTGGTGACTACCTGAACCCTAGGGCTTACAGAACAGTGCTTGGCACATGGTAGATGTTAAGTAAATGTTGAATGCCATGACTACGATGGAGGAAGTGAAGATAAACATATTTTAGTCTCCCTCTTAAAACCAGAACACCACCTGGTGTTCTACTGGAGTAGAACTTGACCAGAATCAACTGGGTGCTTGTCAAAAGGCAGATTCTGAGGATCCACAGTTGTGGATGAAGGTAATCTGAAATAAAGTTAATTGGTGTGGATTCCTTTGTTCCTCTTCTAACTCTTGTCCGGGGAAGAAAATCCTATTGGCCATGGTCACACATTTTCCAGAAAAGTGGTTTTCGTGATTGCTACCCACTATAGCTTGTCAAGCATCTTTCGAATGGATGTACCCCTCTGGTAATGCGCTGGGGTGCACCAGGAACCATAGCTGCCCCTGCATAGCCCTCTTCCAAGAATGGGCTGTGGTGCCAGATAGTTTAGGGGGGATTACTTTTTTAGGAAGAGGGGCTACCAGCAAGGCAGGAATTGGGTTCCTGGACAGGCAGCATCTGAGTATAACAGACAACCTGGAAATAGCGATGGGAAATAACACAGTTGAGATTCTTAACGTGGCAATTACATATATAGCACATAGACTAGATCTAAAGTCAGTGTGTGCTTCAGCGTATTTACTGATTGGTTAGAGCAGAAGACAGTTTCTTAGTTGTTTAAATGAGGATGAGAAGACAACTTTTTTTTTTATAAAAGACTTGTACAGTGTTGGAAAACAGGTTATCTGAACGGTGTTGGTCTTTCATGGCATGGTGTCCGCCACGTGAGTGCACAATTAAAACAGTGTCTTGTTTAAAATTTGGTTTGCCCTTTTATCCCGAAGGGTGAGTATTTATTGAAGACCTTATATTCTGTATTCTTAGTTTGGTTGGCTCTTAAATGTGCCCTGAATCTAGCTCTGCTGTCAAAGAGAAAGGTTTTAAATTTTCGTATCTGGAAATTACTTGCATTTACTCACAGGTATTTATAACCTTACTCCAGTCTGTTACCTCTTTCAAGCAAATGCTTTGTTTTGACATTAAATTTGCTGATGATTTTGTTAGACTTACTAGGCTGGTGACAAAATGCAAAAACGGAAATAACAAAAGCCTGTCACTTTATAGATCTCATTCCCACCCACTCCCTGTTCTCCATCCCCCTTCTCCCCCAGTACCACTACTGTCCTCCATCTGCACCCCTGCAAGAGCTCCTACCAGTAGACCTAATATGTACCCGAGCATTCTACAGAAGAGTACACGTGTGTGCACAGCTCCAAACTCTCACAAAGTGAACACAGTCACAAGGTGGCAGGAGACTGGGCAACGGTGTTGCCAGCGCCCAGAAACCTGCCTGCTCTTCTGGCTAGCTCCACTCCTCCCCTAAATAACTGGTTAGCCTGATTGCTGTGACCATAGATTAGTTTGCTTTTTTTCAAGCTATATAAATATGGAATTAAGCAGTTTATATCCTTTTGTATCTGATTCACTTAACGCTATGTGTTGTTGCGTGCCACCGAGTTTTCAGTGCTGTGTATAGTATTGTGTGAGTGTGCTGTAGTTACCCATTCTATTCTTCATTAAACACTTGGCTTTCCATTTGGGATTTACATATAGTGCTGTAATGAGTTTTTATAAATGTCTTGGGGAACATACTCATTTCTGTTGAGTATATACCTAGGGATGGAATTTGGGGTTCTACCATGTGTGTCTAAAGGGTTTCAGTAGATGCTGCCCCACAATCTCCCAAAATGGTTGCATCAGTTTGCACTTGCATGCAGCATATGAAAATTCCACTTACTCCCCACATTGCCTTTTTCATTTTAACTCTTCTGGTATCTTTCCTAAGTTTTAACCCTTCTAGTCTTTTTGACACAGCCAGAGTGACTTTTTAATTTTTAATTTAACTTACTGTTATGTAGGTAATTCTTAAGCATGATACCTAATTCAAAAGATACAAAAAGATATACAGTAAAAACCGTTCCTCCCACTCCTCTCTCCTAGCCATACCATGTAGTTCCCATCTCAGGAGACACCAGTGTTACCGGTCTCTGGTATTTTTCCAGAGATACCCATTTATATATCAACGTTTATTTTCCCCTTTCCCCAGAAACGATAACATGTTGTATACACTGTTCTGCACCTTTCTTTATTCACTTAAATCGTAGTATAACAGTTGCATTAATTTTTTTTAAACACCTACTAACATGTAACTTGAAAATGCCTCAGTAACTTCCCATTGCACTTAGCATGAAATCCCAAGTGCTTTCCAGGCTTTCCAGCTCTGCAGGACCAGGTGCCTACCTACCCATCCAGCCTCCCCCATGCCTCCACCCTCCTCTCTGTTAGCAAGCTCCAGTCACCCTGGCTATCTTTCACTTCCTTTATTCACGGAGGTCTCCCACCTCAGGGCCCTTGCATATGCCTTCTTAACCTAGAAGCTGCTTCTAACACCACCTACCTGGCTGTTTACATCAGCCTGTCATTGTTCTCAGAAGTCTGACTGTGCCTCAGCTCTACACATAATTTAAGGATCCCTCAGTTGTTTTTATTATCCCCGTATTTTTTATGACCCTTACTCTAGATATGGATTGATGTGATTATTTGATTAATGATATTCTACTAGATTATATAAATTCCACAGGAGTAGGGACTTTGTCTCGTTTACCACTCATGGTGTCTGTGTGCTTAATGAATAGTTATTGAGTGAATAAATGGATTTATAGGAGGTAAATTTGCAAACTAATACAAAGGGCTTAATGGCAAGTGATAAGGTCGGACTGGGACAGGAGAGAAATAGATGCGTGTGTACAAATTTGGAGTAGCAGTCTGATGCTTAGAATAAAGGAAGCAGTACAGGCTGTTCTATTTTCCAAGACAGTTCCTGTGCCTCCCACCGTGTTGCTTGGGTATCTCCCAAAGTCTAGGGGGCCCCTGAGAGCCTCCTCTGGCCGCCTGGGGGGGGGGGCTACTGCTGGTGATGGGAGCCCCACTTCTTAGCTGTTCTGGGGAGCAGGCAAGTCCGCTTCTTCCTCAGAGCTCCCGTTGGTGTTCCTGACGGTGCTTGTGGCAGTGGCTGGAAAGGAAGTCTCTGAGGGCAGCCAGTGTGGGTGCAAGACCCTCCCTCCCGCGCCCTGGTCCCTGCTCTGCCGCTGCCCCGCCCATCCTGTGCTTACTGTCCGAGGGGCCCGCCCTTATCTTCCCGGGGCACTAGAATAAGGCAGGTGTTCAAGAGAAAGAAGAAGGTGAAATCTAAAATTAAGAAAAAGATTTTGAAGTTAAAATGTTTAAGAGTTCTGGGAACAGTGACTTAGCGATGTGCATTTTTAAATATTTGAAACGTTTTGGACAGTTTGTTTCCAAGTTTTTTCACATTCAGTAACTTAACTGAAACCGAAAACTTTACCATGGATGTAAAAAGTATATATATGTGTGTATTTTATTTTATTTTTAAAGATTTTATTTATTTATTCATGAGAGACAGAGAGAGGCAGAGGGAGAAGCAGGCTTCCAGGGGCTCCTGGGTGGCTTAGTCATTAAGCGTCTGCCTTCGGCTCAGATCATGATCCCAGACTCCTGGGATCAAGCCCTGCATCAGGCTCCCTGCTCGGTGGGAAGCCTGCTTCTCCCTCTCCCACCCCTGCTGCTTGTTCCTTCTCTTGCTGTGTCTCTCTCTGTCAAATAAATAAAAATAAAATCTTTAAAAAAAAAAAAAAAAGCAGGCTCCCAAGGAGCAGGGAGCCCGATGCGGGACTCGATCCCAGGACCCTGGAGCCATGACCTGAGCCGAAGGCAGATGCTTAACCATCTGAGCCACCCAGGCACCCTATGTGTATTTTATTTTAAAGGGAACCCCCCCAAACTAACAGGTGTTGGTGAGGCTGTGGAGAAATTAGAAACTTGTGCGCTGTTGGAGGAGATAGAACAACGGTGCAGCCACTGAGGAAAGTAGCATGGAACGTTGTCAAAAAATTAAACACAGAATTACCATAAGATCCAGCAATTCTGCGTCTGGGTATATGTCCAAAAAAGGGCAGATTTTCGAAGAGATAGCTGTATACCTGTGTTCAGAGCAGCACTGTTCACAATAGCCAAGATGGAGAAGCTACTCAAACGTCCATCGGTGGATGGAGACACAGAATGTCTATCTGTACAGTGGGATAGTACTCAGCCTCGGATGGCAGGAACTTCTGACACACACTACAACCCGAGTGAACCTTGAAGACATTAGCTAAATGAAATAAGCCAGTCACAAAAAGACAAACACTGAATGATACCACTTACACGAGGTTTCTAAGGTAGTCAAATTCCTAGAAACAGATAACAGAATGGTGGTTGCCAGGGGCTGAAGGGAAGAGGGAAGAGGGTGTAGTTTCCGATCTGCAGGATGAAAAGGTTCTGGAGATCTGTTTCACAACCATGAGAGATATTCCGCCTATACAGTTATGCTGGACTGTATACTTAAAAATGGCCACAATGGTAAATTTTATGTTGTGTATTTTCACCACAGTGAAAGTATATGATTTCTAAATTTTATAGATCACATTTAAAAGTAATAAGCAGGGGCGCCTGGGTGGCTCAGATGGTTAAGCGTCTGCCTTCGGCTCAGGTCATGGCCCCAGGGTCCTGGGATCAAGTCCCGCATCGGGCTCCCTGCTCCTTGGGAGCCTGCTTCTCCCTCTCTCTCTCTCTATGTCTCTCTCTCTCTCTCTCATGAATAAATAAATAAAATCTTTAAAAATAAAAAATAAAATAAAAGTAATAAGCAGGAGAACCCTCCTGCCCAGGGCTACTTATTTACCTTTCAGGTTCATCCCCTGCTCACCAAATCTGGGTCTCTGTGCAAATTTACTCAGCTTTCCTTTTGTTAGATGACTCTTCTTAGATACTTTTCCTCTTGAGAAACACTATTCTTCCACATCTTTGCCTTTTTTTATTTGAGTGGGAGCAAGAGAGAGAGAAGCACAGCAGGGGAGGGTGGGGCAGAGGCAGAGGGAGAAGCAGACTCCCCGCTGAGCAGGGAGCCCAGCATGGGGCTTGATCCCAGGCCCCTGGGATCATGACCTGAGCTGAAGGCAGACACTTAGTGACTGAGCCACCCAGGCGCCCACATCTTTGCCTTTTTGTCCATTTTATATGACATTAGGAGAGTTAAGATCTCAGTCACCAGCTTATTAGTGGATTTCCTCTTGACTTAACTTGCTTTATGGTGGTTTTAATCTACTGGCATTTTTTAATCCAATGGCATAAAAATATTAGACCTGAAGAAAGAAGGTGGATCCAGTACCAGGAAGTTCTAAATGCCTATAAAATGTAGCAGATAACAATCTTTATTCCTCAACTGCTCTGTATCCGTTTAGCCTATAAAGGCACAATTGGTATGTTTGCATTTGGAGAATTTACTGCTGTTTATGTTAACGGTGAAAAAACTCTCTGGTGACCATGACTAAAAAAGGTTGAGGATAGTGGTGGCTGAGAACAGACTTGGCCTCAGCTGGAAAAGATTGTTCGAGGTTGTAAGTGGTGGCTGGCAACAAATTTTACCTGTATCTATAAATCCCTTCAAAATATGGACTGGATCCAAAATGGCACTTTATAGCCTATTATGTAGATGTGTGGGATTTACAGTTATTAAAGAAAGCATTTTGGTATTTATGACTGGAAGCATATAAAACAAAGTACCGTTAATGGGTTCTCTTGTCTTTTATCAATAGAGATCATCTAATGATACTAATAACCAGAAATTTGTGGTATTTGCCTCCCTATACAGGTAACTCTTTCCTATGAAAAGATCTTTGGGCTTAAACTTCAGATCTGATGATGCTAGATCTCCAGGTGGAATTAATGCCTACTCTTGAGAGATGTAAGCTGCATAGATTGTCTCTAAAATGCAGTTAGCTGTTTGTTGCCTGGCTGGCTCAGGTGGAAGAGCATGAAATTCTTGAACTCAGGGTCATGAATTCAAGCCCCACTTTGGGTGTAGAGATTGCTAAAAAAAAAAAAAAACTTTAAAAAACAGCATTTAGTGGCCGTGCCAACAATCCCCACTGCTTTTCAGCTTGCTTACACGTCCATTTAAATATGTATATAGGCACACATGTTCATATGTGTATACACACCTATTTATATATACACACATGTATTTTTCCACCCCAAGTATATTAAAAATCTGAGTTATGGCTTTGTATATTATTTCAGCTTTTTTTTTCTTCACGGTGCAAAAATTCACATGTAATGTTCTGTAACACTGATAAAAATATCAAACTTGTGAGCCTGAGAACATGGTCAACATTCCCTGAGAACTTGGTCAACATATATCTAGGAAGTAGTGATTCAGGGAAGTTTCCATCTGGCTAAAATTTAAGAGAGAATGACATGATTTGCAGTCCCTGTGTTTTTGTCAGATGATTTTCTTATATGTTTACTACCTTTTTTGACATGTTTTCTACAACCACATGTAAAGCAGTTATCAAATAGCTTTTAGGTGAAATTTGATGGCTGGGCAAAAGGTACTAGGAAATCATAAATGGGAATAGTTTAACAAATGATCTATCTTTTGAAAATTGCTTTCTAACTGTATCTTGGTTGGGTTTTAGGATTTTATTTTTTTATTTTTTATTTTTTTTAGATTTATTTATTTATTTATTTGAGAGAGAGAGAATGAGAGCTAGAGAGCATGAGAGGGAAGAGGGTCAGAGGGAGAAGCAGACTCCCTGCCGAGCAGGGAGCCCCATGCGGGACTCGATTCCAGGACTCCGGGATCATGACCTGAGCCGAAGGCAGTTGCCCAACCATCTGAGCCACCCAGGTGCCCCAAGGGTTTTAGGATTTTAAAAAGCATTTTAAAGAGTTTTAGAGATTATAAGCATAGATGAATAACCAGAAGACTGAATAAAAATCATTAAAACTTTTGCATTTTTTAATATCTATGAGGCTTGGGTTAAAAATGATTTAAAAAAATTTTTTTCTAATTGAATTCTGTCTTATGGGGCTGATTAGTTCACAAAGTGTCCATTGTTTTTATTAAGTTGTAAGGAACACTTGTGGGTATATTATATGATGGCCATAAACTTTAGTAATGTAACTTTTTGCTTTTGTAAAGTGAATTTCTCCTAACCATGCCAGATTTTACATATCCAAGATGTGAAATATGTGTTTATCTTTAAAAGGAGTCAGCTGGAATTCTCTTCCCAAATGCTGGTTTTTTTGAATTCACTTTGGGGCTTGGTTTATAAGGCACACCGGTCAGCTGGCTCAGGGATTTTACAGCTGTGTCCTCTGTCCCTGCTCTAGCCCCACCCTGCCATCTCTTGCACCTCAGTACGCGGGTTTTTATCAAATAGCTTTTGGCGGTTTCCCAAAACCGCAGGATAGGTCCACAAGATAGCATTCACTGTGAGAAATACCCAGGAGAACATGACATCCCAAAGGAGAAGTTTTTGAAAAGGTCTTAGCAGTGGTGGCTACCCAGTCGCCTCTGTGGGGTGTCTGTGATTACACGGAATGCGGCAGTACTTCATGGGAGATGGGTGTTGGCAGTGCGATGTTCAGGAACCCCAGAATAGTATTATGTTAATGGTCACACCTTATATGCGTCTGTGTAGGTGTAGGTGTGCACCTACACCCACGCATTTTTTGTTGTTTCTGTCGTTTGCTTTTCAGAGGACGTTTTTGAATCTAGATTTGAAGGAAGGTCCAGGTTAAGAATCCTGGATTCTTCAACATTTAAAAATAACACCAGGGTACAGAGTTACAAAGTAGACACCTGGAACAGGGATTTTTTTAAATCATTTTTTTCCTGGGGTGGGAGGCAGTCATGCAAAGAGCACCAGGACCCAAGAGACCTGAACTCCAGCCTTCATCTTTCACCTCTACCTGTGACATTGAGCCGTTCTCCAGACCTCTAGGACACGGTTTCTACATCTATAAACTCCCCTATCACCGTGTTAGTGAAGATTGAATAAAAATATGTGTGGATGTGCTTTTTAATCCACGAAGAGCCACAATTTTACTTGCAGTTGGTGATCTAGCCACCTGTAGAGGCAGTCTAGAATTGAGCCCCCTGTAAGGGGTTGTTAAATGAGAAGTTTAGAATGGTGCCGAGCACATAGTAAGTGCCCCCATTTTTGGTGCAACATATCTTCCAGTAGCTTTCCAAGGAGTCCGATGACAGTTTGAGTTCTGAACCTTTGTATGTGATCTGTTTTTGATCTTTGTTAATTAAAAAAAATGTAAACAATTTTGTTGAGACATAATTTGTATACCATCGAGTTTACCTATTTGAACACACAATTAAATGATTTTTGATATATTTACAGAGTTGTGCAACCATCACCATAATCTCATTTTAGGACTTTTTCATCATCCTCCCCAAAGCAAGCTTGTACTTATCAACAGTCCCTGCCCACGCTCTCCTTGCTTAGGCTTTAGGTAACCACTAATCTACTTTCTGTCTCTACCAATTTGCCTATTTTGGACTTTATATGATGTATGCTATTCTGTGATGGTTCTTTTCACCCAGTGCAACATTTTTTTTAGGTTCATTTGTGTTGTAGCATGTGTTAGGACTTCATTCCTTTTTATTGCCAAATAATATTCCATTGTAAGGATACGGCACAGTTTATCCATTTGTCGGTTGATGTGCATTTGGGCTGTTTCCACTTTGGGGCTATTATCAGTCATGTTGCTATGAGGGCGCCTGGGTGGCTCAATTGGTTGAGCGTCTTCCTTCGGCTCAGGTCATGATCCTAGGGTCCTGGGATCGAGCTCCGAGTTGGATTCCCTGCTCATCGGGGAGCCTTCTTCTCCCTCTCCCTCTGCCCTTCTCCCCCCTTGTGAGCTCTATCTCTCCTCTTGAATAAATAAAATAAAAACAATGTTGCTATGAACACTTGTGTACAAGTTTTAGTGTGGACATTTGTTTTCATTTCTCTTGAGTAGATATGTAAAAAGTAGAATTTCTGACTTAACAGTTTCTGCATTCCCATCTGCTTTCAGATTGGTTGAAATCTCTCTTCCATCATTGCCTCCATTTCCATACACCTTGTCTAGATTTATACCTTACTATAAAAATATACCTTGTGTTTAGCAGCTTCTCTGTCATCTGACTGGGGATTTGGGAGAGAAGAGATCAGGGTTGTCTTGGGTCATCAACACATTTTGTTGAGTGCTTCTTGTGTGACAGGCCCTCCTCCAGGGGCTGGGACTCCAGGGAGAATGGAAGGTAGGGAAGATGTAGGGGCCATGCGGAGAAACAGTCAGCAAACATAACGAGTAAAATGCACTATGCTAAAAGGTGCTACATGCTATGCGGAGCCCCATGGCCAGGATGGAGGAAAGGGGACGCGGAAGTACAGGAGGTGGGGTTGCCATTTTAACACTGATGAGGTAACATCTGGCCGAAGACCTGAAGCAACTGAGGGAGTGTGCCAGACAGAGGGGATAGCCGGTGCAAAGGTCATGAGGTGGGAGCGTGCGGAGGTGTTCGGCGGATAAGGAGGTTGGGCGGGAGCAGATGAGTTGGAGGGCAGAGGGAAGACCTGGAAAGGAGGTCAGAGGGGAATGGAGGTCTTGGTCACATGCGGCCTTGTCGGTCCTTATAAGGGGCTTGGGCTTTCTCCTGGGGTAACAGGGAGGCCCCAGTGCAGTCTGAGCAGAAGGTTGTGGTGAGACTTCCCTTGTTTCAATGATCCCTCTAGGTGCTGGGTTTGTAACAGACTGCAGCGAGGCAGAGGCAGTGAGACCTGTAGGAAGCCGCGCCTCTAGTCCAGGCGGTGGGTGGGGCCTTGGACAAGGTGCTTATAGTGCAGATGGAAATGGTGAAAGCATAGACTCCCTTGGGTTCATTTGGGAGGTCGAACCTGCAGGATGACTTGATGGATGAGATGTGAGGTGTGAGAAAAACAATGATCAGAGATGACTCCCAGATAATTGGTCTCAGCAACGGGAAGGGTGGAGTTGCCCTTAATTGAGATGAGAAGGCTGTAGGTGGATCAGGTGTGGGCCAGAAGAGGAGGATCCATTCTGGACACACTCAGTTTGAGAGGTCTCATTAGGCATCCAAGAGAAGATATCAAGCAGGCAAGTCCAGGCTGGAGAGAGAAGTGTGGGAGTTCTGTGGTATAAAGATGGGATTTCATATGGGCTTGGGTGACTGTGACGTTTCACGTAGGTTCAATCAGTTGTAACAAACATACCCCTCTGGTGGGGGAGGTGGATATGGGGGTGCTGTGCATGTTGGGGGGCAAGAAGCATATGGGAACTCTTCTGTATGTTCTGTTCAATTTTTCTGTAAACCTAAAACTGCTCTAAAGTCTTTTTTTTTTTTTTTTTTAAACGGTATTAAAAACACAAGACTTGGGCCCAGGGAAGGCTACGGGTGGGGAGGCCGAGCCGAGGTCCGGGCCGTCGAGGGGTCCGGCGGGCGTGCGGGGATGAGCGGATCCCTGAGCCGGGCAGCGGCGGCTCTGCTCCGCTGGGGGCGCGGTGCGGGCGGCGGCGGTCTGCGGGGCCCGGGCGTGCGGACGGCGGGCTCGGGCGGCGGCGGGGGCAGCTCGGCGGAGCAGCTGGACGCCCTGGTGAAGAAGGACAAGGTGGTGGTCTTCCTCAAGGGGACTCCGGAGCAGCCCCAGTGCGGCTTCAGCAACGCGGTGGTGCAGATCCTGCGGCTGCACGGCGTCCGCGACTACGCGGCCTACAACGTGCTGGACGACCCCCAGCTCGGACAAGGCATTAAAGACTATTCCAACTGGCCCACCATCCCGCAGGTGTACCTCAAAGGCGAGTTCGTGGGGGGCTGTGACATTCTGCTGCAGATGCACCAGAATGGGGACCTGGTGGAGGAACTGAAAAAGCTGGGGATCCGCTCCGTCCTTTTGGATGAAAAGAAAGACCAAGACTCAAAGTGAGGGCGGCCCGGGGCCTCCCCGAGTAGGGGGCTGTCGGTGCCGAGCCTCGGTGCCGAGCCCCGCTGCCAGCAAAGCCGTACCGATTCTGATTTTCGCTCCTCACACGGCAGCTGCTTGCACCGATCCCTCCCGTTTGTAAGCAGTTGGGTGATTGTAGTGTGTCTGGGGTTTGGGCTGCGAATATTCGATTGTGAACTTAATTATAACCACTGCACTGTAATAATTCAATGTTGTATTATGGTATTGTTGTAAACAAAAAAAAATAAAATAAAATAAAAACACAAGACTTGATGAGATGATCAGGGGAGTAAGTGTGCAAGAGAAGAGCTCCAAAGACTGAGCATGCGGTGCCCAGTTTTGCGAAGAAGGGGTGGTGGTGGTGGGGGGGGGGGGGAACAGCAAATGTGGCAGAAGGAAACCTAGGAGAGTGGTTCAAGAGCGGGGAGGGAAGAACGGGCTCAAATCTCTCAGGAGACCTAGCAACACATCCTCATTCTCTTTGAAGCTCTCTGGGCCTCAGTTTCCTTTTTTTTTTTTTTTAAGATTTTATTTATTAGAGAGAGAGCACACAAGCAGGGGGAGCGGCAGGCAGAGGGAGAAGGAGAAGCAGGCTCTACCCCTAGCAAGGAGCCCGATGTGGGGCTCGATCCCAGGACCCCAAGATCATGACCTGAGCCAAAGGCAGAAGCTTAACTGACTGAGTCACCCAGGCACCCTGGGCCTCAGTTTCCTGATCTGCAGGGTAATCCGCTGACCTCCAGCTGTGATATGCCATGAATGTGTGACTTGATATGCAAGGGAGATCAAAGATGGGAAAGGCCATTGGTGTCTGCTTGCTCCCTCCATGGGAAACGCAGAGTTTAAAGATAGCAAAACTCATGTTGTAAGAATGTGGGTTTAAATATCGGTATATTAAACCCCATAGAGATTTTGACCAGTTTCCAACTACTGATGTTTTTTCCTGATTTAAGAGCATATATATCACAGAAATTTTGCAAAACTGGAAAATGTAATAATGAAAATTAAAACCACCCCTTATCCCATCTAGATATAAGTGCTAGTAACGTTTTGGTATAGTTTTCTGCAAGTTTTCTCTACATAAATCGACTGTATTTCCTCTCCTTCCCCAGTGAACAATTTCTCTATATTTGTATCCTGATTTTTTTCAATAAAAAAAAACAGTTCTTACAACTTTTATTTTTTTTTTTTATTTTTTTTTTTTAAAGATTTTATTTATTTATTTGAGAGAGAGAATGAGAGATAGAGAGCACGAGAGGGAAGAGGGTCAGAGGGAGAAGCAGACTCCCTGCTGAGCAGGGAGCCCGATGTGGGGCTCGATCCCGGGACTCCAGGATCATGACCTGAGCCGAAGGCAGTCGCTTAACCAACTGAGCCACCCAGGCGCCCTCTTACAACTTTTAAATATCCCGTCATAGGAATATACTGTCACTTAGTCACTCCATTAATGAGTATTTACAGCACTATAAACAGCAGCAGTGAAAGAGGAGTTGGGATGTTCAACAGTACCCAGAAGTCTTTGCCCCTCTTAGTCTTTCTTCAGCATAAATTACTAGTTGTAGGAGTATTCACTGGTCCAATGGGTATAAACATTTTGAAAGCTTTTACACATGTTGCCAAATATGTATCTTAACATATCTGCCTCTCTTGTCTTCCAGAGAGGTTGTAACAATTTACTTTCCTCCTTTCTCTCTGCCTGTCCTTCTTTCCCTCTGCCAGGTTGTTACCAACCCTGCCCATTCCCCATATTTTCTTTTTAAAATGTCACTTCTCACTGCACATAGGCTAAAGTTTATTAAAGCAGCACTGTAAGGGGGAGCAAGAGTAATTCAGATTCCAGTAAATTTTTATGAGCTTACATGTGTCAGGCACTGTGCCAGGTGGCTTTCTTGTTTATTGCTGGTGAACACCACACCCTTAGAATGTAGGTGGCATCCTTTCCTTGTCCAATCCCGTGAGGCTGTGTTTGAAGACGCTCAGCTGGGCTGGCATGCGCCCAGGACTGGTACCCAGGTCTCTTGGCTCCAAGTCAGGCACTTATTTGCACTTATTTATTTATCTCACTATATAATTCACCTGCCTCAACTGGCCTAGAATATTCTTTATGAGAGACTCTAAAATACTATATAATAAAATATAAGAAATTCCATAATATAGTCACAGCTTACTAATTTTTAAAGGTTTCTGAATAGAACAAAAAATATTCAACTTTGAAGTCAATGACCACTCTGACATCCCAGGCTTTTTCTCCTTGCTTGCCTGGATGAAGATTGTTCAACCAAAGCTGAGACCCAACAGGGATAGGAAGAGGCCAAGCTGCCTGTCCAGATTGGTTATCATCATTTGAGAAGGCTTGAGATGAGCTACAGAAAGTGAGTGATGTTATCTGGATGGTGGGCACTGTCAGCCCACATGCAAACCGCAGGCAGAACTTAATCGTGTGTGTGTGTGTGTGTGTGTGTGTGTGTGTGTTCTTTTGGCAAGCTTTAGGAACCCTGAAGCTCTATACTTGTATATTTGGTCTTTTCTACAGTGCCTGTTGAAAACTGACTTTTGGATCTTTAGACACTTAAAACAGATATTTAAAACAACTTCACCCAGACAGTCTCTTAATGTTCCAAAGCAGAAATTCTAAACTGTGTACATTAAACCTTGACCATGGTCTTTATTTTTGAACTCACCATCTAATATGCTAACAGGACAGTGAAAGTGGTTTGAAGCTGGGCTATTTTCCCCCTATTTCAGAAAGGCCTAGCCGCCTTCTTAGCTCAGGAGGCACTCATGGGTATGTCTTAGGCCACCCTCAGGGCATTTCAGGACACTTGTGGGGCTGGACCTGGCAGCTGGCATATTTAGCTATGCCTGGTACTTACCCACTGTGCCAGTCTCGTTTCCTGTGTTAGGATTACCTGTCATCTTACCTGTAATTTGGTCTCTGGGATGGTTTTCTGGGGAGATCCACAGCGCAGATACCCTCTGCAGTGCTTCGAGAATGTAGCAACCTCATTTGGATCCAGGACTCTGCCTGAGTTTCAAAGCCCTGCTCTTCCAACCGGGGAAGCTGCCGCCTGTGGTTGCAGTATGTTACAAAGGGTGTGGAAGCAGGTGGGGAGCCCACCCCCAGAGTAGGCCAAGGACAGAAGGAGGCGTTTTTTAAATTGAGCTTTTCTGCTGGGTTCTAAGTTTGTTCCTGGTCCCCGTAGTGACCATCCTCCAGGGAAGCTCAAAACCCCGGTAATCTTCACTATCTTCAGGAGCCAGAAAAAGCTCTCCTGGCAGCAGGGGAGAGTGGGTGCTCAGAAATACTCGGGGGAAAAGTGGCTTTGAGAGGGCAAAGGTAGGGCCAGAAACAAGAAGCAACCACAGAAGGCCAGCGATGGGGTGGAATTGGGACGGAGCGGGTGGGTAGAAGAGGGAGAAAAAATGAGCAGAACGGGCCGCTCAGAATAGAAGATATAAAAGAAAGTGCCAGCTAGAGAAAACACTGCAAAAGGATGGGTGGCAAGGCCCGACGACTGGGGAGCGGTTTAGAAAAATAGCAATTAGCACAGCTAAAAATAAAAGACCAATTTGGAGACAAAGCCAGATACACAAGGAGAGAAATAAGACTCGCCAGAAAGACAATTCTTCGCAAACCGAACGCTCAAGAAAATGAGGCTAATGACACCCCCTTGGGGGCTGTTTTGCACAGAAATGAGACAATAGATAGAGGGGGCGCTCCGCGCTGAGCAGGTGACTGGTGGTGGGAGAGGAGAAATCAAGCCGGAGCTCAGTGTGGACCTGAGTGACTCCGAGAGTTGAGCTAAAGGCCCTGCCGGAAGCTGTACCACGTGTCCCCAAAGTTAGAGAAGTGTCCCCAACCAGTCTCTGTGAGGGGCAGAGGCATCTCTCGGCGCTGGAACCCTAAGGGTTCCTGCAGAATTCCACCGAGGCAGGCCCCTGGAGCCTCCAGGCCACGGGGAGAAGGCATCCAAGTTCACCCGGCGCCCGCGCAGCGCAGCTCGGCTCGCTCCCCGCGGCCCGGACCCTGGCCATGCCCCACCGGCTTTCGCGGCCGTGGGACGGCCGGGCAGCCACGGAGTGGAGGGGCGGGCAGGTCCAGGCCCGCGGGGATCCTGGATCCCGGGGGCGAGGAGGCGAAGGCCGTGGGCCGCGTCCGGGTTTTGCAGAACCTCGAGGCCTCGGCTTCCGCGTCCGTGTAGCGGGAGGGGACCCCGGCCTGCCGCCTCCCGAAGGCGCACGGAGCCACGGAGCGCGGTGCGCCCGCGGCGCCGTGCCCATTTCTCGCGGCTGCAGGAAGAGGGCGGGAGACCGGGATGGACGCCGAGTCTCGAGGCGGGCGGGGCGGGGCCCTGGGCGGCTGCTTTGGCGACCTCCGCGGGGGCGGCGGGGGGGCCCCCGGGGCGCGCGGCTGCCCGGGCAGGGTTCCTAAGCCACGGGCGGCGCGGGCTCCCTCCAGGCCAGTGCACTCCATCCCGAGCGCGGGGCCGGGCCTCGACGTTTGGTCACCCGGGGCCGCCCTGAGCCACCCGGGCCCCTGAGGGTGCACTGCTGGGCCCCCGCCGGCGCGGGCGGGCAGGGCGCACGGAGCGCGCCACGCGGCGCCTGGCGGTGGGGAGGGCGGCGGGGCGGGGGCGGGCGCGCCGGGGCGGTGCTGAGCGGGCTCCTCCTCCTGGTCGGCCTCCTCCTCCTCTCGGTCCTCCGGCTCAGCTGCCGCGCCGCCCGGCTGCTCCTCCTTCCTCCCCGGGCGACCGCGGCGATGTTTAACCGCGCCGTGAGCCGGCTCAGCAGGAAGCGGCCGCCGTCAGGTAAGCGGCTCCGGGCCCCGCGGGCTGGGGATCGGGCGCCCGGAGGAGCCGCTTCTGCCGACACTGCCCGCCCAGGGTCCCGGGCATCCTTCCCTCCCTCCTGTGCTCGGGCGCGGCTTGGCGATCCCACCCGGCGAGGGTCCCCGCGGACCGCGCCACTTCTCCTCGCTCCGTCCGGCGTCCCTGCGGTCGCAGCCGCCGCGGGAGCGCAGAGCCCCGAGCGGCGCTGCGGGGGGAAGTTTGGAGAAAAGGGGGAACAACAGGAGTTTTCTTTTTAGTGATGGTCTGGGAGAAAAAAGGAGATCCCATACACCCCCAAACTTTGGAGGGAGTACGGGCTCTAGATCCGAAAGCAGAAAGTCGCGCGGGCTCCTTCCCTTCTGGAGTTCTCTGCCTCTCTCCGCTGCGGGCGTTGGTGCGAACGATGCCCGCGCAGCGCCCGGAGCAGGCAGGGCTGGACCCCCGGGATCGGACTGGCAGCGGGGCCCGGGCCGCCCGGCGCCTTCAGTTCTGCGCTGCGGGGCCGAAATATGGGGCCGCCGAGGAGGGTGAACACCAGGGTGGAGAAGGCACATCTGTAGTTCGCGCCAGGGGAGCGCTGACCTTACCGTGGGTGGACTCGGCTTGGCTGTCACAATGGACCAGCCTGAGGCACAATTTGGAGCAATTCGGTAGGACAAAGAATCCACGGTGAAGATGAGACCATGCCTTTGATGCCAGCCACCTTACCCTTTTCGTTCACAGTTGTGGCTATGCTCCTTTGAGCTCTTAATGTGGGCCCAGGAATCTGTTCACCCAGTTCTGTGTTCTCTCTCCACCCTTAGGGGCCAGCCTGTGAGATAGGTACTGTTAAGGCTACTTTCCAGAAGAGGGAACTGAAGCGGGGAGCTGTTAGGTACCCTGCCCCAAGTCACACTTAGGGGGTGATGGAGAATCTTTGAAACCCACGTTGGCCTGACCGTGGAGTTCAGAGGCTTTTCTGCTGCCTTCCACTAGCAGACTCACTTCTTCCTAGTGCTAGGAGTCTGGACATGTTGGTCAGTGTCCTGTTTTCCCTGAATATCATATTTTATGAGGGACATTGCATTAAGAGGATGGACTGGGACCAGACCGGCTGGGACCAAATCTCACCTCCACCGCTGTGAAAACTTCGAGTTCTGTGCAAATGAGGATCTGCAAAATGGGAATAAAACAGCTATCCCTCTGTGAGCCCTTAAAGAGGGAGCTGGTTTCCTGTCCATCAACTGATGCAAATCATTGTGTTTAATACTCAGGACACCCGTAATAAAGTAGGACTTCATAGGGTCATTGTAAAGAGCTTATATTTGTGTCAGTGGGCTTTGTACATCTTGCTGTGTTGTCTGTGGGTCAAAGGATTGCTTCGGATGTTTCTTTTAGCCGTTCCCTTTTGGTGGCTCTTCACAGGCCTGTGGAGCTGTAGTCAGAGCCTGGACTCAAGTTCAACTCCTGGTTCCCACCCTGACTCTATCGTTCAGTGACCTTGGGCAAGTTTCTGACCTCTGAGCCAATTGCTAAATTATCGGGAAATTTAAGAACTGGGTGCTAAATCACAGATAGCCTGAAATTGGCTCTTGGTGGATATTTTTACCATGGAAATGGGCAAATGCTAAAGATCAAGCTTTTTTTTTTTTTTTTTCTAGGAGAGCTGGTTTACTGACACACCTCTGTGTCTGTTTTCCCATCTATAAAGTGGGTTTCATAGAGTCCTGGGATTAGACACACCAGAACATATGAAGTCCCTAGTGCAATGCCTGGCACGTAATAAATGAGTAATAATGGTTGGTTTCCCCCTTTCATATTATAAACAGAGCTGCTCTGAACATCTCTGCCTGGTTATTCATTGCTTTGCAATGTTTTGGGGCATCCCTGGTTTGGGGGGTGTTATATGGGTGAGGGTTGTACCCCAGAAAGATGGGCAATTTGAGGACACTCTTGGAGTGTACCTCTTTTGGGGCAGCCACTTTTCAGCCTTACGACGTGGGACTAGGTGGCAGGTAGAAAGATTAGTAGCTAAGTAAGCATCATGGTTTGGTATTGGGTGCCTGGCCTCCAAGAGCCCAAACGCCATTGGATTTTTAGGTTTAAAGTGTACCCCACTGATGGGAAAGGGCAAATGAGGCTCTGCCTTTTGGGCATCACCATCCAGCAGTGAGAAAAGGAGTCAAGTGAGAAAGGGAATGTGGGCCCCAAGGCAGAGGTACTGGGAAGCTAGCCAAGCGATCCATGGGACCCTGTACTACATTTTTATTTGGTAACTCTAAATTATTTTTCCTAAACTGGCTCTCCAAATTGTATAAGCTTCCAGCCCTACCAGTGGTGGATCCAGCCCTGCAGACTCCTGATATGGACCCAGCCGCAGTCCTGCCTCCCAGAACCTTCTACTGTCTAGACTTTCCTTGCTTTTCAGCAAAACCTTATTGGAGACCATGTCTTCAAGCTCAGAGTTTGGAGTTCCTAACCCCTAATTCCAAGGTTCAAAGTGCAATTCCCTTGTTTTTCCTTTTGGAGATTTCTCAAAGTGTGTTCATGAACCCACTGGGAGCGCGAAGGGGGTGGATAAAATGCAGCTTTCCAGGCCACACCTGGACCCACTGATTCAGTCTTGGGAGTCTGAGGTGGAAGGGAGAGTAAGCTGCATTTTCAGTAAGGGCCCAGGTTGATTCTTATGCCACTGAAGTCTGTCTGCCCACCCCCTCGCCCCGCACGACGGCTCACACTGTTGATGGTAATCGTGGTGCCACTCACCTGGAAAGCAAAGCCAAGGCCACAGGCTTCCCGCTGCGAGCAGACTGAGGGGTGGCCTGCGGAGGGAATCCCCACCCTGCCGGGCAGGCCTTGGCCCTCCCCTGGGGGTCTGTTGTATATCATCCCATTAAACCGTTGGGACCAGTTTCGGATTTATTGCTGGGCTTAAGTTTTTATTTAAAGATGACAGTCAACATAGCAACTTCATGTCTTTGTTTTAACAACCCAGCAGCGAGCGGGGCAGTCTTGGCCTCTGGGGAAACTTTCTCTGCGGAACATCACAGGCCCGGCTGTGGGTTCAGGGAGAGCAGCTCAGGGACAGAGAGGCCGGGCTGGGCTGAGGGGTTGTTGTTTTAGACCAGCGTGGTCAGCCCATGAGCCTACTGAGTCCGTGGTGTCAGCTCTGAATGCCACCAAGAGCACCCTCTAGACGGGTGGGTGTCAGGGGCTACTGGAGCTCTATTTGCCTTCATTGACTTTGTATGTGATTGACATCTCCTTCCCGCACTGTTAGAAATTTGGCGAACCTGGCAGGTGCCTGGTGGGCCATTTCCTGGGGCTTCCTGGGTGGACTTAGGCACATCCTCCGCTGTGCTTGAGTAATCCCCTCCGCCCAGGGCGCCGGGCTCAGAAAGTTGCTGTTTAAATTGTACTAAATTTCCTCTTGCTGGTTGTCTTCTGCTTCCCCCAGATAGCTCTCCTCTGCTGCAGCCCTAGAGGGGCGGTGGGGGCAAAGGGGGCCGCGGGAAGGCGACAGCAGCAGCTCCCTGATAAGAGTGGTCAGGAGACATCCCCTGCGGGGGGAACAGCCCCTTGCAGACATCCGGGGACTCATTTCCCTTCTAAGCAAGTTCCCATCCCTCCAGGGCCTTGCCGAGGGCCTGCGGGTCAGCTGTGCTGTCCCCTCTGCGCAGCGCTCAGGGACCCCTCCTCGGGCCTGCCTTCTCTCCCAGGCCCAGCCCCCCTGCTCTCACTCTGCCCGTGGGGGCTGCGCATTCCCACTTCTGCCCCTTTGCTTCCGAGGGTGTCCTCTGTCCTGAGTCTTCTCCCACAGCTGGGTCTCCCCCTGCCTCAGCAGGGCCGCTCTCCCCAGCCTCCTGCCTCCCTCCCTCTCTGCCCCCGAAATGCAGCCTGTTTTTTCTCTCCCTGGACAACTGTAGAGGCCACCAAGGGGCAGGGACTTGTCCGGAGCCACCTATTTCAGAAGGGACAGACCAGAGAACTTAAATCTCTGACCCAAGCCCAGAGCTACCTGCATGAGTTCACACAGTATCCATTTAGTTATCTTGCTAAGATATATTTAGAGTTTAAAATATATATATTTTATTCATATATATATATATATATATATGAATATGGAGCTGACAACTTTTCTCTTGCCTCTCCTCCCGCCCCTTCTTCCTTTACCCCCCTTTCTTCCTTTCTCCAGTCAGGACATTAAAAACAACACCGTCATCAACCATCTCTATCATTCCATGAATGAAAGGGCATTTGAACACCCCAGAGAGTAAAGACAGAATCTCATGTAAGGAAATGTCCTGATCCACCAGAATTTTCTAGAGGTTGTTGTGTCCGGGGAGAGGCACTGGGTGGCTGAGGGACAGAGCTGACAGGAAGCCCTGCCCCCCCCGTGCTCCCACTGTGTCTCTTGAATTTTTGACCGTGTAAATAAATATAATGATCTCTTTCCTAAAAACAACCCAAGGCCGCCTTGACGGTACCAAGACAGCTTAAGTGGTAACTATTTCCTTATCTTTATTTTCATTTCTTCATGAACCAGTGAAAAAAAACTTCATGCCAGCCTGTGGCATTGTGGGCAGATAGCCATGTGGGAACTCCTGGTCTCATCTTCTCAATTAATTTTAAGTTCTGTGAGAAAGAGGGCCCCGCCTTTCACTTCTTGTGTCTGTCACCGCCCTTCCCTTCCCAGGCGCTGCAGCCGGAGGGCTTGGGGCTGAGTCGCACCTTGTCCCCTTCTTTGCTTGCTCCTCGGAGCATGTTACTTAACCTCACTGTGCCTCAGTTTCCTCCTCTGTAAAATGGACCCCCGATGAGCCCGACCTGGGCAGGTCGCTGTGAGGTGGAGACGAGATCTATAGCAAGCGCTTAGGCAGCTATTTTGACAGCGGTCCTGCTCGCTGTCTCGCCCCCAATCTATCAGAAAACATCCATCAATGTAAACGTGAACATGAGCGCCAGACATGGCGGACCGCAGGGAAGACACAGATCCTCCTCAAGAAATGCACAGTCCCGCTGATGCTGGAGGGAGAAGGTCACTTGCCCGCCCGGCCGTAGGGGCCCCGGGGGAGCGAGGGCACATCTGTGCACAAGTGTCAGGCCCTGGGGGAGGTGGTGGGTAGCACAGGCCTCTGGGAAGTGAAGGGAATCAGGACAGGGTCTTCATTTTCACCCCCAGGGTAGAGCTCCTGGGTAATTTTATTTTTTTCTGGGCCTTTGCCTAGAAAGTAGAGATTCTAGGGAGGCTACAAATAACAGTCTGGCGTTCTGATTTCCTTCCCTCTGGTAGAAACTGGAAGCCAGTGGCCATCTGTTGTTTAGTCCACTCAAAAGAGGATGTGGAGTCTTGTTTTTCCTCCAGATTCAAGGGTGCTCAGGAGCCCCGCAGCCCCCGGCCTGTCTCCCACGAAGCGTCTCTGAGAAGGCAGTGGGTTCCTGGGCTTCGTGAGACTCCTCAGGTGGACCCCAGAGCATGGAACGTAAGGACTGGCCCCCACCCCCCTTGGGCAGATGTCCTCAGCTTGCCCACCGCCCAGCCGACAGCGGCGCAAGGCAGGGGCTGGGGGGGAGAGTGGAGTGTAGACACAGGGACACAGGTGCCCTTGGGAGGCCCCGCCTGAGCCCTTGGCTTTCTCTGAGGTCTCTGGCTTCTTGTAAAAAAAAAAAAAAAAGCCATGATGCCTTTTCTGAGTCCAGCCAGCCCTCTGTAGCCTGCTTGCCTTCTCTCGTCTTTAATGCTTGCTATTATTATGATGATTTTAAAACTTTTTCATTTTTATTATTATATTCTGCTAATTGCACTTCACGCAAAACTCCCCACCGAGGGAATTGCATCCTTGAAGGGTAGTTATTCTCAGAAGTTAGATACTGGAGCCGATAAACACTTAAGTAATATTTAGATAGAGCGTTTCCATGACCCACTTTCTCCGGAACCTTACATAGATCACCAGTTGTAACAAACTGATTCTCTGCTTCTAAGTTTGGATGACTTTTTTTTTTTTTTGGATGACTTTTTAAAAAAAAATGTAAAATGTTTGATGTGGTATAGTTGATATGAGGTTTTAAAGATTTTATTTATTTATTTGGGAGAGAGACAGGGAGGGGAGGGGCAGAGGGGGAGGGAGAGGGGAAGAATCTCAAGCAGATTCTGTGCTGAGTGTGGAGCCCACCACAGGGCTCCATCTCACAACCCTGAGATCCTGACCTGAGCTGAAATCAAGAGTCGGACGCTTAACTGACTGAGCCACCCAGGTGCCCCTGATGTGAGGTTTTAAATAAGGTTCTTGGGGTGTGCACTTTTCCTTGAATATTTATGGGAGTATGGTGTGTGTGTGTGTGTGTGTGTGTGTGTGTGTGAGTGAGTGTGTGTATGTGTTGCACCAAACTGCTTCAGAATTTAGAGTGAACATTTCGGCCTCTTCCTGGGCTTGAATGTTTGGTTTGTTTTCTTTAATAATGCTGTAAGTTTTGGGGGTACTTAGGATAGACTCTTTGATAATGTATGCTGACTCTGCTTTGAGGAAGTTGGGTATTGAGATTTTACTAGGACACTATTTGACTTGGGAATATTGTCTATGCAGGATCATTATCCAGACCTTCCTGCAGACTAATAGCAGGAATCCATGCTGTAGGCCTTCGGTTCCGATGAGTGTTACAGATGCCTTTTGAGTATGGATTTCCAAGGAATTAATGTCTGGAGAAGGTCTCTGGTAGATATGACATCATAGCATCTATAAATAATGCATTACGAAATACGCTGCAAGCAACCAGCCTCAGCCATCTGTATCTTTGAAATAATGGCTTTTGCTGAAGTCAGAAACCACACAGAACAGCACAAATGTAAATGGAAAACGTATGTACATTGTGTTTGCATGCTAGATGATTCTGGCCCGGTCTGGTGTGGGTTTTTGTTTGCACTGAATTCCCTCTTGGTTTTCCCAGTCTTTTCCCACGGTGCAGTTTTTGTCTTTCCCTTCAAGGCCATTGTGAGTGTGAAGACCAGCAGTTATCAAAAACAAAAATGACAGTAGAGTCTCGTGATAAAGAGCGTGGGCTCTGGAGCTGTGCTTGGAGCACGGTCCCCCCCTTTCCTAGCTGGGTGACCCTTGCAAGTTCCTGTGCCTCATCTGTGCTTCGTCATCTGAAATGGGGATAATATTAAGCACAGGGTCATTGTGAGGTATGAATGATTTAAGCCACAGAAAAAGCTTGAAGCTGTCCCCGGCACGCTGTAAGCAATGTGTAAGTGTTCGCTGTTGTTATTAGCTAATGACAGATTAATCTGAATATAAATTTATTGAAAAATAAGTATTGTGCCTACAAAAATCTGATCTAAAATGCTTTAAAGACCTCAGGAGGTTAAAAATTTTTTTTCATTGTAAAGATATTTTATAGGTAAACTAAACAAGACAAGATAAACAGAGCTGGACAAAATTGAAACAAATGTTGTCACCGATAGTTCCTTACTAGCTTGAGTGATCTTAAAGCTGCTAGAAAAGTACATTTGACTTCTTTTTCCTCCTGTGCATTCCAAGCTTACCTTCTTGTGTTGTAATCCATCTAAAATGTCAATTTTTATCAATGAAAAAACAAAGAATATTATACCTTTATGGCCCCAGGTGCCAGGAGTTGGGAAGCTGGGAACTCTTGGTTTTGCTTTATTCTTAAGTTCAGAAGTAAACCTGCATACTATAGCGAAAAGTTATTCCTTTTTCTTATAATTGCTGGACTGATTGTAACATTTAAGGTGAACTTGTCTTAGGAAGCCTTTACTTACATGCATTGAGAAGTAGTGAAAGTCTCCTGAGTGGGGGGACCCTGAGTAATAGAAATGACCCAACTTGAGGGGTGATCTCTAGGGCAGTGCCAGATGGGGGGGGGCCTCTGCTCAGTCTCTCTGGAGGTCAGGAGCATGACTTGGAAAAGAGATACACCATTAGGGGTGCCTGGGTGGCTCAGACAGTTAAGCATCTGCCTTCGGCTCAGGTCATGATCCCGGGGTCCTGGGATCGAGCCCCACGTGGGGCTCTCTGCTCAGCGGGAACCTGCTTCTCCCTCTCCCTCTGCTTCTTCCCCTGCTTGTACACTCTCTCTGTGTCAAAAATAAATAAAATCTTAAAGGGCGCCTGGGTGGCTCAGCCGGTTAAGCGGCTGCCTTCGGCTCAGGTCATGATCCCAGGGTCCTGGGATTGAGTCCCGCATCGGGCTCCCTGCTCAGCAGGGAGCCTGCTTCTCCCTCTCCCTGCCTCTCTGCCTACTTGTGCTCTCTCTCTCTCTCTGTCAAATAAATGGATAAAATCTTTTAAAAAAAATCTTAAAAAAGAGAGATACACCATTAAATGAATGGAGTTTGCAAATGTGGTTCTATTTAGAGCTATCTATCTGTATCAATAACAATCAATAAGGATTAAGGAAAAAAAGGCATAGCCAAAAGCTTTTATCAAAATTGAAAGGCAATCAGGAAGTCATGGAAAAATTCAAAACAATACTTCTGGGAAAAGCAAAAACACATCAGAGTGTGGGAAAAAGATAACCACGGTAAGAATGGTGGGGGCAGAAAGTGGGCAAAAAAGGCAAGAAGGAATTTGTCTTTATCAAGGGCACCAAAGCCAGACACCAGTGGCCATGGCTGTGGAGAGTAGCTGCATCTTGGTGGACTTCCTGAGCCAGACCTAGAAATTCTGTGCCCTTCCGTAACAGTGTGGGAGTCGATGTATTTCATTACTCTCGATGGCAGGGAGATGGTAGCCCAGCCGAGAACTGGGAGGAAGGGCCATTTATTTGCCAAGTCCCGTGTTCTGGAGGAGCCCCTGGGGTTCTGTGGAGGTGGGGCTGGGAGGGACAGTCACCTTCACTTTGAAGTCCCAATACTGGTTCCATAGAGCAGTTCTTTAGTTGGGTCACCTTGGGTAGGTCATTTACCCTCTGAACCCCTTATTTTATCCTCCAAAGCTTTATTTCCCAGTCTATAAAATAAGGGGACAAGACCAGACTAGTGGTATTGAGTTATAACAGTCTTTGATCAAATGAAAGCTGGCACAGAAATCTAATATGCAAAATGATTGGAGTACGAATTAAGGGTTGGGGGAGGTGGCAACTATCAAATGGTGGGGCCAGATATCTTATCTCCCATTTTGCTTAAATGGGAGTCCACCAAGTGCATTTATTTGCAAGAGAGCGTAGCAGCAAAAACCCAAATGTGGTCTGGTTTATTATTGAGAAGAATGTCAGGAGCTTTGGAACCCTTTCAAACCAAGGTTGAAAACTTATGGGCAAAGTAGGTGGTGTGTGACAGCAGGAGAAATTTGTGGCTGCCTAAGACTGTTCCTGGGAGCGGCCCACTTGTGTCTCCGCATGTATTTCTGTCAGAGGAGATCTGCTGAGGGAGGGCAGCAAATTGTCAAGCTGTATTCACGAACAGGAGAGTAAATTGGCGAAATGCTTGGCAGAATGAACCCTCTCGCAGAACTTTCTTATAATGGTGATCTCTTGATTCGATTTGTACTTTGTCGGGAAGAAACTCAGTGTTCAGAGGCTTGCCGTTCTAGCATTTGCGAAGAGAGCAGGGAACTAATGTAATATCCACGGACTGAAGATGCACTCTAGAGAAGCATCAGGTCCATTTGTGTTGTGTTTGAGCGAGTTTGCTTCTCGATGGAAGGAATAGGTTTGTCCCAGATCATTCTCTTACGTGCTCATTACGTGCTTACATTCTCACCGGTGCGTATTGAAACACAGTCCCCAACCCTTCACGGGGCTTCTGGCTTCTGCTTTTTAGTCCCAGTCAGCCAGCGAATGTCTAAAATCCAGGTAGTTCTCCCAGATGCTGGGAGACAGGGTCCCAGCTGCTTGAGAAATTAACACGTGCGTTGGACCCCCAATAGAACATGAAAGATCATGCAAGCTGAGTTCCTGTTAAGGCCAATGTATTCAGATACAACTTTCTTCCAAAAACATTTTAACCTGTATGGCATCCTAGCTGTTTGCAGCAATTAATATTCATAGGACTTTTTTCATTTATCCTTTTCAAATGGTTTGCTTTGCTGATTTTTTAGTTAAAAGCGTATTTTCTCCTACATTCAAACTTTGCTTTATAGAAACAGGTTTGTACCTTTAAATGAAAAAAGGCAATGGAGAAAAAGTATTAGCTATGAAAAGAGTTCACTTGATAAATCATTATTTAGGCAAGAGAGAGGAACTAACATTTGTTGAGTCTACTGTGAGCTTCTAGATGCCTGATGTGCTTCCCCTTTTAGTCTTTTGGATAACCAGCCAGATAGGAGGATTAGCTTTATCTTGCACACAGAATTTTGCCCCTTACCACACAGTTTGAATTGCCTAACTGGGTTTGGAACCTGGGCCCACCCGAAGTGACATTCCATGTTTTTTTCCCTTGACTCCAGGAAGGGGCCGAATTCTGTAGAATGAGGCATGTTGTGTTGTCACTTGCTCGCAGCAAGTAGTCAGAGTGTGTTAGTTGGAGGTCCCCTGCCCCCTTTCCTTTAGTCAAGACACTTTTCAGGTGTCTTGAGGAAGAGAAGGCAGCAGATGTGCGAGTACAAAGATTCATTCAATTTACACACATAGTAATGGTGTGATGCTGAACCATATTGGAGGCAAAGGAAAAATCAGTAATACCGATCCTGTCTTTATTTACAATTTTGGTATTTTGTTTGTTTTGGAATTTTTTAAGATTTTATTTATTTATTTGATGGAGTGAGAGACAGAACAAGCGGGGTGAGAGGCAGAGAGAGAGGGAAAAGCAGGCTCCCCACTGAGCAGGGAGCCCAACATGGGGCTCGATCCCAGGACCCCAAAATCATGACCTGAGCCGAGGGCAGACACTCCACCAACTGAGCCACCCAGGCGCCCCATGTTATGGAATTCTTTGCACATTTTGATTTTTCAAAATCTTGCATGAAAATACCATTTATCTTGATGCCTGAGTTTTTTAGCAACCCCCTGAAACCTTGCACCTGCAGCCAGTGTCTCCCTTTTCCCACCCTTGGCCCAACCCTGGTGCAAACTTTTATTGATGTGCCAAGCAATGAGCTACATGTTGCCGATACAACATAAAGATATGCAGAAGCTTTTAGACTAGTGCGTCAGTCATGCAAATCATCACAAGACAGCACGATAATTACAAGACTGTGCACAAAGTGTAACGGGAAAGCAGCTGCCATTGTGTCAGGGTCCTGGGGAGGATGGTCTGAGTGAGCCTCGAGGGCTGCCTGAGGGTTGGCCAGAGGACACGTGGGTGGGGGGAAGGATGGATGGAGAGTGGTGGGCAAGGACACGGCCCTCTTGTCATTGCTCTAAGCCTCAGTTTCCCTCAGCTGTAAGATGGAGGAAATGGCAGTGCCTCCTTCCTAAGGTTATCATCGGGACTAGAACGAGTTCCCCGTATTAAGTGCCTGGAATAGATTCTGGCACATAACCTGTATTAGCCACAGTGGTGATGACGATGACCATTATTTGCAGATATTTTTACATGGAAGTATCTTTGGACCACATACCCAGTCTGAACTTTGCTTTGCAGACATCCACGGCAGCGACGGGAGTTCCAGCAGTAGCCAGCAGAACCCCAAGAGCACAGCCAAATGGGCGGCCTCTCTGGAGAATCTGCTTGAAGACCCAGAAGGCGTGAAAAGATTTAGGGTTTGCCTTTTTCATTGTTGACCAGGATCGATGCAGCACATGAAGAAGTGTAGACACCTGTGGGGGAAACACAGGCTGGTTTTTCACTGTGTGTGTGTCCCAACCTGAGAATAAGGACTTCTCACTTGCCATGGCCAAGGTGGAGACGCTCTCCCGGATAGCCTTGGACCAGAGCTGAGCGGCACGCACAAACTGTTTCTGGTTTTTATATAGTTGGATGGGAGGGGGAGGCGGTGATGGGAAAAGAGGCACTTTGCTCATTGGCAGAATCCACAAAGAATTTCTAGCTCTGTGACACCTGGGAGGAGGTGGTCTGGGTCTCTCTGACGTGAAGGTTGGTTCTCTTGTGTCGGGGATTCTCGGGATTCATTATTAACCCTGTGAGAGAGGTGGACAACAGCTGGAGAAGTGAAGTTGAACTCCAAGAGGAGGGCTGATGGATGGGGTGTGTCGGCGCTGCCTAGAAAGAACTGTTTTGGGTAGCAGAAACCCCAGGTGTCAGAAGAACCACATGTGAATTTCGAGAATCCCCCGTATCTGCCTGAGTCCCACTGCCTTCTGTCTTTAAGTCTTGGCTCAGGTCAGCATAAGCCCTGATGCTGTTGGTCCTTGTTGCAGCGCCGAGGGAGGGGGTGTCCGGCTGGACTACTAACATTCCTGGACACTAGGCCACTGGGAGCACCATCTAGATCTCGGGAAGGACCCTATTCTGCGCACAGCGGGTTGGCGGGCTGTGCTGCTAACCCCCAAACAGCTGACAAAAGAAAACACACCTCCAACTTAAAATAGTTTTAATCATGACATTTTTAGACATGCTTAATATTTTTTTTCTTTTGTTTAAAAAAAATGGGCCTGATTTTAGAGGAATGTACTTTGTTTAAACACTGTCTGGAAGGAACTAATATATCTCCCACTTAAATTTACTCTTTGGTAATTTATTGTCGTCTTAGACTTGTGAGGAGATTCCTGCTTCATTTTTACTCTTCCTGACGATGTCCAAGTCATTAAGTTCAAATGCACATGAAATTCTAGCTTTAACACTAAACATACGCTTTGTTTTTCAGGATGGAGTTTTCAAAGGGTGATTGAACCATACTCATTAGTTTCATTTTGCCAAACCAGCCCTTGAGGGAAAATGCATTCTTTCTTTCTTTCTTTCCTTAAAGTGGAATACTGCTTGATGTTTTTTCTTCTTTTTATCCATAGGAATTTTTAAAAAAGGAATTCAGTGAAGAAAATGTTTTATTTTGGCTAGCATGTGAAGACTTTAAGAAAACACAGGATAAGAAGCAGGTATGCCTTCCAGTCTGTGATCACGTTCTTGATAATTTTTTCCCCCTCTCATTATAAAGTTACAGCTGCCTTTCCAATAGACTTTGAAATTGCCTAAAGAAATCTGAGCCATATTGGATTTGGGGAAAGACTGAAGCTTCAAATTGGGTATCTTGTGTTGATCAAATATTAATAATTTAAAAAGTGTGTCAATTTTAAAAAAATATTTTATTTATTTTTGAGAGAGGGAGAGAGAGAGTGTGCACGAGCTGGGGGGAGGGGCAGAGGGAGAAGCAGACCCCCTGCTGAGCAGGGAGCCCATTGCAGGACTTGATCTCAGGACCCCGGGATCATGACCCGAGCTGAAGGCAGCCTCTTCACTAACATCCAGGCACCCCAAAGTGTGTTAATTTTTAAATGGAGCTGTTCAAATGGACAAATAGTTAAAGTAAAAATAACGATTTCTGTCATTTCGAGTTTATCATTGTGCACGATTTTTTTCTTCATGAATAAGTTATGAGGATGCTTCCCCAGAGTTTGACATGTCGGCATTTTGTATGGATGTAGTAAAACAATAAACAGATGTGTGGCGATAAAAGTGCAACTTGAATCAGATAGATTGTCAATTATTCAACGTATCTTTACAAAACATCCTGTAGTTGGCAGGCGTCCCACATAGAAAGTTTCTGACTGTTCTCCTGGGTAGATGTATGCTCTTTGCAGGAGGTAACCTTTAATTTTCATGTCAGCAGATTTTCTGTCCTTGAAGCCTGGGTGCGAGGGGAGGTGGAGGAGATTATGGGGAAGAAGGCCCATGGACTGGGTATGTTTGTGAGGCCTATGCCTGTGTATGTCTAAGAGGCTACCAGCTAAATGCCTACAGGGGCCTGTGAATAAACATGAATCCATGAAGCTTTTGGTGTGAGGTTATAGGGAGTGGTGGGGACTGGAGCCATTGTGGGTAGCCAGCCCCGCCTCTAGGAGCTGTGGCTGATTCTTTAGCTGACTTTGAGGCCTGTGGCTGTCTGGGCTTTCCGTGCTTTGAGTTCTGCCCACCCAGGTCTTCCCTTGCCCACCCTTGCCCCCAGAACCCTAAGGGGCGGGCCTTTCTTCCTAAGGCAACTTCTTCCATCTTCAGCCCAGTGCTGCCTGGTTTTCCAGAGAAGTTGGACATTTGGATTCTTAGGAATAAATGTTGGAACTAATTTGTAAAAAAATGTAAAACCTTGCCCGCCAAACAAAACACATCCATGGGCAGATGCAGTTTGTGGGCTGCCAGCTTTTGAGCCTCTGTCTCCAAAACCTGGATTCCACGAAGCCAGCGGCCGTTACGTGTTTGTAGACAACAGCTTGGAAAATGTTTGTCATTGGTGTGTTTAGAGCCTTTTCCTGACTCAGACACACTTCCCCCAAGATGGAGCAGCGGGGCCTTCCTTCTACCACCTTCCTCTCTGTGAGGTTGAAGGTGGATGCTAAGCTAGGTTCCCTTTAGCTTGAATTTCCTAAGTCAGCCTAGAAAGCCTTCCCAAGCAGGACCGTTGGCATTTGCTTCCTTTGGGCTTCTTCTCTTCCCTGGATGACTTTGTCTGAGCCTCCCAGGTGGTGAATGGCCTCTGGGGAAAAGTGAGCAGGTGAGTCTGCCTGCCCTGGAAAGCTGGGATGCCACCCTAGAGACAGGAGTGCTCATTGTTTTCCTTCGGCCCCAGCACCCAAGACAGGGCCCAGGGGCCACTGTCCATAAATGCTGGACTGTGCAATTTGATTTGTTCAGCCTCAGGCTAAAACACTAGGCGAGAGCCCAGCAGGCAAACAGATGTCCATTCTTCTGCCATATTCTTTATGTGTTGGGGGTGAGAGGGGCCTACAGGTCGGCCGGCCCTCCCTCCACCACTCTGCCACCACATTGTACTAATCGGGACGGAGGCCCCCCCACAGCTGAGCTGGGACTTGGACCAGCATTCTGAGGTCCCCGGATGCTCTCCCTGCACACCATGCTCGTGTGTCCTTAGACTCAGTTGAGTTCACCAGACCTCTGTGGAGGGCCTGCTCAGGGCCAGGCCTTGTAAAGTGTGTGGGGGACACACAGGGACAAATACAGATGAGCTTCTTTAGGGAACAGGCATGGAGAAGGAAAGCAGCTTGTTAAACAAGCGTTTGCAAGTGTGCTGAGCAGAGAAATGGGAAGTGTGGGTTCCGTGGGAGCCTAGATGGGGGTCGGTGGGGAAGCTGACACCTGAAGTGGAGTTTGGGGATGGGGGTAGCATGTGGGGAGGACAGCCTGGAGAGAAGAGCCGAAGGCAGGCCAGGTGGTGGGAGAGTGGTGCATGAGGGGCAGGCCAGTTCTTCTGGGCTTGAGGCTGGGGGGGAGGGGAGCTCACACCTGGAGAGCCTGGGAGTCCAGGTGAACACTGGAAGGCCACGGGGTTGGGTTGCCCTGGCCCATCCACAACCTACAGACAGAGCTTCC
This sequence comes from Zalophus californianus, assembly GCF_009762305.2. NCBI lineage: Eukaryota > Metazoa > Chordata > Mammalia > Carnivora > Otariidae > Zalophus > Zalophus californianus. The sequence goes on along the minus strand of NC_045609.1, from coordinate 76,902,363 downwards.
AGCCCCTCGCTGCACCCCCACCCTGACACCCAGCATATGACCCCTTGAAGGTTCGTGTCCTGAAGCCTAGAACATGCAGTGAGTGCCTCACCAGCCAGCCGCCCGAGAAGGCAGACAGTGCTGGGAAGCAAGCACGCATCCGTGAGGCCTGAGGCACCCAGACCTCATCTGGGTTATCATCCTGAGCCTCATGACTGTCCCCATCCTTCCAGATGTGTGGGCTGTGGTTTGGGAGGGCATGCAGCAGCTTGCCCACGCTGCCCGGCCTGGTGCAGACGGGGCCAGAGCACAGACCCAGGTCTCTGACTGCGGGGCCTGTGTATTCTCCAGCGGGTCTGGCTATAGGGGAAGTAAAACCAGGAGTAAGTTCCAAAGCACTAATTTTAAAAAGTGGAGGAGGATGGAGGCAGGGGGAGAAGTGAGCCCAACCGAGTTTCACAATAAGACTCGTCCTGTCTGGTCCAGCGGGGAGCCTGTCGAGGGCGTATCTCTACAGTGAATGGAGGTGGTGGTGGGATCCATGTGACTCTTATGTTGCTTCCATTACTTTATTTATTATTTATTTATTTTTAAAGATTTGTTTATTTTAGAGAGAGAGAGAGAGAGCATGAGTGGGAGGGGCAGAAGGGGAGAGAATCTCAAGCAGACCCCGTGCTGAGCGCAGAGCCTGACATGGGGCTCTCCATCCCACCACCCTGAGGTTATGACTGACTGAGCCACCCAGGCGCCCCTCCATGATTTTAAATAGGCTCTGTGCTGGCTTGTTTTTTCATTCTTTCCCTAGGATTATCCAGCTGGATCTCTCCAGAGCACTTACAACTTCTCTGGCCTCTTGTGTGTAGGATTTCTTTATTTCCTGTCTGTACTGTCTTGTCTTCCCTCTATCACGCGGGCTCTGTGGGTCTGAGATCCTTGTCTGTCTTCACCCCACTGTATCCAAGTGCCTAGAGCCGCCTGGTGCTGTTTACTTCCCCCTCTCCCCACTCAGGTAGGCTGGCACCTGAGGACCCACCGGGCGCGGGGTCCTAGCACCCTCCCCTCCCGCTGCGGTGACGGCCCCAGGGACAGACATGTTTTCTCAGAAGCTCCGAGCAGTGGACCTGCACTGTGCCCGCCCCGCTCTCTTCCCTGGCCCATGCTTCGCCAAGGGAAGGGGAAGGTCCTGACACTCTGCGTGTGCGGCAGGGATGCTGGGCTTTCGGAGGTTGGGAGGGTGACGCCCCACACCCCCGCCCCCCTTGGGGAACCTGGGGTTGTTGTACCTTTCAGGGTGTTCATAATCAGCACACAGCTTTCAAAGCACTTCTCTCCCTCCCCAATTTCTTTATGGCTTGAAATTTTTCTGAAAAGTGCCTCTCCCCCATGAATTCATGAATTCGCATGAAAGATGGATCTGTTTTCTAAAACTGAGCAGCGTTTATGAGTGATAAAACCTCGGGAAAAGCTCCAACGAGATGTTGGGTATCCCTGAATTCATTCACTCATTCATTCACTCAGCAGCATGTGCATACTGGGCTTGTTCACTCTGTGACAGAGTGGAGATGGACATGGCAGTTTGTGCAGATTTGTAAAAACCAAGCCAGGAGTGGGGGAGGGGGAGGGGTGGGGCAGTGCAGGTTTCTTTCTTTTTTTTTAGATTTATTTATTTATTTGAGAGAGAGAGAGGGAGAATGTGCGAGTGTGGGGGGGAGGGGCAGAGGGAGAGAGAGAGAGAGAGTCTCAAGCAGACTCTGAGCTGAGTGGGGAACCTGACGTGAGGCTCAGTTTCACAACCCTGAGATCATGACCCCAGCTGAAATCAAGAGATGTTTAACCAACTAAGCCACCCAGGCGCCCCGCAGCGCAGGTTTCTAATAATCATAGCTCCGAGAGGGACTGGTACTGGTATTTAAATATAATGGTATCTTGCCTTTTTATAGTGTTTTAGAGTTAACAGGGTTATAGGGGAAGGGATCTATGGTATTTATGATTTTAATTACATATTATTTAACACTACAACCTGATTCAGGATTTAGAGTGTTTGAGGTTCTTATATAAAGTACTAAAGCAGGGGCGCCTGGGTGGCTTAGTCAGTTAAGCGTCTGTCTTCAACTCAGGTCATGATCCCAGGGTCCTGGGAAGGAACCCCCCATCAGGCTTCTTGCTTAGCTGCTTCTCCCTCTCCCTCTGCCCCTCCCCCAACCAACTCGTGTGCTCTTTCTCTCTCGCTCTCGCTCTCTCTTAAATAAATAAATAAATAAAATCTTAAAAAAAAAAAAAAAAAGTACCAAAGTAAAGGTTTTCCTAAAAGGCTACAACACCATCTTCTTTATTTAAAAAAAAAAAAAAAATATATATATATATATATATTCAAAAATCCCCAAGTGACCCACGCTCCTTCTGGAGTAAGATGGGTTGGTGCCCTTCACACTGCAGCACCCTCCAGATTTCACTCCCCCTCTGGTTCTTGCTGTGCCTTTCAGCATGGGTTTGGCTGGGTCCAGGCTGGCCCGAGCGGAGCTCAGCTGCTCCCGGCGTGGTTTAGACCCAGCACTGGCTGGCCCTGTGCCCCTGTTCCTTCCGAGCTAACTCATCACTTCTAGATGTTATCTACCAGCTTCCTCTTGCTATAACCGAGCTTTCACTTACTTACATCCCTGTCTACTGTATTTTCACAATGAAGTCTCTTTCCTGTTTGCTGCTGAGCCAAAGGGGATGCTTCCATGTTTTTTCTTCTTGGACCATCTTGTGCTTTTCTTATTTTTATAACCTCCAGCAGCCCTCTAAAATGCCTCTCGACACGGTATTGTGTGGGCTCAGGCCTCTCGGTTCGCCTCTGCAGCTGGGGTTCACCTGGGAACCATCCCCTGGGGGCCCTCTGACCACAGCTCCCACCGGGGCATCCCCAGGCCTTCCTTTGCCACCACGGGCATTCCTCGGCCCCTCGCCTGCTTCCAGGACCCGGGACCTCCTCTGTCCCGAGTCACTCCCTCATCCTGGGGCGACACGGCCAGCAGCAGCTTCCTGCGGAAGGGGACATGGCAGGTGGACATTTAAAGATCTTGTTGAGTGAAAATGTTATTTTTTCCCCTACTCTCCCACTTCACTGATACTGTGATGGAACAGAAATGAATTCTAGGTTGACACTGCTTTAGACCTTGGAACACACCTGCCCCGTTGTCTTCCATTTTTGTTAAGAATTAGTATTTTATATGTAAACTGTTGTGTTTCTTTTGCTCTTTTCCCTCTGGATTAGCATATGTTATTCTTTTCATCACGAATATTCTACAACTGTATAGTCAGAGGCTTTGGGGGGTTGGGGTTCATCCACCACGTGGGCGTTTTGTGGAGCCTTTTAATCTGGAAATGTGTAGTTCTGGGCAATGTTAGGTTGTTATGATTGTCGTGACTTTTGGTGACTCCTTTCCTTCCATTTTCTCTGGCCTCTTTCCCAGTGACGGCCCTCCTCCCCTGAACAGAGCGAGACCTTCACTTTTACCTCTTTTCCCTCCCATTTTTTTCATCTCTTTGGCTTTTGGTTCCCACTTCTCTTTTGGAGATTTCAACTTTATTTCCACATCCTTCTGTGGAATTTCTTTCTGCTTTTGTTTTCTCTAGACTGGGGCCCTGTAGTCTCTTCCTGGCGGCCACAAGCCTGATATGCCTGTAAACCACACGTACGTCCAGTGCGCGGGGCTGGGAGGGTTTTGCTGGGGGTCCGTGGTAGAGTTCCGCTTCCCCGTTTGCTGTCTCATCCTTGCCCTCCTCGCGCATCTGTTTTGCAGCTTCCCTGAGTCGGTTTCTCTAGTGGAAAAACTCTAGTCTCTCATGGAGAAGGGATGGGGGATAACTGCTCAGGGTTGGGGGTATCAGGGCTCTGGGGGTCTAATGGCTTCTTTCTGCTGCCCTCCTTGTCCCTTCTGTCTGAGCCACCTGATGCCCCCTGAGTTCCTGCCATTTTCGGATGCTCCTTGTTGGCACCCCCCTCCGCACCCGTGCAGGTGCACGTTTGTTGTCACGCTCTCTGCAGAGCCATCCGCTGTCCCTCCAACTGCTTTCCATTTCCTGAGCCAGTTCTCAGAAATATTCTCGCATCGTCTAGTTGATATTTTCTTTGCCTCCTTCTTTTTCTGAAGCTGATATGAATAAAGGTAGTGGCCCAACCCTTAACTTTTCTCATGTGTCCTCTCCTGCGGTCTGTCTCGGGCCAAGTGCTGGGAATGGACAAGGACGGACTGTGCAGGCACGTGAAAGAGGCAGAGTGAACTGAGTGAACAGATCTTGGTGACAGGTGCAGTGTGGGGTGAGACAGGTGTTGGGTACTGTGGCTCTCAGCTTCCTGAAGTAGAGATGGCAGGACCCATTGGCCAGGAGGGGCTGCTTTGCTTTTTGGTGTTAAGTTGGAGGTGTCTGTGGGACAGCCAAGCCCACATTTCTAGAAATCAGTTAGCTCTATGGCCAGGAGCTTGGGGAAGAGGGTTGGGCTGAAATCTTGGGAGAGCACGTGGTTAGGAAAGCATCCTCGCTAGGGTGGAAGTCTGGGAACCCCAGAATTTATGGGGGGACAGAGAGATGGGAACCTACGAAGGAGACAGATAGAAACAGGAAGGTGTTGGAGGATCCTGAGAGGGCAGCCAGGGGCCAGAGAGCAGACCAGAAGAAGGTCTGAGGGACTGAGGCACCGGCGCCTGTCAGTGGGAGGCTGGGAGGTGGGCGGCAGGTGGGCGGAAGCCAGGCTGAGCAGGCCGTGGAGGGGGGCACAGGGGTGATGGAGATACAAAGTGCATGCTTTTCCTTTGAGATGTTTCAGGAAGAAGTCAGGAGTAGGGAAGTCATTAGCAATAAGGGCACGTGGAGAAGGAGGAGGTTTTTTTTTTCCCGGTGGAAAAAGTTTCAGCCCCTTAATGGATGGGGGAGAGAAGAAAGAGCAGGGAGCTTTGGGATGCTGATGCTTTTGTTGTTCTTCTGGGTAGATTGCTGTGTCTTGGGCTGATAGTAAGTGAATTTGCGTCCCCTCCACACGCATGCGCTGAGGGAGCAGCGCTTGAGCGCTGACTTCTGCCTGAGCATTGTTATGGCTGACGCATTACCAGGCTGGAGGGAAGGCCCCAGACTCACAGGTTATCTGGGAGAAGCTCATATGGGTGCAAACACTCCCACAGGCGGTCCTCAGGTTGATGCCAGGAGTCATCACATGGGCCCAGGGGGGATCCTTTTCTAGCACCTTCTGGACAGGCAGGGTCAGGTGCCGGGCCTGTTGGCTCTCCGCAGAGCAGGTGTCCTGGGGGAGGCAGGCCGGGCTGGGGAAGAGAAGCTGGCCATCCTTCCAGCTCACACCCAGAACCGTAGACCCGGGCAGCTCCACCAGTCTGGTGGTGCATGTTCTGTCCCCGTCCCGGCGGAGGCTAGAAGAGGGTTAACAGAGCGATGGAAAATCTACCAAAATAACTCGAGAGACCCGGTTCTTCTTTTTTGTTAAGAGTTCTCGGCATGGGCATCAGGCCTTCCCGTGACTAGCCTGTGGTCTGCAGTCTAAGGGTTTCCCTTTTCAGTCACGCTTCCTATTCCAACCCAGATAAGTTCTGTGGCTGAAGCCATTCCCCTGTGTGTGTTCAGCCACGGGTGGGGGTAGCCATACACCAGGTCGGCCCTGGACTGGGTGCCTCGGGGACCCCACACTCTTCCCAGACGGACTCAGGAGGGGTGGCTGGGGACCTCAGGGTGGGGCTGAGCCTCCCAGAGGCTAGCATACCTTCACCACCCCCCCAACCTGCTTCCTCTCCTCCTGGCCCCTCCCACCCCCACCTCCAAGCCTCAAGCTACTCGGTACACTTCTCCTTTGCAGAACCACCCAAGATAGCCTGGATTCATCTGGAAAACATGTGTGTGTGTGTGTGTGTGTGTGTGTGTGTGTGTGTGTGTGTGTGTGAATGTTCAAGGGGGAGGGGAGACCCAAAATGATTTCTATTTCCAGAGCTCTGCATGGAGTTTGCTGATCAGACTAGTTGGAATTGTATTTTCATGAAGTATTGTTAAAACAGGAAGTGGTTTTCCAAAATTGTTCCTCACGGACAGAAGGGGTGGTGGGAATGGGGCTCGTGACTTCATGGAGCGGTGGGTCTTTGGAAAGCAGGAAACTCCAAAGTGCTGCCCTGCCTGGATCTCTGCAATGGCCTCTGGACTTGTCCCTTGGAGTAGCCATATTTAGCCTAAGATGTTCCTGTGTTGTTGAGTTGGACATCAATTAATGGTTCACAGCAATAGTTGATCCAGAAATGACACCATGGCCTGGGGTGTTGATCCCCCAGCCGGGTAGTCTTCCTGTATGGTACTGTCAAGACTTTCTTTCTGGGGAGGGGGGTAGGGTGGTCAAGCCTTGGCCTCATGGCACCTTTTGTCAACTAGTCCCTGGAACCAAAATAAGTTAAACTCCCCTCCTTTCAAGCACCAAGTATTGAAGCCTTCTGGTGGTTTCTAGAAGGCCAAATGTTTCCAGAGCCTGGGCTGTCCTGAGCCGAGCTCTGCAGCCTGTTCAGGGTCCCAGGTGGGCTCTCTGGAGACAATGGCTCTTCTCTGGGCCCCATGAAGCCCCCCTGTTCCCCCTACCCCCCACATCATGGTTCCGTGGCTGCAGGTCAGAAGCATTGGTCTCCCGACTTGCTCTGTGGGTGAGGTACCAGGTGAGGCTATAATGTTCAGAGAACTGACCCCCATCTTGGCCACCAGCGAGGTGCCTCCTTTCTCAAGGAGAAAATAGAACCCTCAGGGAATGCCCTGGAGGACCAGGCTGCCTTGTGCAGCCCCAGCAAGGAGGCATGCTCTTTTTAAGACAGAGAGCACTTACCCTAAGTGTTTTTGCTCTAGGTTTTCGCTGCAACCTGAATGCACGTGGGTGTATCTTTTCCAACTGTGCTTAGAAGCATTTTAAGGGCCTGTATCTACTTAGGACTGATGCTTTCCAGCAGGTCGGCACTTGGGACTCAGGGTGGGCAGCGAGCCTTCTCCGCTTTGCTTAGGCTCATATCCCGGTACCAAAAAAATTCCTGTCCTGGAATGTGGACTGACTGGACCCCTAGAGGGGGTGATGTAGCTTACAGGCGTGGACCGGGGCCAGGAGGGTTGGGGGGATGCAAGGCTTTGGAGCCAAACAGCCCTCAGTCTCCCTGCAGGCTCCTTGAAGAAGCCACATTGCCTCTCTGTGTCCTCATCAGGGAAGTGGCGTCAACAGGAAATGGTCCTTTGCTGGATGATCAGGAGATTAAGGAAATGGGATCATAGCTGTAAAACCCCTAGCATGTGTCTCAGGCATACTAGGTGCTTGATGACCGGTTGGGATATGTGTGCATGGTTTAACTTGGTTTTTTATCTTTTTTATTTTTATTTTTAACTTTTATTTTATTTTTTTAGAGGGGGAAGGGGCAGAGGGAGAGGGAGAGAGAGAGTCTTAAGAAGCCTCCACACCCAGGATGGAGCCCAACGTGGGGCTCCATCTCGCGACCCTGAGATCATGACCTGAGCTAAAATCAGGAGTCGGACGCTTAACCGACTTCACCACGCAGGCGCCCCAAACTTGATTTTTTAAATTGTGGTGAAACACTCATAGCATAAATCTTACCACTTAACCATTTTTTAGGGCTCTCATTTTTACTGTTTTAATCATTTTAAAGTATACAGTTCAGCAGCGTTAAGTACGTTCACACTATCCAGTTCTAGAAATCCTTTTTTTTTTTTAAGATTTTATTTATTTACCTGAGAGAGAGAGAGAGAGAGCACATGAGAGGGGGGAGGGTCAGAGGGAGAAGCAGACTCCCTGTTGAGCAGGGAGCCTGACGCGGGACTCGATCCCGGGACTCCAGGATCATGACCTGAGCCGAAGGCAGTCTCTTAACCAACTGAGCCACCCGGCACCCCTAGTTCCAGAAATCTTTTATTGTCCTGCAGAGAAACCCCTTACCCATTTGCAGTCCCTCCCCCTTGCTCCCTTCCCCCAGCTCTGAGCCATCACTCCAGCCTTCTGCCTCTGTGGATCTGCCTCTTTTGGATATTTCACGTGAATGGAACCATGCAGTGTGTGGCCTTTAGGGCCTGGCTTCTTTCCTCAGCACAAAGTTTCCAAGGTTCCACCGTGTTGTAGTGTGTGTCCTTGCTTTGCTCCTTTTTATGACTGAACAATATTCCCTCGAGTCCTTCATTTGGAGGCTTCACAGGATGGTCCTGAATGGTGCAGACTGTCATTCACTCTGGGCCGGGATTCTTTCTCTCTTCATTTCCAAATGGATAGTGTTGCAATTTCGTGACAGATGTGTGGCAGGGGTGGGGGTAGGGGCTAGGCCCATCGCGAGCCGTCCCAACACAGAGCTTAGCCCCGGGGTGGCAGCCAGAGCCCCCAAGGGTGTTGGAGCTGCTTCTGGGTCTGGCTGGAGTAGAGAACTGGGCTCCCAGGTAACAGGATCCCTGTGTCTCCTCCAGATGCAGGAAAAGGCAAAAGAGATCTACATGACCTTCCTGTCCAGCAAGGCCTCATCCCAAGTCAATGTCGAGGGGCAGTCCCGGCTCAATGAGAAGATACTGGAAGAACCACACCCACTGATGTTCCAGAAACTCCAGGACCAGGTAACCTGACTTCCCTGCCTACCCCTGGATGTGACATTTATTCCCAGGCTGGAAGAATGTTAGACACTCCAGAAGCCATCCCCTCTGGCTGGGCAAGCTAAGGCACCCTGAAGGGCCATGGTTGGTGAACAAGAGGGGACTGGAATGCCAGGCTCGGGATTTGATCTGTAGGAGGCTCCCTCAGGCCTGCCTACTTTTGGTCTACACACAGTTTGAACCAGCAGGGTTATCTGTCTTCTCAACCCAGAGTAGAAGGGAGGCTGGAGCTATTCCAGGAGCCCACACTGAGGAAGCAACATGTAACCGCTGAAGGTAGGAACAGAGAGAAAATTCTAGAAAGCAAGCACAAGGAGTCACAGTGGTAGGGAAACTGGGGCTGTTTTTGTGCAAATATCTAAACATGGCCACCCACTGCTGGTGGCCCAAGGCTGTAAGCTAGTTCATAGTGAGGTTCCTGAGTTATAAGGAAAAGCTTAACGTTTGGCACTTTATTCCACTTAACGCAGGAAAAATGGAGTTTAAAAAATGGACCTATAAGGGGTAAATTAGTTTTCTGGCAAGCTTTTTAATGAGATATGCCAGTGGTAATAGGAAAAGGGACGAAACTGCACTCCAGAGATTTCTTAGACATGAATTTACAGATGTGACTATTCAGAGTGCGCTTATGAAATGTTATCTATACCCTTGTTGACGATGGAACACAGACCAAACAAGCTTCTGCTGGCTCCATCCTTGGCTCACAGGTGCAAATGAGTTTTTAGCTTCATTCAGCAGCCCTCACCGGTGAGCAAGTGCAGACCCATCTGGAGGCTTGTGCAAACAGATGCTAGGCCTCACCCCCAGAGTTAACCTTCAGATGTGATGGTTCCCAGGTGGCCTGAGACTTTGCCTCCTTAAGTTCCCAAGTGCTGCTGATGCTTCAGGTCCTGGCACCACACTCAGGGAACTGGTACAGTGCCTCGGTTGGCCTTTTTTGGATCATCTGGAGTGGGCGCAGAGCCCAGAGCCTGTCCCAGCATCCACGACACCCCATCTTTGCTCCGAGTGAGATTAGGAACAGTTATACAGGTAGCAAATACAAAGATGGAAAGTAGTTCGAGAATGTTTTCCAGCTGACACGGTGGCAAGGGCAAACTCCACGTGAATTGAATCCTGAACTAAATTTAGGTGTTGAAGGAATTCCAGTGGCTGTGGGTGACTTGTTGAGGGCTTCCTGGAGGTGGTGGTTTTGAGCCAGTGGGAAGGACACCATGGACATGGATTTGTGGCGGGAAAGGAAATAGAATGTATGGTGAAAAGGCACTTCTTGTGTCCATAGCTACGTGAGGATATCTGCCCCACCTGGACCTCTTAGTCTTTTTTTTTTCTTTTAAAGATTTATTCATTTATTTTAGAGGGGGGAGGGGCAGAAGGAGAGGGAGAAGCAGACTTCCCACCAAGCATGGAGCCCCACTTGGGGCTCGATCCCATGACCCATGAGATCATGACCTGAGCTGAAACCAAAGTCAGATGCCCAACCAACTGAGCCACCCAGGCGCCCCATGGACCTCGGAGTCTTTTAAAAGCTTCCCAGGGTACTTTAAAGTATAAGGTATTTGGAATCAGAGCTGATTCCACAGCGAACGCCTGGGAAGGGCTTCTGCGTTCTCTTTCACTTTGGAAAACTCTGCCTTTCAAAAGCCTTGCTGGTAACCATCAAAATGTGCGCTCAGCATGGCCTGTAGCTCTCTGTGCCCCAAAGGCCCCCCTGGAGGGCCCTGTGTTTCTAAGTGCAGGAGTTTGAAGCCAAGAGGAGCATGTTTGGAACCACAGAGCTCACCTAACTCGAGCCCTGCCCCGCTCAGTGGCTCTGGCTGTGTTGAGCACCACTTGGCTCAGACAGAGCTTTCTGAGTGTCTCCTTCACGCTCCCTTCGCACCCCGTTCACCAGGGAGACTTCAGGGAGCCTCAGCCCTTCCTCAGGGGCACAGCTGGAGCCTAGAAGGGTGGGAAAATCTTCCGTGAGCATTAAATTAGATGACCCCACATCCACGCATCTGATTTAAAGGAGAGCTTCTTGGGTCTTCATTCAAGTCCTGTTTATTCTTGGTTTACACACAGTTCTAGCGGCTTCAGCTTCTCAGGTCATGGCAGATTGGAGATGCTGGTGGAGGCCGGGCAGGGATGGGCAGCAAGAAGCGACAACTGACAGGCAGGGCAGAGACAGAAAAACGAAACTCAACTTCAAACCACAGCACAGCGATATCTGGAGCCGAGTGTGGGGGCCCCCAGCCCCACACACCACCCCGGAGGCATCCCTGTGCTATGGGATGGTGACACCATTAGTGATCCCGATCCCCGATTCATCAGGTTGAAATTGTGGTTGACATGTCCTGTGAAGGATTGTGTTAGACATTTTGCTATCTTAAGAGAAGTTTGGGGGATTAAAACTCCATCACTTTGAAAACTTGTGGAAGTGGAGAGATCATTCTCTGATTTAACTCAGTTCTGCAAACGTGGCCCGGTTGTGTGCTCAGCACAACACTGGGAAGGCCAGGAGAGGTGGGGGCTGGACGGTGGCTGTTTCCTTGGAACCTTAGCCTGGAATCAAAGGACAAATTTAAATTGTGGGAAGCGGGAAGGAGGAGGCGACCTTACAAAGAGTTGGTTTTTTTTCAATGAATTGCAATTCCCTGCAGGGTCTTTTTTTTTTCCTTATAAAAATCCTCTGCTGGCAGGTCTATTTCAGTTCTGGTTGGTTTGCTGGTATTTGTTCTTTCATTCACTCCCTTATGCTACGATCTCGATGGAGAGCCTACTCTGTACCAGGGACCATGCTATAGGAACTGTGTGTGCAGAGAAGAAATCAGCCCCCCTCCAACCATGAAGACAGAAAAAGATAAAAGCTATGAAGTAAATACAGCAGGTAGTGGGCTAAAAGTGACTGGGAGGGGCCTACTTTGGATCTCGTGGTCAAGGAGGTCTCCCTGTGGTGGTGACTGAGCCCTGAGTGGCAAGGGGAAGCCAGGTAAGAAGGGGGCAGGACCTTCCAGGGGGCGGCAACATCAAGTGCAGAGGCCCTGGGGTGGGGATCTGCTAGGTGTGTTGGAGGAGGTCAGTATGGCTGGAGTATATAGTCATTGAGGAAGAATGGTAGAAACTAAGTCAGGAGGGACTGGCTGGGGTTAGGCCCCGAAGCTATGGTAACCAGATGCCGTCTGCAGACCTCCAGTGCCCTGATGTTAAAAAGTCACTCCCTGCTAGCCACACCCCTATTTCCTTAGACCTGACGTTTCCCCCCTTTCCTTTGACTTTAGAATTTAGTAGCTGTGAAACATTAGGCAAGATGCAGTCCCTCTCTGTGCCTCAGCTTCCTCTGGTGAAATGGAGGTTATGATAAGACGCTTGGGAGGCGAAACGCAGGCGTATCCGTGGTGTGTTTACTCAGGGCCCTCCGTGAGTGTTACTGCGCGTGTCCTTTAGAATGTCACATGAAGATAAACTTTAACTTCATGCAGTAGTTCTTGACTGGGGACCATTTTGCCTCCCTCCCCAGGGGATCCTGCGCAATGTCTGGAGAGACCTTTCTGGCTGTCACAACAGGGGTGGGGGCGCCACCAGCACCTCGTGGGTGGAGGCCAGGATGCTGCTAAATATAACGCACGGGGCAGCCCCACACGACACAGAATTATCCGGCCCCAAATATCAACAGTGCTGAGGTTGAGAAACCCCAGCTTCCAAAGCCATAGCAGAGTGGCCGTGGCTTACCCTCACTGAGCCTCGGGTCCCCACCTAGAAACAGCCAATAATGTGTAGCTTTCTGCCCCGACGTGACTTCAGGAAGACATCGGGGCTGAGCCTCCTCACCGGTTCCACAGTGCTTTCATTGTGCATCTGTTTGAAGCTGGGAGCTGGCACCCCGGTTTACAAGTGAGAAAGTTCACCCCAGGGGAAGGCGACCCGACTAGCCCAAGAGGGGACCCCGCGGGGGTGTGGGGCTTCCTGCGCACCTGGACCCTTCCTACCGGCCTGCCGCCCCGTGGGAGCCGGCCTTGCCCTCCTCCTGGTCGGGGCCGCCACTTTCCTTCCGCACATGCTTCACAGCAGCGCTGTCTTTGGCCTTGAAAGACCCGCCAGGGCTCTCGCCTTCTCCTTTCCCTTACCTGTCTCCCTTGCCCCGCCGGGCTCTTGTGTACCGCCGGCCTGGCTGATTCTAGAACATCCCTGTCAGTCCCTCAGGCACCGAGTCAGCTATGACATGAAGGGATCAAATCGGTCTCAGCAGCCTAACATGCTTTCCTTTGTACAAGAGATGACAGTGCCCGTCCCTGCTGGCCTTGTCTGCTCAGTGGGGTGAACACACTGGGCCGCTCCGCCACATGGCTGGGAGCTCCAGGGAGGAGGGCCGGCCCAGGGACCCACTTGGCCAGCACGAGCCGTGAGCACATCCCGTTACTGTGTCACCTAAGATTCTGAGCGGGTTAATTTTAAAAATTATTTTTTTTTAAAGATTTTATATACTTATTTAGAGGGAGCACAAGTGGGGGGAGGGGCAGAGGGAGAGAGAGAACCTGAGCTGAGAGAGACTCCGTGCTGAGTGCGGAGCCCCATGTGGGGCTCGATCTCAAGACCCTGAGATCACGACCTAAGCCAAAACCAAGAGTCAGGCGCTTAACCGATGGAACCACCCAGGCGCCCCTGAAAATGAATTTTAGTTGTTCAATAACTACATGTTCATTGTTGAGAAGAAAAGAAAATTCACATAACCCAGGAGGGTCTGAAGTAAAACGTTAAAACCCCTCAGGCCGTGCCTTCCCTCTCCCTCCCTAACAGGAACGCCCGTATGTTTCATATCCTTCCAGACCCTTCCCTGAAGGTGTAAGAATGGAACGCTTTGAAATCTGCTCAGTGACTTGAGATTGTGCCATGTCAATGACTTAAAACACAACTCTGCGCCTAGAAGTGTCTCTTCTGCACCATTCTACACACCTTTCTTGCTCTGAAGGCTCTGGTTTGAATTCCACAGACTAGCCAGATTGGTTCCCTCTGGGACAACGAGGAGATTGGAGGTGATGGGAGGGTCAAGGTCATTGCACATGGCACCTTGAAATCATTGCTTTCTGGGACCATGAAAGAGAAGGTTTGAGGGGGAGCAGGGCTGCTCATTCTTCTTTCTTAAACCTGAGGAATCCCAGGGCCTACACTTAAAGCAGGTTTCAAGTGCTGCCGGGACACTCTCACCCAGGCTTGGTGCTAAGTCTGGTCTGGGGAAGGCAGAATGCAGGTGGCCTTCTCCACGGGAAAGGAAGCCCTCAACCTCTGATGCTTAAAAAAAAAAAAAAAAAAAAAAATGTAGAAACAACTTCGGTGAGATTTCAGTGCTCCCAGCCACATCCTTGACAGAGAAAGGAACCATGCGCCCGGCCCTTTGTTGGCAGCGTCTTTACTTTGAATTTCCCCAGAACCCGAGAAGTGAGAAACACTTCCTTTTTAGACATCAAGAAGGGGTGGGCCGGTGGGTGAGGACCTGGCCGTGGGGGAGGGGCTGCCATGCTTCCGGGGTCAGGTGGGGGTCCACTCCCTCCCCCACCCCCTGTATCTCCCAGTCTGCAGTGGTGGCTGCGCCCGGGGATTCTGGGCGCCTCCGCCTCGTGGGTGCTAGCTGACATCTGCCCCTGAAGATTAAGTCCAGTTCCGAAACTGGCATTTGCCAGTGTGCAAAGCCCGAAGGGGCAGGTCGTGGGCTTTCATTCAAATGGAAGAAAAGTTGGCTCCCTGCGTCTACCACAGCCTTAGGAGGGTTGGGGTGGGGCAGGAAGGATAGTATTTGAAATACTTTGAGTTTGTTTTTTTATACCTTTAAAAAGGTATTTAGGGGAAGAAGTTCCGGTGGGTGCTAGAATAGCTTTTCACTTTCCTCCTGAGTTAAGGCAAAAATAAAATACCTTCACTCCATGTAAAAGCATGTCATTTGAGCCTTGGATTTGAGTGTGATGGACTCCAGGAAAAAGTGAACCAAGTGCCCCGCTGCTCCGTGTGACAACACCAGACCCATGGGTCTGTGAGGGGATGTCACCCTCGAGCAGGGATCTCTCCTTCTCTGCCCATGTCCACCCTCCTTCTGGAGTTTTGATCCCACCCGGCATGGAATCCTTCTCTGGCAGCCTGTCCAGGAAGCGGGAGAGAAACTTCCACGGCCTGGCCTGGCAGGTTGGGACAAGGGCTGAGCTGAGCTGCTCTCTGCTGGCTGCCCTCAGACCTTCTTCTGGATGCACTCCACTCAGAAGATGGGGGGGGGGGGTGGAGACGGTCTTGAACTTCTGTGGTGGGGACATCCCTGTGTGTGCCCTGCCCCATGGCCTCTGATCATTTCATGGCCTCAGGGCTGGAGGGAGGTAGCTTGCTTTCTTTGCACTTTCTGTCTGTACATGTGGGTAGGAAAGCATGTCTATGGTCTGGGTGCGTGGGAAGAGAGCATGTTCTAGAAGGCGCAGTTCAGAGATGGTGGCGCTTGCCACCTTCTTTCAAGAACCCAGTTCTTGAAGCAAATATGAAATCTCACTACTAAAATTTCCTGCTGCATTAAAGGATTTCTTTTCCTCCTTGCATCCAGTTGAAATAACATGGCAGAGGGGTTTGGAAAGGAGGGAGGATGCTCATTTAGGTCTTTTCATGTTCCTGCTGTCTGAGAGGCATTAAAAGATTAGGCTTGAAATGCACTTACTGGAGACAGTGATGAAATCTTTCCCGAGGGGGCTTCAAGCCTGCTTAAGCGTCCGGTCTTCTCCACGGACGAGCGTGCTTCTGGGAGGGTGTCCTTTCTTGGAGCAGCAGATTCGGAACAACCTCCAGCTGAAGCACCGCGTGGATATTCTCCCTCGCAGAAAGGCCAATCCTAATCAATCAGCGGCCCGGGATCTGGAGAAGGAGGGGCCCTGGTTGTGTGACGGGACCCGGCACATCGATGCCCGTGGGCAGGAGGCTCCCTCTGCCTATATCGCTGAGAGTTCCACCTCTGGCCACCTGCAGGAGTGGAGCCCAAGGCAACGATGCTAAATAGTTTATAGTCGAGGCATATGCCACTGACAGATGTGGGGCTGCCCAAACCTGCAACCTGCTGAGCCCCAGCTATCTTGGCCAAAAAAAAAAAAAAAAAAAAATGTATGGAATGCCCCTTAGCTGCCAACTGGGGTTTTCTGCTTCATCGGCTGCCTGTCTCTCAGAAGGACCGTCCGTCTGCTGTATCGCTCTGCTCTGATGCCGTCTGCCCATCTGGAGCCCCACCCCACCCCCGATTGGTCTCCACCTTCTGCTTTCTCTTCCCCACAGACAACTTGAGGTGTGTTGGAAGGGTGATGCTCTCAGTTCAGGCCCCGTGAGGCCAGTTCTCCCCATCAGAGAGTCCTTCTCTTGTAGAACCTTCTGGAACGCCTAGGGCCATCTCATTGTCTATGCACAAGCAGGAGTGAGCTGAAATCAAGAAGCCGACTGTTAGTTTCCAAGGGCTGTCTTAACCAATGATCTCAAACTGAGTTGCTTAAAACAGAAATCTATTCTCTCAGTTCAGGAGGCCAGAAGTCTGAAGTCGAGGTGTCGGCAGGGTTGTGTTCCTCTGGTAGGCTCTACGGAAGGATCTCTCCCTGCCTCCTCCTGGTTTCTGGTGAGGGCTGGCATTCCTGCTGTTCCTTGGCTTGTGGCTGCATCACTCTGATCGTTGCTTCTGCCTTCATGTTACTTCTTCTCTCTGTGTCCCTCCGTGTGTTCTCTCTTCCTAGGAAGACACCACTTTTTGGAAGATGATGTCATCGCGAGATCCTCAACTAACCCTATTCCAGATAAGGTCACGTTCTCAGGTTCCAGGTGGACGTACACTTTGCGGGTCCCCCATTCAACCCACCACACTGATTTTTAGGGACATTTGTTTCCCATTATACACACAAATACTTTTTTAAAAAGATTTTTTTATTTTTTTAAGTAATCTCTACACCCAACATGGGGCTCGAGCTCATGACCCCGAGATCAAGAGACACACACTCTTCCAACTGAGCCAGCCAGGCGCCCCCACAGATACAATCTTGAGGAACATATTTGGGATTGTTTTTCATTTTAGCACATTTTTTAAATTTAGTGTTTAGACGTGTAACAATCACATGTTGCATTCTTTCCATGTCTAACTCTTTTTGTAGACTTCATTTTCAGTGACTGCCTCCTGGTCTGCCAGGTGAGTGGCAGGACAGCCTAGCGGTTCGGAGTGTGGGCTCGGGAGCGAGGTGGCCCGTGTTCGCATCCCGCCCATCTCTCTTGGGCTGCTATGGCCTGTGTCCTCTCCAAAATATGATATTGGAGTCCTAAGCCCCAGTACCTCAGAATGTGACTGTGTTTAAAGATAGGACCTTTAAGGAGATAATGAATGTAAAATGAGGTCATTGGGGTAGCCCCTAATCCAATACAACTGGTGTCCTTCTAAGAAGAGGTGTTTAGGACATAGACACACACAGAGGGAAGAATGTGTGAGGACACGGGGAAGACCATCACGTAGAGATCTTCCTCGACTCAACATGGAGGTGCATCCCGACAATAAATGGAAAATACTGCAAGTTGAAGATGCTATTAAACCCGTCTAACCTACCGAACCTCACGGCTTAGCCTGGCCCCCTTGAACGTGCTCCCGACACTTACATTAGCCTACGGCTCATTGAAATCATCTAACACAAAGCCTGTTTTACAATGAAGGGTTGGATATCTCACATAGTTTATGGAATACCGTACTGGAAGTGGAAACAGAACAGCTGTATGGGCGTAGGATGGTTGTCAGTATGAGCTGTTTGCGCCCGTGATCACAGGCAACATCACCAGAGAGGATCCGACCACTTATCGCTGGCACGGGAAAAGATCCAAATTCGACATTCGAAGTATGGTTTGTGCTGAATGTGTGTCGTTTTTGCAGCAGTATAAAGTCAAAAAATCGTAAGTTGAACCCTCCTCAGTTGGGGGCCATCTAAATAAGCCAAGGAGAGAGGCCTCAGAAGAAACCCACCCTGCCAACACCTTCATTTTAGACTCCCAGCCTCCAGAAAGGCGAGGAGAGAACTTTCTTTTGTTTGAGTCCCGCAGTCTGTGTTACTTCTTACGGCAGCCCCAGCAGATGAATGCGCCGCCCACGGGGGCAAAGCACCGAACCTCTGAGGCCTAGTTTCTTCTTTGCAATCAGGTCTCATAGGGTCTCAGTGAGGATTAAACAAGAGAATGCTCCGTGCGCGGCCTTGCGCTGGGCTGGAAGGTGCTCTTGGTGGGGTTGGTACCCCCTTGGTTCATTTCGCCAGCCCTCCATCCCTGCATGTCGGGTGGTTTCTGTTCATTCACTGGGCAGGTATTTACTGGACCCTGGTCGCGGCCATTTGCCCTGTGACAAATAAGGGTGTGGCCTGCGGTCAGCAGCTGGGTATGCTGCCTTTGGCCACTTTCTGGGAAGGGAATTTTTAGGAGCATTCTCTATCTTCCAAGCCATTTTCACTGAGCACCCCCAATGGGGGGGCCCTGGGATGGGAGCACCCTGTTGCCATACGCTCCAAGGCCAGTGCCCAGGAGCCCCTTCGCTGGTGGCAGCGATGAGCTATTTAGGCAGCTTGCAGCCCCGGAAAATCTGGCCATTGGGAGCGATATCATTTTGCTTTTTCCTTTTCCCCATAGGGGTCGGATGGCTGCGGCCACCACCTGGTAACTGCACAGCTCCAAGGGGCAGGCGAAGGCCCCTGGTGGAGGGAGCCCCAGCCCGAAAGCCTTCATGGGCATTTCACACCTGCCCATGGCAGGGAGTGGCCCTTACGCTCCTGTTAAATAGTTGGCGGCCCTGTCCCCTCAAGCTGGCTGGCAACTGCGGAGTGCCGAGAGCCTGCGGCCTCTAGGGATCTCCCGAAGGCCGAGTCCTGCCCACCGCCCAGCCCAAGCCACCCCCTGCCCTCTGTTCCCCGCCTCCTCCATCCTGGGGAGCCTTTTTCTTCTCTTCTTTGAAGTGTGAGCCTCTGAGCCACGGCAGGCAAACAGGATGTCCCACTCCCACACGCAGAGACTTCAGACGAGACACTTGGGTCGAACCGCATCCTGCTGGCGGTGGTGGGTCCCATCTGCTGCGGACCTGGCGTGGGAGAGGGTGCAGGGCTGAGAGCAAGGAGGGGTCCTCACGGAGGCGGCTTTCGTGAGTCACTCGGAGCCTCGCTTCAGCCTCCCAGCTAGGTGGGCATGTCAAAGTGCCCTCTGGGAGCTCTATGCTTGGAAAAGCTGAATAACGCAGGTGGTGAGGGATGGTTACACCTGCACAGCACATCTGTGGGAGGCCGCGGAACGATAATGGCATTCCTCATCCCCCGCCTTGCCCTTGGCTCTGCTTTTTGTGTTTTCTGGGAGTTTTTGTTGTTGTTGTTTTAAAACGAATGCTTTCTCCAAACCTCAGCAAATCAGTCTCGGATTGCAAGATTGCTATAGAAGGAGGTGATGGCCAAGGAGAGGCACAAGGTGGGAACTTACGGAGGTGTGCTCTTCCTGAACAGCTGCAGATCTGAGGCGGGACTGGAGCGACACCCAGGGAAGGAAGGGCGGGCACTAGTGCAAGAGTTTAAGGAAAACACAAAGCCCTAAATCTTTCCCTGAGCAGTGGACTCTGATGATAGCAGAATGATTTAGGCACTTCTCTTTGTGGGTGAAGCCATCTTGGGGGAAGGAAGGTACAAAGGCAGAAGGTTCCAGGTCTCCCATCCCCCTGGGAGGTGTTTTGAGTCCTTCGGCTCCATCAGACATTTGGTTTCAAAATAGTTTGCGTGTGTGTTGGGAGAGGTCAAATTTAAAAGGTGTCAGGGTTTTACCACCCACTTGATAACCCCACCTGGCTGTGAGTGACATTCTAGACACCTCTGGAACTTTCCACTTGTTGAGCCCATCATAGTGCAGGAAGCGAAGACACCAGGGTGCACGGTGTGGATCTTTCATCTGCAGAATGTCCTGAAAATTCAGTTGAGAGGTTTGAGAGAGAGAGGAGGAGGAAGACTTCTCAAGAGACGATACTCCGCAACAGCCGGGAAAAGCTTCTCTTTTCTCCACCAGTTTTGTAGGGCAAGGGAGGAGGGTGGCAAAGGGTCGCGTAGGAGTGGGGGAGGGAGGACGCTGGGAGCAGGGACCACGGCTAAGGAGAGGGGGCAATTCTCTGGGGACCTGCGGTGCAGGAGGCAGCCCTATAATCCAGGAT
The DNA here is from genome assembly GCF_009762305.2 of Zalophus californianus. Lineage (NCBI taxonomy): Eukaryota > Metazoa > Chordata > Mammalia > Carnivora > Otariidae > Zalophus > Zalophus californianus. Next base: position 76,882,553 of record NC_045609.1, on the reverse strand, counting down.
ACTTAGGCTCCATCCGGGGTCCTCCCCTTGTACCTGCAGAACATACCCGAGAGTCATCGCTTTCCCAGAGCCATGCTCCTGGGCTGAACGAGTGTGCAGGGGTCCGCATGCTGCAGCCAGCTGCTCCTTTAATTAGGGCCTGTTCCCAGAGCCTCTCCTCGCTAACAGGGTCCTTTCCCTCCCCTGCCTGCGTTAAAGAAGCCCCATTTTGTTTCTTGGCATAATAACAGGTTTATTTGAGATCTTGGATGCCGGACTTCCGGGGGATTCTTAACAATATTGGCATCATCTGAGAGGACAGTGGCCTTTCCAATAACCACCCTCTCTACAGGAATGGTTTCTGTTCTGCCATCTCAAGTTTCTGGAGAACCGGCTCCCTGGTGGTCTAGTGGCTAGGATTCGGCGCTTTCAAGTTTCTGGAGAAATACATCCCTGTGTTATCCAAATAAAGTGGAGATTCTTAACGGACTTCTTGACACAAGGGTATGAATCAGTGCTGTGTGCAATTATACTTCCGAGGAAGATAAAGGTAGATTTGTTCGTGTGGCTAACTATTATATTCCGTTGAGACGGTCTCATAATGACCAAAAAACCATCCAGGAAATTTTCCTTGCCCAGCACGTGACTTACTAGCTTTGTGTGTTTTGCACATAGTTGCCTTCTTTGGCACACGATAGGTATTTAATAAACATTTGGTAGAATGACTCATGGTCTGATTAGCCTCAACTTTTAGACTCTCTTTTTCTTTCCTCCTTAGATCTTCAACCTCATGAAGTATGACAGCTACAGCCGCTTCTTGAAGTCTGACTTGTTTTTAAAACACAAGCGAACCGAGGAAGAGGAAGAAGATCCCCCTGATGCCCAAACTGCAGCTAAAAGGGCTTCGAGAATTTATAACACATGAGCTGCCAAAGAGCTGGCAGGACTGGTGGCTTTCAGAAGCGAAGGAACTCCCTCTCAGGACCGCGCAGGGTTTATAATTGCTTTGTTATCTGTAAGGACTGAAATGTACAAAACCCTCCTGTGGGATATGTGTATTTTATTAACTGCTTGACCATGAGTTTTGCATGATGGCTAATCTTACATAAAAAAAACAAATAGCTTTGAAGTTTTAGTTCACACACACACACACACACACACAAGCAGAAGAGTCCTTAAACACTGGATACTTTGAGCATTTTGTAACTTGATTAAACGTCCTCTGAGGCCACCAGGTGAAACTTAGAGCCACCTGTTACCTTTTAAGTCTTTGCCTGGCCTCTGGGGGAGGGGTCATGCATGTCCACAGATTCACTTGGCAAATGAGCTCGAGAATGAGTTGAGCTTTTTGGTTAAATACTTGTCAAGAGTCTGTCAGGCGCCTTTTGGTTAAATACTTGTCAAGAGTAAGTTCGGGGCTGGGAAAAGAAAAGTCATCACTGACAGCCTCTATAGATTTGGGGAGCTGTGTATGAGCACCCTCGGAGGGTTATTTCTTATGTGTGGGTTTGTCCTGGCTTTGCCTACAGTCCGTGACATGTCATGCAACACAGATAAATAGTTCATCTTGACAGAAACAAGATCTCAACACGGAAGAAAGATAAATGCAAAATTTCTCAGGGTCCCCGCGACAACGCAAGGTGGTATTGAATGAATTGGCCCGTGCCGATGACGGAGTTGGGGGGATGTTCTGTTCTCCCATAGCCCGTCTGGGGACACATTGGAACCCTTTCTCCTCTGCCCTACCCTTTACTGGATTTGTTAACTCCGGGCTTGGCACTCCAACAAGGGGAAAGAAATGCTCTTTGAAAGTCTCTTCTTGGGTGGAGAGGCTGTGAGTGAAGCCCTGCTTGGCCCGGGCTGTGCCAGCCGGCCCAGGAACCCGCCCCCCCCTGCCCCCGCCTGCCGCCCCTTTGCGAGCAGAGCCCAAGGTCAGGCCCAGTTCCCTTCTGCTGCTTGCTCCCACCATCTGCTGCTGCCAGACCTCTCCAGCATGTTTGCCAAACCTTTAGCTCCTGTTTGTACAAACAGAGCAACCAGACTGTTACTTGTGAGCTTTCCCACTCAGACTTTTCCATTTGCAAAATTCCCTGATGTCGAGGGGGACTGTGTAGTTTATTAATCACACCAGGATAGTTTTGAGAGAGAAGGGAACAGAGTTTAGTCCTTACGGGATAATGGGCAGAGACAGGTTCTGTTCTGAGTGAGCCAGTTTGCGACGATGACCCTCCCCTCACAGGAACCCCTCTGCTCTTCCCGTGATTCCCCAGCGTCATTGTCCACTTGCTGTGGTTGAAGGTTTCCTGTCTGTCCATCTCGGGCCTGGGGAAGGGACAGCCTTCATGGAGCCATTCATTGCTGAGAACCAAGTCACCCGACTGAGCATTCATCAGAAACGGCAAATGTTTGATCCCCTTACGGGGGTTCCCTGCCTTCCCCAGGACATTCCAGACAGGCTCTCTCTCCCTGGGACGAGGTCTTGTCACTGAGACAGACAAGCAAGGGACACGCCATCCTCTATTTGCAATTTGCGGTTTCCTAACCAGAAAAGTGCAGGGCTGCACACCCACCACACCGCACCATTGTGGAGCGAGGGTAACTTGGGGTCCCCAGAGGGTTGAGCAAGTGGCTCGGTGCTCCCCTGGGAGAGCCTTGTACGGGGCACTGCAGCTGGGCCGGGAACCCTCTTACTGGGCTCCGAGACCCTTTAGAGTGGTGGCCGTTTTATAAGCACCTGAATAAAGGAAACAGAGCCATACAGGAGATGGTCTAGCAAAGGGAAGCCGGTCATGAAGGAGCTGCCTGAAAAGCTGGGCGCCAGGGGGATGCGAGCCACGGACGTTTAACACGCACTCCTGCCACTCCCTCTGGCTTGCCCCGGCCTGGCTGCCCACGTCTCCGCCAAGAGCCAAGCTGAGGCCTGGACGGAACTCAGCTTCCTGAAGCCACTGCGGAAGCAAGCCGGAAGTGGGGGAATCCAGGCAGCCAGAGAGAAGCTTCTCCCCAGCTTTCACCCTCACCCCCCTGACCACCCCCATCTGACCATCCAGGCACGTGTTGATTAGGATCTCAGTCTTGTCGGCAGGGGGCCAGCAGCCAGGCTGGGTGCCAAGATTCCCGGGGTGGGGTGGGGGGCAGCCGTGAGGAGTCATGTGCTCGTGGCATGCACAGGTGTTACAAAATGGAGGTTTTGTTCTCACTCAGGTGTGGGGAGGAGATCGGGAGATGATGACCATTGCCAAGGGAGTTTGTGACAGGTCCTGAGAGGAGGGGCAGGCCATGCCATGCAGAGCTGCCTGGGGCTGGGGAGCCCCCAGGGCCGGTCAGGAGGCGGAGGGAACGGCGGGAAGCTGTGGCCAAGGGCATCTGTTGTGGTTTCCTTGGGAAAGGCCAAGCGAGGTAAGCAGGCGTGGGGTTGGCCAGTTTGAATCACCTCCCCAGGCTCTGGGGCCCCGGGGCTGTCTCTGGTTGTCCGGTACCTGGGCCCAGATGATGAGGGCAGGTGGCTCAGAGGGTGAGAGCCCGGTGAGAACCTGAGAAAGGATGTGGTTGGGAGAGGAGCTCTGGATTGGTTAGTTAGCCCCAGTGGTGTGCTAGCTCTAGGAACGGGCGAGCCCTGGGAAGGGCTTCACTCCAGGGTCAGCAAGGCCCCCGATGTCAGAGAAAAAATTTTTAAAAATGCTTAGTACAAGAGTCTGTGGGGTCTCACACTCTCAACCTGCAGGCTATAGATGCGTGACAGGGCAGATGTTTTAAATCTTTCCATGCAAATGCTTAGGACAGAATGTGAGTGTCCCCGCCAGGTGGCTGTAGGCCCCGTCACTCCCCACTGCCTGTGACAGGCCATTCACACATGCTCTGCCCACTGCAGAGTTTGTGCCCTGAGCTCGCCTTCCTTTGTGCAGAGAGCACGGCCTGGGTGGCATTTTCCTCTGTGACCTCGCAGTCCTTAAGGACACCCCCGGATCCACTCTCTGACCTGGCTGGCTTTCTAGGAGGGGGCTATGGGCCGTGTCCTTCGCACGGTCCTCACTGCCCTGCCTTCTCACGGGCAGCTCTCCCTCCCAGGCATGGGTGGCGCCTAACCTACACGCAGAGCCCCCCTTCAAGGCTTCTCTCCCGGTGCCTCTTACACCAAAGCTTAAAAAGTAGGGCAACTCGGGGCACCGGGTGGCTCAGTTCGTTAAGTATCCGACTCTTGAACTCAGCTCAGGTTTTGATCTCAGGGTCATGAGGTTGAGCCCCACGTTGGGCTCCATGCTGGGCGTGGAGCCTGCTTTGGAAAAAAAAAAAAAAAGTGGAGGGGGAGGGGAATAGCTACTTTCCCCCATTTTAGAGAAGGGAAACAAGAACCAGGGACCTGAGTCAGACAGGAGCATGCCTGTGAGTGGGAGAGTCAGACAGGAGCATGCCTGTGAGTGGGAGAGAGTCAGACAGGAGCATGCCTGTGAGTGGGAGAGTCAGACAGGAGCATGCCTGTGAGTGGGAGAGTCAGACAGGAGCATGCCTGTGAGTGGGAGAGAGTCAGACAGGAGCATGCCTGTGAGTGGGAGAGTCAGACAGGAGCATGCCTGTGAGTGGGAGAGTCAGACAGGAGCATGCCTGTGAGTGGGAGAGTCAGACAGGAGCATGCCTGTGAGTGGGAGAGAGTCAGACAGGAGCATGCCTGTGAGTGGGAGAGAGTCAGACAGGAGCATGCCTGTGAGTGGGAGAGTCAGACAGGAGCATGCCTGTGAGTGGGAGAGTCAGACAGGAGCATGCCTGTGAGTGGGAGAGAGTCAGACAGGAGCATGCCTGTGAGTGGGAGAGTCAGACAGGAGCATGCCTGTGAGTGGGAGAGAGTCAGACAGGAGCATGCCTGTGAGTGGGAGAGTCTGAGGCTGGAACCAAGCATTCTGGCCCCCGACCCCAGCTCCCTTTCAGGCCCGCCCTCTGCCTGGACAGAGGCTGAACGACCCCCTGCTAGATCCCAGGCCAAATACTGGACCCAGGAGTGACCAGCCCCCACCCCCCACCCCGGGAGAGGGTCCACTGGGACGTGACTGGCTGGTTGTGCTCATCTCTTCAGTTTGTAAACTCAGTTGTTTTATCTTTCCCCTAAATATCAGGACATCGGGCTTTTATGTTGACTCTGGGGAAATGACTGCTTCCAAAAACAGGAGAATGGGTGCTCTGTTCTTGTGAGCATAAGCTTTTCCTTCCAGTCTCAGGTGACTTCTGGGAAGTGAAGAATTAGTTTGGCCAAGTTTCCCGTTGTGGTTTTGCTCACAAGGACACAGGCCCCTTCCTGTGTTACAGCGCCGAGGCCTGACGAATTGGTACCCACCGCCAGGTCCCAGCTCTGAATTTGGGAGCACGCTTTGTTTATGATCTTTGTAAACTGCTAGGCAAGCACAGTCATGACTCATAGTGTCTCATTATTTACCTTCGTTCTGGCTGCAGATGTTCTAGAACGTGCATTTATTCAAGTGCTAAATGGTCTTGTTGTACCATTAGCATCCAGGTTTTTTAAACTTGTGCTTCTTCCCAAGGTTGGTTGCATCCAAGGCAGTGGGCACTGAGGGAAGGCTGGCGCCAGGGTGAGGAGGGCAGAAAGCTCATGCCGGGGGCAAGATCACTGCCCAAGTGTCTCCCAGACCCTGGGCACAGCAGGCTAGTTCTCCTCGGATTCCCACAGGCTCTGCACGCTTTGCGAGTCCAAACTTGCTCAAGCAGAAACCTGGGGGGCCACCCTCTTGGGACCTCTGAGTGAGGGGCCTGCGGGTCATGCCCCCCCTGGGTGCTTGGGGGGGGGGCGTTCACAGTGCTGCATCCGTCTGGGGATAGGGGGCCCTTGGCCAATTCCCACAATGCCCCCGGGTAGGGGCACCTGGCTGTAGCCTAAGAACCTCCCCTTTCCTGTACTTCTATGTCTGATTCATCAGCTGGTCCTCTAGATTGTCTCCAAAATCGAGCCCAAATATGCCTCCCCAAGTCCACAGCCCGGCCCCAGCCAGGCCCAGCTGCCTCCCTCCCCGCCAGCCCCAAAGCCCGAGACAGCCTCCCGATGGCCCATCCTCCACCCTGCACTCCTGCTCCCCAACGGCACCCAGCAGCTATCTCGTAGAAGCACGAACCTCCCCGTGCTGCTCCCCTGCGCAAGCCCCTGCCAGGCCTTCCTTGTTTGCAGAAGAAAAAAATCAGAGGCCGGGAGAGCCGAGGCCAGGAGAGCCGAGCCCAGGCCCCCTCACCTTCTGCCCCGCCACGGCTCCCGGACCTACTTTCTGATCCGAGATGCTGCTTTCCACGGCTTCTCATGGGCTGTGCCCTCATGACCTTGGTGTGGCTGGCTCCGTTCCTGGTGTGAGGTCACACGTTAGCTCCTGGGAGGGGCCTTTCCTGAGGACCCTGCTAAGCTGTCCTCCACCTATAGGCCCATTCCCAGCCCCTTCGGAGCCTGGCACATGACTATTTATCTGTTACAGGTTTGTGACCTCTCTCCCTAAGGAACAGGACACCTGTGTTTCACTGTGTTCTGGGTCGTGAGCCCAGTGCTCGGCCCAGAGCAGCCACAGAGCAGCAGGCCCTCCGTAAACGCTTCCTGAATGAGCGAATGAAATGCCAAATGGATCAGCATCTTGAATTTTGGTTGATTTCCTGCACAGTCTAGCACCTTGGTGTTGCCCATTGCTAATGGCCAACTCTTGTGATGGTCATAAAAATGGAGAATTGAGAGGATGGGAGAGACCCACCATTTCCTGGGTGCCTCCCGGAGGCTGGGCATTGGGCGAGGCCCACTGCAGATGGTAGGACACTTCCACCGTATCCCCGGGGAAATGCTCTTCAGAGGCACCAAACCTGGACCCACGGCTCATGGCTGATAGTGGCAGGATTAGAATGCAGGTCTTTCAGACCCCACAGGACACCTCCTGTCATGGTCCTGAGTGGGGCCAGATTTCAGCCTGGGCCAACCTTTGGCCATTCCCACTAGAGAAAAGAGAATTTCCTCTCTGTTCTCCCAGGGAGAAGGCCACCACCCAGCTGCTCTTTTACTTTTCTTTTGCAGGACATGCAGAAGGGGCTTTGCCCCGACTAGAGAGGTAAGAGTCAAATGCTCCTTTAAACAGACCGGTTTTGTATTTGCCACCAGTTTTTTCCTTTAGTGATACATCATGACCATCTTTCCCTGCCAGTAAACATAATTATACACCATCCCCCAAAAAAGTCCAGTTTCAAGATTATCTAGGGAAGATAAATGTTTCCCTTGTGCTAATTCCGGTACGGTTTATATGCTGTTTTGCAACACGGGCAAACTGTTTTCTTCTTATTTAAGCATTTAAACACTGTTTTTTAAACTGTTATGGCATACAGATCGCCTAAGAGTAACAGATGTCTGCATGATAGAGATGTTCCCAGGAAAAGAATTTGCTGCTTCTTGGTCTCCAGAGGAAGGATGCCTTTGCAAGTATGTAGCTTTTGGTCCACATGCGCCCCCACCCCAACCCTCCTAAAAAGAAGGGGGAAGAATACAGTGCTGTAGGCTGCTTGATAAATATCTGTATTCACAGATCCTGATGATTACAGAGGGGAGAGCCTGATCCCCCAGGAAGGCTGACCCTGCCCCTCCCAGAGGGAGCATTTCTCTGAATTTTTCTAGGTGGGTGATCTGGACATGAAAATGTGGGTCCATTTTTACTAAATTTGTAGCTTCCTCTAGAATCTTAGCAGTGGAAGAAACTCTCTCAATTATCTCTATTATTATATTATTATTATTATTTTACGATTGGTTAGCATGGGAATTTTGGTTAAGATCATGTCATGGAGTTTGTCCTTCACTTTTTAGCTGTGTGATCTTAGGCAAGTCACATATCTTTCCAAGCCTGTGTCTGCAACTGTTCGATGGGGATAACCTTGGTTCCAACACAAGATTCAAGGAGATAATACACGTAATGTGCATAGCACAGTGCCTGGCCCTTAGCAGGTCAATAGCTATTAGCGATCCATAGAGGTTGTGTGACCTGTCCAAGGTCACACAGGGAAGGCCTACTAGATTCCTGGTCTGGGCTGATTTCTGACTCCTTGGCTGGGGCTCTTCCCCCTGTTTTTTGGCAGCAGGAAAAGACCCAGGGCCAGGGAGCTGGATCTGCATGTCCTTAAAATGACGGAAGTTGAAAGTAGGTGGATCTCCAAGCAGGAGAGGGTGAGGGCCCAGGAGGAAGCCCCAGCAGAGGGCAGCCGGGGCGGAGGGGGGGGGCGGTGAGGAGAGACCTGAGAGGGCCTGGGGATTCAGTAACAAGGCCAGGAGATAGCTCCATTGCCCACCTGGAGCCAGGTTCCTAGTCCAGCCAAGTGGACAAGAGAAAGGGAAAGAAGCCTGAGAGGGGTTGCCGACAGCGGGGTTTGGCATCCCACAAGGGAAACAGAGTGAAGATAGGGAACCAGCAGTCTCCCCTGGAGGCATTTTGCATCAGGAGGACGGGGACGGGAGTCCAGGTGTCCTCTGTGGAGACACTCGTATCCTCGGTGACTTTCCCTTGGCAGGCATGCCAGGGAGGAGTTGCCCTCGTGCTTTGCAGGATGGCCGGGGCGCCCCAGAGTCCTCGGGCCGAGGATCCCGGCAGGATCGCCTTCCTGAAGTTCCTGGCTTGGGCTCACGGGGGAGCTAGCGAGCTGTGGAGGGAGCGAGCGGTGCGGGACCCCCCCTGAGGCCCTGGGCACCCCCCCAACCCCCAGCCCCACCCCCGCAGGTGCACTGCTGTCCTTCCTCCCCAGGTCCAGCCCTAAAGGGGTTTCTGGCCAATCAGCTTCAGAGAGCATGGGCCCTACCACGTGTGTGTCCGCTGACCAAGGCCACCACCTCGGCATCCAGGTGTGAGCGGCACGGAGGCTGAGACTGGGCAGGGAGGTGGGGTAACTGCTCTACCCTTCCTAGCTCCCACAGTCCCAGGGCTGTTCAGGCAGGAGGATGAGGCACTTTCGGGGCTTGCACTGAGGTTTTCTTTCTCTTTCCACTGGTTCTTAGCCCCGCACCTGTCCCCCATGCCCCTACCTTGGCGTCTGGAGACCCCAGATAACCCCGCCCCCGGGGCCATCAGTGGGAGACTGTTTTCTTCATTTCATTAATTTCTAAAGTCTGCTATTTTTTTTAAACCCTTGGTAACAGTGTTTTGATGCGAGTTTATTACTTAAAGAACTCTAGGACTTCATGCAATAAACTGCCTGCTACTAAAAGTTATATAACAACGAGATCAAGAAATGACTGGCTGTGTGTGCAGGGGCTTAAAGGTTTAAAACAGTGGAGATATTAAGTCTCTCCCTCTCCCATGGCTGGATTTTAAAATATATCTCCAAATCCCCGTCTTTCAGCTCTGGTGTTTGTTCTGAAATGTAGTTATTATTCCTGAAGCTTCCAAGATAAGAGGCTAAAATTTTACTTTCTTCCCCTGCTCTCTGGATTGATTATTTGGGGGGGGGGGATGGGGGACTTTTTTTGAGATAAAACTGATGTTCAGGAGAGTAGACAAATCTTAAGTGGGCAGCTCAGGGAATATGGAAGCACCACCAGCATCTGGGGTATAGTTTTTTTTTTTTTTTAAGATTTTATTTATTCATTTGAAACATAAAGATACAGAGAGAGAGAGAGAGAGAGAGAGAGCATGCGCAGGGGAGAGGCAGAGGGAGAGGGAGGAGCAGGCTCCCCGCTGAGCAGGGAGCCCGACGGGGGGCTCGATCCCAGGACCCCGGGATCATGACCTGAGCCGAAGGCAGACGTCCAACCATCTGAGCCACCCAGGCGCCCCTGGGGTATAGTTTTTAAGGGGCACCTTCTTAAGATGCCCAGGAACCCACAGGAACATTGACCTGAGCCCTGAAACCAGGGGGGCATCGAGGAAGCCAGAGTTCCCACCTTGCTTCTCCTCCTTCCTACCTGCCACATTTTATGGCTCGCAGCAGATGGAGAGTGTCCATGCACTGTCCCCAACTCCTTGTCCAGCTGCGCGGAGCGAGAACCAAGTGGCCTCTCCTCCATGCACAGAGCTCTTTCAGACTTTCTTCTGATTCTTTGCCATTAGAAATCAGTCACGTGGCAAAACCCTTAGCAGCCAAGGTGCCATTTTGCCTTTATACAATTTTGTGGCAAATTGGGGAGGGATTTTCAGGGCACTTGTCCATGTCTTTACATCCCAGCTTCTTCAGTGCTGACAAATTTTTTCGCTCAGCTTATCAGTAAACCAGGACTTAAAAAAAATGTTTTATAGGAATAATTTCAGAATATTTATAAAAGTTTAATTATGGTTATAACAAAATTATTGTCTACTTGTAATTGACACTCTGCCGTGTTTCCTCTGTTCATATTTTTCCCAGATTTTAAAAATTAGACAAGATGGTTCACCTAAAAGAATATTTATTACGCCTAATAAAATGAACAGCTATTCCCAAGATCCTCTAATACCTACTCCATATTCAAACTTCCTGAGCTAAAGCATACTTGGAAACATCCTTTTTCCAAACCAGGATCCAATTGAGGAGGAGGCATGGTAATGTCTCTCAGTTAGACCGGTCTCCCCATCTTTTTAAGTTTTTATATAATGAAGAAACCAGGCTAAGTGTAGTGTAAAATGCCCTACATTTTTGTTCCATTTCTTGTCTCTTCCTGGTGTCATCTAACTTATACTTCCTTTGCTTCTGAGGAGGAGAGAACACCACCTCTCCTGACCTTTCCTGTGAGCCCAGAGGCTCCTGAATTTTCTCAGTTCACGATGCCACTGGTGTCTCAGGAAATTTCAGTGTCCCAAGGTTACAAACAAAAATTTATTCCATTTATTAAACAGGTCCAGACAACTTCATAAGCATTTTTGTCTCACCACTTAGCAGCTGATTGGAAAAAAAGAAAAGAAAAAGAAAACCTAACACAAATGGAACATTTACAAGATTAGTTCTGTTTCATTCAAAAATAACTGAGAATACTTACTAACGGAATGTGTGCACCTGTTCAGAACCCCCCCCCCGCCCCAGTTTCTCAGACCTTGGAATCAGATTGACGCCACTAGCCTCATGTCCTGTCCCACAGTGGTTTTCGTGTGGGACTTTCTGTCACAGCGACCACCAAAAACCCAGCTTTGCAAAGATAGGACTCCATGGAAAGGAATGTAGCGTGATCTAATGTTGAAATTGTGAACTAACTTGAGCTAATTCACAGCATCTGCTGTCACTGTATTTCCCTTGAAAATGTAGAACATTCTAGGGTACTCCTGCCGGTTTGCTGTGGGATCTGTGGGGACTATGAGATGAATATAGTCTCTGGTAATTTCCTCAGCAAGTGTCCCAAGTTGTTTGAAGTCCACGGGAACAAGGACAGGTGTGTCCCAGCTAGGTGAACAGAAAGACTGCCTTCTAACCTAGAGCTGCGCTTCCTGTCTGCTTTGCTCCAGAAACATCTGGGAAGCGTATTAAAATGAACACTCTTGGAGGCGCCTGGGTGGCTCAGTTGGCTAAGCGGCTGCTTTCGGCTCAGGTCATGATCCCAGGGTCCTGGGATCGAGTCCTGCGTCGGGCTCCCTGCTCAGCCGGGAGCCTGCTTCTCCCTCTCCCTCTGCCTGCCTCTCTCCCTACTTGTGCTCTCTCTCTCTACCTCTCTGTCAAATAAATAAAACAAAATCTTAAAAAAAAATTAAAATGAACACTCTTGAGCTCACTACCCTCCCCAACCCCCCGCATAATCCAAAGACCCTGTGTTAGGACAAGCCTTCCAGTTCATCTCTGACACAGAGTCCACCCGCAGAGAAGAAAATGGGGAAAGATGGGAAAGTAGAGTCTCCTCCAACAGAGCCTGGGTCCTGCTCCAGCCAAGAGAGTGAGTTTGGTGGCCTTGTGACTGCTTCTCACTCCCCTGTTCTCTCAAGCCCAGCACCGGGTAAGCGCAGCTCATGTGACAGTCCCTGAGCTCTGCGGTGTGTGGGACCCAGAGATGAAGAAGCCCGGCCCGGCTCTTGAGTTCCCCCAGCGGGGTAAGGGGAGAGGGGTGCAAATAATGTATCTTCAAGGCACCACTCAGGGTCGGGTGAGATTTAACTTAATGGTGGTTGGCACAGTTTTCCAGGGCTATTGACTGATGCGACCTCGTATTTTTCTCCTTCCCATTCCATAGCAAATAAGGCCATTTCCCCCAAATTTCGGTGGGGGGAGGATCTGGGGGCTCTTTTTCTGAGCAACTATTGACATTCCTGGAGTAAATGATTTAAAATTCTAAATGGAAAGTTTGGGGGGGTCTTTCTAGGGTTTCTTTCCTCATTCCTTAATAAGTTTATATCCCATAAGTTTACACAGTTCTTTCCAGCTCACACCTACATCATCTCCCCTGAAATTAAAAGGCTGGCTGTGCAGCGAGCATTAACCCCGTCCTACAGACGAGGAGCCCCGCGGCCCCGTGGTAAGTGGCCGGCTGTGCCCAGCACCTGCCCTCTGCAGCAGCTGCAGCTGGGGTCTCCGCTCCTTCAGCCTCTGCACTGCAGCGACTTCCCTGTCCCCTGCTCACGAACAGTTGCAGCTGCGAATCCGACAAGAAGCCATCGGAATTCTGATTGGTCAAGGTTCAATCATGTGCCTTAAAAACATTCATATGCTCAAATATTTGGGGCACATCTGTTTCACTAGGCACCGCGTGGACACTTCTGGATCATCTCTTTCGACTTCCTCCAATCCCCCATAGGGAGCCGGTTCTGTGGGGTGGGAAGGTGCAGAACCTGGGCAGGGAAGGCCAGGGGGCCCTTCGGGAGGATTTGCTCAGGAAGAAGCCAAGCAGCATGCGCTCGGCCTCAGGAGGCAGGAGGAGAGCCCCCCGTCTCCGGAGACACTCGGGCAGAGGCCTGGCACGCACTGGTGGAATGTGGCCTGCCAGGGGATGTGCAGATGTCACCGGCGATTCGACTAGCTGGGGCGGCGGGTTTATGTTCTGGAAGATGCTTCTCAGCAGCGACAGGAACTCACATCTTCATGTTCACCCTGAGGGAAAGCAGGAAGTGAGCTTAGGGGAGATTTAGGACAGAAAGGATATTCCCGAGGCAAGATTTATTTCAACATTTCTACAAGCTCTTAAGTTTGGGCCCCGGAGACCTTGGAGGACACCATCAAACGAAACAATTTCAGTGGGATAATAAATACTAACCCGGGAGCCTTCCGCTGTTACCAGCTGCCTGCAAGAATCCCATCCTTGCCAAAAAGCTGGGTCACCATCCCACACACAAAGAGGAAGGGTTCTTTCGGACCCAGAGAGGTTAGGTGGAGCCACATAACCCAGAAAGGTGGAGCGGGAGGGAGGGAGGAGCGGGGGGGGGGGGGGGGGGGGGGGATGGGAGGAGCGGGGGCGGGGGGGGGGGGGGTTGCCCAGTGACTCGGGGAGGGGGCGAGGGAAGGGCGTGGGAGAGAAACAGGGGTTTTAGTAAGTTCCTGGAACTCGGCATTTTGATCTCCTTCAGGGTTTGGAAGGAACAAAAAGAAAACATGTTGGACTGTGCTTCTTCGGTGCTCTGAGGCTAGACCATGGAGGTTCTGGGTTTTATAAGGGTTACTTTATTAATCCCTGGGCTCCAAGAGGAGAGGCAGGTGGGACTGTCCCTGCGGAGGAGTTAGTGCTCGGTGTTACGGGGTGTGGTTAGGGAGGCTCTGGTCACTTGATTTACCTTGGCAATGGCACTGTCTTTTGAGTTCCCTAAACAACAACCCCCACCCCATCAATCACAAAGCACTCACTCCTCCAGGTGCTGTCCTTTGAGCCTCGCTGCAAGTCTGGAGAGAACACACAGGCATCACTGTGCCCATTAAGCAGATGGCAAAAGTAAGACTCAGAGGCATGTATTACAGCTGCAAGGAACACCCGGGTCTTTAAGCTTACTTTTCTCACCATGAATCTGGTGCTTCTCCCGCCACCTGCCCTTTGAGCACCTGGCTCTCCATCTATCCAAACTTTGGCCTAAAGAGTCACCAAGTTGGTTTGGCTTCTCTGTCCCCAGAACAAATCTCAAGTAACTTTGGAATGTGAGGCTGAATTGTCACTCTTTCCGCGCCCCCCCGCCCCGGGCCTTTCTTTGCTGGTTGTAGGCACTTTTAAAAAACCCATCGAATTGTTTGTGAAAATGAGTGACAGTATGTTTGCTGAGGCATTATGTGGGATTTTGCTATCTATTCTGCACACACAAAGAAACACTGCTGCTAAATTACATCTGTCCTGCCTGGACGTGTCCCTCAGCATGGGGACTGCTGATAGGGTTCTCAGCTCAGCCGTGAAAGGGAGCAGGCCCAGGGAGCCAAGGGCTTTATTTTCTCCCGGGTGTTTACAGAGAGCCACGCCTACTGTTGAACTTCTCATTTCCATTTTGTTGTTGCTGTTTGGGGGTGGGGTAGGAAAGGGGGAACAGGGCATCTCTCCGACACAGGTGGGGTGCGGGAGGCCACATACATGGCCACTGAAAGATGAACCCGTCCACCGGTTCACGTGCAGCAAGTTCAAAGGATACGTCAGGAAAATTTGCAGGTGCTGGATCGGAGGCATTAGGAATTTGGATGAAAAGGAAAAGCAAACAAACCCCGTGGCAGCTCATCTCAGAGGACTCTCTGCACATCTCTCCTCTCGCAAGAACCTCCTTTGGTGGGTCCCCAAGGAGGCAAGGGTGACGGAAGGGGGCAGAGGGGCGGGAACGAGGGACAATAAAATGCGTTTTTTGAGACAACTCATTTGCCCAGCTTCTACATGAAATCGAAGGGGGGATAACAGAGCAGGTACCACATCAGAAGATTTTATGAGATGCAACAGAAGGAAAGAATTTCCTGACGTTCCAGCATTGCTCAAGTTCAGGCTGTAGAAACCACACGGTTTCTTTAGGGGTAGAACCGGTTCACTGGCCTCGTTTTTATTTTCATGGAGAAAAAACAGGTTCCAAGATGCTCTTCAGTCTACGAAGCTTACTTCAAGTATCACAGAGGTCTAGAGCGGGACGGGGCTGAGCGGCGTCTTTATTCCTTCGGTTCAGACGCCGAGAGGCAGGAATGCTGTGACCTCCTGCGGACTGTGCCCCCATCCCCCCAACAGGGGCCGGCAGAGAGCGTGGGGCCCCTGATGGCCAGGCCCGTGTCCTTTCCACTCTACCTCTGGGTCTTCGTAGACTTCAAGTTCGCTCACACCGCACTTGGGGCTTCCCTAAATCCGCGCAGCTCTGTTGAACACATTTGTCTCTGGAGTATTTTCCTAAAACAACGAGCCCCTTTGGCTCATGCTGCCGAGCCCTGGGGCTCTTCTATTGCCGGACTGGTCATTCTGCTTGGAGCGTGTGCGCTCTGCTGTAGCCTCCCTTCCTGCCACTTCTCCGGTGGCTGCCAGGGGGTGAGGAGGCTGTGGGGCAGGAGGAAGGGGTTGGTTCCAGAACGGCAGCATTAAGGCCCCTTGTGCCGATGGATGTGCTCTGTCAGCTGGATCCACATCAACGTCCTGCTTGGGCTGCTATATTCGTGTGTCAGAGATGTCAGCATTGGGGGAAACAGGTGAGGGGTACACGGGACCTCATTCTACGATCTCTTACCACTGCATAGGAATCTGCAATGATCTCAAAATTTAAAAAGTTGACTTAAAAACCAAACAGAGCAAAGCAGCAACAAACCCCCCTGCATTTCTATATTCCAGTCAGTTATGGGAGGATACTCCTAACAAGGGACATTGCTGAGAAAGGCCCTTTAGGGAGTCAAGCTTGGCTCCAGGTCAGTGGTTCTAACGCATGGAGTACATCAGAATTACTCAGAGCACTTGTTAAAGTAGATGCCCAAGCCCCCATCCTAAAGAGTCCCTGTGCTGGGATGGGCCCCAGGGAACGTGCATTTGAACTTGGCCCCAGGAGGTGCCCATGGAGTCCGCTCGCTCATTGACTATTTGCCGGTTCCTTTCCTTCCCCAGAGTGAGTGTCTACCTGTGCTAGAGTTGTATGGGTTGTTGGTTCCTAGATTCTTTCCTTTTAAAAAATAAATACCCACATTGTGCATGTGTGCACACACGCACACAATAAACAAACACACACACATGGGATTCAGCTCTTTCGGGATTCTTTTTCTGGTCGTTACAATAGCTAATGTGAATCAAGGACTCACTGTGGACCTGCTACTAGGCTAAGCACTCCGCGTGTGTTAGCTTGCTTGGTCTTGGTCCTTAGCACTCTCTGTGAGATACAGACATAAGCACACAGAATTCAAACAACGTGCCTGGTGTGTCGCAGCCTGGACGTGGTGGGGCCCAGACTCGTTAGACCCCGCTCTCGAAATGTTATGGTCTGAATGTTTGTGTCTCCCCTGAAAATTCAGAGGGTGAAGTCCCAAGCCCCAGTGCCTCCGCATGTGACCGTATTTGGATACAGGGCCTTTAAAGGGGTGACTCAGTGCAAACGAGGTTATGAGAGTGACCTAATCCAATCTGACTGGGGTCCCTCTGAAAAGGGGGGACGAGGGCACGGAACGGCAGAGAGGGAAGACCACGTGCGGACAGAGGGGCAAGACAGCCATCTTCAAGTCGGGAGGAGGCCTCAGAAGAAACTAGTCCTGCCAACACTTAAGCCTCCAGAACTGTGAGAAAAGAAATCTGTTGTTTAAGCCCCTGTTCCACGGGACTCTGTGGTCGCCCTCCCAGACAGGCTTCCCTTGTAACCAGAAAAACTTAAAAATAAATAGCAAGGAAATTCTTTATCTCGGATGCCCATTTACGTTTAACTTGGGGTCTGAACACCACCCAAAAGCGTCTCATCTGTTGGGGCAGCGGTGGACATCTAATTCAGGGGTCCCCACATTTTCTGGGGGGGATCTTTTTACCCCATTTCACCAGAGGCTTAATTAAGGCCATAAAGTGGGGAGGGGCTAAGGCCTCAGTGAGTGTGAGGTGGAGTGGGGGATCACCCCTGGAAATGCCCAAGGTTCATCCCAGAATCCCCAAGGGGGCCTGCTGGTAGCCAGAGTTGCCCAGCCTCCTATGGACAAGGTGAGGTCCATCTGAGGCCACTTTGGGTCAGCGGGGATGGAGCTTTATTCTCCCAAGTTCCCGAGACCCAACAGACCCCTAAATCCACCCTCCTTCGGTTCCATGAGTCTCATTGTCCCTGTGCCCTCTCTCCTTTGCGTCAGGTGAAAATCACGCTTGGTCAGAATTTCCCGTGGAAGCCCCTTGAGAAGGCACTAAGTTGAAGACCAGGGTGGAACAGATGCCCAGGTCTGAGGACAAACACCTAGCCCAGTGGTCGGCCTCGAAGGAGGGCCCAGCCTGGTGAAAAATAGGCCTCCTCACACTCTGGAATTACACTCAGGGGCAAGACAATCTCGCCGAGTTGGGCAGGGGCAGCAGCTGATCAGACCCAGGCATCCCCCTTGGGCTTACTCAGGAGGGATAGTCTCCCTGCATGGCACAGGGCGTGGGCCTGCCTCAACGATTAAAATGGTCATTTTTTTTTTTAAAGATATTTATTTATCTGATAGAGAGAGACACAGCGAGAGAGGGAACACAAGCAGGGGGAGTGGCAGAGGGAGAAGCAGGCTTCCCGCGGAGCAGGGAGCCCGATGCGGGCCTCGATCCCAGGACCCTGGGATCACGACCTGAGCCGAAGGCAGACGCTTAACGACTGAGCCACCCAGGCGCCCTAAAATGGTCATTTCTCACTCCCGGGACGGTAGAGTTGAATCTCTACATTAAATAATGTGAACTCCTTGTACTCGGAGGCTCTCAGATGGTGTCAAGGCCCCCGTCCCTGAGCCTTGACCCTGCATACATCTATTGCCTTTTCTGCCTGCCACCTCCTAGGGCTGAGTTGACCTGCTTCAGCCCAGATATGCCTCCCTCCTTTCCCGAGGCCATCCCCACCCCATGAACCACAGACTGCACAGTGAGAGGCTGTGACCTTCTGGGGCTGGGGCCCCTCCAGCAAACACCACCCCAGACACTTCAGTGGGGGATCTGTCCCTTCAGTGACCACCACCCATTTCCTCTCCCTCACTCTTCACTTGCAATAACAAGAATGTATTTTCTTTTACATATCTGGAAAAAAATAATGCATTTCTTTGGTTTGGTTTATAGTTCTGTTTTTAAACAAATAAAGGCCTGTTATTCTGGCCGGCTGCCGTCCGCAGTCTGATAAGGATTATTGAACCTCTGGTCTGTCCTCGCTGGGGGAGGAGGGTGGGGGCATAAGATGGAACAGGAATTGGGGGTTGGGGGGGAAGGGTAAAACTGGCCGAGGGGAAAGTGTCTCCAAACCCCTGGGGGCTTGGAAGGAATCAGGGGGACTTCCAGCCCAAGAGGGCCATTTGTGTCCACCCCACGATGATCTCACACGTGGTGTCTGGATGCAGGAAATGCCCTCAGGAGAGCCAACCACGTGGGTCTCTTCGGAAGGCCACATTCAGTAACGTCACGTCTGTAGCGTGCCATCAGCCACAGTGGGAGTACGTAACCCCAGGAAGGGCCCGTGCTGCAAGTGGGACTCCCCTCCCCTAAGAGCCTGTTGTCAAACCTTCATCAGCACACCACTGACCATCCCCAGGCCCCGGTGGTCTCTGTCGCAGTGACGCTGAGCTATCTACCTGTCTATCTGATTCCTGGGGCCTGTGGGGGTTCATCCGCAGGACCAGAAACACCTTCTCTGCTGGGCAGGGGGCAGATAGGAAAAAATGGGCTCATGGTGAACCCAGACCTGGGCCGTGGGTAATGTGAATCTAGGGGGGCATGGACAGAGAAACAACTATGAAGCAGATTTAGGAGGACAGAGATAAAGTTCAGATGGATTCTTCTTTAGAAAATAAAAAGATTTTCCTTAAAACTCAGTCCTTCTTCAGCTTTTCGGAATGTTCCACAAGTTAGGTTGCAGAGAGGTGTGATGTCACTGATCCATCCCTGTCCTCCAGAAAGGGCCCCAACACCCAGCTTCCAGGCCAGCCGCAGGGAGGACAAAGCCTTTTCTGAAAACACTGCCCACAGCCCGGGCCCCGGGCTGGACGGAGACCACCAGCCTCACCACCCTTGCCCTACCTTGCTACGTTATATTTAAATCACCTAAGCTTTTCCCTTTCACTCGGCTGAATACTCGGCTATCATTTATAAAAACACACACCAAATCCCTGAACTACACTTTCCAATCTCAAACCCATTTGTTGTTTTCGGCGTCCTCAGGGAGGCCCGGGCCACTGGGACGGGTGGCCTTTGTAGCTGGGCCAGTGACGCAGCCCAGATGCTCAGGCCGGGCTGCACAGAAGGACCTGTCTGAACCCCCAGAAACCTGGTGTAAAAATCCACTGAGTCCCTCACCCTTTCGTTGCTGTTTTATCCTCTTAGTTGTTGCTGGCTTGGACCCCCTTTTGTGTGACTCGCATGAAGATGGCTGTAGGATCAAAAGCTAGGTGGTCAGGAGGTCAGCAGAGGGCACTCAGTTAGCTCTGTGCCGACGCCCTTCCAGTTAAAATGGGGCTGGACAGCTGGAGGCCTGGACATCACAAAGGAGCGAGCTTGGAAGATCGCGGCCAGCAGCTGAGAGGTGCCTGGGGCACGGGGCTGCTGTGCCCGGTGGCGCCAGATACCACAGGGCGGCGCAGAAGCCATGGACATGACCCAGTCCTGCCCACTGAATGGGGGGGGGTGTCACCTCTGTCCCCGTTCCCAGTGACAGCCAGGCTGTCAGATATGTTCCTGCAGATGACGAGGGTCTCCTGCCAACTCAGCCTTCTGGCCCCTGGGCATTTTCAGCACACAGTACGCCATTCTCGCCCAACGTGTGGCCAACTCGGCCAATCCCAAACCGAGGTGGGCTGGACAGCCTGTGGGAAAGACCCAGAAAGCCCGGCTCGCTGCCCCCAGACCCTGCTGGCTGGGATCAGGCTGCTTCATCCCTCTCTGCTCTGGCGACAGGCAGCTCTTGGATGACAAAGTGCCTTGCAAGGAACGGGCCCTGGGGGAGAGGACGCACTGGTTGTTTGTTACTCCATGTGGGACGCGTTAGAAAGAAATACGTTCAATAGACCAGATGAAGGGGTGGCCAAAACCGCTGCTCTGGGGGAGCTGTCGACTGCTTCCCTGCTTGGCCTCGGGGGGCCTGGCTTGAGTCCGCAAACCCCACCTTCCCGAAACCTCAGAGGGTTGGGGTTTTGGCGCACAGGGGATGGGCTTCCTTTCAGAGAGAGGAGTGAGGGGAGGTGGGGCGGGAGGAGAGCATGGGCCAGAAAGACAGACACACAGGGACCTTGGAAGATGAGTCCAGGGACAGGGAGTGACAGAGATGGATGAGAACCCGAGCCAGTGACACATCGGAAGAACCACTCGGACACGAGAGAAAGGAGCAGAGACAGGGATGGACACACAGAGACAAGGAGAGCAGACAGACAGACTGCGGGATGGAGGAGGGAGGCGCTGAGTCTTTTCTCAGACCCCTCCTGCCCCTCTCCACAGCGGCCCCCCCAGCAACTGGCAGGGGGACAGGGGGGGTCTCTGGAGTCGCTGAGCCTGGCGTGGCCCCTGGGGGTTGGAGACAGTTTGGAGAATGAACAAAGCCACCCCTTCTCCCGGGGCCACTGGGAGGCATGTAGGGCACCTAGAGGCTCAGGGGAGCCCAGATCACCTCCAGCCCAGGTGCATACCCCCCACCACAATCACTCCCTCTCCCCCACTCCCCAGGGCTCCCCAGAGGGAAGCAAATCTGGGCCACCGCCCTAGTCCCTCTCACAGGGTCAGCAGGGGTGCATGACCCTCCAGGCCCTGCCCGGTTCTCGAAGCCCCCTGCAGGTCTGGGATTACCTGGAGAACCTCCCTCGGGGTTCGGGAGCCTGTCAGCACCGAGGACACAGAGGCACAGAGACCCACCTGACCGCTGAGTGATGAAGATCATGGCCTGCTGGGGGCTGGGCTCCTAAGTCCCAGGGGCACTCACTCGTGGACACCTGACTGCCAGCAAAGCGGAAGAGACAAGCCGTTAGCTGAGGTGGCCCCCCTTTCCCAGGCCCTGAGGACCATCCCACCCGCCACTCTTCCTCCTGTACTCTCCTTAGTAAGCTGGGAGGTCCCCACTGCTGCAAAACACTTCCTCCACTCGGGACACATCCTCCTTGCCAAGCACGGTCCTCGGGGCCGGAAGGTTCCTAACTCAGCGCAGGGGACATTGGCCGTACGGGGCAGCTGCAGTTGTTGGACCAGTTCAACAGACGAGGAACAGACTCAGAGAGATTAAGTAACTTGCCCAAGGTCACACAGCTAGTAAGTGGCAGCCCCCCAATCCCAGCCCTCCCCATCCCATCTCTCTCTGCGTCCAAAGCCGGATCTCGTACCAAACGTGTGGTACACCACCTGGAGAACAATGGGAGAGGCCCGAAGAGTTGAACACATATTCAGAGGAAATGAGCAAAACCCAGGACTTGATTGTTTAGGTTGAGATTTGAGAAGGGTTTGTATTGCTGGAAAACACAGCCCTTCCTGACTGACCTTATCGAATGGTTGTCGGGGATGGATTGGGTTTCATTTTTATTCCTGTGTGTTCACTGGCCCTGTGATTGGGCAATTTCCCTCTTCTCTCCTGGACAGTAGGCTCCCGCAAGGCCTGCAAAGGTCCAGTACTTTACACTCGGTAGCTCCTCAATCACTATGTGGTGAGTGAACAAGTGCCTGGTTCTAGAATTCAAGTCAGAGAGAGAGAGCACGCACTGGAAAGGGCGGGGTGGCCCTCAGGTTCAGGAGCAAATATGCTGCCATGATTTCCCCTCCTGTGCCCACTACAGACATCACTAATCGATCGAGCCACTCTTTCCCACAGAGCCAGCGTTCAGCCTGGCCGTCTTCCTCCACACAGCGCTCTGGCCACCACTGCTAGGGATGATGGCAACGTCGCGATGCTGTTGGTGGCCGGGCCCACCTCCAGGTGCTGCAGGTCTTGGCTGGTGAGGACTCATAGGTGCGTCTTCTCGGGAGGGGTGCCCCCAAGCCTCATCCGGGGGTGCCTGGGAGGTTTGCAGCTCTCCCTCCTGGCCCCTGTGGCCAACGGCTGACTGATGCAGGCCTGCCACGGTCTAGCACCAGCACCACCTCCATGCTGCAATGCTCGCCCCTGGCCCCACAGCGCCCGGCTGAGGCTGAACGGCTCCAGAAAGCACATCTTCACCCAGCTTCTTCCACTTTGAGAAGCCAAACCGCAACAGTACTAAATGTATCGAGTATTGCCTTCGTGCTAGGCACCGTGAGAGATGCTTTATACACCTTGTCACAGCAATTCATGAAGTTGGGATTCTTACTCCCATTTTACAGCTGATAAAACTGAGGCCTAGAGTGGGTAACTAATTCCAAGTCATGTCCCTGGTGGACTCCAGAGCCAGGACTCAAGGCCAGTTCTCTCTGTCCCCAAGGTGCATGCTCTTTAGCACCACACTGAGAAAGATGCTTCTTCCCTCTTCCCCTTCCTGCTTCTCAAGCTTTGTAGGAACAGGGGGAGACTACTGAAAGCTTCGGTGGGCTTCAGTGAGTGCTTAGTTTGATTTGGTTAGGGCAAGGGGGGCACTTCTGGGTTTGGGGTGACTTGCCAACCTGCCCGTGGCCTTGTTGTCCAGCCACAGCTTTGTGCCCAGGCGGCTCTGGTCTCAGGCTGGCTGCCTATCGCTGCAGAGTCCCCAGGCCACCCGAGGGCCACCTCCCAGGAGAGGCAGTGCTGACCCTGGAAAACTGATCGCCATCTGCTCTGTCCTGTGACAGCGTCAGCCCTCTGCGGAGGGAACAGAAGGAAGGAAAGTGGACCCGACGTTACAAAACGGGAAGAGTGGACGTGAGAGGCTTCGGCCCAGGTAGAAGGGGCAGGGGAGGGTGATGAGGGCAGGGGGCCGTCCGCCTACTGCAGGTGTGTTCCTTCTTCCAAGGGAGCAGGCGGCTCTCCTCCGGGAGGTCTGCCCAGAGCCCCGTCCGGAGGAGGGGGGCAAAGGGACCAGCTGGCCCCCTCCTGCCCTCCTGCCCTCCTGCCCTCCTAGGGGCACTGAGAACACGCACTCGCCCTTCTCCCTCGGAAGGATCCCTGGCTGTAGTGAGGACCAGAAGGACTTTTGGACGCAGGGCCCGGGGAGAGGAGGTGGCCCCACTGTCTGACAAGAGGCACCTGCAGGGTGGGCAGAGTGTGGGCACTGGCTTCAGCGGTGTTTGGGGTAAATCTCTGGAACCCACCGAAGCGATCATTTATAGGAGACTGATTGAAGGAATCTATATGGGCCACACCTACAAATACCACATAGATAAAATGTGAAGAGGAAAATCTATATGCACTGGTCCGGGACCCAACTTCACAATGAAAAAAGCCAGGTGGAAAGTAGTCTATATAGACCTCATTTCGAGTCAGACAGAAAGAAATATATATACGCAGAGAATATCTCTAGGGAACGTCACAGGAAATATAAACTCTTCCACTGGGTAAAGGGGATAGTTTTTACAAAATAAAAACAAAACACAAAAGAAAAGACAAAGGGCGCCTGGGTGGCTCAGTCAGTGAAGCGTCTGCCTTCGGCTCAGGTCACGATCCCAGGGTCCTGGGATCGAGCCCCGCATCGGGCTCCCTGCTCGGCGGGAAGCCTGCTTCTCCCTCTCCCTCTGCCCCTACCCTTGCTCGTGTACTCTTCCGCTCATGCTCTCTCTCAAATAAATAAAATCTTAAAGAAAGAAAAAAAACAAAACAAAACAGTGAGGCCCATGGAACCAGAGAGACCTGGGTTTTGAGTCCTGGCTGGCTGATTTCAGATAGATTCTTCCACCGCTCCAAACCTCAGTGTCCCCTTCTGTGAGGTAGGGATAATAATCATAATGATAGGGAGATGGGTGGTTGGGAGAATTGAGTAAGAAATGCACTCAGTACATGACACCCTCAGTATTGTTATTATCTTTATTAATAAAGACCCCTCACACAGGCCCCTGTTCCCTGGGTGGTCAGTGGGCAGACAAGTCTGAAACCAGGTGGTTCTCTTCATCCAGGGGCTGTCGGGCTGACTGCCTTGAGGTGGGACACCTGCACACGTCACTGGGCTCGCCCTCAGGGGCCGCAGGGACAAGACCACCCACCCACCTTCCACGTGGTAGGCACGATGGAGGACCCAGCGAGGAAAGTGGCTCATCCATCACCCAGCGTGCGGCTCAGAGAGAACCACACACCCTCTGTGCCCAGGTTCCTAGGCTCCAAGACAGGGATTACCTCCTAGCCTGCCCACCCCCTGGAGCCGAGCAGTTCTTTAAAGATGGGACCAAACTGTAAAGTGCTTTGCAAAAGACACTGGAGCCCAGAGGAAGCGCTTTCCCCAAGATCACACAGCAAAAATACTGAAAGGTTGTTTGTTTTCAGGCCTTTGGATGACTCATAAGGATTTGTTTTGGGGGAAAAAGGCTCTGTTGCTAAACAAGTTTGGGGAAACCACAGGTTCATGCTCTATTGCTTCTCCTCACACCCTGGCTTCCTAGGGAACAGATCATTCAAACCGAAAACAGGGATGAGACCTACGAGTTCCAAAGAGCAAAACAGGAAATGGCCTCAGCTGGAAAAGGAGAAAGAGGGCCCTCTCTGATCTCCTCCTACAGACCCCCTACAAAGACGTGGCTCCCCCGGGACAGGAAGGCACCACACCTCTGTAACAACCCGGAGCCAGAGATAGGAGTGTGGTCTTGACCTCAGGGATGTGCGGGAGAAATGGCTCCCGCTGTTCTTGGCTTCTGTCTGGGAAGGGGTGCCGCTGTGACCTTGTGACCGAATTCAAGGGACAGCATCACTGTCTCCATAGCCCACCCCAGCCCCAAACCCTTACCAGCCCTGCGCATCCACCCTCCATCCACTTCTTGGTCTTAATTTGAAAACACAGGTCACATATCATGTCATCTAAATATTTCAGTGTGCATCTCCAAAAGTTAGGGACTTTTAAAAGAAACATGACCACAGCAATATTGTCTCTCTCTCTCTCACACACACACACACACAAGAGTAGAGTTTTTCTTTTTTTAATTTTTTTTAAGATTTTATTTATTTGACAGAGAGAGCACAAGCAGGGAGAATGGCAGGCAGAGGGAGAAGCAGGCTCCCCGATGAGCAAGGAGCCCGATGCGGGGGTCCACCCCAGGACCTTGGGATCATGACCTGAGCTGATGGCAGATGCTTAACCAACCGAGCCACCCAGGCACCCCAAGAACAGAGTTTTTAAAACCTAACACTACGTTCTCTAATAAAAATAATAAGCTAAAATTTACTATTTGCCGCATTCTGGATTTACGTTTGAGCCCACTGACACCACCCACCTGCCCTCTGCAGTAGTTATGTGTTGATATGCCCTACCCAAAATTTCCACACTGGTTCCCCTGCAAAATGCCCATACTTCCTCCCTCCTTTAGCTTACATTTTCCTACATGTTAAATAAAAACTTTGAATTTTGTAATAATTATAGATTCAGAGCAAGTGGTAAAGACAGTATGGAGGGGTCTCTTGCAGCCTTTACTCAGTTTCCCCCAACGGCTGCATCTCACGTCATGATAGTACCTCGGCAAAGCTAGGAAATTGACATTGGTCCAATGCGTGTGTATAGTTTTATGCCATTTTTATTTGTGTGTAGATTTGTGTAACCACCACTGCTACCAAGGTACAGAACTATTCTATCATCACAAAGATCTCTCTCATGCTACAGTCACCCCCCGGCCCCGCCAAAGCTCTGGAAACTTTTTACCTGTCCCTCATCTCTATAATTTGAGAATGAGGTCCTTCCAGGTTGTGAGTCTCAATACTCCCTTTTTTTTGCTGAGCAGTATTCCACGATTTTGGACGTATGACAATTTAACCATTCACTTATCAAAGGACATCGGTTCCCCTGCTTTATTGTTTTCTCCTGAGCATTTTTGACAAACAGACTTTGTATTTATTTCTGTGTCTTATTGAGTTTCCGTACCCCGTCTGGAAGGTCAGCCCCCTTAATAAGCTGGGACTTTTGCCTCTTTTGTTCATTGTCGCAGCTCTAGGGCCAGTGGCTGGGCCTGGCCTGCAGGAGGAGCTCAGTGAACGTTTGCAGAGGGAAGATTGCATGGGTTTTACAGAGGAAGAGATTTAGATGTAGGGACCGTAAGTGACCTGCCCAGTGTCCTAGAGCCAGTGGGTTGCAGAGCTGGGTCTCACACCAGCTCCCTTGGCTCAGAGCCCCAGGCTCAGCCGCATGCCGGGCCCTGCTTCGTATTCTCTCTGGCCAAGCATGGGCAAAGTGTTTCCCATCTCTGTGTTTCCCTTGGCTTAAAGGACACCAGCAGGGGTTTTCAAATGGAACTTTACTGATGACCCGCAAAGCCAAAGGGAAATAAACAAGGGAAACGTGAGGACTTATAAAGTGTTGAACTTGTGAAATAGATTCTTTCTTTCTTTTTTTAAGGAGTGTGAAGATTGAATGAGATAAAGCATAGAAAATGCTTCAGATAGTGCCTGGGACATAAGTATATACGGAATAAATGTTACTCTTTTCCTTCCCTTGCTCCTCATTTCCTAAGTTCCTGGAAGAGCGTTAAGTGCTATTAGGGCACAAGAGTATAAAAGGCAGTTCATACCCTTAAGGAATTTGTAATCTAACTGGGAAGACGAGGTAAAAGGCTTTGTATAGAGTGAAGCACAACAAGAGTGTAACACACTATTAATATAATTATATATTAATATTAATATCAATGACTACATTTGTTTCCTATTTCTGCTGTAACAAATTACCACAAACTTAGGAGCTTAAAACGACACATGTTTATGATCTCTCATCCCGGAGGGCAGCCGAGAGCGGGCTGGCAGGGCGGTCAGGTGTCCTCGGCAGGTGGGGAAGGTCAGTTGAAAGCTGCCGATACTCGCAGTGCTCTGGGACCTATACTGGCCTAGAATACGTTGATAAAATATTTTTTAAATAATGATAGGAATGAAAACCGTAAAGGAAAATAAGCTTCATGTCAGGAGACCCCACAGGACTCCAGTGCTTCGTCTGGGCTACTCCGTTCACATCTCCCCTCCCGGCTCCCAGCTAGCAGGTAGGAAGCACGGGGGGGGATGGGAGGCCCTTGATGGCAAAGCAACACTGGGGAACTTGTCAGGGTGAAGGAAATGTCCTGTATCTTGACTGTATACGTTTGTTAAAACTCACTGCATTGTACATTTACAATCGTTGAATTTCATTGTATGTGATTATGTGATAATCAAGCCAATGAAAAGCATCCTCGGGAGGGCTTGTTCAACAGCCTGATGTTGAAGCCCTTAGTGCTCTCTCTGGTCTACGCTGAAGTTTTGGGTAGGGCTCAGTAGCACCGGAGGCCTCTCCCTTTGTCTCTGTAATCAGTTCTCCTCCTATCTCCTGTATGATGCGCTTCTAGGGCTCTGGGAATGCGCCCAAATCCCGAGGTGTTTAGGGAAGGGAACCGGTCGGATGTGAGCCCAAGACACCAGAAGCTTCTCCCACAGGGAGTTGTGCAAAGATGACTAGAGATTTTCAGATAGAACCTGCTGGGCTATTTCAGCATGCAACCGGCAGCCGTCAGGAGCCCTGAGGCCAGGAGGCCCAACCCAGGGGTCCCTAAGGGACCCAGGGAGCCGCCTCTGCCAGACACCCCCAGGACAGTCTTGAGACCCAGGTGCAGCTGTGGAGGTGCCATGACAGCCGGTCAGGGGACCGAGTGGGCGGGGGCCCAGGGAGCTGGAGCGCGCCAGCCAGGGGCAGTCTGACCACACCCAGAGCCTGGTGACCCGGCCCTGATGTGTCCTAGCATGCTCTCCGCCCCCCCCCCCCCCACCCCAGGGGAGTCGAGTATAAAGGCTGGTGCCGGTGCCACAGAGGTTACAGATGGCCTATGGGACGGTGGCTCTGCCATCCCCCTACATCGTTCCTGGATCCCAGCGCTGCCCTCAGGATACTGTGGACAAGCCGATCCTTACACAAGCTTAGCGGCTTGAAACAATATACACTTGGTTCTGGAGATCAGAAGCTGGCGTGGCTGTCACCGGGCTAGAAGCAAGGTGTCGGCCTGGTTATGTTCCTTCTGGGGATCCTAGGGGAGAATCTGTTTTAAGGCCTCTTCTAGCTTCTAAAGGCCGCCTGCATTCCTTGGCTTGCGGCCCCCACCTCCATCTCTGGGGCCAGCGACAGCCAGTCAAGGTTTCCTCACATCCCTCTGACACGGACTGTTCTGCCTCCTCCTCCACTCTTTTTTTAAGATTTGAGAGAAAGAGAAAGTGCATGCACGTGTGGGGGTGGGGACAGGGCAGAGAGACAGAGAGAATCTCAAGCAGACACCCCGCTGAGCACAGAGCCCTAAGACGCGGGGCTGGATCCCCTGACCCTGAGATGGTGACCTGAGCTGAAACCAAGAGTCGGACACTTAACCGACTGAGCCCCCCAGGTGCCCCTTTCCTCTTCCACTCTTAAGGACCCTTGAGATTATATTTATATTGCCCACCTCCTCACCCCTGGTAATTCAGAACAGCCTCCCTATTTTAAGGTTAGCTGCTCGGCAACCTGAATTCCACCTGGCCAGACGACACAACATCTGTAGGTTCCAGGGTCACTGTTCTGCCTGACACACTCAAGGAGCTCATGCTCTAATGGAGGAGAGAGGCTTATCAACAGCTCAGCTCAACACCACATGGGTAAGAGCACGTAGGGAGGGCAGCCGACCCAGGCAGGCAAGGTATCGCTCCCCAGAGAAGGGTGGCCGACTGAGGACCCGAATGACAAGTAGGAGTCAGTCAGAGGGCGGTGCAGGCAGGGGCCCAGCATGTGCAAAGGCCGGGAGGTGAGTGGGGAGAGGCGGTAATGGGGGGCTACAGAGGGAGACAATGATTAGCTTGTGCTCTGGAATAAGCATGCCGTCTATAGCCCTCAGCCCCTCTTGGAAGCTCACCTTCTTACAGTATACGAAGAAAAAGAGCCCGGGGGTGGTAATCCACAGAGCAGCTGCTTCACGCGTGAGACCCCTCCCCGGCTCACTCGTCCTTGTCTGGGCCCGTGCCCCGCTGCCACGGGCTCTGCCTGTTCTCCCAAATCACCCGAACGCTGCAGAGGGGCCTGGTGCCGAAGGCTCCAGGCTTCAGTCTCCCCGCCTCCCCACACGGGAGGCCCTCCTGAAGGTGGGACACAGAAGGAATTACGTCACAGGACGGGAGGACACAGCTTGAAACTGGACCTAACATACGCGCCCATGACCCAAAGACGCAGAGTCAGCCCTGCCCAGGGGTTTTCCCAGGGACACACCCCAGGTCCAAGCCTTCTCTCAAGGCTGACACTTTGCGAGGAGCGGCTCCAGAGCCGACCTACCTCTCCCACCCACTTCCTAAACCTTTAGTCACCCAGAAGGTTGGTCTTGTTTTCCAACTGGCTACTTTTGCTCACTAGTGCCATTCAAGAACTTAGCACATAGACAGGGCCCTGAGTTTCTCTGAACATTCTCTGTGTGGGGTGGGGGCGGGGGGGTGCACAGCAGCACCAGCGCCCCAGTGAGTTTTCACCAAATTCCCTCCATGGAAGCCTCCAGAGCTTCTCCCAGACTTCAGGGGTGTAACTAATAATGGATCGGTGACCACCCCACAAGTCCCAGAGTGCGAGCCTCAGAGCCAGGGCAACCCGAATCTCTATCTGGAAAGGGGACCTTTTGCAAAGGCAGAATCAGAATCATCTGCCCAGACTCCTTGCTCCTGACTGGGCGTTCACGTAATGATGCCAAGCTGTTCTTCCCCTGGCCCCGCTGGTTACGCAGACTGGCAGAAGCTTGTCTCTGCTTAATTTGTTAATTTGCTAGTTAATTTGTCTGCAGCATCTTATCTCCCTCCCACTCTCTCTCTCTCAGAGACCATCTTCCACTTGTGGGCAAACCCTTGGGGTGGGGGAAATGCTTATTCGTGTCACATAGGGGGGGAAAAAAGCCCATTAGAGGGGTACGTTTTCTGTCTTGGCTGCCTTTTTGAGAATGAATTAGAAGGAGGCAGGTGTGGGAAGAGGAAAATCATTTCCCCTCCTCCTGGTACATCTAGTGGAAGGGGCCCCTCCCCGCCCCTTGGTCAGACACATCCAGCACCTACCTGTCTTTGAAAAGAGGCATAAATAATCCAATAGGAGTTACATGAAATCATAAAAAGTGCTCACTTAAACCCAGAGAAGGCAGAAAAGGAGGAAAAGAGAAACAAAGAACAAATGGAACAGATAGAAAAGAGCTAATAAGATGGTAGATTTTAATCCACCCACATTTCTAATTTTTTAAAGCTTTTATTCAAATTCTAGTTAATACATATTAGTTTCAGGTGTACAATATATTGATTCAACGTATCCATACAACACCTGGTGCTCATCCCAAGTTCCCTCAATCTCCATCACGTTTCACCCATCCCCCACCTACCTCCCCTCTGGTCACCATCAGTGCCTTCTCTATAGTTAAGAGTCTTTTCTTGGTTTACATCTCTCTCCTCCCCCCCGCCCTTTGTTCATCTGTTTTCTTTCTTAAATTCCACACATGAGTGAGATCATATGGTATTTGTCTTTCTCTGACTGACTTATTTCACTCAGCATAATACACCCTAGCTCTATCTATGTGGTTGCAAATGGCAAGGTATTCTTTTTATGGCTGAGTAATATTCCACTGTGTGTGTGTGTGTGTGTGTGTGTGTGTGTATACATACATACGTATATACATCCACACACCACGTCTGCTTTATCCATTCATCAGTGGGTAGACATGTGGGCTGTTTCCACGGTTTGGCTATTGTTGATAATGCTATCACATTGGGGTGCATGTGCCCCCTTGAATTCGTATTTTTGTATCCTTTGGGTGAATACCTAGTAGTGCAATTGCTGTATCATTATTTTAAACGTGATTAGTCCAAACATACCAGTTAAAAGAGAGAGTGCCTGATTGAATAAAAAAGCAAGACCCGACTCTAGGTGGCCCACAAGAAACCCACTTTAAATATAAAATAGTTTCCCCAGGCTTGCTGAGTGTATTTTCTCCCAGTAGCTGAAAAATCTATTTGCTTTGAAGACCTCTACTTCCAAGTTTGGGCAAAAGTCAAGTTCAGCTTTTTTCCAGGCTTAGATAAGCTCCATAATATTGGGGGTCTGAGGTTTGGCCTCCCCCCGAACCCAGTGTTATCTTGTGTGTAGTTTACTTGGAAATATGTTATGGTATAAACAGTGGACTAATACATGTGTGGAAATTAACTTCAGTCCACACCTGTGCGTACTTAGCTTACTCAGACCCTCATCAGGAATCCACGCTCCCAGTGTGGATGTGAGCGCTCCAAATATGGCTGCGCATTCTGCACAAGGGGTCTGACTTAGCAAAAGGAGGTTAGAGATCATTTTCTATGAAGAAATGAGTGACGCTCAGATATGTGGTTGGCTAGAAAGAATAGCAACCCTAATCCTGCTGGGGTTTTGATTAGAATTGCCTGGCATCTATAGTTAAAATGGGGAAATGGAGATCTTTACAATATGGAGCATCCCAATTCATGAGCATGGCATATTTGTATCTTTCTTTTCTTTCAGCAATAATTTTTTAGTTTTAGCCTGGAAGTACTTTACATTTTTTGTCAAGTTTATCCCTACGCATTTTATGGTTTTTGATGCTATTTTTAAATTTTTTCTGTTTGTTACCAATACAGAGGTGTATAATTGATTTCTGTACATTGACTTCGTGTCCTGAGACCTTGCCAAATTTTTCAGATTTCCTGTGTGCATGTGTTGGTGTTTGTTTTTGTCTTTGTTTTCGCTAGATCCCTTTGGATTTCTTTTGTATACAATTATGTTATTTCTAAATAGACTGAAAGACAAAGACTGGGAGAAAATAAACTCTTTCCCCCTTAATACATTACTAAGAACCTCTAATACGTTAATTAGAAGTCCTTCCTTTTTTCCTTTTAGGGAGAATGTGTTCAGAATTTCACTCCCAAATATGATGTTAGCTGTAGAGTTTTTGTAGATGCTTTACCAGGTTAAGGAAATTCCCGTCTATCTTACATTTTCTGAGAGTTTTTATCATGAATGAGTGCTCAGGGTTTTTTTTCCCTCAAGTGCTTTTTCTGCATGTTTTGAGATGATATGATTGTTCTTCGTTCTGTTAATGGGTCGCATTGCATGGATAGGTTTTTGAATGTTAAACTTGTATTCCTGGCATCAACCCCATCAATTCTTCAACAAATGGGACTTGATGCTTTCACATTATTTATTAGTTTTCCAAATAACCTGTTAGTTCTTTAGACCTTTCTAAATGTGACAATGTTGAATTTTACTTGAGCCCTGTGGTCCTGGAGAACAGAGATGGTTAAGGGAGTCCCACTCACCATTTTGTGTTCTGGGAAAACAGTAAAAAAAACCACCCTTCTCCTTGCGTGCGGACTTAGAGAAACCCCAGGGATGCCCCTCCCCCTACTTGTTTACCTATGACCAGGCCTGACACAGGCCCTCCAAATTCCCATCCTTTGCCTCATAAATGATTAGCTGAGCCACCAGTCCCCACTGATCCATCCGAACAAAGTGCTTGCTAACCAAACTTTGGTTCGGTTTCTCTCCTTGCTCCAGGACCCAGAACTCTGGCCCATCTTCATTCAGCCTGAGCCGGCACACAGCCCCTTCTGAGAATAGGTTGGCCTCAGGGTAAGGCATTCTCTTCTAGAAAGATCTGGGTGTGGGGAAGTGGGATGTGAGGAGCCTTGTTTACTCCTCTCCACGAAGCAGACCCCCTTTGGCCTGACCCTTGAGACCTTGCAGATCCGAGGGTCAGAGTGTCCTCTCGCCTGCTGTATCTCCCCACTGCTGCAATAGCCTTTCAAGTAAAAGCCTCTCCTCGCTAAAGCCAGATTTGTTTTCCATTTGATACTTGCACCCAAGGTCAAGTCTACAAGACAAGGCACATTCAACAAAGTCTGGTTTTTATACCTGTCCCCTCATGCTGTCCCCTGTTGGCCATCTCTCCCTATAGGTAACTTTATTTTTTTCAGTTTTGGCTTGATCTCTTTTTAAAAGATTTTTTTCATTTGAGAGAGAGAGAGAGAGAGAGAGAGAGAGAGAGAGAGAAGCAGGCTTCCCGCTGAGCAGGACCCTGGGATCATGACCTGAGCCGAAGGCAGTCGCTTCACTGACCGAGCCACCCAGGTGCCCCTCCTCTCATTTTTTAAAAGCAGGCGGCCATGCGATTATATACCGTCGTGTCCTTGCTCCCATTTTTAAAGAACAAAGGCGGCCAATGATACACACCATTTCCCGTTTATAGGTAAGAGCCTCAACCACCTACACCTCTGCAGTCTCCACCTACAAAGCTGCCGGCAGGGAGTTTAAATGAGATTGCCAGGAGGGGAAAGCACTTTGTCAATCAGCCATCCTCCAACTTGAGTGAGCAGGGGAATCACCTGCAGGCCTGTTACCGGCTCCCCCACCAGAGCTCCTGATTAGATCCGGGGTGGGGGTTGAGAATGCCGATCTCACCAGTCCCTGGGGTGGTGGCCGCTGCTGGTCCAGGGGCCAGACTTTGAGAACCGGTGGTAGGAACGCCCCTCAAGGGCAGCGCAAATGGGAGTATGAATAAGACACGTCTGAGTACAACGCCTGAAGGGGACAACCGTTTGAACGTAGGTCCTGCTTTGACTGCAGACCTTGGCCTGACATTAGGGTGTAGGCCTCTCTTCTCAAAGGGTAGTCCTTAGACCAGCAGCTTTTCCTGGGAGCTTGTTAGAAATGCAGACCCAGACTCAGACCTACTGAGTCAGGATCTGCATCTTATCACACCGCCCAGGTGAGTCTGTGCTCCTCGAAGTGTGAGAGGCCCTGCGCTGTGCCCTGTGGTTTTCCGGCCAGTGGTGGCCCATGTCCCTAGGATACAGGGTCCAGGAGGGCAGGGGCTTTTTCTGATTTGGTTCTGAGTGCCATGGATAAAGTAGGAGTTCAACAAACTCCTGGTGACTGAGTAGGGAGGAGAACTCAGCCTCCAGGCATCTGAACAGGCCTCTTTTCCCCCCCAGGCCGTGGAGCCGGGCCCCTGACCGCTGAGTGAGGCCGGCGTCCAGGTGGTGCCAGGAGTCCTGGCTTGCCGCCCATTGAGTGCCTGTTCCCAAGGCCCCGACCTTCTCTCCTCCTCACGGTCTCCGGGAAGGGCGTTTAGATCCTGATACCCTATGGACGCCCCTCCTGGAGGGAGAGCAGCCTGAAGCTCCTTGGGTGCCCTGGGGATGCCCGCTTTGAACCTTTCGTGGAAATGAATTAGTTGGAAACCATTTTGGTGCCCTCACTTACGAAACCCACAGCTGTCCGGAGCGAGAGAAGGGAAGGGGCCTGAGTGGTTGGAGGAGGTGAGGGAAGGGCGCCGCCTGGGTCCGTCTGCCTGGGAAGATGTCAAAGTTGCCGGGCAGAGGGGTGGAAGGGGTGGGGCGGCCGGTGCTATGGGGCTGGAATTTCTCAGACCGTATGTCCCAGGAGGATGGT
Source organism: Zalophus californianus (assembly GCF_009762305.2). Lineage (NCBI taxonomy): Eukaryota > Metazoa > Chordata > Mammalia > Carnivora > Otariidae > Zalophus > Zalophus californianus. The sequence goes on along the minus strand of NC_045609.1, from coordinate 76,848,128 downwards.
GGCTTCTGTCTGCCAGGGAGGCCGGCTCAGGCAGTGGAGGTTTCTGGAAGGGTGGGAGAAGGTCCCAGAGAGAGCCCCCTGTGAGGGGAGCCCCCCGGGTCAGAGGTTCGGAGCACACCTTTTCCCCCAGTGAATGCTCTCTCGTGGTCAGGGGGAGTCTGGGTGGGCTTGGGGTGGGGCTGAGCCGTAAGGGCTTAAGCAAGACGCTGGGTCGGCAGGTGCTTGCATCTTGGGAGTGACAGCCATGTGCAGACAGAAAGAAACGCAATGCTATTTTCATTAAGGAATTTATTTCTCTTAAAAAACACCACCAGTGGTTCCATCTAGATACAGCAGCACAGTGACCTATTAGACGGAACGTACACAGATTCAGAGCAGCAGAACAAAAGCCGTTATCTTCAGGAAGAACCTCCAAAATGGAACTATTTTCTTTCATCATCAATGTGAAAATTTCCCTGAAAAAAAAACAAAAACAAAAACACAAAACAGAACCCTTTGGATACTAGAAGGATTATTATTTTAACTCTACCAACAGCCACTAAGCTCTTCGACTTGAGAACATTTGCTTTTGATCTATTACAAAAATGATTTATTGACGGACTGGAGAAAGACATCTAGATTCTTCTTTTAGGGAGCGTCTTCCCATCCCGGGGAGAGCTGGCTTTTCAAGTGTTTTAACCACTGTCCCCAGCACGAGACCAGTGGAGAGCCGGGGCCCGCACACTCTGGCCTTCCAAAGGCAACGAGGGAGGCGCCTCAGGGGACGGGGCTGCCCTGTCCTGGTCCCTTGTGACGGAAGGAAGTGAGCTCTCTGCTGGTCGTGACTCAGCTCTGTTGCTTCGGCATGCACGGCGAGGTCACACTCGTTCTCCTTCCAAAGAGAGGCTGTAAAGTTAGGAGGTCCTGTCTCAGAGGGTGAGGCTAGGAGGACAGCACACCACGCAAGAGGTTGTCCTCGGAAGGTGCAGGTGCTCACGCGGACGTGGGAGCATGCCGCGGCCCAAGAGGAGGGCTGACGTCTCCCAGGGGGCACTTCCTCTTCATCTGCGGGCGGGGGGATGTCCGCGAGGCCGCCGGTCCCTTTGGCCAGGCCCGGGATGCCAGGTGCAAGGAGGTTGCAGTGCTCCCTCCGAAGTCATGTCTGTGTCGGGGGCTCACTTGGGAGAGTCGGTGGGAAGCCGATGCCCCAAGCTTTTCAGGGAAGGATGGGGTGTGGAAGAGTGACGAGGAGCTTCGACAGTGGGCAGGGCTCCTTGGGAGGTGTGGAGACCCCGGCTGCTCTGGGGCATGCCCTCCGCGTCGTCAGGGCTCGCTGGGCTCCCGGGCGGGTGGGCCACATCCTGTTGTGCCTTTGATGCCAAGGTGGCGTCCACACGTGTCCCCAGCACTCACCACCATGTGTCGTGGCAGGCTACCTGTCGAGCGTGCGTAAAACCCGGGCACGCTGCTCTCCCCACGGCTTGCCCCTCCAAGACTGAGGGTTTGCTAAGAGCAGCGTATTTCGGGGAACACGCCCTTCTGGGGCCACTGGAAACACAGCAACACTTAGCAGCTGTGCAAGTGAGCAGCCTTCGGAAGCGTGCGGTTTCAAAAGTGACGTTCCCAGCCTAGAAAGAGTCGGGACTGAGTGATATGGGATGGGGTGGCGCTCCCCGTGAAGGCAGGGCACAGGCCTTGGTGCTGTTGTGGGTGGTCTTATGGGAGCCCCACCCCACCCCCGAGGGGGCTTGATAAACCTTTGTCAGTCGTGGTGCTCATGGCAGAGATCACCCCGGTCCCACTGGGGACAGCGGCTTGTCTCCTGAAAAGTGGAAGCAGAGATGTTTCTGCAGGACCCTGCGTCTCACCTCAAAGGCACAAGGTCAGCGAACGTCCAATGAGGAAAATGTCACGCTTGGAGAAAGAGAGGCCCTTCTGTGAAGAGCTCAAATGTTGGGGGGGGGGGGGAATCCATTCACTGCCCGAACGTACCTCATCCCAGGCAGGGGGATGTGTGTGTGGGGGGGAAGGTGGGGTTTGTTTTGTTTTGTTTTTCCTAATTTAAAAATATCTTTTAAAAATGCAGTTCTAGAAAACAAGTTGGAGGAGAAGCTGGGGGTGGGGCAGGACCTTCAGTGACTCGGGGCCTGGGGCACTTGGTGGACAGGTGTGCTGATTTTCAGATGTTGTTTTAAATAATGACTTCCCTTCTCTTGCAGGAAACGAAGTGTCCAAAGGAACAGGAGAGAACAGAGAGGCAGTGGCTCCGGCATCCCATCCTAGGGGCACTCGGTGGGGACAGGCTGCCAACACGAAGGAAGACCCCAGTCATCTTAAGAGGCCCACAGAGGCCCGGGCGTTAGCCTCGTTGGAGCTCCCGGGATGCAGAAACACACGGGGCAGGTGGGTGTTTTCCTTCCTGCTCCTTGAGGATTCTGTACTGCGGTCGGCCAGTGTGGGGCTCGGAGGCATGAAAAGAGATGGCTTCTCAACACCAGTCATTCGGTGAGCGGGGAGTTGCTGTGAATTGGGCAAAAGGAAGGAGGGAGGGTGGGAGCTTGGGCTGGTGACCGTCCCAGAAAAATGACTGTCCTTTCCATCGAGAAAGGAGGGTCAGCAAGAGCTTGAGGATCTTAAAATACTGGTCAAGGAGCTTTCCACTTCCGTTCTTGGCAAGAACGGAGTATGGCTGTTTGTATTTATCTGGTACGCAGCCCAGGAAAGGTGCCAGAAGCAGCCTCGTGAGGCCAGGGCTGGTCTTGAAGAAAATGATACTGCACGTTGGAGGGATCCCAGGGCGGCCCAACTGTTGTTTCTCTGCTATTTGTTTGTCAAGTGACCTACGACGATCAGTCCCAAAGGCCGCCCCTTCTCCGGCAGTGCGCTCCAGGACCCACTGGCCCAGTCTGAGGGAGGAGCACGGACACTGGACAGGAGGCGGCCATGCCCGCTACGCGCTCCTCCCTCAAAGCTCGCGCTCCAAGCTGCCCGGCTCACAGAAATCGTTTTGGGAGAGTTGCGTCCGAAGCCCCACTGAAGCTAAGGCAGCAGTGCCCTTTCTTGAGGGTATGTTAGAATGTTCTGGAGAGCTTCTTAAAGATGCAGATTCCTGGGCCCTACTCCCAGAGAATCCGTTCCATAGATTTGGGGTGGGGCCCCGGAATCTGCATTTTGACTGGAGCCGCCCGTAGGTGGCGCTGGACCCACACTGGGAGGAACCCTGGCAACCGCCAGGTGGCTGACACCAGGTCTGAATGAGGCTGACTCGGTCGCCAGGGACTCAGCCAGGCAGGGCAGCAGGGGTGTCAGCCACTCCCCCTGTTCTGGGGCAGGGGGGAGGCGAGGGTGGATTTGCTCCTTGTCACTTTTCAGAGGCAACAGGAGGTGGCCAGGGGCTCAAAGGGCCTGGGGACCGCCCTCGGAAGACCCTGGCCTGGCAAAGCCACCGAGTCCTCCTGGGGGCGACTTGTGCCTGAAGGTTTGAGATGCTCCGTTAGAGCATCTTAGCCCCATCTCTCCCAAGAAGTGACCGTGAGTTTGTCTTGAGCTTCCGTGGTACCCTGGCGCTCTCCTTAGCCATGCCATTGCTTGGAGAGCCGACCCCACCCATGCCACCTGGGCTAGGGTATCTGTGGGGCCTTGGGAAGCTCTCTCCAGACCCTGTGGCCCCGTAAACACTTGAGGAACGTGCCTGGAGTCCCTGGGCAAGCCTCCCCCCCCCCCCCCATGGACTCATTCGGTAGGACTCCACTGACCCCCACTCCCTGATGCTTCCTCAGGCCACAGGATTTGGGATATAGCTGGGGTTCCATGACTACTCCTTGTCATCACGACGCGTCCCTTAAAAAATAGAGTAAAACAAAAATCCCCAAATGCAAGCCTCTTGAAAACATACAGGCTTTAGCAGTTAGAACCTGCTTAGAAAGGAAGAGGCCCAGCTCTGCGTACCGGCCGCCTTCCAGAAGGAAGAGGAGGCCAAGGCCAGAGCAACACGGACACCGCGTGCCTCTAAAGGAAATGTGCGCATTGGCCCTAGGAGACTCCAGAGACCCCGCGGAGGATGTTCTGACTGGGGCTGAAGTCCCAAGTGTGTCTGGAGCGCTTAATTCAGGCTGTTACAGGCCAGCAGCATGGTGGCATCGATGTGTGAGGGAAAGGTTAGAGAGATGGATACAACCAATCCTTTAAAGGTGAAATGTGAATCATTTTCTACATTTAATAAAAACATTTTCTCATTTGAGGCTCCGGAAGTCTTGAGTCACATTTTTTTTTTTTTTTTGTAAATCCCCCCCCACCCCGCCCACTCTAAAATGCCTTAAAACACATGGCTTAACAGTGGCTGCACAGAAAATATACACCCTCAAAGTCTGACTTTCATTTAAATACAAATATACAAAATGTAAACTGAGACAATAGAGAAATTTACAAAACTTTTCTTTAAAAATAATAAAGACAAAATTCAGTTCTAGGTATGACGCTATTAAAATACGTGCAAGTTGTCGTATCCAATTGGATTTCTATTGCAATGTTCCACGTCGGCTTGAGGGCCACCTCTGGAGACAGACCTGAGTGGAAATCTCTTTGAGAAACCTGGAGGCTCTGTGTCAAGGAGGCAGCCGGCCTCCTTCCCGGCTCCTGGAGGGCTCCCCCGTCCACAAGTTCTGCTGCTAAGGACAAGGGTCTAGGCTGGTCCCACCGCGGACTTCAAGGCCAGAGCTCCAACTAGCTGCTTCCGGTGGAGTTTGAACTGACATGGTTTGAATTTATGTGGTGGTTAAAACTGGTCTTGGGATTGGGTGAACTCTTGGAATTGTTTTGATGCTGGAGGAGAGAGAGAGAGGGGTGGGGGGAGACAGAGTTAGTCCTGGTGGACGTGTAGGGGCCTCTGAATCTGAAAACAGGGCCATGGTCAGGGGCTGCTGATCAGCTCCTCTTGCTTTCTGCTGCCTGTGCCCTTCTTCCGCTACAGACCCAGGGCCAGAGGCCACCCCTTGGGGCAGGGGCAGAGCTGTGGGATTAAGAGGACCCCAAGGCAGGGGCGCCCGGGTGGCTCAGATGGTTAAGCGTCTGCCTTCGGCTCAGGGCATGATCCCGGGGTCCTGGGATCGAGCCCCGCGTCGGGCTCCCTGCTCCGTGGGAGCCTGCTTCTCCCTCTGCCTCTCTCTCTCCCTCTCTCTCTCTCTGTCTTTCATGAATAAATAGATAAAATCTTTAAAAAAAAAAAAAAAAAGAGGACCCCAAGGCAGGGGGGAGGCAGCCCCTCCTAGAATATCTATATGGTTCATTCCTGTAGGCCCAGGGTCTGAAACCTGTCGCTTAGCTTGAGCAAGTTATTAAATCTCTTGGTTGCCTTGCGTGCCAGGTAGGACAAGGGCTGCTTCTGTACCGGGCTGGTGGAGCGGGAAGTGAGGCTGTGTGTAGAGAGGGCTTGAGTGAGTGCCCGGCCCCAGAACCAGGAACTGCTTGTTCTTACTGATCTCTCTGTCACTCAGTCCTCTTGCTGGCCCTGGGCGCTGATCTTGCAGAAGGGCCCCCAGAGGCTGGGACAGGTCAGTACGGTGCCACCCAAGCAGCAGAAAGTGTCAGGGCCAGATGTGAACCCCAGGTCTGTGAGCCTCTGTAGCAAGTGCTTGTCCCAGGACCTAAGTGCGTGCTAGGGACTCAGCCATGTGGAAGGGGACAGGTCCTTTCTTTGGGGAACTTCAATTTTACTTGGTGGAAGCATTTTAAAATTATCTTTTTATAAGTGGATACAAACAGGAGTCTATTTTGGAACAGGATGTGAAACTCACATGAAGCTTCCGGATCAAACCCCGAACTTGCCCTCAGTCTGTGTTTTCTCTCCATGTGCCTGATCCATGCTCCCTGCTGTTATCCCCAGATCCTTCGTATGGGTTTACCAGCCGTGTGACCTTTGTGACCTTGACCCTCCCTCAGCCTCAGTTTCCTTATCTGTGAAGTGGGGTAATGGGAGCACATCCTGGGCTCACACTGCACTAGGACCCCCCAAAAGGAGGGATCCTGGTTTGCCTTGCTGGTGCATCTCAAACCCTGGGGAAACAGCCTTGCACACAGTAGGCACTCGCTACATACTGGCCGAATGACTGAACGGTTGAATTAAGGCCCAGGCTTTTGTGGAGATTAAGTAAGAGAAGCCCTCAAAAAGCACTCGGTGCAGAGCTAGGTCCAAAGCAGAGTGCCATCAACAGCCACCCCATCCTGTAATCAGGTTGGGGGTGGGGGAGCTGGGGGAGCTGGGAGACCTGGGGACCAGAGCCGCTCCGCCTCTCCCTCTTCATCCTCCTGGGGAGAGGGGCAGCTCCTTGGGGGTGGGGCGGGGGGTGGGGGGAATGTAAATAATGGAGCCTCCCAGGCTGTGGGATGGACACACTGGGCCAAGCCTTCTTCAAGGGAGGCCAGGAGGGGGCGCTCTTCTGGCCGCCTTGGGCAAGGGGGATGAGGTGAGGGCCTCGGTGGTCTCTCACAGGCCTGCAGGGACATTTCTTCCATTTGGGCCACGCCGAACGCTCAATCCAGGGACAGGCTCTGAGGAAGAATGCCTTTTCCCAAGGGGCAAAGTCTCCTGAGGCTGCCAGCTGGAGGCCACAGCATCCACCTTGGGGGGCCCCAACCCAGGAGCCATGAGGGTCTGCAGGGCTCCTCTCTCCCACACCCGTTCTGCCTGCTTTTTGTTACGTGCGATCGCTACCTACAGAACTTGAGTCTTGACAAGGGCCATATGGGGCAGTTAGTTCTCTGTCGGGGACACTTCGCCTCCAGAGGACAAGGGGCCAGGTCCAGAGACATTTTCGATCGGTAGTGTGGGAGGGCGGTGCCACTGGTGCCCGCTGGGTAGAGGCCACGGAGGCGGCTAAGTATCCTCCAGTGCACGAGACAGCCCCCACGACGGAGAACTCACCGTGAACGTCCACAGGGGTGAGGCCGAGAACCCTTGATGAAGGGCCAGCTCCGGGCCGGCCCTGCCCGGTTCCACCCTGCGGATCCCCTCACGTGGCGGGCACAGGGGCTCGGGCAGGCTGCCGCGGCCCCTGCTCTCCCACGCCCCACACACGCAGGGAGAAGGCCGCGGCTCCGGTCTCGGGGAAGTACCTGGGCCCAGGGCATCCCGGGGCCAACGCCAGGACAGCTGAGCACAGAGGGCGCGCGTCTCTCACCTGACGCTTGAAGATCCTCTGAAGCAGCCCTTTCTTCGGCGGTTCTGGAGGGTGACTTCTGTTCAGGTCCGGTGAGAGGGTACCGTTAGGTCCAAACACGTTCAGCTCCTTAAAGCACTCGGTTTCTATCATCTGGAGAAGCAGGGCGAAGGCGGCATGAGGGGCTGTGTTAGTCATCTTGGCTGGACAGGAGTCCCTGCGGCCCCCACCCTGCCCTGAGCCTGCTCCCAGTAGGTCCTCCACCCGCCCTGCATCCTTCAGGGGCCCAGGCCCAGACCGCTCCCCGCCTGCCACGGCCTCTCCCCTGCCAGCCTCCCCCAGCTGCCTCCACTGAGGAAGCAGAAACCGTCCGCGGGGGTGTGCTCATCGTCCAGCCGCCAAACCCACACCTCCTCTTCCTCCTCCCCCCACGCAAGCCCAGGTCGCCGCACGTGCTCTGCGCCCCTCCCCTTGTCAGGGCCCCCTCCCCGGCCCCACCCTGCGGAAGCAGCGCGGGCTTCCCCCAGCTCGGGCCCGTGTTCCTCCTCTCTCCCAGCCAGACTTCCCGAGACAGTCCGCTAGACGACCGTGTCCATCTCGCCTCCTACCCCTCTTCTGACCCCCACGCCGACGGCCGACGGAGCCCGGGCCTGTCCCCCCCGGCCCAGTGGCCCCCTTCAGGGTGCAGACGGCCACCGCCCTGCTCACCTCGCTCTGCCACGGGATGGGCACGGAGCCCGTGGAGAACTTGGAGTAGAAGTCATCGTCTGTGTGGTCCAGGTTGACGCCTTTCACGGTGGAGAACTGCTCGATGTCCAGCACGTCCTTGCAGTACACGGCGCGGGGCTGTGGGCAGAGCGCTCGGTCACATGGGCCCTGTCCCAGGCCCAGCACCCCAGCCGCAGGTTCTGATGGGGGGCGGGCGGGGCGCCCTTCTGGGGACCGGTGCTGCTCTCTCTCACAGATCTGCCCAGGGGCTCCTTCCCGCCATCACCCTTATGCCGGCTGCTGGTCACCCCTCTCTCCAGGCTGGGGCCGCGGTGGGGTGACGGAGCATGCCCTCTCTGACTCACATTCCTCGGCACCTCTGGGGATCCCCGCTCCCCCAGAGCCCACAGGATCAGGATGGCGGGAGCGTTTCTAGACATCTCTGTGGGAATGAGGGCGGCCACAGCTGGGGCCTCCGGCCCATCCTCCACAGAGAGAAGGAATGCTGGGGGCCCAGGGAGGCCCTCTCACACCACTGGGCACCCAAGCTCTGCAGCCCGACAGGCCTGGGCTGGGCTCCCAGCTGTGGTGCTTAGGAACTCTGGGGAAGTCACATACCCCTGTAGGCCTCAGTCTCCTCACCTGCCAAGTGGGGACAGCGGAAGCACCTATGCCTGAGGCTGATGTAAGTGCCTGCCACGGAGCTGGGCCCCAGAACCACGAGCTGCCGCTGTCGCAGTGCTAATACCCGCTACTCTCACTCGCCCACCGGCCCCGTCCTCCCGGAGTTCAAGGACATTCACTAAGTCAAGGTCGTGAGGGAGTACACAGGCTCAACCTGGGCTGGAGAGGCTACTCACGTCTGGAATGAAGGGAGGGTCCAACATCCCGGCTTCTAAGCGCTTGAAATTCATGTTCCTGAAGAAGGGGTGTCTCTTGACCTCCGCAGCCCCCTCCTCCCGGCAGCCCAGTCTCTGCTTTGAATCTTTGGTGAGCAGCTGTGACAAGAGAGCCCCGAGAGGTCACGCCTGGTGGGCCTTTCCTCCTGCTGAAGGCCACAGGGGACTTGGGGCTTCGGGCACTGTGGCCATGTCCTTTCACAGGTCTGTGTCCCTCCTCCAGCCTCTGCGGTGCCCGTGCCACCCCCAGGCACCCAACGGACACGGCCCCAGCCTGCTCGGGCCTTGCTTCAGGGTGGCCTTGCGCTCGCGCTGGTTTTAGATGCCTGGAGCCTGCAGGAGAGGAGTCCCGTCTGCGCTCCCCAAGGCGGCACGCCCAGCACGGGCGGCACCTTGCTACGTCTCCTGCTACACGTAAGCCACAGAGGGCTGGCACCGTCTCTGCGGGCCTCGCTCATTCGTTTACTCAACTCCTACGTACACTGTAGACAAACCACTGTGCCGAGAGGGAGGAAGGGCACTGAGTGGCCTCCGCAAGATCACATTCGGAGGACCCATCCAGGCAATGCACAGGTACGACACCACGGTGACAGAGGCACACAACCGGGCGCCAGCTGGGGGGGCCGCGGGCAGGCGGGGCAGGCATCGGCGGAGGGTCTGCGCTAGCAAGAGGGACCTGCGGGGCAGGCTTGGGGAACACCTGTCCTTGAGTCTGGGGGACGATTGAGGATGTGGGGGACGGGTCAGGGTGAAGGGGACGTGCTAGAGGGTCTTGAAGGCCAGGTCAGGAGGATTTTGATCTGGAGGTAGTGGGGAGCCACAGATGGTCAGGGTAGAGGAGTGTCCTCATCAGAACCAAGAGGTGGGAAGGTTCACAGGAGATGAGGAGGCTGCAGAAGCAGACAGCCAGGCCAGAGGCCTAAAGGTGGGAATGAGGCCGGGAGGCTGGCAGGAGGGTGTGGGGGAGGTGGTCGGGGGGGGGGGGCCGGGAGGGGGGCAGGGAGGGGGCTGGGAGGGGGGCAGGGCGGGGGCTGAGAGAGGGGCAGGGCGGGGCAGGCTGTGATGCTGGAGGACCGGCAGCTGACCACCAGGTGTCAGCCCCTCTCCTGCAGTCTCTCCTACTTCTCTCTTCCCCTGCCCCGCTGAGCACTGCACCTGGCATGCTGTTGGACTCTCCTGCTTGCTTTGAGACTAAAATCAAGGTGGATGGCCTGCAGCCCAGAGGGAGTCCAGCCCTTTCCTCCTCCGATACCCTGGCACCCTCCGTGTGCTTTCCTTCCACAGGTAGTTGCCGCCGGCCATGTGGGCTGGGGTTGCGGTGGACAGCCAGTGGGCAGGCAGGCCTCCTGGGGCTCACGGTCTGTAGGGGGAGGCTTGCAGGCACCACTCCCCTGCCCCCCATTTCCCTTCAAACAAAGGAATCAAAGGTGGTACCAAGGCAAGCACTAGGTCACAGCCTGGAAAGGACTGAGCCCTGAGAATCGCCATCAACTGTGGTCCAGTGACCACCCAGGCTGGTTCTGCCCAGCGAGCTGGTGGCTCGGGGCCTCAGCTTCTCCTCGCTAGTGCTTCTGCCTTTCCACAGAGGCTCCAGGAATCGGCTCTGCTGGGCCAGGCTCCTCCCCACTCTGAGAAATCCCAAAGAGGCAAGGCTCCTTGGGTAGAGGCTGGACCTCCCAGCTGTAGACCCCAGAGCCTGAGGGGGCCAGCCAGACAGAAGACACAAGCAAGGACAATAAAGGCCGAGTGGGCTGGGTGGTCTGTGCCAGGCTACCCATCAGTTCCTACCAGGGCCCAGGGCTGAAAATCCAGGTTTTTATGTGAAATCTCTCCAACCTGAAATCTTGGCAATGAACCCACCATTCACCTCTTTCTGAAACACCATGCAGGCTGAACATCCAACACGCTGCCTGTTTGCAACTCTGACATCGAGTGTACACCGGGAGAAGCAAGAGGGAGAAGTGGTGTGAGCTGGGCAAGTGGCGCAGGCAGGGTGGGCTTCCTGGAAGAGAAGGGATGGGCTGGAAGGCCAGTGAGGCTGAGGTGGCTGAAGGGCCAGTGCGGGGACTCAGCAGGGCCCTACAGGAGGTAGGGCTGAGGTCTGGGCCTAGGGACTGGACCAGGGGCCAGGGCAGTGACATGCATGAATTTCTGGACATCAGGGGCAGTGGAGAGGGTCTTGTGGTTGCCAAGATGGAATGGAGGAAGGAACTGGCAACAGGGAGTAGTCTTCTTGGGCAGGCAGGGCTTGAGTTTCCGGAGTCTAGAAACAGCCCAATGTGCCCCGAGCCTTCATGGTTTCCTCAGAGTCAGGCCCTGCTGTGTCCTGAGCTGGTGCCTCTTGGAGGGGACAGGGCCTGGCTGCCAGACAGGCTGGGGTGAGGGGTGCCAGGAAGCCCCAAGGCTAGAATCCTAAGACCCCATGATCACTTGTAAGAAGATGAAGCAAGGCCAGAAGGGTTTGTCAGTTCTTCCAGCAGAGAAAGATGAGGGGACACTGGTTTGACACTTGACACCCAATGGGCCAATGTGGGTCCAGAGCCCCAGGCTCAGCTCGCCGCCTTTCCCTTGGTGGCCACCAGGGGGCAGCAGAGGGCCAGTAGGGCCCCCAGTCCTAGAGCCCCAAAGCCGGGCACCAAGGAGGATGACAGCGACAGCGACAGCGACAGCGGGCAGGGAGGGGGCCCTCTCCACCTCTCTGTCCCCTCTGCATGTCCCATGTCCTGCCGGGGCTGCTCTGCTTCTCTGAGTCCCCGACCCTGACCTGGGACGTTTGGAGATGCTCTGACCATGGCTGATGACCTAGCTTGGTCCCACGGGATAGACCCCGGGTCCATGGTCGTGTGGTTTGGGTGGGTGTTTGCATGTGTACACGCCATCCCTCCTTCAGGGTCTCCCACACACGTAGTGGGAGATCTACGGTTCCTCTTTTCTGGAAGTGGTCAAATGGTAGCTCTTGCCCCAAATCCTTCTTCCCATGGCTCTGTGACACCAGACCGAAGCGGGTGGGAGGAAGTGGTCAGGCAGCAGCTGGACGGCTCCAGGAGAGGGGCCTCCTCAGGGTGGGCAGCTACACCACATGGTTTCCGGGTCACTAACAGGGCAGCCTCGGCTTTTCTGGAAGCAGAAGCTTTGCCACTTTAATCAGCTCCTTGGGCCTGCGCTTCTCTACACTCCAGCCTCGTGGTTTATGCACATGCACAGGTGGCAGGGAGGGAAGCCTCCAGCCTCAGCCCTGCTCATCTGCTGTGCCCCAGGGACAGGAAGTCTGTGGGCTCCCGGGTCCCCGGCGCTCAGGCTCTCCTGTCCCCTCGTGGCCGACACTGGAGGGCAGCGGCCGGTGGTGGGGGTACACAGCACAGCTGGGCCTGGCACCAGAGGGAGGAGGGCCCCAAGCGGACGCAGGCAGAACTTGGCAGCCTGAGAGCCAGGTGAGAATGGGACCTGCCCGCCTATGGCCAGGGGTGGGCCTACCTGGGCGGAGGGGAAGGGCAGCGGGCTGGGGCGGACTCATTCCCAGCTTCATTTTTGATGGCTCCCATCACCGCTTCCTCCATCCAGCCTCCCAGCCCCGCAATCTGGCCCGGCCCGCCCAGCCTGTCCAAACGTCACTCCCCACCTGCGCCCTCCCCCGTGGACAATCAAATCCCAGTACTCATAGATTGCTGTCATGCGGGACCTAAGCCAGTGTGACCAGCATTCCATGTGGCGGAAGGAAAACTCTGTTGTAAGATGTTCAAAGACTGAAAATATCACCACCCCACCACCTGCGCTGCACCTGCGGACCTTAGCCAGGGCCCAGGGACCCAGAGATTGAGGCTGCAGGGGGCCAAGGTCAAGGGCAGGGGATACCCCAAGATCCCTTTGTGTCTTGGGGAACCAGTTGGGATCACCTCCTTTCTCCTCCACGCTGATTTTCCCCACCAAAGCTGGATGGAGGGTGTCTCACGCAGTTCCCCCTCTAAGGGGGGGCCTACCTCCTTTCCCTTGTCCTAGAGCCTCGCTGCCCCCGCCTCGGGCTTTCTCCTGGAAGCCCTCGCCGACCATCCCAGTCCACAATAAGGAGCGCTCGCTCCTCTGGCTCGGGGGCTTCCTGACTCCTGCCCCTAGTGCACCCTGACCCCGCCCGCTTCAGCCCGGTTTGCTGCTCTCGGCTGGGGGCAGGCTCACCAGGAGCTCACCATTTTGCAAATGGACTTGGCCTCCTCGGAGAACTTTTGGGAGTACACCTCCTCCATCTCCAGGACCCGGCGGTCCACTTCTTCCCGCTTCACCTTCTCTTTGCGGCCCCGGAATGGTGACTGGCCCTCGATCATCTCATAGATGAGGCAGCCCAGACCCCAGTAGTCAGGGCTCAGGCCGTATCTCTGGTTGTTCAGGACCTCCGGAGCTGCAGGCAGAGGAGCGGAGCCAGGAGAGGTAAGACACAGCTGGTGACGGGACAGAGCTGGGGCACAGGGGGCCAGGGCTGAGGCTCACACCGACGGAGCGTCCTGCACCCAGCAGTGATGGCGTTGCTTACAGAAGGCCTGAAGCTTCATGGTAGGGACACGCTTCCCCCTGTTGACTCCTACTCACCAACTGCCATAAACGCCACCTCCACCAGGGCACCTGCCCTGGCTGCTCTCCTCTGTGCTCCCGAAGGGCTCGGACTGTGGCTTCAGAAGCCTCATCACACTGGATAGAAATGTCTCTCCCACTAGAATCTGAGCTGCCTTATTCACTGCTGTGTCCCAGTAAGGAGTATGACACCTGACAGAGGGTAGGTGCTACACACATATTTATTTCCAGGAATGAAAGTGTGTCCACCCAAAGTAAAGATGATTTTAAGTTTACCTGGAATTGAAACAGCCTCTCACTATGGCTTCCTTACTATTTTGATAAAATAAATTCTAGATTAACCATACAAGTGCAAAAAAGATAAGCTTCACGTCATCAGGCAGGTCACAAACATCCACACATGTGCCAGTGAGCATATAACAGAGGCCCTGCAGATGGATGTGTGCAACGCTCCATGCGAGAGGAGACAGACACAGGTGTCCACAAAGATGCGCAGATCGATCGCTCTATCATCTGTCCATCCATCCACCCACCCATCAGCATTGGCATGGGGGTACACACAGCCACATATATGTAGGTACACACCCCACAGGCTCCCAAATGACATGCAATCTGAAAAGGATCTTCCAGCAGCAGAACAACATATAGAATCCTGGGCAAGTGTTGTTGGCACGAGCCTGGCAGAGGACAACATCCCCGGCTCCCAGAGCTTTCTGGAGCTCCCACCTCCTGGGGTGAGTGGGCATATGTGTGTGAGGTACCACGTGCAGGAGGAAGCCTGGGGATGTCCTTGACTGGAAGGGGGATTCCAGAGGACCAGACGGAGCTCCAGGTCTCTTCCCTGCAGCCCTCGGGACGATGGTCCTGGAGTAGGCGTGCGAGGCGAGGGGTTGGTGGCAGGGCAGGGAGCCTAAGGCTGGACTCTACTTAGCATCTTGCTTGGTGACACAGCTGGTGGTGCACTCCTTTCTGGGCCTTTCCAAGCGACCTCCTTCCTCTCAGGGGCCTCTCTGAAAGGCTGCCTGCCAACTCACCAGCCCCCTACCTTCAGATCAGCCTCCCCTGAGCAGCGCGGTGTCCCAGCACTGACCTCTGACGCGGAGAGTGGCTTGGCTTTGGGGCACAGCTGGGGCCGGGGTGGGGGGTTCAGAGCGCTCAGTTTAAGCAATCTGAACCCTGGGCCCCAACACCCCCTCCCACCCTGGCTAAGACCTCCCAACTGCCCACTGTGGCTCTATTGCTGGTCAGAGTGGCACCAAGAGGCCAGCGGCCCAAGAGGTGGGCTTGGGGAGGGGCCACACCCACACTCACCCATGTAGCCGACGGTGCCCACCCGGCCGCGGATCAGGTCTCCCTCGGGGATCTTCACGGCCAGACCCAGGTCCGAGATCCGAATGTGGCCTGAGTGGGGAGAGCAGAGTCAGCAGGTCCCCGGGACAGTCATGTGGATGTGTGCCCCACCCTGGGCAGGGCCACAGACCTGTCGTGTGCCCCTGGGCAAGGCACATAGACTCTCACGTTTTTATCTGTCCACGAGGAGGGGCATCATCATCAGCCCCCTCGGAGTGACTGCAGACCCTTGGGAGAGTCCAGGTGTCAGAGGACGTGGGTCAATCATACTTTTCAGGAAGAAAACAAAAAGATAGGAAAGGATGCCTGGATTTGGCTGGACAATGGCCAACCTACCTCGTAAAATGCCCTCATGGGCTTTTTGGAAGGCTGAGATCACCAAGTTTAAAACGCCTTGGCCTGATTCTGGGATTGCTTCACGGGAAAAATGAGAGCTTCTCCTGAAATTTTACAATTTGCTTAAGGGGAAAAATTACAAAGCAACTTGGGAAGCAACTCTCTGTCCTGCCTTGTTGATCTTTGGAGGTTCTTTGCGTTCTCCCTTTGGAGAAACAGAGTGAAGTCGTCCAGGCCTTGGGGAGACTGAGAGATGGAACTGAGTCTGGGACCGACCCCCAGAGGCCAAGACGACACAGTGCGGACAGGTCTGTCTCGCTGTTGTCCTGTTCGGCGGCCCACCCGGGCTGGGTCACGGCCACATCTGCCCCCTCTCCCTTGTCAGTGCCCGCCACGGCCCCACAGCCTGGCCCCCGGCGAGGCCCAACGTCAGGAACTCCCCCCAGGCCAGAGCTGTGTGGATTCCCTGCTCGGCAGCCCCTGATAAAAGTGGGCAGAAGAGGACACGCAGGTTCCAGCCATTGGGCTGCAGACCAGTGGTGGGCACGGTTCTGAGACCAGCAGGGAACAAGGACCCCCGTGGGCACTGGGCTCATCCAAGAGGGGAGGCAGGACCGGGACACTCTGCCCACTCTTCCACATGGTAGCACAACACTCAAACCTCCCTCCAGGTCACCAAAGACCTGCCTCTCGTTCTCCCTCCCCTCTGCCTGGGGCATGCTGGGGGGACCCCTGGTTTCTGGTCTCAGCTCCCCACTGATATTGTTGGGTGATCTTGGCAGGTTGGCTCCTCTGAGCCTCCATCTTGTCATCTGTCAAATGGGCAAAGGGATGCTGGCCCTGCCCCCTCTGCAGAGATGGGAAGATCTAGTCAGATAACGGGTGTGAACACCATTTCTGGGCTGTGCAAGGCTAAACAGTTGTGAGGCGCTACTGTAGCCGCTCGTTACGTGTGTGTGTGTGTGTACGTGCGCGCACACACAAGAAAACAGCAGTGATAATGCACAAATAATGCCGAATACATCTAGAGCTGGCCGTAGCTGATCACACTATCTTGTTGGAACCTTACCACCGCGCCCCCGCCCCCTGATGTGGGCAGAGCAGGGCCCACTGTTTCCATTTCACAAGGAAGGAAGATGGGGTGCAGGGAAGTTGTGTAAGAGTTAATTAAGTACTGCCCAGGATCTCTGAAATTCCAGACTCCTCAATCAGTGCTCTCTGTTTTTCTCTTTTGGCCAAGCCACGCTACTTTTGCACCACGCAGGAGCTTTATCCATGCCCACTGCCTTCCCCAGGTACCCAGGATTGGGGGGAGGGGGTAAGTGCTCCTCCTACTCGCCCGCTGCCCTCCCACGGTCCCAGGGCCATGCCTCCGAAAGGCTCTGCCAGACGGTCCACTGCTCCCTTTGGGTTGTGACGCTCATCTTGGCTACACAGCAGGAAAGGGGTCTCCCAGGCTGCTCCCCAACTTACCATAATCATCTAGCAGGATATTTTCGGGTTTCAAATCTCTGAAAGGGAAAGATGGCAAGCATGTGAGTGTGGGCATTCTGAGCATCAGGGCATGGCGTCTCGGTTGACCTCTCTTCGCGTCTCCTTCCCACCTCTTGGCTCATGTTGCCTGGTCTCTCTCTCGATCCAGACAATCTTGGACTAATTTCCCTCCTCCCGGTATTTAGAACAAATGCCACTGTTGCCAGGATCTTCCCGACCCTGGAGATGACAGGGAAGGGGTCAGGCAAAGGCCAGCCCTGGCTCTCATCCGCACACTGACGGTACCAGGGCGGAGCATGCTTCTGGCTGGTGTGGTGAGAGACCCCTCCAGGGCTGGGAACAGCTGGAGGTCTCAGGATGCCCTGGGATGCCCGGAAGGCAGAGCGGGGCCTGGGAATTAGCGAAGAGAAGTTACTGAGGACACTGCACCCGCTGTAGAGCTGGGACAGAGAATGGTCGAGGAGGGACCCCCTTTGGGCAGGGGACCCCTGGAGCCTGGCACATCTCCCAGTCCAGGAGTGACAAGCAAGGGCGCGCCCCTGTCCGTCTGTCCTTCCTGTCTCTCCTCTTTGATTACATCATCCCTGTTCATAAGAACGTGCCCCCCTCCCCTGCTGGGGGAGGGAGGCGGCAGAAATGTCTGGTTTTACAAGTAGCAGGTCCTCTCTGGGTAAAAGAACAGCCAATAGGATAGCGTGTGCAACTCAGTTAAGCCATCAGCATCTGGATTGAGGATGCGATTCTCAACCAACTGGCTTTGCTTATTTAACTGATGGCAGCTGACCTCATGAGGAATGGTTACTGTGTTCAAATTCAGTGGGGCAGCCTCACAAGGTGATAATGGGTTTGTACATAGTTATTTATTACAAAACACTTTGCCACTGTTATTTAATTGGCATTCTGTTGATGTGTTAACAATTCCAAGTAAGGGCAAGATCCATCACCTCAGCAAGCCAGCAGCCACAGGGTTGGAAAGATAGCTGGCTGGCAGGCACGGGCCAGAACCCAAACCCACAGAGAGGCCATGGCAAGTGGTGGAGGCCAGGGAGGCGCTGTGGTTCTCTTCTTCACGAGAATAAGGGCTTAGAACTTGGAGGCCCCTCTTTCTGTTTTGAGTGAAAAGCAATCAAGTGAAGAGTTCTTTTTTCAACGCTTAGGGAATTTTTTCTCTTCTCACTTGAACGAAAACAGAACAAAAGCCTAAATGGGGAGACAGGGGCAGGAGGAGAAGAGCAAGTCATCAAGACCATTCCTTCTTGTTTTCAAAACCTTCTTGGACTCCCCAAGATCATCTCTGCCAAGAGCTCCGTGGCAAAGGTCTTCGTGCTGGGGTGTGCGGGCCCGCTGGGTCTGTGGGAACCGTCTAGGGGGCTCCTGTGTGCTGCCGGTTTCAAGAATACCGAAAGAAGAAAATTCAAGAATCTTCTGCCTTTCTAAATCCTCAACACAAGAAAGCCCGTCCCTGTGTTCTCTGGGATCTCCCCTCCCACCTGCCCTTTCTCGGTGGCACAGATTCCAAGTGACAGAAGAGAAGCAGGTTCCTTCAGGCTCCAGTAACTGTGGTGCCCTGCTCCGCGGTGCAAAATCCCCTAGGATCCCAATTAGAAGAGGGTTCTACTAATAATCATTACAACGGCAACTCAACAGAAGTTATTTTAACTCTTAAAGCCTGTGGTTAAAGGAAATTTTTTAAAAATCTTATATGTATCCATCTATTGCAGAGCTGCATGATGATCAATGACAGACTTTTAGGCAAAAAAACAACAGGTGACATTATGATAACATTCTGTGGGGGTGGAGAAGGGGATGACAGAGAATCCCTCACCTTTAAAGAATTTTCATGCAGTTTTAAAATGGATAATGGTGGAAATCACTTTGCCACAGCAATCAGATTCTACTGGATACCTTTAAAAATGGGATGTAACTGTTCAGTTTTAAAATATTAGCCACTATTTTTTTTTTAAAGATTTTATTTATTTGAGAGAGAGAATGAGATAGAGAGAGAGAGAGCATGAGAGGGGTTAGGGTCAGAGGGAGAAGCAGACTCCCTGCCGAGCAGGGAGCCCGATGCGGGACTCGATCCCGGGACTCCAGGATCATGACCTGAGCCGAAGGCAGTCGCCCAACCAACTGAGCCACCCAGGCGCCCCCTATTAGCCACTATTTTAACAGACGGCGAACTATCTCAGATGTTTTTGTAATGTATAAGGGCACACAGATTTTCAGATTTCCTTGAGAGGGGCAGTGAGAAAAGTCTGAAGACCACTACTTGTGGAATCCATCAAGTCGGATGGAGAAGGACGGACTGAGGTCCGTTCCGCTGCCTGCTTCTCGCTGGTGATCCTACTAAGGTCTTTCTGAGGCAGGCTCACTGAGCTTCCTGCACCCTGGGCTGGAAGGGACCCGGAGCTTGGCCTGTCCTCACCAATTCTGAGGGAACATCACCTCCTATACTTGGCTCCCAAGTGGTCCAGGGCAGGAGTCCCAGGGTGGGGGTGCCCGCTTGGCCGAGGATGTGGCAGGTCAGCCCCCACTCAGTCTCTGGCAGCAGGACCGGACAGCAAGTCTGCTCACCTGTACACGGTGTTCTCCCGGTGGAGGTCTTCTAAGCCACAGAGGATCTCTGCCGCGTAAAACAAGGCTCGCTCCTCCTCAAAGCCAGGGTTACCCATGTTGTAAATGTGGAACTTCAGGTCACCCCCATTCATGATGGTCAGAACCAAGCACAGCGCATCCTTGGTCTCGTAGGCATAGGCCAGGTTGACCTGGGAGCACAAGGCAGCACCATGGTGAAGTTCCAGTGACTGCCACCCACTTCCACTCATCCTCCTTAGGGTCCTTGGAGCTGGGGGGGGGGGGGCTGGAATGGGGTCCTCAGCAGCTTCATGCCACTGCCCAGCACCCCGACAGCCTCACAGCACCCCTGCCCACTGCCCCCCCGTCTTGGCTGACGAAGGACACACCTTCTGATATCGTGGTTCCAGGTGAGGAGGCAAAGTGGGGAGGCCAGGCCGGTACTCTGCCCTTTTAGGAAGCCTGACAAGATGGCGCATGTGTGTTTGCACAGGCAAAAAAGCCTGTGCGTGCTTTGTTTGGTGAAGTCTGTGGGTTGCCTTGTTGGCCAGTCAAGAAAAGAAGAGCCCAGATGCCTTTTGGGCTGGGGTCTCCTTACCGCAGGGATGTTGGGAGTGGGCTGGGGAGGCGGCCGGTGGGACTCTGTGAAGGGGAACACAGACTGGCGAAGTCCGCCCCCTCTCGCACGCAGGCCGCGTCTGGGCGAAGGGCCCAGTAACAGGGAGGACCTAGTTCCTCGCTGGTGGAGATCAGCTGCCCAAGGATGGATGGGGGCCACAGGGTTGTGGGAGAGGCAACAGGACGGGGTCTGAGGCAAAGCCCACTGGGTGGTACTCGTCCTTCTCCACTAGGGAGCCAGTCCGAATGAAATCTGGCCACCACGGACCAGGCTGGGCACAGGCTGGGCCATACACCTTGGACGCAAAGCCCAGGAACGATGGGAGTTATTTCTGAGGAAAGGAAACAGAACGGGAGCTGAGCGGGAGGGCTCTGGGGCCGGTGCTCAGTGCCAGGGGCCAGGCTGGCCCTCCCTCCCACACCTGCCCACAGTCACCAAGGAGGGGCTCCTGGAGGGCGCTGGGCCAACTCCCTGCCAGGGGCAGTGGGTGGGGCACAGTCGAGGGTGGTCCAGGCCCTCGAAGACGTGCCACCCCATTTACCAGGCACACCACCCTTCCCCCCCCCACAAGTAGCACCCACCATCACCGAGCCCGACAAGAGCCAGGGTGCCCCTTCCTTTACTGATGAGGGTTCCACGGGCAGCATGGAGGCAGTGACCTGTGGTCCCCACTGAAGGGGGCTGGCAGCTGGGGGGCAGCCTGAGAGGAGACCCAGAGGTGCACACTCCTGTCCCCTTTGAGTGTCACCTTATAAAACCACGCCCTCTGGGGAATGACGAAAGCACTAGGCTGATGGCATCTCTGGCGCTCACACCCAGCTGGTGGGCGTTTGGCACCACCTCGATGGAGAGCCATTTGGGAACTGCTACCAAATGGAAAATGCACACACCCTCTGACACCACAAAGCCTCCACCAGGAATCCATCCTACGGACACACTCACGGACATGCGCCAAAGAGATGTGCAAGGGTGGTTACGGCAGTGGCTTAAACACCAGAACTGATCCGTAGTGGTGGGGACTGGTTGCACAGATGATGGGTAATCTCCGTACTGGACAGCAGGGAGGGAGGTGCACAGTGTAAAAAAAAAGAGCTACAGCTGTAGGTCTGGCCACAGGAGAAGACCTACAATTTAAGGGGAAACTGCAGCTTAAGACGTCTGGTAGGACTCCACTGGCTAAAAATATTAAAGCCTCTGCATGAATCCACCATGTTAGAATGGCTACCCGAAGAGGGAGGCTTTTATTTGTATTTCACACCTCTCTGTGCTGTAGGAGTTTCACCCTGTACATGTTTTTTTATAGTGACATGTGGCAGAGGGATCAAGAGCTGACCAAACACCCACATGCTCTTCCACATTTCCCTGCAGCTGGCTCGGCCCTTGCAGTGACTAGTTCTGGCCCACGGGCTGTGGGCGGCGTGAGGCACGTCCCTGCGGCTGAGGCAGTGAGGGTCCCTGGGCACATCCCCCAGCACACACTTTTAAGACTCTAGGTGGGGCAGCTGTAAGATGGAGGAGGGTGGCTGGATCTGGCTGGACTCTGTGTACGTGACAACGGTCTTTGTTGTGTCCAGCTACTTCGGGTTGGGGGGTAGTTCGTTACCACAGCCAAGCCTGGCCGAGACATGGTAACTCGACGAACATAAACAAGATGGCACCTCTCCAGGATATTGACACTCAGGTCTCCCCCACGATGAAACCAGCCTGCGGGGGGGGGGGGGGGGTCTGTGGAAACAAAGCTCCTTGGCTGGGCCCAGGGTGGGCTGCTTTTTCCACTGAGGAGTTTACAAGGTGGTTCTAGAGAACAGAGGCCTTGGTCCCACACACAGAGGGGAGCCAGGCCAGTTCGAGTGACCGGAGCAAGTCAGCCATGATTGGCCACATGGAGCCTTGTGATGGAGGGAAGGCCTGGTCGCCTTTCTGCTGCTTAATCCTCCCACTGCATTCCACTTCCCTGGGGGATGGGGACCTGCCACACTGGAGGACCCCTCCTTCCCAAGGGACAGAAGCCCTGGTCACTAGATGGGTGGCCTGGCGCCGGGCCCTGGACACTCACCACAAACTGGCTGTTGACCTTCTCCAGGATCTGCTTCTCGTTAAGCGCCATGGACTCCCCTTTCCTCTTTTTGATTCTCTTCTTCTCCAAGCGCTTGCAGGCATACATTTTACCCGTGGCCCGAACCTGGCAGGCACAGACCTGAGGTACAAGAGAGAAGCCAAGGGTATGGGACAGGTGAAGGCCTGGCCTGAGGGTGCTCCCAGTCACGGGACCCAAGGATGCCTGGCCTTGGACCCACTGCTGCCCCAGGCCCTGCCCTCAAGAGCTGGCTTCCGTGCCCCTTGCTTCCCTCCTTCTACCCTTAGGTGAATCCTAGCTTTTCAAGGTGCACGACCAACCATTTACACTGGTGTTTACATGACCGGCCAAAGCCTCAAGTGCTGCTCCTCTCTCAGAGGCAACTAGAGTTTCTCCATCCCAAGCTTCCACCAGATGCAGCCATTGCTAACCGGGGACTTCAAAGCACCAGCTGCTGGTAAGGGAGGCTTGTTTTGGTGTCAGACCCCTGACAACCCTGACTTTATAATTCAGTGCAACAGGAGCCAAGGCATTGGGGTTCTCATCTTCTTGGTTCCACCCCTTTTTGATTGCGTGACCTTGGCTGGGTCATCAACCATTCTGACCCTCAGTTTTCCTCATCTCTAAAATGGGAATAACAAGGCCTGCCTCACAGACTGAGAAGATTAGCACATACTGATGGCCTCATCTGGCCAAGATGCTTGGGCCCCTCATGCTCTCACTCCTCCCTCCAAAGACAGCCAAAGACGCCCATTTCTCCTCTCCAGACACAACCCCTGAGGCGGGCTCCAAGAGCACTTCCATCCCACCGGCCCTGCAGACAGCCTCCTTTCCCACCTCAGCGGCACCTCCTGTTCCTGGGCCCCATGCCTCACGCTCCCTCCCCGCCAGGGGGAGCAGGATGCCGTAGGCGCATTCAGAAGGGACAGCAACGGTGACAGAGTAGGGGAACTTCCCACTGAAGATGCGGATGTTTACTCACCTCCCCAAAGCCCCCTTTTCCTAGTACTCGGTACTGCCTGAAAGTGTTTTTGGTGACCGGTTGCCTGGAAAAAAGCAAGAATCCAACATTGGTCTCAAGGTGTTGGGATGGAGAAGCCACAAGAAACAGACGACAGTGGCACTGCATGCCCTGCACACCGCCAGGAATCATCACTGCGGATGGGTCCCTCAAGCACTTGCTCTGGGGCTGGGTGTTCAAATCCCAGGCCACCCGCCCTCCGCCCCGTGTGGCTTGGGACCCGAGCAGTCCTCGCTCGCTCGCTCGCTCGCTTGCTTGGAGGGAAGAGCAGATGTGTGAAGAAGCTGCTTCACCACACTTTCCGTGTGGTTCCCCTCTCTCTTCCCAGTGAAAATCAGGTGGCTAAGCTCAGAAGGCAGCAGTGTCCTCTGCAGGGAGAAGGGAGGGGACCAGGAGCCGCACAGGTTCGGTGTCCCGGGGAGGACACAACAGCCCTCCCCACACCTGCACATCTGGTCTGCCCGCCCACCTCCTGTCCCCAGGGAGAAAGGCTGTTGGTCATCCTTTACTGCAGGCCCCCAGTCCTTCCACCACCGAGGGCCCCTTTATCACATTTCCCCCGTAGCTCCGCAGCACCAGAAGATCCTGTCTGCCCAAAGCAGTATTTATGAAGTAATCATTGCTTTGTATCTCCCAACCCCCATTTTAATTAGCTAAGGCCATTTAAGTCTAATCAGATGGACCCTCTGATCATGAGGCAAGGGTGGGACCTCACAGAGTAAATAAACAAATGGTCATCTAAAATTGCCTCAAAGAACTCCAGCGAGCAGACAGCCTGGGCTTTTTCATCACTGGCCTGTTTGGCTAAAAATAATCAGCTGCCCCCAGCCCCAGCTTTTCTGAGGTATAACTGACAAACAGTATCCAACTTGATGCTTTGATACATGCACACGTTGTGAAAGGATCACCACAATCAAGCTAAGTTTCTGTCACCTCCCATGGTTACCATTTGCCCTCTCCCTCTCTCTCGCTGGTCAGAACACTTAAGATCCGCCCTCTTGGCCAACTTCAAGCATACAATACAGTACCGTGAACTAGAGTCACAGCACTGTACGTCAGCTCTCCAGAGCTTATTCATCCCACAGAACTAACCCAAACCTTACATCCCTTGACCTACATTCCCCATGACCTCTACCCCCCCCCCCCCCCGCCCCAGCACCTGGCAGCCACCATCCACTCTCTGTTTCTATGACTGGGACATTATTTTAGATTCCACATCTAGGTGAGATCATGCAGGATCTGTGTCTGGCTTATTTCACTTAGCGTAACATCCTCCAGATTCCTCCATGTTATCACAAATGGCAGGATTTCCTTCTTTTTTAAGGCTGAATAATATTCCGTTGTATGTAGCTACCCCGTTTCCCCTCCCACGCTGACCGCAGCATTATTCACAAGGGCCAAGAGATGCAAACAACCTAAGTGTCCTTGGACCACGACTGGATAAAGAACAATCTGCTTTTAGGATGTCCAACTTAGCTGCTGGACCCTCCAGGACTATTCCTGAGCATCCCCCAACCCCAGCGCAGAGGCCGGACCAGGGCACACACTAGAGTGGGACTGGGCTGGCCCACGTAATTGGGTCAGCTTGAGAAAGACCACTGAGCCTCCGGTCACTCAGCAGCTCCTGAATGAACCCTCTGTTGCAACCTTGCTTGCTGATGGGTCCTGAAGGTCCTCGGCACCACACCTCTCACAGGGCAGCCCTGAACCCCCCGCCCCCCACCAGTACGCCTGTCTGGAGTCCACGTGCCCTGACTCACTCTCTCTTCTGTTTCTTTGTGGTGGAGGGAGCGGCACACTGATTATCTCCCTGCTGGGAGCACAGGGCCGCCCCTCCGCAGACTCTCCATGGCTCTGTGTCCCCC
Organism: Zalophus californianus; assembly: GCF_009762305.2. Lineage (NCBI taxonomy): Eukaryota > Metazoa > Chordata > Mammalia > Carnivora > Otariidae > Zalophus > Zalophus californianus. The sequence goes on along the minus strand of NC_045609.1, from coordinate 76,823,492 downwards.
TGCACACGAGCGGCTGGGCTGCAGTGAGGCCTGCCATGCGGCTGCATCCGCCATGCGGCGCTGGGAAGCGTTTCTACGGCTGCCCTCGAAACCACATGAAGGCGCCCGGGCCTAACAGTTTACGATACATGGAGAACAAACAGTCGGTCGGCATTACCACAGAGCTCCTTTGCTAGGGGAAATGAGTGTAATACAGTCTCCGAGGAATTTCTCGGTTAACCTTGGGAGGGAGAAAATCCCTTCAATATTTCAACAGTACAGCATGAACAGGCCATGATTTTGTTAGCCAAAAAAAAAAAAAAAAAAAAAAAGAAAAGAAAGAAAAGAAAAAGAAAAAGGAAAGGGATGAAGCAGGGTGCTGTCAGTCATTTAGGGGCATTTCTAGGCCAGGGTCCTGCCCTAGTGCCTTCGACGACTTAATGCCCACAAAAGGGTCTAACTTCTTCGCAGTCAACACAGATTTTAAAGTCTGTTTCTCCATTTCAAGTGTTCAGTACAGACAAGAAAAATCAAAGGCAGTGGCCACAGCTAAAGGATTCTATTGAACAGAGTGCTGGGTGGAATAAGGGTGAAGGACTTGACCGCAGAGCCTTGGGTTCAGGTTCCAGCCTTGCCAGGCCCTTGCTGCATGACCCAGGGCCAATCGATCAACCTCTCTGAGCCTTGTATCTTCAGTAAAACAACAATGAAAAGGCATCTGCATCCCAAGGCTCTTTGTAAGCTGCTGTGTGTCAGATGTCATTATTAGAACTCCAGGAATAGGGGCACCTGGGGTGGCTCAGTTGGTTAAGTGTCTCCCTTCAGCTCAGGTCACGGTCCCAGGGTCCTGGGATCGAGCCCTGCATTGGGATCCCTGCTCCGTGGGGAGCCTGCTTCTCCCTCTCCCGCTCCCCCTGCTTGTACATGCTTGCGTGCTCTGTCAAAAAAATAAAATCTTAAAAAAAAAAAAAAAGAACTCTAGGAACAAAGGACACATCCCCTCTGGGGGTCTTTATGGTAACAGTCCCCACTGGGTGAAGCACCTTGCACATGCACTAACGTAATCCTCACTCTTGCCTCAGGAGGTGGCAAAGTCCTCATTGTGCAAGTGAGAATGTTTAGGCCCTGAGAGGGGAAACGAGCTGCCCAAGGTCATGATGGTAAGTGGTGGCTTTGGGGCTGGATCCCCAGGCAGCCTGCTGCAGAGCCCACATCCAGGGACTCAACCCCACGCTGCCACCCCGAGAAGGTGGGCTGAGACTGGGCTGTGTCGCACACAGCCCTGGGCTCTGGGGGTGACGAATACGTCCCCACCACACTGTCCTGCGATCATCAGAAACACAAGGGCCAGTGGTTCCCTCCCATACCAGATGCTTGAGGGTGACAGCACAACAACTGTATCCAGCACCTGACTTCCCGGGGCCAAACGGCGGACCTTTCCTGAGCTCTTGCCTAATAGGCATGTACTACGCTTACCTCAGCTCGTCCACACCCGTGCCTACAAAGGCAGGCACTATTATCACCCCTAACTCACAGATAAGAAAACTGAGGTGGGGAGGGGTGAGCAGCCCTTGCCAAGGTCCTTGGGGAGAAGGTAGAGCCGGGACTCAGACCCAGGCTGTGGCCTCCAGGGCCCTCAGCCGGATGTCCACACTGACCCCCACTTCCCTGGGTCTCCCGGAGCCACGATGTGCACGTGTGAGGGGCCCACAGAGGAGACTGCCCCCTGCTTGACTGTCATTCCCCCCGGTGGTACAGAGCTGGGTGTTTCTCCTTCCGGGCTTCCTGGAGTGGGCAGGGCAGGGTCGTGGATGGGGCTTTTCGGGCATCCCTAAGCGTCTGCAGGGCACTCGCCAGCGAAGGTGGGGACAGGCAGCAGCAGGATGGCTCCTGGCTCTCTGCCCAGAGGGTGCCCAGATTCCCGTGAGTGCCAGGCCTCAGGCACAGGGACCCCTGGGCTGCGGAACGGGGTGCTCCCCGCCCTTGTCTACCAGCAGAGCCCAGCACGGATTTAACGCAGGCATTGCCTTGTTCTGCCAATTCTGGGACAGTGTGGGGGGCAGAGCCCTGTGCTGGGGGTCAGGGGCTGGGGCCCCCCCTCGGCTGCACTGCTGGCCTGCTGTGTGACCCGGCCACACCCTCTCGGGGGCTCTCCTTCCTCATCAGTCACACAGAGGCTGTAGCTGCCAGGCCGAGTCACCACCACATCCGTGAGAACACTTTGCGGAGAGAAGGCAGGAAACAAAACATGAAAAGATGCTCAGTTTTACCCATTATTAGAAATGACAAGATACACAAGAAGGAAAACCCTGCTGCTCACACACCGGCCAGGAAAGCACGAGAACAGTGTTGATGAGGTGGAGGGGAGGCAGGCACTGGGGCACCGGCGGGCCTGGAAATGGGGGGCAGCTGTGTGGGAGGGCAACTTAGCGGTCCCTCATGGTTTCACATTGGCACTTTCTGACCCAGAAATCCCTCTGCCAGGATTTCTATGGATGTACTTGCAAAAGTACGTGAAGATATATGTACAAAGCTACTCGTTACTTAGGGAAGATTGTACACAAAATTGAGAGCAACCTCCACGTCCATCAACAGGGGACTGAGCTAAATCAGGGATGTGCCACTCATTCAGAGAACGTGGCAGCTCTTTATTTGCTGGCAGAGGGAAGATTCCCAAAAACAGTGAACCAAAAAAGTAAGAATAAGTATGTATGTATTTATGAGTGTGTGTGTGTGTGTGCATGCACACTTTAATAAGCACAGAGCACTTCTAGAATAGCCAAGAACTTAATCAACAGGAGGATGGCTAATTTTATCTGAACCATGGACCCATGGAGGTAACTGATTTTTATGAGTTCCCAGGTGGAAAACCTGTCCCCCCGCCCCCTGCCACGCGCGCACACTGGCACACACTTGTAGGTGCACTCACCTTTCCAACCACTTCCACTGGAGAAAGCGATCAAAATACATACTGTCCAGATACTCATGGAAGGGCTCTCCCTTCAGATAGTCGTGGACAGACCTGGCTCAGAGGGAACAAACGAACATTTTATAATCCTGGCCTGAAGCAGCCGGACAGAGCCGTATACGTATCCGGCAGGTAACAACTGGCCTCAGAGGCCCATCATCCTAACAAAGTGACTGCCTGATCGTGCGGACACTTACTGGGTGCCCGCCACAGCACGGCTCTAGGCCCGGGGCAGAACTGTGAGCTTGAGGTTGCTGTTGTGACGTGGGACAATCACCAAACAGATGCCTGCAGAAGCATGTTATCATGAGGGAGGCTTAAGCGAGGTCCCGGGGCGGGGAGGGGCTCAGGTAGCTCTCTTTCTCTCAAGAAGGGACTCTTGAGCTGCAGTGAGGACAGAAGAATAACTGGGTGCAGGGGTGTGCGTGCGGGGGTGGGCAGAGCAGGGATGCAGGGCCCAGGCTCTGGATTTGGTCCAAGACCAGTGAAGCCACTGGGAGCTTTCCATCCCCGCAGCAGAATTCACTGGTCGCCTGCTGAGGGCCAGGCCCGCAGGGTTCTGAAGCTGGCTGTAGGCAGGGATGGGCTTCTTTCCTTTAAAAAGTGGTGATGCTGCCCAATCTAGCCCAGGCACTTGGGACCTGTGGGTGGGGGGCAGGGTCGGGGGGAGCAGCACGTACAGTGGAGGCCTTGCTGGACGCTGTCTCCTGCCAAACAGGAGAGCAGGGGCCAGGGTCACAGTGACAGCCCTGGGGCCTTACCCGCTGTCAGATCTGACCCTCAGCCAGCTCCAAGAGGACAGCAACCGGGTCTGTTTCTGCTCGTGGAGGGAAGGGGCGTCTCTCTCCTCGGCTGGCCCTCCCTAAATGTCCATTCTCAGCATGGGGCTCCCAGCTCGTCCCACAGTGCACAGGGGCACTGGTTTTCACGTCCTCCCCACCTGGCTGTTAAGCTCCATGAAAGCCGGGACTGGGTTCTTGCTCACCATGGCACCCCCAGCACCTATCACTGTGCCAGGCACGCAGCAGGTGCCCCGCTGTCTGCAGGGCAAAGGCTGAACGAGGGCGCACAGCAAGCCGTGGGGGGCGATCAGGCTCCGGGCAGTTTTTGGTGTGCAGCGTATGGGGTAGGGTACCTGTGTGGGCACAAGCACGTGCGTGCACCTTTCCAGGATGTGTGCGAGGGACAGGTGGGGGCCTCACTGGTGTCTGACCAGCAGCACACCCACCGACTTGTCTCCTATCCATTAGGATGGCCCTATGGCCCACAGACGAGGTGATGGGGTGTGGCTGAGAAGGCAGCCTCCAGCCCCCCTCCTGCAGCAGTGCCACCCGGCTCTGGCTGCTGCTGGCAGTGGGGGTTGGGGGCCTGGGAAGGACTCCCAAACCGCCCAGACGGGGTCAAGTTTTTGTACATTCCTCTGTCTCAACAGCCTGGAGAGCCACTTGCTTTCAACACCCTTGGAGGCAGATGTTTTCTTTGGACTTGGCACTTGGGTATCTTTTCCATTCCTAAGAAGTATACAAACAGCTGGGTGGCTTGGCTGGGGCCCCCGGGGCACGGCAGACCTGCCCTGGTGCCCAGCACTCCAGGTGGAGGGTAGGGACAGCTTCTCTCCGGGGCCATGTGGCTGCTGACAGGAGGCTGAAGGGCCTGAGGCCTGGCCTGGGGAACGAGGGAGCACTTACTGTGCACAGGCAGAAAAGAGTTCCTTGCAGGGCCTCTGTAGGAGCTTCTCCTCCGTCTGGGAGACCAGGTCCTGGCCAACTTGGGCAATGAAAACTGGGGACTGGAGGAAGAAAAGAGGACGTGTCAGTGAGGGGTGGGAGCAGGGCACCACCTCTTCCGCCCACTCCAGGCCCTGAGCCACATGCCGCGTTCAGGGGTGCGCGGAGGTGGCTATGGGCTGGGAGGCGGTGAACGAGCCCAGTGGGGGTTGGGGGCCTGGGAAGGACTCCCAAACCTCCCAAACCTGGGAGGGCCAGGTTTCTGGCTCTGCCACTTTCAGTCTGTGGGACCTCATGGAGGTCACTTGGTTCCTGTGAGCCTTGCTGCCCTCATCTGCAGCACGCTGAGAATGTCTCTGTGTCTTGGGCTTGGGGTCAGACCTGAACGAGATGTGTGTCCAGAGCTGTGCGACATGGATGGGTTGGTCGGCGAGCCCCCTGGGAGCTTGCAGGTGCCCCTTCCCAGGCTGGGCCTGTCTGCTCAGAGGGCAAGGTGAACACCTGCCCAGCCTCGAGGTCCTGTGTGAGAAGGTCTGGAATGGGCAGAAGGGCCAGCAAAACCACAGCTCAGCAGCAGAAGAGGGGTGCTCCGTGGGCACAGCTTCGCCTGACAGGCGCAAGGCCCAGACCTGCTACTTGCAGCTGTGGGAACTTGGCCGGGACTCAGCACCCTGTTATCAGGAAGATGCTCAGGAATAACAGTTTCTCCCAGAGAGAATCAACGAATCCTTTGGGTCAGGCATTTGGCCCAGACTGTGGTACCTGGTAGGGAGCATGCAGTAAACGTCATTACTGTCATTCCCTTCTTTTATGGGAAGCTGTGGCCTGAGTGTTTCAAGCATGAAAGGACAGTTCTGAGAATTTCTGTGTCCTGCCCACGAGCAGGAGCCATGGCCAGGAAGGCTCTGGGACCACCAGAAGCCTGCCCCCTTCCTCTGACTGTTCACCTTCCACCACCAGCTGGGCTGATGAGGTGGGTTTTTAACAAACTGCAGGGATATTTGAGAAAATTGCCAGGAATGGGCCCAGAAAGATGGGATGTAGATTTATCTTTCTCCCCCAAAGATGCTGAAATCTGAAAGGCTTGCTTTCTCCTTTCAGCTACTGAAATGTGACTATGGAGCTGATTTCCCTGAGAAGCCAACTGAGTGTCTTCTGCGGCGGGTGGGGGTGGGGGGATCCAACTCCGGGGGTGGCAGGGGCACCCGTGGCAGCAGGACCCGGGTGAATGAAATTGGTGGCTCATCTTCTATTCATCGTGGTTCTGAAGGCCCACATTCCTGAGTCCCTTCCTTCTTTCTCTCCTAGGCTCTGCCCCCTCCGGATCAGGGCCCGTCGGTGGGGGGAGCCTCAGGTGTTGGGGGGCAGTCATGGTGAAGGTAAATGCTGCTGGCTCACCCAATTATGCCACACGGCAGGCTTGTTGGCCATCACCAACCATGGATGGTGGTGGCTCCCTCCCCCCCGACCCCGTTCCTCCCCCACCACACTAAAAACCTTGATGCAGAAAAGATGCTCGATGTTGCAGAAGGAGCCCCACACCAAGAAACTGGAGCCCCAAGCACCAGTCCGCCCTCTGGGGCCATTGTGTGCTTCCATCTCCTCTGTTACAGGCAGGAGCTGCTGCAGAGATGGTTGACGGTTGCGGGGGTAGGTCGCTTCTAAGACTTGGGGGACTTTCTTGGGAATTCTGGCAGCTGAAATCTCTCGGGGATCAGTAACTCTGGGCTACTTCAGAGCAATCAAATCCTAAAACAAACACGGAGGCCATGGGCAAATTTGCGCCATGAGAGCTGATGGCCAGACGACCTTGGTTTGAAGGGCCCAGTGCCCGGCACAGAGCTGGTGTCCACGGTATGTATGGGAAGGAGCGACATGAAACAAGGTGAGTGCCAGGATGTGACCTGAATCTGGGAGGAGTCAGCAAAGACCAAACAGACATGCTGGGTGGGGATGTCATGGGGAGAAACCCCTACTTCTTGGACCTCAGAAGAGGTACCTGGGTTGCCCACCTGTATGCACTCAGCTGCACCCCTGTTTTGCCATCACTCACCACCCTGGGAGGACCCACCCTTACCTGGAGTGGACTGAACCTGGCGTTGGGCATGGTGTGGGGGTGTTAAAAGGTAAAGCTAGTGTGGCCCCGACTGCAAAGCACATTTTCTCCAGCAAGACAGGAAAGACAGAAATCAGGTAATATCCTAGCAGGAAGTTCTCTCGCCTCTCTAGGCTACATGGGGTCGTGTGTAAAAGGGGCCCACTGAAACTCAGTGGCTCTCAAACTTTTTTTTTTTCCCAGCAAACTTCTTTCTTCCTTCTCCAAGTGAACTTTATCTACAGACCCACTATTTAAAACCAATGGGTAGCTCTGGTTTGCCTCTGCTAAAGGCCAACTGTGGTCAGGCACTGTGAGAAAGACCTTACATGCATTATTTCATCTAACCTTCGTCACGGCTCCGCGAGGTAACTACTACTATAATGCTCATTTCACAGACAAGGAAATGGAGGTCCAAAAAGGTTCAGTCATTTGACACCAGGTCACCCAGCCAATAAGTGGCAGACAGGGGTTGTGAACACAGGTTGGCTGGGTGGGTCTGGAGTGAGGCTGGTTGAAGGTGGTGGGGTGTCTGGGCCACCTGGGCCACTCCCGCCCACCCCCCATCTCCCAGGAGCCCCTCAGCCCTCAGGGTGGGCAGGAAGAACTGAAACGGAAGATGACACAGCTCAGGGCAACGAGCCCCTGGGCTCAGAGAGGGAGATCATTACGGGGTGGGGTCATCTGGGAAAGGCTTCATGGAAGAGAGGGTCAGAGGCAAAGCAGAATCTGGGCTTAGAACTCCACGCCCCACGGAGGACCATACTCTGCTTCCTCCTCAGCCGATGGGAGGAGTGGCCCAGGGTCTAGGGGCAATCCAGCTGTGCGCATGGAGTCCCACTGCTCTCATTCTCTGGGGTGGGTTGGCGGGGGGGCTCTGGGGATGCTGCCCATGCTCAAAGCCCTAATAGGAGTTAATGAGTGGGTAGCAGTGCGTTCGGTTTGATGACCGTGGCTTTAAACTCAGTCTCTGGCTCAACATGGAGATTAAGCAATTCCAACCAAACCCCCTTTCAAGTGACTCCAGAGAGTAACGCCTCTGCCAGTAAGGGAGTAAGAAGCTGTTGGCCAGTTTAAGTTGGGAACTGAAACCCAAACTTGCCAGGAGGGTGAGAGGAGCAGCTCCCAGGGGACATTTCCATGGGACACTTGCAATGTGCATCGACGGAATTAGAAGGTATTGGTCCTTCCCCTCCAGTTCAGTGAAGTCTGCTTCCAAGGGAGACCCATGAAGAAGGCTCACCCTAGACTGAGTGCAAGGTCTAACACATCACGTAAGACAAAGTGCCACCAGACGCTCCGAGCGCTCTGGGGTCCCAGCAATCACAGCCCGCTGTACACCATCCCCTGTGGCTTGACGGCAGAATTCCACAGTTTCAGATCTCATTCCAGGAGGCTGATCCCTTCTGGTCCCAGGAGGCCTGTGAGGTGGGCTAGGGAAGGGAGGGGGTGTATCCTTGGGGCCAGGTGGGCTCTGGACAGGAATGTCACCTTCACCGAGAGAGGGCTCAGCAATGCCAGGAGAACTGTGGTTAGCACTGTGGCTCTTTCTAGCAGGAACCGTCCCTCTGTGGGAAGCTGAGGGTCAGGGTGGGGAGAAGGCTGGGGACCATCCTCCTCCATGTTAAAGATGTCCCCCTAATTTCTAATCAAACAGAGAAAGCTCTAAGGCCCTTAGACGCTGGCAGGGCTGAAAGCGGCCAGGAGAACAGGTCTTGCTGGAGGTCTCTGCTACAGGTTCCCCTGGGGTCTGGGACCCTGTCAGGCCAGCAATATTTTGAAGTGACACTTTATCTCTTTGGTCACCAGATGGTCTCAAGTAGCTCCAGCTAGCAGGCCTTGACTTTTAATACCACAGTGTGAATTTAGGCACCAAGTTTCTTCCGAAATGTGTGGAATTAGCTCTTGGCAGGGGCAGCTTCCGAGGACAGGAGGAAGAAATTGAGGACAGAGTTTCTCTGCTGGAGGCCCCACCATGAATGGCCTCCTGCTGCTCTTGGGCACCGAAGCTCACCAGCTGGCCAGCCTCCATGTGATCATATGCCTGGCCTGGCCTGACAGTCCACTCTGATGACAGGATGACCCCCAGCTGCTCTTAAGTTTTGCTCCGTGGCCAACTCCTGGGATAGCTTAAGACAGCACGACGTGCCTTGGGGACATGGCTATGCTTGCCGTGGGCCACTCTCTCCCCTCCAGCCAGACTGACAGAAAAGAACTCTGCTTCCTTGAGGAGCTCTAGGTGGCAGGGAGCACCTGTCTTGCCCCTGAAATCACAACTGGAGCAAGAGAATCTGCACCACGCTCCCCTCTTTGGCTAAGGCTCCTCTCCACCGTTTCCCCCCAAAGTTGCTGGGAAACAGAGGGGGCGTTAAAGCTTGGGTGTGCTTTAGTCACTCTGAGTCTGTGCCTCTGGATAAAAGCCCCCTTCGCCCATGGGGGAAAGAACCTGCTCTACATCCCCCTTTAGAATGAGCAATTGACCTTAAATCCATCTCCTGTACCAGGGGAACTTGGGCCCTCACCTGGTAGGACAGACCCCCCCATGCGTGTCAGGCTCTAAGTCCCCCTTGGAATCCCTAGAATATCTGTTCTTTTTTACCTCCTCCCCTGGTGGCCCAGACTCACTCTCTGCTGTTCCCAATGCTTACGGCACGGGTTTTGGGGATATAGGCAGCCCCCGCTGCCCGTGTGAACCAGAATGCACCTTTTGAGGCAGCAAGATGTGGGGATGCATGGGTGTCTTTCTGGGTACCACGGCACAGTGAGAAGAGCTCCCCACATGCCACTTGGCACACAGGGAGGGAAGACCCCTGAGCTGGATGCGGGGGGCCAGTGCGCTTCGCACCTTCACTCTCCTGTAGGCCCCTCTCCTCCCTTTTGTCCCTCCACCGCCGTGAAGCTCTCTGGGACCTCACGCTGCCTCCACTGCCTGCCTGTGACCCTAAATTCTGATATGTGGCCTAAGCCAGACCTCTCTTACCCTCCGCTCCATCAAAACAGTAACCTCTGCAATGCGCAGGCACAATATCAATGACCAGTGACAAATCAATGCCCTGGAGGCCTCAGGATTTCTAAAGAGAAGGTAGTTCGGAGAGCAGAGGATGGGGAGTGTGGCGGGAGGTGGGGGTGGGAGATCCGATTGGATGGAAGAGCCGAGCAGCAAGGACCGGGCCTGAAGCTGCATTTATAATCCCCAGCACTGGCAGCGCATCCAGAGCGCCCACGCGCTTGGTCTGGGGGGCGTCCTGGCTAACTCTGTACCTACAGGGAGCCTCGAGCTGCCTCAGGGCCACTTGGCACGCACTTGCTCAAGGCTCCACCCCTCCCAGGTCAGAACTGCTGCTTCCCAAGGGCCTTCTGTATGAACCCGAAGAGGGGCAATCCCGGGTATTTCGGGGACTCAGGCCCGCTCAAGAGGGAGGGTTGGCGGTGAGGAGGCAAGGGCCCGGGCCTGGGCAGGAAGCCACCCCACGGTGCTTTACTTGGTACTCAACCCAGGAAGCAGGTGCTGATCACCCGCCGCACCCAAGGCTCTGCCTCTTAGGGTGCTCCGACGCCCACCCTCACTGACTTCACGGCAAGGGCAAGAGACACGACGGCCCAAGGCCAGCTCTGCCTCCGCAGGCCGGACCATCCAGCCTCGGCCCGCCCAGCGGTCCGCCCACAAGGTGGCGCCCGTGAGCCCCTCCCGGCGCGCTTCGCTGAGTACACTCCCGGGTGGCCCAGCCTCCCGGCCTCCGAGTAGGGAGGCCAGATGGCACACCTGAAATAATTACCGAGGGATTCGTCTCAGACCTGAGGAGCGCGGCCTCTGCAATAACAGTTGAGGGGGAAAAATGAGAAATCGGCCTGGGAGGGAGCACCCGGGACGGAAGGCGAGCGCAGGACCGTGGGGGAGAGGCGGGATTTACGTGGGTGGAGGCGGCCAGCATGGCAGGGGCAAAAGCCAGGAGGCTGGAGAAAGCAGGGGGGGTGCGCAGAGAGAGGACGGCTCATCTAGAAGATACTGAATAAGCAGCTGACAGGGGTCCCACCATCTCTGTGAGGCTGGTCCTCAGGGACTGCTGCATCTGCTCCCCTTGGGCATTGCTGTCTCCCTCTGCACTGGGACAACTAGCAATAGAAAGGGGCGTCATTTCCTGCATGAGTGAGGGATGCCACATGTCTGAAAACCTTGCTCCTGAAGCATCTGCTGGCTTCAAAGTCTCTGGTTTAAAGATGTCAGACGGGAGAAGGAATCAGCTGTACGTGACTGGTGCCTCTGGAGACACAGTGATGGAAGCATGGCTGGGCTGTGAAAGGCTCTTCAGAACCACCTCCCACACCTCCTTAATAGTCAAAAGCAATCCTGAAGTAAGTGCCCTTGGGGTCGACCTCAGAACCTTCTGGAAACACAGAGCCTACACTTGTTCACAGATTCAGGACCCGAGGTGGAGCAGGAGGAAGAGATCACAGAGGGCTCCCCTGGAAAGATCTGCCAGGGCCCAGCTGGCTCAAGTCACTCATGGCACAGATGGGTTAACTGAGACAAAGGACCGAGAAGGGAAGGGACCCCTCCAGGGTCACACTGTGGCCCACGGTACAGCCAGGATTAACACCTGGCGGGGCTCCATGGCAGGGCTGAGCGGATCTGAGCTGCACTGGCCCGGAACCAGATGTGCTGGGCCAGCTTTAGGGGAAGGACACAGCTTCGGTCTCGTTGGCCCCACTCAAATCCAGCCTGTCCCCACCTCACAGATGGACATGCACATACAGCAACCCTAACCCTGGTATGTCTCCCACCCACCCCTCCTCTCCGTCCCCACCTCGTGGCCCTGCATTCAAGAATTTTCTCTTACCTGCTACCACTTGCTCTTGCAGGGACACAATGGCCGCCAGGGGAGTTTTTCCACACCACACAGCACAGACGGTCTCCACTCCAAAAGACAAAGCCCACTGCCTTCTTGGCCCTGCCCCCAAATGCCCTTCTCGATCTGCTTCTCACTCCTGCTTTCTGCTCATGGATGTTCACCCCAAACTCGTCTCTTCCTGGGAAGCTCTAGCTCTCTAGCTGCTGGACCTTTTCGTGTTCCCTTGGAAGAAGCCCTTCCTGCCCCACCAGGGCATGTCCAAATTCCACCCAGTCTTTAGGACCCACTTCCAACAGAACCTCATCGAAGCTGATTTTCTGAGCAGACAAGACCTTCCACCCAATCCCAAGTGTCACCATCGCCATCACTGCCATTTCTTGAGCACCCACTGTGCGTTAAGTCCTAGAAGCTTTACATGGGGTTATCTTTTTTAATCCTCTCAAGGTAGGTTTTAATTATTACAATCCCCATTTTAGAGATGCAGAAATAGGCTCAGAGAAGTAACTTGCCCAAGGTCACGCAGCTGGTATGGGAGCAAAGACAGGATTCAAACCCAGGTAATCTAGTCAGAGAGCCTTAGCCCTACGTACCGCCATGTGCTCCAAGAATGTCACAGTCCTTCTCAGATCTCCCGAGGAGGATGGGACTTTGGTCTTGGAGACCCCTGGGGGCTGGAGGATGAGATGAAATGGACTCTGCGTGTTTGGGTTAACGCTATTTGTATAGTGGTGTCATACGTACCACATAAGCATGCACACGCGCGCACGCACGCACACACACACGCGCGCGCGCGCACACGCAGGCTAATGGCCAACATATGCTTCGCTTCAACATATGAAAGCATCCCACCGAGAAGCTCCGTGCTCATGAGCAGTGGTTGCATCAGTGAACAAAAGGTCAGCCCAGGAGAATGTCCTCTCTATCTCCAGACGCAAGCACTTAGGGCTTAATGATGTGTGTATTTTCATATGTGGGCAGCTGACATTCCCCATGTAAACGATTTGCAATTTCCCAGTGTGGACAGACTCAGCTTTCAGGAAAAGCTGAGCGGGAAAAGGGGTTCTGGAGGGCCCCCTGCCTTCCAAAGAGGGCTGCTTCGAGGGCTGCCAGTCTGGCCCAAACCAGGGCGGAGGCAGCTGTTTCTCGGGTGGCCACCCCCATTTCCTATTTCTCCTCCAGGACAGGAACAGGGGAGGGGCACTCCCACAGCCATACCCTGGCCACCACTTGACCCCTCACGAGGGGATCTGCGTCAGCCGCGGGAAGCCCTGCACACAGAGCTGCCAGGGCCTGGCCACGGGCGGGGGCGGGGGTGGGAATCAGGCCTCCAGCACGAGCCAAGGCCAGAGGCGGTTGTGGGTGCCTGGGAGGGGGGCCGGCCTGATAGTTACTGGCCCCTCGATGTGAGTTTTCCCACAAATTTATACTTCTGTGGCTCCCCAGAACAAGGCCATATGGTGGAGTTTGTTGATCCAGGGTCATGGATGTGGAAACTGAGCCCCAGACAGCTCTTTGAAGGGCAGGACAGCTGTTCGTTCCTGTCTCCTCAGAATCGGGTACAATGCTGGGTGAACGGCTAGTACTCCATACATGCTCCTAGCCAAAACAGTTAGTAAAGGGTGGACCTGAGATTCAAATCCAGACCTGCCTGGCTCCAAGACCTCTAATCTCTCTGCTCTACTTCACTGAAAAGAACTGATGATGGCACACAGTAGGTGTGCTCAGGGTAGCTGCTGAATACATGTGTGTGCACACATTCACATTCATTGCAGGGAAGAGGGAAGTGGAGAGCAAGAGTGTCTTGTCCATCAGAAGTACCCTCATGAGGTCATCTGGTCTACCTTAATATCGCGACAACTGGGCCAGAGTTCTTCAGGACGTTCTTAGTTACAACGGTCTGGAGTGCCTCTCTCAGGCAGAAACTGTGGGCTGGAGGTTTGGGGGAGAACCTGGTGCTGCTCTTCGGGTAAGCATCCTGGCGCCAGGGTTCCCCAGCCCCGGTACAGCTCGTGTCTCTCTCCAGTTTCATCATATCCCCACCCTTCCAACAGATTCCTCCTTTGCTTGAGCAACTGGGAGTTACATATCTGCCACTTGCCACCAATAACCCAGACTAATTCACTACCTGTAAAATCAGGAGGTAGGGAAGGTGACTAGGAGGGCCCTCCAAACATGACCCAAAGCATCAAAGCACCTCTCTCCTTGCTCTTCCCTCCCCGCCACCCCTCAGGTTGGCTGGTTCTGGTTCCACGAACTAATTCGGCCCAGCCCGCCTGACTCTAGGGACAGGCACTGGGACTGGCAGGAGGTGGGTGAAGTGGGGCTCATTTCAACCCCAAATCCTGGCTTGAAATGAAACCCGCTTGTACAATCACGACCAGAAGACAAAGGAGGGAGTTCACCGAACGGCAGCCTCAGACAGAGTTTCCTCACTCAAGGGTTGGTTTAAGGTCTGGCTGACAGGAAGAAAAAGCACCATTCTTCCACCTTTTTAATCAAAACCTTCAGCGGCATGTGGAAAAGCCACTGTCGTGCACTCTGTGTCCGTCTGGAGCAGTTCCTCTCTCCAACCACGGCCAGGCAGCAGACACAGTCCACGAGCCCCAAATCAGAACAGAACCGAAGGACAAAGTCAGGGTTTTGTTTTCTTGGCCATTGGGAAAAAATAAATCAGCCCAGACAAATGCTTGTGAGCACAGTGCCATGGGGCTGTGGCTCCCTCCATGCGAGGTCTGATGTCTGCGCCCCCCAGCTCTCCGTCGAAACATCCCCAACTCTTCCCTGAGTGTCCACACGGTCAGCCTGACTGGCGGCCTGCAAGGCCTGGGCGCCGTGCCAGATGCAGCCCTGCTGGGCAGAGACACAAGGCTGGACAGGCAGCTGGTGGCCACAGGTCCTTGGGGTAGAAGGCAAAAAATGACAAGTCTCATTGTGCTTCTTTTGAGTTCTAAGGGAGCTTACCGCCTCCCCTCAGGGTGGGCGTAGACTTCAATCAGAAGCGATTCACTGGAGCAGAGAAAGCTTAAGCTTCGGGGCCCTTTACTTGCAGCCCTGGGAGCTACAGAGAGCTCTGGAGGGGGGCGGGAGGGAAGCATTTCTACAGAGGCACTGCTGGTAAACTGAGATCTCAGATAAAAAGGGCCCGAGTCTCCAAGGCTCTAGTCATTGTTTGTGATTTCTTTTCTCATTCTCAGGAAATACTTTTGTACTTAATATTCTCTTCTGTTTTATAGTGAGGAGCATCTCCAGGTTATTTTTGCTTCAACTCCCCTCCAAACCTGGATCTTCCCTGTCTCCAACAGACAGCACGGTGTCTCAGAGGGGCCTTCTCCAGAGGGACCCGAGGGGTCCACTGTCTGCCTGCCACCAAGCCTTTAGGAGCCTGATCTCCACCTTTGTCTCTCCGTGATGAACAGCCAAAGACCCAGAGTCTGAGGAGCTCATGGGGCTCCCCAGAGTTTTCCGCGGGAGGAGAGGGTGCAGAAGCCAACACCCTGATGCTATGTTGAGAAGTAACCCGGCGTCCTCTGTGAGGCCCACGATCCCACTGTGATGGAGATACACGCGACCACCCTGGCAACCTCCTGAACTCTGGGCAACAATCTCGGGCACCCCTTTGGAGGTGCCCCTGGAGATAGCTGGCTACCCCACCAGGCCAGGAAAACACTGCAAGGGACAGAAGTGGTCTTCGCAAGCAGAGCTGAGGAGGCGCTGTGAGCAGAGTCATAAAGCCCGGAGCCCACCGCTTCTCCCGCTGGGGTCCAAGCTGATTTAGTCCGTCAGCCACGGGGGCTCCCTGAGTGTCCGTTCTGGGCTCAGGTCATGAGCTCCGTCCCAAGGACCTCATAGACAACTTACCCGGCCAAGGGCACAAAGGAGTTCAAGACTGGTGGGGACGAAGGCTGGCTGAGTGTAGTGCAGCCTCTCACCCCCAGAGGCAGTCTTATCAGACCCAAGTGGCTTCATGGCTGAGGTGAGGTCTGACCAAGGCCCAAAGGATGAAGGGGGTTTGGCCGAGCAACCAGGAGGACCCTTCCTGTTTTTAGCTCCTGGCGTTTGAATACTGACAAGTATTCTGAGACGCCCAGGGCTCTGAGAGCATCAGTTCTTTCCCTGACACTTTTCTGGACAAAGTTAAGATGGCGGATTACCTGGGAGGACCCCAAAGAGCTGGCTCCCAGAGGTCACCAACCGAATGGGGGGCCCTGAGGCCAGCAAGTGCTCGGAACAAGCGCTGCCTCTGCACGGGGCTCCAGGCTCTGCGATGGTGCCCCTGCTGACCTGGCCACCCCAAGTCACAAGGTGTCATGTTTCCGGGGTCAGCAAAGTGGAGAAACACAGCCCTTGAGAAATAGCCACAACCCTTCAAGAAGGGAAAAGCAGAATGGGGCTTAAAGGGTCTTGACCCGTATTTCCTTTGCTGTTCAAGTGGCTTTGCAGAAATCAGGAGGAAGGATTTTTAGGGGTCAGAAAGAGAGGACGTTTCTAAACATCGGCAGAACTTAGCCAGGGGCCCCGAGAGCTAGGCAATTTTAATGAGAAAGAAAGGAAAATACATGAGTGACCCTGACCCAGGCCTCGACTCCTTACGTCAAAAGCAAGAACTGATAATTAACAAAATGAAACGTGCCTGGAGAGGAGTGAGGGGCCAGCCGGGCTCTGTCAATTTGATAATCCCTGGCCATGACCTGTGGGCCCAAAGCCCTGGCTGAGAGATGACGTGCTGTTTACCCAGGCCGCGCTGGCTGTCGGGACCCTCAGAAGTATGACTTTTCCTGGCGAGTTGTTTGAATCCAGCCGTCTGTGCTCTGGGTGAATGCAGCCGTGCGCAGGTGACTCAGGAGCCGAGCTCGGGTCCGAAGGGGCCGGCTGCAGGATGCTCACGGCGGGGAGTGTCCCTCATTCCTTGTGCGTGAGAGGCCATGGCGCAGCAAGCCAACTTTCCATCTGCCAGAACACCCTCCCTCCCGTTCCTCGGCTTCCAAACTGGCTTCAGTTTGAAATTGTGTTGGAAATAGCTTGGCCTTGGAAGATTTTTCTCCAGTGAAGATTTCATTCCATGGGGCTTGGGAATGAAGGAGGGGCAGGAATCTCCAAAGATCCAGGGAACTGAACTGAAACCCCCCACCCCCTGCCCCCCATGATGTCCCTGTTCTGCCCAAGGTCCCCGGCCGGCTGGGGAGGGCCAATCAGGCCTCGCGGTGAGTCAGCGGAGCGCAGGCCGCAGGGAACGGTGGCGACCCACCCAGGGCAGGTCTGGGGAGGCCGGGGAGGCGCTATGTCCTCAGGAAGCCTAAGGCTGATTTCTATGTCCAGCCGCTCTAAAGAGAGGAATGCCGGGCAGGAAATACTATACACACACGCAGGAACGGGGACCAGAGGCAGAGCTGGCTCCGCTGGCATCAAAGGAGCGTCCAAGTTTCTGACCTGGAAGGTCACGAGAAAGGAAAGGGACCCAGACGGGCATGCTATGAGGGGCCCCAGCTGGCCCAGCAGCCTTGAGGAGGTCAGAACGAGCTGAAAAGAAATCAGGCTGCGGGCGAAGAGAATTTGTTTTCCGGGAAAGTCATGGAAGACAAGTAAGTACGTCTCTTTGAAGGACAATTGCACGGTCGTTAAAAATGCTGTGCAGGGAGACCGTGACATGAGACCATGCAAATGACACAGTACAAAGCGGAAGCCAAGCCCCAGGTTTGCCCTGACCAGGGCCAGCAGCTGGACAAGGGCCGGGAGGGGACAGCCAGTGTGTATAGCCCACAGATGGCAGCACGCATGTCCTCCCAGACTTGCTCATTCCTGCAGCACCTGGGAAGCTGACTGGGGGGACGTCTGTCTCTGGTTAACTTTAGAGAAGACAACACAGGGGAGGAGAAAGCTCGCAGGCTCTGAATCAGACAGACTGGGCTTGTAGCTCAGCTTCACGCTCTTTTTGTGCTTCTTTTATTGTAAAATATTTGTAACATAAAAATTGCCATTTCAACCATTTTTAAGTGTACAGTTCAGCAGCAATAACTATATTTATAATGACAACCTTCACCACCTTTTTCCAAAATTTTCTCATCACCCTATTAAGTAGCAACACCCCATCTCTCCCTCCCAGGAGCCCCTAGTAAACTCTAATCTACTTCTGTCTTGACAGATTTGCCTATGCTAGCATTTCACATAAGTGGAATTATACAATGTGTGGCCTTTTACGTCTGGCTTCTTTCACTTTGCATAATGTTTTCAGGGTTCACCCACGTGGTAGCCTGTGTCAGGATTTCGCTCCTATTTATGGCTGAATAACATTCCATTGCATGGACAGACCATATTCTGTTCATCCATTCATCTCTTGATGGGCACTGGGTTCTCTCCACCTTCTGGTGACTCTGGATAGGCTCCTGTGGATACTGGCATACACCCATCTGTTGGAGTCCCTATTGTCAATTCTCCCAGCCTGCCCTCTCAACAGCTAAAGACCTCTGCCTGACGTAGAAGGGACAACTGTGTCGACTACACAGGATGGCCAGGAATATAGGACAAGAGAGAGGTGCAGAGCATACAGAATATGGTAGGTGCTAAATTAACCTGACCTGCTCACACCTCCCCCATTACAATCCACCCTTAGTAAAGGAAAGAGCTAACAATATTCCCCTTCAAGGGTCTCCATTTAAAAAGCATGGATGCTAAATGGTGTAACTTTTGGCACCAGCAGCTTCTCTGCTTTGCCTGGGTGCCGCAAATGTCTCACCATTTAGACACATATAAACCCAAAGAATAAGAGCCTTGGGAGAATGAAGCCCAGCTGCAGGCCAATGACAGTAGAAATTGGAAAATGAAGTCAGTTCCTTCTAGCGCCTTCTCTCCAAGCTTCTAGCATAGGGTTGTAGAAAGCCTGGCAAGGAATGGCCCAGTCTCCTCTTCCAAGCCATGTGACCCTTGGAGGGGAGGGGTGCAGCCCCTCTCTGGACCTCAGTTCCCTTACATAGGGAATGAGAAGTTGGGCTTAGTTCAGGTTTTAAAGCTGGGTTCCACCAAGCCACAAGTGTTCTTTAAAAGCCAGGGTCTGGGGAGAAGGAGGGAGGCAAAAGGGGGTCCAGCCCTCAGGCTGCTCAACTGTGGCTGGTCTCTGTGTCTTCGCATACTGGAAACTTGTGGCCAAAGCTATCTGCAAGGCCCTGGATTGGGTGGCCCCTGAGATTGCCCTGGGTGCCTGGGCCCACCCCAGGAGGTGGCTTCTGTCCTCTTGGGGTATATTGGAGGAACGATGCCCCCCAGGATGGGCTCTCGGCTCCTCTCCCAACGTACCAGGATTTCTGGAGGCTGAAACCTCCATTCAGAAGGCGGTTCAAGCAAGCAGGGGCCCTTCATGCGGAGTGGTGCTGTGCCGGGCACTGGGGTGAACTTGAAATGACCCAGGAGCGCTCATAAGTCCCGCTATTCTCCAAACAGTACCCTAGCTCCCTGGTGAGTGCTCCTGTGTCATTAGTGAACGCTTAGTCAAGAAGAGACTTAGGCAGAGCCCAAGGCAGGGAGCCAGGTTAGCTCACCTTAGGAGAACAGGATGGGGTAGGGTCAAGAGCACAGACAGAACTCTCAGCTTCCCCCATCCCAGCTATGTGACCTTGAGTGAGTTACTTAGCCACTCTGTGTCCATCTCTTCATTTTTAAAATGGAGATAATAACCCATGGGATAGATGTGAGGATTAAGTGAGTTATTTAAAGTCCACAGAATCCTGTCTGGCATGCAGTAAGAACCGCTCCTGGGGCCGCAGGGGGCTGGAGCCTGATGGGCCTCTCAGATGGCATCCAGGCCAACCTCCTCACTCTACTGATGGAAACTGAGGCCCAGGGAGAGCAGGCATCTGGCTGTGAGGGGAATGAGAAGGAGCAGGCTTTGAGGCTCAGGCCTGGCTTCAATTCCCCACTTGGCCCCAGCTTGGTGCTCTTGGGCAATTACTTAACCCCTTTCAGCCCCGTTTCTTATCCGTTCAGACAACCGTTACAAGGACCGAGTGAAACAGGGAACATGGAGTCCCAGGCATGCAGCAGTTGCTCAGTAGATGCTAGCTCCCTTCTGTCTTGCCCCAGGATAGCTAGTAAACACAAATGTGCCTTTATTTGTTTTGAATTCTGCTCTCTACTGCTCCCAAAAATGGAAGAGGAAGAGGCCCAGCCTCCCCTTCCCCACTGCTGCTTGAGGACACTCAGGAAGTTCCTCTCTCAAGTTTCCTTCTCAGTCCTCTCCCACGGAGTCATTTTGCAGTGCTGTGGCCAAGTGGGAAAAGCCAGGATGCAGGCCCCACTGCCCCTCCAGCCCCGCTGCCTGCCCAGCCAGATCCTGCTCAGGAGGGGCTCAAGCGAAGGTGGACTCCGAGCTCACTGGATTCATTGACAGCAGGATGGAGATACTCTTCTAGGCATCTTCTGGGAGACAGATGAGGGCCAAGCAATCTAGCGGAGATGGAATGCTGGGTCCGGGGCCAGTGTCTGGAAGCCCCAAACCCCATGGAGGATGGGGCAGGCACTGGGAAGGGAGCGATTTGTCCAAACCACCTATATCCCACGCCTTGGGTTGCCCTGGGGACCAAGGATTGGTTAGACAGTCAGGCAGACTCTAGGCCAGCTGCCCGCCAGGCCACAGAACCCAAGAAGGGAGATGGGGAATGAACCTGACTCCTAGTCCCATGCTCCTGGCTCCAGGTCATGCTGTCTCCAGCAACAAGCCAACATTTATAAAATGCATCACAGCTGGGAGGTAGATAGTTAGCCCAGCATTTTCCGAAGATGATGAGATGGTCTTAGGACACAATTAAATACTACGGAATCGTTCAGTGACAAAGGTATTCTCTTTTCAGTTCTCCTTTGAGCCTCCGGTCATCAAGAAGAAAGTCTCAGTGTGGGGCCACCGTCTTGCTAACACATCTCCAATACTCACTAATCTCTCTTCCAAACAAAGAGAAAGGCAGCTTTAGGCTCAGAGCCTCAGGCAGGCAAAAGAGGATCCGGGGAGGATTTAATGCCACTTTTCCCAGTTAGCTTTCTGTATGACAAATAAATGCTGGCTTTCCAGGCACGGTCTTGACACAAAGTTTTCTTTTGAAACTCATTTGCTTTAATTAATTAATTAATTATTTAAAAGATGTCAAGTAACCTCTACACCCACATAGGGCCCGAACTTACAACATCACGATCAACAGCTGCATGCTCCCCTAACTGAGCCAGGTGCCCAAAACTCACTGATTTTAAACAGAAAGACATGGGTTAATTTAAAAGAGAAAAAACTTATATACAACTAATTGTAAGGGTGGTGTGCAGACACGGCAGAGACTGTGAGGTGCCTGCCGTAAGAAGGAAGGCTGGCCATGAACCCGTCCTCGCGCCGTGTTTATCATCCCCATACTCGGACGGGAGAACCGAGGCTCCAGCCATGTAGAGCAGGAGGGCGGCAGAGCTGGGGCTCCATGCGCTCCCGGGGGCAAGGACCGAAGCCGCTGACTGCCCCGCCCCCAAGGCAGAGGAACTGTCCCCGCAGAGAAGCTAGCCAGCTTGGGCTACCTCAGACTCCTAATCGGCTGCCCAGGCTGAGAAGGGGGAGGTGCCGGTGAAATGAGCAGGGGGCCGGGGGCCAGAGAAAGAGGAACTTGGAATAATTATTAATTCCTTTCATTCAAGCTCTTTACTTTTTAAAAGGTGGGTGTTTTCTGGAGAGCCACACCAGCACTAGGAATAGATTTCTTTTGTGCAAAAACTTGGGCTGATGGGTAACTTCCCCTTAACAAGAACAAACTTCCCTGCCTTACCCTATCATTGTTTACAGAAGCAAAGAGGCCTGCGTCTGTGTGAGGCCCAGAGAACAATATCCTGCCAGGAGACCTCCAGCAAGAAGTGCCCCCCAAAAGCTGCCTGCCCCGGGCATTCCCAGCATCCCACAGAGGCTGCCACGTCGGTTCATGTCAGGAGTCTGCCCCAACCCACCAGTGCACCTTGGTGTCCAGGCTCCTTCAGCAGGACCCTCCACCAGGTCTGAGCCTCCCCTGGAGTCTGCTGATAGTACATTAAAACTGGGTGTCACCTGCCAGGCCTCAGGGACTGGGGTGGTGCAGCTCAAAAATGGAGACTTGGCACCACTGCTCATGGGCCCAATTAAAATGAATCACAGCAAGTCGGACTACAAACAACATGGCTGAAGCAGGAGACTCAGGGGCTCACCTGAAGCCCTGCCTCCACGATTTGAAACCAGCCTCTTCCCTTCCCAGAACTTGGTTGCCTGATCTGTAAAATGGGTACACTAACACCCAGCTTGGGGAGTTGCTATGGAAGATCCAAGAGCAGCTCTGTACAATGCCATTGCAGCGTTGGATACAGATGGCCTAAAGGATAGCATATTGTTATGTCAATTGGGAGACGGACTGGAATAATCGTGAAGGACCATGCCTCACCCTGCTCTTCCCAGCTGGCAATGGGGCTTTGGTTCTCCAGAGGAAGACAGATTCATGGGCCTAAAGTGCACTATGATTTGTTTACTTTGTCCCCATATGCACCCTGTTCCCCAAAACCCTGAGGCCTTCTGACAAGGAAAGATAAGACAAAATGAAAGCAAGTCCTTTAAAAACAAGTAACAAAAATGAATCTGAGTTTTATCAAAATTAAAAACCGTTGTGCTTCAAAGGACACCACCACAAAAGTAAAAGGACAGCTCACAGAATGGGAGAAAATATTTGCAAATCATGTATCTGATAAATGACTTGTATGCAGAACATACAAAGAAGCCTTAGGATCCAACATTAAGAAGACGACCAGCCTAATTTAAAAGCGAGCAAAGGATCTGAACAGACACTTCTCCAAAGAAGATCTCCAAAGGGCCAATAAGCACATGAAAAGATGCTCAGCATCATTAGCCATTAGGAAAATGCAAATCAAAACCACGATGAGATACCATTTCATACCCACTAAGATGAATACAATTAAAAAGACAGAAAATGCCAAGTGTTGGTGAGAACGTAGAGAAATGGGAACGCGTAGGCGCTGCTGGTGGGAGTGGAGAATGGTGCAGCCCCTTCAAAAGCGGTCTGGCAGGTCCTCAAATCACTAAACATCAAGTTACCATGTGACCGAGCTATTCCACTCCAAAGTTATCTACTCAAGGGAGATGAAAACTTAACGTCCAGGCAGAAACTTGTACACGAATGTTCACAGTGGCATTATTCATTCTAGCCAAAAAGTGGAAATCACCCAAGTGTCCATCAACTGAGGAAAAGATACATACAACAGGGTCTATCCATACAGTGGGATATCATCCTGCCATAAAGAAGACTGAAGTACTGATACATGTTACAACATGGATACACCCTGGAAACACTATGCTCAGTGGAAGAAGATACAAAAGGCCACACACTGTATGATTCCATGTATATGAGATGTCCAGAACAGGCAAATCCACAGAGACAGGAAGTAGATTAGTGGTTGCCCAGGGCTAGGAGGAGAGGGAAACAGAGAGTGACTGCTGATGAGTATAGAGTTGCCACTGGGGGTGATAAAATGTCCCGGAAGCAGACAGTGATGGTAGAGTTGTACAACTTGGTGAATATTTTGAACCACTGACTGTACACTTTAAAAGGATGAATTTTACGGTATGTGAATTTTATCTCCATAATGCCAGTATTTTAAAGTCTGTAGTGATGGATGATATATCACACTGCTTTCATAATCACCTGTTAGTAGTTATTACTATAATTAAAAATACTGCCCGGTCGACCCCAGCTCAGAGCAAGCCTGCCCCCCTCCCCACCCCACACGCACCCCCCGAACACCTGTATCACCTCTGGTCTGCAGGTACCTGGAAGGTGAACTGCCCAGATGTCTACAGAGCCCAGCACACAAATCTGATCCGACCAAGGGGCCTCTGGGCAGCTTCTCTGAGCTGACACACCTTTGCCTATTTCTAGGACATGCAATACCCAAGGCTGTCTCACCAGCACCAGCGGACTAGCCTGTCACACAGACAATGTTTGCAGTTTGGGGTCTGGGGGATGAGAAGGTAGGCAGGAAGCTGTACGCACCGTATGCTTCCCCGCATCCTCCAGACCCCCCTGCTGGCCCGTGGAGCTTTAACAAGGCAGCTCCTGCACTTCCTTCACTCCTCTCCTCCCCTTTGGCAGTGAACACGAGGCAACATCTTCAAGATGGTGGGGCCACAAAAGCAGCCAGGACCCCTGGTCTTCACCCAGGAGAGCTGAAGACCCAATCAGATAGTGCCTAAGAAAGAAAGAATCTCTGTTGTGAGAAGCCCCTGAGATTTGGGGGTTGTTTCCTATGGCAGCTAGTATTAATCATCCTGACGAATGCATTGCCTTCTAATGAGCCTGGCCTCTCTGGCCAGCCTCTGTGGCTGGGGGCCCTCCAGACCCCTCCTTGGCCTCTCTCAACTCCACAGCTGGAGTTCATGTCTGAATGATTTCCTCATTCAACAGCCTAATTTGGAAAGCACAGAGAGGAGGGGAAAGTCAGACGCTAGCCACCACTGAGTGAGTGTCTAACACGGACCAGCTCTGAGCTCTGTACTCGCTGGTGTATCTGTGACCCTCACAGCCACCCCACCCACTTGACAGATGAACCACCCGAGACACTGGAAGGCTAATTAACTTTCCCAAGGCCATGCAGCTAAAGGAGGCCGAGTCTGGCTTCCAACCCAGGTCTACCTGGTTCTGAAACACCTTCTCACAGCACTCTGCTGCCTCTGTGTTAGGTCCCCACTTCGGGTGCACTCCAAAGCCCGCCCAGGACTGGTGTCTCCAATAACCTCCAGAGCAAAGCTGGCCGCGTTTGGGCAACTGATGCAAGATCTGGGCAGCGTCCAAGGAGTGGGCTTTGCCGCCTGGGAAGGAAGCCTTCAAGCCAGGGTTTGAAGAGCATCATCACACAGGGAATGAGAATTCAGCTCTAGGCATAAGCTCTGGCTTTGAGCAGGGACTTTCCGGCCAGACTCTCAGCAAACACACCGTGTCAGACACCAGGGAACACAAGCCAGCCAAGTGGCAGCTCCCCAGGAAAAGACACGAGGCAGGCAAGGTGAGGGGGCCCACAGAAGGAAGCTTCCCAGGGCCCCCTCACTGTCTCATATCCCCTGCAGGCACAGGGGATACCCACAGAGAACAGATGCCATCACCTCTGCCCAATGAGCTAATAACCCTGCAACCTGTAGCAATGACCTTCGTGCTATGTGCTCTGTCTTTCCTGGGGGGGGGGGGGGGAGGGCAGCCACTCAGTAACTCAAGATGAAAACCAGGGAGTCACCTGGGACTCCTTCTGCCCGTTCTCCTTCATGCCCCACACCTGGCCATCCCCTAAGAGCTCCTTCCTCCTAACATTTCCCAAGGCTCTTGTGTCACCATGTCCCTAGGGCCACTGTCCCAGCATGGGGCACAGTCACTCCCACAGCACCTGCAGCAGCTCCCTAGATGGTCTTCTGCCTCCCAGGCCTCCCCCTCCCCTTCTCTCCCCCATGTGGTCAGAGGGACCAGCCTGAACCGCAAACGGCCTGCGAAGCCCTTGTGGCTCCCGCTGCCACCGGGATGGTGTCAAACTCCTCAGCACGTGTGCCAGCCCTGCCGCCCAGGGTGCCCTCATCCCCCTACCTTTCCACTCCTGCTATACTGACCACCGCACACCCTCTCCCACCCCCACAGCAGGGTTTCTCAACCTCGGCACCACTGACACTTAGTGTCAAGAGAATTCTTTGTTCTGGGGCCGTCCTGTGCACCGGAAGGTGTTCAACAGCATCCCTGGCCCCTACCCATCAGATGCCAGAGCACATCCTCCCAAGTGTGCCAATCAAAGCTATCTCCAGACACTGCCGACTGTCTCCGGGGGGGCAAACCGTCCCCAGGTGAGAACCACTGCTCTATACCTTTGCCCATGAAAGGCCCTTCTTTCCTTTCATTTGTATCTGGCCGCCTCCTCCTCACGTTAACATCT
Source organism: Zalophus californianus (assembly GCF_009762305.2). NCBI lineage: Eukaryota > Metazoa > Chordata > Mammalia > Carnivora > Otariidae > Zalophus > Zalophus californianus. Next base: position 76,797,917 of record NC_045609.1, on the reverse strand, counting down.
GATTCAGCTGCGTCACCTCCCAGACGCCTCCCTGGCTACTCAGGCTGGTGTAGGGGCAGCTTCCCTTTGCACAGTGCTGCCACGGCTCCTGCCACACTGCAGCGGGCTGGTCCCCAGATATGCTGTCACCCGCTCTGCAAGAAGGGCTCCTCAGCACCCCCCCGGGGGCCTGGAGCGCTGACCGTGTGCACCCGCATAAGTATAACAGTGCGTCGTGCTCAGAGACCACCCCGGTAGGTGGCCAGAGGCAAGGGGCTGTGTGCAGCCAAGGTGTCAGGCTGAGGGACGCAGAAGGGAAAAAAACCAGAGCAGGGGTCTAGGGGGAAGGGCCCTGCAGGCACAGCCTGAACAAAGGCTACGAGGTGTGGGCAAGATGAGACTGGAAATGACATAGCCAGAGCCCAGTGTGAGGCCTGTGGGAGAGGTATCAGGAGAAGGGATTTTGAAGCAGAAGGAAACCAGGTCATGAAGACCTTTGGATGTCTTCTGCAGCCGCAGATGTATCCAGCAGGATGCAAAATTTGGGGGGCACAGGTCTCATGGTCAAACAGGTTTGGGAAATGCTTTGTCTGCAAACAGGTTGCTTTATTGCAGGACCTCTCAGAGTCTTCGAAATGCTCACGTGCCAGGTGAATCTTTACAAGCGGAAGATACGTGTAGTATCACCCCCATGTAACTGACTACAGAGCCTCTCAAATGATCGGTGTCCTTCAGCCTACCCTTTGGAAATGCTGCGTGGAGCTGAGACACAGGGGCTACAACTTGAAGAAGGGCTCAAGGTAAGGATGATCTGGGTTTGGGAGCAATGGCTCTGGGAGTTCTTCAAAGACCTCAGGGCCAACACTGGGGCCTCAGCCACTAGCTTGACCCCTCTCCCCCAGCCCCTGGCTCCCCAGCCCTTGGGGCATCTGCAGCACCAAGAAGTGAAAACAGCTCCTGAGAGACTGTCTACAGGAAGGACTGGGAGGCAGTGCGAAATTTATTGTAGGAAAACAGTCGCCCCATGGGACTGTTTCGACCACCTCCCCCAGGCCCCTGGGCCACAACATATGGTGTGGTTTAAATTTTTAAAATTGAGGAGTACTTAAGGAAAAAATGTTGGCAGCCTCAGAGGCACTTGTAAAACCGTCTGAGCTGATGAGGAGTCTGGACCCCATCCCTCTAGGAGATGGAGGCAGCACTGAGCAGGGGCAGGGGGTCCGGAGAGCAGGATGGGGTCTGCCAGCAGGGGCTTCCAGATGAGGCTGGCCAGGCAGGGAGAGAATGGAACAGGCCCTGCAGCAGCCCCTGGATGGGCCAAAGGAGCCGACAAGGCTGGACAAAGGAACCACTTCATCCTCACTGTAGACCACAGCCGGGGCGGGGGCAGCAGAAGGGCAGTGAGGGACCAGATGTGGGGAACAGGGCACCACAGTTGCAGGTCGGGGGCTCAAGTCCCGGCTGCATCACCTGGGACAGTGACAGTCCCTCCGGAGCCTCCCCGTGCTCATCTGTAAGATGGAGCCAATGGAATCCCAACACGTGGTAGCAGCAAGGACTAGGGGAGAGAGTGTCTGCACACAGTGGGTCCTCAAAACACGTTAGCTGCCATTGTCTGGGGGGAACACAAGTGGGTGGGTGGCCCCAACTGGGTGCACATGGAGAGCTGGACTGGCAAAGCTGAGGCACCGTGGAAACCACCTTTGCTGAGGGCAGCTGAAGAATCTGTTAGCTGAGTGGCCAGAGCACATTACCCACCTGCCCCCCCCCCCAACCTGGCCCTGGCAGCCACCTGTACACGTCTCAACTCACGGAGGCTGCAGCCATCACAGGTGACGCCTAGGAGGTGTCTGGCACCCCGTAGGCACTGAGCCGGTGAGCTGTTGTTCTCACCCACCCTGGGGTATTTGCACCCTCAGAGCCGTGCCTCCTCTGAGCTCTGGGTCCTGGTTCTGCCCAGGGTGTTCACGCTGTCTCAAGCGGTGGCCAGGAGATCAAAAGCAACATGACAGTGGCTGTGAGTGCGGGGAAACAGGGACCCTGCTCACATATCTCCCCCTTGACCCGTTTCAACCTGAGAACTTTCAGAGATGCCAACAAGGCCTGTATCTGGAACAAAGCAAGGCACAGCTGCCTGAAGGCCCGATGGCCACACGGATGGAGCGGGCAGCCATGTGGGCCCAGGGCCGCGCCTGTGCAGAGCAAGCTGGCCCTGCCCAGCGTCTGGGGCTTTTATGAATGTGAATCCTCTCGTTTCTGCCATGTGCAGAAGGACTGGGACTGCTTGCCCATCACGTGGAGAGAAGCATACGCTTACGAAGGAAGCAGAAGCAGAGACAGCGAGAGAATGACAAGTCGGGGTGGTGGCCTGGCGGGAGCAGGAAGAAGTGACACAAGAGACCTCTCTGGGTGTGAGGCTGAACTGACTGCACAGAGATGCCCCTGGCCGCCTGCAGATGCTGGAGATGAGCAGCCCTGCTCCAGAACAGGACCCAGTGTGGTACGAGAGACCCCCCCCCGGGGGGGTGGGGTGGGACAACCCCACACGCTCGGGGCCCCTGGCCCTCCAGAACCCCTGAGGGGGCAGCGAGGGTGTGAGGGGGGGAGACCAGAACTACCAAGGACCCCCTGGGACGCTTGCTGAGAACATCAGGGTGGGAGTTACAGGCCCCAAGGGACTTCCATGTCACGTTGATAAAACGTATAAAAACCTGCAGAGATGGTCCGTATGTGCAGGGCAGAGGAGGCCTGATTTTAAACTCTGAAGGAGCTTCTGTGAGTGTAAAGGCCTCAGGTCACCCTGGATGCCCTTGCCAGGGGGGTCACAGGCTGTCAGAAGCCCACCTAGGGCTGCAGGAGCTGCTGTATGGGGCCCAGATTCCTTGTGTCCACAATCCTGTCTCCTGAGTGGAATCCTCCAGAGCAGCTGCAGCAGACCTCTGCAACTGCATTCTGCTTTAGTGAAGCTGTGAAGGGACACCCGCCAGGGTGTCCTGGCACCCTGGTACCCTAGCACCCCCAAGGAGGCAGGCCGGCAAGGCAGGGGCTGCCTTTTTTCCAGGGGTCCAATGTCACATCCAGGGAGTCTCTACACCTCGGTGGCAACACCTCTCTCTCTGACTGAAGCATCTCTCATCTTTCTCACTGTTTGGTTCTTATCTTGGGACTCACTTGTCACTCCCTCAGTGTAGGCTTGGAGAGAATGGAGTCTGATGGTCTGGTTTGCAGGGACCCTGTGACATTATCTGGTCAAGCCTCACCCATTTCACAGCAAAGAACACCGAGGCCTGGGGAGAGGAAGACCCAGGAAGAGAAGGTCCCATGGCAAATTAGGGGTGAAGCCATTTCCTGACCCGCATGCCTGTGTGTTGCCACTCCCTGCCATTCTCTGTGAGGACGGACCGACAGGGCCCTGTCACAATGGCTCTGGTAGCCCCAGTCCCCTGGAAGCCTGGGAGAGAGGCAGCATCCAGATCCTGGATGAGGATGGAACCACTGCTGGCCCACAGGGGCACAGAACGCACCCAGAACTGCTGGGATGCAGGTCACATCTCAGGCTCCTAAGGCTTCTAGGAGATGGGTCTGGCAAGGAGGACCACTTTTAAGAAACAGAAACTGAGGCGCAGGAAGGGAACATGACTTAACTGTGTGGGCGGAAGAGCTGGGACTAGAACCCAGGCTCCCAGGCCAAGTTGTAAACTAGATGGAGACCACGTTTATCTGTCAAGCTGGGGGTGAGAAGGAACAGGTTCCAGGGAACCAAGGCCACCAGGCCCCCAGGGCGTAGTGCTATCTCTCTGCCTTCAGCACTGGGGTGGGTGTGCTCCTGAACTCGGGGCCTCATGGCCCCTCTCCCTTCAACAGGCAGCAGAACATACTTCAGGACACACTACATTCTGTGTGTATTCAACCAGTGGTACCTCTACCAGCACAGCCTCAGCCACTTCATTTCCCTCTTGATCACCCCCAACCCTTCCCCTCCACACCAACCTCTCCCAACTACCCCTGCTCTGCCCTTTCTTCTGGGCCAAGCCACCACTGGTCCAGCTACAAACACTTGGGTGTTGGCCGTGGCAGCATAAGGCCCCTGGAGGGGACTGGGCCCCAGGAAGCAGGCCTCCCCACCCCACCCCCGGCCCGGCCCGGCCTGGCCCACCTGCCTTGGCCTTGCCAGTCTCGGGCACTCTCTGAGGGAGGTGAGAATGCTGGATCTGTGGAGACCAACAGCTGCCACCAGCTGGGTGCTTCACAGCTCCCCACGTGGCCTGGCCGGGATCTGGGGCCCAGATTCCTCTAGAAGGCCTCCTATTCCTCCTACTGTGGGGTGTGGGTGGCCTCTTACCTTTGGGGTGAGGTACTTGGTCATAATTTCCTTCCCTTTTTCCCCCAGCTTTTCATCTGGAGTAACTTCATATTCTGCCTGAAACAGAAGAAGGAAAAGAACAATAACAGATCTGCTCCTGAGCTGCTTCTAGTTACACAAGCTTCTCAGCCCCTGGAGAAGACACCATGGAGGTCAGGTGACCACTCCCTCCCCCCACAGAGCAGGAAGCTGAGGCCCAGACTGGGAAGAAGACCTGGCCAAGGAGCTCTGACGTCCAGCCCAGCCTACTCTGCACCATCCACAGACATGTGCTTATTAGAACAGGTGCTGTCTTCTCGGGCTGCACATTAGGGTCACCGGGAGCAAACACTGGTACCCGGGCCCCACCCCACACCAACAGACTCTGACCCTCTGGCCAGGAGGGCAGGGCTCTGGACAGCTGGGGTTGAGAACCACCGACTCAGATAAATCACAGGAAGCCACTGGAAAATAATGAGCCACCAAACTGGAAGGTCCCCAAGAGACTGCCTGGGGTCACTCAGACCTTTCAGCTGCATGACCTTAGACGATTTCCTTCACCTCCATAAAATGCAGATTGAAAAAGCACCACTACAGGGCAACTGTGCTGACAGAATGTGACAAAGCTCTCAGCCCAGAGCCAGGCACATCATAATACTCCATGAACAGCTGCCGTAATTATCACCATTGTCATTATTATCCCTTGCAAAAGAAAACGCTAATATGGAGCTTTTTGCAGCTTTTCAGCTTATAAAATGAACATACAGAGATTTTTCAGATGTTCAGAGGGCGCGCATGCACACAGAGGGAGAGAGAGAAGCAGACTCCCCGCTGAGCAGGGAGCCCAATGCAGGGCTCGATCCAGGACCCCAGGATCATGACCTGAGCCAAAGGCAGACGCTTAACCGACTGAGCCACTCAGGCGCCCCTTTTCAGATGTTCTTATCTGAACCTCAAAAAAGCGCAGGCAGTGATGTGGGAGGGTAGGGTCTCACACCACATCTGCATATGAAGAGCAGGATGTTCAGCAGACTTGGCCAGAGTCATTCAGAGGAGATGGCAGGGCTGAGGCCTCCATCTCCAAACCGGAGCTCTTTCTCAACAACTCCAAGGAATTTAGGACTCCAGATCGCTGGCCAAGTCAGCGGGACCTCCAAAAGACAAACCTTTTTATTTTCCTTGACCTCAAGAGGGGCTCCTTCACTCACATCTGACGCACTTGCCCGAGGATAAAAGGCCTCAAGTTAACAAGAAGCCTGGGTAAGCCTGCCTTTCTCATTTAGACAAGAGAACTAATTGCAAATTGTTTATAACCATTTCAAAATCCACCACCCAAGGATTTGTCAACCTCGGTCCAAAAGTACAGCTATTTCAAAAGAGACAGGAAATGACATCAACACAAACTGAAACACCATGGAGTTAGGCGCCCCGGCCCTCCTGGCCCAGTTCACGGCAACCCCACAATCCAGTGTCTAGGGTCCAATCTCTCCCCCCAGGCCAGTCCAGAAGCCCCTCCAGAAAAGGGGTAAGCAGAGGCAGCACGTGGAGTGCCCACAGATGCGGCCACACATTTCCGTCCAACACGAGTAAGTTTTTCCTGTGATACCATTTCTCTTCTAATAGAGAATCAAGACTCAGTGATTTTTCTCCAAGGAAGAAATGTTAACACTTCAATCATTTGGATCACAGGGCTATGGGATAGTAATTCCGGAAGGAATCCAACCCCCTCACTTTACAGAGCTGGACACCGAGGCTCAGAGAAGCCAAGGACCGGGTCCAATATCATACAGCTGGTAGTGGCAGAGCCACGGTTGGGGGGGGGGCGGCCCACAAGCCTCCTGACTTCCTTCCATGGGCCGCCCGCCTCAGTGCGTCGCCCTCCACAATGCCTCCACACCACGAAGACTAGCCTTGTGGGACTGATGGTTTCTTGTTGAATTGATTTGATTGATGCGATTTCCTGAGACTATTTAAGGAGAGAAGGTGGCTCTTCCCCCTTGAGTTTTTCCTGTTATTTTCTCCCCGGATGCTTCCGAAAAATCCCCCCAAACTAATACGCACGTGTGCACACCCAACACAGTATGGAGTAGGTTACAGGCTCACCCTCAAGGTAGGTATTATTATTCCCTATTAACAGATAAGGAAACTGCGCCTCTGAGAGGACCAAAAACCAGTTCAAATACAGTCACGCGAGCACGTGAGAGGGCTGGGAGCTATGTCTCCAGAGGGGGTGAGAGTTCTAGAGCACAACTGACCACCCTTTTTCCCGGATGAGGAGAGAAGCACCTAGTGTCCTGCCGCTCTGGAAACCCGCCTAGTGGTCTGGCACCATGGGAATCTACCCAGACTGCTTTGCAGGGCCCAGGCCCCGGGCAAATGGCCGACCACCTTTTGGGGTAACTCAATCCCATGCAGAACCCTGGATTTGCACTGTCCCAAAATACATCTGTGAAGGCGGCTCTATTTAACCAAATGGAGGCTTGAAGCTCATTAATCAGCCTCAATAACCAGCTGAAAATATTATTGCTCTGGGTACTAAAACCCACGTTAAAAAAATAACATCACTTTCAGGTCAGCTGCCTCCCAGCAGAGGCCCGGCTGGGCAGCTGGGCGCCACAGTTCCACAGGGAGGCAGCCGGGAGCACGCGGGGACAGGCATCCCCAGCCCAGGATCAAAAGGCCTTTCTTTGAGAGTCCATGTCAGGTCACCACCACTTGAAGAGCATTTGTGTTGGGAGGCAGAAAACCAACAGAAGGCTTCCAGCTGGGTTTTTCACACTGATTAAGTCACCTGGAGTGACAGGCCCTGTCTCCACAGTGACCCCCGAGAGGCCTCCTACAGAGAGAAGGCACCATGGCGGCTCAGCTGGGTGGGCAGAGCTCAGGCAGATCACGCCACCCGAGCCAGGGGACCACCCGGGAACCCACTGCTACGGGAACACCCTTGCCCAGGTAGTGGGCAAAAGCTGCTGAAATCAGCTGCGACCAGAAAACATAAGCAGCAAATAAGAGGTTGGGCCAACAGCCCAGAATTTTACAATTAGCGCTGGCTCGGGAAATGGCAGCCAAAGACTTCAATGAAGAGAGAGAAAACCACATGCAAGGAATGCCCCCATGACCTCCATCAGTAAGGGAGCTCCCTCCAACCAGAGAGGGTGCTAGGTCTTATCCCCTCCCCGCAATGGACGGTACATGTGCCGTAAGGCCCATCTGAAACCTGGGAGCTCAACCCTCACAGCCAGAGCACCAAAGGGCACCTACGCTAATCCACTCAGAGGATATCTCTCTTCCCCAGATACATCCAAGGTGCTCATTTCATGAGCCTCTCCTCGCACTGTGATTTATGCCAAATGCAGAAATGGCCTTTGGGGAGGAGATGCTGCTATTAACACAAAGAGCAAAACACTACATTGAGTTTAAGGTAGAAAGAATTATTTATAGATCTCTGCCTGCCAAAGAGTATAAACATCGGTGTACATCCTAGTTTATAAACCTAATATTTTATCCTCTTGGTCTGCTCTAATTGCATCATCAATCTCAGAAAATTCCGGTGAAAATATGTCTTCTCTATTAAAACACACTTCCCTCGGATGATTTTTAAAAACATGAAGACCACAAGCCAGTAAAAGGGGACTTGTCAGTTTTCAAAGCAGCCGGCATTGGTTTAAAGAGCAGAGTGAGCCGGATTCCTCTCGGCCTCTGACTAACTTCAGATGTCACCTCCTCCTCCTGGGAGACCTTCTCCTGCCCTGACAAGAAGATGAAGTCAGAGATGCTATGAGGTCTTGCCACCTCCGGCTTCTGTAATTATCGATGTGGTCAGCTTTTCCAGAGTCCTCGCGGCAGGGACAAGTGACGCGCTTGGTTGGCAGCGCTGCTCACCACGGCCCTTTCTGGAGAAACACCCAGCTCCACCCACGCCGGCCTCGGCGTCTTGCTGTGCTGCTCGTGTGGGCTGGAGGTCTCCATTTGCCTCTCTGGAGTCACTCTCTACCCTGGTGTGGGCAGGCGAGAATCAGGGTGAGCAATTACCCCCCCCCAACCTGGGCACCATGGTTCCCGGCCCCCTCTTCTAAAGACCCAGCTCACATACGCTGGCCTGCATCTGTCCCTCCCCTTGTCCCTGCAGACCTAGAGGTGGCAAAGGCTCCCACGTACTGCATCAGCACTACTGATTTCCCCATCCTGCTTAGCACTCCATCAACAGCCCTGCACTCGCTCGTGGGCAGGCTGTCCATCTCATGCCAGGACCCTGACTGAACAATCCTTCAGATGGCTGGGCCCTGACCCTGCCCTCTCTGCTCCCCAACTAGAATGAAGAAGCACTGCAGAGGGGCGCATCCCCCAGGAGTCCCAGGATCGGATGGGTCTGGTCAGCCCCAAAGCTTGTATCTACCTGGACAGACTATTCTCTGGTCTCTGCAGAGACAGCTGCCATCTGCGGAGCCCTTTTAGGCCTGGGTCAGGAAGGGAGTCACTGGCCCCCCTCAGGGCAATAGATGGGACGGAACCAGAGAAAGAGAGGGAGGAGCCAACCCCTGGCCATGTTGGAGTATAGCCTGAGAGTGGGAGGAGTGACCCCAAGGGGGACCCCAGACCCTACTGACAGCACCACAGACACCACCTTGTGCAACACAGCCTGGCTGGGGCAAAGGCTGTAAAGAAGGAAGGACGAAAGGGGTATCACACCTTTCTCTTGGGTGAGGTGACAAATTCACCAGCAGCTGTCACAGTCCCCTGGCAGAGGGGCCATGCTGTCACCTCCTGCCTGCCCCATCATACTTCTCCCGAGAGCCTCAGCCCTGAGTGGCTCTCTCCCCACCCCCTCCACCACCCCTGGACTGCCTAGTTGTTTCCCCTCCTCCCCCAGCCCCAGAATTATTTCTCTGTCTCCAACAAGGCTCATAAGGCCACTATGCATAGGCCTTTGACTCTCCCTGTTACTCTTTCAGTTCTAAGAAGAATTTCAGTCTAGCCCAGTTCAGGCAAAACTGTTATCTTTTAGCTCCTAGAATTCAAGGATGGACTGAATAACCAAACTGTCGGGGGGCGGGGGGGCAGGGAATGAAATGCAGCCAGGCCAAGACTATCAGGATAGCAACATGAGCACTTCTGGAACCCACTCTCGTCCACACGCGTGTGCGTGTGTGTGTGCACGCACACGTGCCTCGTTCTCAACGCTGACTGGCTTACTCCAGTGGCACATGGCAGTCAACAGCGCCCAGGCTTTTTATGTTAAGCATTCTCTGCCAGAGAAGGACCTCCTCTCAAGTCTATAAATCCCAGAGAAAGAAATCACTGGCCTACATTGGCTCACAGGCTCATCCCTGCTCCAGCTGACTGTGAATGGGAGGGGGGGTGTGTGTGTGACACCGTAGGAACATGGCAGCTTATAGAAGAACCATGTTGGTCAGGAGTATGGGTGGGGGACTCAGGAGACTGGACAATCCCACAGAGGTCTACTAGATGAACCCATTTTATAAGTAGTACTTTTTCAAGATGACCCTGCTCCCAGGGTCTGGCTTTACCAACTGTTCTGAGGGTCTCCATGTCCATCTGAAGAATGATTACTTCCCTTACCCCCCTCCCTCTTTGGGGAGAGCACAGAAGTGATAGAAAGACACGACACATACTGGGTATGACTCATAAATAGGAGAAGCAGGATACTTGACTCCTCTGGTGAGGCGCAGCAAATCGTTTCGTTTTACAAGTAATTTCAGGATAACCGGGCACATTTAATGCCAAGTGATAGCCCACTGATTTCAAGTGATTTCCTACAGTTCTGGGCTAATGAATGGCTTGAAGTGTCTTTTAGCATTTCCTGATAGAAGGTTTCATTTGCTGTAACCTCGTATCTGTAGTTGCCGGTCTCCAAGATGGAGACCATAAGGATCCTTGCCTCCTGTTATTCGTGCTCTTGAAAAGTCTCTTTCTATACTGGAAAGACCTAACCTGTGTAAATATTATGATATTGGGGCTAGGACAGTATGGAACCTCTGCGGCTAGGTCATAACAGACACTGCAGCTTCTAGCATGCTGTCCTGAATCACTGGCTCTGGGGAAAGCCAGCCATGTGACAAGGACGCTCAAGCAGTGCTGTGGGGAGGTTCACGGGGAAGACAACTGGGGCTTCCAACAAACAGCCACCACTAAACGGCCCGCCAAGCGCATACACTTGGAACAGATCAAGCCTTGGATGACTGCAGCCCCAGCCAACATCTTTAATAGAACCTTTTAAGACAGCTGGAGTCAGTAGCATCTCGGTAAATCATTCCAAAATTCTTGACCCACAAAAGCCACGAGATAATAAGTGTTTCTTGTTGGTTCACGCTGCTCAGTTTTGAGGTAGTTTCTTATTCAGCAATAGGTAACGAATACTTACGTATCTGAACTCAGAGCTAGTATCGCTTACTTCATTAAAAGTTATCTTAATTTATTCATTTTTCAATCTTTCATTTAATCAGAAAGCAAGTTCCATGAGGGCAGGAACCTTCTTCTCCTACTCAGTGTGTAGTCTCCGAATGCTAGAACAGAGTATGATATACTAGACACATCCAGGAGATAAGTGCTAAATAACTGGTTGAGTTATCTGCCACATCTCCCCTAACCCCAAAGAGAAGAGACCTGAAAACTTTCAGTCACACCCAAGTGAGGGGACACGAGGGTTTCAAATGAGCTGGGATGTCATCTGGGCTCCCAGACCCAGGTGAGAGAAGACGTACATCAAATCTAAGTCTGTGGAAAGACCCTATTGGCCTGTGGAGGTTGACACTGGAGCCTCTTCTGGTCCCCTGACCAGGTGGGCAAATCTTCTTTGAGGCCAAGTCAAGTCACGGCTTTGACTTGGGTCACTAACTCCATTTCTCTGTGGGAAGGCAATGAAGGAGTCCTTCTCAGGCTCCCAGGAGGCCCTTGACAACTAAGACTAAGGGCTCAATTACCCTGTGAATGATACACAAACAGTTCTGCTGCCCCCCAATCACCCAGGCCCCATTTTAAAACAGCCAGGGTTTTGACTCGAGAGACTTGACTTGAGAGACTCAGACATTAGGACTGTGCAGGACAGCAGCATTTCCCGGGGACTACGTCAGAGACTGACGAAGACGGGTTATTTTTAATAAACCCCACTTGGTAGAAATTCAACACAGAGGTGGGAACGGTGTGGATGGTGCCGGCTGAGCCAGGGAGCACTGGGGCTGTATGCTGCCTCCTTGGAGTTCCAGTCAGGATGGAAGGAAAAAACATATTTCAGACGAGAGCTGCGCCAGCCCTGGAAAACTCAATAAAGTCTTCCTGCGTAAAAGAGGTGTTCCAAAGGCTGGTCATTTGACGTCAAGATGGGTGATGAAAGGGCCCTGCTAGTTCCCAGAGATGCAGACAAAACGCGAGGGGCAGGGCCAGCCTCTAAGAGTGGCGGCCGCGTTAAGGCGTATGTAAAGAACATTTGTCGCATCAACACAGGGAGCCAGACTCACATTTCCTTTCCAGAAAAAAAGCTCTTGGTACTGGCCCAGCAAAAGGGAACGTCTGCACGACCAGAATGAAAATGGGCATCCATTGGATTTTTTTTTTCTCCTCAAACTGACTATAAGTGTCTAACAAGACACGTGGCTGGAAAATTCCACTGGCTCCTGGGTTTAGCCTTGCCTTGCTCTGCCTCATCAACTCTCTAGATGAGTCTCAAAGCTGGCGATGCCTCATCTTTTCCAAATGGGGAGCAGCCTTGGTCCAGGGCTCCATCTTTGGTCCTCATCTCTCCTTCCACGTTCATCTCCTTGGTCAGCTCACCCAGCCCACGGCCCCAAATACCAGCTATATGTTGACAACTCCCAATCTTCCATCTCCAGCCCAGACCTTTCTTGCAGATGCCAGACTTGAACGTCCATCTCCCCTCAATCATCTCCACTTGGTTGTCCGAGAGACACTCCAGCTAAGAGTACCTAAAATGGAGCTCCTGGTCTTCCCCCAAATGCGCCTCCCACAGCCCTTCCCTTACTCCATCCTTCCATCTGCTCAGGTCAACACTTTGAAGTCATCTGTAACTCTTCTGTCTCACCCACAATGCATCCAAAAATACTGTTAACTCTGCCTCCAAAACATGCCCCAAATTCAACCACTCTCACCACCGCTAAATGTTTCCTCACTGGCTTGAGCAACCATCATCCCTCGCCTGGACTGCGACAGCAGCTGCCTATAAGAGCTCCTACGCCCGGCCTTTCCCCTCCAACACAGGTGCCAGAGGGATCCTTTAGAAACCTAAGTCAGCCCATGCCACTGCTCTGTTCAAAACCCTCCAGGGGCTCCCCATTTCACTCAAAGTCAAAGTTCTTTAATGGCACAAGGTCTTGCATAATCAACAGCTCTCCTAGACCCCTCTCTGCCCTTGCTTCCTCCATTCCAGCCACAGATGCCATGCCTGTAGGCCTTTGCACTGGCTGGTCTCCTGCTTGCCTTGCTCCTCCACCACACACTCCCCTGGCGAACTCTCACAGAGGGGTCTGGCACCCACCCAGAGCCAGCACTGCTCCCTCAGTCTGTCTGTGGAAGCTGCCTGCCTGACCAATACACCATTCTGGCACTGCCCAATAATGAGGCTCCAGTGCGTGTTGGAGCCAGCACCTGGGGCAGAGGGCACTGCAGGGAGGGGTGGTGGGGGAAGCCTTCTGAGAGCAGAGCATGAGAGAACAAGGAACCAGCCGGCACTCTCCTGAGGGGCACGTGGGGGCATTTCAGGCATCAGGAGTGAGGGAGCCAGGGCCGAGAGGCTTCAACCTCTGCGGTGGCAAGTCAGAAAATGCACGGCTCAAGAAAGACCTGGGTGAAGGTCAAGGATTAATAGTGCAGGTGGGGGCCTAGCAGTGGAAGGCCTGGTATTCAGCCTCAGAACTTGGACTTTATCCTGGATGTCCACGTTTCCCAACCCTGGATACACAGTACAATCGTGGGCAACTTGAAAAATGCCAATGTCTATTAGAAATCCGGGCCAATCCATGAGTAATGAGCACCCCTAGTGCCAAACTGTGGTCTCCAAGTACCATTTCCCAGTAAAGGAACCAGAGCTCCTTGGAGATACAGTGGACTCTAAGTCTAGGCAGTAAAGATACAAGATGAACTGAGACACCACATCCTACCAGATAGCAAGGAGCTGCCCATGACTACTGGGTCCTCTCAAGGGCTCAGAAGCCAACCTGGTGGCCAACGATGAGATCATGGAGCATCAATAAGGATAATGACCACCACACATCAAAATGCATCCATGTTTAAATCCACGCCTTTAAAACAAATTGGTTACTACTACTGGAGGGTGCTAGTGAACCGATCTGGTACTTAGAAAACATAAATACAGGGAAAGAATGAAGCAACCCCTCCATGAACTTTATCACTAGGTAACCAAACAGTAATTGAAAAGAAGTTTCCCAGTCAGTCAGCAAATGAAGAAGGAATGACAAAATGAGAATGTCACCATGCTGCAATCCCTAATTAATCAACACATTTAGGCACTGCCTAAATCGGCTGCCATCTCTAACAGAAAGACAAGCGGAGAGTAATGTCCCCTGATGGAAGAACAAAAAACCACATATGAAGTCACCCTGCCCCTGCCAAAACAAAAAAACAAAAAAACTAAAACTGAATCTGGTCAAGTTTCTCGATTCAATGAGCAATTTACAAGCAATTCAGAGAAACCTATTGCATGACATATGGAGTGACAGAGCAGATTTCAGACTCCGGGACACTGCTGGATGAACAAGGAGCAATGGTTATAACCTGTTAAAACATGCATTTACAGAAAGTATGAGAAAGTTGGACATTTAAACACTAATATTTGACGATAATAATTACTTTTTTACCTTAGCTGCACTAAGGGCATTGTGGTGATTTTTGTGTGTGTGTGAAAGAGCCCTTATTGTTCAGAGATACTGAACTGAAATGCTCACAGATGAAATCACATGTGTGAGATGTGCTACAAAATGCTACAAGCAGGGAGGACGTGGTGAAACAAGACTGGCCATCAGCTCATAATGGTTCAAGTGGGGTGAAGGGTGCATATACTGCTCTTCAACTTTACTTTTTACAATTTGAAATTATGAGAAGTTACGAAACTACTAGCCCCCCCCACCCCGTCTGAGATTCAAATTAATGAGACTGGGCTTCGGCTCAGGCATTGGTATTTTTTTTAAGGCTCCCCAGGTGTTTCTGTTACTCAGCCAAGGTTGAGAACTATTGTAGTCACTATGTGAGACATGCTGAGAGCCTCCACTAAAACCAAGACAGAGGCTATGGAGGGGAACTGGTCTGCGAGGGGTCAAGGAATCAAGCATATGGTCCTGGATTAGATGGGGAAAGAGATGAGGAAGAGGGAGGGGTTGGGGACATTGCAAAGATTTCAGGCTCGGGTGACTATGGGTGCTGGTCACTGGATTAAGGGGACATGTCAGGCCTGGTAGGTTTGGGGATCTGGGGTAACGTGACTTCTGGCAGAGACACTCACTGGGCAGTTTGGTTTGTAAATCTAGAGATCCACACCAAGACCCTGAAGCAGACACAGAAACCTGGGCCCCACAGGACTGTCCCCCAAACCGAGACAGAGGTCAGGATGGCTACAGCCAAGGGTGGCACTGGGGCCTCTAGGAAACAGCCACCTTTTGGTCCCCTGCCCTGGGAAGGGGTGCCTGGAAATACCCCATTCTTTTCATGACTGGTCTCCATTCCTTGCGCTCCCACCCACTGTCCACCTTCCTTGGATAGACACCCAAAAGGCAGTCTGCCAGGCTGAGGTGCCCTGTCTTCCTGCACGAGTGCTGAGGAATTCCTGCATATTCCTATGTCGTGTCCTAAAAGCCCAAGCAGATCAAGCACCATTTGTTAAACCAGTCAAGGACTGGTAAATCTGAAGGAAGTCTCCATATGGTGTCAAACACGGCCACACGTGTCAGCAGCTGCTGGAGCCAGCAACTGTCAGATTGGCTTAAAACGGCCAACACAGGTTCATTACACAGATGCTTACTTAAAGCCTGTATGTGCCATGCTCTGTTCTAGGCAGGAGTGAATGGGAAGCCCAGGGTCCTGGCCTCAGGGAACTTGCATTCTAGTGGAAAAGTAGACAGTAAATAAGAACACAAACACAAGCTCTGGAATTTTAGAAAATGGGTTTTCAGCTAGGAGGGGTCATGGAATCTAAGTGTTACCTTGGGATGTTATCCAACTTCCCCAGGCGCTGCCTTGCATAGTAACCCAGGCTCCCAGAATCAGACAACTGACAGGGCTTCCCTTTAAAGCAGCAGTAACTGAGGCCCAGAGAGGGAGGTGGCCCATCCACGATCACCCGGCTGAGGCAGACTTGCGGACAAGTCTGGAAATTTATTGAGCAACAATTTCATTCTTCACCCTTCTAAACGATACGGTTTATCTTTTCCTCTGGGCAAAAACAATCATTGATCACAGAGGACCAAAGGGCCTCCCCAGGAGCAGTGACTTACCACTGAGTCCAGGAACTGAATGTAACACTCTAGCCCAGGTCTGGTTTCGCAGAACTGCCGGAAAAGCAGTCTCCCAATTGGCTGCTTGTCACATAAACTGCAGTAATCTCTGTCTGGAAACAAGAAAAGAATGTGGTGAGATGCAGGAGAGAGCTAGGGAGGGCCGTCCAATCAACCCACACCTGTACCCAGAGCCCCAGAGGGATGGAGCAAGATGACTGGCAAACTCTCAGGACCCCTTATTTATCTCCAAGCTGTGCAGACTCAGAGGGGACAAGGGCGGTTTAGAGGAAGGCGCCAGTTATGCCCCAACCTCTAGTTCTTAGCCCACTCCCCCTTTCCAATGCCCTGACTCCTGTATGCCAGATATCAGCAGTTCTGGGGACGGTGCCTCTACCCCCCTGGATGGCCGATCACCATGTCACACTGCCCAGTTAGTGACTGGATAAGGGTGGCAGGCATCTGACCCAAGCCAGTTCCAGTCGGAGTGGACCACAGACTGTGCCTGGGCACACTGAGCAGAACTGCCCTTTCTTCCTCTGGGGGCTGGGGTGCATGGGTGCGAGGCCAAGGTCTGATGCAGTGCTCTTGACGCTGCAAGGGGGGCTGCTGTGATGACGGGGCTCACACACAGAGGAGGTCAGGGCTGAGCAAATGACAGAAAGTAAAGTTGGTGTCCTCGTGGTGTCATGAATCTCTGGATCAAACCATGCCTGCAGCTCAAACCACATCTGAAAAGTTTATTTATGAGCTTTGTTTAGGGCAGTTTGAAAAGATTTAAAAATTACTTGTAATTCAAAGCACTTCAAATTATGAAAACCCTGCATTTTCCAGCTGAGGAACTAGAGGCATGGAAACAAGAAGTGACCGGCCCCCAGCCACACAGCAGCCAGGAGAGTTCCAAAGAGGAAATGCAGCACAAGACTCCAAGCCTGGAGGCCTGGGTACCAGGTGCTAGCCAGTGACTTGCTACGTGACTTGAAGCAACTCACTTGCTCTCTCTGGGCCTCAGTCTTCCTCTGGACAATAAAGGCACATGTTGGAGGTAAGACTGGGGGCAGGGGGGAAGGTACCTTCTGGCTCTTCCTGCAACAATGTTAAAGCCTCTGTTGGAGGTTCTTCTGGCCAGAAAGATGCTCAATGGACTGACTGAGACATGATGCCTCTGACCCTCTCAAGCACGGATCATTGGGCCTTTGTGCAACTGCATTAGAAACGGTCAGGGGACCTCACGGGGAAACCGGGAAGAGGGTTATAATGACTTCAGGAGAGCAAGCTGAACAGAAAGAATGACTGTATCCTCGCTGAACCCAGAGGAGGAAAAAAGGACAATCATCCCAGGAAAGGGGATTTCTCTGAAGATAAGGAACAGAAGGAGATATGAACACAACCATCACGTCCACTCACTTTCACAACCAAAGAAAGAGTTTATCCACAGAAAGTAAAGCCCTGGGGCGCCTGGGTGGCTCAGTCGTTAAGCGTCTGCCTTCGGCTCAGGTCATGATCCCGGGGTCCTGGGACCGAGCCCCGCATCAGGTTCCCTGCTCCGCGGGAAGCCTGCTTCTCCCTCTCCCACTCCCCCCTGCTTGTGTTCCCTCTCTCGCTGTGTCTCTCTCTGTCAAATAAATAAATAAAATCTTAAAAAAAAAAAAAAAGTAAAGCCGTGACTTGTAGGGAGAGCGGTGGCTGTGAGCATGGGCTCTGGAGCTAAACTGCCTGGGGTTCAAACGCCAGCCTCACCATGCTCTGCCAGTGTGTCCTGAGGCATCTGACTTAACACTTTCATCCCCGTCTCCTCATCTGTAAACTGGGGACACTAATTATACCTATCTTCTAGGGCTGTCGTGAGGATTAAATAAGACAATGCATAGAAAAGACTCAGAACAGAACCTAACATATAGATAATGCTTACTAAATACCATCTGATATCACCGAGTTTGTGGGTCTCTTGGTCTGTTCTGTCTCCACTCCTTCACGGAATCTCCGTTCCCTGAGACTGTAAACAAACCAGCCTTAGGCTCTAACGCAGCCTCACGATGGGCATGTGACCCAGTTCTAGCCAACCAGAGCCCTCATCTCCCAGCCACATGATAGGGTGAAGGATGGGCACATGATTCAGCCCTAGCCAATCAGAGATCCCCATTTTTACCACAGTGATAGGTTCAGAAACGGGCATGTGACTTGGCCCCAGCCAATCAGAACCCCCTCTGTCCCCAGGCCACAATGATAGGTTCAAGGCACATGACGTGAGTGGGTAGGAGTCTTCTAGAAGTTAAGGGAGAGATGCTTGTTTTTCCCTGGGATGCCAAGGTGTTAGGATCAGTCAACTAAGAGCTGCCACAACTGTCTTTCCCACTAGGCAGTGAGAACCCACAGAGAGTGAAGCAGGGGAAGATGGGGTTGAATGCAGAAGAAAGAAACCCCGCGCTGCCAACATCACAGGAGCCCCTGAAGCCAGCCTCACCGAGGCCAGCCTGGTGCCTGCCCCTTTATTTACCTGACAGAGTGCTGAAGTCAGTTCTTGTTGGGTTTTTGTCTGTTTGCAGCTCGAAGAGCAAGTAACTAGGCATACAGCCTGGAGAGTTTTACAGCCCACTTCTCTCATGGGTAAACTGCCCAAGGGCAGCAACTTTTTGTGGGGATTCACCAGTTCTAAGTACAGTGTGTATAAGAAGGCACTCAAACATTTCTCATTCTCTCCTGAATGGATACTTTGATCAACATGGATAGCCACCTTCAAGTTCCCTTCTTGATCCCCTTGGTTTGGGGGCTGAAACTAGCCTTGGACTGTTGCCTTAACTCGCTTACCTTTCCACGCACAGATGGTTCACAAATAGCCATTCCAACAAACATTTAACCCGCCTCAGTATGGGCCAGAATTGGTGGGGTGGGGGTGGGGAATGGGATGCAGTCCCAGCCCTCAGGAAGCTTGGATTCTGTTGGAAAGGGTGGAGTGTGTGGGTGAGCAGACAAGATCCCAAGTGACAGTAATAAAATGTCAAGTTAGATGAGTGTTATTATCAGCCACAGTAGGGAATCTGGGAAGGAGGGAGCTGAGAGGGTGACAGGTCTGTAGCTCGCACCTGTTAGCGCGATACCCTGTAGATACAGCCTGCATTCTCACTGCCTCCCACTAGACCTGATTCCCCCCACCACGCCAAGGTGAGGAAAACAAACTTCCTCACCCTTTCCCAATCAGCTGAACCTCCCCAGCACAAACACAGAATGAAAGTAAATTACCTAGTGTCAAACTCCAGTTTTATTCAATTATGGCAGAGAGAACTGCAGGGTTTAATGTGATTTGAGCAATGTGCCCCTCCCTATTTCCAAAAGCAATTAAGAGATTTCATGTACCATATTGTGATTCCTTAAGGGTTCATCTGACAGGAGTTTTTCTCTCCATATGGCATTTGCTGTCAGTATGGAAACAAGGCTGTTATAAACTCACAGCACAGTAAACACCATGTGATTCCAACACAAGCTGTCAGCACCTCAGTTCCGTGCCTCTCCCAGCTGTACAGAGGATCCCAGGCAAGAAAGCCACTCACTGGAAGCCCAGAACGAGATAAAAGAATCAGTAATCATCTATTTGGATTCTTTTCTCAGGCTTATATAAAGATAAACGGGCCTATCTTCTGAGGAGGCATCGCCATCGACACCAACAAAATCAGAGTGCGACGTTTGCAGTTCCTTTAGAAATGAAGAACGAGGGCATAGAAGGCAGACAATGAATTTGGAAATTGATCAGAGTGACGGGAGGAGATGTAAATTGCCAAGCGCAAACCCAAGGTGTGGGTCGCTTCTACAAAGTAAGATGACATAAGTTGGAAGCTTGGGGAGGTCTGTACTGCATCTTCAGAGCGGACCCTTTCTTCTTGGTTTCTACAGAAGACTTCTGTCATTTAAATCCAGCTTGCCGGGCCCTGCCCACACCCCTCCTCTGAAGTGCGATCTGTTGGGTGTGGTGGGGAGGGCCGTCCAGGAAAGAAGGGCAGAGCTTTTTCTCTCTGTCTCTGAATCTATCTTTCAGGCTGGGAGAACCCTGGGATGTTATGCACAGCCATGCATGTGCTGTCCACACACACACACACATACACACCAGCTCTTCTAGAACATGAAAACCCTGCTTTGGGCTTCGTGCTTCACTGGCCCTTCCCTCCAAGCCAGAAAGAAGCTGTCATTATATAAGTTATGAGGGGGAATCAGGCTCCTCTATCCCCAAGTATCCACCAATCATGTAATTATTTTACTCTTGTGGGTCCTTCATTTAACAAACTGTCTTCCAAGGTCTCCTGATTTTTGATACAAGAAGGTTCCTTCAACTTTAAGACTCTCTTCTTGAGTTCAACAACTGGAGGGTATGTGGATAAGTGGAAGGAAGCACATCTTATATTTACTGGCAGGTTAGTGATCCAGTAACAGGCTTAGAGTTAAGAGCTGGTGGTCAGTTAGGACCAAGAATGGGGGTGTGGCCTTTGTGAGGTGACATTTGACCTTGGTCATGGTAACAGAGGTCCAGTGGACATGGCAAACTGAAGCATATCTAGAGGAAGGTGACTGGAAATGGGGAAGGGTCTATGAAGCCCCTTGTAAGCTCTAGGACACTGAGCTGTGCCCTTGATCAAAAGGCAGAGTGCCCCAGGGAGGGGCTGGGTTCACTGTCCACCCAGGAGTGTGGCGGGAGGTAATACGTTGCAAAAGCAGGCTGGGCCCGGGAAACAGCTGGGCTCCAAGTCCAAGGAGACTGGATGGAATCAGTGTCCCATGAGGGACCAGTGATTTTAGAGCACATGTGATTCAAGTAGAGTCCACAGAAACATGGATGACAATGGGGTGGGGAGCAGGGAGCCTGAGACATGAACAGAGGAGGTCCCTGGTTGGGGAGCCACTGCTGTATGGGTAGGGAGGGCACAGTCCCTGTGGTAGGAATCCTGTTTTGGTGATGAGCTGGACTGAACTGGCTTTAAGAAAACCACCTATGTCATTGGTGTCTTCAAGGGTCTGACACCTCCTGAGCATGCCCATAAATAGGAGGGCAGGATCACCACGCTTTCCTGTAACACTGAACTGAATTCCAGCCATGCCTTCAGACAGAACCATTTCTTCCCAGCAGATAGTCCCTTTAGCAAGTTGACAGATGCTTGCTGAACCTCTAATGGGCACTGTGTTCTGGGCCTTGTTATGAGCATCCCTTAGAGCAGACAAGGTACCACAGACTTTGTCTTTGTCCTAAGCAGTTTGCTTAGTAGTCAGGGCAGGAAGGAGGCCAGTTCGCAGACAGGGCTAGTGAGAGCAGCCACCTAACAATGTCCATGAAACAAAATTGTATAAGGCAGGCCTGCTGGGAATGTTCGGGAAGGTGTCTCAGCACAGAGGGCACAGATTGCTCTTGCGATGTTGGGCCCATGTCAGGGGTGACGCCCATGACTGCAATGCCAACAGAGGCTGAGTGCTGGGGAAGCAGAAGGTGAAGGTCAGCGGAAGGAGAAGGTCAAAGCCAGAGAAATGGGGCCAGAAGTTGCGGGGGGGTGGGGGGGTGGAGGGCAAGGAGAAGCTACAGTGAGGAGGTTAAGTCCCCATGTGAGAAGCCAAGAGGGCCAGGAGGGCATGGCGAAACATGGGGGAAGGTGTGTTAGGGCAAGAATTCAGAACTAGGTCTGTGACCACCACAGGGAGCCAGTGGGTAGATCTTCAAGAATGGCTTAAACTATTCAAAGTTTCCTCAAAAAATTACAAATAGAATGACCATATGATCCAGCATTACCACTTCTAGATATTTATCCAGAAGAACGGAAACCAAGATTTCAGAGATATCTGCACCCCATGCCCACTGGGACACTCTTCACCATAGCCAAGATGTGGAAACAATCTAAATGTTCATTGACCAATAGACGGGTTTTTTTAAATGTAGCATATACATACAATGGAATATTATTCAGCCTTAAAAAGGAAGGAAATCCTGCCACAGGTGGGACAACATGGAAGGACCTTGAGGTGCTAAGTGAAGTGAGCCCATCACAGAAGGACAAATACTTCATGATTCCACTTCTATAAGGTATCTAAAATACACAAACTCTTAGAAACAAGGGTAAAATGGTGGTTGCCAGAGGCCAGGGGAGAGGGAGGTGGGGAGAGGTTGTTCAACGGGTATACAGTTTTAGTCCTGCAGGATGATTAAATTCTAGAGCTCTCCGGTGCCACATCAGGCCTCTAGCTAACAATACTGTATTGTGCACTTAAAATTTTATTAAGAGGGTAGATCTCATGTTAAGTGTTCTTACAGTACTTTTTAAAAAAGAAAATGGCTTAAAAATACAAACAGAAAGTGATAGTTGCTTGGGGATGGGAAGTGAGGCAAGAAGGGACAAGAATCAGAATGTAGTGATAACTGAGGGTGTCAGCAAATAAATTTACTTGCTCATGAACATGACTGCCTGGGAATACACATGCAAGCATGCGGACACATGCTCATAGATATGCAACAAGCATGTCCTGAAGCCAGGTCACTTTCAGCTTTACCCTACACAGGTCAGGCATGACGCTTACCAAGTTACAAGACAAGGGCCCTGTCCTCACCACTACCGCCTCGCGTGTTGGACGCCATGCTCAGAGCCTGTCCTCATCTCTCAGGCTGTTCTCGAAAGAAGCCACTCACGGTACCACAACCTCAGGGCTATTGTAAAGGATAGCAGCTAGAGACTAAATGTTCGTGTCTCCCCAAATTCATACCCAGAAACCTAACCCCCACTGTGATGGCATTTGGAGGCGGGACCTTTGGGGGTGATCAGGTCATGAGGGTAGAGCTCTGCTGCGTGGGATTCGCGCCCTTATAAAAGAGACTCCTGGGAGTGCCCTCACCCCTCCTGCCACGTGAGGACACAGCAAGAAGGTGGTCCTTTATGAAGCAGAAGGCAGGCTCTCGCCAGACAGCAAATCTGCCAGCACCTCGATTTTGGACTCCCAGCGTCCACAACAGTGAGAGATACGTGTCCATTGTTTAAAATACCCAGTATGAGGTGCTCTGTTATAGCAGCCAGAGTGGACTAATTTGCCCTATAGTCTTGGGCAAGTCTCCTGAGCAGGGGCCCAGCCGCCTCACATCTCCCACTCCCATGGTCTCAGCACTCAGCAGGCCCCACAGAAGCCGTAGCCTCTAGGCCATATCATAGCTCCTCTAGAAGACATAAGAAATGGTGGCTTTCACCTCTCTGAAGGTTCAGAAAGAAAATGGGAGGTGGCCGGTGAAAGGGGACTTGACTGCACATCACCAAAGAAGGCCAAAGCTGCCCCTCCTGTGGCTGAGCCATGGACTCCCACCTCGGAGAGGGCAGGGACCAGGGCTCTGCCGGCCTCCTCTGCCTCACTTGGAGCCTCCCTCTCACAGAGAAGCCACATGTCCCCACAGCACATGGCCGAGGTTAGACTCTCACAACCCAGTCAATTCCTTCAAGACTCCTAACCCCCGGTGGACTCAGAAACAGGAATGTTATCGATAGTGAAGAGAAAGAAATGCTGTCACTGTTTTCATTCTTTTCGAGTGACACGAAATGGAAACATACTTTCTTAATTAAGAGCTGTGGTATGCGGACGCTTGGAGGGCAACCAGATTTTCCCAACTGAAGGCCAGAACGCAGGCGGCGAGGACAGCGTGGCTCCCCTCAGAAGGCCACAAACCCAAGTGAGCGAGGCCGCCACCCCCTCCCCGGCTGGGAGAGTTGGCACCAGTCCCTTGCTTGCTTGTGGATGGGGAGCAAGAAGTCGTGGCTTGGGGGGTGGGGTGTCGCTGACTGGAACCTGCTTGGGACTGATTTCATTGTTGCCCCAGGCACTCCTTGAACTGGGGCCAATGAAAACGCACGTTTCCATTTCAGAAGTAAGAGCAAGAAAGGCGGCTTCCTGAGGAAATGGAAACGCTAACACGGCTAACACCGGAGCCCTTGGAAATGAAACCACATGTTTATTGTATGTGGGGAGTGGGGGGGGGGGGGTCCAAAAGCGATTTCTGGAACCATCTTTCTACCAACTGGAGGTTTATATTAGTTTGCGCTGTTTCATTTTTATTTTATTTAACATTGTTTTTCCAAAGTACCAGGGGTGGGTTGTTGCTTTTTGTCTTTTGGGGGTGTTTGTTTTTTGTTTTTTGTTTTTTCGAGGGGTGGGGAGGGGCTGATAGGTCCTAAGGCAATTTAGGAAAACAGATGTGAGGAGACTGGATTAGGCAGGGGCCATGAGCCCTTCACTTTGCCGAACTCCAGGTCTAAAACAATAAACAGAAAAGTGATTTGAAAACAGCTTTCTCCTAAAAATTCCTGCCAAAGCTGGAAAAAACAATCGAGTGCTCTAAGGAAAAAGCTCTCTGACGTTTGAAAGGCAAGATAGCATCACGGATAACGGCAATTCTTCACAGCCCACCTCTTGGAAGGAGCAAGAGAGGAGAAGGGAAACATTTGGTATTTGGTTAGCAACAGCTGAGTGGGTTCCTATTGCTTCAAGAGAGATGTTTTCATGTGAAAAGAAAGTGACATATGGCACATTACACAAATACACCCAAGCCAAGCCCCATCTTCCTGTGCCTTTTGTCCCCCTCGTTCTGGTCTCGGGTTTTACTGAGACTCTGGGAAGGAGCTGGGGGCTGAGCTTGACAGGGCACAGAGCATATGCCTTCACCGTGGGGCCCCCTGGGCCTTAATGGGGCCCCAGAGTAAGGCAGTGACCTCTCCCTTACCCTCAAGGCCAAGAAAAGCAAACAATTTAGATATTCCTGAGCAGTGGTACTGAAACTAAGAATCGGGTGGGTAAGCGGAGAAGTCAGCGGCGGCGTTGGACCCAGGGACAGCCAGGTAGACAGAGGCACTGCAGGCACTGGCTGGGATGAGTCGGGGGCCGAGACGGGACTCGGGTTCCAGGCCCGGCTCTTTCACCCACCATCTCCAGATGAGAGGTCTGAACCCCTGCACTCTTGAGTCCTCTCCTACACTGAAAGCCCACCATTCTGTGATCAGAAGCCTTCCTTCTATGCCAGCCAGCACCAGGTGAGCATGACAACCAAGAGGTCGGCAGTTTCTGCTACATCAGCAGTGCGGGCTCTAGAAAAGGCCAGGCAAAACGGGGACACGCCAGTGTGTGGCCTCTGGTTCTTTCTATTTCTCTAGATTTTCAATATTTTTATAAACGAGGGGAACGCAACTCTTCTAAAAACACAGCTGCGGGGCGCCTGGGTGGCTCAGTCATTAAGCGTCTGCCTTCGGCTCAGGTCATGATCCCGGGGTCCTGGGATCGAGCCCCACATCGGGCTCCCTGCTCCGCGGGAAGCCTGCTTCTCCCTCTCCCACTCCCCCTGCTTGTGTTCCCTCTCTCGCTGTGTCTCTCTCTGTCAAATAAATAGATAAAATTAAAAAAAAACAAAAAAAAACAAAAAAAACACAGCTGCAAAACCACTGAGACCAAGGAGGCCCTTGGAAGCAAAGGAACTGTAGCCACCAGACATGACCCCCTTTTAGGTGTGAGGCCTGGGTCACAAGCAGGTGCTCAGCACTCCGTGTTCACCCCCAGTGGCCAGTGATGGAACCTTCTGGAAAGCTGGGACCAGGCCTGCAGTGGCACCAGCCACTGGGACAGCTCCATCAATGGTGGATGCTCTCCCTTCTTGGTGACCCAGGGCCCTCCCTCGCTCCACCCTGCTCACAACCGTCCTGAGGACGCTATCCTCTATGGTCACCTTCTAGAATTTCTACAAGCTTTTTTCTCCTCCTTGAAAAGAAATTTCCATGCAGATACAGGCAGTTTTAGAAACCGTAATACCCAGGCCACACCCGGGCCAACTGCATCAGATCTCTGGGGATGGTGTCAGTGGTGTTAAAGCTCCCAGGGTGACTCTGGCTCTGTGCTCGCTGTAAGGTCTAGCTCACCATTCATCCCCAGCCCCCAGATCAGAGCCTGGCTGGAGCAGGAGAACAGGGGTAGGTGGCAGCAAACAAATGATGGAACAGGCAGATGAATGAATCAATGTCATGTGGAGGCCACTGGCTTCCAAACGGGGGAGTAGCAGTCTCAGGCCCACACTCCCTCGACACACCCCCAGTGGTCAATCTGCCAGAAATGAAGGTCTCCCTGTGGCAACTAGATGATAGAATTGTTCCTAGTGGGGGCCTCAGTCCAAGGGAAACAAAAGGGCTCGGGGTGCCTGGGCCCGAGGCGATGCTGGCCAGGCTGTGTGCTGCACTCAGAGGGGAAGCCACAGAGGGTCCAGATCCCCCAGAAGTGAGGTGGGCCTGAACGTGGTGCCCTGCCTGACTCGCTGCTTTCCAGAAAGCTCAGCCAGGGCCATGGGAATGGGGCCAGGGGACTGAACATTGCCTCCAGCTCCTTCTCTGACCCCTGCATGACCTCAGACCCATCACTGTCCCTGGACCTTGGTTTCCCCTTCTACAAAATGAGCCTCATGAATGACAGGAGCTTCAGTGTCCCACCTCCCAACATGGTAGTCCCCCAGGGAGACTGTGAGGAGCCTGGTGGGGATGGAGACACCGCAGGACATGGGGCCTTTCTCCAACATCAGAGCTCCAAGTAGAGTACACAGCCTTGGAGTCCTTAAGCCCACAAAGCTGCCTTCCCACCCACATCTGCACAGTGGCCAGAGCAGGAACAGAGCAAGCATGAGCTTAAAGGCAGTGCTTCCAGAAGGCCCAGGAAGGGTGCTGTCTGGGGCCCAGGAGCCCTGGCTCCCGTAGCAGCCTGCTACAGTTTGCTGTGAGGCCCTGGGATTGTTATTCCCCATCTCTGTGCTTCAGTCTCTCTTGAGCACTCTTCCAGTTTACCCTCGGATGGCAATGCCTGACCCATCCTTACTGTGAGCTGCTATGGCCTGGGCGGTGTGGGGGCTCTGAAGCCTCGGCAGCTGGGCCATCCAGGGCCCTGGGGACTGGCTTCACCTGGAGCTATGAGCTAATGAAGCAAAAGCCGTGGGAGGGCGGGGCCAGGAAGTGGCAGGGCCAGCGGGGGCCAAGGCAAACAGCAGCCTCTGTGCAGAGAGGCGGCCCTGCTTCTTCCTGGGCCATGGGCCAGGGCCTAGTGAGGCTCACAGCTGTGCTGGCCAAAGGCACTTGAGAAATAAATGCCCAGGCAATGGATGATCTCCTGAAGGTCCAGATGTCTCAGGGTCTGAAGACCCCAGCTACAATGAGCCCCATCAGGGAGTCAGCCAACCTTAGTTTGCACACTCCTGGGGACAAAGAAGCACTTCACCCGCAAAGTGTCCAGCGCTCCTTATCATCATATTAAGAGTCCATTCTTATTTTGAGGCCAGACCTGTCCTTCTGTAAGACCTGCTCCTTGGTCCTCATTCTTGGGAATCAGAGGACAAACATTAGGTGGCAGGTATTCTCTGCTCCTGGACTCTTCTTTCAGGTAAACCTGTGGTTTCCCCCAGCTGCTTCCTCATGACTCCTAGAATACCAGCCACCTGACACACCCAAACTCTGTTTCCTCAAGGAATGGAGCTGGGAGGCCTCGGCCCGCTGGAACCTGATCCAGGTTTTTTGGTAATTAAACATGAGACAATGTCAACAACTTCCCATCAAGCCATCTTTGCCTATGTCAGCCCCAGAGCCAAGAGGGGCTAGAGTGGGGGAGACAGGCATGTTCGTGGGCACACAGAGTTCACCCAATGCCCATGTTCCAGACAAGAGACGGGAGAGGCACGTTGCTTCTGCAGAAACGAACACAGAGAAAGCTGGAGTCTCAATTCAGACTTTGCTCAGCTGAGTTATAGCTCAGGGGTGTCTGGATTTTAGATATGGATTTTTATAGCATTTGGCAGAACTAGTTTTCAGAAACAGATGACCTTTGGGCCAGAGAGTGGCTTTCTCATTCTGCCACCTGATGGAGGGTGCTAATCGTAGAAACAGTAAGCGCTAACATGGATGGGGCGCTTGCTGTACACCAGGCCCCTTCCTAGGCACTTTACATGCAGGCCTCAGAAGAGGCCTAGGAAAAGGCTGCTATGATCAGCCTGTTTTCAGATAAGACCAAAAAATGAGGCCCTGAGAAGGATTAGCACCAGGCCATGGAGCAGCAAATGACAGAGAGAGGATCTGAACTCAGGTCCTCCTGATCCTAGACAACTGTTCTGGAACTTTTAGCTCCTAGGGATCCATAGCAGCAGCAGGCAAGGACCTGGGAGCCTGAGAGGTGGATGACATCTCACCAATGACACCATCTGGCAACCTCTGGGGGCCCACCGCGGAGGGAGCACCCTTGTAACGTGGTATGTAACGTGGTATATAACGTGGACATACCGAGTGGCCATCCCACTTCCGTGGGCCCAGGGCTGCTGTGCACCCCGTACCTGGGAGCTCCAGTCACACACTAAGGACTAGAAAAGCCAGGACGATGCAGTGGCTGGCAATCAGCCAGACAGTTACACTCTGCAGGCTGGGCCTGCACAGGAGAATTATTGGGAATGCCCTCTCTCCCCTCCTCCTCCTCCTCCAGAACACCTGACCCAAGTATGCCGTCCCCTCCCTGGCTGCGAGCTCCTTCAGCTCCGAGGCCTGCAGCACACCTGTGATCACGTAACTTACGTGCTGCCTCATTCCTCTGGCCGCTGTCCTCGGGGGGGCGGGGGGGCCTTGGCTCCTCAGCCGGGCTGTGAAGTCCCTCTCCACTGCCACCCCCTCTGCATCCTCTGTAGAGCCTGGGACATTCTGGACACCATGAGGTCACCAATAAATATACGACGGATTAAAGCAGGAACAGCCATGAGGAAAGTTATTCACTAGGATCCTGTTTACACTTCTTTTGTCAAAACAAATCCTTTGCTCCTTGAAGATAGAAGTCTTAAAGTCCTCGGTGTCTAGAAGTAAATGCCTGGCTTTTAATAGGGTGTTGGGACTGCATTTCATAGCACATTCCCGGGCGCGGACCTACATGGAGGCAAGTCCTTAAGCCAACAGGACAGAAGTCCAAGCAGGGCTGGACCCAACGTGGAGCAGGCAGGGCCCCGGCAGCCTTGTTCCCCACATACCCCAGCACCTAGCACAGAGCCTGGCATGGAGCCAGCACACGATAACATTTGACGAGTGAATGAATAGAACACATTAACTACCTAATTCGTCCATTTGCTTGGTCCGGGCTATATTCTAACACACTTGTTCCCACATTCTTCCCTGTGCTGGGGTCACGTTAATGAATGGATCTGCCCCACGGGAAATAGAGCCCTTTTCCAGCACGGACATCATGCCACCTCCCTTTCACAGTGCAATAATGTCACAGCTGGAGAAAGGACATGTCACAGAGCATGGACCAAGACCAGGCAGAAAACCTGAAGGAAAGGCAGTCCACAGCCTGCCCTCCCAGATGGGGAAACTTGAGGCCCGGGTGGGGAAAGGGTCTCATCTTATTCATCACCCCAGGACTTGCTCAGCTGCCTCAGTCGCTCGCAGGCCCTAGAATACTGTGGACGGGGAATGAAAGTCCTCTAGTAAAACTCAAAGACCCTCACCCAAGAGGTCCCCCCCACCCCCAGGTCTGGCACAGAGAGAGGCCCAATCAAGCCTCTCAAAACTCCCTCTTGGGATCTGGCACTTTGAGCGCCATGAAGTGTAGCTGCTTGTCAGCCTGAAGGCCTGTAATTGATGCCACTCAGGTGCCTCATATAAATCTTCAGGGGCCGTCTCCGCATGGAGCCAAGTAGACGCTTTTAATTGTCAAGAAGAAAAAAAGCAAAAGACCTCATGCATTTTCATTTTTAGCTAAGTACAAGGGCACAATCAGTTTGCCAGCATGCAGTACCACCTCTTGCCAAAAACCACTTATTTTAAACTAAAGCTTTCTCAGCCATCCAAGTACAGAATCAAAGCATGCAGGACCCAAATGCACATGCTTTGCTTTGCTTTCCCTCTTTCTTTCTTTTCTTTCTTTCTTTTCTTCCTTTTCTTTCTTTCTTTTGTTCTTTCTTTCTTTCTTTCTTTCTTCTTTCTCTCTCTCTCTTTCCTTCCTTTTTTTCTTTCTTTCTTTCTTTCTTTTTTTTCTCTCTCTCTCTCTTTCTTTCTTTCTTCCTTTCTTTCAAGAGCCCCACATATCTCTTAGCTGTCTAGACCATGCAAGCTACGGCTCAGCCTGGAGCGTGGCCCTCTGTTAATGCTTTTTCTCTTCCCTCTGGCTCCAGGCTCGTAATAGACATTTTGACAAACATTTAACTGATGCTAAGCCTCATAGGGATCCTCCTCAGCTACTCAGCACAAGACAGATAGCTGGGAACGGAAAAAAAAAAAAAAAAGGATTGGGATGATCAGAGGACACCCCTATTTCTAACTGGTCTGAAAATGTAACCCACAACGGCTGTTTGTTTTAAATTATTCCTTGCCAAGAACAATGTTCGGATGATAGAAAAATTCCACACTGGAACCTCCAATGCTTACTTATTTTTCCTTCTGAGCACCTGCATGGAAAAGCAGCTTTGTTCAGAAAATGTAAGCAGTAAAAGGGATGGGAGAACTCTCCGCAGCTCCTATTCAGCGTGCTGCACCAGAAAGCCTCTGAGGACGTCTTACCAGGGACCTGGGCTCTGACAGGCCAGGCTGTGACTGTAGTTTGCTCTAGCTGACTCAGGGCCAGGAGGTGACCAGAGCATCGCAGGAGGAAGGCAGAGACCCTTCTTTGCAGACAGGGTCCACATGGGGGCCAGCAGCCGACAAACTGGACCTACGCATCGTTGGAACCAAGTCAGGAATGTACGTGGCACAGCCCAAGTGACCCACCATTAGGACGGAATCCAGTTCCTCCCAAAGGGGGCTCAGAATCAGATTTCCAATGGAAGTACAGCTCACAGATGTCATCCACGTTTGGGATTAAGCCCACAGGATACCCTGAACCTCTGGTCCAGACCAAAACAGCTGTAGAGCTCCACCCTCGAAGGGACTCCTTCTGGACCTGGCTGCTTCTGGTTGTTGGTCACAGAAATCTCCAGCGCCCTCATCTTTGCATCCTGGTTTGTTCAGCTCATTAGCTGGGTTGGATCTGATAGGCCAGGGCCCCCTCTCCCACCCTTAAGACTGATTTACTGAGCACCTACTTGGTGCCCTGCGCTGTGCTAGGCCAGAGGATCAAGCGATCACCAGAAATTCCTAGCACCCCAAGCACCCAAGAAGCCAGTCCAGTTCTGGGCTCTTGCCTTTGGAGCTAACCCAGAACTCCTCCAGGATGAGAAGCAGCGGAGGGGTGAGAGACAGAGGTGGGAACTAATTTCCTAGCCACCTTTGCAGCGGGGTGTGGCTAGATGACCACGTTTGCAAAGGAACGTGCCCAGAAACACCGGTTCCAAGTTATTTCTGGAGTATGCCCTTAAAGGGACAGGGTGTGTGCCTTTCCTTCACTCTCCCCCTTCCTATATACAGACGCGCCTAGAAGGCAGATGAGTGGGCTGCCATCCAGAACTGTAAGGACAGGGGCAGAAGAGCCTGGAACAGAATGGCCCCACACAACTTCCATAGCAGCCCTGACCGCCCCCCAAGCCCTGTTCCAGGAGAGAGAAATAGGCTTCTAGCCCGTCTAAACCAGGGTTGGTCTGCGTCTTTGCTACAGCAGCGAAACCTGTACTTGATCCGACCAACCACGTACTAGCTGTAGGACCTTTTCTGAGACACATCTTCTTGGTCCTAAAATGGAGATAACGATAAAATGACCTACCGCATAGGGATGGCTCAGTCAAGGCGCTTGGCACGGTGCCTGGCACATGCTAGGCCCTCAGTAAATACTATCCATCCGCCACTATTCTAAGGAGCAACCGCTGGATATTCCCGCCCAAATCCCCTGCACCCGCCCCCTTCACTGCCCAACCAGGAAAGAGTGCAAGCACACACTGCCACAGAAGGGTTAACACTCCTTTGCCACAGAGCAGGAGCCTGAGGTGTGGATTCCAACACAACGTACCCACCTGACCTCCCCCGGCATGAACCGGGTTGCTGTAACACGGCTCCAAGGGCCCCAGGCTCCTCGGGCAGCCCCCTACACATGAGCAAAGAAGGACTAGTTCCCTGATGGAGTTAAAGCACCCAAGTCTCAAAAAAGCTTGGGTTCATTTCTAAAGATGGTGACCCGAAATGCAGAACATTTTTCCTCCCTGTCAAACACAACTCAGTCTTCCTCCTCTACAATATCCTGGGTCATCCACATTGAAAGAATACTTTAGTAAGAATTATAGTTCAGATGCTGGAAGGTTCTGAAGTCAACAGAACTGGTTTTGCTGTATATTACATAAAGTAAACACTCTGGTTCCAGGAACTCAAGGGAGCACGCTGAGAACCACATTTGTTTTCCCAAGATGCATGTGTTGTGGCCACATCAGACTCGTGTGTCTCTAGGGTCCCCGAAGGGCACTGGCGAGGGGCAATCCCAAGCTGACCACACCAGCCCCTGGGCCGATATTGCCTTTACTTACAAGGGCTGGGAAGGCGGGTGAGGTATGTGCACTCGAGGGGCTGACATCCATGCAGTCTCTGACCCCAGGCTTTATGTAAGTGGCTAAACACAAAATTGTATACAGGGCAACCAAGGGCTTCCTAAGAACTGACGTTCCTGTTTTTAAATATTGACTTCCTTCTTGTAGTATCACTGCCCTTGATGGTCACAGAGCACAGAGTGGGGGCAGCCTGCAGCTGGGGCCCATGCTTCCAAGAGCTGCCTTTCCAGTCAGAATCCCCTCTGAGCCTCACCCGATGCCAGGCACCAGCATGGGCCCCTCCAAGGAACTCAACACAGGTGATCTTTGAAATCTGCCTGGGTAAGATTGCTTGATGACTTCCCACCTTCTGCCTGGAAATGAAGCACAAGCCCTGCTCTGTTGGGTTCAGGGCTGTGCTCCCCAGATCGAGGCCGGGTGCACGGCAGGTTCTCAGAAATGGGAGAGTGAATGAATGGTGACCAGGGCTTGCTGAACAAGGGACTGATTTTGATCATGATGAAGATGAGGCCTCCCCATCTAGGCAGTCAGAGGGTGGCAAAGGACATCCACTGACAAATGCATGTGGCCCCCTGCCCACAGTCACCCACCCAGGCACTGGAACACGCCTACCATAGTGAGCGCACGTGTATTTGGCATCTACTAGGAGCCAAATGCTTTAAGACTCCTCTCTCTCACTTAATGCTACCCTGTGGGGTGGAGAGTACTTCCCTCTGGGGCAGCCGGTCTAAGGGACTTGCCCGAGGTCACAAAACGGCAGTGGAGAGGCTCACCCTTGGGAATCGGAGGGAAGGCAGCAACTGCCCTTCCCTTAAGAGGAAGCCATGGTTTCCCACCAGAGACATAGGGGAGCCATAGGCTCAGAAACACTCAGGGCCTCCACCGGGGAGGAGAGGAGATTCAGGGTGACACGGGGCCTGGGAACAGGCAACAGCATGACCCCGAGCAAGGGGCTCTGGGCCAGGTGCAGAGGAAGAAGATAAGGGATGGGAGATGCAGGCAGGGTAAATATTCTCGTAACTAGGGGGCTGCAACCACTTTAAGTACTTCAGTATGGAACTACAAGAGGATTTTCCTTCTCCTTCAGGCTGGGGTTTAAACTCTGAAGAGCAACATACTGAACACCTTTGGAGCCCACCAGAGGCCCCGGTGAGCTAGGCTGAGGGACAGACACAAGAGAGGCCAAAGACAGGCTCTGTACCCCCCAAATGGATGGGCTCACAGACTCTTCTTCGGGGGAGGGCTGGGCACTGTGGCCTCAATGGAGGAAATGTGAGAAACGGAAAGTTCCACCAAAAGAGCCGCCTCCCTAGCCTCCCCAGCCTCTCTAGGCTCTCCCAGCCTCCCCAGCCTCCCCCGGCCTCCCCAGCCTCCCCCAGCCTCTCCCAACCTCCCCAGCCTCTCCAGCCTCCCTCAACCTCTCCAGCCTCTCCCCAGCCTCCCCCAGCCTCTCCCCAGCCTCCCCCAGCCTCCCCCAGCCTCCCCAGCCTCTCCAGCCTTCCCCAGCCTCCCCAGCCTCCCCCAGCCTCTCCCAGCCTTCCCCAGCCTCCTTGCTAATACCTTTTGCAACCCTGCCTGGAACCCGTATCTTTTCTGGATTTGGTGCATGAACCCAAACCTCTGCCCTGGGAACACTGTCCTCATTCCAGAAACAAAGACACCGCAGAAATTTAAATTTTCTAAACCTGGCAGTGAGGACTCCCTTCCCCAGCTGAATCTGGCATGTGAGTCTAAGAGAGGGGGACAGATACTAGGTGAGGAAGGCAAGAGACTTGACAGCAAGGGCCTGCCCACACAGTGCTGTCCTAACACAGTCCATCTTGACAGAAAGATCAGCCTCTCCGGCAGCAGGGCCACGGCAGCGGAGGCTGGCCACCACGTGCAGCCACCCTGCTCTGCGTATCTCTCTGCTAAAGGCGGGCTCCCTGGGTCCTCAGCTCTACTTCGGCCTGCCTCGGCCCCTCCCTGCCCACCTGGAATTCCATTCCCTCCCGCATTAAAGACCTGTGTGCCCTCCTACCTGATGGGCTGAATCAAGCTTCAGCTCCCTTCCTGGGGCCAAGGAGGAACCAGAGGGTCCCCTCTTACCAGAGCGGAGGGAAAGCGGCTCCTGGAAAACCGCCATGGCTCATCTCAATTACTGGGAAGGGATGGACTGCATATGGGGTGGCCTGAAATGGGCCAGAGTCTCCTTAAGCACACATGCTACCCAAGTCCAGCATATGCGCGCGCACACCCCTCCTCCGAGAAGCCTTCTCAGATTGCCCCAGACCCATTTCCAGGCTCCTGCACAATCACTCCACAATGATTTCCTTAATGCGTAGTACCAGCTACCTCCTACTGTGGGCTGGGGGGCCCAAAACAATGAAAGGCGCTCAGGGTGTATTTGTGGGCTGAATTGTGCCTCCCCTCCAAAATGTTCCCTTGTTAAAGTCCTAATCCTCCATGCAACTGTATTTGGAGATAGTGCCTTTATGGAAATAATAAAGGTTAAACTTGGTCATAAGGGTGGGGCCCTCCCTAATCAGAGGGCTGGTGTCCTTAGAAGATGACAAAGAGACACCAGAGATTGCTCTCTCCCTCTCTGTGCACACAGAGCAAAGGCCCTATGAGGACACAACAAGAAGGTGGTCATCTACAAGCCAGGAAAAGAGTTCTCACCAGAAACCCATCCTGTCAGTACCCTGACCTCAGACTCCCAAGCTCCAGAACTGTGAGAAAATAAATTCTGTTGTCTAAGCCAGTGAGCCCGTGTCATTCTGTTCCGCAGCCCGAGCTGGCTAATATCGGGCAGGGATCAAAACAGCAAGGTCTGAGGCTCAGTCCCGGCCATTTATACACTCAGTGATCTGTGACAAATCACTTGGCCTCGGTTTCCTGGGCTGTGAAATGGGGGCTACTAACCCTCCGCCCCACCTGCCTTCCTGGGAGTCCTGTGGAGGCCCAGGGAGAAGGTGGCCAGGCCGCAGGGTAGGACGGCTGGGACGTGAGATGGACAGGAGCTCAATCCTGGCCCCTCCACTCACCATCTGGGTGACCCCAGACAAATGACATGATGAAAGCAGCTTTCATAAGCTGAGCATTTGCTGCGTACTAGGTACAGCACTGGGAATGAGAATCCTGCTGTTCGTGGGGGTGACAGCCACATGCTACCATGGGCACAGCATCCAAGCCAGGGTCAGCCATGCCTTCTGGGCAACCTCCCCAGAATGCCGCCTGCTAGCCCTCACCGGTGCAGGCCCCGGGACACCGGCTGATGCTTTTTTCCAGGAACTGGGAAAAGCTGGCCCTTTGCTCCTTCCCACTGCACAATGGGGACATCAGCTAGGGCCCTGGAAACAAGAGGCCAAACCATTCCAGGCCACCTGTGGCACGGTCCAAGGCTCACATACTTTCCACACCGAAGCCTCCCCCCTTGGGGTGTCACTGACACAGCCACCCCAAGAGGATGGGAATCTGCTCGGGAGACGCTGCCCAGCCCGGCTCAAGAGCCTGCCTTAACGTCCATCCAAAATCCAGTCCCCACGGGGCCAAGGCATGAGTCAAGAAGCATACCCCCAGGACGGGAAGCCCTGATAGGCCACATGACCACAACAGCAGGCAGGGAGCTGAGTGGCGGGGAGGGAACCTGAGGTCCCTCACTTGCATGGAGAGAAACACATGCAGAGCTGTAAATGGTGGGGACCAGCAGAGGGGTGCTGAGTTTGGGCTGCTATTGTTAACACTGAACGAATTTCAGCCAATATGTCCCTGGCCCCTGGACACGGTCTCTGGAAAACAGCCAAGAACAGTGCCCCAGAATGGAATACTCCACACCAGGGCTGGAGGGACCCCCTCCCCGTTATTGGCCATAGCTCTGCCAGCATCTCCCTGACCACAAGCGCCACCTAGCACAGTAGGATACTCCCATGTGGGGCCTCAGCCTCCATCCCGTGGGGGGCAGATCTGTCGACACGACACAGGTCCCTCCAGAGGCACTTCTCTGCCATGCTGAGATGGTCTCAGACTTCAGGGAATTTGCCCAGAGAAAGGGAACCGCTTCCAAATGCAGTGGAAGGCCACAGCCCACCCTGTCTCCCATTTGTTGCTTTATCTTTACAGCATAAACAAGCTTCGCCTACATTTATGGTTAAATTGGTCAAATCCTATTCCTCAGCCAGCCCTGCTCTGTCATTTAAAAGGAAAAAAAACACCACTTACAGATCACTTTCATTACCTTGGATAGGGCAAAGCGTTTGGCATCACTTCACTCCGCCCGGGCTCTAGGCTCTGGTTGGCCCCCACCCCTTTCACACCCCACTGGTTATTAAGAATTTTCCCTGCCCTAGCCAGGCCTCACCCCCATGCTGTTCTTCTGTGGGCGTGGAAGCTCCTTATCCTGGGGCTGGGTCTTTGTTGACAATGCCATAGAGGTATCATGAGACAGCCCAGAGCTGGTAGGCTGCAAAAGGGAGGGTTGACAGTGCAAATTTCAGTAAAGCAAAGCCTTTCTCCTTTTGTCAGTTTTGAGAAAGGTTCTCACACGAGAAGACAAATCCTCCCACTGACTGTGTTGAAGACTTGTGACAAAAGGGGTCAGTGGTGGCTTAGGCTAAGCCTTGGCATAAAGAGGGTTGTGGTTCTGTTTTGTTGTTTTTGTTTTTTTGTTTTTTTGGTAGTTCTCTCTATTCTAGGTGCTTCCCTGTTGACGGTTCTGGGGCACAAATGGAAATAAGCCTGGGATCAAAGGAGAGAGAAGGAGCTAGAAGAGCCCAAAGGCTCTCAGAGTTGGATCTAGGCAATGCTGGGAGGAGATATGCAGGCATGGTTAGGGGACTGCTCTGACAAGGCGTCAGGCAAACAGGACTCTGGCTAGTCCAACCTTGGAAATCAGACAGGACCCCAGAATGAAGGCATGAGCCATGAACATGATCTGGACAATATCTGGACCAGCTATTGTAGATATGATTACGTTCCCTGGAGAACTTTTTAAAATTATAAAAGTCTGGGCCCAGAGACTCTGATTCTGTAAAGCCTTAGAACTATTTATTTCTTAAAAGCTTCAAGGTGATTAGGCTCTACTCTAGCTTCCCTGATGAAACCACTAATTTTCCATCAAACTGAGGAAAAAGGTGCATAGGCAACGAAATGGTCATTATGTCTTTTGTTAGTTGCCCTCGGTTTTGTCTAAGAATTTGTTTTGTGGGACGCCTGGGTGGCTCAGTGGGTTAAGCATCTGCCTTCAGCTCAGGTCATGATCCCAGGGTCCTTGCTCAGCAGGGAGCCTGCTTCTCCCTCTGCCTGCCTCTCTCCCTGCTTGTGCTCTCTCTCTCTCTCACAAATAAAAAATCTTTAAAAAAAATTTCCAAAAATAAATAAATTAAAAAAAAAAAAAGATTTTTTTTGCCTAAACCTATCATAATGTCATACTCTGCCTAGCAGAATTTGCTCTCCTCTATGTCCATTTTGGTCTGAACACAGTATTGACTCTTGCTCGTACTTTGTTCCATAGAGCTGGGTTGTAATATCCCTGTTGTTCAATAGCTGTAACACACGACAACGACCCAGTCCTGACCGTCTTCCTGGTCCGAGTTCTTGCCTGCCCAACACATTAGCACCTTTCTTCATCAGTCCTGTAGATTTAAAAGCTTCTATCTTGAATTATCTTAGAATGAAGAATAACTATACACCACCACTTGTTTCTCAGAGCTCAGGAAATGCTATTTCACAGGGATTGTCTGTTTCTCTTCTCCTTTTGTCCTCTATCCTATAATGATGTATCTCAAACTTTATGGACTCAGGACATCTTCACACACCTCCAGAAATTATCGAGCCCCCCTTCCACCACCAACTGCTTTCCTTTAGGTGGGTTATATCAAGATTTCCCATATTAGAAAACAAAATTGAGAAAAATCTAAAACACAAGAATACACAGGCATATATTCTGTTAACTGTCAGAGTGATATTGTCACATGTCATATAGGCTCTAGAAAACTCTACATACACTTGTGAGAGAATATGAGTGAAAAAGGGAGAATAACATCATTATGGACTATCATGTATCATTATGAAAACAGTTTTGACCTTGCTAAAAGAGTCTCGGGGACTGTGTCTGTTCTTAACAAATCGGAGGTTAATCAACATCTTTACTTTCCTTCTGAAAAAGACAGAAAGAACTTCAAATGCTTTA
Source organism: Zalophus californianus (assembly GCF_009762305.2). Lineage (NCBI taxonomy): Eukaryota > Metazoa > Chordata > Mammalia > Carnivora > Otariidae > Zalophus > Zalophus californianus. The sequence goes on along the minus strand of NC_045609.1, from coordinate 76,759,491 downwards.
ATTCTGATTATTACATCTTCATTTTTAAAAGTTGTCTTCCTTTTTTAAATCTGCTTTGCCTTTTTTTTTAAAGATTTTATTTATTTAATTGAGAGAGAGAATGAGAGAGAGAGAGAGCACATGAGAGGGGATAGGGTCAGAGGGAGAAGCAGATTCCCTGCCGAGCAGGGAGCCCGATGCAGGACTCGATCCCGGGACTCCAGGATCATGACCTGAGACGAAGGCAGTCGCTTAACCAACTGAGCCACCCAGACGCCCCTGCTTTGCCATTTTTTATAGCTTCTTCTTCCTCGCTCATATTTCCAAGTCTCTCCTATACTTCTTGAAATATACCTACATCCCATATGCTCTTCATACAATGTGACTCACACACACACACACACACACACACACACACACACACACACACACACCCGCCGAGAGCTGGGGTGGGTGTTCCCTCTCTTTGAATCTGGGTACAAGCTTGTCACTACTCCAACCAATAGAATGTGGGGAAGGTGATGCTTTGTGACTTCTGAGGCTAGGTCACAAAAGGGACAGAGCTCCTGCTTAGATCTCCATCTCTGGAGATCTTACCCATGGAACCAGGCACCATGCTGTGAGGAAGTCCAGGCCGCATGGTGAAGCCACATGGGGAGGAGCTGGGAACCCGTTAACTGCCAGCATCCAACTGCAAGACATGTGAGTAGATTAGTCTTCCAACCTTCAAGTCTTGCACTCAGGCCTTGAACAACATGAAGTAGAAATAAACCATGCCTGCTTTACTCTCTTTGAATTCTGGACCTACAGAATCCATGAGCGTCATGTTTGTTTTATGTCACTATGTCACTCAGTGGTGGTAACTGGAACATTTCCCCAATGCATTTCTGGTGTCTAATTTAGAAGATGCTTAAATATTTGTTAGATTTATAAAATACATTAGAAAAACATATTATTCTTCTGCAATCTACAGCCTACTCTTCAGAAAAGTCCCACAACCTTCACTGGATATCTTCAATCTGTGATTGCAACAAGAGCTCACTCTCTTGTTTGCCAGTGAATGAAAGCCCCCAGATCAGAGAGGGCTTCTGTCCCACATAGCTCCTCAGAAAATCAAGGAGTATGGATTCCCTGGGATCCACCCTCAAAGCAAATAAGGCACTCATCCCTCTGTTTCCCAAGCAAATATTTGCATTGTCCTTGACTGTGGGTGCCATTTTGTTTTCCTTTTAAACTGGCTGCTTCCAGGGCAAAAGTGATGTGGGGAGAAAAACATATTTCCAAACAGCACCTGCATCATCCAACCTAAAAATAAATCCAGTAGAACTGGTTTTAGGAGTGATGCCACTGCTAAAAATAATGCTTACACATATAATGACATCAGCAGGTAACCGACCTGGGACCTGCAGGGCCCCAGTGTGTTTTGGGGACATCTTGAGCTCCTGCTTGCTTTCGGAGGTGGATCAATCCATCCTCACCCTCCTCCCACCTGGTGTTCATTTCAGGAGCCCAGAGCTGGACCTACTAAATTCAAGGAAAAGGGCTGGCTGAACATAGGGAAGCTCTGGATTTAGAGCTTTCATTAAAAAGTAATATGGACTTTCTATTTCAAGAACAGAATATCTAATAGTGTTGCCAAGGAGAAGCTCTCCAGGACCTGCTTTAATGGTAAATACGAATGGTTGTAATTAGCATATTAATAGCGGTTTGATTTTCTAACGCCACATGAAAGCCTCTCTCCAGCCTCTTTACAATACTATCTGCTTGGAGGTAATTACAGAACAGAGACAGAGCACTGGAGTACAGAAGCCCGCTCTCCCCAGTTCTGCCTCCAACTGGCCTCAGCCAAGTTTCCAGATCAAGAACATGGAGGCATGGGCGGTGGGGGGGCGATGCTGATCCCACTTCTCACACCCCATTTTAGCCCTAAGCTTCTTTCCATGGTCTGACAACCTGGTTCCCAAAAAGTGAAAACAGAACATTTCAGACCCCAAAGAACCCAAATCCCAGCAGAGAGGGCTTCCCACGAACAAGGCTTGACCTATGAACGAGTCCCAGAACAACTTTGGCAACTCACAAGAGCATCACTGATTTTTAAAGAACTCTCCAAACTTGATATTCCTGGCAACCAGCCAGCCTGCACTCCTGAGAGCTGAGAAGTGAAAAAGCAAACTCACAGCCCCGGGGCCTGGAGGCAGGGGATGAGGCAGGAGGATGGTGACAGGCAGGCCGCGCTTTCCAGGTCTCACACTTGCCCGGGAGCTGCACGGAACACCCCACACCCACCCTGGGGCTTGTGAGCACCACACTGGGCTCTAAATCAAAGCCCAGGATTCAGTTGGGGGCTGCACTGAAAAGCTGGCTCTGTGGCTCTGGCCCTAATTGCACTGCAGGGCAGAAGGTTGGGGAGCTGGACTGGTTTGTACTCAAGAGTGGTTCTTGTCTTTTTAGAGGGGCTGATGGGATGGCAGGCAGGAGCCGCCTCAGGCAGCTTAATTGCTGCAACTCTACACTCCAATTAAACACCAAATAAACATGCTGAACAATCCAAACAGACCAAGCTTCCCGGGGCCACTCCAGAAGCAATTCCTAGTTCGGAGGAGGCTTTTTCTTCTCCACTCAACTGTTGTCCCCTCCATCGCCTCAAAGTGGAAGCAGCTCACTCTCCTGGAAGCACCTTGAAGACAGGACTTTTGTCCCACTCCCAGATGCCTAGCCTCCCTCATAACCGGAGCTGGCCAATGAGATGAGGACAAGCTCTTAGGTTCAGCTTCCAGAACAGCTCCTTAAAGTCCTTTGACTCGTTGAGAGAAACGTACACGTATCCTTCTCCTATTCTTTTGTTTGTTTGTTTGTTACTGCCCGGAATAAGAACGTGATAGCTGGAGCTGCATCAGCCATTTTAGACCATGAGGTATCTGGTGAAGCAGAGAGATAGAAGGAGCCTGGATCCTTGATGACACGGAACAGCCAACCACAGCTTACTTCAAGACTTCATTTATGTGAGAAAAAAATGTGGTGTTCAACCCATCCAGCCAACTATCATGAGTATCTAATCCATGGGATACTCTGCCTTACCACCAAAACTTCCCTTGCTACATCCTACCCCTCAGTCAGGGCCGCCCTCCTCCTACCCTAGGGAGGAAATAATCACTTCTTTATTTGACCAACTGCAGTACTTTGTCATATGACATAGTGGTTAAGAATTTATTATCAGGCGTCAGACAGACCAGGGTGCAAATCCAAGTTCTTCCATTTACTAGTCACGTGACTTTCAGCAAATCATTTCACCTCATTCAGACCTAGTTTCATCAGCTGTCAGTTAGGATGGTAACACTACCACCTTCCAGAGTTTCCTGAGGCTTGGAGGATAACAGAGGCAAAGCCCCTGGCATTCTCTCAGCACACGACAAACATGACCATCAGCCCCATTCGTGAGCCACGAATTTGGTCGCCATAATCTATCAACTGCAATAGTTCCCACTGTTATAGTATTTACTTGATATTTTTATTTTTTAATTTTTTTAAAGATTTTATTTATTTATTTGACAGAACGAGACACAGCAAAAGAGGGAACACAAGCAGGGGGAGTGGGAGAGGGAGAAGCAGGCTCCCCGCAGAGCGTGGAGCCAGATGCGGGGCTCGATCCCAGGACCCTGGGACCATGACCTGAGCCGAAGGCAGATGCTTAACGACTGAGCCACCCAGGCGCCCCAGATATTTTTCTTTAACCTGGGTGTTAACTGACTCTCCCTCCCACCTGCTGGGAAATTACTGCTGTGGTTACTATTTATTTTTTTATGACATACATTAAAAAAATGCATAACCACAGTTCAGTGTGCTACATACAATCATCACACATGAAGAGGCGTGCCTGCCACCCTTCCTAATATCGTTCTGATGTTCTGAAGAAAGAAATGCACATACATCTTCCGTTCCTATCCACCAGGCTCCTTGAGGATGGGGCCTGGGTTGTACTTGTCTCTGATTAACCCAGCATCTGGGACATAGAGGAAGCCCATTGAATATCTGCCTGATGAGCGGGAAAACATTCTCTTGTAGCCATATCAGAGACCTGGATAGAGAGCACAGCCAAATTCCATTCCAGCACATTGTGAGGGTCATCCAAATTCTTCTGCTGTGCCGGGTGCATTTTCCATAAAAAAATTACACATAAGAGGTGGGCAGTCAGCAAAGGAGTCTGCAATTGTTTCCAGAAATATTTCCATGAACCTTAAATGGCTTTTGCTGTTATGGGATTTGATCCATCTCGTGGCGCCCTGGAGAGACCTGGACAGGCCAGTGAAATGTGGCAGGGACTTCATGGAAAAGGGGTCCTTCTCTGAGCTGGACAAAGAAGACCTTCTGAAGGAGTTTTGTGCCACCTCAACAGCTGAATACATTCTTGCAAAATATTTCCATCAGGGAGTGCGGTCCTTATGCAAAGCAAGAGGTGGTGACATTCTGAAAACACTGCATCCCAAATAAAATGTGAGCTGTGACAAGGATGCAGCGGGACCCAGCTTCTGGGTCAGAGACACTTTTTTGATGATGGAAATGTTTTGATGGAAAATGATGCACTTGGCCTGTTAAGAAGTAACCAAGCAAAATGTTTTGGGGCATAAGTAGAATGTTTTATTTGGCAAATTCATGTCAATTCAGACTGGAAGGTAACTCACTTCTCCTACTACCTCAACCTTCTATGGCCAAATGGCAGACTGAAAAAAAAAAAAGAAAAAAAAAAGACAGGTGTAGGCAGCAGGCTGCGTGAGACCAGAGGGCCAGAGACCTACATGCAGAAGGTTCCGGAGCTGGAGGATCTCAACTTGGCAGGAAGTTCATCCAGCGGGAATGAGCCTGACCCTCCAGCCCCATCCCAGGTGAGAGGTTGGGCGGGGGTCACCACCATGCGTAAGCCCCGAGAGGCAGCAGTAAGCAGGCACGTCCAGGCTTTGCCTGTAAATAGGTAACTGAGGCAACATCCAGAAGCCCGATCTGCAAGATGAGAGCGAAAATACCACTTCCTGCAGGACTGCCGGGCAATGACGTGCATTCAGGCAGGGTGAAGAGAGCTTTGCAAGCTGCACAGCAGCCCCCAGCCTCCACAGGGAGCAAGGCAGGTGCACTGAGAGCAATAGCTAGTGGCGTGTGGCCTGAGTGAGCCCCACAGGCAGGTGGTGGTTTTGAGGATCACAGGACACCCTGGAACTCAGAGGCATAGGAGAAGCTGGTAGCTGAATCAGTCCCGGAAGGGAGAGCTAGCTTTCACCATTCAGACCTAACTGGGAAATAATTGGCTGCTGGCCGAAGACCCCAGAAAGGCTGTCAGCAGGACCGTAGAGAGAGAGAGAGAGAGAGCCCACACCCACTGCTGATGACCATCTCGGGCACTGGCGAGAGGCGTTCCCCAGCTGCGGGGCCCATCCCTGCGCACAAGGGGTCCCGAGAGGGGTCTGAGTGCACGTTCATGGAGACCCCAGGAGTCCAGGTGAGGAACTGCTTCCTGAAAGTGACAGACTTGCCCAAGGCCATTCAGCGAGTTAAGTGGAAGAGCCAAGAAGGAACCTAGTCTGCTTTTGAAGACACTGCTTTCCTTCCAGAACCATCGGAAGTATGGTCTGACATAGCATCCCCTCAGCCCACCTGCCAGAGCCATGCTCCTGCCTGTCGCTGCTATCTTCCTTTTGTCTGCAGCTTTGTAACACTGCAGCCCAGAGGACCAGCCTCGGGCCGCTGCTAACCCAGCCCGTCAGCTCCCTCCCTGTGTCCTTCCCGCAAGAGCTCTTCTCTGAACTCAGCAAATAGACTATGTTTAACCTCTCCGCCTAAAGCTCATTCTCTCAAATTCTCTCTTTTGATGGTGCAAGGCAGGGGGCGGGGCAGGGGAGGAGAGTGGAGGACGATGGGGGATTGCTCACCTCTCATCTCTTGCCAACATCTTAAAAAATCTGTCTCCTGCTGGTGGCCAGGACTTCAAGAGCAGCCCTCCTGTGGTGGCCAAGGGAGTGAGCAGAGCAGCCCTGTCCTCTGCCCCTCCCCCACCCATCCCGCCCCCAACACACACACACACACACACACACACACACACACACACACACACACACACACACACACACACACACACACACACACACACACACACACACACTCCTATTTATACCCCTCAATCGAGCTATCTCCTTTTTTGGACAATGTCGCCGTTTTGGCTCACTGTGGATGCTCAGTCATTGTGTCTCTTTACCAGGAAGGGAGAAGCACAGCGAAGCAACAAACGTATTTGGCCTGCCACCAGGGCTACAACCAGTGGTGTCTGATTCCCCTCCGGGGCACCTTCCGATGGCCTGTCTAGCCAAGCGCTCAGCCAGTTTCTCCAACCCGGGGAAGTGGCCAGCTGTGTGCAGCCGGGCAAGCTCAGGCCCCCTCTGGGTGGGTTGTCCCCCAGCCAAGTCCATGGAGGTGCGTTCCATCTTCCTGCCTGAGTCAGCCCACCTTGCAGAGAGCCCCGGGGGTGGGGGGACCCTGGCCTGGCGCCACCCAGCACGATGGCCGGTCACAATTCCTTCCTCTCCTACATTCCTTGAAGCCGGCGGGGCAGGCGTCAGTTTGCCCACTCTGCAGAGAGGAGGAACAGAACTCAGACACACCCGCTTCCCAGGTGGCGCAGGAAGCTTCGTCACCTTTTCACTTCTAAGGTACTGATTTATTGATTGCTTGCGTCCCAAAAGGATCCACAGCATTTCCCAATAAAAGCACATTTCAATTGTTCCATGAAAGACAAAGAACAGGAAATAAGCAGTGAAGAGGGAAGAGAGACTAGAAGGAGCTCCCTCCAGGGCATCTGACGGAGGCGAGCTATGCTTTCAGCCTGAGACTTGGCTGTGGGCTTCCCAGCAGTTTGAACAGAGAGAGGTGCAGGTGGGTGGTTGGCGGTGGGGATAAACTACAGCCAGGCTTCAGGACTCCTCAGGAAACAGACAGGCAACAAGCACCTACTGTGTGCAGGCTTTGGCTCCGTGTTGGGGGAGAACTGAGATTCAGCCCCTGTCCGTGAGGGCGGGCAGGCAAAGTTTGCTGGGTGAGCGAAGGGCGCACTGGTGGGGCATCACTCTACCCTCCCGCGCAGAGCAGGGGCGGTGGACACTGGAACAGAATGGGACAAGGGACAGGGACACCTGGCATTTCCTGGCCGCACTCGAGGGGGCAAGTGAGGCTGCCGTCTCCGCTAGCCATGCTGTCCCTGTCCCCTACGGAAGGTTCAGAGCCAGGAGAAAGGCCTTCCCTAAATCGGAGGCTGCCCCTGGCTGAGCGTGCGGCCTCGCCTACTTGCCCAGCAGTTACCTCTAAGGCAGGATGTGAGGAGGTCAGGCACCAGTGCCATGTCCCTTCCTGCCACGGGCCCAGAAATGCTTCTCCCCAGCTCCAACCCTACCCGCCCTGCACGAGATGCCGCCACCGGGGCCTTCCAGTCTCCTCAGCTAAGGCACCTCCAGGTCCACGGTGCCTGGCCACGAGGCCAACAGACCTGGTCCCTCCTTGTTTCCTGCTGTCCTCAGCCTCCAGCCTGCCTCGTCCATCCCTTTGCAGGGCCTCAAATTCCCCACCGGCCAAGTGAGGGAGTAGGGCTAGCACAGGACTGCGCTCTGGCTACAGCTCTAACATTACAGAGAAATCCTAACTTGTTAGCGGGGAAACTGGACCAGCACTCAGATCCCCAGCTCTAGGCACTGGCACCCCCACCTGGAAGGAGCCACCTGGATGGACGTGTGGGCTCAGTGGCCGCTGGGAGGGGCCGAGCGCACTTCCTGCTGCAAAGCAACATGGCAGAGATCAAAGATGCTCCTGGGGAGACTCTCCACCCCCCCCCAGAAAGGCCTTACACCACTTGGGTCCCACTCAGCAGGAGGCAGAAGCAGAAGGAGCTCGTCTGCCCCGCTGCACACACGTGGACTCTTTGGACCCTAAGGTTAGGCTCTCCCACTCACCAGCCAGTGGCCCTGACAAGTCCCATCTCTCTGAGCCTTAGCGAGGTAGCACGATTGATAATCGGGCCGTGCAGAATTTGGAAGGCCTAGCTTCTGGCCTGGGAGACTCTTCACTATAACCACCGCCTTCTCTTGCCGGGTCAGAGTCTCCAAGTCAGTCATTTCTTTCCCCTGACATCCGTCGAGGTGAGAGGGCTACAAGACACCCGGGAGCCTGCCTTCAGGATACTTCATCTGGTGATGGACAATCACACACATACACACACACACACTCACACAATACAGGGGTGGGTCACACGTGCCAGGCTGTGTCCTATCAACAAGAGGGAAGCCCTGCAGACTCTTCCAGAAGGCTGGACACAACAGACAGCACACACACAGGCTCCCCTCAGGTAAGCCAGGTGGCAGCAGCACCTCAGCCCTCTGGACTAGGCTGTGAACAGAAACGAAATGGCTCCCAGAGATCATGACTGCACCTTGATGCTGAGGTGGGGAGAATGAGTCCCACAGACAGTAAATCAGTCCAATTTCCTTCTAGTCCTGGGTGAAAGATTCTAGCCAACACCCCCTATGTAAGCCGCAGAGAAGGCCCGGCCGGCTCTGTCCTCAGAGGGGCGCAGAGAACAGGAAAGGCCAGCTCATTCTATGGGGATTTCTGGTGAACGGGTTTCACCAGGGCCCCTGCCCCCTGCTAGGGCCTGGGGATCAGGTGAGCAGTGAGGACCCCCCGCCCCCCAGCAGGGCCCACAAGCCAGCCAGCTAGCCCTCGCTGATGGCATTCCGATGGTCAGGCAGGTGGTTTGTTGCTGCAGCCCTCACGCCCCACGGAGACCTGAGGCCACTCCGGGAGTGGAGCTGTCAGCACCACCAGGCTGAGGCTCGATGGCAGGGTCCCACAAGCAGGAAACTAGCTGCAGCAGGAGACTGGTCACCCTCCATAAACCCAGCCCCACGGGGGTTTTCCTTCCTGTCTCAGGAGATGATAACTCTGAGCCAGGAGGTCATGGTCAGGAAATACTGGAAGGAAATGCGCCAAACTGCAGACCGTGGAGGTGTGAGGACGGGGCTGCCAGACTGGGGGGGTGAGCCACACCAGACCCAGCGGCACGGGCTCCAGAGGACCACAGCTCGAGTCCCGCCACGACAATGGCCTGTCACCACTCCATGCTCCCTTCCCTCCCTCGTGGATTCCTTCACTGACTCGCTGGTTCTGTGGACACCTGCCCAGCTCCCACAGAGGACCAGGCACTAGCGGAGGGGCAGGGCTTACAAAGGTGTCACAGACCCTTTAGGAAAGTAGTCAGACACCTGAAGCCTAGCTCTGTTCCCCATGGCCAGGGTTTGGTGGCGGTACATGTGGAATATTCTAGGGCCTGGGTAAAGGGGGTGGGTGATTATTTCAGGCAGGGTTCCATTGACTTTGGAGGTAGGACCTGGCCAGGTAGGGAGAGGACAGAGGATGTGGCCTGAGCAAAGACCAGAAGCAGGAAGAAAACCTGTTTACCAAGGCCCCGGGTGCTCAGGCCTGGGCCGGTGCTTCTAAACGTAGCACCGCATTTAAACTCTCCAGCAACCCTGAGAAGTGAGTGACATGGTCCCCATATCTACAGGCAAGGACCAGGCTCGGATAGGATCTGAGTCTGGCTCTGCCTCTTTGTGGTGTCTGACCTTAGGCAAGGGGCTTCACTGCCATATACCCTAATTTCCTTATATGCCAAATAAGTCTAAAAACAGCACCTCTCTCTTAGGGTTGTGGGGTAGGTATAAAGAGGCAATGCAAAGTGCTGGGCAAAGTATCTGGCACATAATAAGAATGTGATCAGTGATAGCTCAGCGAGGTTAAGCAAACTGTCCAAAGTTACACAGCTCTGAAATAAAATGAAAGGATTTGGCACTGTGATATGCTGATAACTTCCATGCTAGTAAAAGTTTACTCAAGGGCATGAGAAGCCCAAAGGTTTCCAGGGGTGGGGGGTTATGGAGAGAGGACCACTCTGGGTGGCTTCATACAGCAAGTCAGAGACCAATCTTAGAGGGTCAGAGGACAGGCTTCGTAAGAGGCCCTGACTTAGGGCTGTGTGGTTTGGACTCTGTCCTACGGGCAGTGGATGGGCCATTTATATCTGCTAGAAGTCTCAACTTTGATGTCTTTAGAAAAGTCAAGAAGCGTCGAAGTGCTAAGATCAACAAACAAGAAGGCTAGATTGGATGGGCAAGAAGGAAAAAGAAACCAGCCATCAACAGTGGACCAATGAAGAGGCTACTGCCTCTGTCCAAGCAGCGTGATGACGGTCAAGGCAATGGGATGGAGAAGGGGGGCACTGACCCAACCAAGTGGGCGCAGGAACTCCACCTGGTGTGGCTGATAAAGCCATGGTGAGACACAGGAATCCAGGAGGGGTGCAGGTTGGGAATGGGTGAGAAGTTAACACGGTGGCAGGCGAGTGGGGCTGAGAACGATTCCTTTCATGTTAAAGCCAAATGGGGACAAAGGGTAGCAAAAGCCCGAAGAGAATAAGTCTCACGGCTGGCTGGCCAGAGGAGGCAGCCGGGGGATAGTCAGGGTGGAGAGCTCCCTCTGCACCCCACACCCACATCCTGACCCCCAGTTAGCGAGGGCCTGCAAGCCCCACCTGGGTGGCACCTGAGGTGGTGTCTCGGACATAGCCAGTGTGACATTCATGCCATCTGCCGCCTTCTGAAAGGCCCCGCAGAGGGTAGAGGGAGAGAGGACAGACAGCAGGGGTGTGAGAAACCACCCCCAAAAAGAGGGGAGGGAAGAGACAGGTGGGCAGCGGGAACAGCTGTCAACTTGGAGGCCTCTTGGGTGGTGTGAAAGGCATCCTGTGACCCAGCGTCACAAAGAGAAACCTGCTCCCAGCCCGACGCCGCAGGTGACACAAGCTGTAGCGGCCCCTGCCTCCTAGCATCATCAGGAACGGGGGCCATCTATGGTACATTCCGGGTCCTGGGCTGGGTCCTTGAGAAACGCTGTCTCATTTCTCCCTGGCACACAGTAAATGATAGATATCTGGAGAAGTGAGTGAATTTCATAACATTCCAAAAGCCCAGCCTTCTCTGTCTGTCCCTGGCTCCCCTTTGCTCTCTGTTCTCCCCCTTGAGGACTGCTGCAGGGGCTCTCAGAAGGACATTCAGTGGCTCCCAACTACCTGTAAGACAAAGACCTAACCTTTCGGGCCAGGGGCACAGATGATGTCTCGGGCCTGAGCCAGCCTCCCGTGGACCTCTTCCCTCATGACTTCGCTGCACAAAGCCCATCAAAGCAGTGTGTGCATCACTTCCCACACGTGCCCCATGTTGTCCTACCTTCATGGGAAAAGCATGGCAACCATGGTGGAAATCCATAGCCAGCACAGGCGTGACTCAGGCCCAGGCTTTCATCTGGACTCTGTGGCTTCCAGAGCTCTGTAACTTTGAGCAATTTACAAAGCTCTCTGAGTCCCTGCATCTTCATCCATAAAACAGAGGGTGGAGGAAGTGGTGCCCAGCCCATAGGGCTTTGTAACGATTCAATGAGTGTGTGTCTGCAAAGCCAACAGTCCGATTCCCAGCCACGGTGAGTGCCTAGGAAAGGCTTGCTGGTTCTAAGATGCTGCACTGCGGACTCCAAAAGTCTCCCTTTTCTCCCACCTACTCACAGATGCCTCTGTTTCCCTTGCCCACCCCACCTCTGGACACTTGGTACTGAGGAAGAACATGTGACAGCTACCCACTTTCACAAGGCCGTCACCCAGCTTTCTGCCCCGTCTTCCCAACTAGGGACAGTTCCCGAAGGGACAGAGCTGGCCTTACATCCCCCCTTGGGAACCCCTGCAGGGCCATGCGCAGAGTGAAAGCTGAACGGGGGGGTTCATGGCTGGAATTGTGACTGACTTTGTGAAGGTCTCTCCTGCCTGGAGGCAGAGGGACATGTAAGATGGCCTTTGCTGGGGGGAGGGGTCCCATCCTGAACTTCGAAGTCTGTTGAGGGCTAGTAAATAGAGCTCTGCGGGATGGAAGTGGGGCTAAGGGGAAAGGGGTCATATTCAGGTTACATAAAGCAATAAATGTGGCCTAGCCCGTGTTGCCAGGAGCCACTCCTGAAAGCAGCTCTCCACCACCTGGCAGCTCCCCAGATCCCTGGCATAGAGTACGTGCAAAACAGAATGAATGAACGAATGAATGAACAGATAAACCCAGCAGGCCCTGGCAACTACCACCCACAGGGGAACCAAGAAACAAAGCTCTGAACTAAATAGGACTCCTGCCGACAGGGATGATGACGAACAGCAGTGACAAAGCAGCGGCCACCTCGGAGTGCTTCACTGCGTGCCAGGTCCCCGGCAGAGTCCTCTCCATGCATTTCGTCATTTGATCCTTGCGACACGCCTATTCCCATTCTGCAGGTAAGGACACTGAGGATTGAGAAGATAAATCATCTGTCCAAAGTCACAGTCAGTAAGGAATAGAGCCTGGCTCAAACCCAGGTCCCTCTGACACCAGAGCTCATGCTCCTCACTGTTGTCTCCACCCCAACTTGACTGAGCCAGGTTAGCCCTTCAGTAGCTTTGTCCCTGAGCATAAGCACAGTGCCTACAGCGGTCTCACACTCCCGGGCTGCTGACACCCAAGCCTGCTTTGCCCCAAGCTGGCTTCAGCCAAAGTCCTGGAGCAGCGTCACCTCTGGGCCCATCTCTGCCTGGCCAGTCAGGATCCGACAGCCAGAGGGGCCGACATGACACATGGAGGCATGCACCCCCCTCTCAGCTCTCCCGTGCCTCCCCCTCAGGTCAGCCGGGGCCCAGCAGGGGAGAGGATGGGGGCCTTTTAAAAAGACTCAGAGAGAAAAAGAAGACCCATCAGCAAGCATTCTAGGACTTGGGGAGATTAAGATTTTTTTGTTTTCCATCCCCAGGGGAGAACAAAAACATCTGAGCAAGGAAAGAAAATTAAGATTCTAAAAGGGCCTGGTGCAGAGGAGACACTGGTGTTGGGGGCTGGGGAAGGGCACCAGGCAGGTCCAGGCTCTACCCTCATGGAGGCTGCAGTTAAGCAGACTGATAGAGGTCAGTTATCAGACTGCTGCAAGGGTTAAGGACCAAACCCAGGCCTGGGGAGGTCACCAGAGAAGACTTCCTGGAGGAAGTGACCTGCAAGGTTGAGTGGATTACCAGGCAGAATTGGGGAAGTGCGTTTGGAGAAGGGAGGAAATGTGAAGGAGTGGCTGGGTCAGGGGACAGGTAGGAGGGGATAAGCTGGAGCAGTAAGCAAGGCAGGGCCAGATAAGACCCTTGGGCTCCATCTTGACTGCAATGGAAAGCCAATGTAGCCGCTGGTGGCACGATCAGATGGACATTTTAGAATGAGCTTCGTGGCTGTGTGTGGAGCCTGGTTAGACCCGGATGAGCCTGGATGGAGTTGAGGGCAGGGCGAGACACCGGAGTTCAGGCAGGATAGGAAGGTGGCCAGGGTGAGGGAAAGAGTAGGGGTGGGGAGAGAGGGGCCAACTCCTGAGATACTGAGGATGCAGAGTTGCCCGGACTTGGAGAGGGACTGGCCATGGAAGCTGGACAGGGGAGGGCAGGCAGGAAAAGGGAGGCTCCCAGGTCTCTGGCCAGTAGGAAGGAAGGTGGTGATTTTCACCAAGATCAGATACAGGGGCAGCTTTGGAAGAAAGGATCACGGTTCTTCAGGGCGACAGGAAAATTACTTTAGCCGTTTGTTCTACTGAAGGGTCACATGACCACACTGAAAAGAGCCAGCAACAAACCGCCGAGCACTTTACAAAGTGTTTCCTACCAGGAAACACCTGTGGCGACTGGATCATCCACTAAGGTAAGGATTGCTGCGTCCCCATTTCAAAGATGAGCAAATTGAGGTTAAGTGACTTTCCCAAGGCCAGAGAATCCAGGGGGAGGCATGAGCACCTCAGTCTTCTGCCTCCCAGTCCTGTGGGGATTCTACAGCCACCTACTTCCATTTTAAATGATATCTGGTTTCTGGGCAGGGAGGACGAATGACAGAGGAGACAGTTCTCTCTCTAGAAGCCGAACAGAGCACGACAGGGCCGCAGACCAAAATGTTCATCACGGGTATCCTCCTGGCAATTTTTACTTTCCTCTTTTTAGATTATATTTTGGAAGTTTCATCAATGGATGTATTTTACTTCTGTAAGGAGAAAAAGACTAAAAGATAATTCTAAAAATATTTTTTAAAGATGATAGAAGAACAGCACAACCGTGAAACAGAAAAAACAAACGGCGGCACTCCAAATGCTTCTCGAGTTTGCCTTTTCCTCTCTGACACTGGCTGGAAAGGGCCACAGCTAGGAGTCAGCAGGAACCCATGCCCACAGGAGCTCTTTAGGGGATAAATTTTTTGTTGTTCTTTGGTTATTTTGTTTTTTTTAATTTAAACGTTTATACTGGCCCCAAATATCCTTCCACCCACACTTTTTTCTTCTCACTCTCCTGGGTGCTAGCTCTGAGGTACTCCGGACAAGGGGTGTTTAATGCACTGAGACAGATGCTGGAGGACATGCTGCCAAGGTGTTGCTGAACAGACAGAGCCCGGGAAATAAATTCTATAAATAGAGTCTGGGCAGAGACCGTTGAAAGTGTTGTCCTAGTGTCTCTTTATGGGGCAGAATGCTGTCATGCTCAGGCTGCTGCAGGTCAGCTGGCCTCTTGAGCCGGTCTGAGGTCCCCGTTGCTGCATAAACTAGCTTGTTTTTCCCACTTTCGGCGACGGGCCTTAAAACAGACAGAAAAGCCCTTCTCATGCCTGACTGCAGTCGCTTGGGCCTGGCAAGCGGGGCCCCGGGTGCTCAGCGAACCTCATGTGCTTTGTCCATCAGAGGCACATTTCAGGTTAATGGCGTCTGCAGATGCAAGCACAGGCTGCAAGTGGAACATTCCAGAGGAAGCAAAGGAGGTGGAGAGGCCGCTGCTCGGGTTTCGCTAATGTGTCTGGCCTTTGAAAAGACAATGTGGGCTTTCTCACCTCTGAGCCAGAGATCAAAATGTCACAGTGGAGTACAAAGATGTTAATCTGAACGCTAACTGGAATGGCAAAAGCTAGAGGAAAACAGAAACAAATAGTTCTCACTCTATCTCTCTCTCTATATATATAATCAATATGAAGCCTTTCAAAATCAGGTTTATGCTGTGCTTAGGGGCAAGGGCTTATTTTCAAGAACCTTAAAGGAAGAATCTGCCCACAAGAAATAAATAAGCCACAGGGAGGGATACACTGGGGGCCTGGACCAGTGCTGGGTGGAGGGCAACAGGCCAGTTCCCCATTGTCCACTGGTGTACCCACTCCCCTGGAGGATGGCAGCCCACGACAACAGGAATTTCTGTGTTTTATTCACAGATGTATCCCCAGTGCCTGACGCTTAATAAATACACGTCAAATGGAAAAACGTAAATCACGTTTATGGAGAATGTTAATGATGTGGGAAAATATTTTTGAAATTACATTAAGAAAAAAAGGTAAGGGCGGGTGCCTGGGTGGCTCAGTCGTTTAAGCCTTTGGCTCAGGTCATGGTCCCAGGGTCCTGGGATCGAGCCCCTCATCGGGCTCCCTGCTCAGCGGGGAGCCTGCTTCTCCCTCTCCCACTCCCCCTGCTTGTGTTCCCTCTCTCGCTGTGTCTCTCTCTCTCTCTCAAATAAATAAATAAAATCTTTACCAAAAAAAAAAAAGGGTAAGGGGAAAAGAAACCCGTAGGTATGTGCGTGGGGGAAAATGCTAGAAGGAATTACATGAAAGTGTTGACTGTGACTACAGCTGAGTGGTAAAATTATGGGTGATCTGTCCTTAAAAATTTTCTCTGTGTTTTTAAGCAAAGTAATTTACCAGTTAGGATCACTTGAACAATAACAGCAACAAGAATAAAGAGGGAATTAAAAAGTACCATGTCCATGGTTCTGAAAGCCTTTGATCCTCTCTAGACAGTCCTGTGGCCTGTGGGGAAGTGGTCAGTCTGGGCCTGCCAGGGTCAGTAGACCCTCGGACCTGGTGGGAACTGGGATCCTCTGGCCCCTTGAACTTGATCTCCACAGACCATGTAAGAATATGGGTATTAGGGGTTGAATTGTATTCCCCAGAAAAGATGTGGTGGAGTCCTAACCTCTAGTACTTTGGAATTTGACCTTATTTGGAAATAGGGTCTTTACAGAGGTAATCGAGTTAAAATGAGGTCATTAGGGTGGACCCTAATCCAGTATGACTGGTGTTCTTATAAAAAGGGGAAAGATGGACACGCAAACACATACTTGGAGAAGGCAGAGATCAAAGTGATGCTTCTATAAACTGAGGAAAGCCGAAGATTGCCAGCAACCACCCGAAGCTAGGAGAGAGGCTTGATCCCAGATCCCAGATGCAGCCCTCCACTGCTATGGCAGTGAATGCCAACCAAGACAGCAAGGGAAAGCCTGCCATGGAGTCAGGTCACAGGGAGAACTTGGCAAGTCACTTGTCTCTCTGGGACTCAGTTTACTTATCTGGAAAATGGGAGGCCTGGCCTAGAGCAGTGGGTTTCAAACTTGGTTTTAATCCTGGAATAAAATCTTACAAAGAGGCTCAAACATAAAAGGTAAAAAGAAACCCTGATCAGTTAGAAGCCTGCTCTGGATCCAGCACCCCCTCCCTGCAGAGCAGCTTTTGAAAACAATTCCAGATCATCTGTAAAACCTTCATTGGTACCCTAGTCTAAGACTCTCCAAACTCGAAACCCACCAGCTAGGATCACTGAGCATCTCGCATGCACCCATGCACCCAAGAGGACCTGACCCCTCGGCTTCAAGAGGTGGCTGGTCTTGGTGGAGAGGTGAGACTAATACCAGGAACACAGTGGGTAGACAAGCCAGGCTGCCCTCTCCCTCCTGAGAGCTAAGCTGCAAACGGGTCACCTGATGTTCTAAATCCGCCACATCTAAATTTATCTTGCCCTCCAAGGACGAGCAGATGCTGTGCCTTATCGGAGCATGGTAAGTGGCAGAACGACAGACGTGACGCGCCCTTATCACCCCAAGGACGGGAATGACGTCTGCAGAAAGACTTGGTCTCCCTGACGATTAAGTCAAGAGCTCATGGGCCAGCAGACCTGAAGGGGACTGGGTCACACAGGCCTCAGGTGGGGTGGGACCCAGCCCAGGAGCCCAGATTCCTTTCCAGACCCTTCTATGTCCCTGGGGTGGGGGAGGGGAACCAGCTGCCCCTGAGGAGGCGCGCAGAGAAAGGGAGGCTGTTTGCAGGGAGGGCCAGTCCCTGTTGCATTCCTGGGGAGCGGAGACCCAGAGCATCCCATTCCACACAGGAAGAGGAAGAAAGAAAACACTCACGAGCACCAGCGGTGTGCAGGCCGACCACCAGAGGTTGGATTAAGAGGTCACTGCCGGTCGCAGCGCAGAGCTGAGCAGCCCAGGAGGAGGCTGGACTCCAGGAACAGGGTCCGGGGTCCTACTGGGCTGATCTGGGCCTGGGCTTCCCCTCGCAGGACAGAGGCCCTGGAACCCACCTGCCGACGACTATGGGCTGGTTCCTGCCTGCCGACACCCAAGCAGTACAGAGCAGGAGCCTCTCAGCCACAGTCCTGCAGATCTGCAGAGAGGGGGAGGCTCTGACCATCCTCCCGGAGCCCACAGACTCATTAGGGGACACAAAGTCGACAAGGAAAGAAGGAAATGGTGTCACTGTCCCCACTGCCCCACTGTGGAATCAGCTGGGGGATTCAGTATTCGTTCAACTTTTAAGTACACAAATGACATGCCAACGCATTCTCCTTTTTAAAAAAAAACCACCTTACAGGTAAAGCTGATGTCCCCTCTGACCTCCATGCCTTCCCCTGGGGTAACTATTGTTAGGACTCTGGGGTGTAACCTTCCAGAACACCCACATGTCCTTTCAAAGAGACCCAGCAGGCCAGGGGTCAGGGCAGGGTGAGACACTATGGGCTTCCCAAGGTGTGCTGTGGGGCCGAGGCAAGAAAGAGCAGCTGAGGGCTGCCGGAAATCAGGGTAGGCCTCCAGGAAAAGGAGTCTGGAGACAGGGGCTCAAGGAAAGGTAGGATCAGATGACCCCAAGGCAGGGGTCCCTGGGGACGGGACCCATGTGATGTCAGCCCCATTCATCATTTGTAGTCAATTCTGCCTCTTTGGGAAACTCTAAAGCCCTCCCAAAGGGTCCTCGCCTTTGCCCGCACACCACAGCACATGCAGAGGACGACGATGACAATGACAATGAAACAGTGGCCTGTGCTGGGCACTCTGCTGGCCCTAACAACAGTTCCACGGCACCGGGATCAGTGCTTCCATTTTCCAGACAACCAAACTGCAGCCCAGGGAAATTAAGCAACTTGCTTAGTGTCCCACGCTGGAGGGTGACAGAGCCACCACTGACCACAGCGTCAAGGAGGGAGGGCCCTTCACGAGGCTGCCTTGCTCCTGCGGCCAGTGGTACAGTTCTTGTGCCTACGACAATGCCGAGCCCATATGAGGGGCTCCACAAGTATCTGCAGGCTGATTTCTTGGTTCAAGACCATGAGCAGTGTTGGGTGAATAATCAAGCACTAGGCAGTCCAAGGCAATCTTCCTGCTATTACGGTGTTTGGGGGTTTTTGTTGTTGGTTTGTTTTTGGTTTTTTTATTTTAAGTTAAGAATCTAAATTTTCTTCTAAGAACCCCCTACAACCTAGAGCTTCTGCTCCTGGAAAGAGTTAAGGCTTTGGCAAGAGGCTGTCCCACAAGGCGAACCAAATGTCCCCCATCCGTCTGTGAGACCACAGCAGCTACTTTCTGCGAACGGCCTCCTCGTGAACGTCAGTCCCGCCAGAGGGTGGGGAGGGGGCCTTGATTTATTATATGGCTTTTGGACAGTTCCTCCAGAAATAGTGCCAAACAGTGGAATAATCAACTCTTTCACTCAAGCCCCTCATACTTTTTTATTTTTTTAATGAAAGAATAAAGTACGCAATGAGCCTGAACTAAATAAATAAGAATGCCACACTTTTGCCCAACAGAACTTTCTGCGTCCCTGAGGAATAGCTGTAGACCTCAACAACCTTTTATCCTCACAATGACGTTCCAGCCTTCTCCGTTTTGGATGTTCTGAGAACTTCTTTGATTTGGGCTCTCTAATTATCTTGAGAACAATTAGCTTATTAACTAATAATGTCATTATTTGATGTTGCTTGGAAGAGACATGAGAGAATCCCTTCCTCCTCCTGTGCTCTACCGTCTACCAGGACTGTCTGAAGTCAAGTTACTCATGTCTGGGCTCACACTGGAAGCAGGTGTGTGTGAGAAGGAATCTCTGTCTTAATAGTCGTTGCTGACAATCACAGAGCTGGTTTCTGGGTTGGGTAGGGGGACAACGTCCATTCACAGCCACTTTATCCATCCAGTCATTATGCCAGCCATGGAGACCTCAAGATAGAAAGGACATGATCCACGTCTTCAGGGATCTCACACAAAGAGATGCCCTTGGAGGCTCAGAGTGATGGCACCTCCTCCAGGAATGTTCCTGATGGGAAGAGACTCTCAATTCTTCTCCAGCTTAACATCCTATTCCTCCATCGTGCAACTCTCTCGATTTGTTATCACCTCTTCATTTCCATCAGTCTCCTGGGCAAAGCTGTGAGTAAGCTCCAGGAGAGGAGGAACCAGGTCTGTCTCCCCAGTGGGTAGTGCATAGTAAGTGCTCAGTAAATACTGATTGAATAAGCAAATGAACATGCAACCCATTCACATGAGATAAAATAAAGACCCCAGAAAAAGACCAACAGAAATGTCTCTCCCTCTGGGTGACGAACGGGTCTCTCTGATTTGAATACTGGCTGGAGGCTGATGCCCCAAACGTCATACCCTTATGAGTCAATCTGATGCTGAGCAGTGGAAAGCTGTAGCTCAGGGCCAGGGGCCTGGACTGTCCTGGGCAGGTCACTTCTACCTTGGAGCCTATTTACTCAGGTCTAAAATGCATGGTTGGAGAAGACGCTTTGAGTTCCTTGAGTTGAGGACTCTATGAAAACCTCACATCCCTGTGACGATTAGTCAAACTGCAGCCTCAGGGGAAAGGGGCCTGGGCCACGGTGGCTGGCCTCCCCCGCTGAGTAGATGTGAGACCATGGCCTGGTCTCATAAGGGTATGAAGCTTCCTCATCTACGCAGTAAGGATTGGGGCAGGGGTGCTAGAGTAGGTGCTTCCTAAGTCCAAACTTCTAGTACTTTCAGTGGAGAATGCTATTTAGATTAAATTTGGGTCCGGTATGCACATGTCACACATCTTTTCAAAAGAGCCTTGACTTCCAATATTGCACACACTTCATTCGCTCCTTGATTCACCCAATATTTAGTGAGCCCCTACTGTGTGCCGGGCACTGTTCTGGTGGTGAACCAGACAAGACCCAGTCATTACTGTCATGGGGCGCCCAGTCCCACTGGGGGACAGAAAATACACAATTAAAGACTAAACAAAAGATGATTTCAGATGTAGTTATGGGCAAAGAACATTAAGAAATTGCACCATGTGAGGGGCAGCAAGTAGAGGGAGAGTGGGGCTCCTTTCTAGAAGCTGGTTGCAAAGGCTTCTATCTGAGCTGAGACCTAACGGCTCCCTGGAAATATGTAGGGAAGAGCGTTCCAGGTGGAGGGAAGAGCAGGAGCAAAGGCTCCAGGCTGGAAACACACGTGGGGCATTTGGAGAACAGAAAGGTGACCAGTGCGGTTTGCGCATGGGGCAGGAGGGAGTGACTGTAAACAAAGGCGAGGGCCGGCTCATGTAGGGCAGGGTGGGAAGGGCACTGCCAAGGAGCCCACGGGTAGGATCTCGGGGGTCCGCAGACTTGGATGGAGAAAAACGTCATCTCTCTTTTCACCAACCTCTACCTGAAAACCAGCACTTCTCCAGTCTCGAACGTCAACAACAACCGACGGTGACGTTAGGGGTGCCCAGGACTGGTCGACGACAGAAACTGCTCGTCCATAACACCACTGTTGCAGACATCTGCAAATAGCACTAATGCTCATCACAAATGCAAAGTTACAGTAGCCATGAGACCAGCGGTTGGCCGTTATTATTTAAAGTCTTAACAGAAAAGCACACATATTCCAATATCATAAATTTGAAAAGTATCTAAGAACTGAATCTGAAGAGAACTGGCTTCCCTTATAACCCCATGAATTTTGTTTTAGAAATAAGGAAGAGCCTTGTTCTGAGAAGGGGTCCCTAGGCTTCGCCCAATAGCCCAGGGGCTCACAAGCCACGGTAAGGAGTTTGACTTTTATTCCGGGCGGGACAGAGAGCTGCCGTTTCAACGGGTTTCGAGGGCTACGGTTTCCGTGTTTCAAATGCCCCCTGGGTGCAGGGCCTGTGGTTGTGTGGGGCAATGTCAAGGGCAGGAGAGGGTGTGGCCTTCCCTGACCACTGTCCTGGGCCGTCTGGAGGGGGCAGCGTCCCCGGGTCCTCGTGCTCTTCCCTCTGATCAGGAGCCTGCCCACCACCCCACCTCACGCTAACCTCTGGGTCCAGAGGAACCCTGTCCCTTGGCCCGAACCCCACCCCCCACAGGGCATCCTCCCAAAGAGCTTCAGAAAGTGAGCTCATGTGTCCACAAGAAAAATAAATGCGGCATTTGCCCCTTTTTGGTTTGTATATTCGTCTAGAAAAGAAATGAGATTTTTATTTTAGAAAAGTCTTCCAGCAGGACCCCAGCAGAGGCCAGGCAAACACCAGGGGGGCGGGCCGTGACCGCTCAGGGAGGCTCAGGCACCGGGACCCACTGCCACGAGCAGCAGCCCCGCCGTTTACGGCTGCCTTCCTGTTTTCCCCGGGCCTCTCTTCGCACTGCTCTCGCACACACAGAGTCTTTTCAATGCCCTCCAGGAGAACAGAAGAATCCATTTTCACACACCGGCACGCACGTTTCTCCCACCCTCCCCGGGGAGTGGGCCCTGCCAAGAGGCCTGTTTATGGACATACAGGGACAGATGGGGATGGGGCCCATGGGGTGGGGTCCTCAGACCAAGACAAGGTGAGAGCTGAATCCTATGCTCCCAGATGCCCCAAACAGAAAGTGAGAGCGGGGCCAGGCCAACTGGGAGCTGAGGGACATTTGTGGTACTTCTCGGCAATGCCTGCGAGCCTCGTGGAGGGACAGGGATGCAGTGTGGGATGTGGAGGGTCTGGCTTTGGAAGGAGGGGGCCGGAAGGGGCAGGGCTGGGTCACCTCGAAGGATCAGAACAGTCAGAGAGAAACAGAGAGGAAGCATGCACTTGGTCTTTGGAACCAGGTTAACTGAGCAGCAGAAAGGGAAACAGAGGCACCCACGTCGCTGGTGAGGACCAGCGTGGAAGAGTGACCGCTGTTTCCAACCGCTGCCTGTTCAGCTCGGAGCCCCTTTCCCAGGGCTCTGGTTAGAAAGAACAGGCTGGGTTTTGTTTTTCTTGGGAGGGGGTTCGTTTTTATCTGTACCCATTGGCATTTCTGGATTGTGAGTCTCTCCAGCACCCGGTCCCTGGGAATAAGGGAGGCAGAAAAGAGAACCCAGGAGCTTGCTAGCATGTCATTCCTCACATTCCCGGGTCCCCAGCCAGTCTGCCTTCATCTCTCCACTTTTCACAACTTTCCTCTCTTTGTTTCATACATAATGCCCAGAGCTTTTGCCTGTCCTTGGTGGGAGGGTAGGGGACAGTGCGTCTACTCCATCATGTCTGGAACTGAAATCCTACATTTCATATTATGTTTTATATATTTTTTTTAAGATTTATTTATTTATTTGAGAGAGAGAGCAAGCGAGCACACAGAGGCAGAGGGAGAAGGAGGCTCCCTGCTCAGCAGGGAGCCTAACTCGGGGCTCAATCCCAGGACCCTGAGATCATGACCTGAGCTGAAGGCAGACGCTTAACTGACTGAGACACCCAGATGCCCCTATGTTTTATATTTTTAAGAAACACATGAATCAAATACAGCAGAATACTCCCAATTTCTTTAACCTGTCTGGCAGTTACAGGAAAGCCCTTACAGGGCTTTCAATACTCTTCCATTTATTGGAAACACTGTATAAATTCAGTGCTACTCACGCCCCTTCATTCTTTGCTCATTCATCCACCCAACCTCTGTTGTGCACCTTCAGGCACCAGCTACACAGTGGCGAATTGAAAAGATCCTTCCTGAAGAGCCTTTCGCACTTGGGGTGACCAGAACAGCTGAGGCAGGGTGCTCCCACAGAAGAGGACGGTGTGCTCTGAAAGATCCTTACCAGGGGCCTAAGTCAAATTCTCTGAGGAAGTAGTTGTGGGGCCTGACGGTGCCCCCAGGTCATGCCTGGTATCACCACCTGTGGGCAGTCTACCCAAAGGCAGAGAGGCAAACAGCTTCCCAAGAACAAGCTTCATGGGCAAGGCTCCTCCCAAGCAAGCTGGCTCTCCCACAATTACCCCACCTCTCTGCACAGCTCCCCACTTCAGTGCGGGGGGTCTTTCCTCCTATTTCAAGCTCTCTCCTCCAAATCAGCACCCCAGAAAAGCCTCTTGCATCAATTCTTTGGCTGTAAGCATGAGTGGGAGCCATTCCCTGGGCCCGCTGAGGAAAACCGGGCTCAGGACCCAGAACAGGCATTCTGGTCTCCAGTGAACTTGCTCACCCTGGACCAGAGAGGGCTTGTCTCCCCAGGGTGTACGACAACATGGTAACTGAGGTCCCCATCCCTAGGCCCTATTCTCTCCAAGTTTTTTTTTTTTTAAGATTTTATTTATTTGACAGAGAAGAGACGCAGCGAGAGAGGGAACACAAGCAGGGGGAGTGGGAGAGGGAGAAGCAGGCTCCCCGCTGAGCAGGGAGCCCGATGCGGGGCTCAATCCCAGGACCCTGGGACCATGACCTGAGCCGAAGGCAGACGCTTAACGACTGAGCCACCCAGGCACCCCTCTCCAAGTTTAAGTTAGCATGAAGAATAAAATGGCCCAGGGAAATAATGGCCAGACTCCAGAGAGGCTCTTCCTCCCTTCTCTCTGAAAGCCACCTGGACTTTAGCTTGGCAAAATGCTCCCAGGCCCAGGAGATGGTGCCCATCTTCTCTCCCACCCTGCCCCAGGTGTCCCCAGCATCAAGGGTGACTGCAGCACGCCCAGCACGGGAAGGGCCCAGCAGAGTGGAGGCTATTGGGCATTCCAGAAAGAAAGCTGGAGTGCTAAGGGAAGGGTGTCCTGGGCTCCTGAGGAGGGCTCCAGTGAAGCCCCATTTACACACATGGTCTCATTTGACTGGGTTCATGATCACTTCTTTCACCTGAGGAAATGGAAGGTCACTAAGATTAAGTGACTCGTCAGGTGGGATCTGAACCCAAGTCTCTCTGAATCCATTGACCCTGATCCCTTAGGCCAGCTCCACTCGCACCAAGAACACGGTGGGGGACCTGATCTGAGTTGTTAAGGTGGACGGTGGATCTTGAGGACATTTCCCCATGCTTTAGCACCCTACCTGCTTCACCTGCTCACATCTGCCTTCATGGGGTGCAGGTGGCTTCCTTTCATTTCATAAACACTAATTAAGGGAGCTCCATGGCGGGCATGTGGGGCACACAGAGCAAACAGTTGTCACCTGCTATCACAGCAAAGCAGAAGAATCTGGAGGGTGGCTCAAGCGGCCAGGACTGAGCAGGCTTAGGATGCCATGTAAGTCCTGCCTGGCCTGGGGAACTGGTGGAGGCCAGGCCACCTAGAAAAGCCATTCAGAAAACCTAAGTGATCGTGAGTGGCCTCACATTTCATGGCAGGCATCGGGCAGTTCACCCACAGCCCCAGGCAGAAGTCCCAAGGGCAGCTAGGCCCACAGAGTTCTGGGTGACAAGGCCACCCTATGTCCAGTGCTCAACGGATCTCGGTGTACTAAGAAGTGGTTAACACGTCCATGCCCTCCAATAGTCAGGAACAGATAAGAAGCCTTCATATGGCAAGGGGCGTATAAAGAGCTCACAGGAGAGAAGGGCCAGGGCCCCCACCAGTATGGAGGAGCCTCATCATGTCCACCCCCTCCCTGGGAGCGCTGTGTTCTCAATTGGTGAATTTGGCTGTGCCGGACCCATGAGAAACAAGGCCCCTCTGCTGTGGGAGGTGCTTGGCTGAGTGGGTACCCAATAAAGAGGACTGGGCTGTCCCACTGAACAGGGTGGCCCCTCCATGAGCATCAGCATCCTCAGCAAGAGGAAAGGAAACCCAGACATTCACCCCACTCTCAGCTCCCAAAGCCTGCTTGCTGAGGGCAGAGCCCACAGGCTCCGGGCAAGAAGGGTAAGAGCTGTGAGGGGTGCTCAGTGCCAGGCCTGGCCCACCTCCACCACCCTCCCACAAGCTGTGCAACTTCGGGCCACTTACAGATCCTCAAATCTGAAAGATGGAGGAAAAAAACCCAGTACTTGCCTCCAAGGGTAATTGGGAGATACTCCTGCCCAGCACACACCAAATATTCAATGACTGTTAGTTTCCTATTTTGGGGGGGGGTTGGGGGGAAGGGGAAAGGGAGAGGGAGAGAAAGAATCCTAAGCAGGCTCCATGCCTAGCGCAGAGCCCAACTCGGGGCTTGAACCCACCACAACCCTGAGATCACAGCCTGAGACGAAATCAAGAGTCGGACGCTTAGCCAGCTGAGCCACGCAGGCGCCCCTGTTAGTTTCATCTTTATGTCAATTAGCAAGGATGTCAGCCTGGAGCTCCTATCTGGAATCACTCTGCTGCATTAACGGGTTCGTATTTGACTCACTGTATAAACAGTTTGTTGGTCAACGGGCTCCTCGCTCCTCTCCCAGCCCCTTCCCCGCACCCCCTCCAGGCAGAGGACAGCTTACCTATGGTCCTTCGGAGGTCTTCACACTGGCTAATGTGAGGAAACTTCAGGATTTCCTTCCACTTCTTGCTTTTCCCCTTGCGCTTTCCTCCACCCCCTGCAGAAATGGGGGGAAAAGATGTTGGGCTGATGTTGGTCTTGTCCAAGGCTCCAGAGCCTGGTTCCCATCCCAGTGAGTCTGTCCACCAGCTTCCAGGGCTGGGAGACAGCCAGGGGGCTCAAGGTCAAGTCAGTGACACACCCCAGACCCCAGCAAGCACACACACCCCCCCTGCTGGCCAGCATCAAGCGTGTGTGTTCTCCCCGCACAGTCGGGCCTGGGCCCCTCCACCAGCAGGAGCAGACGAGCCCCTCCAGTCAGCCAGGCCTGAGCCCACATCCGGTGCCCTGTTCTTTGTCGACATCTCCCACCGCTGTTCAGACCTGCTGGGTGCCCAGCCTCTGGGCCCAGACTAGACCCCAGCCTTCCCATGGCAGGGGCCAGGTCGGCTGGACTTCATATTGCCTTCGGGCTCAGGAAATCCTCACAGAATGGATCCACAAGTGAGTGGACTGCAGCCCCCTCATTGCCTCTTTTGGTCCTCTTGTTTTCTGTGGAGAGTCCCCTTCCCCAACTGGAGGCCAGATGCCGGGAGCAGGGACTTCAATTTCCACTCGGCTCCTGTACCCCCTTCTTCCCCCTCCTTACAAACCCCACGGCCACAAGAGGCTGCATTCTCAAGGCTGGAAGGACTCCAGAAGGGCCCCATCCTGCCTCACGTCCTCCCCAGTGTGCACGTATGATGAGCATGCACACACTAGGGACATGCATATGTAATGCACTGGCACACATGATGAACACACGTGCAATGAAGATGCACACATGCTGACCCCACACACATGATGACTATGCAGTGAACACACAGAGCTGAATAAGGTATACACACGGGGCATTCCCATCACCCACGCTACTCCTTCCCCATGGGACAGTGGACAGATGGCAGAACGCTCAGGTGTGCAAACAGCAAGGGGAAGCGCCAACTCTCGCCCGTGTCCCTGAGCCCACCAGTGCTTGGGCCTCAGACCCGGAGGCCCCTCTGTGTCGTGCCAGGACTCTCAAGGGACTGAGATGCCATCACCCACCCCCCACCCCCAGAGTGGCCTCAGATACCATCTTGCTAAAGGTCACATAGCCCTTTAGACCCCTCAGTATCTTGGGATATTAAGGGCCTTTTACTTTCCTTCACACAGTCAACACCTCAACCCCTGTGGGGTCTGGGGCCCAGTTAGAGAAGTGGGATCTGGGACAGAGCTTGGGCACCCTGGGCCTGCTCCCTGCTCTGGGTGGGTGTGCAGTGCCTCCAGTCTCTAACCCTCCCAGAGCAGGCCTGGGCCCCTCTCTCCAACCAGCAAACCAAGGGATGCAGGAGGAGCTTAGCTTGTACCCACCTTGGCCCAGTGTGTGCCCCGGGGCTGGCAGGGAGCTGGTCTCCATGAGTGAGGATTCCTCACTGTCAACCCGGCTGCCCTGGGCAGCTGAGGCCGGGTTCCCCATCAGTGAGTTGGGTTAGCTTCTGAGGCCAGGACCAGGACCCCCCACCCCGGGGGCTGGGAAGTAGGAGAGGGAGCTGGGGTGGGGGGGTCCTTTCTCTGCTCTCTGCTCATCCTGTCTTCCTTCCTTTCCAATCTCTGCAGAAGGCAAAGGCCTCAGACTCCAAGGGGCAGAACGAGTGTGCACTGGACACTTGCTGTGGCCAGGTAAGATTGGAACATTACCTTGTTTAATCTTCAGAATGACTCTTTGAGGAAGAGATCACTGGACCAACGTCACAGATGAAAAAACAAATGTCCAAAGTTGAGCAACTCGCCAGCTGATGGCCTGTCTGACTAGACTCATGGGCTCTTTCCTCTAGCTGGGGTCAACACACATGGGCACACACAGCAGAGCTCTTCCCCGGGCCCTTCCCCGGGCCAAGCCACTCACGTGCACTCTCTGGAGCCCTCACTGTAAGTCTACAAGGCAGAACTATGACTATTCCCCCTTGACAGATAAGGAAACCGAGGCATGGAAGAAAGAAGAAAGTGGCCTTTAATGGCTCATTAATGGCAGAGCCAAGACCCCAACTTGAGTGGAATCCAGACCCTAGGCCTGCACCCTCACCCTTCTGTGTGTAGACTTTCCTTTGGGGTGCTTCAAAAGCCAGGGAAATTCTCAAAAAAAAAAAAAAAAAAAATGGTGTCCGGCCACAGAAGTGATGGAGTGTTGAGTAAGAGGAGCAGGAATGGGGATCTCTCTAGATGGGGCCCCAGCCTACAAGCTCTGAGAAAAGAAGCCACCCCAGACGCCTGGGGACTTGTTATGCTTGACCCACACGTGGCTTGTTTGCTTGTTCACTGAACTAGGTGTCAAGATCTGAAACCACGAGGAGACTTGCCATGCAAATCCAGATTTCAGACTTTTCTCCATAACCAGGCATCCCACGTGGCAAGAACTGGCTGGAGATAGGGAGCAGCCACTCTCATGGACAGGCCACGGGGCCTCCATGCAGGCAGCCTGCCTGGCCTCCAGAGGGATTGAAATGCGCACCCCCCCAGAAAAGGGCTGCCCTCTAGAGACATCAGCAATTCAGATGCTACCGTCTCAGCCTCCACCAGGCTGGGAGGTCAAGAGTGGCCATCAGAACCCATCGAAGTCCTTGTCCCCTCCCATTCCCACACTATTCACTCCCAGATCTGGCTAGAAGAAAGCACGTGTGTGTGTGTGTGTGTGTGTGTGTGTGTGTGTGTGTGTGTGTTAAGATAAAACATACACAACATGAAATTTACCATATTACCCATTATTAGGTATACAGTCCAGTGCATTGAGTATATTCATCTTGTTGTATAACCATCACCACCATCCACCTCCAGAACTTTTTCATCACCCCAAACTGGAATTCTGCACCTAGCAAACGCTAACTCCCTTTTCCCCCATCTCCTGCCAGCCAACACTCTACTTGCTGTCTCCATGAATTTCACTACTGTAGGGACCTCCAATAAGCAAAATCATACAATATGTATGATTATTACACTTACATAATGTCCTCAAGGTTCATTCTTATGGCAGCATCTGTCAGATTTCATTCCATTTTTAAGACAAAATAATATTCCACTGTGTGTAGGTACCACGTTTGGTTTATCCATTCATCTCTGGATGAACACTTGGGTGGTTCCCACCGCTTGACTTTTGTGATCGATGCTGCTATGAATATCTGAGTCCCTGCTTTCAATTCTTTTGGGTCTATGCCCAGGAGGGGAATCGCTGGATCACACAGTAGTTCTATCTTTCTATGGAACTAATGAAACCTTCTTGACAATATGGACTACCAGGCTGTACCCCAACTGTCTGCAATCAAAACCCAGGGATGTGACTTTTGAAAAGGCTCCCCAGGTGATTCTCAGGTGGCCAATCTATGGAAATTAGGGGTCTACTTTACACATGTACACACGTGTGTGTGTGTGTGTGTGCGTGCATACTTTTTATGGATTAATTTATCCATTAGGAAAATTAACACAGACTCATTAATTCACTCAACCAATATATGTTGAGCATCTACTAAATGCCAAGCTCTATGCAGGTGCTGGGGACACAATGGCAGGCAAGAGACACAGGGTGTCGCCATTTGGGGGCTTCTAATCTAGCAAGGAAGACAGACATTAAAGACTTTATTTCAGTGGTTCTCAACCCAGGCGATTTGTCCTCTGGGGGCCATTTGGCAATGTCTAGAGAGATTTTTGGTTGTCACAGCTGGGCTGGGGGTGCTACTGGCCATGAGTAGGCACAGGCCAGGGATGTGGTTACACACTGCACAATGCATGGGACAGGCCCCGACAACACAGAGCAATCTGATCCAAAATGTCAATAGTGCTGAGGAGGAGAAACACTGCTCTATTTAACAAGCATTTTGACCCCTCAGAAGTGCAGGGTTTGGGGGAGACGTTAGTAATGGGGCAATGTGTTGTTGAAGTTGGAGTTAGGAAGGAAGGGAGAGGGTCTCACACAGCCACCCAGGGGGCTGCCCCAGGGCAAGAAGGCAGACTTCCCAACCCACATGGGGCTCCTTGCCTCCTATTCCTTACCTCCTCAGCCCCCGGAACAGGGCAGGGACTGGGGTAGACAGAATAAAGCCCCCCAAAGTGTCCATGTCCTACTCTCTGACGCCTGTGGATATGTGGATACATGACAGAGGGGAATGAATACTGCAGAGGGAAGTAAGGATAACAGCAGGAACATTATCCCAGATGGTCTCGGTGGTCCTAATGTAAGCATTAGGGTCCTTACAAGAGGGAGCAGAAGAGTCAGTTTAGAGTGATGCTGGGTGAGAAAGGCCAGCCACTGCTGTCTTTGAAGATGGAAGGGGCCATGAGAAAGCAGGCAGCCTCTAGAAACCAGAAAAGGCAAGAAAACAGATTCTCCTTGAGAGCCTCCAGAAAGAACGGAGTCCTGCCAACACCCTAGTTTTAACCCAGTGAGACCCACATCCGACTTCTGTAACTCAATAATTTGTGTTCCTTTCATCCACTGGGGTCGTGGTACGTGTTACTGTGGTGACAGAAAACTAATACAGGGACGCTCTCAGCAGGGTGTCCCCCTAAATGGCCGCAGGGATCCTGAATGGCCTCCCCACTCACCTGGCCTCCAGTTCCTTAAAAAGTCTCATGACATAAACCCTGCCCCTCCGTAACTCACACAGGCTGGAGCAAAGTCTCCTGTCTTCACCATAACCAAAACTCGCCTCGAAGAGGTCTCCACTTCCAGATATCTGGCTCTTAAGTGTGCTGCTGGGTTAGCAGATGGTGTATCTGATACTGTTTATTATTTCAACCGGATGTGATTGTTTCTCAGGACCCTGAGGCAGTGAGGGCGACCACCCTGCTGCTGAAGTTCCTTGTGTGTCCCTGCCCTGTGGCCTCCACTGCCCCAGGCCCACCTCCCCGCTTGGGAGGGGTGTCAGGCCTATAGGGGGGCTAGAGGCAACACCTCTCCACCACTGATGGAGGCCCCAGCAGCTGGGGTGGCCAGTTCCCAGGCCTGCCCCTCCACCACTGGTCACCCATTCTCCTTGGCCAAGCCCTTCACCATGGTCACCGTCCCCCCAAGCTTTATTTCCTCCCTGCCATTGCTCTCAGGGCCTTTGCACTCATTGATCCCTCTGGCAGGATCATCTTCTGCCTACCCAATGTGAGCGTTTCCCCTCCACGCTTCAAGTCTTAATGCCGGCATCCAGGTTCAACACTGCCCTGAGCACTGTGTGGCCATCCTGGAGGGCCTTCTCTCACCTGGGTAGCTGAAGTGGGCCCCATTCTCTGCCTTCACAACTGCCACTGAACAGTGTTTGGGAGGCCCTGGGCTGCTGGGCAGTCTCTCTCTCTCTCTCTCTCTCTCTCTCTCTCTCTCTCTCGCACACTCTCGTCAGCTGACAGATTCACTGATCCATTCTTCCAAAACATTCGGCCCATTTTCACTGACGTGCCCAACCTGTACGTGTGAAGTCACTACCAGATTCCCAGCACCGGCCCCAGCTCTCATCAGTACCCCACAGCTTCCTATTTAGTGCTTTACTTGCCTAGCCTCAGTCTCCCTGCTCGAGGGAAGACCATGGTGGCAGGGACCTGGGTTTCCGTGCTCTCTGTTGCTCTCTCCTGGCCCACTGTAGATGCTCAAACAGCATTTGCCAAGCAGACGCAAGTGTCATCCCTCGGACCTCTGTATGCATCATCCTCTCCCCCCTCCCCCATCCCGTGACCCCGCAGAAGTTCCTGATCCCTCCACCTGCTGGAGCCTTGCTCCTTCCTCAAGCCCCCCGCCAATGCCCCTTCCAGGGCTGCCCTGGAGAGTCAGAGCTCCCTTGCCAAGCCCACAGCCCACGCCCAGCTCCACCCAGACCTTTTCAATGTCCCTCCAGAGGGTGGGGCAGCTCACACAACTTGCCCGGTTAATCACAAGCTCTCATTTTAAGTTAGGCTGACTGACTGGGTAAACAAATGTTTGCCGGAATCAATGACAACCTCCACCCCACCCCACCCTACCCCACCCCCAGCCGCCTGAGGTCAGCACTGAACTGGGTGCTGTTTGGGGCTCATTAAGGTGGCATTAGCCCCATTTCACAGATGAGAAGCCAGAGGCTCAGGGAGAGGAATTAATGAGGAGTGAATGAGCCCCCCTGCACTGACTCACAGCCATTTCTTGTCTTGAGCAGCTTTGGGTTTTATTTGCTTCACCATCTGACCCACTGCTGCCCACAGTTTATCTTTCATGGGCTGGAAACGAGTCAGTGAACTGGACATGGTCCCTGCCCTCAGGAACATCCAGCTCGTTCCAGGCTTCAAAGAGCAGAGATGAGCAAGACTGCTCGGAGTGTGACCTGGTAGGCGGGGGGCTCCATGGAGGAGGGGCGGCTCCAGCCAGGGAGGGGATGGCAGCCACACGGGCTGGGGGGCTAGACAAGAAGGGGTCCCACCCGAGGAGGGAAGAGGCCAAGATGTTGGGGACACTGGCTGAACTCTGCCAGCTCACCACTCTGAAGAAAGGCACCAAGGGATCAAGATGGCAGGTCTTGCTCCTGGAATGGGAAAGAGTCCAGGGCAAAACCCGGAGAAAGGTGGGCAACAGGAAGATAGGAGCGTTCCCTGACTTGGGGCCTCACCCCCAGGTGGCCCCGTAAGAAGGAGGGGGCAGTTTCCAGAATGAAATTGTTTAGCAAATCATTTCTCCTTCCTCCCGCCCCCAGGGTCCCCCTGGGCCGCCAACAATGGCCTCTTACAGGTGCACCCCAGGAGGGCTAAGGCAAGTGTGATAAGGGGGTGGCGGGCAGAAGAAGGGAGAGTAGCCGAGAGGAGTGGGGGCTCCTCTGGCAGGACGGCAAGTCCTAGCAGGGACTAGAGTGTGGGCACAAAAGGCAAAGTAAGAGGTAGCTACCATTTCTTCAGCACGGGCCAAGCGCTCGTAAACTAACTGGCATTCCTTTTGCTCCCGTAGATGCCCCCAGGGAAGAATAAAAGGATCGCTCCAAAAAAGCTGCCATGAGAAAGTGGTCACTGTGGGGGAAGAAACTGGCTTACTGTCATTCTTGCTGCTTGTACTGGGCTCGAGGGAGGGTTTCGTGCTCTGAGGGCAGAGGGAACCAGAGGGAGCAGAGCGAGGCAGACCCACGCCTACTGTGGGGGACAGCGCTGGGGGGGTGGTGCTGAGCTCTACAAGGGCGCAGGCTCCATGGATCCCAGTGATGAGGGCCTCTGAGCACGAAGGAACCTCCAGCCCCCCAGGGATCGTGGCCCTGTGGCACGGAGGAGTGGGGCTACCAGCAGAGGCCCCTCCTCCAAAGGAGGCCTGGGAACTGGCCACCCCAGCTGCTGGGGCTGACAAAACCAGCAACAGCAGAGACCCCGATGGTCAGCAGGACTGCAAAGTTGTTGGCTGGACTCCTTCGAGCCCTGGGCCTTCTCTTTCCACCCTCGGAAGGAAGGGGGACAGCCCTTTCCCAAACAATTGACCCTGGGATTCTCATTAACCTTATGGTATGATATATTTGATCTGGAAATTAAAGAAACACGACCCTTCCTGTACTCCGAGGGTCCAGGGACAATCGGTGAGGACATCATCGCAATTAATTCTCACATCAAGTCCATGAGGAGGTCCTATTCCTGAACCCATTTTGCCGATGGGAAAACAGTCTCAGAGGGGCAAGAAACTTGCCTCAAATCACTCAAGCGGCCGCGTCACAACCTGACCGAGGACCCTGGTGTTGGACTCTTAGTCTAAAGTTCTTTCTTCGCTGCTGACAAATGAGCAGCTGATCAGAGGAAAGTGGCCTTGGGGGAAGCTGAGGAAGCCTCCATGCATTTGTTGGGAAGACCTTCCTTCACACCCTTGAATCAGAGGGTCAGTGTGGTCCTTGGATCAGCAGCATCAGCTTCACTGGGTAACGTGTTAGAAATGCAGATTCTCAGGCCTAACTGTAGCTGTATTGACTCAGAAACTCTGGGAGTGGCACCCAGCCACCTGTGTATTAATGAGCCTTCCAGGCGATTCTGATGCTCATTCAAGCTTGAGAACCACTGCCCTAAAGTAAGAGAAAGTTCCTGAACATCACACGAGAAATGGGAAGATGGAACCACTCTCTCTGGGAAATTCCCTCTCTCTGATCGGTGATTTCTGCCCTGCCTACTTCTAAAAAGGATTAAAAGAAACACAGCAGGATTGGGACAAACCACCAAAAATGTTCCTCCCAGCCCCCAAATTCAGTGATCCTGGGATCTGACTGACAAGCACCTGCCTGACTTGAGCTTCTTCTCACACGGATGCTTGACGGCGTCAGCCACTTACCAGGCCACCAGCCAGAGTGAGGGGCAAACTGCATAAGAGCCCTCCTAGGGCGCCTGGGTGGCTCAGACGTTAAGTGGCTGCCTTCAGCTCAGGTCATGGTCCCAGGGTCCTGGGATCAAGCCCCGCATCGGGCTCCCTGCTCAAAGGGAGCTTGCTTCTCCCTCTCCCTCTGCCTGCTTGTGTTCCGAACTCTCTCACTGTCTCTCTCTGTCAAATAAATAAATAAAATCTTAAAAAAAAAAAAAAAGAGCCCTCCTATTTCCAACATGCTCAGTGCTGGCTTATAAGGGTCCAGGTTGGGAAGCCAGCCTCAGGGAACCCCACTTCATGCCCCCAGGCCCTGGCCTGGCTCCCTAACAGGCTGGGCAGGACTGCCCTCAAACCCCTCCTGTACAAGGAGTGCACACTTCCTCTACTGGGTGTCTCTGCATTGATGGCCTCTGGACCTTGATTGTTCTACAGATCCCAGAGAGGAGAGAACCATCTATGGAGATGGGCCTGCCAGGGTCCACAGAGGACCTGATACATTGTGTGGGCCCTGAGGAGGAAGGATGTTTTCCCACAGAGCTCAAATCGAAAAACAGTGTTGGTGAGTACAGTTCTAGCCAAGGTTAGCAGTAAGAGAGACTCATTTGAGTTGACCTGCAAAGAAGGGGATTGTTACCAGGATCATGGAGGCCTCTAAGAATCCAAGGAAAGGCAGCTAAGAGCAGCTGGGTTTGTGGGAGTCAGAAGGCCATGGAGACATAGAGAAGCTGGCGCTGAGGTGTCTGCCCCCCATGCCACCACGTACCCCTCTGCAGACCATACCAGGCTCACTCACCCCTCTGCCCAGGCCCAGTTGGCCGCTGGTATACAACGAGGAATTTGACTGGTCTTTGTCCCCGGTTCCTGGGAGGTAACCTCCAAGTCCTTGGAATTTACCATGTGACAGAGTGTTGTTTTTATTCATGGTGGCTCCCCCCCCAAACGTACCTGAGTTTATGCTAACAAGATGGCTCAAGATGGGGCTGGCCATGCCAGAATGACCAACCATAGGATTGGGTAGGTTCTGAACCCAGTGATAATATCCTGACCTGCGAGGAGAGATGGGGGCTGGAGATTGAGCTCAGCCACGTGGCCAGCGATTCAATCAGTCATGCCTAAGTAATGAAACCCCAATAAAAACTCTGGGCACGGGGCTCAGGCGAATTTGCTAGCTGCTGCCGGAAAGGTAACGCATCCCTCACAAGCCCTATGCATCTCTCTCTTTTGCTGGTTTGGCTCTGTGTCCTTTAGCGCTGATAAAATTGCAAGTAAAGTGCTCTGAGTTCTGTGAGTCATTCCAGTGAATTATCAAACCTGAGGGGGTAAGAGAGTTCCTGAATTTGTAGCCAGTATGGTCGGGCCTGAGAAGGCCCAAGTAACAAATCTGACTGGCCAACTCATCTTTTCTTTCCAGGTCACAAGTCATGGGCCAGCCCAGACTCTACACAATCCAATCAGGTCTGGTCTTTGCAGATGGGGGGCCTGGGGTGAGAAAGCAGGCCGAGCAAGCAGGCAGCCGGCCTCCCTGGGCTCGGGCTCACACGTTCAAGAGCAGGAGCCCCCATGACAGGGCCAGACATCACCAGAGGTAGCACGAGCAAGACCACAGAAACAACCACTTTCACTTCTAGAACAGTTTGGGGTGCTGCGGGTCGAAGGCACAGGATGTGGGGGGAAGGGGCACAGACTGCAGCAGCCCCAGGATTCCCACTAGGGCCCCTTCCCCCTGCTGCCTCAAGGCCCTCCCTCCCTCCATGGCCTGTGGGTGGCTGGGGGCCACGAGGCTCAGAAAGGTCAGCATTATGCTAATGCAAGGGACCAACCTCGTCAGAAATCCAAATGCTGTTGTAAAGCAGGTCTTTACGATACTCGTGGGGTGAGGGAGGCATGAAAACTGGAGGCGCTCTCTCTCTCTCAGAGCACTTTGATCAAGGTCTGGGAAGTTCTCAGGTATCCTGGTGACTGTACGTGGGAAGGATTTCTCCCTGTGTTCCCAGCCGCAAGAGGCTGATGACTCACCCACGCCTGGCCAGTCGAGTGGAAGGTAGTGTTACAGTTTTGCCTGTGACGTCTGTGGGGCTGAAGAATCTGTTCAACTCCCTTCTACCCAGGTGAGCTTTCAGGAGTCGGTTTCCAAAGCATGGCCAGCAGGCTGGCTTTCCAGAAAATATCACCACAGGGAGGCTGGCAGTGTTCTCAGAGGCCACAGGCCAAGCGGAGGAGGCCCGCTTTTCTGCTGAGGTAGTTGCTTCCAACCCCTGCCCTCCCCGTCACTGGTATTTCTGTCCCCTCCCCCCGGGCTCTGCCACCTTTGCCACCACCCGTGGGGCACCGCAGCTGAAGCTGTTGAGGTAGGTGTGCGGCATCTCACTGGTTCAGTCTCTCCTCATCCAGCCCCGAACAAGGCAAGATTCCAATTACAGGACCCCGTTGGGTCTGCAGCACCAGCGTGGTCTGTGCCTCGGGGCACCCTCCTCTGTGACGTTTCTAGATGCCTCTATATCAAAATGACTCCTGCCCTCAGTTCCTCCATGACCACACTGTCCCAAAGTGCTTGAGCTGGGAGGTCAGGATGGGGTGGAGCTAGGTGGAGATGCCCCCATAACTACCCGCTGATTGAAACGTTTAGAGGAAAACAGCACGTGAGGGGCTGCCAAAGGCCCCCGTGGCCCAGAATGCCCTGAGATGGGAGCTGTGCCACTCATGCTGGGCCGAGTCCACGGTACCTCAGGGCAGGAAGCATCACGTAGTCTTCAAGTGTGTTCGGTGCCTTCCTACTGGCATGGGAACCCCAGGGTGGGCCAGCGAGGGAAGAAGGTGGGAGGCACTGAGTCTCTCCCCGCCCAAGGCTGCCTGCTTCCCACAGCCTGACAAAACCACCAACTTCACCACACAGTAGATGCTGACCCTGCTTAGCACTTCAGAGACCTCAGGGATAGGCCCAGAAACCAGGATGAAGCCCAGGCTCTGTTCAAAAGGTTGCCAGTCCAGGGCAGGTGCAGTCAGACCAGGGAGCAACCTGCCCAAGTCAGTAAAACGAGGAGACAGAGGAGATGGGGAGGGCCCGAAGGCCTTTCCAGGCCCCATTAACCTGCCTGGGAGCTGAACTCAGCTGCTTAGTTGGGGGCTCCCGTTGTTCAAGGGGACCCCCCGCCACGAAGGCAAACAAAAACCATGGTGGGCACATGGGAGTAGGGCATTAGCACACCCCAGGCCTGGAGGACGTGGGGAGGCAAAGAGTCACCGCTATCCTGACCCCAAAACGTTTCAGGGCCATTGCTGTCAGCCACGAGAACCTGAAACCTCCACTCTGCTCTCAAAAGGAAGTGCAGTGTTGAAGTGGTGTGAAGCATGGGGGGCCGCACCGGGCCTGTGGGGCCTGTGGCCTGTGGGCAGATCCCAGCACCTCTGGGCCCCCCTCGTGGCCTCACCACAGTCGGGTTTCCAGAGCAGACAAACTACGCCACAACCAGAAGGATCCCGCAACCTCAAATTAGGAAAACCAAAACCAACACCAGGCCTGGTAAGTGGTCGCCATGGGGACAGGGAGACATGGCCCCTCTCCAGCATGCTGAGCCCAAGAGCAAGGAGGCTGCAGGGCACAGGGGCTAGGGGACCGTCCCTCCTAGGAAACCTTGCTGCTGAGGGCAGTCCTAAGACTGGGCCACCTTGACCAAAGGCTGCTTGAGTGACAGCTGGGCTGTTTACCCGGAGCTCTCCTGCCCCCTGCCTCAAGGCCTCTTCCCTGCCGTATCAGTGGGTAACCACTGCACCCTTATCTGAGCCATGCGACACACCATCTGTGTGGTCTTGCTACGTCACGCAGTGGTTTCTCCTGCAAAGGATACTGCTGCTACCCAACTTGTTTTGCTGGGTTCAGAATTAGTGCCAAGCGTGCAAAGCCCTTAGCATAGAGTAGGGGCTGACTAAATGTAGCCATCATCATCACAAGCATCACCATTCCTGCTACCATCTCCGTGACCATCATTTCTACCATCAAGGTCACCATCACCACCATCCGCACCAACCATCCCACCACCATCCCCCTAGCATCATCATCACCACCACCATCCCCCCACCACCATCACCCCCCAGTGCCACCCCCCCACCATCACCACCACCATCTTCCCCACTACCATGATCACCACTAACAATACCATCACCACTACCACCATCCCTGCCACCACCATCACCACCACCACCATCACCACCATCACCATCCCCACCATCACCATCCCCACCATCTCCATCACCCCCATCACCATCCCCACCATCACCATCCCCACCATCTCCATCACCCCCATCACCATCCCCACCATCTCCATCACCACTACCACCATCCCCACCATCACCATCATCACCATCACCATCTTCCCCACCACCATCACCCCCCAGTGCCACCCCCCCACCATCACCACCACCATCTTCCCCACTACCATGATCACCACTAACAATACCATCACCACTACCACCATCCCTGCCACCACCATCACCATCATCACCATCCCCACCATCACCACCATCACCATCACCACCATCACCATCCCCACCATCACCATCACCACCATCACCATCACCACCATCACCATCCCCACCATCACCACCATCACCATCACCACCATCACCATCCCCACCATCACCATCACCACCATCACCATCACCACCATCACCATCCCCACCATCACCATCATCACCATCACCACCATCACCATCCCCACCATCACCATCACCCCCATCACCATCCCCACCACCTCCATCACCACCACCATCATCACTCCATCACCAATACCGCCACATGACTTTTATAGATAAGAGAACTAAGAACACAGAGCAAGGAACACACAGGAGGTCTCAAGCTCAGATCTTCTGAATCCAAGTTCAGCCATCTCTCTGTCCTACCACGACTCCCCCCAACGTATCACGCACAACTTTCCGTCAGCATGATGTCAGCATCTGTCCAAGGTTCGTCAGAGGGTGCCACAGAGAAGTCAGGCAGTGGCTACGTGATTTGGACCCGTCCCCTTTCTGACCTCACTGGCCGCTACTCCCTGGCTCGCTCCCTCACTCCCACCACACTCTCCTCCAAGTCCTCAAACACCCCGGGCACCTTCCATTGAGGCCCTCTGCTCCAGCTCAGGAGTCAGTGAACATTTCCTGTAAGGGCCAGATGGAGTCTCTGGGTCACAGAAAATATGTAAACAAATGGGCTGTATTCCAATCAAACTTTATTACCAAAGCAGACAGCAGGCTGGATTTGGCCCCACTGGTCTGAGGTTGCCTAAGTTTATCTGCCTGGAACCCTCTTTCCTCTCCTGGGGAGAAAACATCTTCAGGGTTAACCCCTTCGCCTCCTTCAGGTTTTTGCACAGATCTCGCTTTCTCCGTGACGTTGACCCTGACCGTCCTTTTTTTTCTATAAATAATTTGAAGTGAAATAAATACAGTAAGAAATTAACCAGTTTTAGATGAACAACTAAGTGGAATCTAGAACATTCACAATGTTGTGCTACCACCACCTCTATCTCGTTCCAAAACATTTCTTTCCCTCCGAAGTAACACCCACCGATCACCCTTTTTAACGCTACAACTGTGCCCGCCTCTCCTGAACCCTCCCTTTCTTTTACTTTTACTTTTTCATTTCCCTTGTACATACCACCTTGTAACATTCTGCATGGCTTGTGTATTCTGTTCATTGCTTCTTCCCGTCTCTGCCCCGCCTTCCATGAGAATGTAGGCTTCATGAGGGCAGGGATCTTGTTTTCTCCCCTGCTACTCCCCAAGCACCCAGAATGGTGCCTGACACTGAGTAAACGCTCTGTACATCACTGATGAATAGATAGATCAACAGATGGAGAGACAGGCCCAGAAGAGAAGAGATGATTTCCAAATAGACTTTAAAATAAACACACACATCAAAAAACACATCACACACCACAGTCTTTTCTGAGCCTGCGTTTTCCTCCCTCAAAATGGGAACACAGACGGTATCTGGGTGGCTCAGTCGGTTAAGCATCTGCCTTCGGCTCAGGTCATGATCCCAGAGTCCTGGCATCGAGCCCTGTGTCAGGCTCTCTGCTCAGCTGGGAGCCTGTTTCTCTCTCTGCTCCTCCCTCCAGCTCTGCTCTCCTTTGCTCTGTCTCTCAAATAAATAAATAAAATCTTTAAAAAACAAAGTGGGAACACAACGGCCTTCCCTGGGAGGGGCAGGGTGCAGACAGCCTCCCCTGCTGTTCCCCTCGGTTATGTCTCCTCCTGTCCCTGCATCAGATATCCCAACTCTGAACTTAGAGCCCCTTCTCCCTGGGCAGTGTGGAAAGAGAAGGCAGGGGCTCTCATCAAACAGGCAGGGTTGGCCTTCTGGCCCTTCTGTCTGTGAGCTGAATGACCACAGGCCACCTCGCCAACCTCTCTGAGCCAGTTTCCTGATTGGTATAAATAATGTCCAGATGCCCTTTGTGAGGATCAGACAGAGCATGTGCTTAAAGCCCTAGGGCTGTACCAGGCACCAGATAGGCACTAACATGATTTAAAACCCTGTTGCTCCCCATCATGGCTCCCTACACCTCCCCCACCCTGGGGCTTCCCACCTTTTTCTCTATCCCCCTGTGTCTCTTTAGGAGTTTAGAGAAATTTCCTTCAGGAGAAGGCAGACACCTCCTCCTCTTGCAAAAAATGTCCTTTCCAAGGAAAACCATATTTCAATTGTATTTTGGGGCTTACTACACTTTGTCCACACCGGTTTTCACAGTTGAGGAAGTTTGGCCACAAAAACTAACTTTACACGGCAAAAGTCATCCTCTTCTCTCAGCAAAGCCCAAATTTGGTTACTTTTGTCTTCAGTATGTTTTCTCTTGGTTAAAGAAGAGAAAAGCTGGATGGGGGCCGGGGGGGAGGCGGCGAGCTGACCCCTGAGAAAAGCCACTGGCAGCTGAAGCTAGCCCCTGCAGCCCAGCCCCAGCTGTGGCTATTTTGTTGGAGAAATAAACAGGACTATTTGCTCATGAAAAAATGCCCGTTTTTCATAGGATATTTGTAAAAATATTTGCATTTCCCTGTGAGTAATAATTACTTCTGCTGCCCCAAGAATGTTTGCATCGCCTACCTAAAAGAAACTGAACAGACTCTTTAGAAATCCTTCCCAACCAAAATCCACCCAGCAACCTGGGTATGTGATGATGAAGATATGACAGCCCATAGAAGGGCTGGGAGCTCTGAGGTACAGATAGGAAAGGGAGAGCCCAGCCCTGGCCTGAGTGCCTCAGCTCCTTTGTCTCTGAGCGTCAGGATGCCACAGCAAAGTAGATTTACTGTGCACATGAGGAAACAAGCCCAGAGAGGCCAAGTATCTGGCCCAGGGTCACACAGCCACTAAGTGGCTAAGCTGGAATTGGAACCTAAGAATGCCTGGTTCGTAACTCCCAGTCCATGCAGCCGACACGGAATTAGTTCAGGGGACACATGAGAACTGGGCCCTCAGAAAGTTTTCCCAAAGTCTAAGACCACATAAGCCCAAAATCAGTGCAGCACAGAGGCGGCTAGAGAGAGAAGAGTTTCCAGTGCCAAGGTGAAGTTTCCCAAACTGGGGTCCAGAAGACAGTTCTTGAGTCCCCTCTACCTATACCCAAAACATGCTTCTCCCCTAGTCTCCTCTTCTCAGCAAATGACATCACCATTCACCCAGCCACTTAGGCCAAAAACCTAGGTGTCATCCCTGATTCCATCTTCCTCCTGGCCTCAGTGGTAAGCAGCCTCCAAGACAGCCCAGTGATTCTTGCCTTCTGGTATTCACAGCCTCCATGGTCCCCTCCCACACTGAACCCATGTGACCAACAGGATGTTGGTGGAGGTGACGGAGCAGGACTCTGAGGCTGGTCAGGAAGGTCATTGTGCCTTCTGCCCTGCTCTCTCTTGGCTCATTTGCAGGAAGGGCACTCGTGTAGACCTATGAAGGGCTCAGGCAGGGAGGAGCTAAGACCTCCTGCAAACAGCCAGCCTTCATTTGCCGACCGTGTGAATGAGCCCCCTCAGAAGTGGAGCCTCCAGCCCCAGTCAAGCCTTTGGATGATGGCAGCCCCAGCCAACATCTTGACTGCAATCTCATGAAAGACCCTGAACCAGAACCACCCAGCTAAGCTGCTCCTGAATTCCTGAACCACAAAAACCATGAGACAACAAACGTTTGTTGTCATTCTAAGCTGCTAAGTTTGGGGTGATTTGTTACATAGCTACAGCTAACTAATCCTGCCTTCTACCTGCAACCACCCACCAAGTCCCACCATGCCCAATATGGACATATGGACTCTGCCATCTCCCTTCTCCTCCATGGCCGCTGACCGGGGCCAAGCCACCGTCACATACCAGAAGATGACAGCAGCAGCCTCCTGACTGGTCTCCCTGCCTCCACCTGCTTCCTGCCCAACCCATTGTCCATTACAGCCTGTGGCCTTCTATGAAGACAAACTACTTCCGGTCCCTCCAATGGCTCCCCATGGTCCATGGGATGAAACCTGAACTCTGCCATGAGCTACAAGGCTCTGCAAGCTGAAGCCCACCTGCCCCCCTCCCCGGCCTCACCTCTGGGTTCACTTGGCTCCAGTGGCACTGGGCTGTCTTTTGTTCCTCAGATACGCCAGCTCTTCCTAGTCTGAGCTGATGTCCTGGCTGTTTCTTCTGCCTGAAACACTCTTCCCATGA
The DNA here is from genome assembly GCF_009762305.2 of Zalophus californianus. Classification (NCBI taxonomy): domain Eukaryota; kingdom Metazoa; phylum Chordata; class Mammalia; order Carnivora; family Otariidae; genus Zalophus; species Zalophus californianus. Next base: position 76,716,623 of record NC_045609.1, on the reverse strand, counting down.
CTCTACCTTTGGTTTCCAGCTGAGAAGTCACCTCCTCTCAAGGCCTTCACTGACCACTCTGTCTACTAGGCACGCTCATTATTCCCCATCGCCACATCTTGTAGATTCCCTTTACAAACTATAATGACCTGAGATCATTTTTTTCATTTATCTATTAATCCTGCTTACTACCATCCACTCTTCTCAACCCCTTAGGTTATTTTTTGGAAGCCGGCACCATGACTATACCCAGTGCCTGGCACCAGGAAAGTACACAATAAAATGTTGTTAAATGAAGGACTAAGTGAACTTCCTGTCTTAATGTGAGCAAGAAAAATCCCCTATCATTTCAGACCTTGGAATTCCCATCAAGGAGTCCTGGCCATGTGAACCTGGGTGTGCCTTCCCCTCCCGGGGCCTCAGTTTCTCCAGACAAGGAGCTGGGTGGAGGAGCTCTCAGATCCTATGCGTTCTTGTGATGGATCTGCAAGCAGTTTAGCCACATTCCAGGGAAGGGAAAGGAACGCTTTGTTGTGTGCTCCTGGAAGCAACTAGAGGGCCTCACCCTGGGGTTCTACAGAGCTGGCACTTGGTCCTTAAAGACCAGCTCAACACAGCATCTCTGCAGAAAGAATTGTCTCCTTTAAATTCCTGACCCAGTAAAGCTCACAGGCTACTTCTCCCACAAGCACACTGGTAAGCTGAGAATGAGCCATGGCACCTGTGTTCTCTGCAAAGGCCTGGGGAACCACCCACCACCGGTTGCCTCAAGACTGTGGCCCCGGCTATGCTTGCGTGGCCCACAAAGACGGGCTGGGCATACGGTACAGACCCCGCTGTAGGTGACCACTCACAGGAGACTAAAGACGGTTTCTGAGGAAGGCGAGTGTCCAGCTGGGGACTTACAGAGGTAGGGTCTATGCTGGAGTCCTAGGCCCCCATGACTACTTTCCCTCTGTACCTTCTCCTCCTAAGTCCATGACACAGCAGATTACTCTGTAAGGACAAGCCAGTTGGCCTTACAAAGTCTTCCTCTGAAATGCTTCCTTAATTGTGAAATGGCCAAGGAGAGCTCTATTTGGCAGATTAGATTTCTACCCTTAGGAATTCAGAATCAAATTTGAATGCAAAAAGCAGAGATTGCCACGAGGAAACAATGAGTAGAACATGGTGGTCTGAGCTTCCTACTGATGCTGCAACAAATTACCACAAATTTAGTAGCTTCAAATAACATGAATTTATGATACTAAATTTCTGGAAGTCAGAAGTCTGAAACTGAGCTAAATTCACTGTGTGTGCAGGGCTGGTTCCTTCTGGAGGAGACTCTGTCCCCTCACCTTTTCCAGCTTCTAAGGGCCGCCCTACATTCCTTGGCTCATGGTCCCTTCCTTGGTCTTCAAAGCCAGCAGCCTCATTACTCTGACCCCTGGCTCTGTCGTCAAATCTCCCTCAGCCTCCCTATTGTCAGGACTCTTGTGATGACACTGGCCCACCTGGATAACCCAGGATAACCTCCCCAGCTCAAGATCCTTAACTTCATCGCCTCTGAAAAGTCCCTTTCACCATGCAGCTAACATACTCACAGGTGGCATGTGGATGTCATCATCTTTGAAGGACCCTTATTCAGTTAACAGTGGTGATTAAGATTCTATGTTCCGGGGCACCTGCGTGGCTCAGTCAGTTTTGTCCAATTTGTGTATGATTTCTGCTCAGGTCATGATCTCAGGGTTGTGAGATCGAGCCCCACATCAGGCTCCGTGCCCAGCACAGAGCCTGCTTGTCCCTCTCCCTCTGCCCCTTTCCCCTTTCGCGTGTGCAGCCCCTCTCCCCACTCGCGTGTGCACCCCTCCAATAAATAAATAAATAAATATATATATGTATTTTTTTTAAAAGACCGTATGTTCCAGAGCCAGACTGCCTGGCTTCAAATCCCTGCTGTGTCCTTTCCTAGCTGTGCTGCTCTGGGCATATTACTCACCCTCTCTTTGCTGTAACTGACTCCTTTGTGCCTCACGGACAGAAGTCCCGAGATGATGCATGTAAAGCATTTGGCACAGTGAAGACAGCTCAGTGAAAGAGGGCTGTAATTATCCCCTTCTCTCCACCAGACTCAGAATTAATGGATGTCAGAGCTGAGAGGGGCCCCTCACTGAACGGCTAGGGACAAAGAGGCCCAGAGCGGAGAAGTGAGTCATGCAGGTCATACAGCGTTTTCTCTGACAGCTTCCCATTACCCTCTAACCAGCACCTGGCACAGACTAGCCTGAAGGAGGAGCGTTTGGCAGGGTGGAGGTCACGCCCCCAGCACCCTGCCCTGCACCCAGCACAGGCTGGAGGTCATGGCAGCCAGCGAGTCACACGGAGGAGGAGGGAAGTGCTCCCTAGCAGACCAACTGCAGGAAGCACCTGCAGGTGGCGGCCCCAGCCAGAACCTCACATGCCCGGTTCCCACCCCACCCACCAGGCTCAGGGGCCAGAGTGAGACACAACATATCTTTCCCCAGAAGAGGTCAGCAGGACTGATCTTGGCTAGGAACACAGAGACCCATGATCAGGGCCAAGACAAAGCACTCTGGAGCACAGATGTCAGCCAGGCCCCTTGTTTCTCCATGTGACCTCAGATTGGACACCTTTGGGCCTCCATTTCCACCACAGAAGAGCAAGGTGCCGGACAGATCTGTGGTTCTCTATCTGCAATCCTAATTTCCAGGGTCCAGGAGCCCCTGATCAACTTTCAGTGAGTTCTGGAAGAGCCATACATAGACACCAAGCTGAAGCACCTGCCCAGCTTGCTTGTCTAGGCATCAGAGTTCATCGGTGTGTGCAGTTCAGGCTGAACAGACCTGTTCAGAGGTGTCTATGATTAACAAACAGGGGGAAACGGTGATTCACTTCACTCCGATGGCCTGTTTAGCAGGCAAATTCCTCCACAAAAGGAGAGAGGAATCACCATGGGTCTTTGGCAGAAGCTCAGTTAGGTTCGGTTTCTTCCAACCAGAGGGCTGACTCACCCCAAAGGCTTTCCCCTCCCATAAATCTGGCCTAAGCAGGCCCTGCCCCAACAGTTCAACTTCCCCCACCATCACACTGTCCTTGAACTGACACCAAGGACTCCTAGAAAGGCCTTTCCAAAGCTCTATACCGGCCTCTCCCAGGCTCAGGGGCAGCTGAGAGTAGACTTTTGAACAGAAAGATGCCCAAAGTGGGGTGGCCTCCAGGGCCAAAGCCAGGCCTTCACTTATTTCCTCACTGAGAAAAGTATTTCTTCTTGCCCCAGGGCCTTTGCAGATGCCATCCCTCTGCCAGATATATATCCAGTATCATTGTTTATTTTTTAAAGATTTTATTTATTTATTTGAGAGACAGAGAGCAGAAGCAGGGGGAGGGAGGGGCAGAGGGAGAAGCAGGGAGCCCGATGTAGGGCTCGATCCCAGGACTCTGGGATCATGACCTGAGCCAAAGGCAGACACTTAACCGACTGAGCCCCCCAGGTGCCCCAGTATCATTGTTTTTAGTGACACATTTCAAGCTTAAAGAGAATAAAAAATTTTTAATATGTATCCTCACAGATTTTGTCAAAATAATTCATTGAGTCTGAATTGAGAGACACATAGGTTATTATTTCCAAATTTCTACCATCACAAAGAAGGCTGTTCTGAGCACTCTGACGCACATCACCCCCACTTCACTGGCCAAGTGTTCACATCTCACTTAGCGTCACATCATTCCTTGAACCCCCTTCCCATCAATCTAAGAGTTATGTTTCCACTTTCCTCTCCCACTGCTCCCCAGTCTTTCCTTCAAAGCACATTTCATAACTTGTGTCTTCATCAGGCTCCCATCCAAGAAGACAGGGACCACATCCCTCTTGCTCACCAGGGACCAGGGCCGAAGACGCTGCCTGGCACGAGTCTACTATGACCTCGGTGTCTGTAAATAAGTGTTTGCATGAACGACTGAGCAGAGGCGTCACTCCAGAAGCAGGCCGTGCTGTGCCCTTTTCCACTCAGGACTCAGAGATGAACCTGGCGCGTCTCCCACCTGCCCTCTGCTCTGCCCTCGGGTTCCCGCTGCTTCTGAGAGCCCTGGGCCCGGAGCAGGGAGCCCTGGCTCCTCACAGCCAGATGCTGGGTGCTGCCTCAGACAAAGCAGGTCTGAGGAACACGCTTCCCTTGGCCTTGCCTGGCCATGAGAAGCAGACGCTCAGGGAACCCAGAGCCGGGCCACAGTCTGCACCTCATCCCTCGCATCCCTGCGCAGCTGGAACTGACCAGCCCCCACCTGCTGGCCGTACCTGACCTTGGGGTCAGGCCGAGGAGCAGGGCTGGGCAATGTGCCTTCACTTGCTACCAATCACTTAAAGTCTCTGTTTCCAAGCTTCCTGAGAAAGTGCTGGATGCACAAAACTGAGGGATGGCTAAGAAAATGATACGAATAACAGCCATTCGCTGCTATTCCTGAGCGACGTTCTTCATAGGCCGACCTGCCTCCATCCTGCGACTCGACAAGGCAGGTCTGGCTCTGACGGAGAAAACTGAGGAATGGTGAGCCATGATTTTTATCTGCCTTTTTATTTCACTTCCCCCCAGCTCATCATTACAGCCTGTAACCTAAGTCCCAGGAGCAGGGCTCAGTCAGGGTCTGGCCAAAACCCCCAGAAATCAGAGCCCGCCTCCTTGAGACACATCTTGGGCCCACACACACGAGGTACTTCCCGTCTCCTCACTTTAATTCTGACACCAGCTCCCAAGGTTTGATTGCCCAGCCCCATTTCAGAGGTGAGGAAACTGAGACTCGGGGTCCTGTTTTTGCTAACCGTCAGGAATGGTAGAGTCAGGATTCCAACCCAGATCCTTCAAAAAAACAAACCCCTCAGCCAAGGCCCTGGAGCAGGGAGCCCTGGGAGCTAGAAGGTCAGAGGCTCTGACTGAAACACAAGGCAAGTCACATGGGCAATTTTAAACTGGCTGGGAGCCACCTTAGAAGGGAAAGTGAAACAAGGAAAATTAATTTTAATAACGTACTTTAACTCAATAAATCCAAAATGTTACCACTGCAACATGTAATCAGCATAAAAAAGTGTTAATGAGACATTTTACTCTTTTTTCATACTAAGTCTTGGAAATCCAGTGTATATTATATGCTTATGGCACATCCAGTTCAAACTGGCCACATTTCAAGGGCTCCTTGGCCACACGTGGCAAGGGGCTACCGGTTTGGCTGGGGCATATCTAGAGCAGCAGAGAAGCATGGAGAACCAAGGGCGACGCATTCACTTCCTCCCCCTACCTACTCACACTTGCTGAGGGCTTGCAGTGAGCCAGGCGGCAGAAGCAAGCCCCATGCCCATGACTTTACACAGGGAGGGGGGCAGACACAGAAAGGGTAGCACTGAGGGGCACCACGCCCCACTGGCTCAGTCCCAGAGTTTCACATCCTGTCCCCCATGAGGACATGGATGGTCATCTTTCAGGGCCAGAGCCCCTGAATTGAGGTTTGGAAAACGTAGGCATGTCACACCCTCCTCTCCTGGACTTCCGGATCATGACCACTCCCCCTCCTTGCTAAAGAAAACTTGGCATCACGACCTCCTGGTATCACTGTCATCCTCAGACCCTAAGGGAATCCTTCGAGTTTGTCCAGACCTGATGCAGGAGCTCTGCTCCCCACCCACTGGCAGGCAGAGGCCGGTGGCAGAGGTGGTAGAAGTTGCTCGGGTGTGTCCCTGCAGGTGGCAGGGCTGAGGCAGCTGTGATTGCCCAGCTGCCCTAAAAGGCAGGGCCCAAAGGTCTCCTCTCCCTGTAACTACCACCAGGCCTGAGCCTGGCAGCAAGTCTTCCCGGAAAGGCAGGAAAGGAAGGGAGGGAGGAGAAGGGGAAGGGAGCTGCCCAAAAGACTCTCATTAAGAGAACTGCTCCGTCTGCAAATTCCCTGCAGTCTCATCCGCTTGCACGGAGGGAGCACCTCGGTAGGGGTGGGGGCCTGACAACAGGGGCGGGGCCCAGAGCAGGCCCTCCGCAGACAGCTGGTGACAGGACAGCAGGGGATGCTGAGGACAGTGTTGGGTGCTGGTTAAGGACTCGATACCTGGAGTCAGGGGTGAAAGGCACAGGTGTGAGTTTCGAGCCAGCCCCACACACAGGGATGGACTCGGTCAGTGCGCTTGGCCACTCACTAGCTCAGTGACCTTGGGCGAAACACTCTCTGAGCCCAGGTTGCTGCATCTCTGAATGAAATAGGACCATTTACTTTGCCGCTCAGGGTTGGGAGGAATGACTGAGAAAACACGTACAGCTCAAGCACACTCAGTGCCCAGTGAGTGCTCAATCCATAGCAGCTCTCGCTGTTGTCCCCGCTGGTCACCGAGGACCGGCCACTTAGCCCCGTGCCTTTCCTCTCCATGTTCACTGCTCCTCGGGCTGCATCTCGCTCCCTGGGCCCATCAGCCAGGGCTGCTTACGGCTGCCTCTCGAGCTGTTCTCAGGCACTCCACACAGTCCAGACCGACCCCCAAACTCCAGGTTACATCACACTGCCCGGCCTTTGGGATCCAGAAAGGTGGCTGGAGTCAATCCCTGTAGGCATGCTAACACGCCTGCAGGAGCCAGGCAACCCCTCTGGCACTTGAGGGTAAGCCAGGATCCTGGGTCCGCCCGGGGACAGTGCACCGCGCACTGTGCAACCCTGGGTAGTGAGTGGATTAGAGATGCCCTCTCCAGCCTCAAACCCTGGAGACACCCCAGATCTTCACTTTCCCTCCACGCCTTATATTCCACACCGAGTCCATCCCTAAGTGTGTGGGGCTAGCTCGAAACTCACACCTTTGCCTTTCTTCTGTCTCCACTGCTGCCACCTTGACCAGGCCAGCATCCTCTCTTGCCCCTCAACTGGACTAGCCTCCTTCCTGCTCTGCCACCTCTCTGTCCTCGCCCCCTTCAGCCCATCTCCACCTGGCGGCCAGAGTTGGCCAGACCCAAATCAAACTCATGGGATTCTCTCACTTAAAGTCCTCCAATGACCTCCAACATCCAACTGCCTTGCTTGACCTGCGTCCCCACCTGCCTCTCTGCTCGGCCCCTGTCAGCCCCTTGGCCCCTGTCAGCCTTAGACCTGCACGCCACTGGACAGCCCGACCTCCTCCCGTGCCCAGCTCCGGGTCTCTGCTCCAGCCGTGCTTCCTGCCCATCATCCCACGAGGGCTCCTTTCTGACACCTGTTCTCAAGTGCCCCCATGGAGGCTCCCTGGGCCCGCCCCAGCGTAACACCTCCCCTTGCAGAGACTGCCCCCCCCATCGAATCCTGCTTTATCTCATCAACTCTGCAGTATTCATAGCTATCAGGAATTATTCCTGTTTGTGTATTTATAAATTGTTTCTTTGCACATGACACGATCTTATGTGCTTCCTGGTTCACGGCACGTCTACCACCTCCACCCAAGGGCAGGATGCAAGTCCAGACAAGGTGAAAAGTAAGCTCTCCATAAATGCATGTGACTGTCCTCCTACTCGCTGAGCCATCTTGAGATGGTCACATCTGTGCCCCTCTGAGCCTTGAGCTCCCCCTTGTAAAATGCCACCTCCTGTCACTGACTCTGAGGGAGGGTGGGGAGAGCGAGGGGGGCATCAGGGAAGGAGGAAGGGAGCAGATACTGTCACCACCAGAACAACCTTTGCCCGAGTGACAGCGTCCACAAGCCACAGCAGGGCAGGTGGGGCGTTGGTCACCCCGGCGACCGGCAGCTCCTCCAGAGGCCCCCGATAGAGGTCCCAGGGAACCCCAGATCTCTGTGTAGAAGGAGTCTGACAGGCCCCACCCACTTCTCGGCTCCTGAACTCTGCTGCCTCTGCTCAAACACCTGGAAAGACCTGCTTTCTGGCCCCAAGAAGTATTTACGTTTTGATTAAGTCTGGTTTTAAACCACCAGGTAGGCTGGCCGGAGGCCGATGCACCCCAGCCAGTCCAGCTGTAATAACACAGTGCACCAGGTAGGGGGTTGGGGGTAGGTAACAAGGTGGCACCGGGGGAGGAATTGCCAGGGTTCCAAGTGGCCCCCAACGCCACCCTCAGCCTAAGCCGCCTGCCAGAGAAAAAGGACAACCCGCACCCGTGAACAGAGGCGGGAAGGACTCCAGGGAGCCCTGGAGTTCTGCCCTGGAAATAAACACGCAGGGCAAGGAGCACAGGGTACTCAGACCAATCCCGGCCTCCCAGACAGCGACTGCTCCCCTCAGGCTGCCCCGGCTCCCAGTAAGAGCCTCCTTCCACCACATGGTGTCTCACCCAGGAAGCAGGAAATGGGTCTATTGCAAACTGGGGACTTGCATCAAGTCACATTTTTATCCTATTGGATGTATTCTGAGGACTCCACTGACCATTTACGGTTATGAGGCCCCAGGAGGCTGGGACTGAGCCCCAGTATAGATGTTACTATCTTCCTGTCTCCCTGAAAGTGTGATTCTGGAGGAAGTAAGTTAAATACACATCCCAAAGGAATGTGTACTCCTGAATTCAAAATGCCCACTAGCCAAGACCTGCCTCATCACCCATTCCCTGCCACCCCACCCAGAAAAGGAAAACGTCCAGGCAACTAACAAATGCTTCAAAAAGGCATCTTTCATTCACTTCTGGGCCCTTCCATAGGAAATCAAGTTTCCTCGGCAGAAAGCAGGATTTCTGTTTGTACCACTTGGAGCTGCAATGGCAAAAAGATTTCATTAAGCCTGGAAGCTCCAAACAGATGGCGGTGTCTGCCTGGAGTACCAGGACTTAAGGCAGGCCTCAGTGGATAGGAGTGCGGTAATTGATTAGCAATGTCTGCCACTGGCACAGGCAGGGAGAAGAGTGTTGTGTGTGCGACACGTTTACCATTTAGGTTTAGCTAAGAAGCAAAACCAGAATGGGAATTCAGAAAACCCAGGACTCAACTGGCAAGGAAACATGGTCAAAGTAACCCAAAAGGAGAGCCAGGGGCTTTTGGAGGACCAAAGGGCCACTGGCAATTTCTAGGGCAAAGGGACAAATCATTCCCTGAAAGATCAAGTCACTTCCTCAGCAGCTGTCAGATGGGATGCGTCCTAGAGCCGCTCATATATGGGTTATCACTCAACCTACAATACACTCTCAGCTCCTCAGAGGGACACAATTCCAGACTTCTCCAGGAGATGAAAGAGTATTTGACCTTTAGGGCCCAGAAATAAATATCCAGAGTTATGAACACAGTTTGCTGCTGCGATGGGGAGGCCATGGTGGGGTAGGTCTCCCTGACAACAGACGTCCCATTTAAAGACAAGGAACAAGGAGCAGCTGGGGCACAGAATGTTCCCTGAGCAGACTTCCAGGAGTCAGAGCTGTGCATAAGTAGGGTTCACAGCAGGAGAAAATGACAGGTCCTCCTAGCAGAGCACCATCAGTGTTTTTTTACGACAAAGTAGGCACTGCTGCCTATGTTTCCACCTCAACACGAGGCCCGAGGAAAAGGCTCCCAACATGACCGCCGGAGGCAGCCTTCCCAGGAAAGCCAACCCCTAGGAGTTTTCTAGCTGGGTTCACAGTTTGAGAAGCATAGCTAACTAAGGAAGGGCTTGGAGGTGAACAACATGGATAATTACAGGGTTGGAAGGAGGTGAGTTCAAGGAGGCCGGCATCCCTCAGCCAGCCATCCAAGGGTGACTTCCAGGGAATGTGAGTTATTTCCCAGAGGAGCAAAGGAAAGTCTCCATATCTACAGAACAAAAGATTCTGTAGGAATGAACTCCTACTGCAACACAGAGGATTTACGCCAAGACCGGAGGGGAACGTTCCAGAACGTATTACATGAAATTGGAGGAGGAGGCTGCCACTGCACTGTCATGGGGTCTGGGGTGCGGGAATCAGGGGCAGATCTATCCGGGGGAGCCGCAGCTCACTTCCGATGAACTGCATGACCTCTCCAGGCCACTTCCCCTCCCCAGAGGTGAGCTTCCTTCTCTACAGGACAGGAAGAACATTCCCTACCCCGTGTCGCTCGTGGGATTGCCGTGAAAGAAGCCAGATGTCAGAGAGCAGACATGAGGGGACTCCACTCTTCCAGTATCCAAGGGTGGGCAAAATCAACCCCTGGTGTTAGAACCACCTTGGGACGGGTGGTGACTAGAGAAGGCTCTGGGGGGTGGTCTGTGTCCAGGATGTGTGCACCTTGGGAAAACCCAGGTCGTTTTGGCTTCTGTACATGGACCATGTGCCTCAATGAGAAGCTTGCCTGGAAAAACTGTCCGGAAGTCTTTCATAACTTTCATGACTATAGGTCAATATAGTAATATAAGGGAGAAGATTCTAGAACACAGGTGCTACTGATCCCCTAGGAGCAGAAGGCAGTGAGACGATCTCCTGATGTCCGATTTCGTCCATGATTGGGAGGAAGCTGAGGGAAACTTGTCCCCTTTCTGGGACTAGAGTTTCTAAGCTGAGCCTCTGTTAGGGGGCAGCAGGGGCAGCCCCTGCCCACCGCTAACTGCACCCTGACGTCTTTCTTCAGCCTGGGCTGCCGCTCCCCCTCCCCAGCACCACAATACACGTTGTCGCCTGCTCTTCTTGGGCGCAGGCTCCTGCCTCTGGCTGGAGCAGCTCCCAGCAGTGCTGACCCCAGACTGGGGGTCCAATCATGTGGCTCGTCCTCTGGAAGGTAACACCCTGGTCTTCAATTAAATGTCAGTGGTGCATCCTACAAAACAGAATATTTGTTTTCTCCTCCCTCCTCGGCCCACTTCCTGTGCACCTTGCAATTTTAAAAAAACCCAGCTGCCAACTCACAAGCATTTGTGGTGCCCTGGTGCCCAGGCTCAGAGGGCAGGCAGATTTTTCCACTCCTCAGCAGCATTTTGCTTGAGGGAGAATGCCACTTGGAGTTTGAAGAAAAATCCAAAGTCCTGACACGGGAGCACTTGCAATGGGCTGCTCGCTGTCACTGGAGCTGGGTGCACGGTGAGGAGAAGGGGCCGCTTTGATGGAGGTGGCATGGTGGCACACAGGAAGGCGCTCCGTCACAATGTCATCATGAGGTCGGAGGCACCTTCTCTCCTGCAAACCTCACTGACAGCATGAGAGCTTGGCTACACCATGGCTTTCACGTGATTTCACGAGGGCCCCGCGGCGTGCCCTGGCATCCCTTAGGAACCATTCAAGTGAGCAATATCGCCTGAACAACAGGTTTCTAAGCAATTTAAAAACAAGTTTGGAAACTATTGATTGGGGGAACCTAAAGCCAGGATTCTGAAAGATCACCCCCATGATGGGCCTCTCGGCCCCCGTCGGAGCCTCTAGGCACACCGGGGCTGTGGCCTACGTGAGCAAGAACAGCTCCCTGCTGCTTTCTGTGGCCTCTCAATGACCCACTGGGATGCAAGCTCCTGGGGAAAGAGTCTGCCTTACTCAGCAGGAGGAGTTCAATAATCCTGATGAACAAGTGAGTGAGCAGATGAGCAAAGAGCACTGACCCCAGGGGGCTGCGCTGTGAGGATCAAACAAGAGATCACGTGTACACAGTAAGTGCTCAATAAACAGCTGAGATTCAAACTGGGGTCTGTGCAACGTTCTCTCACCACCATTAAGTCAATATGATCGGAGAGTCCCACCCCGTCCTGGCACATGGGAGCATCCTTGTGCGTGACTTCAAACGTACTTATTCCCTAAGGGTAAAAACTAAGTTTGGGGCTTATTTATTTTTTTAGAACTCTCTGAAAGTCCCCCAGAATAGTGACCAGCCCGAGGCACTACCCAAGAACAATGAGCGGATAAGCGCCGAGCAAAGGCACCAGGCACCTGTGAAAGGCAAGGAAGAAATCCTCGAAGACAGTTCCTTCCTGGCTCGGCGAAGCAGCTCTGCACCTCCCAGTGCTCACGGGAGCCGTGGTCACACCCTCGGCAGCCAAGGCATTCAGCTCATACCCACTCACCCAGCCACAACCGGAATGGCTGATCCCAAAAGAGGCCTGCGTCCAGACACCTGTCTTTCCGAGGATGCCAGGCACGTAGCTAAAAGGGTGCACAGGCTTCAGGGAGTTTCCTGCTGAATTTGGTGACACCCGGGAAGTCCAAAGGATCCCTCCTTTGCCTCTGATGCCAGCTCACAGAAGTGGAAGAGATCAATCCACAGGAAACGTAAAGATGATGGAGAAAAACTCCCCGTCGGATTACCCCCCAGGCCCCCACCTGGCTCCAGTGGCCCCTGTCATGTAGTTCCCACTACCCAAGACCCTGCATCCCAAATCCACCCACCAATCTAATGTCTACTCATCCCTCAAGGGTCAACTCAAGTCTCACTTCCGCAAAGCTTCTCCCGCTACCCGAGCCAGGGACCACCTTTCCTGTCCCTCTTGCTTTGTTACAAGCCTCCCCATCTATCCCGGGTGCACTTACTAAATAAACACACTCCCATCTTAGACTTGCAAGCACTGGGCTTGCTGCCAGGAAGACGGGGATGAAAGCCCCCTCCCTCCTTACGGGAGCCCAGTCTAGAAGACAAGACAGACATGGGAGCAGAGGATTATGCCCAACAAGGAGATCTACGGGACCTGCGTGAACAGAAGGCTGTAGAAACACAGAAGGGGACAAAAGAGGACCCAGAAGGACAAGTAGGTGTCCGCCAAGCAGAGGGCGGGAGAACAATCCAAGCAGAGAGGGCTCCTTGGGGATGGCTGGATCACGGGGTACCTGGGAGGGAGAGGAGTCTGGGGAGAAGCCGGAGCCAGCTTGTGGAAGGGAGACACGTCAGATGCAGACTTTAGGGACATTGTGATCTTGGCAAGACCAGGAGGCATGTCAGGGGCTACTTCAAAGGTCCAGGAGAGAGAGGGAATGAGACTGAACCAGCAGAGCGGCAGCAGAGGCGACAGAAGGGGACCGAGGCATGAGAAGGGGCAGGCGACATTCTTCCAGAAGCCGTTCAGCACTTAGGAGGTTTTCATAAGCAAACTCCTCTGCTAAGCAAGTGTTCTTTGTGAGTAGCTTAGACCAGCTTTTCTATTTTTTTTTTAAGGTTTTATTTATTTATTTGACAGAGAGAGACACAGCGAGAGAGGGAACACAAGCAAGGGGAGTATGAGAGGGAGAAGCAGGCTTCCCTCGGAGCAGGGAGCCCAATGCAGGGCTCAATCCCAGGACTCCAGGATCATGACCTGCGCCGAAGGCAGACGCTTAATGACTGAGCCACCCAGGCGCCCTGACCAGCTTTTCTATTTTACTCAAGCACAGAGCAGCCTCTCAGTCATTAAGTCATTACTGGACTCAGTTTCAAATTCTAGAAATATCTCTGAAAAGATGTGCTTGACCTCCCTGACCCTGACAGTGGCTAAACAAAGAACACAGTGGTACACTGAAAACAAGAGAACCACACCTAGGCTATCCCAGGGAGACCCAGAGCTCAGCCCTGTGCTTAAAGCAAAACGCCTCCAGGAAGTCAATCAACAAACCACGCTGGGCCACAGGGAGACATGGGAGGGGGAGGCATGCGGCACAGGGACCAAGGAAGCAGGGAAGCCGCTCCCGTCCAGGACTCCACTCATCCTCATCCGAATGGCTGTGAGACTACGGTCAAGTCACCAACCCTCGCTGGAACTCTGATCCTACATCCTCCAGAAGAGAACGCAGGGACTGCAAACATGCCCACGGGCTGCTACCCTCCTTGACCCCCACGGTGGGAGCTGAGCCACAAGCCCCTACCCAGCCCAGAGCATCAGCTCTCAAAAAGCAAAGATACTAAGCACTTCCTGCCACAGGAGGGAAATGCTTGTTTACAGCCCTCAGCGGGTCCGGCCCCAGGTCTTCAGGAGACGAAAGGTGCCCAGAAATCCTTGATCACAATGACCAAAACAGCTGCATCGGAGGCCTGGGACAGGGTCCCTGGAAGGTGGAGGGGGTGGTGACAGCTCCACAGACACGGAGCTCTGGGTACAGAAGAGCCCCCAGCAGCTCTCACACCACCACCACCACCAACACCACCACCACCAACAACAAAACCCCACCTTACTCTCTCCATACCCCAAAGCCTATTTTTTTAATGAAAAAAAAATCTTTCAAAATGACAGTTTTGAAAAGAAAATATGCTCCCTTACCATATTTTCTCATGGAGTTAAAAATACAAGTAAGTGTTGGAGGAAAAAAAGTTTTGTTTAAGGTCAAAGGGGAAAAAAAAGTCATGTTTTTTTGAAATCTCGGAAAATAAACAGACTCAGGCCTCATGTGCAGGCTCTCTGGGAATGTGACCTGTGGTGCTGCTGTGGGTCGGAACGCCATTTAAAGGAAAGCTCAAGGGGCGCCTGGGTGGCTCAGTTGGTTAGGCGACTGCCTTCGGCTCAGGTCATGATCCTGGAGTCCCGGGATCGAGTCCCACATCGGGCTTCCTGCTCAGCAGGGAGTCTGCTTCTCCCTCTGACCCTCTTCCCTCTCGTGCTTTCTATCTCTCGTTCTCTCTCTCTCTCAAATAAATAAATAAAATCTTTAAAAAAAAAAAAAAAGAAAGCTCAAGGGCATGCCCGAGGCCGGGGTTTAGTGGCTCGGACACTGCGTCCCCCTCTCCAGAGGACCAACCTGCTGGCCACTCAGGACAGCGGTGTCCAGGAGATGAGAAGCTGATGCGAGCGCGTGAGAAGAGCAAGGGGAACGCAGGGCAGACAGCCTGGCCGCCCTGGGAAACAATACCGGGGCCAGCAAGGGTTCCAGAGGCTGGGGCTGGATGGAAGGATGCTCAGCTGAGCAAGCGGGTGATGGGGACACACTCCAGGCAGGCAGCAGCTGTGACACCCGTGAGGGGCAGTAGAGCCGCTGAGCACTCAGGGGACGGGGTCACGCTGGGTAGTTCCTCAGCCTGGCCCACCTGCCTCTCAGCAGTAGCCAGAGAACTCAGAACAAAGCCAGCCCTGGAGGAAGCCAGGAAGCAGGGCTCAGGGGTCCCTCATGCATTCAGTATGTATTTATTAATATGTATTATATATTTATTAATCCTACTTTTTGCTGGATCCTCATCAGGCGCTGCAACTACAACTAGACAGCTAGACAAGGCCCTCGTCTGTCTGCAGAGTTTAACACTTTGGGGGCTCAGAGCCCCTCCACTCTTTCCTTCCCCCGCCAACCCTGGTGGACCTGTCAGTCCCATGGGGTACTCACTAATGTGTGCTGAGCCCTCTTGCACACGGGCTCAAGTAAGCCCTGCCCCTCCACCTCCCCCCACCTGGGGCTCGTAAACTTCCCGGGAACTCTGCAGGCAGCTGGGGTGGGGAGGGGAAAAGACCCCACACAGCTGCCTATAGCGTGGAGTGCTATTGGCCATCCGCAGAGACACAGCCCCATTCGATTACTACACACCTCCCACGTCCCTAGCTCCGCGCTAACCCTGGGAGCAGGGGACACAGGCATGGGCTCCATTCCTACCTAGGAAAAGCACCAAGCCCAGAGAGGCAGAACCAGAAGCAAAGCACAGGGACACACCTAGGAACAGCAGGGAAGTAGGGCTCGGAGCAGGGCTTTGGAATCTAAACCCGACCATTTACTAGCTGTGTCTACCTGGGAGAGCCCTTCTCCCTCTCTGAATCTCAGGGTCCCCTACAGTAATGTGGAGGTGACCACGCCAACCTTGTAGGTACGCATCTGATGGCCAGCTTGCCACTGGCATGTGACAAAGCAGAACGATGACCATCCTCCTATGTGGGCCTTACAGAAGGGTGAACAACGGTGTGGGAACACAGGGGAGGGGGCCGTGGATTTGGCCAGAGAAAATGCAAAACATTTTAATTAAAAGATGAAATGTCACTGGGGCAAAACCTGGGAGGAGAACATAATTTCTACAAAAAGAAAAAGTAGAGAAAGCATTCCAAGCCCAGAAGAAATAGGCATTTTTTTTCCTCAGGGGCCTCTTACGACATTTCCTTGTCCTGAAATGAAAGATTTGTGATGAACAGATGGATGAAGGTCGTTTTTCCTTCCTCCCTCTCCCTTTCACTTTCTCCCTCCTTCCCTCCCACCGTCTTTCCCTCCCTCCCTCCTAGTCAACATAAATTTATTGAGTACTTACTATGTGCCAGATGCTGATCTAGGCACAGGGGACAGATGAGTGAACTAAACAGACGGCCATCTCCTGGAGCTTACATTTGACCCTCACAACCACCCAGAGTAAGTGTGGCCAAGTACTGTCATCAACCCCGCTTCACAGATGAGAAAAGGAACCACAGGTTAAGAAGCCTGAATTACACGAAGTGCCCTGAGCCAGAACAGACAAAAGCAAGCCCAATCAGCCTTCACCCCTGACTCCCCACCTCCCAACCTTTCCCACCAAAACCTTCACACCCAGGCAAGGGCGTGTATGACCGTCCCCCAAAGTGACCACTTCCAGGGGGCCGTCTGCGTGGCGGGCTGACCAAGACAACAGACTCACCAGCTCCTTCATTACTCCTGCCAGCCACTCCCAAGGTTCTCTTGTAAATGATCATTTAGACTCCAGAACAACCTTTTCCCTTCAAATTATAGCAAGTGGGAAAGCAGAGTCAACAGAGGCCCCCAAACTCCTGAGAGAACGGAACTTGCCCTCGGGGTTTAAGCAAGGGCAACGGGGCCACAGGGTTGTCCGAGCCCTGCGTGTGATTCCACACTGTCCACTGAACAGTTAGACATCCCTGAAGAGCCAATAACAGGTTGCAGTTAGTCCAAAATACCTAACAGACAAAAACACTCTTTTTCCCAAGAGAGGGGGCAGATTTTTTTTTTTTTTTTTTTTTTTTTTGGCAATTCGTCCAGTGAGATTTTAGCTCAAAGGACTTCAAGCACTTTGGGAACTCAATTAATGAAAGGGATTATTATTAAATGAGCTCAAAATCGCCCTAACGAAATATTAAGAATCGTTGAAGCGGGCTGAAGGGCATAGGGGTTCCGTACTCTGTCCTTCCCATCTCTGAGTACCTCTGAAATTGATCACAGTGAAATGTTGTAAAGGTCCTGATAAACCAACAACATGATAACTTAAAGCTGTGGCGTGAATAAAAATAAAACACCCACTCGGGGGTTAATAAAAATAACCCCCAGATTCGTGGGGTGCTTTGCTCCCCAAAGTGCTTCCACATGTGCAGCATCGATTTTGGACTTTCAAGGAAGGGAGGGGTTATTATTAGCCCCATTTTGCCGACAGGGAAGCTGAGACTCAGGCTGGCCCTAGGACTTTCTACCAGGAAGCCAAGCCATGAGGACGTGAACCCAGCCTCAGGAACAATACACGGGCTTCATCTGACCCTGCTCCAGCCCGGAGCAGCTCCCTGCTCCTCTGCTCCGGCCTCCAGGAATGTGGCTGTTATCAAACAACCTTGGCAGGGTTTTTCTTAATGCTAAAATATTTGGCCCTCCGCCACTCCGTTTCCCATGCCACTACCCTACTCCCCCAACCCCACGCGGGATTTCAAGAACTGTGTGGTGGCCCCCACAGGCCACGCTGCCTGGGGTATTCAGTGGCTCACCAGGGCTTCCTGGGCCCAGCATCCCATCTTCCCAGCTGGACCTTTCACCAAACGCTTGTTTGGCCAGTGGAGGGTCCTCCGTCTAAAATGTTTCCAGCAACATAAATCAAATCATCAGAAGGAACACTTCCCCTGACCAGCCTTAACTGTTCCAACCCCGACTCACTTTCCAGAAACCCTGTGTGGGCAGAGACTGGCCACAGATTCCTCCAATCTCTGCCCTCAAGGCAGGAATCAACGGGGCGGGGGGGGGGGGGGGGAGTCGGGGGGTGGGGGTAGGGGGGTTCTTCTCACGATCCACCCTCTTCCCACTGCACCTTAGGACCAATCCAGAAAATGTTGTAACTGATAGTCCTAACCCCATTCATTTGAGACCCATTTTGAGAAGATACTAGTTCACTACTGCCCCCCCTCACCTCCCCTCCCAGGTCAGTAATTTCTAGTCCCCGCTGCTACAGGCTGCCTCCAAGCCCAAGATACCCTAAATGCGTCAGCCGAAGTTGACCCCGTGATGTATGGGTCTGATGACTTCACTTCTGACACCGGCCCTGAGACGTCCTCTATTTGTATACTCAGAACCTCTGTTATGTCTGAAACCTCATAACCTTTTCTGAAGAACACATCGTACCTGTTCTGTGCTCCAGGAGTTTTGCAAACGCCTTTGGCCAAAAGCAACACTGCTCAGAGCCAGATCCCCACGCAGACTAGCAAGGCCTCCTCGTAGCTCAGAGGCTGGAAGGTTGGGATGTCTGCGTTCTGCAAAGCCCTGCCCCAGCCCTCCCAGAAAGTGGGCAGGATGCTTGATTTTTCAGGGGCAGCCCCCAGGGAGATACTGCTTTGCCAAGGGAGGGGGGGCAGCTTTCACCCAGGACTCACACTGGGGAGAGAGACCCAGTGAGTGCTTTCTGGAACCCACCACACAGGCTCGGGTCCAATCTCTGTTACTCCCCTTTACCACATTCCCATGCTTCCCTTGGCTCCAAAAGGCCACTCCCAGCATTCATTCATTGACTAGCGGAGCGGTCCAGAGCTGCACTGCCCAACACAGAAGCCACTGGACACAGAGAGGTACCGAGCACTCAGAATGTGACTGGTCCAAACTGAGATGGGCTATAAGTTAAAATCACGCTGGATTTGGAATCCTTCGCATGAAAAAAAGAATCTAAACTTATTCATATTATATGGATTACATGCTAAAATGATAATATTTTGCAGATATTGGATTAAATAAAATATATCATTAAAGTAATGTCAGCTGTTTCTCTTTTACTTTTTCTTTAAAGTGACAACAAGACATTTTTAAATTTCACAGGAGGCTCACATGATTTTTCGATTGGACAGCGCTGGTCGAGGCTGTGGCTCTGATCCACTATCTGGGTCCAAACCTCAGCTCCATTTACTAGCTGTTTGAGGTTGGGCAGGTTTCTGTTCCTCTGTGCACTCCAGCTTCCCCTCCTGCACACAGGGGATAAAGGTACTGCTGGCCCGAGCTGGGGGAGGATTTAGTGAAATCACATAGACTCGTAGCTGCCACGGTTCTGGCACTCAGTACATGTTGGCTGCTATTCCTCATTCAACAAAGATTTCCTGATCTTCCTCTGACAGGTCAGAGTCTGTGCTAAGCCTGGGAGACACAAAGATGAACCTGAAACATTCTCCTGCCAGGCACATCCCCAACTCAGGCCTTGAAGAAGCAGGTTCACATCTGAGCTTTGCTACTGTGTGATCTTGAGCTAGTCATGTTGCGGGGAGCGGGGCTCATGGTCCCATCTGCAGAAGGAGAGGCGAGATGTCCAGCTCAGACAGGCGTGCGATGACTATGAGGCCATTGGCACAACTGTGCCAAAACAGAGCAGGTACTGTTTCCAGAAGGCAGGCATCAGAGCTCAGAACAGCCGCCCTGGATAATTGCGTTTGCAACCCCAACCCCATCAGCACTTGGCCAGGGAGCCCAGGGACAAGGTTCCCGAAACCTGGCAACTCCCAGCCCCAGGAATGTGTGTGACTTGCTCCCTCTCCCAGGCTCCACCCCTATATCCTCATTTCCCAGCCTGGGAGAAGGACTTGAAGGGCTGGGGGTGGGAGTAGGAAAGAGGAGATGAGGACGGGAGGGCGGCCTTGGCCTCACTTTCACGGAAGACTCAAGGTCAAGTATGTTCTATCATCTCCAAATGTGACTATGCTCAGCCACAGGGATAGGGGACTCTTTGTCATCACAGCTCCACCCTGCCTGGAGCACATGATGAATCAGTAGTTCTTATAAATGTTGTCATTACCCTGTGACTAGAACTGCTAGGCAGTTTTTGTTTAAAAAACACCATCTTGGGGCGCCTGGGTGGCTCAGTCCGTTAAGTGGCCGACTCTTGGTTTCGGTTCATGTCATGATGATCCCAGGGTCCTGGGGTTGAGCCCCGTGTCAGGGTCTGCACTCAGCAAGGAATCTGCTGGAGATTTTCTCTCCCTCTGCACCTACCCCCCCACCCACTTTTGCGCACTCTCTCTTGCTATCTAAAATAAATAAATCTTTTTTTAAAAGAGTACCATCTTAATTAAGGTAAATAGTTTTAAATACCATAAGGTTTGTAAGCTTCTTGTGGAATTAATTTTTTTTACCGAACTGGGAGACTCAGAAGAGAACAAAAAGTCGGAAGCAGGCCAGGCCTCTTGCAACCCTCGAGAGGCCCCAAGATGTGCCCCCTCCTGGAGAAGGACCATCTCCAGGGGGTATTTGTGACTGCCCAGGCCTAGAGGACAGACGGACCCAGGTCAGCAGCCTGACTCACCAGACCAGACCAACTGGAACAAATGCTAGCTCCTCCCAGCCCCCCTATAGACCTGCCTGCTTACAAGAACTTGCCTTTAGAGGCGCCTGGGTGGCTCAGTCAGTTAAGCGTCTGCCTTCGGCTCAGGTCATGTTTCCAGGGTCCTGGGATCGAGCCCCACGTCAGGCTCCCTGCTCAGTTGGGAGTCTGCTTCTCCCTCTCCCTCTGTCTGCTGCACCCCCCCGCTTGTGTTCTCTCTCCCTGTCAAATGAATAAATAAGATCTTTAAAAAAAAAAAAAAAAGGAACTTGCCTTTAAGATTAGACAATCTTGTCTGCTCAAAAAAATTGCAGCTCAAATGCTTCTAGAAAGCCTCCTAAAAGCCTCAAGGGCCTTCACCAACCCTGGACCCCACTGACTGCTCTGTGGCCAGCTGCTGTCTCTGAGAGCAGGAACCGGTCACAGATCTTCTGGGCCCACTCTTCCTGCTCCCGGGAGAAACCTGCACCCACAGGGGACCTCGGCCCATCTGCTGTCTGCCTGTCCATCCGTCCATCAGTCCATCCACCCAACAGCCCGTCCACCCGGCAATCCGTCTGCTCCTCGGTCCATCTGCCTCTCAGTGTATCCACCCTCGGCGCACATTTCTCCAGCCCCCACAGTGCCCAGGCCCTGGCCTAGGAGCTGGGGACACAACGAGACAATCCATGGTGAGGTCGGCGCAGGAGACAGAGGAGAACAGACCCTTATAAGGCAGTCTGCTGAGTAGGGCTGTGAAGGGAAACGGGTGTCCAAGTTGTGGGGACAACAGAGCCCGGGGTCAGAGAACGCCTCCCGGGACAGAAGGCTTGTTCCAGGCCCCGCAAACAGCGCAGGGGAAACGGGACAGCGAGAGGGAGAGTGGGGTGCACTCAAGACAGCCTCCGCAGCCCCGGGGGCCCGACTGGGGGAGGCAGGGCTGCCAGGGAGTGATTCAGCGGCCTGGAGGGGGCAGCTTGGCTGTGAGCTCTGGGTAGGCCGCCCGCAGTGGGAGCAGAGCAGACATGCAGGGACCACGCCGAGCTCCAGCACTCGCCTAAGCTAGAGGCATGGCCTCGTGTTTCCAAGGAAGAGTCGGCAGTGGGAGTGAGAAGCTGGATGGGCTTGCAAGAGGACGCTGGGCTTCTGGCTTGGGTGAGAGGCCCCTCCGGCTGCTCTCTGTGCCCCAAGGCAGCCCCTAAGGAGAAGAGGCCCCCCAAAGCTCAGTAAGTGGCTGCTTGCCCCTCCATCACTAGCTCCCAGTGGGAGCACTCAGCCGGCTTCTCAGCCACCGCAGCGGGGGGGGGGAGGGGATCGGGTGACCTGACGGCCTGGTTCAGGGATGGCAGTGCTCGAGGGCATGCTTCCAGATGGGCAGGGGCCCAGGAGGGGAGGCAGCCAGTCACCAGCCTGGGAACCCGGGGCGGCCTGCCAGCATGGAAGGCTCAGCTCAGCGCGCTCACGCTGGGGCCAGCCAGATTACTCCGTGTGACAAGGACGCCACGTGAGGGAGGCTGCCGGCAGAGCAGCGGCTTGCACGCGGGCCAGCAGTGACGGGCTGGGCACACAAGCACTGGGACGAGCCAGGCACGGGCATGGCCACAGGGAACAGTCCGTGGTTGCTCTCCGTGGGCTTGAACCCTAACAGGGCAGGGGAGCGAGCAGAGAGGAGCAGAAGAGTAATCTCAGGGTAGAGATTCCCAACCCAAGTTCAACTGTCAGTGGGATCGTGGGCAGAGCAGGGAGGGACAAGTTTCTCCAAAGGAGGCAGTGAAGGCAGGGTGTGCACTAGGTCCAGGAGGGAGGCAAAAGGGTGTCTCGGGTGAGAGGAGTGACCTAGTCCAAGGGACCAAATCCATCTGGTTGGAGCGGATCCTGGTGCTGGGCCAGAATGAGAAGAGTCCTGAAGGACTCTTCAGGAGGCAGGCACTGAGGCTCTGTCCTGCAGGTGACGGGAAACCATTGTCTCTACAGCATTCTGTGAGGAAAACGGGTTAGCAGTTCCTCAAAAAATTAAACACAGGGCACCTGGGTGGCTCAGTCATTAAGTGTCTGCCTTCGGCTCAGGTCATGATCCCACCGAGCCCCACATCGGGCTCCCTGCTCAGCAGGAAGCCTGCTTCTCCCTCTCCCACTCCCCCTGCTTGTGTTCCCTCTCTCGCTGTGTCTCTCTCTGTCAAATAAATAAATAAAATCTTAAAAAAAAATTAAACACAAAATCTCCCTATCATCCAGCAATTCCACTTCTAAGTGTCTATCCCTAAAGAACTGAAAGCAGGGACCCAATACTTGCACACCCACGTTCATAGCAGTGGCATCACTCACAAGAGCCAAAAGGTGGAAACAAGCCAAGCGTCCACCGATGGATGAAGGGGTCAACAAAATGTGGTACGGAATGGAATATTATTCAGCCATAAAAAGGAATAAAGAACACATGCTTCCCTTCCCCTTCATTGCCCCCCAGAAAACGGCACAAGCTTCTCCAGCTTCCCTTCCCCTTGACTGCCCCCCACAATATGGCACTGGGAAACACCAAGCAGCAACCGGCCTGGAACAAAATCCTTACCCTGCAGGGCTTGAGTCGGCCCCAGCCACAGAATGCCGGAGGGCCGCAGGCCACCGCCAGTCACTCCTCAGGAGTCGTGACGTGCTGTGAAGGGGACACATGGATAGAGATGAGGAGCCTTTGCTCTGGCCACCGGAGTCAAGTCTGGCTTAACTATCCCACCGCCAACCCCACTTGGAGCACCACGTCTGCTTCCTCCTGGGCCGCCTCTCATCAGAAAAGCTGCCCCTTCTGTCCTTTCTCCCAGGCTGTGGAGCCCCACCAGGGACAAAGCTATCCTGTTCATCCTTTTATGATGAGCACATAGCTCAGGGTTTGGCACCTAAGGGGGCCAATTAGAAGCATGGGGAGGAGGCAGGGGAGAGGAAAGAAAAGAGGAGCTCTCTGAAGAGGACCCACCTCTGCAGGCCTATCAGATTACAGACTGTCCCTTCGGTGGCTCCTGTCCATCCGGAAGTCAGCCGAGAAATGACCCCTGAGGGACCCAAGCATTCACAAGAAGGCCACAGAAGCTGTCCTCCTCAAGGTCTGTGACATACTGTGACAGTGGGTAAGGCAGGTCCTTGCCACACGGCTTGTCTACCCTATGGAAAGTCAATGCATACACCTGCTGTGTTTTGGGTGGGTTGAAGGCCTGGATGGACAGAGAGAGTCCAAGTTGCCCCTTTAGCTTCTCCAGCATCCCCATGCAGAGGGACAGCCTGCAGGGAGGTGCCGAGGCCAAGCTGTCTCTGAAAGAACAGGTGGGAGAGACATGCTCACAAGACTGTCACTCAAGGCCAACCCCAGGGTCATTAGATAGATGATCTCAGGAAGGAAAAGGCTATAGGAGAATCACTGGTGAAGCCTGTTTTAAAAAGCACATTCTTTGTACAATGGTACAATCGCTTTAGGAAACAGCTTGCCAATTTCTGGAAAAGTTAAACCTACACCTACCATATGATCCAGCCATGCCACCTCAGATAGCCAAGAGAAAAGGAAATATATGTCCATAGAGAGAATTATATACAATGTTCCTAGGGCACCTGGGTGGCTCAGTCATTAAGCGTCTGCCTTCAGCTCAGGTCATGATCCCAGGGTCCTGGGATCGAGCCCCGCATCAGGCTCCCTACTCAGCAGGAAGCCTGCTTCTCCCTCTCCCATTCACCCTGCTTGTGTTCCCTCTCTCGCTGTGTCTTTGTCAAATAAATAAATAAAATCTTAAAAAAAAATACAATGTTCCCAGCAGCTTAATTTATAACAAAAAAACTGGCAACAACCCAAATGTCCTAGCAGGTGAGTGGATAAACTAACTGTGGTATATCCATATGGTGGAATACTACTCAGCAATGAAAAGGAATGGACTATTGATAAATGGATGAATCTCAGAATACTTATGCTGAGTGAAAGAAGCTAGACCAAAAAAAGTACTTACTGTATGATTCCATTTCTAGAAATTGCTAGAAAATATCAGAAAACAAGATGACAGCAGGGCAATGAGGAGTGAGAGGGAGGGATAACGGGGGGCTTCTGGAAACCTTTAGGGGTGATGGACATGCTCACCAGCCGGTTTGTAGTGGTGGTTTCACAGGTGTAAGGATTTGCCCCACACTTCTCAAACTGTAGATTATAAGTATATATGGGTTATTCTCTGTCAATTTTACCTCAATAAAGTGGTCTTAAAAGAATACAGATTCCTGAATGCCAGTCTGGAGAGTGGAAGTCAGTCATGGTAGAAGTCAGTTATGGAGGAGAGAAAAGGGGGTACAGTGAAGGCCTTCTCCAATACCCTGGAGCAGAGAGATGAGAACAAGCCACAGGGGCCCCTGGGCTGCCACGTTCCACTTGTCACTTCTGTTCATTTCCAGAATATACACAGGGATCAAATTTCAACATCATCAATTATCCTTCCCAGGAAAGCGTATGGACGTGATTATTTTTATTTTCGTGTCTGGCAGCTCCTTCGTGTCCTGCGCAACTAGTGTGCAAAACCACTGGTAAGTGAAAAGTGCACCTAGCCAGCCAGCCAGTTGTTTGATCTCTATGCTGTGGCATGCTGGTCTGGGAGCTCACTTGTGGGCCTGGGTAAGCTGATCCAGATGTCAGTAACCCATAGACAGTGTCCAGCAAGATGATTCCAACCAAGCCAACTTCAGGACCCATCACCACCTAGCTCTTCACTTGAGGACATTTAGGTTAAAAATTTGCTCACCAGATGAGGCTAAAACCTGATCATATAATCCAGAGGTTTGGCCAAGGAATATAAATTTTCCCAAGTCACAAGGACAAGGCAGGAAATATGGCCATCAGGAGACTCCAAACTCAATTTCTAATAAACTTCTAGGTCATGCTAAATGATAGGTCTGATAATATTACAGTTATATCTTTTTATATATTTACTTTGTGGGCTTCTGTTTCTTGCTCTTCTCACTCACTTGCTCAGACACAAATGGAAGACAGAAAAGAAATAGGCCAGGGTACCTGGGTGGAATCGAAGGTGGTTTTGGTTTTCTTTTCTTTTTTTTAAAGATTTTATTTATTGGGGCGCCTGGGGGGCTCAGTCGTTAAGCTACTGCCTTCAGCTCAGGTCATGATCGCGGAGTCCTGGGATTAAGTCCCGCATCGGGTTCCCTGATCGGTGGGAGTCTGCTTCTCCCTCTGACCCTCTCCCCTCTCAGGCTCTCTCTCACTCTCTCTCGCTCAAATAAATAAATAAAATCTTTAAAAAAAAAGAAAGAAAGAAAAGAAATAGGTCAAAATGCTAATGGTGGGTGGACTCCGCTCTTCGTAAAAAATTTTCTGTAATATGATTATGTCCATTAACAAAAAACCCCACATCATATGGTATTAACTTTATTTGCCAATAAAAATTGGAAGAAAAGTGACAAATAGCATCACAATAATCGAGCACTGTAAAAATCTTGTGAACTGCAATAAGCTATACATGGGAAAGTCCAAGATTACATGTTAAGACTTGGGTTCAGGTCTCAACTTGGCCCTAACTAGCTGTGTGCTGTTAGACCTTCCACTCACCCTCTCTGAGCCTTGGTTTCCTCATATGTAAAAGGAAAACTTCTCCTCCCAAAAGTCCCTCCCCTTGCTTTGACTTTGACAGTCTGCAGCTCATCTCACATCCTGTTGGAGTCTCCTACTGAGCTCCGTTAGCTGTGCTTCTAAAATGTCAAAGCGACTTCAAGAAAACCAAAACCCGGGAACCTGGGTGGCTCAGTTGGTTAAGTGACTGCCTTCAGCTCAGGTCACGATCCCGAGGTCCTGGGATCGAGCCCCACACTGGGCTCCCTGCTCGGCGGGGAGTCTGTTTCTCTCTCTTCCTCTGCCCCTTCCACTACTAGTGCTCTCCTGCTCTCTCGTTCTGTCAAATAAATAAATAAAACCTTTTTTTTTTTTTAATTTACTTATTTGACAGAGAGAGACAGCGAGAGAGGGAACATAAGCAGGGGGAGTGGGAGAGGGAAAAGCAGGCTTCCCGCGGAGCAGAGAGCCCGATGCGGGGCTCGATCCCAGGACCCCGGGATCATGACCTGGGCCGAAGGCACACGCTTAACGACTGAGCCACCCAGGCACCCCAATAAATAAATCTTTAAAAAAAAGAAAAGAAAACCAAAACCACCTTCGATTCCACTCTAAAAACTCATCCTGTACAACAGGATCTCCTCTGCACACCTTTCCAGCAAAAGCCCAGCATATCCCATCTCTGGAGCTAAATGTGTCTGAAATGTTAATCTAGCAAAAGGAGGAGGAAGAACACCAAGACTTCCTTCAAATCCCAGCCAAGGGCATTCTCAACCAACTTCGATGCTGGGACAACTGTGGACAGTCCAATCTCTGTCCGCATCTTAAGGACTGCCAGCAATATACCAGCAGCCCTTCTTTTCCCATCTGATGTTGAGACTGAGTGCATAAGACCCATTTTTACACATGCTCAGCCCCGTCCCCCAACAGATGTTGCATTTTTACTCCAATGAGTAATTTCTGAATGCCTTCCAACAGCACCCATCTAATTTCTTGGCATGTCCTTGGGATCAACAGCCAGAAAGAACAGTAGCCAAAGGCACAGCAACATTGTGACTTTAAAACCACAGCAGAAACAAAAACAAAAACAAAAACAAAAACAAAAACTGCCTTGGAAAATTCAGACTTGACCCCAGTTCCAAAGATCATCATTTATCACAGGAAATAAGGGGTTCACCGCATGTTTTCTTCCTCTGTATCAAATCTCCTTCACGGGAAAGTTTAAATAAATGAAACACAAAATTGAAAGGACTGGCTGTCTCCAGGAAGTAGTAACATGATCAGTGGTCACAGATCCAGTGCAGCACAGTGTAAAGGAGCCTCTCCCAGGCTGCCCTGATCTGTTTGTAACAAGTCAGGTGCAGGTCACATGACCCACAACCGGTCTGGGTCACTACTTGCAGAAGAGAAACCAAAGATGCTGATCAACTGTGTGCCCTTCTAACTCGGCTCTGAGTGCTTATCTGGGCTGTAACCTCAGTGACAATCAGAAACCTTGCACACCACTGAGTGATGGTCACACCCACGACGTTGATAATGGGAAGAGCCACCACCTGCTGAGTCTTACCAACGCGCCAGCAACTGTGTCCATCTCGGTTCATCTTTCCCAAACCCAGTGAGGCAGGGGCTGTCGTTAGCCCATTTTACAGGTGAGGAAACAGAGTGCCTTAGGAAGCTAGCACATGGCAGAACCATAATCCAAATCCCAGGTTCTTAGCCACTTTGCAATATTGCTTTCTCCAAGAAGTTTTACATTAAAAGGGTCTTGGGCATTTCTGTAGCAACTTATTGTAACAACAGGAACGTGCAGCCCACAGAAGCCAGGAGAATTGCCCAAGGTCACCTAGCAAGAGCTGGGGGCCAAAGGGAGAACCCTTGGGTGCTGACTCCTCTGTCTGTGTTCTTGGGGTTGCAGCCCAGGCCTCAGAGCCCACCCAGAGGGCGCCAGCTCTTTTAAAGGATGCAAGAAGCCCCTCAGACAAGGGGACAGAGAAACCTAAAACTGCAACTTCCTGTAACAGGCAACAGTCTGGAGAGGACACACCCAGTCTGTGCTCAGGAGGCAGGACGGTGTCACCGAAGGAAACAGAGCCATCAAAGAACAGCCATGTAAAGAGACCTGTCCTGAGTCCCTCAGGTTCCTATGGACCCAGGCACCCCTTACAGAATCAATGCGCTGATCACCTTCTGAGGGAGGCACAATGGGGTAAGTGCCTAATGAAGCCACGAAACCAACACCAATGTTCTCTTGGAATATCTCTCCACATAAGTGCTTTTCCCTTGATGTGCAGCCCCACCCGGAACGTGTATCACTTTCTGGCTCCTATCTTCCAGCCTTGTCAGGGTCGGATATCTCAAAGATAAATGTGGCTTGTGTTCCTGTGCCCCAAGGGAACCCATGGGCCTCCTGTGTCATGGCTATCATCTGGGTGCCAGCCAGTGCCTGGGACCCGCTCCTCGGAGCCATGGCTTCATTGGAACCAATTCCGATCAGATGTCAATGGCAAGCCAAGCTTCAGTTCACACCAAGCACCTCGGGGCTCTCTCGTGGATGACATACGCCCAGCTCAACTAGCTGAAGGAAAAGAGAATACATAGCATTGAGAGAAGACTACTCAAAAATCTCAACCAGGGATGATGGTGACACTAATGAAAACCCCTAGGTATCAGAAGATAACAGGCGAGAAAATCTAGATGACCTTGCATATGGCAATGACTTTTGAGATACAACACCAAAGGCCTGATCCATGAAAGAATTGATAAGCTAGACTTCATTAAAATTTAAAACTTCTGCTCTATGAAGGACAGTATCAAGAGAATGAGAAGACAAGCCATAGACTAGAAGAAAATATTTTCAAAAGACACATCTGATAAAGGACTGTTACCCAAAATATACAAAAACTCTTAAAACTCAACAATAAGAAAATGAACAGAATCCCACCATGGAGCTCCACGTGGAAGGGGCCACATTACAGTCCTCTTCATGCCATGGGGTCTGCCCTGGCACCTGACACCAATGGCCTCAGGGCAGGTGCCAGTGGATGCATCTCAAAATCACCTCCTTTGAGTTTAGGGTGGAGCAGCCAAGGCCCCCTTCCAGAAATCCATATTAAGTCTACCCAAGACCCCATGTGATCTCCTTTCCAACTAGGCCTTTAAAACGGGTGAAAATGATGCCCAGTTTAATATCACACATACACCGAGGTGCCTGGATTGGGCATGGATGTAGTGTAGGAGTATGCTCTCTGGTCTGTGAGAGAAGCCCATAATGGCCAGGACTTTGGAGGCCATCGGATGGACTACTGCATCCCTAACCCTACCACTCTGCCTATGAGCTGTACCATAGATGACACAGATCACCTGATAGGGTCAGGCCTTAAGAAGTTTGGGGTTTTTTTTAATGATTTATTTATTTATTTGAGAGTTGGTGGGGGAGGAGGAGCAGAGGGAGAGGGAGAGGGAGATTTCAAGCAGACTCCCCGCTGAGCAGGGAGCCTGACACAGGGCTCGATCTCACGACCCCGAGATCATGACCTGAGCAGAAATCAAGAGTCAGACGCCCAACCGACTGAGCCACCCAGGTGCCCCAGGCCTTGAGAAGTTTAAAGATGGATCATCTCCTCTGCTCCCCGCTCCCACCACTCTGGTTTCTTCAGGATTGTGTTGTATTTCCAATGCCCTCTCTATGGACGCCGAACACTGGCTTTTCCAGGTACAGCTCATGGGTCAGGGCACCCCCCTCCCAACCATGTGCCAGGCCCACCTATGCATCTTACAAACCTGGGCACAGCTAACCCTCACAGCTCCCCTATGAAACAGGGATTTCACAGGCTCAATTTCACAGATGAGAAACGCTCAGAGAAGAGTAATAGCATGTCCAAGGTCACTCAGCTGGTAAGAGAAGGAGCCAGGGTACAAACCCAGGTCTGTCCCATTCAGCATCAATGCCTTCAGCCACTGTCCTATTTAGCTGTGCATCCCGTACAAGGTAGAGGTACAGAACATTCTTCATATATATATATATATAATTTATTTATTTGAGAGAGAGCACAAGCGGGGTGAGGGGCAGAGGGAGAAGCAGACTCCCCACTGAGCAGGGAGCCCAATGCGGGGCTCGATCCCAGGACCCTGAGATCATGACCTGAGCTGAAGGCAGACACTTAACCATGACTGAGTCACCCAGGCGCCCAGTACAAAACATTCTAAACAGTTTCTGGCAAACAGACTACCACCACAACATCCAGAAGGAAAACATCAGCTACCATGATGGAGTCCTTGATTCCACTTCTAGGTCACGTGGGTCCTCTGGAAGCCTTTCCCAATAGGACCTCTGAGGGAGAGTCCACAAAACAGGGCCCAACAGACTGACAAGAGTAGCTAGCACATAGCAGCACCAGGCTCTGTACCAGATGATTTCCAAACGTTAACTTCCTTAAGCCCCCCGACAACCGTGAGAGAGGCACTGCTTTCACAGATGAGGAAACACATGTGTCTCCCTAAGTCACATGGCTGAGGAAAGTGCTGGTGCAGGGACCCCATCCTGAGCAACCTAGTTCTCCAGCACAGGTTCTCCCCAACTAGTGAGAGACCCAACATTCCCCCTGGCACCTCAGCTGCCCACCGAACCTCCGCACACACAGGCCAGTGGGGATGGTGTGAGTCACGTGTGGGTTCTTGGACTACCCAAGGTCCTCTGGCTCAAGAAGTGGTGACTCAGTGCAGCCGCTGGTCCAGGACTCCAGATTTCTCTTTGTCAAGCACACAGATCTGTATAGGCTAAATGTCTGTTTACCGAAGCAACACAAAGAAGTCAATGCAGGCAAACAAAATCTGTAGGAAACACATTGTTTCAGCAAGTCGCTGGAGTGGCAAACAATAGAAGGGAATAGAAGGGAGAGCCCAGGCAGAGATCTCTAAAGGAGAAATGGCCTTGCAGACCCTCTGCTTGGTCTGACAGCTGGGGGCAAGGGGTTGAAGAGCCTCTACGAGGTGAGGCCAGCGTCTGAGAGGCCATGGGCCTCCACGGCGCCTCTCTGAATGGCCAGCACCCCATAGGGCGTGGAGGATGTGGCCAGGGTGGGGCTTCCGGCCCACACTCCATCCCTCACGGTGGTGTTAACTGAGTCGGCGCCTCCCCAGGGTCCACAGTCCTATCAGACAGCCTGAGCTTAGAAAAGCGCCTATCTGCTATTCACCAAGTTCTAGGCGGGTCCTGTTATTATTATTAACAAAGATAAGATTACAACTAATAATAACACTCATGACATTTAAATGCATTTTGCCCTATCACTTCAGCCTTGCTCTCTGAGGGAGGGTAGAGTTCAAACTCCACATTTGTATTGCTCCAGAGGTCTAGCGTGCCAATTCGCCCAAACGCAGATGAAATTTCCAGAGCCTTCTTAAGAACCAAGTGATTTTTTCTCTGAACTAGTGTCCCAGGCACACTGCAGTCTGAGCTGCTAGAAGGAAAACGCCTCTGGTTTGGCTGACAAAAACCATACTTAACTCTCCACTCCATACCTCTCAGAAGAAACCTCTGAAAATCTCCTTGAGACCCCCATTCCCACTAATTCATGCCTTCCCCCGATGTTTGCAGGGCTTCTGTGAGCCAGGCTGGTGCTACAGAACCAGCAGTGGGCAGCTCACGGTCCTGCCGGGGAGGCAGACAACATGCAAAGCAAACCAACAAATGTACCATGATAAATGAATACGGGCAGTGATTAAGAATCAGTGGTCCACAGGGGCACCTGGGTGGCTCAGATGGTTAAGCGTCCGCCTTCAGCTCAGGTCATGATCCCAGGGTTCTGGGATCGAGTCCCACATCGGGCTCCCTGCTAGGCGGGGAGCCTGCTTCTCTCTCTGCCTCTGCCCCTCTTTCTCTCTCTCTCTCTGCCTCTCATGAATAAATAAATAAAACATTAAAAAAAAAAAAGAATCAGTGATCCACAAAGAAGCCCAGCTATCTAGGACAGCAAATGGGGCCTCCAGAGAAGGGGAGGTTGACGCCAAACTCTGAAGGTCAGTGAGGAACCCGAGGCAGGAAGGGCAGGGAGAGGAAGGAAGGGGTTCGAAGCAGTGAGACCAGCACCCAGGAAGGCACACTCAAGGAACAAAAAGGAAGGGAAATTGGTATGGGACACAGCAGGCAGAGCGGGTGGGGCAGGGCGAGCCCCGTCCCTACCAAAGGTCGACATCCCAGGCCTAGGGCTGGCCAGCCTCTTCCAAGATGGTTCCCGGGAAGAGGCTGGGAGAGCAGCAACCGTGATAGGGTTCAAGCCCCTGAAGTCTCAGAACAGGGCCCTGCCCACAAGGCCCCTGGATTCAGTGGGCCCTAGTGCTCTCACGACAGGGCCAACGCATGGGAATCCCTAGCCACGGGGTAGGGGCTGCGGGATGCTCTCAGGAAATCCCTTCCTTGGGGACTGGGGCCTCCGGACACCCACCTGTGCCCGTTCTTCCTGCTCACAGGAAGCAGGCCTCGACAATTGTCTATTGTTCTCGAGCAAGTCTCCCGCATTGTCAGAGAAGAGGCCACGCGCCACAGCGAGCATGGAGAAGGTGTCAGGTCTACAAACTTCCTGCGAAAAGTCCCTCTTTGTTTGGAAATGATGCCAGCTTGTTTCTGTGTTTCCATGAGAGAACAAACAGAAACTTGCCCGGAAGAGGGTGGAGGGAGGTAACATTAGGACCGAGGCCCCACTTCTGTCCTGAGGGGAGCCAGAACACCCTGTCCCTCTGGAGGATGGTCTCCTGGGTCCACAGAGGAGGGCACCCCTTTGTTACCAGCTCCAAGTCACCCAGGCTTGAGGCCAGCTGGGGCCCCGGCCTCTGCGGAAAATTGAAGAATCACACCTTCAGTGTCCACGCCTGGAGACAGATCCAGGACAGCATTCCACAGGGATCACAGAGACAGTGTGACCCATCCATCCCTCATCTCTCCTCCCTGTCCTGAGATGTTGACATGATGTCAATGACAGCCACTGCCACACAAGCCGATGACAACGGCACACACTCAGCATTTATCATGTGCCATGCCTTAGTGATTTAAATCTCAACAGCCCTATCATTATCCCCATTTCACAGATGAAAACACAGAGGCTCAGAGTAATTAACCAAGTCACCTGAGGTCACGTCCGAATTGGCAGAAGAACTAGGATTCAAGCCCAGGCCGCCTGGCCTTCTGACCATGAATTCAAACCTCCTCCCGGGCAACGAAAGCAGCAATAGGGCTGGGGCTAGCTCACTGATGGGGCCGCAGTAACTGAGGCAGGTCCTCAGACATCAGGACCCTCAACACAAGGGGTCTGCCTAGAGGTGGAGGGAAGCCAAGTTGTGCTTCTCCAATATTGAATTCCCTTCTTTGCAGAGAAAAATATCGCATCCAAAAACTAGAAAAGCACTCTGTTGGATTTTGTTTTGAAATAATCTAATTATTTCTACCTAATTAACACAAAGGTCGTTTGGAAGTTGACTTTGCTAATGCCATATTTCCATCTGTTGCTTCAGGAGTGGGTCGGAGAAAAACAACAAATAGAATTTCTCCATCTGGGAAGGCACATGGGAGTGTGGGCGAGGCCAGTGAGCAGGACGGGGGCAGAGTTAGCCCCTGCTACCTCTGCCTCACTCTTTGCCTCCTAGTGGTACACCTGAGACCCCAGAATCAGCGGGCTTCAGAGAGGACACTCACTTGGGAGTCAGCACAAACGAGGGCACCCTGTCCCCCTCTACCTCATGTCTGCAGACATTCGGTTGGCTTTTATCCATCTCCCCAGGGAACCCCGTTTCCTGCAAAGGCGAAGCTACATCTACGGTTTGGGACCTGGGGCTGGGGGGAGGGGGAATTCTGCTTTCCGATGCTCAAACAGCCTCCCTAGCCCCATGCCGCTGTCCGTGTAGAGGAGCCAAGGCAAAGGTCCCCATCAAAATCATACCTTTGAGAACATTCCCAGAGGCCATCTAATCTGACCTCTTTATTTCACGGAGGATAAAACTCAGGCCCCCACAAGTCGTTGCTGGACCTACTTGCTGTAGAACCCAAGTCAAGTGCATTTTCTCCCTATGCCATAAAGGCACCTTCTAAGGGCAGCAGGATGAATTTGTTTTGTTTTGTTTTTAAGATTTTATTTATTTATTTGACAAAGAGAGACACAGCGAGAGAGGGAACACTAGCAGGGGGAGTGGGAGAGGGAGAAGCAGGCTCTCTGCTGAGCAGGGAGCCCGATGCGGGGCTCGATCCCAGGTCCCTGGGACCATGACCTGAGCTGAAGGCAGATGCCTAACGACTGAGCCACCCAGGCGCCCCAGCAGGATGAATTTGAAGGCTTCTGCCAAACAGCAGCTGAAGGACCCTGGCCTAAGCCATCCCCCTTACCCTCACCTCCACTTCCGCCACCTCAATTTGTCAGTTATAAGTGCCAATCACGTGCCTGCTCGGATTAGGGATAGACACCTGACCCCAGAGTCCGGACAGGACAGATGAGCTCTCTGTCCCAGGGACTCCGAGAGCTGGTGGCGCTCAGCTGTGGGGACACGAGATCCATGGGATCACACGCCTGGGGAGCGGGGCTGCCGTGGGGGGCAGGTGCTAAATCAGCAAGCGACGCCTGAGATACAGAAAATCCCAGCCTTGGCTCCTTACTTTCTGGTCCCGTTTGACTGGTTTGGGCTCTGATGGGGATTCCCTCCTGAGACCGGACCGGCTGAAACAGAACTCACTCATTCCATCCTGGTGCATTAAAACCCAAGGGTGAGCTCAATGCGGTGAGCAGAGCAGAAAGGCAAGTTGAAAAGGGCACACATGATCCCTGTAGGTCAGAGTCACACCCCAAGCACAGCCGCTCTGGGGGAGTCACCAACAAGAGGCTCTGGAGCACGGACGTTGTACCTAGACCCGGACTAGAGAGGGGGTGGAAGTTTGAGAAATGCTGAAATGAGAGCAGTCTGCCACGGAAGAAAGAAAAAGGCTGGCTCGGGGTATGCAGGGTGTGGGTCCAGTCCCTTGCAGCCTGTGAAGCTATGTAGGGCCACGGGGTCTGCCTTCCGAACCACTCATTGCTCCTATCTTAAAACCTTCTATGGCTCCCTAGTGCTAAAGCCCTACTTCTTCACTGAGGTATCCAGGCCCTGGCTTGAGTTTCCATCCAACTCAACTCCTTCTTTTCCACCTGACACTAGCCTTCCCAGCAGCCTGAAGTTCCCTGAACAGCCTCGCTCTTTCAGACCACAGCTACAATGAGAGGGCACAAGGGCCATCCTTAGGTGACCTGGTCTAAGACTTTGCCTCTCGACTTACCACCATCCTCAATCCCTCAGTCAGAGAACAGCTCAGCCTCCAGCCCCTTGCCAGCCTGTGGGGAAGGTTGTCCTGCCCCAAGTGAGAATCCCTTGGCTGGCCAAGATGAGAAGGCCTGCAGCCAGCTTAGCCAGCAATTATGAACCTAGCCCCCAGACTGGTAAACTGGCAAGCGGGGCCCTCTAAACCAGAACTACATAATGAAACACATCTTCCCACCCCTACCCCAACCCCCCCCCCAAAAGTGGCCGAATCCAGGTCTCATGGGGAAGCGGCAGAAAAGGCCCTCTGGTTTCTCAATGAGCTGCCCAGTGAGAAAGCAGCCAGGCCTCGTTGGCTCCATCCAGAGCCACCCTCCTGGCTTCCCATCCCAGCCAAGGATTAGATAGCGTGTTCCCTTGGCCGACCCTACGGCTTTACTATTTAAACTTCCTTACCTTTAAAAACATACAAGTTATGGAAGGGAAGGAAAGCCCATTGGATGGCGGCTGAGCATTTGGGAAAGGCTCTCCCGGGTAAAAACAACCAGCATTGTTTCTAAAAGTAGGTTAAGTCCTCAGACTGCTCAAGCCCACAGCAGCCTCAAATAAACTTCCCTGAGACAATGGGTACAACTGTTTCGCCTCACAATGTCCTCCTAGGAGAAGCCAGGGGTGCCCTGACTCCAGATGGTCCCAGGGTCAGCTGGGCAGTGGGAGAGAACCTCTCCATTTTGGGGCCTAGAGAGGGAACCAAGGTGGCTCCGTCGCTGGGGCAGGGACCACTTAGACCCGGCCTGAGCAGCCTCAGAGGCCGCCTTAAATGAAAGGGACTAGCTGGTGGTTCTAGATTAGGACCAGCAAAACCCAGGGATTTCCCAGAGGATCCAGAATGCCTGGAAATACATACATTCCTTTCTAGAGGAGGGAGTCCTTACTTCTGTCACAGTGGAACCCAGCCACTCTGATGGTGGTTGAACCCAACGGCCTCAGTCAGCTCAGCCTGCCATAAAAAGACCACAGACTAGGGGGTGGGGGTGTTGCTTAAACAGCAGGAATTTATTTCTCACAGTTCTGGAGGCTGGCAATTCCCACATCCAGGTGCCAGCCAGCTTGGTTCCCTGGTGAGGGTCTCTTCCTGGCTTGCAAACAACTGTCTTCTCACTATGTCCTCACGTGGTAGAAAGAGAAAGCTCTGGTCTCTCTCCCTTCTTCTTGTAGGGACACTAATTTCATCACGGGGTCCTACTTACGTGACCTCATTTAAACCCAATCACTTCCCAAAGGCTCACTTCCTAGTATCATCCCTTTGGAGGTTAGGGCTTCAACATATGGATTTGGGAGGACACACACGTTCAGTCCATAACAACAACTTTGGATCACAATCCCTGCTCTGCTGCTCCCCTGTCTGGGAGCCTCAGCAAAGGCCTGCTCTATCCCGAGCCTCAACTTCTGCATCTGTAAAACAAGGCTGGTGATGTCTGGCTCACAGAGGAGTTAACAGGACGAAGGAAACTAAAGAACAGAAAGCAGGAAAGACAGAGCCTGGCACATGAGGAGGGTCCCCAAAATTACAGGCTAGAGGGGAGCACTTTGAGACCAAACATGCATGCCTGCTTCACCAGGAGAAGTCCTGGGGTGCCAGCAAGGAGGGTAAGATGGGTAAAGGCTGCTGTTTACCCGAAGAGGCAGCCGTGAGCCCCCGCTAACCCAATATGGAGTAGCACAACAGGAGGGGAGGCGTCTCAGTCTGCCTTCCCACCTAGACACTGAGCTCCCTAGGACAGGTCTGCGCCTTGCTCTTTGGACCCTAGGATCCCATACAGATTATTGTTTATGGTCAGTAAAAGCAACATTAATAGTTAAGTGCTTGGCAGGGGCTAGACCCTAGGCCAGAGGCATCCCATGCATCATCTCAATATAACCTCAATATTGTCCCCATTTTGCAGATGAACAAACTGAGCACAGAGTGGTTAAGGCAATTATTCAAGATCAGACAGCTATTAAGTGGTGGGCGGAAATTCAAACTCAGGTCATCTGACTCCCAAGAGGACCTCAGCGTCCACTCTTGGCCTCCACTCAACCATTGGCTGAATGCATATGGTTCTTCTGCTTAACTCTTTTCTTTCGGTCCTGCTCTATCTCCCCCCTCAAAAGCCCGAGCTATGAATATGACAACCTCTCCTAAACTGCCAGACAATCTCCGTGGTGGGCCTGGACCTGGCTCACACCCGCACAGGCCAATTGTGAGCATCTTTTCCCATCTCCCTGTCGAGTGAGGTCAGGTTGGTAGCTTGAACTAGGCCACAGAGGGAATAATGACACCACGGAAATGGGCAAATGCTATAAATCAGGACATTTTTATTTCTAGAAAGCTGCTGTTAAATGTCTGACACACCAATGGCCTCACAGCTACTACACATGTGGTCGAGCTCTGGCCTCTCACTCAAGAGCAGACGCAAACCTGAAGTCCCTCTGTCTGTCTGATCAGGTGTGGAGTTCCAAAGCCCAGCTGCAAAAACTGAAGATCGAAGAGGCCCAACACACCATGGCTGCTCAGGGCGCCCCTGGCCATGAGGAGGAGCGAGCGGGCACTATTAGTAGCTGACTGTTGTTTTAGTCCACCCAAGGCCCCCCTGTTGGCTAAAAAACTGTCCCGCCCCCCACTTGCTATGCTACATGGCCAACCACTGCCCGGCCACCTGCAGAGGACTCCTAGAACCCCAAACCATGTTCACAGGGACCAAATCCAGGTATGGACACAAAACCCAAGCGAAGCTGATCAGCATGCTTTAATGAAGATTGATAATGGGTGTTGGGATGGGGCGGGGGGGGGTCCTTTCTTTGGGGAATGGGGGCATAGTGGCAAATCTTTTATTTATTTTTTTAAAGGTTTTATTTATTTATTTGACAGAGAGAGACACAGTGAGAGAGGGAACACAAGCAGGGAGAGTGGGAGAGGGAGAAGCAGGCTTCCCGCCGAGCAGGGAGCCCAACGCAGGGCTCGATCCCAGGACCCTGGGATCATGACCTGAGCCAAAGGCAGCCGTTCAACAACTGAGCCACCCAGGTGCCCCCATAGTGGCAAATCTTAAGGAACATACAGCAGCGGGCTATCTTTTCCATGATGGGGAAAGAGATAAGCCATCGCAGCAAAGAAAGAGGCCAACCGTCAGAGAGAAGCAGCGCCCATACAGAGCTTTAGAAGACGGGAGACAGGAAACAGAGAGAAACAATCACCAGATGACAGAACTTGAACCCCCTCTGGGACTCAACTTCCCAGACACATGTGTCAACAAATTCCCTGGGGTGGGTTGGTTGGTTGGTTGTTCGTTGGTTGGTTTTGCTTAAGCTAGTTGGAGTTGAGCTTCTGTCACTTGTAACAGAAAGAGATGGATCTAACCTCAGTCATCATGCTGAAATTCAGAAGATCCAAGCTGCGCCGTGACACAGAAACAAGCTGAAAGCACCAATGGAGAGCACTCAAGGTGGCCCACAAGCAGCGGAGTTTGATTTAAAAAGAAAAAGAAAAAGACCCTCCTGGAGCATGTCACATTTGAGAAAAGCAATGCTATGAGTCTCTTTCCGATGAGCTGCCCACCATCTCTCTCAGACTGAGTGTTATGAACAAAGAAAAGATCTACAATTAGCTATCAATGAGGTTTTAATACTCGGGAGAAGAAGGGGTAGAGAAAGGAACAAGAATTGAAGACTGGAGAAAAAGTGCTAAGAGCATTATGGAAAAGACAACTTCCTCTTCAGCCAAGGGCTCAGACTTTTAGCCAGAAAAGTTTAAGAATCTCCTTTTCCTGTTTCCCAAACTGATGGATCTGTAGAACAGTATTCTAGGAGATGCCAAGAGATGGTCCACAAAAATAACACAGCAACAACAAGCTCAAATAATTTTGGAATACCAGATTGATACAGTGAAAAAGAATATTTTATTCCTCGGGCGCCTGGGTGGCTCAGTTGGTTAAGCGACTGCCTTCGGCTCAGGTCATGATCCTGGAGTCCCGGGATCGAGTCCCACATCGGGCTTCCTGCTCAGCAGGGAGTCTGCTTCTCCCTCTGACCCTCCCTCCTCTCATGTGCTCTCTCTCATTCTCTCTCTCAAATAAATAAATAAAATATTTTTTAAAAAAAAAGAATATTTTATTCCTCTGCAGGACTTGTCAGAGCCTTTGATATAAGAATGTGCATTGGGAATATCCAAAACGATATAGTAAGTGGTATTTCCCAAATACTTAACCATAGAACCCTAATTCTCAGGTATGCTCATTAACATTTCCTGCAGAGCTGTTTCATGGAACATTTATAAAGTGTAGATCTACTCAAAATTCTGTATTTACAGATGAAGAAAGCAATGCTCGGGAAAATGCAGTTACTTGCTAAAGATCACAAAGCAAGCAGATCAGTTGTATAGCTTGAGTAAGAACCCTGGTTCCTTGACTCCCTGTCCAGTTTCCTTGGAAGTTCCATCTCATTATAATGACTCCAAAAGAATTTAAATCAGGCATCTCTTGGTCATTTCCTGAAGCCAAGGCAGAGTAACATTAAAATGAAAGGTTAAGACACGTATATAATCTTCAGATGGTAGAGAACCTAATTTGGCTCTGACTTCACAAATTCACACCTCGGTTGCTGTCAGGAATACAACTCATGCTTCCGAATTCCAACAGACAACTTCAGCCCTACTTCCTGGTGGGGTCTGATCAGCTGCCAAGTGCCTCCGTGTGTGGGGGGGAATATCAGTCACACATATATGTTTGACAACACAAACTAGGTATAGTACAAATGTCAGAGTGAGTTACAGAATTAAAGTGAGTTTCTGGGAATAAAATGTAAATATGTCAAAGGCAGCTTCAGAACAGAATTCATACCAACATATCATTGGATCAGTTTTAACTTCATTGCCTAAAATGATGGTATTTCTAGTTTTTGAAGCAGATGGCCAAAAAAGATTTTTAAAGATTCATAATCAGAATCATAAAGATTCTGGGGCGCCTGGGTGGCTCAGTCGGTTAAGCATCTGCCTTCAGCTCAGGTCCTGGGATCAAGCCCCACATCTGGCTCCTTGCTCAGCGGGGAACCCGCTTCTCCCTCTCCCTCTACCTGCTACTCCACCTGCTTGTGCGCTCGCTCACTCGCTCTCTCTCTGCCAAATAAATAAACAAAAATTCTTTTAAAAAAAAACTGATCTCAAGAGAATGTTGTATCATATTATATGCTCAAGAGAGGAGGCCAATGCCCCTTCTAGGCCCATGTTCTAGAACTGTGCTACCCAGTATAATAGCCACTATATGAATTCAAATCTTAATTAAAATTTAACTAAATGAATAATTCCATTCCTCAGTAGGACTAGCTACATTTCAATAGCCACATAGGGCTAGCAGCTAGTGTAGTATTGGACAGACATAGAGAACATTTCCATCAGTGCAAGAGGGTCTATCCGACAGGGGCTCCAAACTCTCTGACTCACCTCCCGGGTCACAGCTGATTGGCCAGACCAGGCCACCTGACCCGACAGCAGCCAATGGACAGCCAGAGTCTCCACAGCATTACCTAAATTGAGGACTTTGCCCGATGGAAAGGCAGTGACTAACTCACCAACCAAACTCTCTTTGGGGAGTGTGAGCTCTGCAGAGTTAGTGGTTAGTGGGAACCTGAGACACACAATAGCAGAAGTTATGAAGCAGAGATGGAAGTCCCGAGTGGACAGAGTCATGTTGAAAGAGGGAGCATGGGGAGCCTGCCTGGCCCTTTGGGTGGGAGAGAACTCAGGCATCCTCTGTACTGTTTCTCAGAGTTCCCAGTGGGGTGGAGAGTGAGCTGCCCAAAATGGTGACTTGCTTGATGACATGCCTTTTATTGGCTTGCTTCCTTCCTTTTCCTCATTTCTCCACTCCCCGTGTTTCCTGGGGCCACCCCCCAAATAAACCACTCACCTTCAAATCACTGCCTCAGAATCTACCCCTGGGGGAACCCAAACTAAAACAGATAAAGTAAAGAGTGAGTCTTTGTTCCTTGCCACCTAAAGGCCAAGCACATACTGGCTCTGATCAATTCGGGAGACTAGACCACAACAAAAGATAATCAATGTTCATAATATCACCAGTGAAAATGGAAAATGCCACGGCTCTTTGGGAAACAGCTTGGAAGTTTCTTATAAAGTTAAACATACACTTACCATATGACCCAGCAATCCCCCTCCTAGATATTTACCCAAGGGAAATAAAAACTTATGTTCACACAAAAAGCTGTTCATGGATGTTTATAGTGGCTTTATTCATAATCGCCAAAAATTGGAAACAATCCAAACGTCCTTCAACTGGGGAACAGATAAACAAACAATGGAATAATACTCAGAAATACAAGGGAACTGAAATACATAGCAACACGATGACTCCAAATGCATATATGCCAAGTGAAAGAAGACAGACTTGGAAGGCTACATTCCATGTGATTCCATTAAATGACATTCTTATAAAGACAAGACATAGGGGCAGAAAACAAGTCAGTGGTTGCCAGGGGCTGGGGGTGGGTAAGGAGGTGACCAGAAAGGAGTCTGGGGCAGTTTCAGTGGGTAAGAAAAAATGTTCTTGATTGTGGGAGCAGTTACACGACTGCTTACGTTTGTTCAAATGTGCAGAGTCGTGCACTTTAAAGGGGCGAATTTTACTGTATGTAAATTACATTCTAATGAAATTAGTGGGGAAAATAAGACAATGAAGGTGATACTCTCCACAAGGGCCCCAAACACGCACTGGGAATGGCTGTACCACAGCCCAGCTTCTAGGTGGCCCAGGCACCATGTAAATCAAGACTCACGCACAAGCTGGTGCGACAGCCCATCCCATCTATAACATCCTTTCCAGAGGACTCAGCTACTTCGCCCCAAAGCTCTTGAGATATGACATCCTCTCTGGTTTACCAGTAAACCCAGAGGAGTTCTATCAGATCTGGGGAGCTGGGGGAGAGGACATCCTCTTGCCCATTTCTGAATCACCAGCCTACCAAGTGGAGAATATTGACCAAAGTTTCCATTCGAGAAATTAGAAACAACTTTCAAACACTCTGACCAGAGAACCCAGTGAGACAGCAGGGGGCTGTGATTGGAGTGATTCCAGGTTCAGTTTCATCTTCCTATAAAACAGGTCATTTGGCCAAGATGACCTTTCAGAGCCCCTTCCCCTGGCCCCAAACTCAAGCACTGTACGATTCTGAAAGCATTTTTCAAGGGCACTTAGAATTAAGAGAGTGCCATTGAAAGGGGAGACGGTCACCAGCCCAGCAGGCTCATGTGTGGCTCATCTTCTCCAGCTGGGGTTTGGTTTGGTCAAAAGGCAAGAGTCAGAGGAGGCACGCAAGCCCCGTTGACAAAGACGTAATATTTTCCATTAGGTGTCACAGCATTCATTCTGTGCTTTCTCCTTTTCCCCAGGGGACTCCCAGAAATGGTCCATGCGAGT
Source organism: Zalophus californianus (assembly GCF_009762305.2). Lineage (NCBI taxonomy): Eukaryota > Metazoa > Chordata > Mammalia > Carnivora > Otariidae > Zalophus > Zalophus californianus. Next base: position 76,674,076 of record NC_045609.1, on the reverse strand, counting down.
ATCTGAAAATGTGTGCCCTGTGAAAAAGCACACACGCCACACAGGCACATATCCCTGGGGCAAAGAACCACCAAGAGCCAGAATGCAAAACAGCCTCCGGGCCTTCCTCCCCCAGGCAAAGCTCCAGAAGTTGTATCCGGGAGATGCTGCATTTTTCCAGAATTGTGTCATTATTCACAGAGAAGTTCACTCTCAGGTCTCAAATCCAGCCTGGAGTTGGGCTGGGCTGCCCAGAGCCACAGTGAAGAGAGAACTGGCCACTTGCACCGTTTTTATGGTGAGCTCTGACCTCCGGATGAGCTGGGTGTGTGCAGGGGATGGAGCCCAGGCTGCCGGTCCAGGCTTGGAGAGGCCATGCCTTCTGCCCTCCGCGCACAACAGGGACCGGGCCATGCAGGGCTTCAACTCAGGCAACTGGGTACATACAATAGAGCAGCTGACTGAGGACTCCCGGCTTCTGTTTAAAAGGGTGACAAGGGGGCAGGCTTGTCCCTCTTCTCCATACGCCTCTCATGAGCATAGTTCAGAGAGCTCAGGAGACCACTGAGCCTGGAGAAGTAGACATCAGTTACCTGAGATGACTGATTTTCTGAAGCAATGCTGAATCTGAGATAGCTCATGGCTGCTACAATCCCTCCCATGCTTTTCCTTGGAATTTAGGGATTCCATCAAGGGCCGATGTACTCTCTCTACAGCTGAGGTCTCCTACTGAGCTCAGAGGGCACTGGGTGCTGTGGACACCACTGTGTCATCCCTGGGCTGTCACCGCTGAAGCACCTCTAGGCTCAGCACTCCCTCACCGGCAGGTTAGGACAACCAGGCTTTGCAGCAAGCCAGCAGCAACGAGGGACAGAGTCAAGGAAAGGCAGGCCAACATCCCCTACCCAGTATGGGGCAGGGCTTTGCAGTTGACACTGACCTTGACCCTTGCCCTCCACTGTCAGTCACTTTCCCTAAGCATTCCTGGCCTTGGGGACACTTGATTTACTGGCCCCAGGGAAGGAGGATGACTTGCATGATAAATAAATCTAGGCAAGCTCCAAGGTTCAAACTTTCAACCATGGCCTCATCTCAATTTGTTCAGGGAAGAGATATGCTATTTATTGGGGTCTCTAAGACCCCATAAACATAAGGTAAAACCCACCAAAGGACCCCCAAACCCCTCACTGACACCCCCCTAATTAGGAACTCACAACTAAAAGCAAATTCAGGGGCACCTGGGTGGCTCCGTCAGTTAAGCATCCGACTCCTGATTTTTGGCTCAGGTCATGATCTCAGAGCTGTGAGATCGAGCCCTGTGTTGGGCTCTGCACTCAGTGTGGAGTCTGCTGGAGATGCTCTCTCTCTCTCTCTCTCCCTCTGCCCCTCCCCCTGCTTGCGTGCTTGCCAAATAAAGAAATAAAATCTTTTTTAAAAAATAAAAGCAAGTTCAGGAAGGTCACAATTCCATCTCTTAATAGTATCACCTTTGGGGCGCCTGGGTGGCTCAGTCGTTGGGCGTCTGCCTTTGGCTCGGGTCGTGATCCCAGAACCCTGGGATTGAGCTCCCAGCTCGGCAGGAAGCCTGTTTCTCCCTCTCCCACTCCCCCTGTTTGTGTTCCCTCTCTCACTCTCTCTCTCTCTCTCTGTCAAATAAATAAATAAAATCTTTGAAAAAAAAAGTGTCACCTTTGCCTGTAAGACAGGAGAAAAATAGAAATGTGGAGTATACTACAGGAACAGGGGAAGGTGGCTTTATGAGAAAGATGAAGACCAGAAGGAGGGCACTATTTGCCCAAGGTCGTGCTGCTACTTGGGGTAGAACTGAACCCATATTCAGGCCTCAAGTTCTTGGTCTAGTGCCCTTCCCCTGCCCTGCCAGTGTAGCCCCCTGCACCAGGTCTCCGTGTTGCGGAGGCTGGAGGAGCCACATGTCCCAGGGAGAGACATTTCTAGAGCCTCCCTACTCCCTGGACCCAGGAAAGGGCTATGCTCCTGCTCACTGAGATCCAGCCAAGCTCCTCCTGGGAACTTCACCATTAACTGCCCTTCAGTTTCCAAAAGGGGAAACAGCAGGGCAGCTCTCTGCCCATGGCAGGCCTGGGCTGCTGGGGGTCAGAGCATGGTGATCCATCAGCTGCCCATGTCACCAGAACCAGAGGCCGGAGCTGCTGGGCTCCCCTCCACGGCAACCTGATGTTTCCCTTCTGCACACCTGTCTCCAGAGCAGCTCACTCGCACATACCTGCTCCTGGCAGGACCTCACACCCAGCAGACCAATGGCAAGAGGAATCCCCAGGGAGAGTGCTTGCTGCCCTCCAAGTCATATACCTTATTTCAGTTACCTGGGCCTGGGATGAGCTCGGCGCACCAGATGTAGCAATATCTCCAGGCAGTGAGGGTGGGAGGAGAAGAAGAAAACAAAGCTCCCTCGTGGGAGAGCTGAGGGTGCACAGGACAGAGAAGCACGTGCAAGTTCAAGACAACCAAGATCTAAGCCAGTGGCTTTCAATGCTGGGACATGTGGCGGTGTCTGGAGACATTTTTGGTTATCATGATGGGGGTGCTCCTGGCATCTACTGGCATCGAGGGATGCTGTTCAACTTCTCTAGTGCCCAGGACAGCCCCCCATGACAAAGGACTATCCAGCCACAAACGTCAGTGGGGTCGAGGCTGGCAAACCCTGCTTCGGGCACATACCTTCTGGAAGAAGTTTTTCCTTTTATTTCCTTTCCCCCAGACCCTTTCATCATGGCTCCATCAGATAACAAGGGAATAACAAGGGAATCTGACAATTACAACTTCAGATAAATGCTCACAGCCTATCAGAGTGGGAGCTCTGCCTTTTCATCTGTTACAATGACCATTCCTAACCGGGCTGCAGAAAGGAAGGCCGCCTTTTGGGAAAATAACTCCGAGTAAAGACAGGCTAAAGAGGAAGTTCTGAGTGTGTTCTTAAAAAGTTTAAGCATCAAAGAAAGGCTTCGGTGAGGCCATAAACACCAACTTGGGCTGCCTTTGTGATTAAATAAGAAGCACTCTTACCGGGTCTTTTGGATATAGTCTGCTTTTTGTTTTAATGTGGTTTTAATCAGGGAATCGTGGCTCTTTGTTCCTTCAGGAAATTCTGTCAAATGTTTCGCATTCCTCATAGAGAACTACTGTCCATGTGAGTTAAGATCCCAAGTTCTACATTTTGGGGTGAGCCACATTTTCTCGTTGTTTCTTAATGTCGACATGAGAAAGAAAAAAAACACGCAGGGAGGAAAGAATGCAAATGTTCGTCATTGAAAACACACACAAAGCCAGAAACATCTCCCTAGTGCACAAGGTCAAGAATATCTGGGTAAATCCGCTTCATGTTTTGCAGGCGTGCTAATGGGTCATGAGAAATGCTGGGGCAAAGGCCCTTGACAGGAGCACAGGGAGACGCCTAAAAATAAACATTTCACCCAAAGGAGGCTTATCTGTTAGAACTACATCATTCTCAGCACAACTGAGAAGCAGAGACTCTGACATCGGAGCGTGAAAAACATCAATGCACTATTACCAATTCCCTATACTTAGACTGAAAGGAGATGAAGTCGGCCGCAACTAAGGCACCCCCTTCAAGGCTCACTCCAGATCTTCCCTGTAGCTCTTCCCCAGTTTCTGAGATGCTGATTTGGAAAAGTGAGGCCTCTCCTCATCCCTTCCCAGAAGTGGAGAAGTCCAGTAGCAAGTTTGGTGGAGTCTACACCTCCTACAAATGGGTTCAAACCCCACTTCTATGTTAGCAGCTTTGGGACCTGGAGCAAGTTATTTCATTTCCCTGAGCCTCCCAGCTTCTTCATCTGTGACACAGAGGTGGGAATGAGAACTAAAAATGAGCATTTACAGGGTCAGGGTTCAGTGCAGAAGAGACCCTTGCTCAATGCACGGTGAGCATGGGCTGATTCAAGGAGACACCTTTCCAGCAATGATCACAGCCCAGAGGTCTGGGCACAGTGCTCTGAGGGGCAGATCTGCCTCCAAAGAGCCTGTATGAAGCCCATCAGGCTCTTCCCAGATTCAGCTTTCTTATCGACTCCATGAGCCCCTATATCCAGCATTGTCAGGCATGTGGGAAGGCAGAGATTCCATTTGTAGGAGCAAACCTTGATGAAGCGTTCTGGAAGGCAGTTAGGTAGCACTTATCAACACACCCTTCACCATCCAGCCCACTTCTGGGCACCTGGGCTATCCCTGCCTATGTGCTTAAAGAGTTATGAAAATACCAATGAGGCAAACATAGCAGCTAACCTTCACTGAGCACCTAAAAAGTCCTAAGTATTTTACATGTAATTTATGTCTGTACACTTCCTACACGATACATCTGGTATATGCTACATGTGATATTTCTTTGATATATGTATTAGGTCACTTAGCTTTACAAGGTGGGTATTACTATCATCTCCATCTTACAGAAAAGAAAGTTGAGACATGAAGACATTAGTTATCTGCCCCAGGTCAAGGGTCAGCAAATGTTTTCTGTAAAAGGCCAGATGGTAAATATTTTAGGTGGGCCAGATGGTCTCTGTCACAACTACTCAACTGTGCTATTGTAGCATGAAAACAGCCCCAGACAATAGGTAAACAAATGTGCGTGGCTGTGTTCCAACAAAACTTTATTTATGGACACTGAACTTGGAATCTCATGTGATTTCCATATATCAAGAAATATTATTTACTGATTTTTTTGATCATTTAAAAATAAGAAAATCATTCTTGGCTTGCAGGCCATATAAAAAATAAGAAGGGGGTGCATTTGGCCCGAGGGCTGTAGTTTGCCAACCCCTTGCCCTCGGTCATTTCCCCAGTCTGCGAAGTCCCGTGTCAAAGTCAGGCAGTCTAGCTCCAGAAGGCACTTGCGTGATCTCACGCTATCGTGACCTCTTTTAATAGCAAAAAGGAAGAGTAGGCAAATGGCTTGATAAATTATGCATTCATATTATGGGATGCTCTGCAACATTAAAAAGTCATACACATACATACTGACCAGAGCAGATCTAGGCACGGTAAGCAAAAAAAGCAAGTTGTCCCTTAATACATACATCATGACCCAGTGTATTAAATTAAAACTAAGTATGAACATGTGTATGTGTACATATATACACACGTGTTCACAGGCACATAAACAGTGAACATAAAATAAAGATCTAAAAAGAACAGGGGGTGCCTGGGTGGCTCAGTCAGTTAAGCGTCTGCCTTCAGCTCAGGTCATGATCCCATGGTCCTGGGATCGAGCCCCACATCAGGCTCCCTGCTCAGCGGGAAGCCTGCTTCTCTCTCTCCCTCTGCTCTCCTGCTTCTCTGTTTCTCTCTCTCAAATAAATAAATAAAATCTTAAATAGATAGATAGATAGATAGATAGATAGATAGATAGATAGATAGATGATAGATAGAACAGGAAGCATAAGCAGCCAGGAAGGAGGTAAAGTAGAGCTTTCTTGTGTACATACGCTGGTCCATACACATTTTGAACCTTTTACATCCCAAATACATCCTTCTATTACTTACGTAATAGAAGAAAAAAACTGAGGTGTTAGTTACAAGGCATCACTTGCCAACATACGTTGAGCTCTCTGAGCAGTTTCCATGAACCCGGTCTAAACAAAAGCTGGTTAAATTAATTACAGCAGGACAAAGACATTATTTCTAGAGGGAAAAACAAACAAGCAAACAAAGGTGGCCTAAAGGACAGTAAGTAAACACATCTAGGTCTCTCTTTGACTATCAACAGTGATTTTCTTTTTAATTGCGTCTGTGTATAACCTAAACTTCTCTAGACACCATTAACCTTCAAACCAAGGACGTCAGTTGTTAAACAAAGGCTTCAAGGTTTTCATCTGGTGTGTGATATTCCAGGCATAGTATGTTGCTGCATAAACTTTAATTTATGAAGTTATTTTGGTTTGCTCCACTGGCATGAGCGCAGCTGAAGGGGCAGTCATCGACTGGGAAAATGAGATCTCCCTCAGTGCCAATTTTTAAATCCAGCCTCCAGGTCATCTTATTTTTTTGGATGCTTCCCACAGTCACATTTTTTGTTTGTTTGTTTTACATGAAAGAGTACATTCCCTTTCCTCAAGCCAGGTTTACCATTTTCCATTACTTTTTATTAAAAACGCATCTTATTCAATGGAATGTTCTCGGAGTTTCCGCCTTGCATTGGCCTGGGGAAGAGAGCCCTGGAGTAAAGGTCTCCGGATGGTCACACAGACCCTGCACTCCAGGCTGCCTCCATGCACCATATAATCACACCTGCAGAAAATAAGAGGGTCCGAAATCCCATCTCTGACCCCAGGACCCCACTCATTCTCAGATCTGGAGCAAACCCCAGTGGGTCTCTCTGTGCCCATTAAAACAGCAGGTGGCTGGAGCAGAGCCTGAAGATGCTAAAACGCAAATCTGAGGAGAAGGTCCTTCTCAGGTGGCATTCCCATCAGAGCTGTGAGGGCCTTTTGTTGACCAAACAATGAATGATTTCAATCCCAAGCAACACCTGGCTTGGAGGGTACAGGAGGGAGCTTTAAACTTCAACTACACATGCCACACTAATCCCAAATTCATGACAGAACTGCATGCACTCCCCAAACTGGCAAGACAAAGATATCCTAGCCAGGGTTTGAATGAAGCCATCTTGTTGTGGCCTCCAGCCGCCGTATCTTCGATGTGACCATAACTGATATCTTCAGTTGCTTAATTTGTGATGGAACACACATAGACAGGGCAATTCTAATCCTTTGCTTTTGTTATGCTATCAATATTATGTTTTCCAAATGCTCCCAGCCACATGAGGAACAAAAAATAAACTAACACAATTTAGTTTATATACATTTTTGTGATTTAAAAAAATAGCATGAGGGGCGCCTGGGTGGCTCAGTTGGTTAAGTGTCTGCCTTCAGCTCAGGTCATGATCTCGGGATCCTGGGATCAAGCCTCACATCAAGCTACTCACTCAACCAGAAGTCTGCTTGAGGATTCTCTCTCTCCCCCTCTGTCCCCGCCCCCAACTCATGCTCTCTCTCTCTCAAATAAATAAAGTCTAAAAAATAAATAAATAACATGAGATCTACCCTCCTAATTTTTTTAAGTGTATAGCCCAGTACTATTAAATAGGCACAGTGTTAGAAAGATATTTCTAGAACTTTGTCATCTTGCATAACTGAAATTTTATTCCAGTTGAATACCAACTCTTCTTTTCCCTTTTCCTCCCAGCCCCTAGTAACTACCAGTCTCCTTCCTGTTTCTATGAATTTGACTACTTTAGATTCCTCATATAAGTGAAATCATGCTGTGTTTATTCTTCTGTGACTGGCTTATTTCACTTAGCATAATGTCCTCAAAATCTATCTAGGCTGTTACATGTGGCAGGATTTCTTTCTTTTTTAAGGCTGAATAATATTCCATTGTATGTATATATGACATTTTCCTTTTTTAATGATTTTATTCATTCATTTATTTATTTGAGAGAGAGAGAAAGAGTAGGAGAGGCGCAGAGGGAGAGGGACAAGCAGACTCTGTGCTGAGCTTGGAGTCCAACACAGGGCTTGATCTCAGGACTCTGAGAGCATGACCTGAGCTGAAATCAAGAGTCAGACACTTAACTGACTGGGTCACAAGGCACCCCTGTATATATGATGTTTTCTTAATCTATTCATCCTTTGAAGAACATTTAGGTTGCTTCCATCTCTTGACTATTGGGAATAACAATGCAATGAACATGGGAGTACAAATAACTCTTCAAGATCCTGATTTCAATTCTTTTGGATAAATACCCAGAAGTGGGATTGCTAGATCATAGGGTGATTCCAATTTTAATTTTTTGAAGAATTTTCCATAATGGCTACACTATTTTACATTCCTACCAACAATGCACAAGAGTTCCAATTTCTCCACATTCTTGCCAACAATTGTTATTTTTTGTTTTTGATAATGGCCATCCCAACAGGTATAAAGTGACATAGCATTGTGGTTTTGATTTGCATTTCAAAATCCTGATGATTAGTGATGTTGAGCATCTTTCCATGTACCTATTGTCCATCTGTATGTCTTTCTTTGGAGAAATGTCTATTCAAGTCCTTTGTTTTTTAAATGAGGTTATTTGATTTTTTTCCTATTGAGTTACAGGAGTTCCTTCTATATTTTGGATATTAACCCCTTATCAGATACGCAGCTTGCAAATATACAGATTATAGGAGTGCCTTATGGCCTACTGGAACATAAAATTTTCAGAGAGCTACAAGATAATACCTGTGGCAATCTGGCCCAATATCTGTTAAAAATAAAGTTTTATTGACACACAGCCAGGCCATTTGTTTAGGTATAGGCTATGGCTCCTTTCAACCTGCAATGGTTGAGTTTAGCAATTGCAACAGAGACCACACAGCCCATTAAGCTAAAATATTTACTACCTACTCTTTATAGAAAGTTTGCTAAACCCTGGATTATTGGATCAAGGCTTAAAAGCATATGTCTGTTTTGGCCCCAATCAAGATGTGACAGGAAGGATGATTCTGGGTCAGATTATTCTCATTTAAACATTATGATTTTTGAGGCACCTGGGTGGCTCAGTCAGTTAAGCATCTGCCTTCGGCTCAGGTCATGATCCCAGGGTCCTGGGATCGAGCCCCGCATCGGGCTCCCTGCTCAGCGGGAAGCCTGCTTCTCCCTCTCCCACTCCCCCTGCTTGTGTTCCCTCTCTTGCTGTGTCTCTCTCTGTCAAATAAATAAATAAAATCTTTAAAAAATATATATGATTTTTGTCACTGAAGACAACTTTAAAATCCAAGCTCCTACCACCTGGGCATGTAAGTTACCATCGAGTCTTTGGTCGTACCAGGAGGTGTATTCTTACACGGTTGAGGTGGACAATTGTGGCTTTCACTTACCTGGCACTCCTTCTCTAACAGCCCTTCTGCATGGCCCACATCATCCTTCCTTCCCTCCAACTCCAGCCACCACACAGGCAAGTGATCTGGTGTCACCAAAAAGAGTCTCTTCCAAGGCATTCCTGCTGCTTTTCAGAAAAGAGCCTCTCTTTGCACTGAAGTTGCATAGGGAGTGGCTATGAGACTTCCCGAATGGCCAAGAAAGAAGCAGAGAAGAGACCAACAGAGCTGAGAGACAGGGACAGAAAAACCCCAGGATGTCATTTGACTCTTTGGATCCAGAAATCCAGGAATACCCCTAGATTCCCAGATACATTTGCATTTCTGTCACTCATGACCACAGGATTTCTGAGTACGACAATTGTAATCTTTGCATTTTGGACTCCCTGTAAGAGTTCATGTGTTAGGGGCGCCTGGGCGGCTCAGTCGGTCGCTCGGCAGGAGGCCTGCTTCTCCCTCTCCCACTCCCCCTGCTTGTGTTCCCTCTCTCGCTGTGTCTCTCTGTCAAATAAATAAATAAAATCTTAAAAAAAAAAGAGTTTCTATGTTTCTACATTATCTTAATAATTTTCATCTTTTTTTGAACAAGACATTGTGCCTTTATTTTTTTTTAAAGATTTTATTTATAAAGACGCTTAACCCACTGACCCACCCAGGCACCCCAATAATTTTCACCTTTAATGGGTACATAACCCATTACATAGGACAAACCCCTCCGTGGCCACCCAGCCTACTGACACCAGTGCAGAGCTCCCTGGGTGCCATAATACTGACTGATTCAGCAAACCTTCCATGTGACAGACACAACTGAGTGCCAGGATGCCATGGGCGGTCCTTGTTACACCCGAGATCATCTCTAGCTCACCACCTGCCCACCTCACTGACAAGCCCAGGTTTCACCAGCCGGGTACCAACGTTCAATGACGAGTACCTTCCCAGTGCCGATGACACACATCTCCAGGGTGTTTAGCTATGGAAGACCTATGCCATTTCTCTACCTGTCTAGACCTCATCCCTCAACGCCAAGACACTATGCTGTCAGGCTCCCCACCCGGCAGTAAAACTGTTCCACTTCGTGCTCAACTGTTGGTCTCTTAGTCTTCATTTTCTCTTTAACAGATTGTAAGTTACTTGTGCTATTTTTGCAGGTTGTTCCCGCAAGGCAGCAAGTTCCAGATCAAGGCAGCTACCATGTCTGCCCAGCCACCCCGATCACCCCAGTGCCTGGGACCAGAGCAGGGTTCAGTAGCTGTTTGTTGGGAGGGTGGGTGAATGGATGCATATACCCTATGTGCCGGCCATACTGTCATTTCTCACAATCATATATAACACTGCCTCTTTCTACAGCTATACCAGCTCCATTCTGGCAAAAGATGTTCCCAGTGAAGTTTATGGTCAACAGGGTGGGACAAAGTTTGAAGAAAGACACGTATTAGGAAAATCTACTTGAACATTCTGGCAAAGCCTCATTGAACCTGTCAGTTGCTGACAGGGCTGGGAAGAGAGTGCGCTGGAGGCCATCTGTCACATGTCCCTGCCATGGAGGTGGCTCAGTGTCACTCCTCCCTCTTGCCCCTAGGAAACACCAGCCCTTGTGACCACACAAGGGCCACAGAGCCATTCTCTCGAGTTGGCATGGCTTATCCCAGGTTACTGATGCCTTCTGCTCTCCTCCATTCAGTTCTCACAGACGCCCTGGAGAGAGGTGGTGGTACCATCCCCATTGTACAGACGAGGAAGCCGAGGCTAAAAGTGGAGATCTATTTGCTTTTAGGTCACTCCACTTAGGAAGTATTAAATTAAATGAGGAGGCCATTAGATTGAGTGGCAGCCTAGTAAGCACACCAAAACCCAAGTCTGGAAATGCCTCAAGGTTATGAAAAGAAAATGCTAAGGACAACCGATCATAAACAGCCAACTAGGCTTTTAGCTGTAGCCAATCAAATGATTGTCTCCCGGTGTTTCTGCACCTTTTCCGTGGGAATCTTTCCCCTGCTCCTTACAGAGGATCACTCCCGACCACTTCCCATCTGGCACTGCCGGACTTGAATCGATTTTCAAATAAACTTAAAATCTGTCAGATGCCTCAGTTTCTCTTTTTAACAGAAGTGACTAGAGCTTACATTTTTTTCAATCCCCAAACCCCACTCTTGCAATCAACCATGGTCAAGGATGGACTCAGTAGCCCCAGCAAAGCACGGAGAGGCCTGGCACCATCCCACCCCCTCTGACCTCAGGGCCCCTGGGCTCTGACGTCTGCCTTCCTGGATGTCCCAGCTGGGCAGCATCAGGCCATGGACCCCTCTGCATTCTCTTCCCTTTCAAAGCCATGCTCCTTGGGGGCCTGCTGACAGAAGGCAGCTCCAAGCTTGCTTTCAGCCCCCACAGCCACAGCACGGGTAGGGCCCCTGACTGGCAAGCTCCTGGTTCTTTTATTTCATTTTACTTGGGTTTTTTCAGTTTAGCTTTTTGTTTGTTTGTTTTCTTTTTAATGTGCTTTCTCAATTACAAAACTTCCTTCCTCTCTTTCCAGCAAGAACTCAGGCTCTAAATGCTGTAATGTCATTTAGGTTACAAAAAAGAATAATATATATATATATTTAAATGGAAAATCACATATTTCAAATGTCTTGGTTTCAATGCCCCCTCCCCAAAGAGTTTTCTACTGAGCTTTTTCTGCTCTTTCATGGTAGACTGACTAAGTAATTTATTGTCCAAACAGGGACCCTTTTAAGGATGAAAGAAGACACTATTAATCCTGACACCAGCCATATGATCACCCTTCTTTGGGGAGGGGGGAGGCGTCGCCATCTCTCATTGGAGCCCAGAAGAATGTGGCGAACCACTTCCAGACAGCAAATTGAATTAGGGTATATTAATGTCAGGCCTTGAAAGAGTCAACAACTGTGCAGTCCACTTTTAAGTAAGGGTAAGACTCTCTTTGCTCTACTCACTGACACTAGAACTCAAGTGCCTGGTCTAACAGAAGGTGGGTGTTTTCCTGCTTGTTGCCCAAGAAGCCAAAGGATCCAGCTTTAAGGGTCTTTACTTTCTAGCAGTAATTCTAATGTGCTGAGACCAAACCGTTCTAGTTCCAGAAATTTCTCCAGGGCGGGTGAGGGGTGGGGTGTCTAGTCTCAGAACAAAGAAGGCTGGGGAGATCATTGGGTCCATCCCAGCCGCCAGGCAGGGCCACACCCATTGTTCCAGATGGAATTGAATCTCTGCTCTTTATTTTAGACCTCCAGAGGAAATCATGCCACCTCCCTGGGTGAGCCAGTCCAAAGTTTAATTGAGATCTTCAGGGCCAGGCACCCCTCCTTCCGGTCCATACTCCACCCAGGAAACCGATAACATCTCACCCTCCACCCATCATCTCCTCAGCCTCCAGGGCCTGCAAGGGGTATCTTCTCCTCTGAAGACCAGAAAACCCTCTGTGGGTCCAGAAAATATTCAGAACATGAAACAGAAACACATACACCTCCTTCCTCCCACGCTCAGCAGCACCCCCCACCCCCCCTCCCGGATCCTTTTAATCCCCAGATCGTAAATGGAAAGACAGGAAATGCAAGAAGCAAAGCTTAAGAGTCACTCCATCTCAGGCCCAGCTCCTCCCCCTCACCCCCAGCCTCTCTCCCCTTGACAGACAGACAACCCATTAAGAGCTCGCCCATAATAGTCTTTCCTGTAAGAACTTGTAAACAGCATCATTCAGGCTCCAACGTGGGTATTTCCCAGCTCACTTGCATGCATTTCCTTTGTCGTGGAACGTCCTCATGGCACACCTACCCCTCCCCATCTCCCTCTCCTTCGGTCCCCCTGAAATCTAAGGGTCTTCCCCTTGAATACTGCGTTTATCACTTAGCATCATCGTTGTGCATTCCTTGTCCTTTCTTTAAAGGAATCCTTCTTCCACTTAGTGGGCTGGAGACTCCAGAGAGTGCCCGCCCTGTCCTTCGTTCCAACAGACTCCTACTGCTAGGTATTCATACACGGTTCTTGCCGCCAGGTCTCAGCATTAAATGAGCAAAATCAGTGCCTGCTGAAATTGCGTGTTAAGTAAACCCTGTGCCTGCAAACTGTTCTTTTTTTTTTTTAAGGGGGAGGTTGTTATTATATAACTTAAAGTTTGCAAGGCAAATACACCATAGAAAAGGGCAGGGGGCCCAACCCAGGGGTTGGCCAGGCGACAAAAGGCGCTGAGCGTGAGGTGAGAGGGAAACGTGTGGTCTGTGGTGAAATGTAAAGCCTGGAACTTTGACCCCAAATGGACAACCAATATGGTAGACAAACATTGCTATGCAAAAATTCTTACCTAATGTTGCTAGAGCTTCCAATTTTCCAAAAGAAATTTTAAATCAGGGACATGAGGTGAAATTTTCTAATTTTTAAAATATTGTGTGGGCTGAACAAGGGGACCACCCTTAGACTAGAAGGTAAATAACTCCTGCTACAGCCAGGGCCCCAGCGCTCTTGGGCGCTGTTACTATCTGCACAAAAGAACAGTACCCAGGGCCTAGGGGGTGGGGGAGAGGAGGCATGAGGGTGAACATGTGGCCAGAGGCAGATCCCAGACCCTGATCCTCCTGGGACACTTTCTGGGAGTGATCTTATTTTTTAGGAAGGAAACCGACCAGGAACTAGGATTCACTTCACTGTAATTCACTTTACATGAGCTCACTTTACAGAAATACACTTTACAGCCAGCTTTGCTGAAACAGATCTATGAGAGATATGATGGGCAGTGGCCTTTTCCCAATAAAAATATACAAGATACACCGAGCATAAAACCCTTAACAAGCTAACAAGCTCCTGTGATTGAGCAAAAACCAGTAACTTGAACAAATAATCCTATAAAACAAAGGCCTATACTTTCCTTCCCAAACTCAAAGCAGGGGAGTGGGCCCCAGACCCAGTGGAGAAGAAAAATGGTTTTAAGAGTCACATTCCCTTGCTTGGTTTCCACAACTGAGAAGGCACATGATGCTGGGCAAGTTACTTATCCTCTTTAAGCCTCAATTTCCTCATCTGTGAAATGGGATCATGACAGCCCAATCCTAACAGGATCCCTATAAGGATGGGGAGATAAGCATTCTAAGCTGTAGACTGCACATGGAGCTATTAACATGTTTTGTGTAACAGAGAGTGAAGCAGTGAGAAATGGAACTGCTAAAGGGAAGAGCGCCTGGGTGGCTCAGTGCGTTGAGCAGCCGACCGACTCTTGATTTCAGCTCAGGTCATGATGTCAGAGTCCTGAGACTGAGCCCCAAGTCCGACTTTCTCCGTGCTGGGCTTAGAGCCTGCTTAAGATTCTCTCTCTACCTTCTCCCTCTACCCCTCCCCTCCTACACCCCCTCCTTATGCTCGGTCTCTAAAAAAAAAAGAAAAAAAGAAAAGAAAAAGTGCTAAAGGGAAAACCAGTGAGAATGCAGTCAGTCCTTAGCACAGTATAAAGCACACCTGAAGTAACCAACACAAAGTTAGCTCTTAATTAAGACAGCTCCCAGACTTGAGTCTGGAGGTCCCAGAGGGTGTAAGCAGGGTCTCCCAGGGCAGCTCACCACAATGCCCAACCTCACACCCTCTGGAAACAGCCAGGCCGGGAGCCCCTATCTGGCTGAGGCTTAAACCAGCTCTAAGGCAGGCCCTGAGTCCTCCTGAACCTTTGCCTACTTTCCCCTGGCTCCAGCCCCTCCTTGCCCTGGCGGAGAGGGACTTTTGCCCTTTCTGACAGAGTGGTGAGATCTGAGATTGGGGTTGAGCCTGAGGAGGAAGGGGGCTCTCGGGCTCCCAAACTGGGCCACCTCGTCTAGCAGTCCAGAGCTCCACCTTGGGCCCCCAAACCAGCTGGAACTTTACCATAGGCTTCTATTAGCCCTTGGCCATCTGCCAGTCTAAGGAACCTCCTGAAGAGGAGTGGGCTTGGCATGGGGCAGAATCCAGGTGTTCCTAAATTCATCATTCATTCAAAAAGTACTCATTGAGACCTACCGTATACAGACACATGACAAAGAGCAATAAATAATAAGCACAGGCCCTGTCTTCATGAAGCTTCTAGGCCACCAGTCCCCAGATCCACTTTTATTTCCAACAATAAATCCCAAATGTAACATATTTTCAAAAAAAAAATTGTCGAAAATTACTCAGGCAGATGTTCCTGCACCTTAATATTAAAATGATTCATGCTTTTTTTTATTGAACCAATTCACGAGTTTGGGGGAGTTTAAGCAGCCCAAGTGTGTCTTATAATGGGCCCTCAATGGAAAAAAAATTGTCACATACTCCCACTCCACAGCATTTGTAACACGTCCAGCCAGCCCACAAACAGTAGTACATTCGGTTTTTCCTTCACCAAGGAAAGAATTTGCATAGATTTTAAAGGTGTGATTTAGTTTTCAAAGCTTATTCCTTTAACACTGTCCAATTACTCACATGTCAGTGAATTCCAAAACACGGTTTTCCAACAATAATAGAAAATCAAGTCACTATTATTCTCTGTCCACAATGTTTACCCCCCTGATTTGTTTAATATAAATCTACACATGAAGACCATCACAACTGATGAGAGCCAGATTTAGAAATTACAGTTAACACGCATCCTGGGCTTCCAAAATAATTTTAAGGCACATCAGCATTTCATATCCATCTGAAAAAATAACCTCAAAATATATTTCTGCCTCCTACTGACTGTGAAACTTGGGCAGGATTCCTAAATCCTCTGTGCCTCACTTTCTCATTATAAAGTGGGATTAGCCAGTTGCACCTACCTCATTGGTCTGTGGTCAGGACTCAATTAAATAAGACAAGTAAAATAAGTATTAACTGCTTCTACCAAAATTTTCGAACACCAGTGTGAAGTAGCGGAATATGGCTGTCCAAAGGGTGCAAACGCTGGGGCCTGGGTGCAAGTCTCGCCTTTTCCATTAATATCTGCACTTTGGGCAAGGACTCTCTCTCCATTTTTCTTGTCTGTGGGACTGGGATAAAACTAGTCTCTACCTCAGAGAGCAGCTGTGAGGAGAGCCCTGGTATGCACAAGCACCATATTAAGTTTATAGCCATTTTAATGATCATGAAACCAAGGCTTATCGGAGGTGTTTCCCTCTCTAGGGGAAGCTGTCTATATAACGAGTTTATGGATATGTCTGGGCTCCCACAGGGAAACAGATCTGGGATCAAACCAACTGTGGAGACAGCATCCACTTCCGGACTCACACACAGCTATTGTTCCTAACACCTTGGGTTTACATTTCCATGGTGACCAGTATGTTTGTTTACTTGTTTCCTGATTTTTTTTTTCTACAGTTAGAGTCCCACAAAGGCAACCAGGCTGGGGATTGTATTGTTTATGGCAAACGTCAAAGGCACTTGCCCCTGTGCTCAGGCAAAGCCTGGGATAAATGCTCTCCAGACTTCCTTGACTGAGGGCACCTTCTCTTGATCCACATCCCACCCATCCAGGCCTGCCTTCTTGGGCCCTTTAAGGCAGGTATCCCCTAAAGACATGGTTTCTAATCCTGAGTGAGCCAGGACCCTTTGACTGGTAAGTGTCAAATTACTGGCACACCCCGGGGCGCCTGGGTGGCTCAGTCGGTTAAGTGGCTGCCTACAGCTCAGGTCATGATCCCGGGGTCCTGGGATCGAGCTCCACATCCGGCTCCCTGCTCAGTGGAGAGCCTGCTTCTCCCTCTCCCTCTGCCTGCCACTCTGCCTCCTTGTGCTCCCTCTCTATCTGTCGAATAAATAAATAAAATCTTTAAAAAAAAAAAAAAAATACTGGCGCACCCAAACGGGAAGCCCAGGGTGGTACATCTCACACCTAGGATAGCGGGAGACCAAACATCAAACAATATGATGAGGAATCAGTTAGTCTCTCTCTCTGCCTTTATTCTCAGGCAACAGCCATCAGTAGCTCCAGGCTTCCCTTCTACCAGCTTGGCAGAGGGCAGCCCTTTCTGGACCGTGAATCGCATCCTCAACCCTGAACCCATGGAGGGGGAGTCAAAGAAAGCAGGGCTCTGACTGGCCAGGGCTGGGTCCCACGCTCACCCATGGAGCAAATGAGAAGTCATCCCCACCTAATCTTGTGGACTGAATACAGAAGAGGGTGGTGCCCCAAAGCAAAAAGGGTGGCGCTGTTAGAAGAAGAGGCTGCTGGGCAGGGAAAAAACAAAGCCATCCGCTCCCGAGTTCTTCTAAGCTGCTGCTGTGCCTTCGCCTCCAGCCAGAAGGTTCTCTCCAGCCTCCACGGCACGACGGTGGCCATCCCTCCGCTCCGTGAGACCCAAAGCACGCCTGCATCTTTTCCCGGAGCGAGCAGCATCTCCCAGCTGCTCTACAGCGTCACCTGGGTTCAAACTTAATAGTTCTGTCCTTCCACACATCTTCACGTCCCATCAGGTGCCAGCTTCGGTAGAATCAGCCTCCCCAAAGCCACTCCCAGCCACCTCACACCTCTTTTTTGCAGGACCACATACTTCTCAGAACCACTGCCCATTTGGCTTCACAGCCTTTGCTGCCAGATTCCGTGTCTTCCAGCTCAGCCAGTATCAGCCTCCTCTGCTCAAAAACTCTCAGTGGCTCTGTTCTGCCTAAAAACGTTAACTCCCAACATCTCAGCCTGGCTTTCCCATATGCTGGTCCAGCCTTCCTGGTCCATGCTCCCCTACAGCTAGTCCATGCTCCAGGCAAACAACCACCTTGTTCCAGTCCTCTCCACCCCCCCACTTCCCCACCCCCCGTCACCACTGTTCGGCTCTGCCCTCCGCACTCCCAGGAGCCTCTGTCTTCACCACGCTCCACGTGGTAACCTCATGCGATGGAATTCCCAGCACACTGGTTTTAGGGTCAGATCCAAGCTCCAACGCTTACCTGCCTCTCCACCCTGGACAAGCACTTTAGCCTCTGTGGGTTGGTCATGTGCGAATGACATGGATACCTAACTTACCAGATTATAATGAAAAATACACATCTATAAAGCCCCCTTCACAGACTTGGCACCGGGGGGGGGGGGGGGCCTTTTTAATGGTGGCTTCACACCCACAGTCACCAGCCTTCATGGCCCAGCCCAAATGCCACCTCTCCATGATGCTTTAAGTGATCTCTCCCCATCATGACTGTCTTTATACTTAGATTCTACCTTGTAATGTAGTTAGCCATGTACCTGTCCTTGCCCAACTAGATCTCCTGAAACTAGAACTCCTGAAAGGGAAGAGCAGTCTCTTTCATCTTTACACTGCAGAAGCACCCCGACTAGTGTCATACATCCAGGAGGTGCTTGAATCATATCCGTGAAGCGGGACTTCGATTTTGTGCATCCCAAAGTATTCCTGCTCGTTAGTCATTAGTTCACCAGATAGGGCTGACAGAAATCCAGTACCCACTGAGCACATCCCTGGCTGCAGGATTCCAGACAGTCACAGTGTCTCTCTCTTTACCAACTGCCCAGCTTGTCATATAAGAATCAAAATGCTCACCTCCCACAAACGGTTACGTGGGGATAAAGAAGCAAATGACAGTGGTTACCATTAAAGCGAACATACAGTGCCTGGGGGATTTCAGATAAACCCTGGCCAGGGCACTGGAAAGGTTCCATTCTTCATTCTTGCCCCAGACCCCACCTCCAAAATTGTCACCCAGGGGGGGCTACCTGCTTTATGCACCAAACCTGACAATAAAGGAACATAGGCTTTTCCCCAAAATCAAATTCATACTTGAAAGAGAAAGATGTGTCACCACTTAGCAGAGTCAAAAAAGTGTGCTAGATGTACTAAGGTATTTTTTTTTAAAGATTTTATTTATTTGAGAGAAAGAATGAGAGAGAGAGAGAGCACATGAGAGGGGGGAGGGTCCGAGGGAGAAGCAGACTCCCCGCCGAGCAGGGAGCCCGATGTGGGACTCGATCCCGGGACTCCAGGATCATGACCTGAGCCGAAGGCAGTCGCTTAACCAACCGAGCCACCCAGGCACCCTGTACTAAGGTATTTATTACAGATTCACTCAAGGCAGTCGGTCAACAAATGGGCCCAAGGAGAAATTTCAAGAATCATTTAAACAAGATGGCTGGAGTAATCTTATGACTTCCCACGGTGAAATGCTAAGTAGGACAACCCTTGGTGAGATCCAGAGGGCCTAATATGCTTTGTTTTTTAAAAAGATTTTATTTCTTTATGATCCCAGCAAGCAAACTTACATTTACAAGGCACTAATTGCCATCTCCCCTTCTCCAAATGAAAATATCTTGTTTTTCCACTTATATATTGCAGGCTCACTATACAAAATCCAGGTTATCCCAACCTCCATTCACTGTGTCATGATCATTTCTCCAGGTCAATAAGAATAGAGCTCCATAATTCTTAATGTCTACATAGGAGTCCATTATTTAAATATGCCAAAATTCATATTATCAATCCTCTACCAATGGTCACTGAAATTGTTTCCATTTTCTGTTATAAATACACTCTACCATTTATAACACTCTGTATACCATTTGTGCACTGTGTTTCTTTCTTTCTTTTTTAAAGATTTTATTTATTCATGAGAGAGAGAGAGAGAGAGAGAGGCAGAGGGAGAAGCAGGCTCCCAAGGAGCAGGGAGCCCTATGCGGGACTCGATCCCAGGACTCTGGGATCATGACCTGAGCCGAAGGCAGATGCTTAACCATCTGAGCCACCCAGGTGCCCCTGTGCACTGTGTTTCTTAAGATGAAATCCTAGAATTGGAATTTCAAGGTCAAAGGTTACATAATTTTAAGCCTTTTGATGTATATATTGTCAGACTCCTTGAGAAAGACATCAATTTGCACTCCTATCAGCAAAGGGAGTGTAATGTTTGAAAGAACCTATCTACCCACACTTCCTTATCAATGTGTTACATTTTTGCCATTCTAAGATTCTGCAAATACACAAGATTCGCTTTACTGGTGGGTTGAGCATCTTTTCATGTGTAGTGAATCCCTATATAATGCCTCTCTTCTCCCCCTAGAAACTACCTCTCCACTTACTACCCCATCCTCTCTAGCTGTATCCAGAGCCACCACATTGTTACAATTTCACCCCTATGGGCTTCAGTCTAAGAATCTAAGAAGAATTGATGCCTGCAATCTACATGAATTGTTCCAGAGTGATCCACCAACACAAGACAGGTCAACTGGAGTCATTCCTTAGATTTTCAAATCAGAATTGGGGAGGAAAAGACCAGTCTCTGTCTACTGGTGCAAGCTGTAAAATGTGAAACCATGACATGTTCCCCCAACATATGGAGAAAGTAGTGAGAAAAGAGGAGGCTGGTAGATCAAGAGGCAGATGAGAGAGATAGAGAGCGCTAATAAGTGTTCAAGTTCAGGGTTACAGGGGTTCTGAGGCCATCTGGGTCCCTGTACTTCCCACCCTTCTTTGACATACAAGATACCCCAGTTTCCACCCAGATGAGTTCTCATTTGCCTATAATAGTTCAAAATGGATTCCTGTCATTTGCAACCAAGACTCCTGCTTAATTAATATAGCTTCTTTTCTAGCTATTCTTTCTTTTGTGAAATACCTCTTCATGGTCTTTGGACATTTCTCCACTGGACATGTCCTCCTTTTGATTGATTTCTATGAGAGTATCTTACAGATTAAGCCTATTTTCCCAGGTTGTCACTCAACTCAATTTTTGTTATGACCTCTTTTGTCAGAGTTGGTTTTTTTTTTGCATTGTCAACTATGTTAGGCTTTTTTTTATGATTGTGCCTCAAAACTATACGAAATATTCACCTATACTTTCTTCTAGAATGCTTATAGTTTCATTTTTTTACAAATCTAAATCTTCAATGCATCTGTAATTTGTTTAGTTAGCTTAAGATAGGAATCCAATGTTATGTCTTCCCCAGTGATTCATTAGCCACTTATCTCAACACCATTTCCTGAGTAAGCCATTCTTTCCCCTTTTATTTGAAATGTTTCCATTACTATAAACTAAATTTTTACGTACACTTGGGTCTGTATCTGGACATTCTCTTTTATTTGTATTCTTCACTGGGTCTCTGTAATGATGAGGGCATTATCCCCATGTGATGATAACAAAGATACTGAGAAGCTAAGTTACTGGCTTTGTGACCTCAGACAAATTACCAAATCACCAACCCACCTTTTGCCACTTACAGTCATAGAAAACCTAAGCGAAAGAGAACCACCAATCTTCTCAGCATCCCCCTAGACTGCGAAATAGGTCTGGCCAGTCAAGATAAGGCAGACTTCTAGACCAAACGTTGTGGGCAAATGAAGTGGGTCAGGATTTGCCCGGAGCCTACAAGAACGCTCAGCAGTGTCCACTCCCATTCTAACCCTGTGGGTGATGACAGTGTCCCCAACCACAAGCCTTGAAACGTAGGTAATGCTTATCAACCTCTAACTCTTTGTGGGATGTCTCCAAGTCCACATGACAATGTTGCTGTCACTTGTGCCTAGATGGAAATTTCTCACATTTTCTCAACAATATTTACTTATTGTTTTCTTTGGCCAGACAGAGCGCTGTGTATTTTTAAACTTTCCAGGAAGACTGTTTATTAAGATAATACAGTGAAGAGCAATCAAACTGTTTATTTTTGACTTTTGATTTAATTTTCTTTTCTATAATCCACTAAAGAAAATACTAGAATCATGCATTTGCCTTTCTTAGATTGCAGGCATCAGTTAAATTAGCCATGGTGGGTTTTTTTCCTGTTTGTTTGTATTACACATGGAACCCCTTCCAGCTCTAATTCTTTCCTTGGGGTAATTTTCACTTTAATGTGTAATGGCTGCTCTTCAAATTAACATCAAATCTCATTATAAAGTACCCACAGTTGAATTACCATCAGTGGAAAAGGCACCAGCAAATTCTCAGATCTCAACGGTGAATAGAGCTCCAGAAATCCCCTGGGCAAGGTGTACGTTTATACGGCTCAGAGAGGTCAAGCACTGTGCCAAAGCTCACACAGCACATGGTGGCACCTTCTTCCCCTTCAACCTCTTCATTAGAGGCATCAACAGAGCTTTCAGGGGAATTGAAACATCTTGGCTCAGGACACTTAAGTGCAAGAGAAGATACCAATATTACCTTGAAAAGAAAGAAAGTGGGTGTCTTGACCCCACTTCGGGAAGTTATTAAATGGCTATGTCCTTGAGCTTTGCCAGATGTGAGCAACACAATCTGCCTGGCTGCTAACAGATTCTGATTCTAGGCTGAAAGTGTCGGTTCCTTGAACATGATGTGCAAGGAAAGCACCGAGCGGGGAGTCCAGAGCCTGGGGTTCTGGTTTCAATTTTACAGTGGGAAGCACAGTTATCTTCTAATATTAGAAGGGCCCCAGCCACTCTTTCTGCCCACAGGTCCTGTCCCCATGCTATAATAAAACACCTTTTGGGGCGCCTGGGTGGCTCAGTTGGTTAAGCATCTGCCTTCGGTTCAGGTCATGATCCGGGGGTCCTGGGATCAAGCCGTGCATCTGGCTCCATGCTTGGCAGGGAGCCTGCTTCTCCCTCTCCCCCTGCTCATGCTCTCTCTCACTCTCTCTCGCTGTCTCTCTCTCACAAATAAAATCTTAAAAACAAAACACATTTCTTGCACTGGGGGGGTGGGGAAAAGGACTCCTCCCCCTCCCCCCCAGCCAAGTGTGGTGCATGTATTCCAGATGTCTCCAAAGAGCAGACCCAGGACCTAATGGACCAGGCGTACCTGGGCTTGACTGCAGATTTAGGTTTACCATCAGCATTTGGTGAGGCCCAGGGAGATACAAGTAAAGAAAAATGCACCAGCAAATTCTCAGGGAGGTTGCAAGTTAGTGGGTAAAGCAAGAAGCCTATCTAATAAATATTTTTCTTACTTCAGCAGTTCAAAATAGGAGGGGCTGCTTGAGAGAGAGTATGAGTTCCCCAACCCTAGAAAGATTTGAGCGGAGGACGGGAACCAGCTCCCAGTGAAGGTGCAGAGAGCCCTATTTGGAGAGCCGGGTTGGAGTAGAGGCTCAACACCATCTGGGGAGAGACTCAAAAAATCTTCGAGCTTTGGTTCCCATGCCTGGTTGATCCTCGGGAATTTTTAAAATACAAATTCCTAGGTACTGCCCATTAGCTTCTGATTCAGATCATGGGTAGGGTTTTTTCTTAGGGTTTGAATTGTGTCCACCTCCCCCCGCCACCCCCTCCCCCGCCAAAAAAAGATGTTGAAACCCTAACCTCAGAATGTGACCTTATTTGGAAGTAGGGTCTTTACAGAGGTGATTAAGTTAAAATGAGGTCAGTTTCTAATGTACATAAAGGTTGAATTACTATGTTGTACACCTGAAACTAATATAATATTGTATGTCAACTACACTTCAATTAAAAAAAATTGAAGTTAAAATGAGGTCATTAGGGGCACCTGGGTGGCTCAGTCGTTAAGTGTCTGCCTTTGGCTGGGGTCATGATCCCAGGGTCCTGGGATTGAGCCCCACATCAGGCTCCCTGCTGGTGGGGGGCCTGCTTCTCCCTCTCCCACTCCCCCTGCTTGTGTTCCCCCTCTCGCTGTCTCTCTCTCTCTGTCAAATAAATAAATAAAATCTTTGAAAATTAAAAAATAAGATGAGGGGCGCCTGGGTGGCTCAGTTGGTTAAGCGACTGCCTTCGGCTCGGGTCATGATCCTGGGGTCCCGGGATCGAGTCCCACGTCGGGCTCCCTGCTCAGCAGGGAGTCTGCTTCTCCCTCTGACCCTCTTCCCTCTCGTGCTCTTTATCTCATTCTCTCTCTCTCAAATAAATAAATAAAATCTTTAAAAAAAAAAAAAAAAAAAAATAAGATGAGGTCATTAGGCTGAGCCCTAATCCAGTTTGACTGGTGTCTTTATAAAAGGGGAAATTTGGACACAGGGGCAGGCAGGTGGAGAGGGAAGACCGTGTGAAGAGAGATTAGGAGAAGACAGACATCTCTAAGCCAAGGAATACCTGGAGCTCCCAGAAGCAAGGAGAGAGGCCTGGAACAGATCCTTCCCTAGCACCTCCAGAGGGAGTGTGGCCTGCCCACAACTTGATTTTGACTTCTGGCCCCCAGAACTGTGAGACAATCAATTTCTATGGTTCTAAGCTGCCCATGTTGTGGTACTTTGTCGCCCTGGTAACAAATGCAGTCTGAGAATCAGCATCAGAGCTGCCGAGCCACCTCAGAGGACAGTCCAGGCCCAGGGACCGGTCCTCCATTAGAGGCTGCCTCGGCTCTGGCACCACTCTGCGTGGGCTTCCTTTGGTCCTCAGACCTCCACGGAAGAAAGGAGCTCACGGAGAGGACAGTGAGTCCATGGCCATGTTCAGACTAATCATCCAATTAACGGGCAGCCTTTCTCAGTTTGATCCACTCCGCTGCTCCCAGGCAGCAGTGAGCCCTGGAGTCATGAGCCAACACATCTACAGATACCTCCAGGAAGGAGATGCCACCCTCCCCTCCAATGGTTACAAAACTATTGAAGACCCAAAGCTTTGGACGCTGCCCTCATGCCAAGCTTCTCTTGGAGGGAGACACAGAGGGGAGGCAGGGCCAGTGACTTGTTTTTGTATTAGACTATTTTTATTTGTGCTTTTGATTCGCAAGGTGGGACTCTTAGAACCCTCGCCTAGGTAAATCACATGCAAACCTTCAATCAAAGTAGCTACTGGAGGAAGAACCCACAGAATTCCACAGAAGAGAATGCCGTACCAGATGAAAGACAGGTGTGCGAGAGATTGGGGGGGACTCCCACCAGGAGCACAGGCAGCACCTCTGAGGGAATTAGGAAAGAGCATGCCTCCTACTCCAAGATACATTTACAAATCTACCACCTCCGTGAGCTAAGTGGTACTTCCCTGAAGTTGTGCAATGCGCGACCAGACAGGCAAGTCCACAGAGACGGGAACAGATGCACTGGGTTAGCACCAGAGGAGAAGGGGGAGAAGCAGGTCCTTGCTGTGCACCCTTGGAAAATCACTTCACCTCTCTGAACTAGATTTCTTTTTTTCTCAAACCGAAAGAAAAAGATGAAGAAGCACTGGCCAAGTCTAGGTTGCGGTGATGATCAAAGGAGATAAATACCAGGCCAGTTTTACAAAGCTGTGGGCTTGTTATCTGAGTCTGTGTTCCCTGCCCGGTCCACAAATGCAAAACCCGGGGGCAATGACGTTGTCATTGCCAAGGAAAGTCTTTGACTAAACTTGATTTCCCTAATCCAAACTTTGAATAACACAGAAAAGAGGGCTGCGGTCTCAGAGGTGAGGGGTGTTACATCCCAAAGGTTTCAAAACCGTCTTATCACAGGTCCTCCTGTGTATCACGCTCCTTTCCATAAGAAAATGTATTTGTACATCCCTAGGGCCATTTAACTCCACTTTAGAAATTATTACGATTCTTCCCAAAGCAGAGTGTGGGGAAGAGGGTGGAGAAACGCTATTAGGCAGACACAACCATAGGAAAAAAACAAACAAACACCTAAATCTTTAAATAAGTGTATCAAGACGTTACACAATGTATAGGATATTCCTACACTGTTTACAATATATTTAAAAACTGTAAAACCTAGGGTGCCTGGGGTGGCTTAGTGAGTTGAGCGTCTGACTCTTGATCTCAGCTCAGGTCTTAATCTCAGGGTCATGAGTTCGAGGCCTGCATTGGGCTCTGCGCTGGGCATGAAGCCTACTTAATAAAAATAAATAAACAAATAAATAAATTGTAAAACCTAAATGGCCCACTATGGGTGCTTGGTTAAACACACGATTAAACCAGGCCAAGACAAATGAGAAACACAGACCCCTTTGGAACCGGGTAACCCCTAGGGTTATGCTAGAAGACACCCAGCATTTTGCTCGGTTTCCAAAGTGCTTCACAATTTTTTCCCAACACCCATCCATCTCATGGGAAACTAGAAACATAGATATGGGGAAGCCCTACAACATATTGTTGCCTAAAAACAGTTGCAGAACAGCATGTACACGGTCTGCCATTTTTGTCAAATGGACGAGTATGCTCACACATGCAGACACAGAGGTCTGGAAAAATGACCCCTAAATGCAGACGGTAACTTTCTCTGACGGGTAGGACTGGCAGCCAGGACACCGGGGAGGAGAGAGGTTTTGGCTTTCTTCTTGCTGTTTTGCACTGCTGTTGAATTTTCTTTAGCAGAGAGGTAGACTGGGGAAAATTCTTTTAGTCTTAAAAATTAGATAGAATGACTCCTATTTAGTTGTGAATCACAGCTGCATACTCGATTCTTTTTCAAATGTCTCCCGTATGTCAGTACTGATGTTCCCAATAGCTGGTAAAGCTGTGGAGGGCAGCAGCCATGACAGAGCAGAAAGAGTGTCAGGCATGGAGACGGGGCTTGGTGCGGGGTCCAGGCTCTGGAACTAGCAGAGTACTCTATGGTAAGTCATTCACCCCTCTGAGCCTCCAATTCTTCATCTACAAGAATGGGGGAGAATAAAACATACTCACAGGATTACAAAGATCAACTAAAACAACGGGCACAAAGGACTTGATCATTTTTAAGTGATACTTCTAGAAAAATGGGAGAGACTCCACTGTTCACCCTTTCCTCCTGTCAGAACCTGCCACGGTGCCAAGTACACAGTAAGTATGCACTAAATGCTGGATTTATGACACTGGGCAAGATGCAGAAGCCAATTCAGGGCTAGTCCCATCCGAATTTTGCTTCCATGGAGCCCCTAAGCTCTATTTTTTTTTTTTTGTTTTAAGATTTTATTCATTTATTTGACAGAGAGAGACACAGGGAGACAGAGAACACAAGCAGGGGGAGTGGGAAGGGGAGAAGCAGGCCCCCCGAGATCATGACCTGAGCCAAAGGCAGATGCCTAACAACTGAGACACCCAGGCACCCCCCTCCCCAAGCTCTCCTATTGAAGGCAGATATTCAGAGCACAAGGGCCCACACCCTGGGTGAATGGAATTAGGAGCAGACCCAGGTTCACTTCTAAACGCTTGCCCAAGAAGAACCTGACTCTCAAATCCTTGACCCCCTCACGTGCATTCCTGAGATGTTTTCAAGCTGCCAAAAAGACGAGTGAGAATACCAGGCACCCTGATATAAAACCATCAGCCACCCAGCAGTTACCAAAATGTAAGCTGAGAAGTAGACTTGAAGCATACCCGGAAACTAACCCACACCTTTGTAACCCGTGGAACCACTGAGGAAACCAGGTTTGTCCTTCTTTAATTTATATTCTGTTATATGTTATAGAGAATTAAGCTTTAATTTTAAAAAATCCCTCTAATTGGATACTACTGATGGGAAGACATCTGGGGCAAATATCTAGGCTCGGTGCATTCCATCCCAAGCAATGGTTAGTGGTCTGCAGAATGAGTGTGTGGCAAAATAACCAGTGGTTGCTAATTATTATATATCACAAGGTTTGGCATCATCCATAAAGCCCCGTCACGCTGGCTTCTTCCTCTTCAGAGAGAATTAGAGAATTGACTGTTTAGAAATTTTTTCTTCTCCAAGTTAACATACATTTTCCTTGTCTTAATTGGATCCAGTCTCTTTGCCCATAAGCAAAAAAGCTATTTTTCTAGAACGATCGCATCCTTCTCATGGCAAGCCAACAGCCTTTCCTAGGTCTGGAAGGATCACTGGCTTCCTATTTTCTTTCCATTTGCTCAGCCTCATTCTAGTCGTGATGTGAAAAACATGTGAAGATTGTGTCCTAAGGTGCCTTCGATTTAGCCAAAAAAGGTATGATGTTACCGGCATGAGACATCTCCTCCAACCCACACAGAGCCTCAGAATTTGGGAGAACTGTTTGCCCCAAATGTTTTGGTCTAATGCAAATATTTATTTCTTCCAAAACAAGTAAAACAAACCACTTCCAAATTAGGGGTGGGGGTGGGGGAGTTTGCCAGACATTTTTCACAGTTAAGACAAACATTTGGGAAACATTTTCCAATTTGCCCTATACCCTTAGTTAATCTTTCTTAACCACATTGAATCATTTCCTAATTTACCATCTACTGTGACATCAAGGCCATTTCTTGAAGATCTTAACTTTCTCTGCTCTCCCCCTCTCCTCCATGTAACTTAGCTACAGCATCAGTTGAGCATTTCTTGAACACACCAAGCACACACGCCTCTGACAGACACCCTCCCTAATCTGTGACTTAGAGGCTCAGCAGCACCGAGGCTTGAGAAAAGTTGGATCTTGAGACATCCTTTGCCAGGCAAATCTGGGGCTCAATTCTTTGTCCCCACCCCACCCCCTAGTTTTCCTAGAGCTTGGAGTTCCTTTTCACAGATGTTATCTGAACATCCCCACAAGCTCTTCCTGAATGCATTAACAGACAACATTAAGATGAAGCCCAGCACATTTCTGCATCAGCCATTACAAAGCTGTTTTTCCTAGGCCATTTGTTGACCCCTCCAGCTTGTTTTCATTTCACAAGTGGTGTAAAACCTTTGCCAAGATGGAATTCCATTTTCAAATGAGGTTTCACAAGACCTTTTATCAGATAGGCAGACCAATTACACTGGCTGGGTTCTCTCTAGCCAGTAGTTGGGTAACTCTGTCCTTCACCCCTCTTCTCTTCCTGAAGTGGTTAAGTTCAGAGGTTCACCTTCTCTGCAGGGGCAGATCAGAGGCTTGAGTTCCTGCCCCCTCATTACCAGGCCATGACATCATGCTGCCTTCTCTCCAGCACCTCAAGCTTGACAGAGACCCCCAAGAAGAGACTCTCTCAGCTGACAAAGATCCCTGAAAAGTAAAGCTGCTAAATTAATGCAACACACACACACACACACACACACACACACACACACACACACACACACAGGTTAATATGGCTTCTAAATGCAAACATTTATAACCTTACCACTGAAAAATGGAAAGGGGTTAATGCTGAGAAGATTTTCTGGGGGGAAAGTGCTGCTTCACACACTGTCTCTGGGATGGATGGGGGACGCCCTGCAATCTGGCAGAGGAATCAGTCTGGTGGGTGCCCCCCACCTCTCCCACCCTAGCCTGATTCTTTTTAATTCAGTAAAGAAAACTGCAGCGATCTGAGCACACACCTAAGGTACCATCAGGCAGAGGTCCTTCAGGGCAAGGGTCTCCTAGGGGGGAGCAAGCATCCAAGGAAGGGAGGCGTGGGGCAGAGGCGACCTGCACGTGCTAAGTCGATGCCAGCAGGTACTGGCCTGCCCAGTGCCCATCTATTGGCTCTGCCAAGGAAAGGGAGTAGCCTGCCCCCAATGACATGTCCCCACCACCACCCATCTGGTTTAATGCCTTGTCCCTCAGGGGCAATTCTGTGGCTTCTCAAGATTCTCTCAGAGCCCTGCCAGGAGGAGATGCCAAGAGGCTGACCTTCTCTTTTGATGTGTTGGTATGTGTGGGGGATGGGGGAGAGGCTGCAGATAGAAGGAGAATACCAGTAATGGGGCTCCAGAAAGGATCAGAGCCACCATGCGTGCATGCATATATTCCCCCCTCCTCAATCACAGATTCATTTGAATTGATAAACAGTGCTACTTTTTTTTAAGATTTTATTTATTTATTTATTTGAGAAAGAGCACGAGTACAAGTGCAGGGGAGGAGCAGAGGGAGAGGGAGAAGCAGACTCCTTGCTGAGCAGGGAGCCCAACGCAGGGCTTGATCCCAGAACCCAGGAATCATGACCTGAGCCAAAGGCAGACACTTAACCGACTAAACCACCTAGGCACCCCAACAGTTCTACTTTCAAATGGAAACACCTGGGGCGCCTAGATGGCTCAGTCGTTAAGTGTCTGCCTTCGGCTCGGGTCATGATCCCAGAGTCCTGGGATTGAGCCCCGCATGGGGCTCCCCGCTCCACAGGAGGCCTGCTTCTCCCTCTCCCACCCACCCTGTTTGTGTTCCCTCTCTCACTATGTCTCTCTCTGTCAAATAAATAAATAAAACCTTAAAAAAAATAAAAAATAAAAAATAAATAAAATGGAAACACCTAACATGAGGATTCACCTATCGGTAGTCACTCACAACCTAGTAAGAATTACTGGGACCAATGGCTCTCAAATTGGCATTGACCTGAAATCAGGATCTGTGAGGACAATTATATTCCCATTATACCCCTTTCCCAGGAAATGTGATAGAGACCCTCTTTCTCTTCCATAATTGCAACCTCATGGGCATTTACATTTAGAAACCATACTGCCCTGAGCAATAGGTTTGTTTTTTGGCTTCTGTTACATGGGAGGGGAAAGATTTCTTTCGGAACATTAAAGGACTTTGGAGGGTTGCTCCAGGAAAGTCCACAGTTCAAGTGACTTCCTTTTATCTCCGTCTCCCTATCTGTGAAACCAGAGTAATCTCTTCTGGCAAGTGGAGACCAGACCGGTAGACCAACTGAGAAGGCTCAGGGCAGCCAAGGCAGTGGCTGCCCCCTGGGCCTCCACCACTTTACAACCCGGGAATCATCTTTATCTGTTTATCTCAGTTTCTTTTGCTTTCTGCACATTCCCCGGAAGTTGTCCTTTGAGGTTCATTTCATTGTTGCCTTTAAAAAAAAAAAAAGATTGACACTCCACAGATTACAAATTCCTAGAGACCAGGCAGGCCCTATGGAAATTAGCCTAATTTATTACTGACTTCTGTCAGGAGGATGTTACCAGTTGACTCTCTGGCACAACTTCAAATAGAGTTCCTTGCTTCAGACTGGGAAAAACAGCAACTAACTGTTTTATTGTTTCAAATGATTATTCCACTTTCTAAGTGTGCTCTAACTGGGTTATCCTTAAAAATCTTTCAAATGTCACAGGAAACAGTTTTTAAGGAGTAATCATTTTAAAGTGGATACAAAGATGGTGTGTTTTTGGTGTCTTTCTTCATGATTTTATTTCAAACTGTCCTGTTCAGAAGAAACGGAAAGCCATAAAATTGTTTTACCTGTTTTCACCCTCATTTTAAAACCTTCCTGAAGTCCATAGAAAGAGTTGGGTTGTTTTTGTTTTTTTCCTTCCTTCCGTGGATTTACTGTACACATACTGGTTTTTTCTTAATAAAAAGACTGTTTTAAAATATCCTCACATCAGGAGTTTACACAAGGCTCTGTCTATATCTATAATACACACTTAATTTGAATCAGGAAAGTCAGTTGCTCAATCTAGGCAAACTTCCCAACAAGATATGAAAAAAAGAAAAAATATGACTGGCTCACCACCACCACCAATATCTATGAAGGTCCCTGAACTAAATTTGTCTCCAAAGTGACTTAGTCCTAACCCCCCACCCCCCAGCTCCCCTCCCTGCCTATGTCTCTTTCCCTCTCTCTTCTCCATACCCTCCCCATTTCTCCCTCTTCCCCTCCTTTACCTCCCCCTCCCCCCCCAGTTTTCATGTCAGAAGTTAGGGGGTTATCACCCTCTTCTTCAAATGAATGTGTAGAACTCTAGAGCAGCTATGTCCAAATGAACTTTCTACAATGCTGGGAATGTCGTATATCTGTGCCGTCCGACAGGGTAGCCACTAGCCACATGTGGCTACTGAGCACTGGAAATGTGGTTAGCCTAAGGAACTGAATTTTTTATTTTAATTCATTAAAATATAAATAGCACATGTAGCTAGTAGCTACCACGATGGACAGCACACCAATTTAGAGGACTAGACACCTTTAACCCTTCCAGGTCATTCCAGGTGACAGGCTGCATCACAGGACATGCTCAAACCAATCCCAACACAAAGCCAGAAAGGAAGGCGGCCTCCATCATCTTCACTCCAGAACTGCAGCCCATCAACCCCACCCAGGCCACCGCCCTCGAAAGACCTCCAAAGTTCCACCTGGAGGACACCCACCCCCACACACCAGCTCTCCTCTTAGATCTCGTCATTTCTCAACCAAATGGTCCCCTTGCCCTTGTTTTTAGTGTTTTCCATTTGTAGAAGCTGACCTTCATAAAAACACAATGTCTTGGAAAATTAGCAGTCGTCTACCACATTGCAGGCTTATCCCTCAAGTATGACCTTTTGGTCCCTCGAGCTATTTTCCAAGTTCTAGGAACAGGAAAGTCAATACGGTGACCCAGCTATGCAGGTCACACCACCGTCAACTTCAGATTTTGGGGGGAAAAAATTTAGTTCTACTCATATCTGATTTACCAGTTTAAAAGCCTGAGATGATGATGATGATGATGATGATGATGATGATGATGATGATAGGCCCAATTCCATCTGCCCACCCACCTCCAGCAGCATCTCTGTAAGGCTGACATCCTCCCACAGGGCCCTTCAACAATGAGATGTTGAATGAATGAGTGAATGAATGATTTCACCCTGTAAGAATCCCCAGAAGACAATTTAAGAATGGTTTTCTCTAAATGAGAAACTGCGGAGGGGGATGGTATGGTCTAGCCCGGAGGTAACTGCCTTCTTTTTATTTTTATTTTATTTTTTTAAAGATTTTATTTATTTCAATAAATAAGAGAGTCTGAGCAAGGGGAAGAGGGAGAGGGAGAAACAGACTCCCCACTGACCAGGGAGCCCAATGCGGGGCTTGATCCCAGGGCCCTGGGATCATGACCTGAGCAGAAACCAAGAGTCTGACGCTTAACTGACTGAGCCCCCCAGGCACTCCTCCTAATTTCCTTTTCTATGGGGTCACCTGTTTGTGGTCACTGTCTATGGTGCTCTCAAGTTTCTGCTCAGTTGCATTGTCGACTGTGGTAATATCCTTTTGTAACCATAAGACTGTTTTTATTTCAAAAAATGTCTAGATATTATAATGCTTTACCTTGAGCCACAAATATCTTGGCAACAAACATGAGCTTTAAATATTTCCCATAGGGGCGCCTGGGTGGCTCAGTCGGTTAAGCATTGGACTCTTGATCTCAGCTCACACCTTGATCTCAGGGTCATGGTTTCAAGCCCCACTTTGGGCTGCCTGCTGGGCGTGGAGCCTACTGAAAAATTTTAAAAAATAAAATAAAATAAAATAAAAATAAATATTGCCCACAGTCCTGGATGGTTTCCCAAGAAGACTGGAAGTGCTCAGGTATGGGTTGAATAGCCCTTGGGAGAGGTGGATTTGGTCGTATATTGGGCTCTTTCCTGAATCCCCTTAAACATTACTGAAATCTTCACCCCAGATCCAAAGGCTATCATTTTCAAGTCACTACAAGAGTTACAGCTTCCGAAGACATCATTTAAACAAGGATTAGTTTGGGCACTTTGGAGTTTAGAATCTGATAAGCAGCAGCTAAGCTACTGAAAGATAACAGTCTTGTGGGCATTAATCTGATGATTTTTAAAACAGGCCGCTGGATTAATTAAAATCATCACTTGAAATCTTTCTGTAAGAGAGCAAGGCCTTCTGAAAACATTGCTCTTGGTTTCTCTATCTCAACGTCGTCAGTACTGAAAAGAAACTTAGGAAAAATAAAAGGCAGTTTCATTTAACGGCATTGTACTTAATAGGCCAGGCAGCTTCCCGCTGGGGGTGAACACCCACTGCTCTCCTGCACAGCTAGATTGAAGGAAGAAGCCCCAGGGAGGAAGAAGTATGCTGCCTGCCGGTGGCAGTTAAGAGGCTGTAAGCTGCAGAGACATTCCAGTGTTCTAATAACAAAATATACTGACGTGTCAGTTTCATCCTCAAGAACTAGGGGTACAAGGGAAAGAGGGAAGAGAGCAGGGGCTTTCAGCCCTGCAGTGGAATACTGAGTAGGTCCTGGCAGAGCCTGCCCCTCACCGGCTGGATGTAGATTCCTCCCTCCTCCCACCATCCCTAGCCTCTGCCTGCACAGAACTTCACCTTTTCCCAGGCCCCTAACCTTGATCATCGGGAAGATCCAGGCCAACAAGCCACAGAGTTAGCTGAGAGAAAAGTTCCTATATATTCTGCTTCTCGGCAATTGTGACCAATGGCAAAGTCATCACTTTTCTGACTTCTGGGTTCCTGCTGGGATCATGCTCAGGAAAATGTGATCAATACGCCCTCTGTCATCTTTATTGATCAGATATGGCGATGGCTGGCCTGTGAAGAAAGGTGAGCCCTTGCAAAATTGCTTCTCACCGTGGTTCACTCAAGAGTGAGGCAAGAGATCTAGAATATGAGAAAAATATAAAAACCTCTACTGCAACAATAAAACCAAAAAGAGACACACAAAAGACACTGCAAACACTCTTTCTCACTATTATTTCGACACCAGTTTGCTTGCCAATTTTCTGAGATTCTAAAATGTAAATAGATAGTCTGGGTCTCTTTTCATTAAATGCTTAATCACTAAGCTCATTTCCATAAATTGGCATGAATTTAGTCTCAACTTCTTTTTTTTCTTAACTTTTTTTTCCTTAATTTTTAGGAGAGTAACCTAAAGTTCCTAAGAGTAATCAAGTCAATGTTTTCTTATGAGACCAGGACAAATAGCCCACAAGATACATTTGGGTGGTTTAAAATTCTGAACCTAGATTATCCAGATCTATCTTTTCTTATTTCAAAACAACTTTCACAAAGGTATGATTTGTTTGCTATGTTTTATAATTACTTATAATGACTCATTTTACTCAAATCCACTTACAGATTTTCTACTTTATTGAGATATTCATGTTTTCCCTTTATATATATTTTATTATGGTAAGAATCTGAATTTACAGTGAACTAAGAAGCCATCTGCCTTTAAGAATGCATAACAATAATGAAAGATAGGCCCCAGAATTACCCACCAACATGGACAAGTACAATTTCCTTTACAGCATTTGCAAAGTGCGTCTGTCTTTCTTCAAGGCCTGTTTCTCTATTGTTTGGGACAAATGTGACTTTTACTTGAAAGCCACATTTTAAATTGTTTACAGTGTATTTTGTTAAGTGAAGTAAATTAAATTTCACATACGCCCGTTATATTTCTCATCTGTGACCTTTCATAAGAGCCTTCAAGTAAGAAGGGCTTGTAAACATTCTAAACAACTCAGATTATTAAGGATACTATAAATTTTATGTTAGATGTTTCACTAAACTGAAATTTTCATTTCCAAATATCTGGATAATACGATTTTTGGGGGGAATTCCTTAATTTAAAAGAATGACTTCAAGAATATGACAACAGAGAAGAGAAAAATAAGTTGCTTTTATTTCTAAAACCTTCCACACTAACTAGAATATAGGTGCTCAAATCTTTAATAAAGACCCAATAAGAAGAAAGTGGAAGCACATAAAATCAGGAATTCTCTTTAAACATAAGAAAGGAAGACAGGGAGAAACACAAATTTAAAAAATGAAGTTTCCATGTCAGTGATTAATTTTTCTCATTCATGTGTCAGTCTCTCCCTTTCCTTACAGACAAGGCCCTCTCCATTTCAAAGGCATCGTCCAGAGCTATTTTCTCACCAGGAGACAACTCCTAAACTCTCCAAGAGAAATTGAAAAGACTTTCAAAGGTAAAGGAAGTGAAAGGCACATTCTCCAGCACTTTTAATCACTGTAATTCGGTCATTCCATAGGAGCTTCCAGCCAGCAGTTCTCGTCCCTAAAGTTCTGAAAAAACCAATTTGTTAACCTGCCAAACAAAAATATCAGGCGGTGAAAAAAAAAAAAAAAAAAGACAAAACCTAGAGAGACCAATTTGGGAGAGAAAATTGATAACACTTTGCCAACTCCAAGCAAAGCATTTTTAAAAGATGCAACCAAATGCTGAGCGAAGAAAAACGCATGCCCCAGGCGAACGAACGTGTAGAGCAGCGAATCTAAGGAACAGAATTCCTCCTTAGAGGAGTAACCAGTTAAACTTGCAAAGCCTCCAGCACCATCATATCCAGTGATTTCCCAAGAAATAATTTCAGAATGGAGGGAGGGTGGAAAACTTTCCCAGCCCCCAAGCCCTAAGATGTACAACCATGTCCCACCACTAGGTGGCGGTTGAAAGGCTGTGATCTTGAGGGGGTGGGCTGTTTCCTCCGCGTCTTCCCCTCCTGGACGCACAGCCCAGTCCGGGAGAGAGCCCACTCGTCCCCACCTTGATCCAGTTCGCTAAAATGGCAGGTTAGGTAGAAAGAAAGAAGCTTAGGAACCTTAGAAACCTGAAGTCCCCAAATAACAGCCACTCCTACAAATCTGTTCACACCAAAGCTGAGCAAGGGAGGGGGTACGGACCTGCATATTTTAAACTCTGCTGGGGTTTTCAAAGCAAACCTTCCAAGCGGTTGCTTTAGAGCGACAAGTGACGACGAAATTACGACGTGAACGCTGGGTTGAGTTACTAGGCTGTGCATCACCAACCCGCAGAGCGTGTACAGAGCCACAAGGTGATGGAACTAGCTGGCTAAACATGAATCGTTTTATTGCTGGCCAAAAATTCTTCCTTCATTCATCAAAGTGGGTGAATGAAAATATTAAGGAGGTAAGGCATTTTCGTGGACTCCTCCCTGAGTAGCCCTCTGAAGTCAAGACCTTACTTAGGCTCCCTTCTACCTTGGGTGTCAAAGCCTCCTCCCATGAAAGGGAAAAACCACTTCCCCTTTTTGTAAAACGGCTGCACGCCAGAGCTCAAATCTTGGCAAAAGAGATGTTACATAAATTCCAGGTGTTCCTAAATATGTATGTTTGCACGGAATCATTTTAGGGAAGCATCTAAGTTTCTGGGCCACTTTTTCTTTTCTTTCTTTCTTTCTTTCTTTCTTTCTTTCTCTCTCTCTCTCTCTCTCTCTCTTTTCATCTCAAGGAAGAGTCAAAATGTGTGTTTACAGCTTTGACTTAGGCTCTTACCCACTTCGTTTAGACGATATTTCCTGCCAGCTAAATGCAGGAAATCTAATAATTTGCACCCAAAACGCACGTAAGCACCCAGCACACTTACCTTTCTTTTCTTAACTGAACCCAGATCAGACAATTCAGTTATCTCTTCCTCCCATCACCAAAGGGAAAAACCCAACTCTGAAATTCTGAATTATTCTCTAGGTGATTTGTACAGCCATATCTCCCGTAATTCTATGAACGGGCTAATTCCTTAACATCTTACTTTGCCTTTAAAAGGCTTCCTTCCACACGACGGGATTTCCCTAAGAAACATTCCCAGCGGATGGTTTCCAGCAATAGCCTATATCAACTCAGCCTGCGCAAGCAAAGACTTGGCTTCTGCTAATTCCACCCCCCCACCCCCCCCACACACACACACCCGCCCCAACACACACACCAATTCACACTCACAGAACCATCCCGGGCCGACTCGAAAAGCTATTTTGTTTGCATGTTTGCCCATCTCTTCCTGAATGAATGCTTTTCCAACTGACCTTTCAACAGCTGCCGAGATGGCACGGTCTGTAAGGTTAGAGCCGGAAACTAAGAGATTTTAGCATCCTAATCCCTGCAACCTCGACGTTTCTCCTTCTCTACATAAATCCAGATTATCTGAGCCCAAGGGCAAGACCCCTGAAGCGTCTGCAGAGCAGCTCTCCGAGATGTCCTGCTCGCGACCAACTCACTGCGGGCATCCTGCACACGCACAGCCCCAGCCTACACGCCGCCCGACACCCGCACCCCGGCCCGCGGCGAATACGCCAGGCACGCACCCGCCCTGCCTCTTACCTTCCCTGGCTTTCAGCAAGACCGTGTTGGCCACGATGTTTTCCAGCTCCATTGACAGTCGGCGGTCAGCGAGAGAGCCTGCCGGCGGGGCTGTCAGCTGCTGGAGGTGCTGCCGCTGCTGCTGCCGCTGCTCGGGCTGCCGCTGCTGCTGCCGGAGCCGGGAGCCGGGAGCGAGCAGCCCGCCTTGCCTACCGCATTATTCCTGCTCTTATCCCTCGGAGTTTTCCCCCTCTGCAAAGAGGAGCCGCCGCCGCCGCTTCTTCCTCCCTCTGTGTCCCCCCTCCCCCCTCCCTCAACAGTCTCCCCCCCACCCCCCACCCTCCGCGTTTCTCTGTCACTCCATTCTCCACCCCTCCGGCTCCCTCGGATGCTTTAATGCCTCGGATGCTTCTGCCTCCCCTCCGTCCCTCCCGGGGGTGTGGTACTAGCAGGCTCGGGTGGTCGCACTGCGCAGACGCCAGGCGGGCCGCGCCTCCTGCCTCGGCGCTCCTGGCGCGGGGCCTGCTGGGACTTGTAGTCCTGCGGGCGCGCTGCGCGGGAGCTGGAGAGGCGCGCGGGCTGCCTGAGTCGGAAACCTGCTCCAGGACTCGCACCCAGACTGAAGGCGGGCGCGGCCCGCGGAGGCTAGAGGCGCCGGGCTGCGAGGGGCAGCGAGCGAATCAAAGGCAGCCCGGCCGAGCCGGAGCCCCCAGTCCCGGGGCCGGGTTCCGTCTGGCCCGTTTCCCGCCTTGCCGAGAGCTGGGAAAGCGAAATCCACAGGCCACGGCGGCGGCGGGCGAAGCGCCGCGTTCTGGCAGGAGCCGGTGCGGGTCCTGGCCGGCCCTCGGGGCGTGCTCGAGTGGGAGGAAGGTCAGCCCGGCAGGCTGCACACGCTGAGGCGGGCCAGTGTGCGCCGTCTCACACGCACACGCGCCGGGACGCTGACAAAGGTGTACTTTGTTTCCTCCGAGGGCGCGAAGGGGTCTGCGAGTCGGCGGCGACCCGGAGCTGGTGGTCGCGTTGGTGGCCGCGCGGTCCGAGCGCCCTCTGGTGGCCGCGGGGTGCCTGCGCGGTGGCGAGTCCACGCGGACCGCGCCCCCCAGGGCTCGGGACCGCCCCCGCGCGCCTGGCGGGCACTCGGGGGATCTGGGCGTGGGAAGCGGCTCGTTCTGCTAATAAAGTGCCTTCCGGCAAGCGGAGCCCGTAAATTTACGACCCTCATTACAGTCAAACATTCCCATTTATAAGAAGGTTAAACGGAATCGCCCGAGTCGGCTGTGGAGAGCGGTAATGAGTAACCGCGCGGAGCCCGGGTTGGAAATACGTTTTCAAATTACGGGTTTATCTTGGGGCTCTGAGCGCCTTTCCGCAGTATGCTCAGAACATGACATTTCAGACCTACTCTCTGCCTCTCTTCCTTGCTTTCTTTGAAGGTCCCACTCCTGGGAAATGGGCCCTCGGTCACCCGTGGTCTTCGAGTCCTACGGCCTGGGGGAGGGGCGGCTGGCCCCAAGGAACAATGAAGCCTTTGCCTCCTCTGCATCCTGCGGGCCGGATATCCGTTCAGAAGCCGGCCCTGGGCCTTCTCCTCCAAAAAGGAGGAAACCTGTCCCCAGGGCTGCCAGGAAGTGGCAGGGAGGTGCTGGGAGAAACGGAGAACAATTACTACGCTTGGGAGAATGTACAGAAATTAATAGACTTTCGAAGCCTTGGAAACCAGAATGGTCGCGGATTTTAACAGCACAGAACTGTCTTGTTCCTATATGATGCCATATACTCACCACCACCACCACCACTTCCTGGTGTGTGGATTTGGGTCAGTGGGTCTCCCTGGGCCTCACTTACCTTATCTGCAGAGTGGGGACAATCACAGTTTGCCCGTCAGAAGGCAGGAGCTGAGCAGATGACTTTTTAGGAATCTTCCACTCCAGGAATTATTGTCCTAAGCCACCCAGGCTTAGTCTTGGCTCTATATCCACATGCCCAGAGCCCTAACTTATAATGATAGGGTGTTTCTCAGAGAGAATCCTAGAGCTGGCAGCATATCAGAGCTCACCAACTACAATGGTCACTTGCCACTTACTGGTAGCCTAAGGCCTGTTGTAAGCCCAAAGTTTCTGTGGCTAACATTAAAGCAAAACAAAACTAAAGTTGAATGCCTTTAGATGGTGTGCTCCATAGCAGGCTTCTGAAACTTTTATGTGCATAGAGATCACCTAGGGATCTGGTTAAAATGCAGATTCTGTTTCACTAGGTGGGTCCTGAGATTCTGCTGTTTCTAACAACCACCAAGATTCTGTCAATCCTGCTGGTCAGTGGACCACACGTTGAGTAGGAAAGGTCTACAGTTAGCCATAACCCCCAACCACTCTATGATCTTATACCCAGCCCAAGTCCCCAGTGATTGCCTAATTTTACCTAATTGGCCTCTATAGACATTTGAGTTTGCAACTCTGGAAAATCCTGCCTGTTCCCCCTCATTTTACAGATCTGAAACAGACCCAGAGAGACTTAAGTGCGTTCTGCATGGTCATTCAGCAAGTGAAAGCCTATCTACTTTCTCTGCTACATGGTAATACATCCTGCCTACAAAATAAATGGTTGTATTTCAAGTATCTGTACCTCTCTGAGGGAATTAGGACATTCCAATGGGAGAATGGAATGGTAATGGCTAGATTTACTGGATCCAACTATGGGCCAGGTTCTGTGCTAAGTGCTTTACATGGATTATTTCATCAAACACAACATCCGGATGAGGTAGAGAACATAGCCCTGTTTTACAGATAAAGTCACCAGGTTAGAAGAGGTTTTATAAATTGCCTAAGGTCACACAACGAAGAAGTAGAAGATGTGGGATTTGAACCTAGCAGTCTGACTCAGAGTCTATGCACTTAATTTCTGGCTAGCTCAGGCTAGCCAGCAGAACTTGGCTGCAATTGTCCTGTTTGGCTGCCAGAGTGAACTTAAATTGTATTGTAAGAAAGGAAAGCAGGCGGTTGGCTAAGTGATTAAGACTTAAGGGGGGTTTTCCATTGCACCATTATAGCTTCCTATAATTCCACCATTATAGCTTCATTCCTTTCAATTAACTGCATTAACAACAGCAGTCCTCTAGAGAAATGGGTTTGATTCAAGAAAGAGCAGGCTATTAAATATCAATAGGTAAGTCAGATCTTGCTGGCTGAGGGCAAGAATGCAAATCTAAATGGAACAGTGGGTGAGTTTGAGAGGGATGGAAATATGTCAAATGCTGACTTCCAGATCCACTCGGGATCAGCTGAACAGGAAATGCAGAAGAACCAGGGAGTCTCACTCTTCTGTTGGCACCTGTATCGTGTGGGTAAAGCTGCTCGGTCAGAGTTCTTGTAAATAGAAATCAACTATTCAGGAAAGTCACAAACTTATCTTTGTCAGAAAATATAGATTGCTTTTGGGGCACCTGGGTGGCTCAGTCATTAAGCGTCTGCCTTCGGCTCAGGTCATGATCCCAGGGTCCTGGGATGGGGACTCCCTGCTCGGCGGGAAGCCTGTTTCTCCCTCTCCCGCTCCCCCTGCTTGTGTTCCCTCTCTCGCTGTGTCTCTGTTGAATAAATAAATAAATAAAATCTTTAAAATATATATATGTAGAGATAGATATAGATAGATGATAGATAGATAGATAGATAGATAGATAGATAGATAGATAGATAGATTGCTTTTGCCTGAATAATCAAACTGGCCTTCTGAATAGTACTGGATCTGGAGTTTTCAACCCTTTCCTGGCCACACAGCTTTCTAATCATCAGGAAACAGCTGGAGACAGTGTGCTTATTCTGTTTATTCTTTCCTTCTTCAGAGTTTACCTATGGGCCAAGCACTGCAGCGAATACAATGGCAATTTCCCGGGAGAACTTGCCACTGGCAAGGAAAGCAAACTAGAAGACAAACCATTGAGATGAAATGGAATAAGGACCATTTTGGACACATACAGAAGGACTTTGGAAACAAACAAGAGTGATTTCAAGCACCTAGAAGATTCCAAGAGAGGAGAAATGAGAGCTGTAGGTGGGATTGGAAATATTTTCAGTCACATTGCCTCCTGAGAAGCCCCTTCATCGATATAGTCCCAGTGGTTACCAAATTTGACATTAAAAATGTTGCCATGCTGTAGACCACTGATCGTTCTTCTATTTACTTATTATTTTCCTTTAAAGTCAAGTCACTTAAAAAAAAGTTTGTTCATCCTAATCAATAATATTTGTGAAATGGGGGTCGTAGTAGAAATATCACAGTTTGGAAACAAGTGACCTCCAAGCAACACGTGGGGCCTTAGCAGCCTTCGGTTTCACGATGAACCAGCTGATTTTCATAAATCTACTGGGAGGCTTCACCCTGGTGTTGTCAGATGACTATGACCTTGAAACATCTAAACACCCACCCGTTGGGTTCTGATGCCAGTTCAGAAAAGAGGTTCTTGCCAATACGCACAAATCTGCTGATGGTCCCAGCCACACGTGGTCTCTGTACTCCTGGCACTATAGCAGTTTAACATGGTCTTTAGTGGGAAGGAAAGGCCCCCTTCTTGGCTCCATGTTCAGTTAGGAATGTCTCCATAGTAGACCGACTTGTGCCCTGAATAGATACAAAGTTGTTGCCTCCATTGTATGTAGAAGAAACTGAGCCTCAGAGAATTAGGTCCGTTGCCAGAGGTCAACTGGTAAGTAAATGGTGATGCTAGTTATTTAGATAAGTGTCTGCCTTCCCTACTTGAAGGCCTGAAACGTTGTCTATGTCATCCTTCAATTCCCTTCTCTATAGAACCTAGTACGTGCCTTATACATAGCATATGGCAATATTGGCTGACATGGAGCAAATATGGCATGACTCAGTCCCTCCTAGGCCTCTGAGGTACTAGTTATTCCATTCTAGTTACCTATCAAAATCCCCACGTCCCTGCAAGATCAGAGATTAAAAGGGAAAGGGAGGAGACTCACCTCCTTGTATCAGAGGTCAGCACCACAGAATGACACGGGCAATCTCCGTCCCTGTATATTCCAAGCTGTCTGACTGTAGCTCCATCCTCAAATCCAGCAGTCTTCTGCAATTAGCCCAGTAGTTAAACTGATCACACAAGTTTTTAGAAAACGAAGCAGACCAATTTTAATTCAGACTTTTCAGACTGAGTGAAACACAAGATATTCCCTCCAAAAATGGCACACAGAAGGCTAGGCATTTTTTTGTTTGGTTGGTTGGTTCAGTGCTGAGCATTCAGATTTAGCGGGAGGAAAGATGTTTAAATTGTAAGGAAATTACACAGCAAAAGTATAAAAATTAATTCAGAGTGGGAGGAAGAAAAACAGCCTTTTTCTAGTAATCTACTCAAGAGCCAATGATTTTCTGTTAATACAGGTAAGACAAGAATCCAAATCATCATCATAAAAAAAAAAAAAAACCCACTTCTGGTCTTTTTATGACTAGCATCTATCAGGCAAAGACATGACCAAAGCCAGGTTCATTTGTTTGAGCACAGAAGCCCACAGTGGAACTGTGGATACAATCATGACAGCAAAGGTACAATTGCTTCTTAAAGAGAAAGAAGGATGAGGGGGGCGCCTGGGGGGCTCAGTCGTTAAGCGTCTGCCTTCGGCTCAGGTCATGATCCCAGGGTCCTGGGATCAGCCCCACATTGGGCTCCCTGTTCAGTGGGGAGTCTGCTTCTCCTTCTCCCTCTGCCTGACGCTCTGCCTGCTTGTGCGTGTGTGTTCTCTAATAAATAAATAAAATCTTAAAAAAGAGAGAGAGAGAGAGAAGGAGGAGGTAAGATGAATTAAATGCAATGGTAGGAGCCTTTAAACCAGATGACTCATCGGTGAAAGGGGCTCCAGCAGTTTCGACCTTAATGCTGCAATAACATCAACTTTCTCTTGCTCCGGAGACTCTGGGCCTAATTATCTCCGAGACATTAGTATGAAGCTTTTACTGTCCTAAGAGAAGCCATTGCAGACATGTGAATATTTAATTGACCCCATAAAAGGAGGGCATACTCGCTCTCCCTCCTTGAAGTCTCAGCTGGTCAGTTATATGCTAAGTGGAATCTATCAAATATTCAGAGTTGTTTTATTTTTTAGATGTAATGCTTTGCACAGATTGCTTTTTTTGACAATTACATAAAATAGAATATAATACCTAATTTGGCCCAATTGATCCGGAGCAGCTTGATGCCCTCCTGTAGAAGCAAAGTCACGAGTTATCGTGCCATAAAAAGGAGCTCAGGAAGGAGCTAGCAGGTTAGAGCACTCATTCCATGTAGCTGGTAGCTGTCATAGTCTCCATCCATAGAGAGAGGATGCCATCTAGCCTGAACTCTGGAGAGCTGCAGCCTGCCCCCAAATAGCAAAAGTAACTCAGGTTCCGCGTTCTGTGGCCCAAAATCTGTCCTTGAGTGTGCTGAGCCAGTTGGTATATAATGCAAACTGTTCCCACGTACTACAAAGGGAACAATTCCGCTCATAAAGTGACTTTATTGGGTCACAGAATGTTTCCATTACTCACATCTCAAGCTCTACAACCCTCGTGTGCTTCAGGATCCAACCAGGATTCTAAGGAATCCCCTCCTCTCCAGACTGAATCTGGCCTCTCTTTGTTTGTGGGGAGGTGGGGGGAAGTCCTTTTTGTTAAGGACTCAGGATATTCATTCCACAGAATGACTGGACCATAATTCATTTAAGTTGTCATCCACAGATGAATGTATTTATTATTACCAATCTTTTCCTGTAAGAATGAAACAATGATTTTTTTTAAAGTCAATGAACATTTTCTTGTCATCTACCTTATAAACTTACAAAGAAATGAAATGCATTTTTTTTTGGTGTTCAGTTCTATGAGTTTAGACAAATGCATATACTTGTATAACCACCAGCACAACTAAGATGTAGCATCATTCCATCACCCCTGGTTTTGTTAACATCCCTTTTTTCCTTCCCTAAAGAATCCCTGAGTTCCTGAAAACACTAAATAGAATTAACACGTGGTCCAGCAGTCCCACTTCTATGTATATACCCGAAAGAAAACACGTGCACACAAAACCTGGTACACGGGGCATCTGGGTGGCTCAGTTGGCGAAGTGTCTGCCTTCGGCTCAGGTCATGATCCCAGGGTCATAAATTTTACCCGAATAAAAAAAAAAAAATTTAAGTGCTCGCTTCGGCAGCACATATACTAAAAAAAAAAAAAAAAATTTAATCCAAGTAATAGTTGAATACTTGGATCAGAGCAAGTGATGAATAATATTAATGTGCTGAACAATAAGGTACAAACTACCTGAAAAGTAGGTAGATATTATCAGTCCAATT
Organism: Zalophus californianus; assembly: GCF_009762305.2. NCBI lineage: Eukaryota > Metazoa > Chordata > Mammalia > Carnivora > Otariidae > Zalophus > Zalophus californianus. Next base: position 76,629,360 of record NC_045609.1, on the reverse strand, counting down.
TTAAGTACAAGGAAATTACAGGCCAGTGAAATAAAAGACCCCTAACTAGGAGCTTCGCTGCCCTGCTGACTTGGGGGGCGTTGCTCCACAAGCTCCCCTCCCCCTGCCCTCACACCCTCCTTCCTCTCTGAGATACATCAGTTTTCCCATGGGGGCGGGCACCAAAGAGAGGACAAAAATTGAACAGCATCTCTATTTTCGGCATGGTCTCCTGTCCCATCTCTGCTCAACCTCTGGCTCCAGCATCTCAAACCCTTGGAGAAATGAAAGGCAGCTTCTCCTTGCACATGATCTGCACATGAGGGGCCAATGTCTGGGGCCCCTCACCCATGCAGCCTTAACGGAGCTGAGAGGTAGAGCCCATAAGGCTTTGGAAACGGTAGAGTTGAGTATATATGCTTCATGCTCTGTGACCTGGCACCACCTGTTCTGAAAAGTTGATGACTAAAAAAAAAATCACAAACTATTTAAGCAAACGGTAAGGACTTTTGTTGTGGTCGTTGGTATGGAAAGGATGGAGGAAAACTTCATCTGAGAAGGAAGAAGGCTCTTTTATTTGGGGGAAAACACTCTGAGGGGCTTTTGGTTGTTTGAAAATGAAGCCAGCTTCCTACTCTGGAATGGAGACATTGGGAATAGTGAGGATTTAATTGTGCTGCTTAATTTTCTAAAAGAATGTCTTCATAGAGGGGCAGCTCATTGCTGGGGATCATTCTCTTTCTGGGGGAAGCCAAGAGCTGGGGAGGGGCGCAGGGGGGCTGGGCTGAGGGAAGAGACGCACGATCAGTGGTGCCCCGTGTGGGAGCGGATCCCTGCAACAGGAGGGAAGGAGGGGTTAGAGCAAAGGAGAAAAATGGTCCCTAACAGGTTCCCATGGAGCTTGGAAGGTGGTAGAATATATGAACAGGGTGGCTCACATCCTGCTCGATCTTTGCCTTTGTCTGCATTGTAATTCCCATCTGTTATCCCCATGCCTTCATTTGAAAACAATCACTTGTCTTAGCTGGCACTAGAGAACGGAGAGAAAGGCAGGTGACCACAATGAGATCCAGAGGTTTGTGCAAGAAGACCCGCAGCAGCCCAAAGAAGCTTCTGGAGCAAGAGTGAAAAGGGAGCTGAGAAGCCCAGAGCAGCTGTCTGCAGTGGGGTGGATGTCTGAGCTGAAGAGCATGCCTGGGATCGACATGGACAAAATTTAAGATTCTCTGGGGCTCTGCAGAGGCCCAGGAATGGAAACTGGTAAAACCCTGGCCCACTGGCTAATCTAGGCTAGTAAGGGCTCAGACTTTGGGGTGCCAGTGTGAATACCATTTTTGGTAGCCCTGCATGTCAGAGCAGGATCTCACAATCATATACGGTGTCATCATTCAATCATGGGTTGTTTCTTCCTCTGACATTTACTGAGTGACTATGAAGCAGAAAGCCTAGTCAGGTACCGTGGGAGACCACAAAGACGAGCGAGAAATGCAAGCCCTGCCTTTAAATAGCTTCTAGGCTCTTGGGACCAACCAGTCACACATACAAGAAACTAAATGGGGGACACATCAATGTGAGAAGGAAAAACTGCTGAAAGAAGGATGTTTTAAAACTGTTTGGATCCAGGGGCGCCTGGGTGGCTCAGTCAGTGAAGCGTCTGCCTTTAGCTCAGGTCATGGTCTCAGGGTCCTGGGATCGAGCCCTGCGTCAGGCTCTCTGCTCAGGGAGTAGTCTGCTTCGCCCTCTCCCTCTCCCCCTGTGCTTTCCCTCTCCCTCTCCCCCTGTGCTTTCCCTCTCTCCCTCAAATAAATAAATAAATAAATAAATAAATAAATAAATAAATAAAATCTTAAAAAAAAAAAAAAAACCCTGTTTGGATCCGGTGTTGGCAAAAATCTAGAAACCACCAGTTTCAGTCACTGTGGAGGGAGTGTAAACTAGCACAGCCTTTCTGGAAGGCAATTTGGCAAAACATACCAAATAGTTTCACTTCTGGAAAGATGCCCTGAAGATATGGATAAAAATGTGTAAATATTGGCTACAAGGATGTATAAAGATCATAATATGAGGAAAAATTTGAAACAACACAAACCTCCACCAACAGCAGATTGGTTAAGTACATTCTGGAACAACACTGCAGATGTGTTCCTGTCAACAAGGCGGAATCCAAATCTAGTCATGAGGAAATACCAGGCGAGCAAACTGAGGGACATCCAACCAAAGAGCCAGCCTGTGTTCTTCAACACTATGAAGGTCAAGGGAGATAAAGAAAGACTGAGGAACTGTTCCAGATTAAAAGAAACTAAAAAGACCAGACAACCCAATCCGACGTGTGATTTTGGATTGGATCATGGAGGGGCAGGGAAGACTGTGTGGCTAGCTACAAAGGACATTGTTGGGACAACTGATGACATTTGAATATGGTCTGGGGATTAGGTAATAGTGTGTCGATGTTAACATCCCTGATTTTGATCATTGTAACACGGTGATTACTAAGAGAATGTCCTTGTTTTTAGCAAATCCACTCTCAAGTAATGAGGGGCGTTAGAAAAATGGAGTCAACAGTCATTCAATCCGCAAACTAGCACAACCACCAGAAATGAGGGAGACACAACGCATGATTCAAATAGTAGCTCCAGGCAACGGCAGAAGAAGGTTTGTGATGAAACACACAGGATTTATTGCCAAAAGAACTATGTTGATGATGGCTGCCAGAGGCATTTAGGGGAAGGAAGTATTAGCTGAGGAGGTCAGAAGTACCTATGTATGTGAGTTTTTAGCCACGTTCTTCTAAATTGGTGAGGAGTCTGCCATGTGCCAGGCACTGTGCTAGGTGCTGAGGATAGAGTAATGAACAAGATGGAAGTGGCCTTCGCCCTACTGGGGCTTCTGCTCCAGAGGGGAGCAGGGCAAATACCCAGCAAACGAAACGATAAAATCATGGTAAATGTAAGTTTCTAACAAAGGGTACAAACAAGGGCCAAGACAGAGTAACACACACAGGGGCGCCTGGGTGGCTCGGTCGGTTAAGCGGTTAAGCGTCTGCCTTTGGCTCAGGTCAAGATCCCAGGGTCCTGGGATCCAGTCCCCTCATCGGGCTCCCTGCTCGGCGTGGAGCCTGCTTCTCCCTCTCCCTCTGTCTGCCGCTCCCCCTGCTTGTGCTCACGCTCTCTCTGTCAAATGAATAAATAAAATCGTAAAAAAAAAAAAAGAAAGAATAACACACATAGTCTTTAAGGAAGTCCTCTCGGTGAGGATGATAGCTAAACTGTGACCTAAGTAAGGAAAAGGAGCTAGCCAGATGTGAGTGGCACGCATTCCCACCAAAGAGCACAGCCCGTGCCAGGGGGCAGGGTGGGTGTTGGGGGGAGGAGGGGTAGACCAATATGGCTGGAGCAGGAATGGGGTAGGAGGAGCCCAAAGTGAGTTTTCTGAAAGGAGGCAGGGGCTCAAACTGTGTAGGGCCCTTGTGCGAATTTGGGTTTTACTCTAATGCAGTGGAGAGCCGCCGGGAAGTTCTAAGTAGGCAATGAAATGACCCGGTTGGTATTTGAAGAAGAGCCACTGCTGCCGCCAAATGGAGACGAAATGGCAAAGAGGCTGAGAGCGAGGGCAGAAAGATGGGTTAGGAGGCCTCGGGGAAGGGGCGAGGGTGAGGGAGGCAGACAGGGCAGGCCTCATGATTAGACTTCTGCAATGTCCCCAAACCCAGTTCCACTTAGCACTAGAGAGAGGAGCTGATGACATTCATCCTTTACCTTTCAACCTGGTTCCCGTGACCAGCACTCCTGGCCCGGAACGTATTCGGGATAAATGTTTCCACCTAAATCCTAGAACCAGCCTGGGGATAGCATTTTGTGTTACAATTTTTGTCGTGCTGTGCCCTAGTTTGGATTCTCCTAGACCCTGAGATAAACGGTTCAAATGTGGGAGGGGCAGGAAGTGCAGGCAAGGGAGGGGGACATAACTTCCATGGGCAGCTAGAGCTAGAACTTAATCCTTCCAAATACGCTCCAGGCCAGGAGTGCTGGTCACTCTGGGAAACACAGCTCAACTCAGCCACCCAAGTGGCGGGGGAGCTGGGATATCTCTACACCAAATCCCTTCCCTGGGGCATTGGCCGGGCTGACGGGCAGGGGGTTAATAATGCTCTCTCATTTCTGCCTTTCTGCAGGATGGGCACACTGCCTCCCCCAATTCTGAAGAGAGGCCTCAGCGCAGAAATGCGAGTGTTAACACCTGGAAACCTCTGGAGCCCAAGAAGTGGCAGGGTCTGAGGCATACCAGAGACCCATAACAGAATGGCCTGGACTCAGCGTTGTGTTTTCTTTCACTTTTGAAATCGGGCTCAGATGATGAAAGGGACTAAGCCTCTTGGACCATCAAGAGCCCCTAAGAAGCTGGGAGAGAATCCCAGGGAGAACAGATGGAGGCTTGGACGGAGGAGGCAGTCGTGGAGGCGGAGAGAAGTCAGTGTCTCCTTCAGGTGCTGGTTTTGGGGTGGGGAAGGCAGCAAGGAATAGATCCGAGGAGGGAAAACAAGAGTTTGGTTTTGTGTTTGTTAAGTGTGCAGGTTGGAAGGGACATCGGAGGGCAGATGTTTGTCAGCAGGATGGGAGACGCCGCTCCAAAAAGGAGATATAGGTGGCCAGGGTTGGGGCGGTGGGGAGCACAGAGGATGTTCAGGGAGCAAAACTATTCCAGTAAAACTATTCACGGAAGTGTGTCCTTACATATTTGTCCAGACCCATGGAATATACAACATCATGAGTAAATGCTAACGTAAATGATGGCCTTGGGTGATAATGACGAATCAGTGTAGGTTCGTGTGCTGTAACAGACATACCACCTGCTGCAGGCTGTCCATGGCAGGTAGGCTGTGTGGGTGTGGGGTCGGCGCACAGATGGCTACTCTCGGAAAATACACGCAATTTTGCTGTGAACCTAAAACTGCTCTAAAAAATAAAATCTCTTTTTAAAAAGTTGGGGGGGGGGGCCGGGAATAGGGGAAGGATAGGCAACAAAGACAAGAAGGGGAAAGGTGCAGAAGAAAGCAAAGATGCTAGGGAGAGGGCAAAGGAGGCAGGTGCCCAGGACAAGAGAACACTACCTAACCACAGGCCTCCTGCATGGCAGGCACTCTCTCTCTCTCTCTCTCTCTCTCTCTCTACAGCTTCACAAGAAGCCTGGGAGGTGGGTGTCCTTACATGGAGACCCTCAGACTCTGAAAGGTGCAATGATCCATGGGGGGTTTAAATTGAGGACAGCAGACTCCTTCCATCACTCTGCTGCCTGCATTAGAGAGACCATCCTGGAGCAGCATAAGGCAATGCAGGGGGATGCTGGGGGATAAGGCTCAAAGCAGAAGCCTTTACTAGGAGACATGGCTCTGCATTGAAGTTTCATCCTCCCTGAACCCAGGAGAGAGTTGAATTTGGGGCTCCTTGTCAATGAGAAAAGAGGGGGAAAAAAATGAACGCTTTTTGCCCTGGAAAGAGAAAGAGTTCAGCAAAATCCAGAGTCATGTTTGCCATCTCTAATTGTAGCCCTAACTACCAGAATGTAACTTGTGGTTCCAGGGAGGTATTTTCCTAATCACCAGAGAAAATAGCATTTATCTTTTCATTTGCTGTTCCCTCCAAGAGGTCCAAAAATTCTTCTCTCAAACTCAAAAGGGAGAAATTCAGTTATTTTCTGCTCTTTTGGTGATGTAGACGAGGTCAGTTTGTCTTCTTCCTTTAGCAGAACAGTTCGTGTCCTTGTTGTGACAGCTAGAGAAAGCCAAATAAAAAGATGTTTTTTCCAGAACAAGTGTGGAAAGAACATTCTGGCCACCATGCCAGCCACTGTTTATTCATTCACTTGACAAACTTTTTTTGAGTAGCTGCTATGAGCAGGCACTCGCCTAGCCATTAGGACCACAAAAGATGAGTAAGACAGGAGCTCTATCCTCAAGAAGTTCATACTATGGTTAAGACCCAGACAAGGCAAAAGAGAATTCCAATATGATATGGCAAGAGCAAGGAGAACGAGAAAGGCCTGTGCACAACGCTTTCTAGGCCCCTGGGAGCTGGATGGGAGAGGTGGGCAGGGAAGGTTGGCAGGATAGTGTTGATATTGGTGATTGAACACCAGTCATGGTTATGTTTTCATGGAATGAATGACTGGAGGACTCTGCTTACCTTTTACCAGGGAAGTCTCTGGCTGCAGCCTGGGATGAGCTGAAGGCCACTCACTTTGCAGTTCTGAAGGGACCATTGGAAGGCTCTTGTATAAAATTCCTTCCGGGCCTCTGGGTCGGAGATTCTAGGGTATTTCATTCCCTTTAGGGTAAAAGAAATCAGGCTTGAGACAGAGAGCAGCAGACCAGGGGACCAGCATGTCCACTGGAAGGTTCCTGGCTCTAATGGTCCCCAGCCAATGATTCCCTATGTGACTTGGGGAAGGCTCATTAACCACAGGCAGCTGCCTCAGCTTCCTGTTTGGAAAAGAAGGGATAAGCAGTAGGACTTCCTCTCCTGTGGCCAAAAGACTCGAAAATCATGCTGTTGTGTTGGGCCTCTGCTCGGTGGGAAGGAAAGAATAATGCTCTGTTGAGCAGGCTTAAAATGCCAATGTGAAGAATGACTTTTGGAACAACTGAGATTAATGGAGATACAAATCACAAAATGTCTTAGCTTGATTTACATTAACGGAAAAGGCAGAAAGACACCTAGAAGGCAGTACATTCCAAAGATGAAAATTAAATCATATATTAAAAAGAAAACATAACAAATTTAGATGCACACACACACACACACATTGTAGACACACAAGTCAATACCGCAGAAATTTATGCTTTCCATCTGACAAAGAGAACTTTTCAAAAAAAATTGTACCAAGCTATTGGATACCCAACAAGGAAGAAACTGAAATCTCCATGAATCTTAGATATGGGCAAGATTTCTTTTTAATCATAGCTAAAACTCATCTCAGGTAGATGGGGGTCTGATAAGTGTCTTACCATTATGGTCACCCTTATTCCTCAGAGTTAGCTTTAAAAGAAAAAAAAAAGGGGTGCCTGGGTGGCTCAGTCAGTTAAGTGATTTCGGCTCAGGTCATGATCGCAGGGTCGAGTCCCACATTGGGCTCCCTGCTCAGCAGGGAGTCTGCTTCTACCTCTCCCTCTGCCCCTGTCTCCACTCATGCTCTCTCTCTCAAATAGATAAATAAATAAAATTTAAAAAAAAAAAAAAGCAGAGGGGCACCTGGGTGGCTCAGTCGTTAAGCGTCTGCCTTCGGCTCAGGTCATGATCCCAGGGTCCTGGGATCGAGCCCCACATCGGGATCCCTGCTTAGGGGGGAGCCTGCTTCTCCCTCTCCCACTCCCCCTGCTTGTGCTCCCTCTCTCGCTGTGTCTCTCTCTGTCAAATAAATAAATAAAATCTTTGGGCGCCTGGGTGGCTCAGTTGGTTAAGCGACTGCCTTCGGCTCGGGTCATGATCCTGGAGTCCCGGGATTGAGTCCCACATCGGGCTTCCTGCTCAGCAGGGAGTCTGCTTCTCCCTCTGACCCTCTTCCCTCTCGTGCTTTTTCTTTTTTTAAGATGTTTATTTATTTATTTGAGAGAGGGAGAGAACGAGAGAGAGAGAGAGAGAGAGAGAGCGCACATGAGAGGGGGGAGGGTCAAGGGAGAAGCAGACTCCCTGTCGAGCAGGGAGCCCGATGCGGGACTCGATCCCGGGACTCCAGGATCATGACCTGAGCCGAAGGCAGTCGCTTAACCAACTGAGCCACCCAGGCCCCTCCCTCTCGTGCTTTCTATCTCTCATTCTCTCTCTCTCAAATAAATAAATAAAATCTTAAAAAAAAAAAAGAAAGAAAACCCTGTACCTATTAAGCAGTCAGTCCCCCTGTCTCCTCCTCCCAGCACTTGGCAATCGCCAATTTGCTTTCTGTTTCTAAGGCTTTACCTATCCTACATATTTCGTATGAAAGGAACCATACAACATTTGGCCTTTTGGGTCTGGCTTCTTTTACTTAGCATGATGCTGTTTTCAGTTCATCCATATTACGGTATATATCAATCCTTCATTCCTTTTTTATGGCTGAATAATATTCCATTTCAGACTACAGTATGATTTTGAGCTCCAACATTACAATCCCCTTTCCTTTTCAAACATCTGTTCACAAACACATTATGAGCACCAATTAAACACAAGGCAGGTACTAAGGGGAAATGATTGAGAAATTTGTAGCCTCTTGCTATATATATACTTTTATTTGGATTATGACATTTAAAAGTGCCCAATCATAAGTGTACAGCTTCATGAATGCTCACAAAGTAAATACAACTATTACCTTTAAGCCTGTCAACAGATAAAGTATTATTTGCACCCCGTACTTGTCTTCTCATTACCCTCTTCCAATTCTCGTTTTCCTCAAGGTCACCACCATTCTGACTTCAAACACTATACACTAGTTTTTCCTGTTTTTGAACTTCATATAAATGGAACCATACAGTGTCTACTTTTTCATGTCTGGCTTCTTTTACTCAGTATCATGTTTGTGAAACTCACCCACGTTGCTGCATGTCACTGCCGTGCATTCATTCTCATTGTTGTATAATGTTAATAATATCCTAATTTATTCATCCATTCTATGGTTGATGGGCATTTGTGTAGTTTTATCTCTGTGCCATTATAATAGTGTTGCTATGAACATTCTAGGCTATGTCTTTTGATAAACTGATGTACACACATCTTTTGGGCATATATCTAGAACTCAAGTTATTTGAGTCATATATTCAGTTTTACTAAATACTGACATGGAATTTTCCAAAATGGTCACGCCGTTTTAGATTCTCATCTCTTGCTTCCAGGGTAGTCCCTTCCAAAACATGGGGCTAGTACCCACTGCTGTACTAGTGGTACATAAAAGGATTTATGTGAGGAGCAAAATAAATAACATCAAGTCCCAAAGTGAGAAAATTATTACCCTCTTAACGCTCTTTAAATCCTTCTGATTACATAAAGAGAACCCCATGTGATACCAGGATGCTGTTAGCCACCTGTCTCCCTTTTTACAAAGTCTCAGATTTTCAGCAGGCAACTGTACCTAGTTGCTACTTAATAACATTTTGTTTTAATGTATTTATTTTTTAAATATTTTATTTATTTGTCACAGAGAGAGCGGGAGCACAAGCAGGGGGAATGGCAGGCAGAGGGAGAAGAAGGCTCCCCGCTGAGCAAGGAGCCCGAGCTGGGGCTCAATCCCAGGGCCCCAGTCTCAGGGCCCGGGGATCATGACCTGCGCCAAAGGCACACGATTAACCAACTGAGCCATCCAGGAATCCCTAATGTATTTATTTTTTTATTTTTCATTTTTTAAAAGATTTTATTTATTCATTTGAGACACAGAGATAGAGAGCATGAGCAGGGGGAGTGGCAGAGGGAGAGGGAGAGGGAGAAGCAGACTCCCCGCTGAGCCAGGAGCCCAATGTGGTGCTCCATCCCAGGACCCCGGGATCATGACCTGAGCCGAAGGCAGACTCTTAACCATCTGAGCCACCCAGGCGCCCCCCTAATGTATTTTAATTATTTTCTATTAATAGCAAGTTACAAGGTTTTACCATTGAAGTTATTTAACATTTTCTTTCAAATAAATTCATTTACGTTTTTCAAAAGTGAGTCAACTTAAAGAAAATAGTAAATAATATATACAGATTCAAGAAACTATGTTGGTAGTGGAATGACTGGTGTCTGGAAAACACCTACTTAGAGTCTGCATCTACCGTAAGGCCACCGTGTGATTTTTATCTGTGTTTGATGAGCTTGCTTCAAAATACCACGCTCACCACTGAGCACTTGGCTTTACTAATCAACAGAAAGCAGAATTTAAATTTGTCCCAATTCACCCAATTTGGGGAAGAGAGGCCAAAATGGAAGTCCACACACCATCCCAAAGGTTTTCAGAACACCAAAAACTCGACGTGTCTGACCCACTTGGCTTAATAATGGAAAAAAAGGTCTTTAAAATTAATTCCATCTCCTGCAGAATCCAGAAGGCTCTACCTGACGCCTAAACAGGAAGAAGAATCTTTTGCAGAACGGGTAGAACAGTCATCCACACAGGTTAACCATAAAAATCACAAACTCCCCAGCTGGATTAGTCCTTTTCAGGTTGGGGCGGCGGTTAGAAACAAAGTGTTGTTTTCCCAAGCATTTCGTTACTTAGAAGCCACAGCGGGCATTTCCCCCTCGGAACTGGGGCTGAGACACCTGACAAATAAGTCGACGCGAGGAAGGTCCCAGCAAAAGACGGGGAAGTCATCTTCCCCGCCCCGGCTCCGGCGCAGGCCCCGCCCTGCCGCCGAGGCTCCGCCCCGGGGCCGCCCCCGCACGCCCCGCCTCCTCCCCTTCCCCGGCAGTCCCGCGAACCCCGAGCGCACTGAAGATGGCGGCCGCAGTGGGACGATTTCTCCGGGCTTCGGTGAGTGGCTGCCGGCAGGGGACAAGAGCGGAGACACAGTAGTGGTTCCGACGACGTGCTTCCCAGACAGGATCCTGCTCCCTGTGGTCTGAGGGCCCTTTCGCCGTTCTTGGCGGGCACCAGCGGGTAACGGACCCAGAGGCCTCGCTTCTAGGGAATGCGCCTGCGCAGAACCGCCCCCTCCCAACTGTCCTCTCTTCCAATCCCTCCTCTCTCCGAGCGGGGGTCCTCAGTCCTCTCTCCACCTGAGCACCCCGTCCTGGAGGCAGGGTCCCTGGCACTTCCCCGTTCCGTAGCTACTCTGTGACCTTGGACACGTGACTTCACCTTTTCGAACCTCAGTTTACTGTCCTCGCCCAAAGATAGAATGATGCCTTCAGTAAGGCTTTGCAGTAATAAGCATCCACTAAATGGTGGATGGAAACCAAAGTGGTAAAGTACAAAGTGCTAAAGTGCAAAAGGCAATGCCCTCCTCCCATCCCCCGGGTCTGTACCCGCGCTTTCCCCCTGGCAAAGCCGAGCACCCTCTTGGTACCCTCTCTTCCCTTTCTCCTGGCGGGGTTGAACGCAAGGCTCTTCTTCCTGAGTCATGCTAGACACTGTAGTTGAGCAAACAATTCCCTTGAGCCCTGTACGAATTTTCCCAGAGGGTGAACTTTGCTCTACTTGTTTGCTTGTCTGCGGGGCCTTGTCTTTTCTGGGAAAACCTTGACATGATAGAACATACTTAGTGGATCATGCTGGTAAAGGGCGTAAATACACGGGACCTGGCCAAGTCCCCTTGGTTTTTGAACCCTCTGTGTTGTTCTTAAGAGCATGGAATCTTTATGGCTTTATAATTTCCCTCTGCCTTGCAGGGTTTTAAAAAATTATTTATATATTTTTAAAATAAAAGTATATACTTAAGCTGTACAACGTGATGATTTGATGTACATATACATAATGAAATGATTACTTCAGTCAAACTAACATCTCTTCACATGATTACCTTTTTTGTGTGTGACGAGAGTCCCTGAAATCTACTCTCTCAGCAAATTCCCAGGGTTAAGTATGGTATTATTAAGTATAGTCATTGTACCCCCGCATTAGATCTCTAGATTTATTCATCCTACATAACTGCAGCTTTGTACGCTTTGACCAACATCTCCCTGTTCCTCTCTTGCAATCTTGAAGCAGAAGGAAGCAGAAAGGAATGTTAAGAACATGGAGGTTCACTCTGTACTCTTAGAGTTTGGGGTTTGGTATTTGGTTCACAGGAGCAAGGAGAGCGGAGGCGACCAATGATCTAATGCCTTTCAGCAGCGTCAGCCTTCGGGCTACTTCCTAATATAAAGTGTTTCTCTTTCCAGATTGCCCGACATGTGAGTGCTATTCCTTGGGGCATCTCTGTCCCTGCAGCCCTTAGACCTGCTGCTTCCCGAAGAACATGCCTGACAAATGTATTGTGGTCTGGTTCTGGTCAAGCAAAATTCGCTTTTAGCACCAGTAAGTGTTATGCCTTGGTTTGACCCCGGTAATATGAATCATCATCTCAGGACATGGGCTCTGAACCCAGGCTATCCATTAGACTCACTTGGGGAGCTTTTGAAAGTATACCACTACCCCAGTCCCACCGCAGACAAATTAAGTCAATATCTGAGGTGAGACTGGGACATCATTTTGTTTTGTATTGTTTTTTAATCTAAATGTTAGCATAACGGTATTATTAGTTTTAGATGTACAACATAGTGATTCAAGATTTATATACATTAGGTGGTGACCACCATGATAAATCTAGGTACCATCTGTCACCATACAAAGCCGTTATGGTATTATTAACTGTATTCACTATGCTGTACCTTGCACTCCCCTTTTTGTAACTGGAAGTTCATACCTTTTAATCCCCTTATCAGTGTATTTTAAAAGCTCACCAAATGATTCTAATGTCCAGTCAGGACTGAAAATTACTGAGGCAGACTGCCCTTGTGTCGCATTTCCTTGTTGGTCACCAACACCAGCACATCCTCCATCTCCTACTTGAAAATCTCCAGTGATCACTCTATCCCTTCTTTTAAGAACAAATTCTATGGGGGCACCTGGGTGGCTCAGTCGGATAAGCGTCTGTCTTCCGCTCAGGTCATGATCCCAGGGTCCTGGGATCGAGCCCCGAACTCCTCCCCTCCCCCACCCCGTGTCTGGCTCCCTGCTCAGCGGGGAGTCTGCTTCTGCCTCTTCCTCTGCCCCTCCCCCCACTCATGTTCTCTCTCTCTCAAATAAATAAAATCTTTAAAAAAGAACAGATTCTAGCCTGATATTTAAGGGCCCTCAGAGTGTGGCCTTCCGCTGTTCATGCTTCGTCTCTTATGCTTCCTTCCACACACACCTCTCTGTTCTATTCAAACTGCCACGGGCTGTTCCCCACACCTTCCCTGTTCCCTCTTCCCTGTCCTGCCTGGACATGGCAAAATCTGAGCCGTATTTAGAATCCATGCCTAGGCTCCTTTCCTCCTCAATTCTATCTCAATTTCGTCCCTACCATCTTCTGGCATCATCTTTTTAGTCTTTTCAGTCGCCATAGTACTTTGAATTGAATTTGTGTACCATCTAGAACTACGGAAGGGGGGTTATTACCTAGACGTAGGGTTGAACTGAACCTTTTAATTAATTTATACTACTAATTAATTACTATGAGAGATTTGAATGAAGTCAGATAGGTGTGTGATTTAGCAGATGATGAACTACATGTGCGTGTGGGCTTCCTTCAGGTTCCTCATACCACGCTCCTGCCGTCACCCAGCACGCGCCCTATTTTAAGGGCACTGCCGTTGTCAACGGAGAGTTCAAAGACCTAAGCCTTGATGACTTTAAGGGGAAATATTTGGTGCTTTTCTTCTATCCTTTGGACTTGTAAGTGTAATTTCTGTGATGCTTTAATGTCATTTAAGGTCCCTGCTTCCACCCTGACATTTCCTATCTCTGGTTGCTCTTCTGGTCAAGGGAAGGGTTCTTTCAGATCCTTTTATCACTGGTGGCCTTGCTGAGGACAGCTTGCATCTGTACAGTAAATACAATAAATAAATTTAGAGGAGGGGATGGCATTCTTTTTAGTGGGGTAGGGTTTCAACATGGCTCCGTTTTATGTGCTCCGGAGCTGTGGTTCCCATAAGCCAGTCTGTAAGGAAGTTGTCACTGGCCTGGAGGAAAAGGAGAAAAGTAAAGATAATAAAATGACTTTTCTCATAAAGCTACTTTATTTGTTTCTTTATTCTTAGAATATGCCTCTTTTCCCCTGCCCACCCCCATTTTTTGGTATGATTCTTAAATAGGTGAGTCTGGTGAGAATGGTTAACTGTTTTTGCCTTCTTCACCTTTAAGCAGTTGAACTAGTTTTTCGGCTACCTGTTTAAATTTTAAATCCTTGTTTTTAAATTCTCTGTTGGGAATTTCTGCCCTTTTTTTCTAGCACCTTTGTGTGTCCTACAGAAATTGTTGCTTTTAGCGACAAAGCCAATGAATTTCACGACGTGAACTGTGAAGTTGTTGCTGTTTCAGTGGATTCTCACTTCACGCATCTCGCCTGGATCAACACACCAAGGAAGGTATAAACCTCAGTGGCCCTGCCTTTGCACTTAGGAGCCTAAAAACTGAAAAGATCCCATAAAATACTAACCTAGAGGGGCGCCTGGGTGGCTCGGTCGTTGGGCGTCTGCCTTCGGCTCAGTCATGATCCCAGGGTCCTGGGATCGAGCCCTGCATTGGGCTCCCTGCTCGGAGGGAAGCCTGCTTCTCCCTCTCCCACTCCCCCTACTGGTGTTCCTGCTCTCGCTATGTCTCTGTCAAATAAATAAATATTAAAAAAAAAAAAAAAAAAGACTAACCTAGAAATTGTAAAAGCATGACTAGTCTGAAATGGGCTATTTCTAGGTCCTAAGCTCCTGGCAAATTCTGTTAAACTCTGTCCTTATCTCCTTCGACATTGCCTGGATTTACTGCCCACTACACATGTGTTTTCCAAGGTACAAACAGTAACGGAGAACAGGCCCAGCAGGGTGGGGGCAAGGACAGTTGGGATCCGATGCCTCCTCTCTCACGGGTACCTTGTAGATCCCACATACCCTGCATGGCTTGTGGGATGGTGGTTAAGTTCTCTGATTTCAGTCTTCTGCACGATCACTATTGCTGCTGAAAAACGATTGGGAGAATCAAAATTTCTAGCCGTGTTGCTGGACTATCAGAACCAAATTATTCAGTCTTTATTACGCTTCCATTTTTATGCTACAGAAATTAATCTTCAAGTAAAAGAATACATCGAGAATTAGAAAAAGAAAGGTCTCCAGTATTAGCTGGGTTTAAATCCTGCCTCTGTCCCTTTCTAGCCATGACCTGGAACAAGTAACTTAACTTTTGTGTGCCTCAGTTTCCTCGTGTGTAAAAAGACAATGATAGTAGTATCTGCTCCAGGATAGTACTGGGAGGAAGTGAGTGAACAGAAAGAGCTAAGAGCAGTGCTCGGTCCACTGTCAGTTCTCAGTTGCTGCCACCTGTCGCCATTCTTGTTAGCCTCAGACATCAGTTTGCATGGCTGAGAATGGGGAGAGCATACGGTGTAACAGCCAGTCATGTCCGCATTTTTGTTAGAATGGCGGCTTGGGCCACATGAACATCGCACTCCTGTCAGATTTGACAAAACAGATTTCCCGAGACTATGGCGTGCTCTTGGAAGGCCCCGGTGTTGCTCTAAGGTAAGATCATGTTTCTTAGGAACTTAAACTTGTTTTTCACGTTTAGCATCATCCCACTTCTTAGAGGACTTACAGAGCCCTCAGTAAAGCATTTTGAAAACCAAAAAGCTTCCATTCACTGTAGCCTTTCGTAAGCACTGATGAGTGCCTTCTGCGAGTGTCGGCCGTCTCGGGATGGCTGAGATGTGTCTGCCGCCTGCAGCAGCCTGTGTCTCTTTCTGAGGACTAGTGTGTCTTGGTCACACTGCTGCGCTTGCCCTCACCACCTGGGAGCTGCTGTCGTGGGAGGCACACTCCTGACATGTCCGGAGAAAGGGAGACTAGCAGACTGTAGGAGTCAGTGAGCTGGGGTGGGTGAGATCTTGTTCAAGCCCTGGAATCAGACCAGAGTTTGATTTTTTTTTTTTTAATCTCACCTATTATTTAACAGCTGTATGACTTTGGGCAAGTTATTGAACCTCTTTGAGTCCCAGTTTTCCCATAACTAAAATGAGAATGGACCTCCCAGGTTGGTTGTGGGGACTAAATAAGGTGAGGCGGCCAAAGTTTTTAGCACAGGTTCTGGTAGCGTCATGACTCCTGTCCCAGAATGTCACTTCTGTCCTCATTCATTCAGTGGCTAGATCTTTATTCCTTTGAGTGTGAAAGCTTTCTGTCTTTAACAGTCCCGTATGCAAACACAACCTTCCTGGGGGTGGGGGGATTAGACCTGAAGCCTTACAGTGGCATCTTGATGGTCACTGAGTGAAGGGGGGTTGGTCAGAACTTGATCCCCAGGGAGCAGGCAAGGACCCCACTCTGATACGCCTCACAGTTTTGCTGGGGCCTGGCTTGAACCTGCTCACCTGCTCTTGTTGCCTCACTCTGCTCTGGCCTGCTTTCCTCTTGGGTGACACCTGGAGTTGTAGTTCTGGGAGCCACCTTGGAGCTTGGGCCTCTTTTACTCCGGGAGATTCTGTCTTCCTTTAATACACAAAAGCCCGGCTTTGTCCTCCCAGGACCCCCTTCCCTGTGAGGTCTTGCTCATTTTGCCATTACTTCCCTACTGGTTTCACTGTTAGAATTGACAAGGGAGGGTAGCCAAGTCTGGTTTGGAAGATAAGGCTTGCTTTCCGGAGTCTGGGGGCCCTGCATCTGCACCATGGACTCCAGCTTGGCTCCGCTCTTGGTCAAGGAGCTTACAGCAGGACCCCCTTGAGCCTCAAAGCCTAGACCCCCAAGAGCTGGGTCCAGGGAGGAAGAAGCACCTTTCACCTTGCCTTTTTCTTTTACTTGTTTTTTCACTGCATGATTAACACTTGGAATGCCACACCCTTTTAAGACAGACTGTTAAAACCTGTGGTTGACCTGTATCTGCATATGTCATAGTAACCCCAACACTTGCACAGAAGATGATCACAGACCACAGGGTAGGTCATTTCATTATGCTGCTGCCAAGTGATAAAGAGTAACAGTCTTGGTTTTTCCTTTAGATTTCTGCTCAGCCTAGACTTAAGGCCAGTAAATTCTTTCTGCAAAGATTTCCCCAGGGGATTCTCCCCCCATTTACCCAAGAATTCACTCATTTCATCAGTATTTACTGAATATAGATAAAATACATCTCTGTCTCTCCTCATCTGCCTCTGGTTTCTTCTCATGATTTGATACAGCCACCCAAAGAACACCGAAATCACTAATAAGTTAAAGAAGTCTGCTCTCTCTGACTTTTAGACTCTATAACTTTTCTCTGTGGGAAATACTGCCTGTTTTCCACATTGGCCTGGTCTAGTCACACCTGTGTGTGGCACGTCATCAGTGAGAAATGATCAACTGTGTGTGTAACAGTGAAAGCCCCACGTTTAAGCATACGATGGAGTTTAATGCTTTATTGAGGAGAATTAAAGACAGAAGCGGGTAGAAGTTAGACTTTGTTCTTGTGGTTCCGCTGAGGTACTAATGGGGATAAATCCTGATGCAGAGGTCTCTTCATCATTGACCCCAATGGAGTCATCAAGCATTTGAGTGTCAACGATCTCCCTGTGGGCCGAAGTGTGGAAGAGACCCTCCGCTTGGTGAAGGCGTTCCAGTTTGTGGAAACCCATGGAGAAGTCTGCCCAGCAAACTGGACCCCGGATTCTCCTACAGTAGGTTTTCCAAAGGCAGTGAGACCCCAGCATAGGGTCCCAGGTCCTCGCTGCCTCCAGGGCTCCTGGCCTAGAGTACCTACAAAAGGAGCCCACCCTTAGAGCAAGTGTGCAGATGGTGTGCAGATGGGTGAAGCTGCCGAGGGGCAGGGTTTGGGGCGGGGCCAGGGATTAGGCAGGCTGTTGATGTAACCTCCATCCGTGTATTTTAAAGGAAACAGACCACGCTTTAAAAAGTTAAAAAAACTTTGGGTTAAAAACTGAGAGCTTTCAACTCACTTTTGAGACTTACCTTGAAGTCAGCTGCCTAATTAAATGTTTTTGTATTTTCAGATAAAGCCACATCCAACTGCTTCCAAAGAATACTTTGAGAAGGTAAATCAGTAGATCATCCCATGTGTACCCACCTCTTCTCACATCAGGAAAGAGCTGCAGTTGGAACTCACTTTGAGCATTTCAAAGATGATTATTTATAGAAGACAAAACACCAATTATGCTTGTATTCATAAATAATACTCTAAATGTTTTAGTGACTTTGTAACATTGGCTGAGGCTTTTAAATGTCCTCACACACTTAAAGCATCCTTTATTGGTAACCTCTTGATGGCTGGCTAGTTTATAGAATGCTAGTTTACCTGTTGCTTGGATTATCTTTAATGGAAAGAGGAAACATTCTTTGTTGGCCTTACTTGAACCTTCGTGTACACCGGAATAGTACAACACTCACTGAAGCTTCTGATCAAGGGTCCTGAAAAGTTTCTTCTTGCATTTCTTTGTACAAAACTGAATTTTAAGGTAACAAAGATCATACATAGTTTTAAGGTGTTAACATCAGTGGTCTAATTTAACTCTTGCAATGAATGGATATGTACTTGAAACAAATGAGAATCATGTTTTTAAAAAACACGGTGGTGGGGCGCCTGAGTGGCTCAGTCGTTAAGCATCTGCCTTCTGCTCAGGTCGTGATCCCAGGGTCCTGGGATCGAGCCCTGCATCGGGCTCCCTGCTCAGCTGGAAGCCTGCTTCTCCCTCTCCCACTCCCCCTGCTTGCGTTCCTTCTCTTGCTGTGTCTGTGTCAAATAAATAAATAATCTTAAAAAAGGCACAGTGGCAGAGTGACTTAGGTGATCGCGCATATTTCTCGTCCCTGAGATTAATATAGTTATTTTACTTGTTAGCTGACATAGGGTCTACATACAATTCCAGATATTGATTGGGTGTAATTATAAAGGATATTTATCGAGTCTAGGAATTGCATTTTGAAATCATTGTAATTATTTTTTCTGAAATGCTCAATGTGTAAAGTACATAATAAACATATTTTAAAAATATTTGCATGTTTAATACCATTAATTGTTGGTTCAGCTTATATTATGGGGCTGTAGTTTTCCTTCTTATTATATCAACCAACATTTGTGGAGCATTTAACTCAGGGCCCACAAAAATGAGTAAGATGCTGGCTCTACACCCAAAGAACTCAGGTTCAGGCAAGAGAGAGATGAAGCATTTATTCGTTATTGTGGCAAATCCTGAGTGCCTACCACATGCCAGGTGCTGTTTTGCAGGCCCAAGGGTGAATCAAAAAAAGACAACCCCCTTCCTTCATGCAATTACATTCTAGAGGGGGAAAACCAATAAATACGATAAAAATACATAGAATGTTTGGAAGGAAAATAAACTGCAGCAAGGGCTAGAGCAGAGAATTGAACAAGCTAAGGACTTTGGATTCTCTTCTAAGATGGAAAACATAAGGTTTTGACAAGAGTCACGTCAACTTGTTCTAGGAGGATCACTGTGGCTCCTTTGTTAAGACTAGACCGTAAGGGTCCTGAGAAGAGAAGCTGAGCTGGATTTGTGACATACTTGAGGGTAGAGCCATCAGGATAATATCAGTGTGCTAAATACTATGGCACAATGGATGCATCCCTGGGGCATAAGGGGAACACTGAGGAGGGGCACCTTACCCAGCTATGGGTGTGGGAAAGAACTTCCTGGAAAAGGAGATGAACTCTTGAGGCTATAGAAGAGTGAGCCAGGTGAACTGAGTAAAAGAAGCTGTCAAGTTACATTGGCCTGAAGAAAACATGAGCTGGTTTCATGTCCCTGGAGGGGAAGGCAAAGCAAGGCAAGGCAAGGGATGGAATAGGCCAGTGGGCTATTAAAGGCCCAAACAGGATTTCCAATGGACCCAGTGTCATATTAGGACTTTCACATGTTTTAACTCATTTGATTCTCAACAAAACCTTAAAATAGGTATAATTATTGTCCTCATTTTACAAATGAGTAAATAGACGCACTTATATTGACTTGACCAGGACCATCCAAATAAGTAATCGGTGGTGCTGGGTCCTCAACCCAAGACTCAAGAGGATCCCTGAACTCCTTAAACATCCAGGAAGATACATTCAACACCCATAACCCCCACCCACCGTAGTGCAGGGCCATCGGGCTAGGGGAGGCAGCAGCAGGAGGAAGGCAGGTGCATTTTTTCTCTACAACCAGCACCTACTTGATCTGGTATTCAGAGGAACTGGACCTGCCGCAGTGCAGTTTGCACTGTGTGTGGTGACCCCATCACAGGCCAAGGCAGGGCCCCACACTTGGAAGGGGACCTGGGCCTGGTTTAATTCTCTGATACCGACTTTTTTTAAATTACCTTTTTTTTTTTAATTTATTCATTTAGAGAGCACAACCGGGAGGGGCAGAGGGAAAGGGAGACAATCTAAGCGGACTCCACACTGGGCGTTAGCCAGGGGCAGGGCTTGGTCGCTCCACCCGGAGATCAGGACCTGAGCGAAACCAAGAGTTGGAGGCTTAACCCACTGCACAACCCAGGTGCCCTTAAATTCTCAATCTTTTTTAAATAAGGGGCACCACATTTTCAAATTTCACCGTGAAAATTAAGTAGCCAGCCCGGACTATCCCGTGCCCTCTACACTGGACTTAAAGGGCAACTGAAGATTCTCCACCATAATGTCCAAAAAGTTGGTGCACTTGTCACGTGGGTAAGATGCAGGTCCTTCTCAGTAGGTGCTAGGATACGAGGATTCCCGTAGGTGACCGACCCCCGCCCCCAGGCTGGAAGCGGCCCGGCTACCCTAAGGGGTAGAAAAGGCTGGGAAGACTTGGTCGGTGGGAGGGTGGGCAGGCTCACGGGGACCGGAGCGGGGGTGGAGGCGTGGGATCTGGGGCGCTGGCGCGTGGTGACAGCGCGCAGCGGGAGTTCGGAGACGGGGCAGCGGGAACACGAGGCGGCCGAGGCCGGGGCGCTGGCACACGACGACACCAAGCCGCGTGCGCGCCAGGAACGCGGCGGCGGGAACAGGAGACGCGCGCGCGCCCGGGGCGGGGCACGCTGCCCGGCTCCTCCTCCGCGCCTGGCCCTGCGGCCACCGCCTCCCCAGCCACCGCACAGGTCCCAGGAAGCAGCGCGGGAGGAGGAGGAAGCGCGGGGGCCCGGCGGCTCCCTGGGTGCAGCGGCACGGCTCCCGCATGGAGCCCAACGTGCGCTTCTGGATCACCGAACGTCAAGTACGGCCTGGGCCCGGCGCGGCTGGGGGCGGGGTGGCCCTGGGCCCCGTGGAGTCGCCGGCTGGCCCGGGTGACCTTGGGCAGGCCACGTGGTCGCACCACCCGCCTTCCCACCTCAGACCCCGGGAGGGGACGAAGGGGAAACCCAACCCAAGGGTGCGGGATGCCGACAGCCACGGCGGTTACCGCGTATCACCTCTGCCCCGGGCCTGGCTAGCGAGGATCGCCCACAAGGTCGCCCTGCTCTGGGGAGTCAGCCCCCCCCCCCCCGCCCCCCGCAGGTGTCTGCCCTCTGCTGCCTGAGCTGTTGCTGAACATCAGGTTGGAAAGGAACAGGTGCTCCCAGGAGCCCCCAGCCTCCCAAGCTCGGTAGGCTCAGCCACTCAAATGACGCGGGGGCTGCGGGCAGCCGACGAGGACAGGCAGTCGCTCCGGCCCCGCCTCCAGGCGGGGCTGGACGGCTCTGCCCAATGGCAATGTGATGGGAGCCATATAGGTCATTTAAAATTTTCTAGTAACCACATTCAGACGGGTAAAAAGAAATAGCTGAAATTAATTTTAATGTATTTAGCCCGACAAATATAAAATACTAACATTTCAACACATAATCGATATAAAATTACTAGTGGGATATTTACATGCTTTTTTTTCTAGAAAGTCTTTGAAGTCTGGTGTCTGTTTTACACATATAGCATACTTCAGTTTGGCTTGGCCACATTTCAAGGGCTCCATAGGCACATGGAGCTAACTGGACAGTATAATTCTAGGGTGTTCTCTTTCAGCCTTACGGGGCTTTCTCAGGTGGGGAAGTTGAAAGGGACAGGGAGCTCATGCCCCCTCCACATGTGAACTGAGCAGCCTTTACTGAGGCCTTGCTGGGGGTGTCCGGTTCTTTATGACTCAAGTTAAGCCTTATAACAAGGATGAAGGTAAAGAAACAAATTCTGAGACCCTTCTAGGTAGTTGGTTCAAGGTCATTTGTGGGATGTGGACTAGGCCCATTCGACCCCAGAGTCTGGGCTTTTAACCTTCAAGAGTAATTTGATATGGAAGTGGTTAAGAGCACATGCTACTGAGTCCTTTCCTGGCTGGGTTTCCATGGGTACGTTCATGAGCTTTTCTATGCCTGTTTCCTCACCTGTAAGGTCCCGAGGACGTCCTGCAGATTCTGGGAGCTGCTTCGGTTAGAAGGCCCTGCTAGGGTCTCAAAAATAATGCTAACTGCTATTATCATATCTTTTTTGTTGTTGTTCCTGCCACCATTAACCTCTCTGGTGCTCTTTTCCCTCTTAAGTCTTTTATTCGGAGATTTCTTCAGTGGACAGAATTGTTGGATCCTACAAATTTGGTCGTTTCAATTGTAAGTATTTCCTTGTTTTCAGAAATAAGACATTTTACATTTTATTCTGAAATGTGAAGACTGCGTCCCTTTGAAAGCAGTTGAAACAGAATCCGTATATATTGTTTTTATTCCTTCTGAATGAGCTTGTTAGACTGGAAGGTTTAGAAACAAAAGCAGACAGATAACACCAGGGTTGGTACTGCCGCTTCAGAAGGGATCAAAATAAGTCCCTGGTAACAGGACAGACGGACAAAGGTGGTCACCGGCCTAGACCTAGGGTGCTGAAGGAGGGGTGCGGCAGGAAACTGGGGGAGAGTGTTGAGGCAAGGCCAGAGAGAGGGGACTGTAAGCAAAGCCCAGGTGAGAGAGCAGGTCGTCCAGTCAGTGGGGGCTTTTACTTCAGGGAAGCAGGCAGGTCCTCAAGGGCCTTGTGTGTCCTTCAGATGGGAGGGGTTTGCATTTGGCCTACAGGGCGAGGTGGTGAGGTTTGTGTTCCAGAGGGTCTCTTTGGTCACCAGGTGGCGAGTAATGAGGGTTCGAACCAGTGTGGCCGAGGATTCAAGAGGAGGAGATACTGTATCAGCAGCCATAATCCTTCAGGGCTGGACCCACAGGGACACTCCCATCCTTGTGCTCAAGATGTTCCATGCTGCCTTGTTTTTTACAAAACAATCTGAATCCCCATCAGTAGGGAAATAGAGAAACATAACATGGTATAGTCATACAGTGGAATACTAATAAAAGTGATGATCTAGTTATCAATGTATAATATTAAGTGGAAACAGTATATAATGCTAAATGGAAAACATGTCTACAGTGTTTAATGGAAAAAGGATGCATAAAGTACATTTATGCAAATTACAATATAAAGACCCAATACTACATCTTTGTTTATAGATACATATATTCGTGTATATATAAGTATAAAAAAGTGGACTGGAAGTTAGTACCTTGAACTCATAATAGTGGTTATTTCTGATAGAATGGGGAGACACGAAACTGGGGGTGATGGCTTTTGGGGAAAAACATTGGAAGCAAATATGACTGAATGTTTACTGTTGTTAATTCTGGATGAGGGGATTATGAGTATGTACTCATTTTGTTGCCTTTTCTGTATTCTTTTCTCTCAAATTAAGAAAAGAATGAAGAGGGGCACCTGGGTGGCTCAGTCGTTAAGCGTCTGCCTTTGGCTCAGGTCATGATCCCAGGGTCCTGGGATCGAGTCCCACATTGGGCTCCCTGCTCCGCAGGAAGCCTGCTTCTCCCTCTCCCACTCCCCCTGCTTGTGTTCCCTCTCTCGCTGTCTGTCTCTCTGTCAAATAAATAAATAAAATATTAAAAAAAAAAAAGAAGAGAGGAAGTAAGCCCGAATGGATCAGATGTGGGAGTGAGAGAGAGGAGGGACTTCTAGGTTTCTAACTTACAGAGCCAGGCAGATGGTGGGAGCACTCACAGAGACAACTGACATCAGCTGTCTGGGGGGAGGGGGAGGTGGCAGCCACCCGTGGGTCAAGCTGCTGGAGCTCTAAATCTGAGTGACACACAAGCACTATCCTCATGGAAACTCTCAAGGAGAACCTTGGCCACGAGTTGCACTGAAACCAGGTGTGAATGAACATGTGATTCCTAAATCATTTGGACAAACCTAAATCAGGTTGAGATCATTGCTTGATTTCTTTCTATCTGATTATAGGAAAAAATAGAAAAATCAAGGCAGCTATTGTTAACAAATGAAGATGCATCCATACGTGACTTGGAGGACCAAAGGGTATGTCTCGTGTGCTGGGTTCAAGGTTGGATGTGGTTGCCTTCAGGAGATTTCTGCTTGCATGGTCTGAAATCAGGTGGGGTTTGGTCATCGTAAACACTGCCCAGGGGATCTGCTTTTCAAAACTGGGTTAGTTTTTTTAGATGTAATTAGAATTCGTTCTCATAAACCAGATTACTAGTAAGAGAAACTAGTATTGAGGAGGAAAAAAGATCCTAGGGTTCTTCCTATGCTCAGATATTAGTGGGGATTCTCTGTGGCTGATCCCTGCAGCCCATGGCAAACTCCAGAATTCAGGCAGGCCTCTGAAGTCAGAATCTGTTTCCCATTAGAGGCAGTGTTCCAGGTCAGGGTTATATTCCTGCCCCAAGACTTAAACCGAGTATTTGTTATCTATCTTGCTGTGTATGGGGCTTTCCAGAGCCCACAAGTATCAGCTCCGTGAAGCAGCCTGTGGAAAGTGCACATATTTATGTTGGTTTGATGTTTTTTTTTTAAGAACTTTATGGGGCCTCTGGGCTCACAGCCTGGCTCTGAGGCAGGTGCCTTGGCTAATGGCGTGGTGTATCACCTGCAAACAACCTGCTCTTCTCTGAGCCAGGGGCAGGCTGGATTTAGGGACTCACCTGAGGGCTGTTAGGTGTTGGCCTTGAACCCTCTCCAAGGTAAGAGACTGAGGACTTTTTGGGGCACCTGGGTGGTTCAGTTGGTTAAGCGTCTGCCTTCAGCTCGGGTCAAGGTCCCAGGGTCCTGGGATTGAGCCCCGCATCAGGCTCCCTGCTCCTCGGGGGGTCTGCTTCTCCCTCTCCCTCTGCCTGCCACTCCCCCTGCTTGTGCTTTCTCTCTCTGATAAATAAATAAATAAAATCTTTTTAAAAAAAGACTGAGGACTTTTTAATGTTCTGGTCATTTTCTTTCTGTGGGTCATCTCATTGCTTATTGTCAGTTCATTTGTTTGATTCATTTGATTCATTTATTTTGACTTTTCTATCCGCATGGCATTGAACAGTTCTGGTCTTCACTCTTTTTTTTTTTTTTAAAGATTTTATTTATTTGACAGAGACACAGTGAGAGAGAGAACACAGGCAGGGGAATGGAAGAGGGAGAAGCAGGCTCTCTGCCGAGCGGGGAGCCCGATGTGGGGCTTAATCCCAGGACCCTGGGATCACGACCTGAGCAGAAGGCAGACGCTTAACGACTGAGCCACCCAGGCGCCCCTGCTCTTCACTCTTGAAAAGGCAGAGTGAAGATGGCACCAGAAGTGAGATTGGAGAAGAGATGGGTTTTTTTTCTCGTTTGCTGCCAATTTACCTTTAAAAGCTGTTACTTGTTTTTTTCTCTTTTCAGGTAAAAGACGCTTGGAAGAGAAGTCTCGTAAGTTTCAGTCCTTTCCTAATTTTTAGGCTCCTACAAAAACAAAGCCAAACATCAGACTAACCTTTGTGTTTACCTTTGCAAAGTCAACAGTTCATCCTGACAACAGCAAACTGATCCCTGTTCCTTTTCGACCTGCAGGTGAGCTGATTCTAATTTTCAGAAATGGGTTGGGAAAACATGGTTTGTTTGTAACAGTTCAGAAAGTCTGCCTGCCTTTTTTGTCCCCCCCCTGGAAGAATTTCTGATTGTGAGTCTGGAAACCACAGCTTGCTTTATTTATTTATTTCTTTATTAAGATTTTAATTTATTTATTTATTTGAAAGAGAGAGAGAATGAGAGAGAGAGCACATGAGATGGGGGAGGGTCAGAGGGAGAAGCAGACTCCCCGCCGAGCAGGGAGCCCGATGCGGGACTCGATCTCGGGACTCCAGGATCATGACCTGAGCTAAAGGCAGTCGCTTAACCAACTGAGCCACCCAGGCGCCCTGGAAACCACAGCTTTAAAAGGATGTTTGCATCAGAGTCTGGGTTTGGTAGTGGAAAAGAGCAGGTTTGAGACCCAGAGCTGCATCCAGTCCTGTGGAAAGATCTGGGGAGTTGGGGGTGAGGGCACAGGCCTGGGTCTGAAACCTGCTTTGTTCTGTCATCTCCCAAGAAATACACAATCATTTCGCTGATGGTTCCAGAACTTGTAACTCATAAGTGTTTTGGATTCCACGTAGTATTCTCTCTCTCTCAACTATGATGAGGGGAGGGGTGCCTGGGTGGCTCAGTTGGTTAAGCGTCTGCCTTCGGCTCAGGTCATGATCCTGGGATCCTAGGATCTAGCCCCACGTTGGGCTCCCCGCTCAGTGGGAGCTTGCTTCTCCCTCTCTCCGCTGCTCCCCCTGCTTGTGTTCTCTCTCTCTCTCTCTCTCTGTCAAATAAATAACTAAAAATCTTAAAAAAAAAAAATGTGATGAGGGGAATAAAACCCATGATTGTACAGGGCCCTTTTAACTATGAAATTCTCTCTGTTATAAACAAGAAACTGGAAACAACATGAATATCCAACAATTCAGACTATAGTTAAATAATTTATTAAAAAGATTGACGTACATCCTGTGTGCCAATGTAGAAGAATGGATCTCCAGGAACTAGTATTAAGGAGAAAAAAGGCAAAGTGTAAAACAGCATATAGTGATCCTCTTTGTGTGAATAAGTATCGTGAGCACAAGAGAGTGTGGGAGTTTGCATCTATCCTGATAGATGTCATGAAGGAAAAACACTTGTTTCTCCTCTCGATGCTTCACTTTTTTTTTTTAAGCCTATCCATGTGAGTTGGCATTTTTTAACTTTATTATTTTTAGTAATCTCTACACCCAATGTGAGGCTCAAACTCACAACCCACGAGATCAAGAGTTGTGTGCTCTACTGACCGAGCCAGCCAGGTGCCCCTGAGGTTTCACTTCTGATACCAGATGTGCAGGCTTTTCCCACCCCCTTCAATTCTGTGACCCCCAGCAGTGTGTCCTACAGTTTTAATGGCAGTTCTGACATGTCAACCTGGAGGCGGCAGCAGACCCCCCAGGTGAAGGGCTCAGTCCTGCAAGACCACCCCCACTTCTAATGCCAGTTGAAAGTCCAGATTCTCTGCTGTACTTCTGACCAACCTGCTATAAATTGGAGGTTCTCACACCTCCCTCCTTGGGTTTGAAATTGCTAGAATGGCTCACAGAGCTCGGGGAGACAGTTTACTTACTAGGTTCCTGGTTTATTATTAAAGGGAACAGATGGAAGAGATGCACAGGGCAAGGGGTGCTGGGGAGGACGAAGTTTCCACACCCTCTCCGGCACCGCACATGCTCAGCAAGCCAGAAACGCTGTGAGAGTGGAGGCTCTATTCGTATGGTTGACTAAATCCTTGGCCACTGTGACTAGCCCTGCCTCCAGCCCCTTTCCCCGCCCAGGAGGTGGAGGCAGCGGGTGGGGCTGGAATGTCCAACCTCCTCATCCCCCCGCTGGTTCCCCTGGCAACCATTCCCCTGCTCGGAGGCTTTCCAAAAGTCCCCTTATTTTATTTTATTTTATTTTAAGATTTTATGTATTTATTTGACAGAGAGAGACACAGCGAGAGAGGGAACACAAGCAGGGGGAGTGGGAGAGGGAGAAGCAGGCTTCCCGCTGAGCAGGGAGCCCGATGCGGGGCTCGATCCCAGGACCCTGGGATCATGACCTGAGCCAAAGGCAGACGCTTAATGACTGAGCTACCCAGGCGCCCCCAAAAGTCCCCTTATTAACATCAACTCGGGGCGCCTGGGTGGCTCAGTGGTTAAGCATCGGCTCAGGTCATGATCCCAGGGTCCTGGGAATGAGCCCCACATGGGGCTCCCTGCTCAGGGGGAGCCTGCTTCTCTGTCTCCCACTCCCCCTGCTTGTGTTCCCTCTCTCAATGTCTCTCTCTCTCTCTGTCAAATAAATAAATAAATAAATCTACCTTTAAAAAAAAACAAAACAATATCAACTCAGGCGAGGTGGAAAGGGGCTTGCTAGGGTAAAAAAGACACCCATTTCACCTTTTTATTGCTGTTCTCAGGAAACTCCAAGGGTTTTAGGATCTCTGTGCTAAGAACAGGGATGAAGAGCAAATCCAGGTTTCTTTTTATAAATGACAGTATCATGAATGTGCTAAGTTCCTGGGGAAGGCTGAACAGGTTAACACCACTTGCCTCCAGTGAGAGGGACTGGGAAGGCCGGAGGGTGCCTCGTTAGGTCTTTCTGGACAGTGCTGACTGAAATGCTAGCTGTATGCACATAGTTATTATTAGGAGAAATAAAAGAATGAGTAAAGACTGTCCTTTGGCATCCGTGCCTTCAGGGTGCCAGAGGGAAGGTTCTTGGGTGGGCGACTCCCCTTTCTGGCTTCTTCCCTCCGCCTGGGCAGCGGCGGTCACTGATCCGCTTCTCTTCTTTGCCAGCTCTCCTACCTTTCACGGCGCCCATGGTGAGTCGGCTTGAGACCCCCGGTGTAGGAAGATGTCGCTCGTCTCCTAACCTCAGTGGTTTGTGACCTCCAACTCTGGACCCCTGTCCCGCCACGGCCTGGGAGACGGCTGTGGACTCCCCACCTCTGACCCTTGTCTGCTACTCGCATGCCTTCACCCCGCCCGCACACTTACCCAGTCAGGCGCCTCTTGAAGGTCCCTGTGTCACAAGGTTTTCCTTTCTTGGGATGCCTCGGGTGTGCAGAGCACTTCCGAGGAGATGGACGACAGGCTCCCTGCCTCAAGCACACAGAATAGTCCATTACCTTCTCTCCCTTAAGCCTCCTCCCCCATACACGCCCTCACCTGGGACCTGGAACTGCCCCCCAGCGAGGCGGTCCCACCTTGACTCTCACGAGGTGCTCTCACAAAGGGACAGCCTTCCTCCGTCACTTCCTCCACACCTGCCCTGTGTCTGTGTCCACTCGTGAGTGTGTACTCCTCAGCTGCCCTGCCCTGCCGCATCGCACATCTTGGAAGCAGGGACCACTGTGAGACACCCCCCGCCCCCTCCGGGTGTCCTCAATGTCCTGTGGGTGTTTGCTGAGCATTGCTCACACCGCCCGGTAGCCTCCTTGTCCCAGCGCCTGGGGAGAGTGGGGTGCTCAGCGCAGTGTCTCCCCTGGGAAGTTCTTTGCCCCCACCCTCCAGCAAGTTCTCCCTCCCCTCCAAAAACTTAAAACTCTGCTTTATTTTCTTAAAAGATATTTTTCTCAATGCTGTCAGTAAAAAGTCTGAAGTCCCTGATTTTACCTCAGGTAAAAACTATTTCTATTTCATGATTCCTGAGTTCTGTTGTGCTCGAATGACCATAGTGTGTGATCTACGTGCCTGTCTTTCTGCAGATTTCCTTCTATACCTACACTACAGCGTTCAACATTGTCAATGGAAACGCAAGTTATGTGAGTATTATGAGGCCCAGGGGATATGCAATTCTGTGTTACTTCTTTTGGAGTTTGTTTGTTTTAATAATCCTTCCTGGGTAAAACCGTGGTGTTTGCTGAATACATACTTTTGTTTCTTCCTTAGAATCGTCGCCTACATGAGAGTGTGTTACTAGGGACAGGAGTGATTGCCTCTTCCTCCTTTTTTGGAGTGGGTATTTTTAAGAATCTATCAAATCGGGGCGCCTGGGTGGCTCAGATGGTTAAGCGGCTGCCTTCAGCTCGGGTCGTGGTCCCGGAGTCCTGGGATCGAGACTGCCCTGCTCGGCGGGGAGTCTGCTTCTCCCTCTGACCCTCTTCCCTCTCATGCTCTCTATCACTCATTCTCTCTCAAATAAATAAATAAAATCTTAAAAAAAATAAAAATAAAAAAATAAGAATCTATCAAATCTTTTTTATTCCTCAGAACAAAAGAAACTATTCTGAATTACAAATTTGTTTCAAGTTAAACTATTTAGAAAGTATGGCTAAGGGGTGCCTAGGTAGCTCAGTTGGTTAAGCGTCTGCCTTCGGCTCAGGTCATGATCCCAGGGTCCTGGGATCGAGCCCCGCATTGGGCTCCCTGCTCAGCGGGAAGCCTGCTTCTCCCTCCCCCTCTGCTGCTCCCCCTGCTTGGGCTCTCCTTCTCTCTGTGTCAAATAAATAAATAAAATCTTTAAAGAAAGAAAGAAAGTATGGCTAAGAGATAAGAAGGGCAATGGTCACCTGTAATCCCATCACCCCCTAAGGAAGCATACGAGTACCCCAAGTTTCTAGGCATATACTTAGTATTCTTACCTTTTTAAAAATTTTACTTAGGCTACATGAACATGTTATACAAGTTGTATATTGCCTGGGATGTCAGGACACTGATGGTTAAAAATACAGACATTAGAGTCAGATAAGCCGGGTTGGCCTCCTGGCTCAAATTCTTAGCAGCTCTGAGACTCCGGGCAAGTTACCTCCCTAAGCCTCCGTGTGTGCCTCTGATGATCGGGCGAACACCTCAGTGTTGCAAGAATTAAAAAATAACACACGGAGCTCTTGCGGTGGCCTGACCTGGGATAGGAACTAGGTTGACGCCAGCTCTGTGCTACTGAGTGTGTTCAGTTGACTTTGCTTCCTTTGCAGTGACGAGTTTTCTCTCTTCTTCTAGTTATTCCCTCGTTTGCTCCAGATGCGGCTGAATCACGTTCTGTTGAAAAAAGCCCTTCCCGTCGTCATTCTCAGTAAGCAGGAAGCATGTGATCTTTGTGGTCCTTGAGTCTCCCTACATCTTCAGGGACAGTCCAGTCCCTTGGCCACATGGTGACTGTTGACAGCTGCTGTTTGCAGCTTCCCGGGGCCTCCAGGTCCACGTTAGGTCCTTGGTCCTTGGTCCTTGCTCTGTCGCTCTGCTTTCCATTGTCAAAGGGTGAACACGAGCCTGGGAACACAAACTCGCTCTAAAGACGGTGCCAGCCCTCTGCATGTTTAATTTCACTTCGTCTTGCCAAAAACGTGTGGGTAGCAATGTCATTATTCCATTTCCAGATAGGGAGGCTGAGGCAGGGGCACTTGAAGGAACTGTCCTAGGGTCACCCACGGAGGAGGCGGCAGCCTGGGGGGCTCCAATCTGGTGGGCCAACTCCGGTGGAAGTGACAGAGATACTAGCCAACTGTTTGAAGTTTGCCAGCCTGCAAGTTCAGTAGTTCACATTCCACATTTGAGTTTGGAAATCGTAACAGTTTGAAGAGTTGGCAGAATGATCTCAGTGGTAAAATCGGGGAGAACGTTATAGAAGCCTGGTCAGACCAGCTAAAGCAAAGAAGGGGGCTGTATTTCAAGGACCCAGGGATTTGTCCTGGAATCCCGTCGGGGGGGCTGGAGCCTGGCCGGACCCAGGACTAGGAGGCCAGCGGTTCTGACCCAGCTCTGCAGCCCCCGGACGGAGCGAGATTGGCCAGCACATGCCGGCTGACCACTTGAGGGTCGGGGCAGCCTAGCCATCGGAGAAAGATGCTTGACACCAGTAAGGATGTTCCTTCACTGGACCAAACTCGCCCTCTGTTGTGCATTTTCTTCTTCACATACACAGCCCACATCAGCGCAATGAATGTTGTCGCAGCCCGAAGTCTGGAGCCCATTCGAGGCATTGAAGTCATGGATAAGGAAGGCAATGTCATGGGCTATTCCAGAAAAGCCGGGACAAAGGTAAGGGGACACTATGGAAAGCAGGCTTGCCTTTTGGGGAGAGCATGGAGTTGTCTGAGAGCTGGGAACAAAGTCCTGTCTCCCTTAGACCTTTCCCTACCCTGTGTTCCCTCACTATGCAGAGGGGGCAGTTTTACATTTTGCACCATGATGTTTAAAAGATGGTGCACTAGGGGCGCGTGGGTGGCTCAGTTGTTAGGCATCCCAGGTCCTGGGATCAAGCCCCGC
Source organism: Zalophus californianus (assembly GCF_009762305.2). NCBI lineage: Eukaryota > Metazoa > Chordata > Mammalia > Carnivora > Otariidae > Zalophus > Zalophus californianus. Next base: position 76,597,684 of record NC_045609.1, on the reverse strand, counting down.
ATCGGGCTCCCTGCTCGGTGGGAAGCCTGCTGCTTCCTCTCCCGCTCCCCCTGCTTGTGCTCCCTCTCTCGCTGTCTCTCTCTCTGTCAAATAAATAAATAAAATCTTTAAAAAAAAAAAAAAAGATGGTGCATTAGTCTGGGTTCTCCAGAGAAACAGAACCAATAGGAGATTGATTGATTGATTGATTGTAATTGGCTCATGCAACTGTAGGGCTCGTAGGCTAGTCAAGTGTTGGCCCCATCTGCAGGCTAGAAACTCAGGAGCCCATGCTGTGGTCTTCAGGCAGAATTTCTTCTTTGGGAAAACCTTCTAGATTTTGCTCTCAGGGTTTTCCAACTGATTAAATGAGGCCCATTCACACTATGGAAGGTAATCTTATTTAAAGTCAACTGATTGTAGATGTTAGCCACATCTACATGGCAGCACAGCAGTTTGTGTTTGATCAAATTTCTGGGTGCTCTAGCCTAACCAGATTGACATGTATGACCGACCACCACCGATGGGCCTCCGCCAAATGCGAGGCCGCTCTCTGAGGGTGAGATCCTGTTCTTCCAGCTCAGCATCCGCCCCACAGGCTGCTCTGTGCTTGTGGATGTCAGTGGAGTCCCTCTCTGGGTTTAAGAGAAACGTTCCTTTTCCACCTCACAGCAGATTTTCTTACAGTCTTCATCTTTAAGGACCAGTTTGCTATCAAGAATGGCCAGGGGCGCCTGGGTGGCTCAGTGGTTTAAGTGTCTGCCTTCAGCTCAGGCCATGATCCCGGGGTCTTGGGATCCAGCCCCGTCTGACTCCCTGCTCAGCGGGGAGCCTGCTTCTCCCCTTCTCTCTCCCTCTGCCTCTCCCCCTGCTTGTGCTTGCACGTGAGTTCTCTCTCAAATAAATAAAATCTTTTTTTTTAAATATTTATTTATTTGACAGAGAGAGAGCACAAGCAGGGAAGTGGCAGGCAGAGGGAGAAGCAGGCTTCTCGCTGAGCAGGGAGCCTGATGGGGGGCTCGATCCCAGGACCCTGGGATCATGACCTGAGCTGAAGGCAGCCGCTTAACTGAGCCACCCAGGCGCCCCAATAAATAAAATCTTAAAAGTGCCTTAAACTTATGAGTAAGGAAAATAAAATCTTAAAAAAATGGCCTGAGGAAATCCAGTGCTCTGAGCAGAATGCCTCTAACAGGCCTGAATTTTTAATAAGGTTTATTATTAAATAGTTTATTATTTTGATCAGTTCAGTACAATGGCTTCTGCTAACAGTCAGCTTAACAAAACTGGAACAACCTAGGGTGGTCTTGTTTTGGGTGTGGACTTTTTTAATGATACTTTTTCAGCAGGTGAGATTTTTTTTTTGTTTCTGTGAAGTGACGTTAGCTAAAGAATGGAATGTGAGGCAGTTGTATGCAAATGGCATGAGGAACAGCACAGAACCGCTTTTCACAGTGTCTGCCTCCGAGGGGCCTGCCTTCGGGACATCTCCTGCCCCATGTGTTGGCAGGAGGTTAGAAAAGATGGCTGCTCGTTCAGTCAGTAAATACATCATTGTTCCGCTCACAAAGCATATTCCACTAAACCCTATCTGCGAGTCACAAAGCTGGATTATAAACCATCACATGTGTGCCACCGGATTCCTGCCAGACCATTTATTCAGTGGCATGTCTGAAAATAGTGGCCACCTTCCTAAATGAATTATAGTAGAGACACAGTGATTACAGATAAGGGGAGAAGTAGCTGCCAAAAATAAAATAGCTCGCTTTTGAAATAAAGGTTTTGTGCCTAAGAGCCACCCTAATGAGACCTTTTTATTGAGAGATAATTTATGTACTATAAAATTAGCCCTTTTTGAGAGTATAGTTTGATGAGTTTTAGTAAATGTAAGCAGTTATGCAGCTGTCACCACGGTCCAAATTTAGAACGTATTCATCCTAAAAATTTCCCTCGTGCCCACTGAGTCACTCCCTTCGCCCACCCCCCGGCCCCAGAGAAACACTGATTTGCTTTATGTATTCATAGTTTTGACTTTTCAGAAATTTCATGTAAGTGACTCGTACAAGTGTTTTTTATGTCTCACTCCTTTCACTTCTGTGGTTCACCCACCTGTACCGTGTACCTACCAACCGTCTGTTGCTTTTTACTGCCGAGCAGCGTTGCATGTATGGATGTACCGACCACATCTGCGTATCCCTTCCCCGGGCCGGGGGTATCTGGACTGTGTCCAGTCTGGGGCTGTTCTGCATAATGCTGCTCTGGACGTGCACAGGTCTTCATGTGGACGTCAGTTTGCGTTTCTCCTCAGCTCCCTTTACCTGCAGGGTGTTAGGGCTGCTGTGAACTGTGCACACAGCTGAAGAGAAGAGTGAGAGCAGGTGTTTAATTGGTGAGTAGCCCCGCCGCACGAGGCGCCTGACCAGGTGCTGGGCTAGGCTCAGCTTGGCCACGGCCACGCCCTCAGCCGCTCGGCCACGCCCTCAGCCGCAGGCTCGCTTCTCTCTGGGAGGCCCGAGTGCGCAGCCTCTCAGAAGAGGCCGCGGCCTCGGGCCCCCGCGGGCTCTCTGGTTATCTAGTCCGTCTCTCCGGGAGAAACATCCATTTTCTTTTCTTTTTTTTTTTTTTTTTTAAAGATTTTATTTCTTTATTTGACAGAGACACAGCGGGAGAGGGAACACAAGCAGGGGGAGTGGGAGAGGGAGAAGCAGGCCTCCCGCGGAGCGGGGAGCCCGATGCGGGGCTCGATCCTAGGACTCTGGGATCGGGACCTGAGCCGAAGGCAGACGCCTAACGACTGAGCCACCCAGGCGCCCCGAAACTTCCATTTTCTGCATGAAGGCCGAGTTAGGGTAAAAGAAAGATTTGATGCTCTGCTTTTTTTTTTTCCTTTCCTGTTTTAAGTTTATCTTTGAAGAACAGAGTCTGCAACTGTGCGTAAGCATAAGCATTCTTTCATCATTTCCGTCACCAAACAGTCTATTGTCTTTGGCTAAAATTTCAGAAAGTACGCAACCAGCAGTATCTGATTGTAATAGGGCACCTTTGATCAGATTTCAGGGGCCAAAACGTACTGTTTTCCCTTGGCTGGGCCTGGTGCCCCTCAGGACGGGTGTCCGGTTCGAACACAGCCGGACAGCCCCACTGAATCACACCACCCTCAGCAGCCACTTTTCTCTTACTTAAGTGGAGCGGTTTTATTTTATATTCCTGAAAGTTTATTTATTTAAGATTTTATTCATTTTATTTGAGAGCGCACGCGTGAGAGCCACACGAGGTGGGGGGAGGGGCAGAGGGAGAGGGAGAAGCAGGCTTACCGCTGAGCAGGGAGCCCGTCGCGGGGCTCGATCCCAGGACCCGGAGATCACGACCTGAGTCAAAGGCATACACGTCACCGACGGAGCCCCCCAGGTGCCCCCTAAAGTGTATTTTTTAAGAGCCACCCTCCTTGGCCCCTCTGTCCCCATGGGGAAAGGCGTTCCCTGCAGAGGAATCGGATGAGCTGAGTCAGTGTAAGAAGCAGAGAGCAGGGCTGCCGAGCAGGGGAGAGGAGCCCCGAAGGCAGGCTGTAGCCCTGTCCTAGGAAGCCAAAAGTGGAAGAGAGGGTTGGAAGGGGCTGGCGGAGTGTGTGCCTATTCATCTCGTGCACAGCAGTGCTGTAATGGAGAGTTGTAACTTACCCAGGGCTTGGCTTCTGAAGTTAACATGTGAGTGTCATCTATGGTCAGGATTTCCCTTGAGAGTCTCTCTTACATTGCACTTGAGTATGTGTGGCTTTGTGCATATAACCCATACGGTCAATGACATGTCTAAATGCTCAATATGTAGAGTAGTGTGTGTTACAGGACAGATGACAAAACGTTATAAGCTATGCATGTTTGTGCAAAGTAAGATTTTATAGCACACTTAATGACAAGCAAAAGGTGGGTGCATATAGGTGCATGGTCCATGTGGGTGTGATGCCACACCAGTGCGCTCTGAGCTGGACTTCTGGAGGGTTCCTCCACTCGAAGGGGTAACTGGGGAGCTGCTCAGGATCAGGAGGCCAGTGTCAGATTCCTGGATTGAAAGGAAAACAAGCAGCAGTCCTCAGTGGCAAATCCAGCGTTCCCACTGAGGGAACGATTTTTCTATAAGCTGCCTTTGCTTGTACTCAGTGATGGGGTGGTTGGCAGACCGATGGGGAGACCACGGTGGAGTCAGCGGGAGGTAAGTCCCAGCACCAAGCCCAGCCGTCCTCCAGCTCTGTGCATGGAGGGGCTGCCTCCACCTCTCTATGCGCAGTATTTTTCTAAGTGAGAGAGGAGAGCTGCTGTTTGCTCATCTCTGTCTTGAGTGGCAGGATCCCTGGAAATGGTCTAACTCCATGTGCTAAGATGCTTCCTTTCCATTTCTGCTAGGCCGTTAAAGATACAGCAACATCCAGAGTAGTGCTGTTTGGGACCTCAGCTTTCATCCCTGAAGTCTTCTCGCACTTTTTTGTAAGGTAAGATGCATGCTCATCTCCCTAGGTAGGAATAAACATTCGCCACTCAAAATCCTTACAAACCTTGTCAAACACTGAACCTGATGGGAGGGATAGGAAGAAGTTTGTTCAGTTGTCTTCCCACTAAACTCTCTTTGTCACAGCTTAGACAGTAGGATTGATTTGGGGGCAGGCGTGGAAATCCAGATGTGCACGTTCCTCAACCCTGGTCTCTCGCCCAGGCCCTGTCTTCAGTTGGCTTTGTGTTCCCGGGCATGTCCCAGCACCTGCTGAGGCATGGCCCCTCGGGTCTTGAACACCGAGCTGAGGTGATTTGCAGGTTCTCCCAGCTCCGATGTGCTGTGAGGATTGCTCTAGCCTGTCTTCCTCCTTCATGGCAAGCATGTGTTAAGTTAGCCTAAATGGCCCAGATTTAGTGGACCATCATCCCTTCTGAGAAGCAAGAAGTGGCCTAATTAGGAGGAAGGCCTAGGGACCAGCTGGTGTGAGAAACCCAACATGCAGTGGCTCAGGCCAGAAGGCAGATGTGTTGGTTTAGATCCTGGCTGCGGGCGGGGGGCTCATGTAGCCTGTGGTCGCCGAGCAGAAGCTCTTCTCCTCCTCATCTTCATGGTGTCAGCTTCCTCTATCCTGCCACACACTGGCTTCTTCGTGTTGCTGAGGGACATGACTGCCAACACCTCCCAGCTCATATCCTCCAAGTGTCCTGATGAGGGATGAAAAACAAAGCAAACCCCAGCGAAGGCAGAGAATGTCTTCCACTCAGTTCCCAGACTCCCAGGGAGGGATTCCGTTGGCCCAGATGGGGTCACCTGAACCAATCCCCTCTGTCCAGTGTGGCGAGCTAGGAAGCCTTTGTTAGGAACCCGTAAGGATCGCATTTTCAAGAAATAGCAGCATGCTGCTTAGAGCCAAGTGTTACTTCCCGTGGTCCACCGGTTGGATGGGGGTGGAGACTTCTGCTGGCCCAGGCTCTTCCTGGACCACTCTGGCTGGGTCAGAGCTGGGGCGCCTTTGGAAGCTGGGGTCCTCCAGTCTGTCCCTTAGAGCCCACATTGAGGCACCGGCTACCTGGGGGGAGAGATGGCGCTCATTTCCCAGTGGCCCCCACAGCCACAACAGTATCCATGCCGGAGTGACCTCGGTGGCTCTTCTGACTCAGCCCTTGCATCCTGCTTGTGAAGAAACCCAAGGCTCAGAACGGGGAAGTGACTCGCCCAAGACACCTGGTCTATCGGTGCCGACCCCAGCCAGACCCGGGACCCTGGGTCTCTGACTCCCAGGCTGGGCTTCTTTGCATCTTCCCTCGCTGTCTCTCACACCCTCAGAGGTCAGGGGCAGAATGTCCCATCCGTGTCAGCAGAGCCCAGCATCTAGAATCTGGCCTGTCACTCTTGAGCCGTAGGATTTTGGACTTAACCAGGCAGTGGCTGTGTCCTCGTTTGTGTGAAGGGGGTGATGATAGCACGGACCTCAAAAGGGTTGTGGGGGATCAAAAGGGCAGTGCCCATGAAGTTCTTAACCGCGGGCCTGACGCACAGTGAGGCTGCTGGTATCACATGTTTGTGGGTGAGGGGAACCAGGGCGTGGGCCAGCAGCTGCACACCAGACTGTCCGAGCCGAGGGCCAGCCTCTAGAAATGCCTGGTAACCTTGTCTCTTACAGGACCCGGTTTTTCCGGCAATACCCATGGTCATTATGGACCTTCAAGCTGTCTTGTACCGTCTTAGTAATGGGACTGATGGTGCCGGTTTCTTTTAGTATGTTCCCACAAATTGAACGGGTAAGTGCCCCCTCTTCAAATCTCTCAAAAAAACAAAAAACAAAAACTCAAAACCCTTTTTCTTCTCCTTGTTGTAAGAGTAAGATAAATACTTCTAAAAAATCTGCAAAGTTTTCAAAAGTTATAAAAATAACTTTATTTAATCCCACCCCTCAGATCACTTCCACAGTTTTGGATTCTGTTTTTCTTAGTGGTATATCAGAAGCATTTTTCTGGGACATTTAAAAACCTTTGAGATATTTTATTTTATTTTATTTTATTTTTTTAAAGATTTTATTTATTTGAGAGAGAGAGAATGAGAGACAGAGAGCACGAGAAGGAAGAGGGTCAGAGGGAGAAGCAGACTTCCTGCCGAGCAGGGAGCCCGATGTGGGACTCGATCCCGGGACTCCAGGATCATGACCTGAGCCGAAGGCAGTTGCTTAACCAACTGAGCCACCCAGGCGCCCTTTTTTTTTTTTTTTTAAAGATTTTATTTATTTATTTGAGAGAGAGAGAATGAGAGACAGCACGAGAAGGAAGAGAAAACCTTTGAGATATTTTAAATACTTCCTAATATTCCATAGTGATGCCCCATGCAATGGAACTTTCTGCAGTGATGGACATGTTTTAGCTGTGTGCTCACATGGCAGCCACTAGCCACGAATGGCTGTTGAGCACCTGCCATGTGGCTGACATGACTGAGGAACTGAATTTTTACTTTAAGTTGTGTACCCACATGAAGCTAATGATTACTGTGTTAGTGCAGTTGTATCAACTGGGATATATTCTAATTTATGATGAGTCAGACGACCTAGATTCAGATTCCCACCCTCTCCATGACCTTGGTCAATCTGCTTAAATTCTCTGAGATTCAGTTTCCATATCTGTTAAAGAGAATTGACGATAGTAGTATCTCTGCAAAGGGTTGTTGCTGCTATTGAGGACATTGCTGATGTAATAGAGATTACTGATTTCTGGCATTTCTTAGCTGGAAATTTTAAATGCTTGTTTCTGCCACTGAAGTTAAAAATCAGTGATGTCTATAAAAGTATTTAAATTTCTGGAATGAACTTGTTCCAAACCGAACTTATGTAATTTTAGGTTCACAGAATCATTAACTCGGGCAACTCTGCTAGCACATAAGAGAAACTTGAAGTTATCTTAGGTTGCTGAACTCTGAGGGTGCTGAGGGACAGAATGGGGTGGGCAGCTTCTCATTAAAATAAACTGTTAGAAAATATTTTTAACCTTCCCAGGCCCACCTATTAGAACATGGTTTGTCGCAGTAAGATTACAGTAACAGTGAACCCTTTTGCGAATACTTATCTTGGATTGCACTGGTACTCAGAGTGAAGCAGGTGGCTGATCTGCAGGTTAGGTCACTGACAAAAGTCTTTAAATCCTGGGGGAATTCCTGCTGCCCTGCTTCCTTGATCTCGCTTCCCCCTGGGCTCTTGGATTCAGTCCACACACACTTACAGAGGGCCTCCCCTGGCGGACTGGAAGTAAGGTGCTGGGGTCAGCCCTGAGTAAACGGGGTCTTGCCCTTGAGTAGCTCTGAGAAAGCAATGGCATGTGGCCACCACGGGCTTTGGTGTGGGGACCTAGGGGGAGGTGGAACCACAGAGCCCAGGAATCCTGACCTGGCTGGGGGTGGGGGTGGTGTGCTTTAAGAAGTCCAAGGGAAGAATCTTTTGCAGAGCTCCCTTTGCTGGCATGGGGGAGTCATAATCTAGAATCAACGAGTTTGTGGTTAGGTAATTGGGTATCTTTCTAGTTTGTCTTGTATGTGTCATCATGGGTCGTGGGATTCACTTTTGCAATGTTAGGAGTAACTCGGTTCCTTACTCTGTGATAGCATTTTGGTCCTTGGCTCGTGGCTGCTTTCTCTGGCACGAGGTCACCCTTCTTATGGAAAGGCAAGATCCAGGACAGCCCGCCAGTGGCCAGAGCAACCCTCTCCGCTTCACCGCCGCCACTCTCGCCGGCCTCCCTGAGTCAGGTGGCCACTAGACTTAAAGTGACAGGGCTGAATGCATGTGTTTGGGTCATCGGGCCAGTGAGGGAGAGACCCCCGCACACGGGTAGCCGCAGACACAGTGGGATTGCGGGGGACACAGACAAGCACCGGGGCAGTGTGGGCACGACAGAGGCAGCGTTGACAGTCGGGGGCTGGGGGCAGTGGCAGGGGAGGCTAACAAGTGTAACTTCTGTTTATCCAGCACCTTCTGTGTCCTGGGGACTCTGCCAAGCAGTCTCTCGTCTTCATTTGAAGACAACGTTCATTTTCCCACTTTACAGATGAGGAGCCTGGGGCACGGGAGAAGATGAGATTCCCCTGTGGGTCGTGCGGCTGTGGAGTGGCGAGGCCAGCTGGTGAAGGACCTCACAGGCCCCCCACGGTGATAGACGATGGAGGAGAGGTTTCAAGGGGGGAGTGGCTTAGTCAGGTTGTATTTCAGAAATATCACCCTTTGGATGCCAGGCTGTCGGTGGGGCCAGTCCTGGAGGCTGGGAGGACAGTTGAGGGGCCGTAGAAGTTTTCTGGCTGGAGGTGATGGGGGATTTGGAGTAAGTCCATGGTAGTCGGTTAGAGAGACAGTTGAATTGGACAAGTTAGAACCTGTGAGCATTCAGACGGGGGGAAGTGAAGAGAAAGGGACCGGGGCGGGGGGCACCCATATGTGTGGTTTAGCTTTAATGCCAGTAGCCAGGGGGGAGGAAAGAAAGGGCTCCCTATCAACTAGGATTACATTTGGTTGGAACTGAAATCAGAATAACAGTGACCTTAACAAGGTGAAGGTTTATTTCTCCTTCACATAAAAGTGTGGGTGTCATAAGCACGCTACGCAGGTGCACACACGAGGTGTGCCTTTGCACAACGTCAGCTTGATTCAGTCATAAAGCAGAGTTAATCACAATGATAAAGCAGGTTCGGGATTCCAAACTCATTGACATTTCACCAGGTGATAAAACTTGGCTCCTTACACAGCGCACCGAGCAGAACATAAGACAGGCCACACAACAGACAAGATAACAGAAGGGTGTAAGAAGTTAACGAACCAAACGCCAAGGCAGTCTGTGGATGCGCAGTTGACACGAGGCCCCAGTCGGGTCCGGGTCAGCTCCTCGGCACTTGCTGCTTCTGATGTTCAAGCAGGGAAGGATCTCAGTTCTGTTCAGAGATCTGGCAGAGCCTTCGGCAGCAGATGCCTTTTTTAAGTGGTCAGACATAGAGGGGTCACGTTTGAAGAGTCTAACAGCTTGCTGCAAAAATTCTCCCCTTTTATTTTTTTATTTTTTATTTATTTTTTTTAAAGATTTTATTTATTTGAGAGAGAGAGAATGAGAGATAGAGAGCACAAGAGGGAAGAGGGTCAGAGAAGCAGACTCCCTGCTGAGCAGGGAGCCCGATGTGGGACTCGATCCTGGGACTCCAGGATCATGACCTGAGCCGAAGGCAGTCGCTTAACTGAGCCACCCAGGCGCCCCCAAAATTCTCCCCTTTTAAAAGGGATTTAATTGGGAAGCACCTGGGTGGCTCAGTCGGTTAAGCTTCTGACTTGTGAGAGCAAACCCAGCACTGGGCATGGAGCCTGCTCAAGATTCTTTCCCTCTGCCCCCCACCTCCCGCTCACGTGCTGTCTTTCTCAAATAAATGAATGGATGGATGGATGGATTCATTCGGTCCTGGGCCCCTGTAGACCTCCTCTGCTTCTGCTTGTTACCAGTTCTGGGGTGTCAGCTGATGCTGGTCCCCGCAATACCTCGTAGCTGGTATGTTTAGCCTCGTACCTTTAATTGCTTGCATCATTGCCTCACAGGCTCCCATTTGACATGAGAGACTCCATTTTGCTCTCTACAGTGAGGTAGGCAGCCCAGTAAGGAAGCTATGTGTCATAGAGTCCCCAGGGGGCTAATTCCTTCCAGCTCAGCAGGCCACCATCCCTATGGTTGGGCCCCATCTTCAGGGTGCAAGATGGCACCTTCCTCATTCCACTTGACCAGGTGGCACTTCCACTTCTGGCGCATTGGCCAGAACTTAGTCATGTGGCCAAAGCCTTAGTGCAAGGGAAGCTGGGGAATGAGGTCTTATTCTGGACCTACTTAAAATTCTGCTGCCGTAGAAGAGAGCAGGTGGGGCAGATGCTACAGGTTTTTGCAGAAAGGGTAATGTGTCACATATGGAAATAATGCTTACTTGCTAGAAAGTAAACATGACTGAAAGGCCATGGGGAAATTAGGGAAAGAAGAGAATTGCCAGCTGATCCAGGAAGGCTGCATGGAAGAGGGAAGCTTTGGACATGGATGGATTTGAACAGGCAGAGATCGGGGAGGGAAGAGGGCATTCCAAGTGGGGCGTATAGGAGAGCTGAGGGATCCACTGTAGCTGGGCACATGTGGCTGAGTGTGACTGGCAAGATGCTTGGGGCCAGATGACAGGATGCGCACGGCCAGCCTGAGGAAGCAGGCTGTACTCTGAAGGCAGCAGGTGGGTCCTGTAAGGCTTGAAGGGGCTCTTGGGGGCCAGAGTAGAGGCAGGAAATGGAGTCCATCTCGCCTCTCGAGCCTCTCCCCACCAACAGCCAAGTTAAGTCTTAGCATTTGCTGGACCTTGAAAATACCTTGTTGATCCAAGGTGGACCCAGAGGTGCCTGAATGGTGGTCCTGAGCCAGTGGGGGTCCTGCCTCCTTGTCTGGCCTAGGGTGGCCAGCTCTGCTTGTCGAGAAATCCCGAGACCAGGATATTCTTCTCAGACATACCACAGGCTGCAGCGACCTTCTGGTCTCGAAATTCAAGGACCTTAACAGGAAAGCTTGTCCCCCTGCAAAACTCCTTTTCGGATAAGCCGCCCCTGCCTGCCACTCTCAGCTAGTACTTCTGCCCCCTTGCTAGGCTAGAAATGTGGCTGGGTATTAGGGGACTGTTGTTGATTTTGTTAGGTGTGATGACAGCAGAGCAGTTACATAACAAAGTCTTTATCTTTTGGAATTTCCCACTGAAGTATTTGTAGGTAAAATGGCAGATCTGAGAGTTGCCTTCAGATACTCCAGAAAATACCCCCAAGCTGGGTATGCTGGATGAAAGAAGACTGGCAGATTGTTAATAAACTGGAGTGATGAGTATATGAGGGTTCATTATATTCTTTCTGCATTTGTTCATATTTAAAATTCTCCATAACAAAGTGTTTCGGAAGTCATGTGTTGTGCAATAGATTGGACATCACTGAAAAATGTGGGACTGGGAAACAGATGCTTTCTGAATTTTTTTTTTAAACTTTAAAGGCAAGGAAAGTCTTAAAAAAAAAAAATGAAGAGTTTGACTTTGTTTTTCAGATACAGTGCAGTGAACTTGAAAAGGAAATTCAGTCCGCAACAGAAGAAACAGAACTCTTCTATAACAGAGGGGTGTAGGAATGTGTTGTTTTCGGTGAATTTGGTTGGTTCCTGCTTGAACACCTTCCTCTCTGCTCGAGGTGTCCGATTGGAGAACTCTGCGGGAGGTCTGGAACCCGAGGTGTCTGCGCCCACAGGTTGCCTTAGAATTACACAGGCCACGGCCGTTTCAAGGCTGGTGCCTGGGCTTTCGAGCCTGGATGGAAGAAGGGAAGAGAAAGGAGAGGCCGTCCTGTCTGACCCACCCCCATGGGCTGCCGAAAGAACGGCTGATAGAAGAGTCCATTTTTATTTTCTGTGTTCATCAGCCTCTGAAGGACACTGTGAAATGACTAATAAACTTACCAAAAGTTGAGTGTTCGAAAAAATCAAGAAGGGTCCACCATGCCCAGGGCCCGGGCATTCCACTGGTGGCCCATCTCAAGGTAAACAGGAACCTCTGGTGAGCACTAAAGGCCTCCGAGCCCCAAAGCCACCCTGTCTCCCTCCTCAGCTTCCTCCCGTTTTGGACTGCTTCACATCTCTGCCCTCAGCCACCCATCTCCTCCTCTGCCCCCACCGGTCTGTGACCCTGCCTCCTTCGCGGTGAAAACCAAAACGACTGGCCAGCAACAGAGCCTCCTGGCACCAAATCTGCAGGCCTCTTGACACCGCCCCCCTCCCGGCCCCCAGCCTTCCCGCCTCCTTGCAAGGCCAGCTGTGCCCTCGGCTCTGGGCCCCTCCGGCCGGATCCCCTCCGGGCCTGGCTCTGCAGTTGCCCGGCCTCCTGGCCGCCTCCCTCCTTTGTAGTCCGTGAGTCACCAGCCTTATTAAACAAGCAAACAACCTTCGAGAGCCAAATTTGGTCAAAGACTGTCTCCCCTCACCCTTTCCACCCCGCCTTCCACTCTGCTAAAACTGCTCTCCTCCGGGCCCCACCCAGACGCTCGACCGCCACTCTGCTGGGTGCTCAGACCCAGCACTGGGCTTGCCGCCCTGAGCCACAGGCCCCTGTCCTGCTGCACCGGGCGCTCCGCCATCCACATAGCCACTTGAGGCCATCTTTTCCTCCTCACCGCCACGTAACATCACCCAAGAGCACTGGTGTCACCCTTACTCCTCCCCTCCCGAGGCCTTTCATAGCTGAGCCCCAAGGTGTCAGGTCTCTAAGCCCCTTTCCCAAGCCTGCCCAGTCCAACAGCATCCCCTGTCGGTATTCCTCTCTCATCTCCTCCGGCTCCTCCAATCCGTGCCCCGGCCTGCTCTGACAGACACCTGCGTAAAAGCCTTAGCTGGCCTCCCAGTGCATTAGTTCAAGTCCAGATTCCCTGCCAGGCAAAAGCCTTAACCTCCCTCATCTCTTGCCACTCCTTTTCCTCACTCTGGACCAATACCCCGTTCCTCATATGGACTATGGTCTTTCCTTCCTGGACCTTCATATCAGCTGTCCCCTGCCAGGCTAACTCTTGCTTATGCATCAGGTCTGACTTAGACATCACTCCCTCCAGGAAGCCTTCCAGGATTCACAGTACTGAATTAGGTGCCCCTTCTATGTGCTCCCATAGCACTCATACCGTGTCTAGCACTTGCCGCACCGCAGCAGAAGAGCCTGCTTGTTGTCCCTGCACCCCCGTAAACTGTGTGCCTCGAGAGCAGGAAGTGTGTCTGGTGCATCAGGGAAGCCCCAGGATACAACACCGTGCACGGCACAGTAGGCACCCAAACATTGGCATACTGGAGGAATGTTTCCAACATACCCTGCCCCAAATCATCAAGGAATCTATCTGTGGCTTTCAGGGTCCCATAGGTTATCTTCAAATTTGGTTAAAAGGGTTTCACAACAGCCTACAAGAACAAAAAGTTAAAAAAAAAAAAAAAAAAGTTCTACCAGGGCACCTGGGTGGCTCAGTCGGTCAAGCGTCTGACTCTTGATCTCAGCTCAGGTCTTGATCTCAGGGTGGTGAGTTCAAGCCCCGCGTTGAGCTCCACGCTGGGTATGGAGCCTACTTAAAAAAAAAAAAAAAAAATTGCACCAGATGGCTCAGTACAGCCACAGGCGTACACTAAACAAAAAGAACAAAACTTACACAAAGGCTTAGCCACTAACAGGTGACAGAATAGAAATGCAAGAGCATCTTTTCAAAGAAGACACTGAAGTGCCAGCCCTAGGAAGTCGGGGAGGGAGAAGGGCGAGGGCCCTAGGAAGTGGGGGGTGGGGGGAGAAGGGCCAGGGCAGGAAGAGCAGGGGGCAAGCCAGGGGTGGAAGGAGGAAGCCTGAACCCCTTGACTTTCAAACAGGTCTTGTAAGAACTCCCCAGTACATCTGCATTGACAAAAGGGTTTTATCTTTTGTTCGAAGTTACAGAAAGAGGGCACAATTCTTCAGCTGCCTAAAACTGTTACAGAATATCAAAATATTTCCATTTTATTTCTGCATCATAATCTGTAACTTTAACAACGTTCATCATTAGCTGATATAGTAATACAAAAAATGAGGGAGATAAAGATGTTCATATTCATTTTCATAAAGTGCAGATTTAATTTTCAATTGTTTGCCTTAGAAACATCACTTCATTCCACATCCTCCCGTGCCCCCACCCAAGGAGGGAGGGAAAAAGGCTATTTTTTATTTTTACTCAACAAATGTCTAACACAAAGAATAAAAGATCTAATAAAGATTTTTTTACAAACATTTTTCCGGGTAGGTAAGATTTCTAAGGACAACAGTAGTGAGTGTAAAATAACCTTTCATAACTAATTTGAATACACAGAATAAAATAACAAATACATAATTTAGACCTCCATGCTTATTTTGTGACTTTTAGGTCTCCAACTATGAAAAAGATACATAACCTGAACAAGAACAGTTACCTTCTTATGTGGCCAAATTACTCTTAACTGAAGTCTGAAGACTCTCTCTGGTCTTGGCCTAGGCAATTACAGAGAGTTGCTGTCGCACTCATACATTTACATCCAAAGTGGGCTTCTTCTTTTACTCTACCATGTAAGGACTGGCATCTTTTTCAAAAGAACACTGCTAGCAACAGGGTTAATTAAAGAGTACTAGTGGCTTAAGTTTGCCAGATGCTTACCTCTGCAACAGTATAAATATGGATTATTAAAGTTGTCTACTCAAGTACAAAATTTATGCAAAATCCTCATAATATAGGCAAAAATGTTCAAAGGCCAAGAAAAAAAAATCTTTTCTTTTACAAGAAAGTGCAACTGCAGGATCTTTTCTGAATGATCTTCTAGACTGTTCTGCAGAAAACTTAGTCTGGCTCAGAAAGTAGAGTTCCTCATGAGGAACAAAAGTTCTTCCTAGAAGAATATAAAGCAAAATTTCAGGCAGCTTTCTGAAAATAAACTGTTAGTTGGTGATTACGCAGTGAGACAACTGGAACTTATAATAATGAAGGCTTCTGGGTTTGCTGTGATTTGCACAAGAACTTGGCAGAGCTTTTTCTCTCTTACTCCGGGACGCCACGCCATTGCTAATGTTATTTATGGTGGTTACAGCACTTTGTCCAACACTGACTGCAGGCAGGAAACCAATCAGGAGAAAATAGGAAGGGTTTTCATATGTGTTTCAGGGCTTTTTCAGGTCAAATCGCAATACTTTAAATCGTTAAAAATATAACATTTTCTTTGTTATTTTCAGTATTTTACATAGTTAGTGGATAATCGTGGTGAGAGAGCTTTCTATCATTCATCAGTGATACATCGTCACAGTCAGATTTTCAGCATCTGCTCAGCTGCCGCTAGATGGTAAAGGAAGTTTTCTGTTGCTGGTGGAAATCGTCTTTGCTTTAGGGCCTCAAAATTGAGAACTAGCTTTTCTCCATCATCAGAAACTTCTGAAAATGGTTCCAGGTTGGTGAAGATCTCTCTTGTTTTTAGGGAAATATCCTTTAATGGAACAGGAAAATATGCCATTTGTTAGCATCAAAAAATATGAATCGTTGCATTCGAAGAGAATTCTTCCTGCTATTTTTTAAGTCTATCAGACTATAAATTAGGAAAACTGAAACTTAAAACAACTTAGAAAAACCAGTGTCCTGTTTTTGCCATTTTAGCCATTTTTAAGTGTATGATTCAGCAACATTAAGTACATTCACAGAGTTTTATGACTACTATCCATTTCCAGAACTTTTTCATCCTCCTAAACTGAAATTTTGTACCAATTATAAACAGTAACTCCCCACCCCCGTCTCCAACCCCTGGTAACCACCATTCTACTTTTTGCCTTGATGAATTTGCTTATTCTAGGTACCTCGTATAAGTGAAATCACAGAATGTTTGTCCTTTTGCGTCTGGCTTCTCTCACTCAGCATAATGTTTTCAAGGTTCGTCCGTGTTGTGGCACAACTTAGAACTTCCTTCCTGTTAAGGCTGAATGATACCCTACTCTATGCACATTGTGTTTACCCATTCATCCACTGATGGGTGTTTGGGTTATTTTTTACCTTTTGGCTATTGTGAATAGTGCTGCTATGAACATGGGTGCAAATACTTCTTTGCGTCCCTATTTCCAGTTCTTTCTCCTACACATCCAGGAGAATTGCTGGATCTATGGTAACCCTGTGTTTAATTTTTTGAGGAACCCTGCTATTTTTAGAACAGATCTCCTCCCAAAGCCCTTTTCCACCTGGGGCGAGTGACCCAGCACCCGTCACATGGGCTGTACCCCCACTGACTGACAGCACTCTGCCTGGCTGAGGAGTCACCAGAGCTGGCACTAAATCATGTCTTTTTCTTGGTTTGCTGACATCATTCATTCATTCAAATATTTTCAAACCCCTAAAATATGCCAGGCACTTTCCTCATACATTATACTGAGTCACCTATGTATCACTTTTAGTCCATGAAAAACACAGTAATTCAAAACTCATATTTACATAGCTAACCAACATGGTAAAGAGTCAATGTTTTGCGGCACCAGGGTGGCTGGTTAAGGGCCCGACTCTTAGTTTCGGCTCAGGCCGTGATCTCATGATCTCATGGGTCCTGAGATCAAGCTCCACGTCAGGCTCTCCGATCAGAGGGGAGTCTGCCCCTCCCCCCACTCACTCGCACTCTCTCCCCCAAACAAATCTTAAAAAAAAAAAAGTCAATTTTTTACCCAAATGTTGACAGAGGGATGGATGGGCAATGCGATCCACATGGAAGGAAAGGAGAGTCTCAGTGTTCAGGTCCTTAGGACAAGACCCGCCCACTCTTCCTGGCCAGGGCTGGATGGGCCACCAGCACTGAACAGAAAGAACAGTGCTGCTGGTGGGTTCCCGTCAAAGCCGTGGCTGCTCTCACAGGCTGCCTCCTCAGAGAGCTGTCTGACCCCTTCTCTAACATTCTCTACCTTGACTTCTTGTTCTATCACAGCATTTATCATGGCTCACAGTGATCTGGCTTTTACACTGTTTTCTATTCATCTACTCCACTAAATACAAGACATGAAGGCAGGGGACTTGCTCCCCACAGTATCCCTTGCCCAATGCCTAACAAAGAGTGTTCAATAAATATCTTCCAGGTAAATGAATGAATAAATGGAGAAAAGAGTCATGTCCAAACAGGGGAGTAGGGCATGCTTATCAGAGGGGGCCCCCCAGGTGGCACAAGTGCAGACAATGGCCTCTGGCCAGGCTGCTGGCCCCCATGGGATAACACAAAGGTCTAGATGAGCCAGGGCCCGGGAGAGGCCAGGCTGGAAGTGTATCCCAGGAGAGGAGCAAAGAGCTGGGAACGGGCGCAATGCAAAAAGACAGCAGAGAGGAGACTGGGCAGGCCGCAGCGCAGAGGAGGGGCTTTATCAACCACACGGAGAGCCTTAAACTCTTCAACTATCCCAATCTGGCAAGGGGAGAGGGGCGGGTCCGTATGGACGCCGTGGTCAGCTGGACAGGTAAACCCCATAGACAGGTGGACCCCACAGGCAGCCAGCCCTGCGGGGTGTGATCCCAGAGTCTGCTCACTTTGGCAGGGATCTGATTATATGCTTGCTGATGTTCTGAACACAATACATCAAAGCTAGATTAAGACACTCTCTCTAAATTCCCCGGCTCAGCAGCAACCTTCTCTTTACAATGCGTTCCTCCACAGAAATTCTGCTAGGAGCACAGAATGCACTGGCGGCGCAGAAAAGCATTCCAGACCACTGGGGGGTTACACTTCTCACTACAAACACGGGCCTTCAGCACCAGCCCCCTGTATATATCTGTCCCCGGAGCCTGATAACTCTTTGGCTATGGTGCCCCCCACCTGCTCATCTTCACCAGGGCCATCCCACAGAGCCTCCTCTGAGCATCTGCACCCCTCGCCCAGGCCGCTCAGCGTGGCGCGCACTGCGTGAGCTCTGCCGCACCCCACCCAGCAGCACTACCTCAGGACTCTCAGGAAGTCCGAGGACTGACGACTTACCTGTATAACTTGGCTGTCTGATTTCTCCGGATCTTCTGCAGACTGAACAATGAGCTGGCCAATTTCTTTGTGCAGTTTGCCCATTGTCATGGCCTCTGGTGAGATCAAGCACATGTTATGTGAATATTTACAAGTTTACATAATAAAAACCATGCTGTCTACTTGAAAAGGTAAACAACCACACAGAAGGAACTTTCAAAACAACCGCCAACTCCCGCACTTCCATCTTATTACTGAGCCCACGTAGGACGATGTGCTAGGAGGTGAGGCATAATCACGATTTATACCTCATGTTCCAAAATAAAAACATTTGTTTGTCACTCCAAGGACCAAACTCCATTCGCATAATGCTGGCTGAGATGGGCCCACTTTATAGACTCAGAGAAACCACAGGCAGCAGGGAGATGGCCACCCCTTCTGGTCCTAATGCTTCATCAGTTTAAGTGGCCCGGGCCACCACTAGTTTCCTATCACTTTGGCTTTACAAAAGGCCATGACCTCCATTCCCCTGTGCTTACTGACACATCTTTCAAAAAGATTTTCCACACAGGAGTCACGTTCAGCCCTTGTGCGCTGCTCAACTTCTACACCTGTTTTGATCCTCTGTCCTTCGAGGCGGGGAGCATACTTCCCCTCTCTTAAGTGTGGCCTGGACTTAATGACTTCCTTCTAACAAACAGAACATGGAGGAACTGGCGTATGACTTCTGAGAGCGAGTCATAGAAGGCACCGTGGTCTGTCTCTCGGATCATTCGCTCTTGGGGAAGCCAGCTGTCGTGTCATGAGAACACTCGAGCTGCTCTATGGAGAGGCCCATATGGTGAGGCCTCCTGCTAAAGCCAGGTGAGTTAACTCAGAAGTCGCGCCTCCGGAGGGCTGCAGCACCGGCAGTCATCTTGACTGAATCCCCAGGAGAGACCCCGAGCCAGAACCTCTCAGCTAAGTCAGTCCTGAAACTGAGATAACCAATATTTGCTATTTTAAATCACTAAATTTAGAAGTGATTTGTTATGCAGCAAGAGATCCCTAATACAGCTTGTATAAACAGAGACCTGGAGAAACAAGATAGAGAGGCTATCTTATTAACATACACTGTACGGCCTAAGCACCCCGAATGTATTACTACCATGGCGAGACCCGTAAGAATAAACGTCATGTTCTAGACACAGAAAAATCCTTACAGTTTCAGCACAGCATGCTAAGCAAGCCCTCGAATACCAGTTTTAGAGAATCAGCCTTAAAAATAGAACTGCTTAAGGTAGGCGGGGGGATGGGGGAAATAGGTGAAGGAGATTAAGAGTACACTTATCTTGATGAGCAGTAACATATCGAACTGCTGAGTCACTATATTGTAGAGCTGAAACTAACATGACGCTGTATGGTAACTACACTGGAATTAAAATGTTTCAAAATTAATTAATTTTAAAAAAGTACAACTGCTTGATGACATTTTGTATCAACAACAGAACAGAGAACGAACCTTTTGCAAGTGGAGCAATGGTAATCTCACTATCTGCCAGATTCACAAACACGTCATAGAGGTCTGATCTATTGCTCACCTCCAAGTCCACAAATCCGGCGATGTAACCTGCATTACAAAGATGACCAACATTACTGGAGTAGAAACAAATCCTATTGTGAATGTATCAAAAGAAAACTGAATCTAAAAGCTCATCAGGTGCTTTTCTTCACTGCTTTATTCAGGGTACATCAGCTGTACCCTCTGGCATCTTTTTTTTTTTTTAAGATTTTTTTTATTTATTTAATTGACACAGAGAGAGAAAGACAGCGTGAGAGGGAACACAAGCAGGGGGAGTGGGAGAGGGAGAAGCAGGCTCCCCACTGAGCAGGGAGCCCGATGCGGGGCCCGATCCCAGGACCCTGGGATCATGACCCAAGCCGAAGGCAGACACTTAACGACTGAGCCACCCAGGCGCCCCTCTAAATTTTTTTCTTAATTTGTTTAAGATTGTTTAAGTTGTTTAACCAACTGAGCCACCCGGCATTTCTTAAGACTTCACTATCGGCAGTTGCCTGAAGAAGCTCATACAACTCTAAATGACCCCAAACTAGATTTTGGTGTCAAGGAAGAAGGCATTTACTTTTCAGTCATTGCTATTCAGGTCAAGAATGATGCCGAGGCAGAGGCGGCAAGGGTTCTCTGGACGACTGGTCCCCGTTTAGGTCTTTGTCTCTAAGAAACCACAGCCAAACACACCTGGCTTTCTCAGGGACAGCATGCTGGGAGCAGCATCATCCTTCACCGGTTTCAGATGTGATACAATTAATGCTCAAGGACTCTCTCTGTCTTCTCTGCACTGGGAGCAGTTCTCCTGCCACAGCCCCTCATGCCCTGAAAATGTCCGCCTGTGCCAAGTTCATCTCTACCCCCTTCTTGGTCAGGGGCACCTCTCAGCTGTTGAGCCCATCACTGTCTGCAGCGGTGCTAAAACCACCGGAGACACCGACAGATGAGAGCTTCAGCAGTGTGGCAGCCCCACGTCCCGGGACCTCACTTATTCCTAGCCGCAGCTTCCAAACCAGCGCCATTGCAACAGATGTCGACATAGCAGCCAAGTTCATTGGGGCTGGGGCTGCCATGGTAGGGGTGGCTGGCTCTGGGGCTGGAAATGGGACTGTGTTTGGGGGCCTCATCACTGGTTATGACAGGAATCCCTCTCTGAAGCAACAGCTCGTCTCCTACGCCATTCTGGGCTTTGCCCTCCCAGAGGCCATGGGGCTCTTGTGCTCTCGTGATGGCAGCCTTTCTCATCCTCTTCACCACCTCCCAGAGGTCTTTCTCCCGAGTCTCGTCTGCCCTGTATATTCCTTTTCCTATACCTCTCCAGGCAGCCTGGGGAAAGTGGTTGGCTCAGGGTGTGACAGAGGAAAGACAAATAAATACTGTATTAATAAAAAAAAAAATTATTTTAAGAAATTAAAAAAAAGGAAGAAGAAACAATAAATGCTCAAGGAATCAGGGCAACTCAAGAATTAGCAGACCTTTGGAACTGAGGCTAAAACAACAGCTACCAGACTTTTCAGATTTCAATCAGCAGTACAATTAAAAACAAAAAAAAAATTTTTTTGAGGACCAATTTATCAATGCTAAAGTTTTGCTTTACCAAAAGAAAACATTTAAAAAATAACAGCAACAAAAACAAAAAACTAACTGCAGGCCAGCCAGCCACAGACTCACTCACATGAGAAAATATGACATTTGACAGAAATGGACAGATTACTGGAGAAAAGAGGACTCCATTCACTAAGTAGTCCTGGGCCAAGTGGCTTTCCAACTGGGAAAAAAAATCCCAAACTCACTACAAAAAAAGTAGTTCTAGGTACATTGAAGGCTTAAATGGGGAAGAAAAAACACTTTCTAAATGTCTACGAAATATGCTTCTACCCTTGGTATAAAGATTTTCTTACACAAAATATAAAAACTAAAGTCATAAAAGAAAAGTTTAATAAATTCCAGCACATTAAAATTAGGACTTCTAGAGTGAGGGGATGGGCAAAATGGGTGAAGGAGATGAAGAGGTACAAACTTCCAGTTATAAAATAAATAAGTCACAGGGATGAAAAGTACAGCACAGGGAATATAGTCAATAATATTGTAATAACTTAATAGGGTGACAGATGGTGAGTAAATTTATTATGGTGAATGTTTCATAATGGATATAATTGTCGAATTACTACTTTGTATACCTGAAACTCATAACACATGTCAACAATACATCAATTAATAACAAAAACCCAGGGGAAAAAAAACATGAGGGACACAAGGTAAAACAAGATTATAAAATGTTCACAAATGTTGAAGTTGGGTGACAAGCATATGAAGCACATTATACTTAATAAAAAGTCTAAAAAAATAAATTTCTATTTGTTATATCATGAGAATAAATAAAAAATCCACAAACTCAGAGATTTTTTTTTGAAGTATAGATAACCGACAATGGATTCATATCCTGAATATATAAGGAATTTCTATGAATCAATAAGAAAAACAACCCAATGTAAAAATATGTAAAACATAGTTATTTTGTAGAAGAGGAAACACAAATGGCAAAAACAGAAATATGTTTAACCTCGTTAGGAATCAAGAGAATACAAATTAAAGCACATGAAATATCACTGTACAGCCACCAAGTTGGCAAACATTTTATTTTACTTATTTATTTATTTCTTTTAAAGACTTTGTTTATTTGACAGAGAGACACAGCGAGAGAGGGAACACAAGCAGGGGGAGTGGGAGAGGGAGAAGCAGGCTTCCCGCCGAGCAGGGAGCCCGATGTGGGGCTCGATCCCAGGATCCTGGGACCATGACCTGAGCCGAAGGCAGACGCCTAACGACTGAGCCACCCAGGCGCCCCAGTTGGCAAACATTTTAAAGTTTGACAGTAACCAATTGTTGTTGATACATGAAGCAATGGGACCTCTCCTACACTGGTAAGAGGGTAAATTGGTACAATTTTTGAGGAAAACATTTGGCATTACCCTGCAGCTTGAGGATCTGCTTGCCTTATAACCCAGAAATTCTACTTCCTGACGTATAACCTAGAGTTAGTCTTACATGTGTGCATCAAGAGACCCATAATAAGAATGCCTGTAGCATGGGCGCCTGGGTGGCTCAGTCATTAAGCATCTGCCTTCGGCTCAGGTCATGATCCCGGGGTCCTGGGATCGAGCCCCGCATCGGGCTCCCTGCTCAGCGGGGAACCTGCTTCTCCCTCTCCCACTCCCCCTGCTTGTGCTTCCTCTCTCGCTGTGTCTCTCTCAAATAAATAAAATCTTAAAAAAAAAAAAAAAAGAATGCCTGTAGCAGCACTGTTTTTAAAAGTGAAAAATGAGAGGGATGCCTGGGTGGCTCAGTCCACTGAGTGACTGGCTCTTGATTTAGGCTCAGGTCATAATCTCAGGGTCCTGGGATTGAGCCCTGCATCGGGCTCCACACTCAGTGGGGAGTCTGCTTGAGATTCTTTCCCTCTGCCCTCTCCACCTGCCCCTTTCTCTTTCTCTCTCTCTCTCTCTCTCTCCCTCTCTCTGAAGTAGATAAATAAATCTTATAAATAAATAAGGAGAAAAGTCTGAGTGAATAAACTATGGTATATCACTTAGTGGGATCCTATATAGCAGTGAAAATGAATGAGACTACAAATATCCACATGAAAATACAAAATCCTACAAAAATACTGTTAAGCAAAAATAAAACAAAAACCAAAACACAGGCCACAGAAGAATTCATATATCATGAATCCACATATATAAAGTTAGTTTAGTAAAACTAAACAATATATTATTTAGAGCTATGTGTTTCTATGTATGGGGCTAGAGGAAGGGAGTGAGGAATGAGATGGGAAGGCACGTGAGATGCTTCAAAGTACAGATAGGATTCTACTTTTTCATCTCTGGTGAGTCTGTGAGTGTTCTTTTAATTTTTTTATAACTTGCATAAATATTGCATTTTGGTTTATATGTAAGAAATTTTTCATAATTGAAAAAGCAACAACAAAAGCCCCTACCATCTATCATTATCATTATCACTTTATGAAAGAATCTTTTTTTTTTCAAGATTTTTATTTATTTGACAGAGAGAGAGAGACAGTGAGAGAGGGAACACAAGCAGGGGGAGAGGGAGAGGGAGAAGCAGGCTTCCCACTGAGCAGGGAGCCCGATGCGGGGCTCGATTCCAGGACCCTGGGATCATGACCTGAGCCGAAGGCAGTCGCTTAACGACTGAGCCCCCCAGGCGCCCCTATGAAAGAATCTTTTAAGACCATAAAAGTATAAAGGGCATGATCACCTTAAATTTAAAGAAAAACAAAAGACTATGTCACCACAAGATTAGAATTCCTACAGATATAAATAATACTGTTATTAAATTATTCTCAGAATCTTACGATTAAAAATTTTTATACAGGTATAAAAACGTCATTAAAAATAATTTTATTTTTCCTTTGAGAAAAAACATGCAAAGGCTCAAAATAAAGTCTAAGTCAAATCACTGATAGGGAAACTTTTATAAAATTAGAATTTTGCAAGTTAAAAATAAATCGTATTTTGGTGATGGTTGTACAACAAAGTAAAATGTACTTAGTGCCTCTGAATTATATACTTAAAGACGATTATGATGGTAAATTTTGTATTATGGATATTTTACTGCAATATTTTTAAAAATTAAAAATAATTTTTTTAAGGAAAAAGAATTGGGTGCATTTACCAAAGGAATAACTAATCATCATTATTCCCTTTAGGAATGCAAAAATACTCCCCCAAACCAACAACAAGCCTGGATAAAGCCAAGGCTCTCATCCCCTGAGATGCTGTCGTCTACCTGGGCACATCCGCAGGGCTTCCAGCTCATCGGCATCCAGGTGCACGTAGGAATGAAGTATGGTCCAGTCCTGTCGATGCCACACCAGGGCAGGCAGAGTCCTAGGGAATTAAGGCAAGAACTCAAATGGCTGCCGGCCCACACCTGACTCAGCCCACCCTCCTTCCTCTTCTTCCCCAGGAGGAAACTGGCTATCAGAAACAGAGAGGAGAACGAAAGCTAAACGTGCCAAAACCTCCAGGCTTCAAGTTAAAGTAATGAAATGTTTTAGGGGCGCCCGGGTGGCTCAGTCAGTTAAGCGTCTTGCCTTCAGCTCAGGTCATGATCCCAGGGTCCTGGGATCGAGCCCCGTAGTGGGCTCCACGCTCAGTGTGAAGTCTGCTTGTCCCTCTTCCTCCCACCCCCGCATCTGTGCTCTCTTTCTCTCAAATACATAAGTAAAATCTTAAAGAAAAAGAAGAAAGAGTCTGTGGTAAAAGTGAAAAAATGAATTACTTAAAACAGGGGTCAGGAAACTGTTACCATGGATTGGCTGTTTGTGTTTACACATAAAGTGTAACCAGAACACAGGCGTGTTCATTCATTTACTTATGCAGTTGGGTGGTTGGGACAGACCCTATGGCCTACAAGCCTAAAATATTTACTGTCTGGCAAGGAAACAGTTAAACTCCTTGCTCTAAAGTATTCATACTTCTAAATTTAAAGAAGAATCTGCCTAAATTCAGTGGCCTCGAACTACTAAATCTTACCTGACACATTAGACCAAAATGGCATTTTACCCACAGCCTAACACATTCTATTTATACCAAATGTGCAACAAAACAGAGCACACAGGAACACAGACTGCCCCATACTGGCTGCCAACAAAGCCTCCACTTTTTTTTTTTTAAGATATTTTTATTTTATTTTATTTTATTTTAAAATTTTATTTATTTATTTGAGAGAGAGAGAGAATGAGAGAGAGAGAGAGCACGAGAGGGAAGAGGGTCAGAGGGAGAAGCAGACTCCCTGCTGAGCAGGGAGCCCGATGTGGGACTCAATCCCGGGACTCCAGGATCATGACCTGAGCTGAAGGCAGTCGCTTAACCAACTGAGCCACCCAGGCGCCCAAAGCTTCCACTTTTTAATGACCAGAAACAATACCTGGTGAACTCCTGGACAGCTTCTATTTTGGGGTGATAGACGACAATTCTTTTCTTTAGCATCAGCGCTGTGTGTAAGATAACAGTTTCCATTCCAAACTGAGATACAATATCTTAAAACACAAGAAATTAAAATATTACTGCATTAAATAATAACATTGCTATTGGAAAGGATTCTTTGTATTTACAGAGATTCTTTTCTATATACAGAATACAGAAATATTTTCAATACAGAGAACAAAGAAAAGAAGTACCTTATGCCCTTGATGGGCATAGAAATCCCTATCTGCTCCCTAGGGTGGATGCTATAGCAGCCTCAACCTGCCCCCCAAAGGACTCTGTGCTGGATGCAGAGATGAAGCCAGAGCCACAAGAAAGCAGAAGAAATGATAGGAAGGGAACCAGCTTCTTTCTGTCATGAGAAATCCTTACGTTTTAAAAAAAAGTTCACCAACACCCTCCCCCTCCCCCACACACATACACACGTCATGACTTAGGTCCTTCTGAGATAGCTGGACAAACCTAACACGCCAACAGGGATGCTTTGAAACGGTACAGAACAGGAGGAGCAAGGGCAAACACGGCGCTGCGGGAGGACAAGAATGACAGCTAGCATGACCCTCCAAGCTCCCCTCTCCTCCCTTTTAAGGACCTTGCAGTCTGTGGCTCGGCCCCGCACTGCCATTTGGGGTGTTCCAGCTAGGAGAGAAAGGTGGGGAATTAAGAAGAAACGCTGGGTCAGGGGCTGGAGCTCTCCACGTGGAAGAAGTAACTGCTAAAATGGAAGGAAAGAAAAACTATGGAAGTCAGTGGAGACTCAAGCCGTGAGATTCAGCTTACTTGTGAGAGAACATTTCTATATGAAATGTCAGAATCCCATGGGGAGGACCCCCAAAAAATGTGCTCTCCTAAACAGAATTCTAATCAAATAAGGCAAATGTAGAAGTTGAATTACCCTCCTGTTTAACAAATAAATATTACATAGATGAAAGTATATAGGAAGATGGAATATCAGTCTAATGAGGATTGCCCTGGGCTTGGGGATATTACTGTTGTTGGGATGGAACTATCTGGGATGGGTTTTTGTTCTGTGCCTTTTTTTTTTTTTTTTTTTTTACCTTTGATGGAGCCTGCAAGATATGCCTTTCGAGCATCAAAATCCTTGCTAAGGAAAGAGCCATTTTCTTCACTCTGGCATATCCCCTTTGTGAGAACTGCAATGTAACTCTCCATCATTTTAACTGGGCTCCCATGTTTCAGGTACATTCTGTAAGAAAAGACAAAAAGCAACCATGCTTTTATTCAGCATGAACCACATGGAGCAATGCAAACCAAGGCTACTTATGGGTCCTTACTACAAAATCTAAGTCAACTTGCTAATATACTTCTGAATGCCTGAATCTTTTCATGATATGACTACTTCTAGAATTTAGTTTGAAAATGTATCAAAAAAATAACCACTCGAGAGACTTTCAACAATTCCCGGAAGGTGGCTTTCTCCTTCCATCTGGGGAAGTCTGCTATCGTCCACTCAGTCAGGAGAATGAGCTGTGGACTTTCTGAGGCCCCATTATTCTTAAAAATATGGCATACTTATCTCTCTGTATGTCTTAACGTTCACAAATAGTTTCTAGTCCAAACAACTCTATCTTATTGCTGGGACTTCCTTTGACAAGGAAGGAGTTTTGCATTGTTCATAGAGAAAGCACTAATTATAGAACCTGTATTTATTATTAGAGTTACCAGAGGTGGCTATATTTAGATAATTAAGAAACCAAACTCCTTTACGTTTCTGGTGATAAATGCACTCTAGATATATTCATCATCAAGTTCCAGAAAATGCTGACAGGAAACTGGCTGCATTTATAGCTCATATGTGAAATCAGTCCTAAAATCAGTTCCCCTAAAATCTCTTCCTGTGAATAACTAAATCTAAATTGTGCCTGAGAAGCAGGACTGGGCCTACTTGGGTCTTTTCGTAGCTAAAAGGGTAGAAAACTGGAAAGAAAATAAAATCATGGTTTAAAACAGATCAAACTGAAAATCATATTTATTGTACATTAAGTGAAGAAAAGCAAGTGTTTTAACTACTAACCAAATTTTGTCAATCATCGTGTTTTTTGAGAAATTGAGAAAAAAAAGGTAGAGAACAATGAATATGGTAAGCTACCATATATATATATAAGATAATCAAACCCATGAACTCACACACACATTTCTATATGGAGAAAACATCTCCATTTGGAGGTTGGGAATAGGGGAAAGAAGGGACTTAGTTTTCATTGTATACCTTTCTGTATTGTTTGTAATTTTCTACTATGTGCTTACATTACAACCACCGAACAAACAAACAACACACCATTAAAACTGTAAAATAGATAACAATATGCAGTAATGGAGAAGAGAAACATAGGAAGAGTAATAAATAGGGTAAGACTACTTTTTCCATGACAACCTGGGCCATGAAATACTGAACAGAGGGAGGAATTCCCCTAAAATCATTGTGTAGGAAAACCACAAAGTGCAACTAAGGGGAACCTATTCAGATGGGATGGCCACAGGCTGTCACACGGGGCATGGACAACTGACTCCAAGTGTGCAGGCAACCCAGGTTCTCTGCCATGGCCACTAGCTGGAGGGACAAGAAGATGAAGGGGGTCATGGCAAATGACCTGGACCCCACACAGGGAATGAACCTCTTAATGTGGGCTTCCCACTGCCACTGTGAGCAGCAATCTGTAGAAGGCGTGCCTGCCCGCCCCTCTCCCCAGAGATGGAAGAGAGCCCCTCCACGGTAACCTCAGCATCACTGAAAAGTGTTGGTCTATGTGCCTGTGCACACAGACACGTTAGTGAGGAGAGTTAAGTGTGTTTGCATGTGTGTGTACGTGTGTGTGCATGTGTGCGTGCAGGAGTGTGTGGGTATGAACACATGCGAGGGCAAGTGCAGTAAGGGGTAGGGGGCAGAGGAGGTGGCTGCCAATAGCTTTGAGTCCTCATTTCTCCTAAACTGTGACAGGAGAAGCGTCCAGAATGCAACGTCATGGCGCTACAGAAGGTGAGGAACCCTTCCGGCTTCCTCTTGGGCAGGAAGTGAGGTCTAAAGCAACCTTACAGTCTGGGCCCCAGGATATTTCCCAGTGAATTCACTGGGTAACCTAACCTTGACCCAATCCAACGAAATGAGAGTCCAGTGTTTGTTCAAAAACAACTTTGCAGTGTTTTTAGCTCATGGCTTCTAGACGGTGTCTCTTCTTAATGATAATCTCCTTTTGTGTCAGTGCCACAGTAGAAGACAACTGTTTATATTCCACAGTGAACTATATACCTGGAACTTATGAGAGCAAGAAGCCTCTCTTATCATAGCTGGCTGCAAAACCAGTAAAACTTCATTTTGTCAAAATATAACCTACCTGAAACCCTTAAGTAATGAGAAAGTAGACTTCCATTATAGATATGTATACATGAATGTTCATACACAAAAATGGCAAAAAAAAAAAAAAAAAGCAACCATTTATCAGGCTTATAGTGAGAAAAACAAAAACAACCCCCTTTACCCCCACCCCAAAACTACTTATTGGGCATAAGCCTGAGGGCTGATGTTGTAATATGTCACATTAGAATTACAAGTCTATCTAGTGACAACAATATTAAAAAAAAACAGAACCTCTCAAAGCCCTGATTAAGGAAAAACCAATGTCCCTAACATATAAGAAAGATTTCATTAACTCTACTGCATATACTTACCAAGGCAACAAAGCAGGTTGGTATATTTTACATAATTTTTTTCAATAGCTGGAATGAAACTAAAGTTTACCTGAATCACAATTAACCAATTAATCAGATTCTCAGCTTCTCAGCATTCTAGCTAAGAAATATTTTCCTGTACTTTAGCATAATTCAAAATGCCTGTTAATTTTCCCCAAAATGACTCCCACACACAGACTTTGACACATATGAACCAGCTTATCACTTCACCAGCACTTTTAACTTATCCATCCTGCTAAGGGAAGTTCTAAATTGGAATTGGGTAGAAGCAGCAGACCAAAAGCGGCAAGTGACTCAAAATCCCCAGGAACTGCAATAGTTGTGTAAACTGCTTTTTCTCCTCCCTTCCACCATTTTCCCAAATAAGAGGAGCAGTGTCATCAAAGCAGAAGAGAAAGTTCCTCTTTACAAAACAGTTTCTGGAGGGCAAGTAAAGATTAAGGTGGGGAGGCAGAGGGCTGAAATTTGCTTCCTTGGTGTAGAAATCTGCTATGTAACTATTGAGTAAGATCTTCATTTTTGTATGATAGCATTTAATACAATTTTCATACAGACCTACACAATATCCTAGTGAAGGCGGCATATTTCTCTGGGTTAAAATCTTTGGCGGTCAGAACAATAGAAAAATGAGTCACCTGTCCAAAAGAAACAAAAAAGTATACTTTTTAAAGACACTTTCACAGATTTAATTTTTATTACTATATTCTAGCAAACCTCTGTACAAGACAGACCGGCATTAAAAGGAAAAGATTAAAATGTAACCAAGTTTTCACTTGCTTCTTTATACTTTTATGCTTATATACACATGCATATAAATGACATATATATACATAAATATTTAACTTCCTAGATAAGAATGTAATACTTTCAGAGTTAAAATTTTTTCAAAAACGCAAATATATTTCAAGTATCAAAAATGTGAGTTTTCATTTAAAGTCCCCTAACCTCATCAAAGCAGAATTAGAAATGCTATTAGACTTACCAATTTATCAGCTATTAATTAATGAAACAGAAGGATAGAAAACAAAAATACATACAGTAAAAATCACACAGTTCCTTGGGGTGCCTGGGTGGCTTAGTTGGTTAAGTGTCTGCCTTTGGCTCAAGTCATGATCCCAGGGTCCTAGGATTGAGTCCTGCATTAGGCTCCTTGCTCAGCAGGAGCCTGTTTCTCCCTCTGCCTCTGCCCCTCCCCCTTCTCGTGCTCTCTCTCTCCTCTCAAAGAAATAAAATCTTAAAGAAAAAAAATCACACAGTTCCTGAAATAGTCAATTCTCTGTAGAATGCCATATAGTGTAAAGGACTATTACAAGCTTCATTTATCTATATGCCTCTATTATTATAAATATAAATTTCTGCTAATCACATACCTATTATTTCAATTAATGAGACAAAATTCAGAACATCATAAAAAGTAAAGCATTTAAGAAATTTATGAATTTAAGAAAATTATTCATTATGAGTAGTATGATTTTTAGAAATCATATTTTGAAGTGTAAGAACTATCTCTACATCTTGCTATTTTTCAAATCTGAAAAACAGATTTGAAATCAATGTTGCTATTGTTTGGCAGACTATAGGCAAAACAGAGATAAATCTACTTGAGGCTACATTAAGACCTCTCAGCAAGAACTTAACGAACATAAACCAAAGCTTTTATAACACAATGAGAACTATCTTTTTTGCAAATTTACATTTTCTAGCTATGAATCTGTTTCATCTTAAACCTCTAGAAGTTTTATTATTTTTGTAAAGATTTTATTTATTTATTTTGAGAGAGAGAGAATGCGCATGTGGGGGGGGGCGATGTGGCAGAGGGAGAGAAGCAGACTCCCTGCTGAGCAGGGAGCCTGCCTTTGGGCTCGATCTCAGGACCCTGAGATCATGACCTGAGCCAAAATCAAGAGTCAGACACTTAACTGACTGAGCCACCCAGGCGCCCCAAACCTCTAGCAGTTTTAAATAGTTGCCTTCCTGTTATTTTAAATGGAATTCCTTACATTTAAACTGGTATCTTGGACATGCTTCATATAGTCTGGTTATTGGTTATAAAAGTTGCCCTGGAAGGTAAAGGAAGTTCCCACCCAGAAACACACCAGGAGTTTAGCCACTTTCTAATATTTCTTTTCTTTGAAAAAAACGTGCTGGCTGCTTGGGATTAGGAAAGCCCACAATGACCACATACTGGTTTTCAACATGTCACATTGATACTGTTCGTATCAAATGACACACACAAAAAGCTTACTGAATACATGAGTTTCCTTAATTCTCCTTTCTATTCTTAATATATCCTTACCATCCACAAATGAAACAAGTTTTCTTAATTATGCCAAGGATAATTTTATCCTTTAAAATAGTTTTTAATTATAGAAAAATGATTCTTTCCATTTTTATTAATCAGAGTCATGACTTTGAAAGTTCTTCTACATTTCTACTCCAAAAGAGTATAACCTGGAAAGGGCTTCACTATACCAGCCACAGGGTCAGTCATAAAATATACACCAACAAATGTTTACAGAATAAATGAGTGAAACCTGAAAGGGAACAATCCCAGTGAAAATCATATTTAGTATTTTTCAAAAGTGTATGTGAATGATAATGTCAAAAGCTAAGAGCGACTGGAATAATGTGACATCACGTTAATTATTTTTGGTTGTTTGACCTTTATGCAGT
Organism: Zalophus californianus; assembly: GCF_009762305.2. Classification (NCBI taxonomy): domain Eukaryota; kingdom Metazoa; phylum Chordata; class Mammalia; order Carnivora; family Otariidae; genus Zalophus; species Zalophus californianus. Next base: position 76,565,747 of record NC_045609.1, on the reverse strand, counting down.
CATACCTTTATCAAAACTGAAGAATCTGGAACTTCGATTGTTGTGATATAAAACCATGTTCTTCTGTACTGACCAAAGATGAAGGGATGGAGAAGTTTGCTCTCATCTGTAAGGCAGCATTTTCTCAGCAGTAAATTCTTTAAAGTAGCTGTCGTGGAAGGATAACACCACACCCACAGAACTTCTCCATTTGTGTCCTTTTCTACGGTGGAAAGATGGTCACTGTGAGAATGTCAAACAGCAGCAAGGAAGTGAATTGATTGGTTACTCAGAAGCACTTAGTGGAATCAGTTTTAACATCCCATTTTACAAAGCATCCCTGAGCACGTGTGACCCCAAATTCCCACCTACCTCTACTGGTCAAATTATCTAGCTCTCCTGATCTTGAGTTTTAGGCCACCTGATTAAAAAGCTTTTATAACAAATCATGAACGAATATTTAGCCTTACAGCTTTGGTAGAGGTCTTCCCCTTTACCCTTCCCCTCCCACACAAATTCTCATAAACTCATCATTTTATTTTTATCTATTGAGAAAGATCTTTAATAAATACATAGTAAGGGTTTGTTAAAAACAAAACTGGGGATGAAGAAAATGGTGAAACGTTACTGCTTGTGCAAATTCTGTATTTAAAATAGTAACAGTAATACTAATAATGGTTATGCCGTCATGTATGTAGTTTCATCATCAAAGTGAACACCTCAATAATGGAGCCAAACTTTAGAAAAACAGTTATTGCACATATAGCAGTAAAGATGCAAATTTTGATCTATTCTATAGATTTTAAAAAACAATTTTATTATGAAAAATACCAAGCATTTAGAAAAGAGAATTTTAAAAAACGAATTCCCCCATCTCCATCATTCAGCGCCAGCAACTACACACACCTGGCTCCTCCTCGTTTCATAAGGGGGAGAGAGAGCTCTCCCCCGCCATTATTTTTTTTTTTTTTTAAAGATTTTATTGAGAGAGGGAGCGACCATATGAGAGGGGGTAGGGTCAGAGGGAGAAGCAGGCTCCCTGCTGAGCTGGGAGCCCGATGTGGGACTTGATCCCGGGACTCCAGGATCATGACCCCAGCCGAGGGCAGTCGCTTAACCAACTGAGCCACCCAGGCGCCCCTCCCCCACCATTATTTTGAAGCAAATCCCTTTCAAATCCGTGTCCACATGAAAAATACAAAACCTGCTGAATTGAAAGTGATAAGTCATCTTCGTCTTTGCTGTTACCAGATAAAGTCAGAATTTAACCCAACCTCAATCAGAAGTACCTTCAAGTAGGACTAAGATGCCTGAAATAATTAGTTTTTGTTTTGAAGCAGTTTTTAAAATCACACCAGACATAAATACAGGAAGCCATTCCCAGATAAATGCACTCCTTTGAGACACTGAAAATATAGACAGTTTTGCTAAACGCAAGCAATGTTCTTCTACACTAGAGGAACAGAATGTTTAGGTGTTTGTAAAAATCTCAATAGACTATTATTTCAAAGGACAATGGCACGGAGGGAACCGACAGACAGTCATTCAAGCCACCCGGTGCTCGCTGCCGCCTATGGGATAAATGGTTCCTTGAAACACCCAACCCTGAAACACTGCACACGGCTCAGGCACACCCAAAGATCCCAACGTACTTCCTCAACCACTATTTCCTCAAAACTAACCGGGACCCCACCGTATGAGATTATGTGGACACTCCGGCTACATGCATGAGCTTTATCTTACGATGCAGGATTCCTCCACTGGTAGGAGTTAGGGCTCCGCGGCTAGACTAGCAAGGGTCCCAAACCTGGCTCCACCACTTCCTAGCGTGCGTCCGGCACAAATGACAACCTGGGCTTCCATCTGCTTCTCCAAAATGTGGCCATCAAACATTACCTACACCCCCCGGAGCCGTGGCAGAAGTTTAACGGGAGGTAATTCGTGCATAATGCTCAGTACTCGGGCTGGCACAGTTAGCCACCGAGACTCGAGCCGCTCAACCACATAATCTGGGCCAGCCCGGGGTAGGGCAGGCAGTCACGCGTGGCTCTCCCAAGCTCCGAGGTCGGCCCCGCAGCCTCCCAGCTGCGCGGCCCTGGACCCGCTCTCCGCCCAGCCCCCGCCCCGCCTGTGCAGCGGCCCCCTTGCAGCCGCCGGAGCTCGGTCACTCTCGATGTCCGGGCTCGTTTGCAGCACGGGGCGTCCGGGAGGAGGCCCGGGGTCCCTCCGCCCCGCTGCCCGGCCCGGGCGGGTCCCACGCGAGACCGCAGGCGGATGGGCCCAGGGCGACTGACCGAGTCCCCGCGCCGAGAAGGCCGGGCCCCGCAGCCCCCGGCCCAGGCCCAACAGACGGGACCGCGACCTCCGCACCGCGGGCGGCGCGGGAGGCCGCGGGAGCAGAGACCACCCCAGCCCAGGCGGAGGCGGAGGCGGAGGCGGAACTGGGGCGCGGGCCTGCGGGGCAGGGCGCCTTCGTCCTCACCGATCAGGCCGACTCCGAGCATCAGCTGAGTGTCCACCGCCTCAGCCGCAGCCATTTTTCAGCGCCGCCGCCGCCGCCGCCGCCGCCGCAGCAGCTCACCGCTCCCAGCAGCCCGCTCGCAGGCCCGCCCCTGCTCCGGGGCAACGCTCACCCTCCGGCCCCACCCTCCTACAAGGCCCCGCCTCCCGGGGCCCGCCTCCGCCCTGGAGGCCCCGCCCCCGACGCCTCGACTTCCGGCTCTCCAACTCACCTTCAGCCGGTGACTTTTTACCCTCAGAAAACAACCTCAGCCTTGGCATTTTCCCTCACTTCCTCTAATCCAGATCTTCTTAAGCCCTCTCCTCAACCAACTCCAATCTTCCCTCCCCTCCTCAGGCTTTTCTCATTCTCCCTCAGCTCTCCAGACCGGCTAAAAAGAGGCGTCCTGAGTATGGAGGAAGGACATTCATTCATTCATTCAGTCAGTCTGCCAGCCAGCCATCACAAAACAAAAAACAAAAAACAAAAACCTGAAGACTTAAAAAGACTTTGGGAATACAGTATTGAGCAAGACAGAACATTCTAGTGGAGGGAGACAGACAACTGCGGAGTAAAATAATCCTAAAATTTTATTGAGAGAGGGAGCAACCATATGAGGGGGGTAGGGTCAGAGGGAGAAGCAGACTCCCTGCCGAGCAGGGAGCCCGATGTGGGACTCGATCCCGGGACTCCAGGATCATGACCCCAGCCGAAGGCAGTCGCTTAACCAACTGAGCCACCCAGGCGCCCCTCCCCCACCATTATTTTGAAGCAAATCCCTTTTAAATCCGTGTCCACATGAAAAATACAAAACCTGCTGAATTGAAAGTGATAAGTCATCATCTTCGTCTTTGCTGTTACCAGATAAAGTCAGAATTTAACCCAACCTCAATCAGAAGTACCTTCAAGTAGGACTAAGATGCCTGAAATAATTAGTTTTTGTTTTGAAGCAGTTTTTAAAATCACACCAGACATAAATACAGGAAGCCATTCCCAGATAAATGCACTCCTTTGAGACACTGAAAATATAGACAGTTTTGCTAAACGCAAGCAATGTTCTTCTACACTAGAGGAACAGAATGTTTAGGTGTTTGTAAAAATCTCGATAGACTATTATTTCAAAGGACAATGGAACGCAGGGAACAGGGTGAAGGGGGTGTGCTGCTTTAAAACAGGTTTGGAGGAAGGCTTCTCTGAGGAAGGGTTATTTAAACCCAGATCTGAATGAGGAAAAGGAGCCAGGCAGTTTGGTTGCGTCCCTCCTTGTGGAGCCTCTGTGCCTCTAACCCCAAATCTCACAAAACTAATTAATTAGGGAGGGTCTTTGGTGTCTACAGGAATACAAACCCACCCCCATCTCATTTGATATGTTTTAAAATATTTAATATGAACTATTTCATAAATATATACCAATTGAAGAAAAACATGCGGTTATCACCCAGTTTAAGAAATAAAGCATTACAAATGTAGTTGAAGCCCTTCCCTTCTCTAATCTCCTTCCCCTCTCTGTCCCACAGAGGTAACCACTCTACTAAATGTGGTCATTGTCATTTTCCTATATGTTTTTAAGTTTTGGTTTATTTGTATGTTTCACTCAGCAAAATATTGTACTCTTTATTTTAAAACTTTACACCAGTACAACAGTAGCTAACATTTACTGAATGGCAGGCACTGTTCTAGGTATTTTACTTGTATTAACTTCCCTAAATCCTCACAATACCCCTGTGTATAAATCCTATTATGAGCCCCAATTTACAGGTGAGAAAACTGAAAAGTGACACAATTTGCCCAGGATCACATAGCTTGCAAGTGGTGGTAGCAGGATGTGGACCCAAGCAAGGGGACTCCAGCTACACAAGAGATCACTTGTGTACAAAGCCCGCTATTCTGTTGTATGCTATTTGTATTCATTTGTAAGTTGCCTTTTTGCTCAATTTTGTTTTTTAAAATATTTATCCAAGTTAAGGGGTGCCTGGGTGGCTCAGTCGTTAAGCATCTGCCTTCGGCTCAGGTCATGGTCCCAGGGTTCTGGGATCGAGCCCCGCATCAGGCTCCCTGCTTGGCAGGAGGCTTGCTTCTCCCTCTCCTACTCCCCCTGCTTGTGTTCCCTCTCTGTCTCTCTCTCTCTGTCAAATAAATAAGTAAAATCTTTTTAAAAATAATAATAAAATATTTATCCAAGTTAATACTTATAATTATGGTTCAGTAATTTTAACTGAATAATACTCTGAGTATGGAAATACGATTAGTTCCATCAGCTGCTAATGACAATATGTTTCCTGCTTTTTACTTTATGATCACAGTGCTACTGTATTTTGAACAAGTCTCCCTGTTCTAACCTGTTCTTTCCGTTGGGAAAAATTCTATATCTTCAAGGTTCAAATACCATTTTTTCCCTAAACTCAGGCAAAATTAATTTCTCCCTCTTCCAAGGTCTAATAGCATTTGGCCATTGAACTAGGATTGGAGTATATATGGTTCTTCTGTTCTCTCATTAGACCGGAACTTCCGGAGGGCAGCATCCTGAATTATGCCCCTTGGATCGATTCCCTGTGCTTTCTATTGTATTACATAGTTGCTAATGTTGCTAGTTCTCACAGAAAATACAAACGTATTAGGGGCTAAGGAGTGGGATGCAGATTCAGAGTCAGTTTGGAAGCCAGGTAGACACTTGCACTCATGTTTCACTGGCCTCTGCAATCTCTTGCAAGGTTCTATGGATGAAGTGTTTGCAGGGAAAATAGATCCCCTCGTGGATTCCTTTAACATCAACAATACAACAATCTTCTTCAATCTGCACCTCAAATATCTGCTTTTGGTGAAGGTCACTGTTATCCAATCAGCTAGGATAAGTATACAAAATCCTACCATATTTCAGCTACTGTTATGGGCTGGAATGACTCCATAATTACAGAGCATAGCACTAAACCCACTGCCTCAGAACGTGATCATCTGTGGAGACAGGGCCTTTAAAGAGGTAAGTTAGTTAAAATGAGGCTGTAAGCATCGGCCCCAATCCAATCTGACCTGTGTCCTTATAAGAAGAGGAAATTTGGGGGCGCCTGGGTGGCTCAGTTGGTTAAGCGACTGCCTTCGGCTCAGGTCATGATCCTGGAGTCCCTGGATCGAGTCCCATATCGGGCTCCCTGCTCAGAAGGGAGTCTGCTTCTCCCTCTGACCCTCCCCCCATCTCATGTGCTTTCTCTCTCTCTCAAATAAATAAATAAAATCTTAAAAAAAAAAAAAAAGGAAGAGGAAATTTGGACACACAAAGAGATCCTAGGGGTGTGCCTGCACAGAGGAAAGGCATCTGCAAGCCAAGGAGAGAGGTCTCAGAAGACATTAAACCTGCCAACACCTTGATCCTGGACTTTCAACCTTTTGAACTGTGAGAAAATAAATTTCTGTTGTTTAAGCCACCCAGTCTCTGGTATTTGTGGTGGTGGCCATAGGAAACCAATACAGCTACTCTTTGGCCACTTGTATTGGATGTATTTGAAGCTCCCTACTGGAGATTATATTTCTGTGGGGTTTCCCCCCTCTTCTCAGGTAAAAGAGAAACTTGAAAAAATTGCCTTTGAATCACTAAGGGGAACCGCCTCTTCTCTCTGCAGTAAAGGTGTGGGCCCCTTGAGTTCACCAGCAGTCTTCCTGGGATGGGCAATTGCTCCTTTGTCTGGGATTAGATATACAGTCACGTCCTTTTGTGGCTGGGATGTTTAAGATGTGGAGGACTCCCAAGGGAATCCCCATAGCTCCAGGGAGAGAAAGCAACAAAGGGTCTGTGTGCTTGGAGTGGTGGACTGTGGAACAAGCCCTAGCCTGCTGGAGCCAGAGTAAGAGTTCATCAGTGAATTGGGGAGAGCTATTCCTCCTCCCCTCAAAAGCAGTACTAGGATCTGTGCCCCAAGGAACATCACAGGTCACTGTATGGTGGCCAGATGATGCAGGCTCAGTCTGCCAGAATGATCTGGGAGACCATGAGAGCCACAACCAGAAGCAGAGTGCCCAGAACGACCTCACATCTCCCTGGATTTGTTTGCTGGCCGCCCAAGAGTAAGCCCCTGCAGTGTGGGACAACTGGAAAAAAAACCTTAAGAAATACTAAATTCACAGGGTGCCTGGGTGGCTCATTCGTTTAAGCATCTGACTCTTGATTTTAGCTCACGTGATCTCAGGGTGGCGAGATCAGGCTCCATGCATGGAGCCTGCTTGAGAGTCTCTCTCTCCTCCTTTTGCCCCTCCCCCCTCACTGGCACTCTGTTTCTCTCTCTCTCTCTCTCTCTCTAAAATAAATACAATCTTTAAAAAAAAGGAAATACTAAATTCACTGGTAATAAGGCAGGTGGATGCTCTAGAATTTATTATGAAGGCTAAAAGCAATATGAGCATAACTGCTTATTGAGTTTGTGAAAGTTCATACTGACTTCACCTAGGAAATACCCTGTTTTGTTCAATATGGGTTTTATGTATTTAAAGAAGATGTGTTAATGAACTGAAGCCTTTCTGGGAAGGCAGTTTGGCAGTATCTATCAAAATGGAGAAGTGCATACTCAGCAATTTACTTTAGGGATATGAGGTAAAGGAAGGTATGAACTGTATCATAAAAATGTAAATATACATATTTGGAAATGTATAAATATATATTTATAAATATGTATAAATGTATATATTTAATACATAACTGTATTAAATGTACTAGTATAAGGTCCATAACTGTAAAAATGTCATAGAACAATACTGAAAAATATTCCAGTGCTAATAACAACGGTTTTCTTGGGCACCTGGTGGCTCAGTCAGTTAAACGGCAGCCTTCGGCTCAGGTCATGATCCCAGGGTCCTGGGATCGAGTCCCGCATCAGGCTCCGTGCTCAGGGGAGAGCCTGCTTCTCCCTCTCCCTCTCCCTGCCTCTCTGCCTACTTGTGCTCTCTCTCTATCTCTCTGTCAAATAAATAAATAAAATCTTTAAAAAAATGGTTTTCTTTAGGTGGGTAAGACCAGCTATTTTTCCTCCTCCTTTTAACTCCATTTCACAATTTAAAAAATACTGTATGTATTGCTTGCAGTAGTTCAAATTAAAAAAAAAAATCCCTGAAAATGCGGATGCCTCCTACAGCTGAAAGTGTTTTTTTTTTTCCTTCTTAATGGTATATAGAATGACAGGCTTAGTCACTGATGGCATTTCTAGGTTTTACGAACAACGGTAAACAGAAAAAATGAGAAAACATGTTAAATCCATAGGCCCCAGATCTCCTGTCCTTTCCACTTCATCAAGGTCATTTGCTGAATCTTACAGAGACATATTTTGCTCAAAATACATAATTTTCTGTGGTATTTGGGCTTAGGGAATCATTTTCCATTAAATTGGCAGGAATATAGGATCAGGAAAACTCGACTTCCCTTACACAGAGTGCAAACATTTGCAAAGCGTACTGTGCCATGGGCCAAAGGCTGGGGAGATGGATACACGAGATAACCACAGCAGAATTCTTGCCTCTGACCACCTTACCTTCAGGTGAGAAAAGAGAAAAGGAAGAGGAAAGGCATGACCAGATCTGTTGCTTCTGGGATTTCAGACTTAAAGATCCAAACTTGAGGAAAGAGAAAAAGGAGAAAATCTCAGAGGCGGAAGAGCAGGAAAGCATCTTAAGTGTATTGCCTCTCCTTGCTCCAGGTTGGGGAGCTCCTGCTGTGTCTCCTGCGGTCCCTGATGCATGCCAGGCACTCTCTCTTCTCCGTGAATGAGTTAGGGAGCAGCCCCCGTGTGGCCAAGGCCCACAGGTGCCGCCTTTGTCTCTGGCAAATAGGCAGCATGCAGAAAATAAATGAGGATGAAGATGATGATGGACAGATACTAAAATAAAGGATTTGAGTTAGATGGTGGTGGGTGTAGGGAGGGAGGGATAATGAAGGCTGTGGCCAGGCTCAGGATACCAGGCAGGGGTGGAGAAGATGGGCAGGTGGGAGAAGAAAGGAATTGACACCTCCCTCCCTTCAATTTCACTCCTGGGTGCTGTCAGACCTGCCAGACAGGTTCACAAAGTTAAGGGAAAAGGAGTAGAGAGGGTGGAGAAGGGGAGGCATTCTTAACATTTAGCAATAAAGCTGCACTGTCATAGATGGAAGGAGTTGGGGTGCGGAAACAGATGAGCCTGAGTTCAAAGCTCAGCTCTGCCCATCTTGGCTGCAAACCCTCACTCATGTTGTCCACCTTCTGTGTGCTTGTTTCCTCAGTGACCAAATGGACTAATCGTACTTTCTTCTGTACCTCTCCCAATGAAAGTTTGAATCAAGAAAAATCTTTTTGGGACGCCTTGGTAGCTCAGTCGGTTAAGCATCTGCCTTCGGCTCAGGCCATGATCCCAGAGTCCCGCGTTGGGCTCCTTGCTCAGCAGGGAGCCTGCTTCTCCCTCTGCTTGCCTCTCCCTCTGCTTGTGCTCTCTCTTTCTCTCTGACAAATAAATAAATAAAATCTTAAAAAAAATCTTTCTTATTATTTTATATTTTTTAAAGTAATCTCTACACCCAATGTGGGACTCAAACTCACAACCCTGAAATCACGAGTGGCACGCTCTACTGACTGAGCCAGCCGTGCACCCCTCAAGAAGAATCTTTATGTTAATATTATAGATAAAGGGCTCCACAAGACCACTCCCAGATTCAATTATTTCTTAGAGGGACCCACAGGATTCAGTACATAGCTGTGCTCATGGCTAGGCTTTGTCAGTAAAGGGAAAAGGCACACGGGGTGATATCCAAAGGAAAGTAAGGCCAAACTTCCAAGAGTCCTCTCTGCAGAGTCATACAGGACACGTTTCATTCCTCCAGCAACAAGTTGTGACAACGCAAGTGAAATATTATGGACAAAGGAAGCTCGTTAGAGGCAGGTTTTTATTGTGGGCAGTCATGTGCTACCTTCTGCCTAGCACGTACACAAACTCCAGTCTCTCAGAAGGAAACAGGTATTCAGCATGAACCCCATTGTTTGTGCAAGTAGTCTAGATAGTCGCTCTGCTCAACTTCAAGAATGCTGGGAGTACTCCTGAAATCCAAGTTCACAAATAACAGCCAAGGACCTACCTTATCAGTAGGCTCTTCTAATGATAGCTGGCCAGGGCCTGCTACGTCTTATTTGCACAGCCTGCTTGTTCTTTGCTCCCCAGGAAAACAGTAAGCAAATATTGGCACTGATATGGATTTGGAAAACTGGGCATGTGGATAAGAGACCTCAACATCTTCTACAGATGTTCTAATTCCCAGGGTCCCTGTGAGTCCTGGTTCTTCTTTTCATCATTTTTCCTTAATCGTATTTAATCAAAGATTAGGCACTGTCAGCCAAAAGAGCATTGGGATGTCAGCTCTTTTAAAAGATTCCAGGCTTGCCTGGGGCCCAAGAAGTTCCATCTGAAAGGGGCTTTAGTCAAATGCCTTGCCACTCTGTCTTGATGGTTAACTGGCTTCCTGTCTGTGTGAGCGTTCCAGAACATTCCCAAGGGAAAGTCATCCTTCCTGTGTTCTCCACAGCATGAGGGTGCTAATATTGGAACCTGAGTAGACCCCAAGCCCCAAGAAGCCCGGCTTTCAAGCTGTGTGGTATTAAAAGAAACAGATCAGTAAGATAATGTAATTGAGATAAATTCTGATCTGTACTGGCATTTTTCAAAGAATATGAAAGATGATAGAATTCATTACTTACAGTGGTATGTCTTAAAATCCCTTTCCCCTCATATTTTATAAATAGACATTTTATTTTTCTTTTATCATTTTTAATTTTTCAAATCTTTGGATGCCAAAATCTGGGAAAAATATTTTATTTTAGAATAGTTTTAGATTTACAGAAAAGTTGCAGAGAGAGAACAGAGAGTTACCACATACCCCCAATCAGTTTCTTCTTTTAGTAACATCTTACACCAATATGGTACATTTGTCACAACTAATGAACCTATACTGATACTCTAGTAACTAAAGTCCATGTTTTTTCCTTAGTTTTTACCTAATGTCCTTGTTCTGTTCCAGGCTCCTATTTAGGATAACATTATATTTAGTCAAAATGTTTCCTTAGGCTCCTCTTGGCTGTGACGGTTTCTCAGACTTTCCTTGTTTTTGATGACCTTGACAGTTTTGAAGAGTGCCGGCCAGGACTTGATTTGTCTGATGTTTTTCCAATGGGTCCTGTGTTTTGGGGAGGAAGACCATAGAAGTGCCCCTGTCGTCACATCGGATCAAGGGTACCTTGAGGTGTTAACCTTGATCACCTGGCTGAGGCAGTGTTTGTCGGGTTTCTCTCCTGTAAAGTTACTCTTTCCCCCCTTTCTTTTTCTTTTTTTCTTTATTTTATTTTTTAAAGATTTTATTTATTTATTTGACAGAGAGAGGGCACAAGCAGGGAGAATGGCAGGCAGAGGGAGAGGGAGAAGCAGGCTCCCCACTGAGCAGGGAGCCCGACGTGGGGCTCGATCCCAGGACCCTGGGATCATGACCTGAGCCAAAGGCAGTCACTTAACCACTGAGCCATCCAGGTGCCCTCTTTTTCTTTTTTTTTTAAAGATTTTATTTATTTGAGGGAGAGAGAGAACACGAGTGGGGGTGGGGGGAGGTGCAGAGGGACAAGCAGACTCCCCGCTGAGCACAGAACCCAACATGGGACTCGATCCCAGGACCCTGAGATCATGACCTGAGCAGAATGCAGATGCTTAACCGAGACACCCAGGCACCCCTCTTTCCCCCTTTCTTTTTTTTTTTTTAACATTTTATTTATTTATTTGACAGAGAGACAGAGCACAAGTAGGCAGAGTGGCAGGCAGTGGGAGAGGGAGAAGCAGGCTCTCCGCTGAGAAGGTAGTCCGACATGGGGCTCGATCCTAGGACCCTGGGATCATGACCTGAGCCGAAGGCACACACTCAAATGACTGAGCCATCCAGGCGCCCCTCTTCCCCCCTTTCTATGCTGTCCGCTTTGGAGAGAAGTCACTACACCCAGCCCACACTTAAGGAGTGGGGCGTTAAGCTCCACCTCCTCCAAGGCAAAGCATCTACGTAAACTATTTGAATTCTTCTCTATGGGAAATTTGTCTATTCTCTCCCATTTATTTCCTTATTCAATTGTGCATATCGGCGTGGACTCCCTCCATGTTTTTGTGAACCATTGCTCCCGTTCAACGGCATAGGTTCTGAAATCTCTCCCTGCTCCTCTCACAAATAGCTCTTCCTGTTGTCATCTTCTGGCTTTCCTTTTCTTCCCCATGAGCTTCCCCACCCCTCTATTCTCTCTCTCTCATCTCAGCCCTCCCCTACTCGAATCTCCTACCCGAGTTCAGCTGTCCTCCCAACTGATTACCTTATGTACCTAAGAAAGAATAGGTGGAGCAAAGGGAGAGAGCAAGGGGCAAATGCCCACTAGTCAGTGGACTACTATAGTAGTTGAGGGGACAGGAAGAGGCTGTGAATATTTCATGAACTGATTACTTGGTCTCTCTTATATGCACATATGTGAAAATGATTTCTAGAGAGCTTGTATCGGGGACTGTGTGAGGAGCACTACAGGTAGTATCTCCTTCAAACCACAAACAACTCATCATGCCTATTTCACAGATGAGAAAATGGAGACTCGGTGAGATTACTTGCCCAATACCCTAGTGCTAATAAATGGCAAAGCTGGGGTTTGGAGCCATCTGGCTCCAAATGTGACACGCTTATGGGCTGAACTGAGATGCATTTATAATCCTAAATTCCCTAGGAAATGAAACTTACCCCCTAGTTCTAAAAACACTAGTGTGGAGTACCATAACACGTGTTTGTAGTCTCAGATTCCTTCTATAAGGGCTTTTGCTTAACAGTCTTGATTTGTACAGTTAAACCTTATACAGTCTTGCCCTTTCCTTCTACTGAGCCGTACCTTTGTTCTCTTTCATGCAAAGTCACTTTAGAATTTTAGACTCCGTTCGTGTTTCATTCTTCTTTCTCTAGAAATTAATATGGGGAAACCTGTCTCTGTATTAGTTTTCCATTGCTGTGTAACAAATTACTACAAACTTAGTGGCTTAAAACAACACCCATTTATCAGCTCACAGCTCTATAGACCAGAAGTCCAAGCATGGCGTGACTGGGTCTCTGTTCAGGCTGTTGCCAGGCTAAAGTCTGGGTGATGGCAAGGCTGCGTTCCTTCCTGGAGGCTCTGCAGAAGAATTTCCCTCTAAAATCATCCAAGTTGTTGATGGAATTCAGCTCCTTGCAGTTGTGGACTGATGCCTCTGTGCACTAGCTGGGTTTTGGCCCGGGGCTGCCCTCAGCTACTAGAGGTTGCCTACAGTTCCTTGCTGTGCATCTCCTTCCATTTATCCTTTCATGCTCTGAATCTCTTACTTCCTCTGCCTCAGACTTCTAGACCCGGATTTGTAGGGCTCATGTGATTGGTTAGACCCACCCAGATGAAATCTCTTCTTGAAGTCAACTATGATACATAATATAACCTAATCACAGAAGTAACACCGCATCATATTTATAGTCTCAGGTATTATACAGGGCATGTACATCAGGGAGTGGAAATCTTGTGGACATTTTCGAATTCTGCTGACCACAGTCTCTATTCCTTTATTTATTCACACATCACATATTTACAGAGCACTTGACCCATGCCCAGCATAGTTCCAGGAGTTGGAGCTACAGTGGTGAACACGACAAACTTGGTCCCTTAAAGCTTACCATCTAGCATGGTGAGACAGGGGGGAAACCAAGGAAACAATGAAAACTATCCATTAGTGATAAATGTTCTGCTGAGAATTAAAATAGGGTAGTCTCAAGCTTTAGATTGCATGGTCAGGAAGGGGCTCTCCAAGGAGGTGCCATTTTTAGTTGCTTCATGAGAAGATAATACAATGAAAAGGTCCATGTGATGGTCTAATATCCAAAAGCCCAAGATGAAAGCCCACACCCTGTGGTTCCAGGGTTCCTTCTAATCATGTTTCACACATTTAACAGAGAAGCTTATTTTCAAACCACACCCTAAACCACTCTGCACGGTGTCTTACTCATTCTACTCTTGGCCCTAGATGATTTGTGTAGCTTTGAGCAGGGTCTCCTAAATTCCCAAGCAGGAGCTAGGCTGTGTGGCATGACAATGGTATGTGTGACTATGTACGCCAATTCCCACAAACATGCTTCTCTTCTTCCCCTCAGACCTCTCCTGGAGTCTGGCAGACTATTAATGGGTGAAGACTCCTGCATGTAAGATGTATTTCTCCCAATAAATGACAAACGTTGCCAGGACACATTCCTGCTAAAAATATACTCCACTGAATCTGCATTCCAATTCCCTGCTTTAAATTTGCACAACCTAGGGGTGCCTGAGTGGCCCAGTCGCAGACAGCCTTTGGCTCAGGTCATGATCTCAGGGTCCTGGGATCCAGCCCCACATTGGGCTCCCTGCTCAGCTGGGAGTCTGCTTCTCCCTCTCTGACTCCCCCTGCTTGTGTTCCCTCTCTTGCTGTCTCTCTCTCTCTCTCTCTCTCTGTCAAATAAATAAATAAATAAATAAATAAAATCTTTAAAAAAAAAACCCAAATATTTATTGAGTGCTTACTCTGCGCCAGGCACTGTTATAGATGCTAGACATACAGCAGTTGAACAAAACTGACATCAATCCTTGCCTTCATCAGTCTTATATTCTAGAGGGGTAGATCATGAAATATACCAATGAGATGGTGATAACAAAATAAATGCTGTGGAGGGAAATAAAGAAAAGGGTCCTTGGAAGTATGGGAGGAAGGGAGGTTATTATTACTTTAAAGAGGTAAGGGAAGACAGCCCTGAAAAGATGACACGGCATGGCGTAGGAGGGAGGCAGAGGGGAAGGAGTAGCGTAGGATCTTGTGGGCCATTGTAAGGACTTTGACTTTGACTGATGAGCTGGGCAGCCATAAAAGGATCTTGATCCGGGGACTGATATGATCATCTCCCTTTTGTTTTTAAAAGATCCCCCTGCTTGCTACGGTGGGGAGTAAGAAGAAGGGGGCCAAGGGGAAATAGAAGGACAAGTGAACAGGTTATTACATATTCTGGGTGAGACACGATGGTGTCTTAGACCAGAGTGATAGGTGTGGAGGTGGTAGAAATAGGATTGGCTGATGGGTTGATTGGAAGCAGGGCTGTGGCAGAAAAAGTAGAGTCAAGGATGTCGCCAATATTTCTGGTTTGAGCAACTGTAAGAAGGGGGTTGCCATTATTCACATGGGGAAGATATGGGAGGAGCAGGTGGGAGGCCAGAGAGACCAGGAGTCTGGTTTGGGGCAGGTTGGGTGTATGTTGTATGTCAAACACTTGATGGATGTGTCAGTTAGGCATGGGGGTGTGAGCCTGGCTTTCAGGAGAGAGGTAGAGCCCTGGTGATGTAATTTTATAACTTCTAAGCACAGAGATGATGTCTAAAGCGATGAGCTAGAACCAAGAGATGGATGCAGTTAGAGGAGGGGAGAAGTCCAGGGGCTGAGCCCTGGGGCTTTTCAACCTTAGAGGTCAGAGAGATGAGGAGCCGTCAGAGAGGCAGGAGGAAAATCAGGAAAAGGGGAATTCGGAAGCCGAGTGAAGAAAGTGTTTCAGGGAGGCTGGAGTGAACAGCCTGCTGCGTGAGAGGAGAGGGAATCCAGAGCACTAGTACAAAAGGCTGGCTTTAGACAGAAGCGCCAAAGGGTGACAGGAGGAAGGCAGAGTGTCAAGGACAGGAGCAGGTGGGTGGGTAGATGGCAGAGTGCAGAGCCAGGTTCTCTTCTGACTGTTCCACTATTTGCACTGCTACAGAAAATGAGGCCATCAGCTGAGAGAAGAGGATTGGAGAGAGGAAAAAGTATGACACAGTCATCTGGGAGAAGGGGGACATAGCCTAGAGAAGTGTCACAGGATGGCTGAACAGCAGCACGGTGCTTGTTGAGGCTCGTGGTCATGGATTTAAAGTGGGACTTGTCGACATGGTTGTATATTTTTCCCCAGTCATACTGGGCTGCAGGCAAGGAGCAGAAGGATTCTTGGATTGGCTAGGGTTGGGGTCAAATAAAGGGAAAGCTGAGCAAGGAAAGAACTAAATGATGGAATCTAAGCTGGGTGCCGCAGAAACAGAGGACATGAGGGATGGGGAGCGGTGTGAGAAGGAAGTGGGATTGATGACCGGGTTGCAGGTTCGTCAGGCAGCAGGATTGTTGGGAGTTGTGGTGCACAGGAAGGAATGAGAATGTGAGATACTTGAAATCAAGATCTGGAAACTGAGAGAGCTGGTATGACAAGGTGCAGTGTAGGGGTCAGCAAACAGGACCGAGGGGCCAAAGTTGGCCCACTGCCTGTGTTTACAGTCTTGAGCTAAGAACAATCTTTACTATTTTTTAATCTTTATATTTAAAAAATTATTTTTAATTCCAGTATCGTTAACATATAGTATTACATTAGTTTCAGGTGTACAATAGAGTGATTCACCAATTCAGTATATTGCTCAGTGCTCATCAAGATAGTTTCTACATTTTTAGAAAAGATTTCATTTATTCATTTGAGAGAGAGACCACAAGTGGGGTGGGGTGGGGTGGGGGGCAGGCAGAGGGAGAGGGAGCAGCAGACTCTCTGCCGAGCAAGGAGCCCGATGCAGGGCTTGATCTCAGGACCCTGAGATCATGACCTGAACCGAAGGCAGACATTTAACTGACTGAGTCACCCAGGTGCCCTAGTTTTTACATTTTTAAATGTAATATACACACATACTTACAAGGACAATTACTCTTTCAGCAAGAACAGTTGCCCCAAGAGTTGAAGATATGGCCTCCTGGCCTGCAAAGCCTATAATATTTACCATCGAGTCCTTTACAGAAGAAGTTTGCTGACTCTTAGTCTAGACTCTAGTGTATCACCATGTGTGTGAGCGAGTGAGGTAAGGTAGAGGGCACAATTGTGAAGGCCAGGTGGCCAGGATATTGGCAGGATCATCCACACGGGTATAGAAACCACTAATAATTCTGACAGTAGTGTTGGAGAGTGACAGAGAGTTAGAAGTAAGAGTCAAGGAATGAGGGGTTGTGACCTGGGTTCTGCAGATACCTATAAAGGACTGTCACCTAGAGGAATCACATGTGGTCTAGTCTGATAGCATGAAGTTCAATACTTACAGTTCAAGGGAGGAGAGAGAATGCTCTAGAAGTAGCTAGGGGGAAGAGCTAGTCTGTCACTGATCCACCTTCAGGCACCAGTGGTTTGAAGGAGGACTACAGCCACCCCATGACACAGCTGCAGGGGCAGCAGAGTGCCCAGAGATGGCCTGGGTGCCCGAGTTAATGGTGGCCTGAGCAAAGAGCACAGGAGAAGGGACAGGTAAGTCAGTCCCCCACTGGCTGAAAGGCTCTGCAGAGGAAGCCTTCGAGCTGAGGCTTAAAGTCTTAGTAGGGGTTGGTCAGGTAATAATGGGTGGGATAGGAAGAAAAGAAGGGATATACAGGTTTAGGAAAACATGATTTATTTGAACACTGACCTCAGAAAGTCACAAATGAACTTCGATACAGCTGGACATTCAAAATCAGTGCAATTAGGAGCTTTGAATGAAGAGTATTATTTCTTCTTCAGTATTTGCATGCTGGGGCTTAAGTAGATTGAGAGCCCCATGTAGATAGGTAGATGCTCTACAAATGAAAGAAGACACATTGAACTTTCACACTTGTTACTTCCCCACAGGTATAGTAAAAACTGTTCTCTCTATATAAATCTTTATGTGGAGATTCATTCATTCATCTCTCCAGCATTTTTTGAGAGTATCTCATCTGCCAGGCATTGGGGATGTAGTGTGAATAACACAAAAGCTTCCACTCTCTGAGCTTATAGTCTGCAAGTAATTACATTGACGTATGATCAGTGCTAAGACGGGATGATATTGGTGCTCCATGCCTTGACATCTAAACTAGTCTGGGGGCTAGGGAAGAATCCTGGAGGAAGTGACAATTAATGTGGAGAAATAGGTTGTTGTTAGAACAAGGAATGGGTGGTGGTGGTAAATGTCCCAAGGGAGGTGATGGCACTTATTGGGTTGGAGGTGGGAGAAAGGGCTGTTTAAGGCACTGAAAGATATATAGTGTGGTGAGAGATGGACCCGGAAAGATGATGGGGGCCTGGACCGGAGTGGGTCTTCATCTTCAAGAAGCTTCTGGCAAGTGTTTGAAGTCTTTTTTCTCTCTAGGCTGCCAAGTCCAAGAAGGCAGGAACCAAGTCTGTCCTGTTCACTGCCTTGCACCTACCTTTCAGGCGCTTACTTCTCATACCTGGCACGTGGTAGGTACTCAACAATGGTTTGTTGAAGGAATGTGTAATTGTGAACTGTAGTCTAACTCTCTGAAACTGTTAGTTTCAGTGTAAATACCTTCATTCCAGCATTCTTGTAAACGAAATGATGAATGTGAAAGCTATAAAACATGATACTTGATTTAAAGCTATATTATGTTGCAAATATGTATAATGTAGTACTTCTTTTGTGCCCCTAAGACCTGCTTTTTTTTTTTTTTGAGAATCTTATTAGCTCTATTCAAAACCTCCAAACATTGTATTAGAGAAATTATCCAGTTATATATAGTATAAAAGTAGCTTGATTAGGGAAAAAACCTTCACCAGCCTGATCACTTCCTTTTAACATTTCCTAAAGTGGCTTCTAGCATATTCAGGTTGCTTGTTTTCTACGAAGTGAGCATTAATCAACAGCAAGTAATTATGCTTTTCTCCTGGTTCAGAATAGATCCTATCTTGCTCCTCATTGTGTACTCATCGACCTTCACCAGAGAAACACCAACTCCTTGAAAACAGGCAACTTGCATTTTTACCCCCAGCATTATGGCTATTAGCTGGTACTTAATACCTATTGGCTGAATTTTTTAAAATTTATTTTTTAAAAGATTTTATTTATTTATTTGTGAGAAAGAGAGAGAGAGAGAGAGAGCACAAGCAGGGGGAGTGGCAGGCAGAGGGAGAAGCAGCCTCCCCACTGAGCAGGGACTCCGTCCCAGGACCCTGGGATCATGACCTGAGCCAAAGGCAGACGCTTAACCAACTGAGCCACCCAGGCATCCCATCCTATTGGCTGAATTTAATAAAATTTATTCTGGAAGTTAAGACTATTCACAAATACAGTACTAGACACTAATTGTATGTAATGCACTTAAATGATCATTGGCTATTATATTACCAAATGCTTCATCTACTTTAACTTGAGAGAAAAGAATGAAGATGCAGAAATACTGAATTTCATTTTTTGCTCCAAATTTTCTAGTGTTTGTTTTGTTTTAGGTCTACCACATAATGAGTAATAATCAATGAGATTATTTTACCATCTTCTTCAAGATATGATAACGAAAAGGTAAGAATGTTGGAAAGCTTTTTCTGATACTTAGGTCGTTTCCTTTTATTTTATTCTGTTACATTTCTCTATGGCCTACTAATAGTTTTCTATCTACAGCATTTAAAGGCTATATTTGCTCTTATGTTTAGCTCTTTAATTTTGACTTAATTATTATATACAGAAATGAGTCTCTTGATCCTGCCTCATAAAACAGTTCCTATAGCTTCTTAGTACTTGTTGCTCAACTCTGTCTGGCTCTTAATTTTGAGGGAGTGAGTTTAGACATTTAGAGTGGCCCAAGCATTTTGAAGGAAGAACTCTCTGAAGTTAATTTTTAAATAACTTTTTCTAGACTCTGTGATGTATCTTTTATCTTGTCTGCGTTTCCCACGTTTTCTTTCTTTATAGTGATAAATTTAATTAAATAGAAAAACCTCTTTGCTGAGGCAGAAAGAATGAGGGGAAAATGCTCTTCGAGTGTATGTACTGTGGCTTCCTTGTTCCAGGATACAGTACTGTCATTCATTCGAATATCCCATCCATTATTACAAAATGTGTAATAAATTTGCAACAATTTATTCCACTGTTGCTTTCTGAATTTTTCTTCTGAACTCATCTTAATTTCATTCCTAGGATTTGAGTAATTAGATTCAGTTTAAATGGCTTTCAAGTTCTAGGTGTACGTTAGTGATCGAACACTAAAATTGTAGATCAATAATAAAAGACTGTAGCAAGGGGCCTGAGAAATTGATTCCCCCCCAACACTCATTTTTCTTGTTTCTTTGTGATGTGTGCTGAATGTTAAGGCTACAACACTCCCATGTATCTTCGAACATCATGCAAAGTCTGTTTTGCTGCAGAACTTCCTGCCCTCTTGTCAGATTACTGTCTCCAGTCTGTCCTCAAAACTCACCTTCTCTGAGGGCTCTCATTACCCAATCTTTGTGTCAGCAACTTTTTAATTTTACCGATATGAAATAAGCTTGCTAATTTATTTATTGCGTCCCACCTCCCCCTGCTAGTCCGTCAAGGGACAGGTCACTACTATTAACCAGTGGTGAGCAGCGCTGGTCTAGCGATAGCTGCTCAATGCATTTCCGAAAAACGGATATATACGGCATTTTCATTCAGCGGAGACATCATCCCCTAGGCGGATGGGACCTGACTGTAACTTCGCATGACTCCGCACAAGGCAGGTCCAAAATCTGTGCAGACGCCTTCTTTCTCTCCAGGCAGAGACTCTGACCCAAGTATCACCTTTCCCACCCCGATTCTCGCTCAAGGAGAGAGGGGCCTGAGAACCTTCTCCCATACGTTTCCCCGATGGGGTCGGAGGAGACACGCCGTACCACCGCCACGTCAGCCGGCGCGCGCGACGGCAGCGCGCCTGCGCGCGCAGGACCGCCCCCCCTACATCCGGGGCTTGGGCGGCGGCGGCGGCGCCGTGCGGGGGTCACGTGCCTCCTTCCTTTACGTCTCTGGCCGGCTGGGCGCGGGCGACTGCAGGCGAGGCGCGTGGAACGTCGCGCTGGTTCCCCTTCGTCTCCTCTCCCGGCCCGGGCCACCAAGGAGTTCGCTGACGCCGGGTGAGCTGAGCCTGCCGCCAAGATGCCGGCTTATTTCCAGAGGCCGGAAAATGCCCTCAAGCGCGCCAACGGTGAGTAGGGTAGGGGATCGGGGCGCGCCGGGCTGGGTCGGCCCGAGGCCTCTGAGGTCGAGGGGCCCGGGCCTGCTTCTCGCTGCTCCCCTGCCTGGCTGGGGCGGTGGTCGATGCGACCTGCCCGCCGCCGTCCGGGCCCGTGGGTGGGTATGGTTTCTCTTCTTGCTCCAAGCGACCGGGGCGGGTGGGAGGTGCGGAGCCGGGAACCGTCGCTCTGGGGGCCCTTCCTCCCCCCCGCCGCCTCCTGGTGCGTCTTGGGGGCCGCCGTCCCTGAGACAGGTTTCCGGGGCCGGAGTTCCTTACCCGCCTTGTCCGCCTCCGCCCGGCGCCTCAGGCCGCCGGGCTCCCGGCTGCTTAGGCCCCGCGCCCCCAGCCGCCATCTGGGAGTGCCGGGGAGGAAGAAACATGGCTCCCTCCCGGGGACAATGCACGCGAGAACCTCGACTCCACCTCCTGCCGGCGCCGGGAGCCGGGCAGTCCCACCTCCGGCCCTCCTGAAGACACCTCCGCCCCCCAAATCCAGCGCCGGGCTTTGCTGGGGTCAGGGTCCACTTACCCCTTTCCCGTCACTGTAACTCTGCTTCGAGACTCTGACCCATTTAACCTGTTGTCTGTTTTTTTCTGGCATTGATTATTGGCCTTTTCCAAATCACATGAAGTTGGAACAAAGTTAATACTGTAAGAGAGGGATTTCCAGGTTCTCGCTTAAAGATAACGAAATTGAGGCCTAGAGAGAATGTTTTTACCCAAGGTCACTCTGGGAGTTAGTTGTTGAGCCAGGAGACTAGAACCAAGGTCTCTAGACTTTCCGACTAGTCGTTTTTTCGCCACAGCGCTACTTCCTGCGATTTTTATTTCTAGGTGTATTTAAGCCATGGGCCCTTTCAGGAAAACTTGTGCGTGTCCTGGTCTATTCAAGAGGCATTTATTACGTTGCTGTTATTGGGGTGCAATGTATTATGCATTGCTCTGGTTTTTAAAAACTTTCTCGTTCAGAGTTTTTTAAGCCCCAACAATTTTCTAAGTGTGTAGGGCGTCCATGGCTCTTATTTTCACCCTTTCTCTAACCAAACAAGTTTTGGGTCTTATCCATGTTGTAGGTGGATATACCGTGTCTATTACAATTTTAGTTCATGGAGCTTATTTTGTTAGTTGGTGTGAAAATTTCTCTTGTGAAAAGGTCAATTTCAGTCAATTCATAAAATTAATAGTACTGATAACCTGTCAGGACCAAAAGTGTGTTTGTCACATGGTTGTTGTTTTAAAAGTAACAATTTGGGGGTTGGTAAGAGTGTGGAATATGATCATTCCACGTTCTTTGGAATTGTTTTAAAAATCGGTTTAAAACTGCAACTTAGATCTGATGACTACTCATTTTAACCAGTGACCTAATGGTTAGAACAGGCAAGAATTAAGGATGTTAATTTTTTTTTTTTAGATTTTATTTATTTAAGAGAAAGAGAGGGCCCACGAGTGGGGGGGGGTAGGATCAGAAGGAGAGGGAGGAGCAGACTCCCCCATGCCCCATGGACACTCCCCCTCTCATCATGACCTGAGCTGAAGGCAGACATCCAACCACTGACCCACCCAGGCACCCAAGGATGTTAATTGCTAGGAAAGAGAATAGATTGAAATGGAAATTTATCACTACAAAATGAACTGTAGCAAAGTTAGAATTTTTTTCTTATGTTTAGAAACTTAGAATTATATTATGGTATACAAAATGACTGAGATTCAATTACTGTTCTAATTGCTATTGTAGATGTTTTACAGTAATTTGCTTTACAGACAGGCATTTTTTCCATGCTAATAGGCTGAAGCACTGTAATCTTGATGGCCAAAATACTACACATTTGATGTGTTCAGGCCTTGTTTGTTTCATCACTCCTCCATTCTGAATCTTCATTTGAGCTTAGTATATCAGTAATTTTTTTAAATTAGAAGGGTTTTCTGATGTGTAACAAATCTTAAATCTTTTTACATGTTTTCTAAGTTGAAATAGATTTGATTCATGAAGGGAAAGTTGGGGAAAGCATCTGAAATTAAAGTAGGCAAGATGAGCAAGGGGCACCTGGGGGGTGCTTTAATTTTGTGTAGGTTTTTATAAGGCTGTACTGTCTCCTTGCTGTAGTCCTTTTAAAATGTAAGTTGGGTGTTTCTGTAGTATAGGCCTTAGCTTTCAAGTAGTAATTTCTGTACCTTTGATCTTGTGAATGAGAGCTGTCTGAAAGAGTTAAAGTGAGCAGACTGGATGGCACATGGCACTGCTTACAAAACTTACAAAACTAGTATTACAAAAGCACATTTTATGTAAATGTATATATAACATTTGTAACCTCAAACACATTGAGAACTAATCCGTTTTATTATCTTAATGTGAATAAGTTCAGAGTACAGGTCATGTTAGCCTGTAAATCAGAACAATATTTTTGGAAACGATTATAGTAGTCACTCAGGAAGATGAAAACTTGGCCCAGCAGTTACAGGCAAGAAATTCATACACCAGAATCATTTGGGAAAAGCCCCTTTTCCAGATTATGTTGTCAGTAGTATGGAATTAATTGCTCCTGATCTTGTAACAGCCTTTTAATTTATATTCTACCAGTGATTTATAAAGTTGTCATTAAACCCACAAATTGTGTAATATTATAGCTTATCTACTTGGTCTGTTGCACAGAAAAACTAATAATATTAAAGGGCAGACCTAAACTTTTTCTTTTAGAGGTAGTTTGTCATTGTGTCTGAAAGGTAAGCTCAGAATGCCTACCCTTCTAGTATTAGTTCATAATTCCAGATTTTAATCTTTATTTCAAGAATATCAATTTGGAAATGAGCATTTTTTAAAACATTGCAACAGAGCCTTTAATGTGTGGTATTTCTTTCTAGTCTCAAAAACTTTCTTTTTCCTTATTAGATAAGTAATAAGTAAATTCTCCCAGTATGTAAATTAGGGTAAAGGCAGAAACTCACCCTAATGGATTATCATGGTTTCTGTTCCCATTCCATTTTTTTCCCTTAAAAACATCCTTGGTACCCATGTCTGCTTTTTTTCTTGGTGATGGAGGAGGTGTCCTATAAAAAATTATTTTTTAGTGCATTTGCTTTGGTTTGTTTGAACCTCTTGTTTCAGAGTTTGAAAGTAGAATTTGGAATCATAAATCTTGATTGGCTGTTTAGGAATTGAAAATTAATTTTAGGGACGCCTGGGTGGCTCAGTTAGTTAAGCATCTGCCTTCGGCTCAGGTCATGATCCCAGGGTCCTGGGATCGAGCCCTGCCTTGGGCTCCCTGCTCTGCAGGAAGCCTGCTTCTCCCTCTCCCACTCCCCCTTGCTTGTGTTCCTTCTCTCGCTGTGTCTCTCCCTGTCAAATAAATGGATAAAATCTTAAAAAAAGAAAGAAAGAAATCACACTCCTCTATTTAAAAATAAGAGATTGGGTAGGTGAATTATTTTTAGACAGTTTATTATTTTGTCATCCCCATGCTGGGGCCAGTTCTCAACTTTAACTCTCTGTGCCTGTTCTATGTTACAAGCATTTTGACAGTGTTTAAATAGGATAGTATAAGATTTAAATCCTCAACCTAAGACTGGGAATTGGGTATAATAGGTTGTTTTGGTGCTGCTGGTGTGCTATTTAATGTGAATGATAAATTTAACTAAAAACATTTACTTCCAGATTTTTGGCTGATTGAGGCCTTTTCTGTTAAATAGTTAAAAACACCTAAGGTACTGTTGGATTTTAGAAAATAACTTTGTATATGTATGCTTCAGGAATAAGATAGGTAGGTCCTCCCCTTAGAACAGGAAAGGCTTATTATTTTAACAAAGTATCTAGTTGTATTACATTTTTGTTTCCTCTTACAGGGTTTTTTGTTTTGTTTTTTGTAACAAAATGGACTCAAATGAAAATGGACTTTCCCTCATATTGCCAGGATTAGTGTTGACATTGTCTTGAATTATTGTAGAGAGATTTGTTTTCACTTGCATATGAAGAATATGATTTGATATAATGTGGGATGACATAGGGTATTGTGTAAAGATAGTTATTTCAGTATATTTTGTGATTTATCTTGCAAACTTGTTAATATACCAGAGTTGGAATATTGTTTG
This sequence comes from Zalophus californianus, assembly GCF_009762305.2. Lineage (NCBI taxonomy): Eukaryota > Metazoa > Chordata > Mammalia > Carnivora > Otariidae > Zalophus > Zalophus californianus. The sequence continues at coordinate 76,541,152 of NC_045609.1, read as the reverse complement.
TAGTTTTCCTGGAGGAAAGAATGTTCAGAAGCAACATTCCTGAAAGATGTGATAGTTGGGAGGAGAAATATAGAGAATTACTAAATCTGTAGATTTAGTAAAACTCCCAAATAAGGGACGTTTCTGCCTGTTGTTTGCCTAGCACAGTTACATGGTTTATAATGTTGTATGGTGTTAACTCTTGAAAATAATTCTTTGTTAAAGATTCTTTTTTTAGGAGGAAAATAATGATTTTTAACAATGGGAGTGTAGTTTTTTAAGACTTTTTTTTTTTTAATAGTGTAGTGTTTTGGTTCCCCAAATTATTTTTCAGATGTTCAGTGGAAAGATTTTTTTTTGTGTGCATTTCAGCAGTTATTGAATTTTAAGTTGCACATAACCAGATGACTTAGTAAATGGGGGAGGGGAGCTATCTAACCTAAGTTTTGTGCAGAAGGAAAATAAAAGATGAGAAAAAATAGGATAAATTTTAACCTTTGTCAGAAATAATGTGATAGAGGAGTCTCTGCTTTTGACTGAATTTCAAAATGAGCAGCATACATAAAACCTGAGATTGGAGCTGGATTTTGAAATCGTGCCACATGCAGAATGCCTTCAGGTTTAGGTGATACTAAATTTGTAAGTGTATAATTTTCTTTGTTATGCATTCTAAATTTTTTTGTCTTTGAAAATAAACTTTATTAAACTTTTTTTAATAAACTTAATTTTAGAAGGTCAAGATTTACAGAATTATTGCACATATAGTACAGAGTATTTCCATATAAACCAAACCTATTGATATATCATTTTGGTACATTTGTCACAAGTAATGAACCAATATTGATATTTTCTTTTTTTAAGATTTTATTTATTTGAGAAAGACAGAGAGAGAGAAAGAGCACGAGTGGGGAGGAGAAGGAGAAGCAGGCTCCATGCTGAGCAAGGTGATCAGGGCCCTGGGATCACGATCAGGGCCCTGGGATCTCGACCTGGGCCAAAGGCAGCAGCTTCACAGACTGAGCCATCCAGGCACCCCCAGTACTGATACATGGTTAATGAAAGTCCATACTTTTTCCAGATTTCCCTAGCTTTCCCTTATGTCCTTTTTTGAACTCCAGGATCCCATCTAGGATACCATCTTACATTTAAGTGTCCTGTCTCCTTAGACACCTCCCCTTGTTATGACAGTTCCTTAGATTTTCCTTGTTGATAACCTGGACAAGTTTTGAGGAGTACTGGTCAAGTATTTTATGGAATGTCCCTCATTTGGGGTTTGTCTTAATATTTTTTTTTTCATGTTTAGACTGGAAAAATAAGTGGAGAGATAGTCCATAGATGGGAAGACTAAATATTGTTAAATTGTCAATTCTTCCATATTTGATCTGTAGATTCAGTAAAATTTGAGTGAAAATTCCAGTGAGCTAATTTGTAGATATTAAACTAATTCTGAGTTTATATGGAAAGGTAAAAGACTTAGTAAGCCAAATAATACTGAAGAACAAAGTGGGAGCACACTACTTCGTTTGAAGATAGTCTATAGTAATCAAGACAGTGAGGTATTAGCAAAAAACTAGATATATTGCAGTAGAGAGTGATCAGAATAGAGAACCTAAAAGCAGGCCCACATAGTCAATTGATCTTAAAGGGAACAGAGTCAGTCCAATTGACTGTCTAATTGCCAATCTAATGATTTTTCTGCCTGGAGTCTTAGCATGAACTAGTAAAAATTTGCTCAGCCAGATCACTGTGACTGAAGTTAGACTTGACTTTACTGTGTTTGCTGGGGAGAGATTTTTTTTCCCCTCATGATCTCAATTTCTGGAACTTAGAAGGACACATTTGGTACAGTGTAATTGAGTGAAATCCAGTTTTATCTGTAGACCATATTTTGAGATTGTACCAGTTTTTCATTGTTTTAACTCTTGATAGTTTTGGCATGGCTTTAGATGTCGAAAATAAATGTGATCTTAAAAAGAGATGGTAGTGAGTTCAGAAATTAAAATAACCAATTTAAGCAAGATTTAGATTTCTGTATAGTATACATAACGGATTTTAATTTTCCTGAATTATTTTTCCAGAATTTCTTGAGGTTGGAAAAAAGCAGCCTGCTTTGGATGTTCTTTATGATGTTATGAAAAGTAAGAAACACAGAACATGGCAAAAGATACACGAGCCGATTATGTTGAAATACTTGGAACTTTGCGTGGATCTTCGCAAGAGCCATTTGGCTAAAGAGGGGTTATACCAGTATAAGAACATTTGTCAACAGGTATGAAAAGAGCTGAGTTTTATAGTTTTAAAAAGTGCTTTTAGTAATTTTCAGATGAGTTTACTTTCCGGAGTTATAATATGCTTTATATCCTAAAATTTGCTCTTAAAATATTTTATGGTTTGTTGGAAAAGTGTTGTAAGGTGCTCTTTCTTTTTGGTTAGGTGAACATCAAATCTCTAGAGGATGTTGTTAGGGCATATTTGAAATTGGCAGAGGAAAAAACTGAAGCTGCTAAAGAAGAATCTCAGCAGATGGTCCTAGACATAGAAGATCTGGATAATATTCAAACTCCTGAGAGGTATGTAGGTTAAATTGCGGATATATTTTCCTCAGTTTTTCTTTACATGTGTCTCCATCATCCTCGTTTGAGGTGTAGATGTTCATTGGAAAGAATGCTCATCTTCGGAATTTTAAATGTATAGTAACAAAACCATACTATTCAAAATTGGTAAAAGTGGGAAATCTTCAGATAGGAGGCAGATACTGATTTAAATGGTTGTAATATGCATTGGGGATTCAAATATTTGAACATGTGACAGCTTTACAGTGCATCCAGTGCATCTATGCATAAATATAGGAAGAATTCACACTTTCTTATACTGACCATTGTTGGTTTTGGTTTTTTTATCATATGGCAAAGTAGGAAATCATGTCTAAAATTGTTTTCAACTTTTTGAATGGTGTTTTTTTTTTTTTTTAGTGTTCTCCTAAGTGCTGTAAGTGGTGAAGACACTCAGGATCGTACTGACAGACTACTTTTAACTCCATGGGTTAAATTCCTTTGGGAATCATATAGACAGTGTTTGGACCTTCTTCGAAACAATTCCAGAGTAGAGCGTCTCTACCATGATATTGCCCAACAAGGTAAGATGAAAACTGGATTTGAAAAGTTGACTTTTAGGAAAAGATTTTGCAAAAGATGGACAAGGTTAACCTATTTTTCTCCACAGTACTTATTTTATAGTTTTTATCCTTATTGAAAGATGATTGGCATTCGTTTAAATATTAAATAAATGACTATAAGAAATTTGTTTTACTTGTTAGGGTAATTCTATATGAAGTCCACTTCACGAATATCTGAAAGACAAAGTCATTTTGGGATTTTCCAGGTGACTAAAAACAAATGGAACTTTTTGCTTTCTGCTAAACTTGAGTTCTTTTGACTTCACCACTACATATTCTCAACCATGCCATGGGTTTATGAGGTCTTTTTAAGCTTTGGACTTCTAGGATTCCTCGAAAAATACATAGTTTTATTTTCTTAAACAGTATCACTGAATATAGAACTAAGTCATTTTGATGACTCAGGATCGTCATAAAAAGTATCCGGTTGTTACACTGTATATACAATTGATGCTTGAACAACTTGGAGGAGCAGTTGTTAGAGGTGCTGACGGACACACCCCTTTGCTTCCACTCCTGCACAGTTGAAAATCCACCTGTGTCTTTGACTACCCAAAACCTTAACTACTAATAGCATTTTGTTAACCAGAAGCCTTACTGGTAACATAAACAGTTGATTCACACATATTTTGTATGTTATATGTGTTATATTACTCTATTTTTAAAACAGGTAAGCTAGAGAAAAAGTGTTAACATCATAAGGAAGAGAAAATTGACAGTACTGTATCGAAAAAATCTATACGTTAGTGTACCTATGTAGTTCAAACCCTTGTTTAAGGATTAACTGTACTTTGAATCCTGAACCAAATGAAGTTCATTTTCTTAATCTTGTATCTTTTCCTTACTGTCACTTGCTGTTAGTGCAGCTTTTTAACTATATATGAATGGAATATATGTGACTTGAGAGTGGCTTTTGGCTTTCTCTTACTTTGGCCTTAGTACAACTTTGTATTGCCATTCTTTTCAATATGCGGGACGATTGGCATTTGTTTATTCAAATTGTGAGAATATTTTACTATGGGTATTAGAACCTGTGTTCAGTTTTGCTTACATGGCTAGCATATGTGAATTTTCATTGAACACAAGTACACTTGGGGCTTTTGATAACTACTGATAATAAATGTTAACTTGAAGTTAAGCTCCATCCCTTTGTTTTGGGCCTCTTGAAATAGAAATCTCTTTTTTAAGAGCAAAGGAATTCTGAAACATTGCTATATTGCATATATGACGGTAGAAAATTATTTTAATGACAGAGCAAGTAGTTAAAGCATACATCTATGTAAACAGTTGAAATCAGGTTACCATAAGCCCACAGTTTGTTAGATAGCAAGGCTCTATATTTCAGGCTAGAATTTTTTGTTCTTTTAGGATTTGAAGTGGTAGGTGTTTGAAAGGTGAGTCCCTCCTACACCTTAATTTGAGTAGTTTCCCATTTGTAAACTCTCCTAGAACCTCAGCACCAAATTCTAGTTCTAGGCCAGGACTATGTCCAAAAGATGGTCAGGACACATGATGAAGTGACCAATGACTTATCATTTCTAAAGACTGATTATGAGTTTGGTAAATCTTGTTAAAATAGCTGATTTTAATATTTGAAATAAAACCAATTCAAATACTTAGTGATGGTGGAAAGTACCTAATATATCTTATAATTAATTATGCCTATAGCTTTCAAATTCTGCCTCCAGTACACCCGTAAGGCTGAATTCCGTAAGCTATGTGACAATTTGAGAATGCACTTGTCACAAATTCAACGTCACCATAACCAGAGTACAGCAATCAATCTTAATAATCCAGAGAGCCAGTCCATGCATTTGGAAACCAGACTTGTTCAGTTGGACAGTGCTATCAGCATGGAATTATGGCAGGTATGTTGTGAACTATTTGCTGTCTTTTGTAGTCATAATAACCCATATTACTTTTTTATTTATTTAATTTTTTGGGGGTGAGTAACGTGATAGAAGTTTTTTAAGCAAGGATACAGAAAAAGCTCTCAGGAGTGAGAGGGGTCCTGACAAGGTTGCCTACTTTTTTTTTTTTTCTTGAATCAGTGTATTCATCTTGTTATTTATTGGTTAATTTCGATAGATAATTGAGGAATTTAAGATTGTCTAATGGAGAAGCAAGAGTTCTGGACAGGCAGTCTGAGGATATTTTGGTTCTAGTTGCCTGCTGTGAAATCTGGGCCAAATCAGGTAATCTCTTTTGGACCAGGTGGCTTTCCATATAAAACAGTTCATCCTCATTGTTGCTCAAACTGTGGTTCGGTGCCTGTCTGTGAACTGTCTACTGATCCAGGATGAAATAATTAAAGAGAATATGCATTTATTAAGGGTGGGGTTTTTTTGTTTTTGGTGGTTTTGGTTTGTTTTTGGTAGCAATTTCATGGTAATTTTATGTGTGTTTACTCTGTTTAGGAAAACTGAGCTTGTTTTTCAATTTATTTTTGTAATAGTTTTGTTGTATTTCATAAAAATATGGGCAATAGGTTGGAAATTTAAAAAAATAATTTGTCCCTTTACTGTGATGTGGGAGAAACGCTGCACTAGATTGTCTCCTAGATTTCTTAGTGTTGCTTTGGCTTAGTAAACGTGTGGGGAAGAGCCTACATTGGAAATCTTGGTGGTGTTGGGATACTTGCCCCAACCACTTAGGCTTTTTATGTTAAGAATTCCACGAAGGGGGCACCTTAGTGGCTCAGTTGGTTAAGCGTCTGCATTAAGTGTCTGCCTTTGGCTCAGGTGATCCCAGGGTGCTGGGATCGAGTCCCACAAGGGGCTCCCTGCTCAGCGGGAAGTCTGCTTCTCCTTCTCTCTCTCTCTCAAATAAATAAAATCTTAAAAAATAAAAAAAAAGAGTTCAAAGATATTTTCACATGATTTTGTAGTCCTGACTTGAAACTTTTAAATTTTTGACCAAAAGAAAAATCTACTTGAAATTAAAGAGGAAGACGATTGGAAGTTTTTTAACCAATTGAAACTGATTTCCTGCCCTTTTTTTTTTTTTTTTAAGATTTTTATTTATTCATTTGAGAGAGAGCACATGAAAAGGGAGAGGGTCAGAGGGAGAAGCATACTCCCTGCTGAGCAGGGAGCCTGGGACTGGATCCCGGGACTCTAGGATCATGACCTGAGCTGAAGGCAGTCGCTTAACCAACTGAGCCACCCAGGCGCCCTGATTTCCTGCTCTTCAAAGTATTTTCCTTTCTGTAGGGACACCCTTAAAACACTACCTGATGAAATAATGAGGAAAAAGAGGTCCTATAGAAGACAAACATGCTCATTATAGAACGAGTGGATAAATAGAAGAAACTATTCACACGTTATCTTATTACTCAGAAATAACCTCTATATTGTCTTTTATGTCCTTCCAGATTTTTTTTTTTTAAAGATTTTGTTTATTTGACAGAGAGAGACACAGCGAGAGCAGGAACACAAGCAGGGGGAGTGGGAGTGGGAGAAGCAGGCTTCCCGCAGAGCAGGGAGCCCGATGTGGGGCTCGGTCCCAGCACCCTGGGATCACGACCTGAGCCGAAGGCAGACGCTTAAAGACTGAGCCACCCAGGCGCCCCTTTCCAGATTTTTTTTCTTATACATTCTTCCAAGTCGTGTGATAATGATGCACTTAAAAAAACTTTTTTTAAGTCACGTTTATTAAAGTGTAATTTACATTTAGCAAAACTCACCCTGAAATTTGAAAAATGCAGTCACCATCATAATCAGGATGTAAAACATTTCTTCAAAATGCCCTTTCTGCAACTAAGCCCACCCTGATCCTTAAGAATCCATTGATTTGTTTTCTGTCAAAAGGATCGCATTTAATCATTAAAATGATCTGTTATGGAAAAATTTATAAGCATACAAAACCAAATTTTTAGAAGTTTACTTTCAAACATCTTTAGGATTGTCAGAATGGGATTTAAAAATAACCTTTGCAAATTAAAGCACAGTTGACAAAGTTGTCAAGATAGTTGTAGCTAATCTAGTTATGTCAGGCTTCGGGCAGGGGCTTGTTGATAGAAAGACTAAATAATAAAATTGAATTTTACAAAATTCTCTATAGGGCAGATAGATACTCTTACAGATATTTGATACCTTCTTAAAATTCACCCTTGCTACTACTGTGAAAGGGACAAAGAAAGAAAAGCCTTTATTGTATTTATATTAGTTGGTACATGTTCAAATACATCTTACCTACTTTAAAAGCTGCTTTTGAGCACCAGCCCTGAAGCTCATCTTGAGCTGGACTGAGTGGAGTCACACGTTGTGGTTGAAAGGGCAGTGCATTTTTTTTTTTTAAGTGTTCTGTCTTAATTTGAAGAAGTTTAAGGATTTAGTATTTTTGTGATCAAGGCAGTTTTCTGAAATAGATATTATGGATGAATAAAAGGAACCACACATAAAGGAATTTTACTTCCCTTTTTTTTTAAATTCAGTAACAAAATGTTTTAGGTTTCATAAAGAGATTTGGATTAGATTTTTTTGTTTAGAATGCAGTGACTAATTTATACTGCTAATTTTAGGAAGCGTTCAAAGCTGTGGAAGATATTCATGGACTATTCACCTTGTCTAAAAAACCACCTAAACCTCAGTTGATGGCAAATTACTATAATAAAGTCTCAACTGTGTTTTGGAAATCTGGAAATGCTCTTTTTCATGCATCTACACTCCATCGTCTTTACCATTTATCCAGAGAAATGAGAAAGAATCTTACACAAGAAGAGATGCAAAGGTAAGAATGTTACAGTCAAATAATACTGAAATTATGAAAAAAATACCTTCTACTAAGTGGCATGGTTCCAGGTTAGGGTTTCTGAACCTCTGCACCATTGACGTTTGGGGCTGGATAATTTACTGTTGTGGGGGACTGCACTTAGGATGTTTTGCAGCATCTCTAGTATACCCACTGGATGCTGGTAGTAATTCTTCCACTTCTCACTGTCAGAAGTGTCTCCAGACATGGTTGTTCTCTGGTAGTATTCTTGGTCTTCAGGTAACTGTCTTGTCTGATAACCAACTCTGCCAAAAACCTGATTGAGAAAATCGAATATTAGGAAAGACAGTGTTATGGTATGAGGTTTCTATCCATATACGGTACTTAAAATCTAGTCTTAAGACAAAGAAGAGAATTAAATAAATGCTGCCATCAAGTCACTTTTTCCCCTGATTATAAAATATAACTGAGTGTGTGTTCGAATATAGAGAAGGGGTCTATAGCCTAGCAGTCTAAAAACCACTTTATTATTTTTTTTAACAATACATGCAGTGTATTTTCTTTCAGTCGTGTTTGTTTTTTTTTAATGTTTCAGTTTTTTTTAATGTTTCAGTTGGACTCGGAGCTCACAGACCACACTTTTTTCTCTTACTGGCAGACCATGTTATTTTGGCCTCTAGTAGAATTAGTATACCAAATTGTTTTTCTTTTAGCTTTACAGCAATTATGGGAACCAACTAAATGAATTTTCCTAGTATATTTTCTTTGAAACTCTTAAGGACCATCCATGTTCATTATGTCATTCACTGTCCTTTATGTAATCCATGTCTGAGATTAAAAAAACAAACTTGGGTTCCTTTAAGGTATTTATGTACTATCCCTTTAGAAAATGCTGTAATAACAGTATTATAATAATAAATATTAGGCTGTTTAACTCTATGTACATAATTTGCTTAATCTTTACAACAGCCTCCTGACTCAGAAAATTAAGTATCTTGCCTTAGGTTCTAGTCCTGGAAATGGTGAAGCTGAGATTCTAACTCTTGACCCTTGTGCTCCAGAGCCCACTATCCTTAATGTCCTATAGTGCTCTGAATTCAACCTGACTTTGCTCTTGTGTTCTAAGGAAGCTAAGATTTAGCCCCACCACGAATCCTTCGCTCCCCCCACCCCCCAGTTGTGTTCACTTAACAATCCTTGTAAGTTTTCCCCCTTTATTCATGTCATTTTTTTCCTTAATTTTTAAAGCTGCCTTAATTGTTTTTCTAAGGAAGCATCAGGTATACAAATGTACCTATTCTACGTTTTAAACCCACAGTCTTTTTCTGTAGCTGGCAAATATTGACAGTAAGTGGGTGGGTGAAGTTCGGCTTCTCCCAAGTATTCATTTTAGCACAGTCCATTTCCCTTCATCTCATGCTTTGATGAATAACATATATGAATACAATCTGCTAATATGGCACACATATTCTGTCACTGGCGTATCTTACCAGACTATTACAGAAGTGGTTTTTTTTTTAAATCAGGTGACATTTATGAATTTAACAGATTTGTAATTTTGTTCTGCAGAATGTCTACCAGAGTCCTTTTGGCCACTCTTTCTATCCCTATTACTCCTGAGCGTACTGATATTGCTCGACTTCTGGATATGGACGGCATTATAGTCGAAAAACAACGTCGCCTTGCAACACTGCTAGGTCTTCAAGCTCCACCAACACGAATTGGCCTTATTAATGATATGGTTGGTATAAGTTTGAGCATTCTTAAAGCTCAGAATAAAAAACTTTATGGTCAGATTTTATAATTAATGCTAGGTGGTTCTGATGGACTAATTTGAGTCCTCATTGTACCCATAGATAGGTGTAGAAATTTATAAGAAGGGTACCAGTTGAAGTCAGGTCAATAGATTAGCTGACTGAGCCTATCTTAGCATATTTCCTCTTTGGAGAAGGGATGTTAAATGGAGAATCTAGAATAATTTCTTGATAGGAATAAAATTAGAGCTCGGAGAATTTTATTTGAATGCTTAAACCACAGCTAATTTCAGTACGGATATAAGGGCATTTATAAGGGGAAGTATTCAAGAAATGTGGAACATCAGTCATGCACCCATTTTGTATTGGAGATAGACTAGAGTGTGTGTGTGTGGGGATAGGATCTTTGGTTGTTTGCCTCTGTCTTGTGACTAAGTAGGTCTGTATGGAAACACACTCCTGTGCTTGCAAGTCTTGCTGTGTCCCTTCAGTTAGTCTTTTGTTGGGTTAGCAGTCCCAACATGTGAAGGATAAAGGTCCACATGCATTATGTATTCTAGAATGTTTATAGCTAAGGTAAGTTAAGATTTAGTTATGGGCAGTTTTGAGGTTTATGAAAGTAAGCCACTTTTTTGTCTCCTTTTAAGAAACATTACGCAGTGGCACCCTTAGCTGAGTTCTAGTCCCATATAAGAATATAAATCATAAATGTAATTGGGTAAATTCTCATAAGGTAGTTTCTAGTTACCCCCCCCCCCAAGAGCCACTGCCCTGATTTGTAACACCGCATATTAGTTTGCCTGTGTAACTTTGTATGAAATTTAAGTTCTATATATATGCAATAATATGTTAAATTCTTTTTCTTACCATAATATTTGTGAGATTTATTTACATGTTGAATGTAGCTGTTTTTTCTTTGATCGTTTCTGTATAAGAACATCTCCTTATTGGGGCGCCTGGGTGGCTCAGTCTTTAAGCATCTGCCTTTGGCTCAGGTCATGATCTCGGGGTCCTGGGATCCAGCCCCACATCTGGCTCCCTGCTCAGCAGGAATCCTGCTTCTCCCTCTGCCCCTCCCCCTGCTCATGCTTTCTCTCTCAAATAAATAAATAATCTTTAAAAAAAACCTTGTATGTACTGTAGTGTTGCTGTGGTGATTTTTGTGTGATAGTTACTTGTAAGCTGTGGTATTTTACTTATTACTGGTAATAAATTAGCTTGTATACATGAGTTGTCTTTGTAAATATCATTGATCATGTTGAGTTAGAGTTTTTATATCCTTATTAAGCCCTTGGGGGACTTTTCACTGTAGGTAGATGCATAATTTGGGGTTAGAGACCCAAACATAGTTTTCCTTTGAATTCCTCTGATGAATTTAAAGAGAGTTGAGGCCAATTTTTCAGATGTTTTTCAGATTTCCAATCCCCTATTTTTCTTATTTATACTCAGTTCAGTTGGAAATCTAGTTGGAAAATTTCCATCAGCAAATTACACCTTCTGTTTATTGTAGGTTAGATTCAACGTACTACAGTATGTTGTCCCTGAAGTGAAAGACCTTTACAATTGGCTGGAAGTAGAATTTAACCCACTAAAACTCTGTGAGAGAGTCACAAAGGTAAGACTTTGTTTTTTAGTTTTGGTTATACTACCATATAACTGGCCCTTTTGCTATCTCATATTTATATTGAGAGAGAAGTATTGTCTTATACGTTTGAATTCAGTGCACATTTCATTATCTTTTTTTCTTTACATCAAGAAAAAAGATATTTCTGATGTGCTAAATAAACTTTTGGAGGTTAATTAGCAGCATGACTAATTTAGCCATTGCTGTCAGTCACCTTCAGACAAGCCTCAATATAGCTTCATATTTGTGTATTTCCCTGCACTGTGCGATGTTTTTATATGTTTAAATTTAGAAAAGTTTCACAAACGTTTGAATGTTACTTAGAAAGTATAATTATTTTTTAACATACTGGACGGTGCAGGTTCTGAATTGGGTTCGGGACCAACCTGAAAAGGAACCAGAGTTGCAGCAGTATGTTCCACAGCTGCAAAACAACACCATACTCCGTCTTCTGCAGCAGGTATTTCTCCCCTTGATTGTTTTTATCACAACACTAAAAAAATGTTGGAATCACTAGGGAGTGAACCCTTCACCAAACTCTATCTTTACCAAATTAGTCTCACTATTTATTTGATTTGAAAAACAATTATTTTATGTAATTTGTAATTGCTTTTTTTCCCCTTATTGAACACCATCTTTGTACATTATTCCTCATTAACAGTGCAAATCAATTTTACTCTTTTAATAACCTTTGTGGTATTACATTGTCTAAAGGGTACTGTGATTCATTTATTCAGACTCTCCTGATGGAAGTGTATTTCTAGGGGTTTTTTTGCTATTAGAAAATGTTGCAGCAGTGAACATTTCCATACATGTACCTTTGCATACTTCTGTGGCTTTCTGTCGCCTAGGAAGTGAAATTAGTCACAGGGCTTACACATTTAAAGCTTTAATAGCTTTTCAAGATTCAGTTAATGAACCCTCCTACCAGTAGTGACTGGGAAAGCCTTTTCTCTTACACTAGTTATTGTTAGTCTTTTAACATATTTTAGTCTGACTTCTGTAAGTTTGAAGATTATAGTTTGTAATGACTTCAGTGTTCCTGTTTTGTCTTCCATTTGTTTCATTGGGAGGGGGCTTTTCTGATAACATTGACTTGCAGTATTTGTGCACATTTCATTGGCCTGCTTCTCTTGTATATGTGAGCAGTGTTATTTCTTATGTGCTATACAAATAGTTGAAGGTTAATTAGCAGTATAACTAAGTAGTAATGCTGCCAGTCTCCTTCAGACAAACAAGTTCATTGACAGCGTTCAGGGGCGCCTGGGTGGCTCGGTCGTTAGGCGTCTGCCTTTGGCTCAGGTCGTGATCCCAGGGTTCTGGGATCGAGCCCCGCATCGGGCTCCCTGCTCGGCGGGAGGCCTGCTTCTCCCTCTCCCTCTGCTTGTGTCCCCTCTCTCACTGTGTCTCTCTCTGTCAAATAAATTTTAAAAACCTTTAAAAAATTAAAAAGCGTTCAGATCAGTTAGGTAAGTAGCAGGTCTTTATCTACAAATATGTGGCCATTCAGGGCTTTGTGTTTTATAAAACTAGGATTTGAAAGGCTTATGTTTCTGAGGAATGGTATAATGTGATGGTTCAAAGCATAGCATTTGGGGTTGATAGCCTTGAATTGGAATTCCAGTTTCAGCAATGTAGTGTTGACACTCTGAGCCTCAGTTTCTTTTCTCTGAGAAATGGACATAATTTCTACTTCTCATGCTTGTGTAAGACTGCACAAAAAAATGCTGAATAAGTGATAGCTGTTGTTACTAACCTTGTGTTTCTTATGCAGGTGGCACAAATTTATCAGAGCATTGAGTTTTCTCGTTTGACTTCTCTGGTTCCTTTTGTTGATGCTTTCCAACTGGAACGGGCTATAGTAGATGCAGCGAGGCACTGTGACCTGCAGGTATGTACCGGAAGGGACACTGAGGTGGAAGGCCTTTAAGGACTAAAAAACACGTATTATGTCTTTTGTTTCTCAGCTTTTAGTTTAGTGGCACCATTTTAAAGTTGTACTGACTGAATCTTCTGGTTTTTGTATATAACATTCTTAATTTTTTTCCCTCATAATCAGTTGAAATTTTTTAATCAAAAGTCATTCATTCCTGGAATGATTTCATGTTTATGTATAGATGTAAGTATTGATGATGTTACTTAATTCTCAAAGGTTCGTATTGACCACACTTCTCGGACACTTAGTTTTGGATCTGATTTGAATTATGCTACTCGAGAAGATGCTCCAATTGGTCCTCATTTGCAAAGCATGCCTTCAGAACAGATAAGAAATCAGCTGACAGCCATGTCCTCAGTACTTGCAAAGGCACTCGAAGTCATTAAGCCAGCTCATATATTGGTATGTATCTTTAGGGGAAATGACCTACAGAATTTTTGAGGGGCTCTTATGCCATGTCTTGCACGAAAAGGTTTGAGACGAGTCTGATAAAGTGGGCTTATTATATATTTCCTATTCAGTTGTATTTGCTAGTTTTGGTATTATACCTACTACACATATGACGCCCCCCCCCTCCAATCCCCTTTAGGGAGTATTATGCTTGGGCTTTTCCTTTCTGCTTAAGTTCTTTTCTTGTTTGTGTGCTCTGTTGGCATTTCCCCTTGGCTTGCACACTTAAGTAGATTTGGTGCAGAGAAAACTTGACCTAGCAAATAAAGGTTCTTTAGCTACGTCACTCCTATTAATAGAAGACTGTATAGGTCATAGTATTTGGTGCTGGGAACTAGTAGCTCGAATAACATCATCTCTTGTTCCTGAATGCCGACACATGGGTAATGCATCAGGATTATTTAGTAATTACTTGATGCCTAATATGGTGTGTCACAAAAGAATTTTTTAAAATGCATTTGTCTTTGAAGCAAGAGAAAGAAGAACAGCATCAGTTGGCTGTTACTGCATACCTTAAAAATTCACGAAAAGAGCATCAGCGTATCCTGGCTCGCCGTCAGACAATTGAGGAAAGGAAAGAGCGCCTTGAGAGTCTGAATATTCAGCGTGAGAAAGAAGAATTGGAGCAGAGGGAAGCTGAGCTCCAGAAAGTACGGAAGGCTGAAGAAGAGAGGCTGCGACAGGAGGCAAAGGAGAGGGAGAAGGAGCGCATCCTACAGGAACATGAACAAATCAAAAAGAAAACTGTCCGTGAGCGTTTGGAGCAGATCAAGAAAACAGAACTGGGTGCCAAAGCATTCAAAGATATTGATATTGAAGTATGTAGCACATTCCTTCTTAACAACTATAATCCACATCTCAAAAGCATAGTCCTTTACCGTTTATTGATTACTTTGGATTGTCTGGTCATTTTCACTCACTTTGGTACAGCTGATTCATTAACTGTAATCTATGAAGTAAACATTTGTTTTTAATGGCTCCGCAGTTTTTAACCATTGTTAAAATGGAGTTGGGTACATGCAGTTTAGAGGAAAGAGAAATAGATGTTAAGGTCATGTTGTTTTCCCTACATGGAAGTGGAAATACGGCTCTTGTAAAGCATTTTTACATTGCCTTAAGTTTACCAATTGTGAGCGTTTACTCATTGTATAGAAAGTAATTTAGGTTTTGATTTTAGAAAAATCACGTCTCCACACAAATTTCTCTTATATTCTTACTACTGATTGTGCATTTGTAATACTTTTCAGGATCTTGAAGAATTGGATCCGGATTTCATCATGGCTAAACAGGTTGAACAACTGGAGAAAGAAAAGAAGGAACTTCAGGAACGCCTGAAGAATCAAGAAAAGAAGGTAGATGAAAGAACTGGTTGGTAAACTTTTAACATGCCAGGTTAACAAAATTTTTTTTAAACTACATTTATTTTCATGTCATTCAGATTGACTATTTTGAAAGAGCTAAACGCTTGGAGGAAATCCCGTTGATAAAGAGTGCTTATGAAGAACAGAGGATTAAAGACATGGATCTGTGGGAACAACAGGAAGAAGAAAGAGTAAGGTTTTCGTTTAACTGTAACGTTTGTAGACTGTAAATTATAATTAAATCCTCTGCCAATAACGGGGCCATGGTTTCAAAACTGTGATTATTTTGTGTTCCTTTGCCAGGAATGGTGCTTTAATGGCTGCGTACTAACAGATTGGTGGGCAGATAGAAATTTTCACAATAGAGATTAAAAAATGAAACTTGTAAAATACAAAGGGCAGCTGAAAAGTTCACTAAAAAAAAAACCCAAAAACCCAGCTTTATGGGGATATAATTCACATGCCATACAGTTCTCCCATTTAAACTGTATAGTTCATGGTTTTTAGTATGTTTACAGAATTGCACAGCCATTTAATTTTAAGATGTACCCCAAAAGAAGCTCCATACCCACTGGGAGTCATTCCCCGTTTCCTCCCCCACCACCTCGGCCTCCTACAATTAGCAATCTCCTTTCTGTCTTTGTAGATTTGCCTAGTTTTTAGACCTTTTATATAAATAGAGCCACATAATAAATGGTCTTTGTGACTAGGCAGTTCCTTCTGTAGTTTTGTTAGTACATATTATATTTACCTAATTATTCAAAAACAAGGTTTGCAAATTCTTGTAGTGGCCAAATTTGTGATTAAAAACTAGTGGCTCTACTTTGGTTAAAAATAAAAAGTAACTACAGATAGCACATCTGTGGGGACTGGTGTGGGGAATGCAGCCTCTTGGTTGCATTGGAGTGTTGTCACTCTGGGCTTCGTTTGCCAGTTCCTTCCATTTTTTCAGAAGTTATAATTTTTGTGGTAATATGTAAAATTAGGGAACCAAGAATGCAGACCAAATAAAGTACTTGAGATGATCTGCTCTAGTCCTTGCCCTGAAGCCTTCCTTTTTCTCTTTGGAGTGCAAAGGGAAAAGCCTCCTTAAACCAGTAGTGCACCCTACTTTAACCTCTAGTTTTCTTTAAGGGAGAAAATATTTTACTGTTAAACCATAGTGCTTATTACTTCTGAGGTATTTTATTTTACTGTATACATTATAGTTTTTCTTCTATAAAAATTTGTAGTATTTTTGGGCCTAAATCAAAAGTTTCTTATAGATGCCTCCCAGGACTCCTTTATCCATCTTCTGTCCCCAGATACCTTTCTAGGGACATGTGGGTATAGATGATCGTAACTCTTCCATGTTTATGGCAAGATGGAAGGGGCAGAGGAGCTGCTTGTCATTCTTCAAGAATATGTCAGGAATTAAGAGTAAATTAATCAGTTAATGAATCCTTTGAAATTTGACTTCGTATTATGTACTTGCAGATCACTACCATGCAACTAGAACGTGAAAAGGCTCTTGAACATAAGAATCGAATGTCACGAATGCTTGAAGACAGAGATTTATTTGTAATGCGACTCAAGGCTGCACGACAGTCTGTTTATGAGGTGAAGTTACTGGTTTCAGGGAAACATTCATGGGCTTTTTAGTTTTGCCTTAAGGTTCTTTAACACAGTGGTACATTCTGTCTTGACCTTTTGTAATGATCATTCAAGTAATATTTCTATATTTTTCTATATATTACTAGATATATTTTTACTGATATTCAGTGGAAATATTACTTAATATTTCAAGTAATATCTCAAATATTACTTGAAATATAGGCTATTAATCAGTCAGCCACGCTATAAACAAATTTTTTCTGAAGGTGAAAGTGGACTGCATAAAAATTGCTTTTGATACAAGCTTTTGTTTATTCTTTGATTTAGAAAGGAAAAAGGTAGATCAAAGTGTCTTGCTCTTAAATTCTAATTTAATCCTTCGATTTGTTTTATATAAAGCAAACCCACTAGGTGTAGAAAATAGCTGTCAACAAATTAAAAAATTTGACATATGAAAAAACTCCACAGTCATTTGGAAATTTTTAAAGATTTTATTTATTTAGGGAGGTGGGGGGCAGAGAGAATCTCAGGCAGGCTCCACACCCAGCGCAGAGCCTGACGTGCGACTTAATCTCAACCTTGAGATCATGACCTGAGTTGAAACCAAGAGTCAAATTCCCAACGGACTGAGCCACCAGGCACCCCCATTTGGAAGTTCTTGTACTTGAAAGCTGCTTCTATGGTTTCAAGAAATTTGCAGCACTTTGGTAAACTTCAAATTTAACTAGTTAATAGCTCTTCAAAATTTTTAATTTTTTTGTTTTGTTTTGTTCTTGTTATACATTCTGTTAATAGGAAAAGCTTAAACAGTTTGAGGAGCGATTAGCAGAAGAAAGGCATAATCGCTTGGAAGAACGTAAAAGGCAACGTAAAGAAGAACGCAGAATAACCTACCACAGAGAAAAAGAAGAGGAGGAACAGAGGAGGGCGGAAGAACAAATGCTAAAAGGTATCTATAGACCAAGATTGGAGGTAGTATAAGGCAAGGTTGGTATTCAGTTTATAGCTGTCATATTCAGGGCGCCTGGGTGGCTCAGTCGGTTAAGCATCTCACTTCAGCTTAGGTCATGATTGCAGGGTCCTGGGATCAAGTCTCACATCCAGCCCCCTGCTCATTGGGGAGTCTGCTTCTCCCTTTACCTCTGCCCCTCCCCCTGCTCATGCTCACTCTCTGTCAGATAAATAGAATCTTTAAAAAAAAAAAGTAAATATAGCAGTCATATTCAGAAAATACAGAAACAAGGAACCAGGATCATTGGCTTCTTTTTTTAAAGATTTTATTCATTTGTGAGAGAGCGTGTTCACAAGCAGGGGGAGCAGCAGAGGGAGAGGGAAGCAGGCTCCCCGCTGAGCAGGGAGCCTGATGCAGTGATGCAATGACATGAGCTGAAGGCAGACGCTTAACCGACTGAGCCACCCAGGCGTTCTGGATCATTGGCTTCTTAACTGCAACTAACTAGAACCTAGTTTTTAGTTGCCTGAAGTTTGTTATAGGTGAGGATGTTATTTCCTCTACCAGCTTATTTCCGCATTTTTGGTGTTTCTTAAAAAATAGTAACACTTCTTAATTTTTATCACTGTATTTTGTGTAATAGTAATACTTACTGAGGAACAGTGCCGGATGAAGTCTGTCAAATGATTCTTTATCTGGAAATCCCAGATGTTCAGGAGTTGGGGAGGGATTCAGGTATCTTCTTGTCATTACAAAACTATTCATGTTGAGTGGCATAATACTTGTTTTACTTGAGTATCTTCTGCCCCTTAGCTTATATAGACTACTTAAAATATAAAAAAAAATTTTCCTTCTCCTTTATGCTGCCTGTTTAATACCAGCAAAGTAGACCTAGCAAGAGGGGAAAGATGCAGGTAGAGGAACTATATAACCCTAATTCATCATATAGAGCGTGAAGAGAGAGAGCGTGCCGAACGGGCCAAACGCGAGGAAGAGCTACGAGAGTATCAGGAGCGGGTCAAGAAATTAGAAGAAGTAGAAAGGAAAAAACGCCAAAGAGAGCTGGAAATTGAAGAAAGGGAACGGCGCAGAGAGGAAGAGAGAAGACTTGGTGATGATCCACTTTCTAGAAAGGTGAGTATAGGAGTTACTCTGTTTTTATTGCTATGTGTTTGTCACCCAGTTCTCTTGCATGATCCATACACGTCTGCACATGTCAGTGTCTGGGCTTGGTGTTTTAAATTGGTTGCATTCATCTCTCTTAAAGCCTGATACTATTTTGTCTTCCCAAAGATAGGTTCCTAAGGGGGGAAATTAGACTTACCTTAGCAGAGCTGGGATTTTAGGCTTCATTTTAGAAATCTCCTCTGTAAGAATGAAGTCTTCTAAGACTTTAGTATTTGACAAAAGAACATTCTTTAGTATATGGAAGAAGGACTGTTCTATTTTCCTTAAAGGGGGTTACTGTGAGTTCAGAGGATGATGTGAGTTGTCTAACTTGTTAGTACTCAAAGATGGGTCTGGTGGACCAGCAGTGAATATTGACCATCTCTTGGGAGCTTGTTAGAAATGCAGAATCTCAGGCCCAGTGTCAGACCTGAATTAGAATCTGCATTTTAACAATACTCCCAAGTGATTCAAACGCTGCTCTGAATATTTATTTTTAATTAATATGCACACATGTCCAAAATTGACCTGTGTTTCCCCCTCTATCTTGTGTCTCTGATTATCCTGTGTCTCAACTCGTTAACCCACTTAATCATGGAGTTTTGAATCTACCCCTTCCTCTCCTTTCTGTTCCTGCATTACTGCCTTAATTCAGAATTTCCTTTTGCCTGTATTATTTACTGGTCTCCTTACTATTTTCTCTAATTATAATCTTTCTCCAGCTTTAGACTTATCTACATTGTGGTCTGCTTGATTCCCCCCCCCCCCCCGTAATGCATATTTGATCGTTGTACCTGCTCTTGTGTTTCACATCTTCCTTTTGGTTGGTACTCAGTACTTCTAGCCAAAGGTAAAACCTGCCTTAGCAGTCCAGGCCTTTCTAGTTTGTTGCTTTCCATCAACTTCATCTGTCACCATTTTCCTCTTAGTCACCTATACTCTATCCCTTCCAAGCTAGTTTGATGCCTTACCATGTTTCTGTGACATTATCTGCATGTACTTTGTTTTCCCTTGGATGTGCCCATGTTCCTTAAGCAAGATACTTATTTTTTAAGTTAAGAGGTGAGTAGCTAGAGGATTTCTTGCCTGCCTTTCTCCATTCCTTTCTGCCACAGTGGTGTCAATTCTCTTTACTGGAGGACCGGCTCTTCTTTGATTTCTTTTTAAGATGTATATGGATAGATTTTTGGTTTTGTTATTCTTGTTGCTAATTTTTATTTTTACTTCTTCAATATTAGTGAATGTGGCCTATATGATTGTTTTAAAAAATAAAAAATAAATTTATTTGAGAGTGTGCACCCTGGCTGGTGGGGGAAGGGGCATAAGGGGAGGGAGAGGGACAGGCCGACTCCCCGCTGAGCCCCATGTGGCTTGATTTAACCTGGGATCATGACCTGAGCTGAAACCAAGCGTACATGCTTAACCGACTGAGCCACCAAGCGCCCCTGTTCTGTATGATTTCTAATTTTTTGGAATTCAATACATTCTCCCCTTGGTGTCCTAAAACATGGTGTTATGCGTATTCTTTTTCTGTTGGGCACAAATTTCTCTGTGTATGTATGGAATCAGAAGTGTTGTGTTATTTTAATTTATTACATTCTGTTGATTTATGGGAGCTTCATATTCTGAAGAAAGGGAGGTAACAAACTTGCTGTGATTATGGGTTTCTGTTTTTTTTTTTAATTTAGTTTTTGCAAATGTATATTCATTCTTTTGTTCATTTTCAGCCTTTTGTTTCTGTTTTGTGCCTCCCTCTTCCTCCCTTCCCTTTCAGTTGGAGAATCTTTAGATTTATCTATTCACATTTAACATGGTAATGACTGTATTTGGTTTTATTCTTAACATTAGTTTAGAGCTTTTTATTTACTTCCATGTCCCTGCTACCTTTTCCTTTAAGCCAAACTTAACTTTTCTCAGTTCATTTTTTTTGTATTCTTTTAGTGATTACAATCCATTTTTTCCTTAAAATTTATCTAAACTTCACAGACTGTATATTTTAAGAACTCTGTCTTCTCTGAACAAAAAATTCTGAGCATGCCTTTACTTTTACTTGTTTCATTGGGATAAGTGGAGCATTTTTGCTTCCAGCTCATTAAAACATGTTCTCTATTTAGGACTCCCTTAACAGTTGCACAGCCATATTGGCAAACACTGTTTAGTTTCAAATATGTTTATACTGTGTCACCTCTTCTCCTTTGCAGATACATTTTTGTTGGTTTTGTATATCCTTGCAGGTTTTTTTTTTTTTCCAGGCTGTCTTTGTGTATGTCTCAAAAGAGGTTTCGTTTTTTTCTCACAGTTGAAAAATTGTGTGATGATTTGGTCCTTTCAAAATCCTCCCTCGGAAGTTTCGAGACAGTGCTTACTGTCCTAGTACACGGGATGGGAGGGGATCTTGATAACAAGTCTTGGTCTTGTTACTTCTGTAGATACTCTGTTTTATTCCTTGGGAACTTAGAAATGCAGAATACCCTTGGGGTAAAGGGAGTGTAAAGATTTTACTGAGACTGTGTCTAGTCCCCTGAGTGTCTTTATTATTAACCCTTTTTGGCCACTTGTGCCTTTTTAGTCAGAGGATGCAATCGGTTTACCTTAGAGAAGATTAAATTTTCTTAGCTGATGGAAGTTTTTTCTCCTGTTGTCTATATTTGCCTTTAAAAGTCCTAGTCTTTCTCTTTTAATGTTTCACTTTTTTCATCTCTTTGTCCTTTTGTAACTGGTTCCTTGAGATTCCTGTTCAGTTTATATGTTTATTAGCAGGGCCTGTTCTGTTTGATCTATCAACTGAGTTAAAAATTTTTGGCAATCATATTACTTTTTTTTTTTTTTTTTAAGATTTTACTTATTTGTCATGGGGGGGAGCACACAAGCAGGGGGAGTGGCAGGCAGGGGAAGAAGCAGGCTCTCTGCTAAGCAAAGAGCCAATGTGAGGCTCCATCCCAGGACCCTGGGATCATGACCTGAGCTGAAAGCAGACGCTTAACTGACTGAGCCACCCATGTGTCCCTCATGTTACTTTTTAGAATTCTTTTTGTTTAACAACTATCATAGCCATCCCTAAAAAATCTCTTTTGAGGTGCTAGTTCTATGAAAACCTCTAATAACTTCAGTTCTTTGTTCAGAGTTTAATTTGTAGAGTGAGTGTGAAGGGTGGGAGGAACTTGGTCCCTCCATTGTAGTGACCAGAAGTTTCATTGACATTTGTGTTCTTTCTCTCCCATGGTGTCCACCGCAAGAGTCCAGAGTCAGTTATGATGGCAGATGACTTAACCATCTGGCTGTTAATCCTTCACTGCTTCTTAACGCTAGTGGTTATTGGAGGGTTTTGTTTCCAAAACACTTCTAAAGTTTAAATGAAGATCCTCTTACTCATCTACTTGGGATTGTTAACTTTGTTAGATTTTTATCTTTCTCCTTCCACCCCTGCCCTAAGTCTTGTTTCATATTTTCCAGAGTATTCTTAATTGCTGATTGTGGCCTCAGGTTATGTTTGTCGAGCAATCAAGCTGTGTCAGAGGTGTTGGTGATTAACATTGTGTGCGTTGCTCTCTACAAAGGCTGTACCACATTTACATTTCTACTTGAAGGGTGTTTATCTCCCCACACCCTTTCTATAATTTTTAATGACAACATAGTATTTTGAAGAGGGAAGTTAACTGTTAATTGAACCACTCCCCATTTGACATTTCATTTGTCCCACCTCTGTTTAGTAGGCACTGCGATGTACGTTTAGGGCACTGAGCTGTTTTCACATAATCTCAAAAGGAAAATTTGAAGTCAAAGGAGATCTGTAGATATTTTAGTAATTCCTGGGGGGGGGGGGGTGCCAGATTACTTTCAGGTGGTATTTTATTTATACAGCCACTCAATACATGCAATGCCAGTTTCACTGTATTGTCACTGATTTAAGGCTAAAAAAGAAACAACTTTAAAACTTGTTTATATTTAAGGACTTTAGATTGATATAAGTGCAGAAACATTTGGTAATAATCAGTAGTTGTAATAAGTGTTGCCATTGTAGTGCCTCACATTAACTTTGGTGAATGTAGGACTCTCGCTGGGGAGATAGAGATTCAGAAGGCACATGGAGGAAAGGACCTGAAGTAGATTCCGAATGGAGAAGAGGCCCACCAGAGAAGTAAGTAGAGTCAAGGACGATAGTGCTGATTAGTTATAGGTCCTTCATAATACCTTATAGCAGGTTTTAAGTTTGGTTTATTTTGTGGAGGTGGGGAAAGGAGAATCGTGAAGAACTGTGTATGCATGTCTGTTACGGAAATGTTTTTCATAGTTAACTTCAGTGCTGTAATTACTGACTTTCTAAATATTTTGACAAATACATGCTTCAGATTTTTTTGTTCCCTAATTGAATACTATTAAGATTACAGTAAGAATGAACAGTTCTAGAACATATTTTCCTTTTCCTTTAAATTTGTTAAGTAGATTGAACCGTCCTTTAAAAATGCCTGCTCATGATAGGCAAGGTTGTTGGTCGTAAGTCCTATACAGAAATTAAATTTTGAAAGGTCATAGTAATAGATTTAGAAATTGGATGCTTCTTATAAAGTGCAATTAGATACTTTTTAAGGTAGTTGCTTTATTTGTTGATGTAAGATTTTATATTGTGTTATTTTTTATTAGGAGCACATATTCTTTCAGGATTAGAATAATGAATTTAGGCTGAAGTGGTTTTTAAAAGGGAGTGAAATAATTCCCCAAAAGATCATGTGCTTTTCAGTAAATGGACTCTTAAAGTTGTTTGGCTTGTTGCTCTGTAGGGAGTGGAGACGTGGAGAGGGGCGGGATGAGGAAAGGCCTCATAGAAGAGAGGAAGATCGACCAAGGCGTTTGGGAGATGAGGAAGAGAGAGAGTCTTCTCTTAGACCAGATGATGATCGCATTCCCCGGCGTGGCATGGATGATGACAGAGGTCCTAGACGTGGTCTTGATGAAGACCGGTTCTCTCGCCGTGGGGCAGACGATGACCGGCCTTCCTGGCGTAATGCTGATGATGATCGGGGTCCCAGGCGGGGCATGGATGATGACAGGCCTCCCAGACGAATTGGTGATGAAGATAGGGGGAGCTGGCGTCATGCAGATGATGATAGACCACCTAGACGGGGACTGGATGAGGACAGAGGAAGCTGGCGAACAGCTGAGGAGGACAGAGGACCAAGACGTGGGATGGACGAGGACCGGGGGCCCCGGCGAGGAGGTGCAGATGATGAGCGGCCTTCCTGGCGTAATGCTGACGATGATCGGGGTCCCAGGCGGGGCATGGATGATGACCGGGGTCCCAGGCGTGGGCTGGATGATGATCGAGGACCTTGGAGGAGTACTGATGATGACAGAATTTCTAGGCGTGGTGCAGATGATGACCGGGGGCCTTGGAGAAACATGGATGACGATCGGATTCCCAGAAGGGGTGATGACTCAAGACCTGGCCCCTGGAGACCATTTGTCAAGCCAGGTAAAATTCTGGTATTCAGAAAAACTGCTTAGATGCTTTATAGAATCTGAGGTGTTTTACAAATAGTGAAATCTTAACATGAGCTAATCACTATTCTGAGGGTGATAATCAGGTCATTTCAAATAGGGGACGTCTTAAATGACATTATATTTTGATATCTAAATAAAAAGTTATTTTTCAGCTGAAAAAGTGAAATTTTAATTATGTATGACAGCGATCAGGCTATATTATTAGTTTCCATATAAACTGGTCTTTTATCTTTTCTTCTGTGCAGTGATTTTTATATACGGAGCTTGGCTTCCATGTCCCACGCACCAAAAGAAGTTAAAGAACTTTACCCCTTTTTCTGCTTTAGTGATATGTACTTTGTTTTCCTTCTGCCTCGTGACTGTTTCTTTGAGGACTCTTGTTCTCAATGCCCATCCCTTAAGTATTGGTGTTCTTCTCGTTCTGTCCTAGACCAGCCTTTTCACGTAAATATTGAAACAATACACTTACTCAGTACTTCTCTTGCACTTCTCTGTCAACCATGAGGTTATACTATATGGGAAGAGCTCAGTTTCTTACTCTCTCAGTCTTGGGCTTGCTCATGTTTTCAAATTTTACTGTTCTTGAGCAGTTGTATATAAGTTTGTGATTTCTATTGCTGTCTTCTCTGGGTGACTTCTTTCCTTACCTTCAGACCCATGTTTCAAGCTGCGTGTTGCACATAGCACATTTCTACCTAGAAGTGTCTGTGACACGTCATGTTCATCCTGTCAAAACTGAATTCTCACCCACACGCTTCTCTTCAGGGCCACCACCATCCGTCTGATTGTATAAGCTAGGGGTCTGGGAGTTCTCCTTTGCCGTCTTTCGTCCTTTTATGTTAAATATTTCGTTTAGTTCAGTTCTACCTTTTTAATGTTCTTCAGATCCACCCACTTCTCTGCATGTACTTGGCTCTGAGCCACCGTCATTCCTTCCTTGAACTCTTGCTGCTGCTGGTCCCTATAGGCTCTCCCACTCCCAGGTCTGGTCTTGGTACAGTAACCAGAGTAATCCATTCTACACAAAGATTTCAGCGAGTAGCCTCCTTTTCTTTGCCCTTTGTGTTTCTGTCCCATATTTCTATCTCTTTTGGTCTCAGTTCATTCCACTGTCTGGCTGTGTGTGTTTCCTGTTCTTGTGTAAAATGGGGAGAACAGTGTCGTAGATTCTTATTAAGTCATGGTTTGGTCCTCGTAAGGCCTCTGGTCACAGCATTTCTGTCAATCAGTGAACACGACCTTTCTTGTGCATTTCTGTTTTAAAGATACCTTATGTAATTCATGTTGTTTGTTCATTAACATTGAACTTAACGGCCAGTAGCGCTATAACTTCTGATTGAAGCTTCTCTAACATGAGTGTTTTTCCTGGAAGGCACATCCATCACCTTCTCATGCTTGGGACACTAGACAGCACTTGAGCATAGTGCCTGAGGGCCATTTTAAACAGTGAAATCACCAACAAAGCACAAAAATGTGAAAACCTGTCACTCAACAGACCACCAAAAGGGTTACTTGTTTTAAAGTATGAGAGCTGCAGCAAGAAGGAAAAGCGTTGCCCTTTTCAACCTCTACTGTGAATGTGCTCTGCGGGCAACTCCAAGTATTTGATCGCTCTACATGTGTCTGTGGGTGAGAGTGCCCGAGTGTTCACGTTAGGAATTGACAAGTACATTTCAGCAAATAGGTAAATTAGCAGGTATGGGATCTATTTAGCTCAAAGCTATGGATAGGATTAAATGAGTTCATATACACAGAAGGTTTAGAATAGGACTGTGGCACATGATAATACAAATATTAGCGACAATAGTAATTAACCTTGTAATAGATTTTTTTTTTTTTAAGATTTTATTTATTTGACTGAGACAACACAGTGAGAGGGGGAACACAAGCAGGGGGAGTGGGAGAGGGAGAAGCAGGCTTCCTGCTGAGCAGGGAGCCTGATGTGGGGCTCGATCCCAGGACCCTGGGATCATGATCTGAGCCGAAGGCAGACGCTCAACGACTGAGCCACCCAGGCGCCCCATAATAGATTTTTCATTTAAATCTGTTCCCTTTGGCCTCTTTGTGCATATATATGACATTTATTGATTTGGGCATCCCATGGCTAAGTGTGAGATACTGGTTGAAGGACTTATCTTTGTTCCATGATTGCATGGATGGTAAATGGTGGAGGGCAAGAATACGAAAAGAAAGTTTTTGGTAATAAAGGTTTTTGAAAATGAAAGATACGAATGAAATTATAACTGGGGCTCTCTCTCAGAGATCTGGCTCCTACCCCTGACTCTTTTAAGTTTTTTGCTTAAAATGAGTTGTCTGTTTACCTTACCATCAGAACAGATTTTTACATCTGAAATCTCAGCATATGGAACACTCAACCCAGACTATATAAATTTCCGTTATCTTACATGTTCTCTCCTCCCTTTATGTTAGAAAAACAGTGATAGGTAGTCCGTCATAAATAGGAGGTGGTGATTCTGTAAAATAAGATAAATAACTTCAGTTTTCTTTTAAATGAGGTTGGAGTGTCTTAAGTTAGCACTTACAGTGGTGGTATTAATGTCAACATTCAGATCTCTATTCATTGTTACTAATCTCTGTTTCTTGAGTATAAAAATTTTTTTGCCTTTTTTTTTTTAAATAAAAAAACAGGTGGATGGAGAGAGAAAGAAAAAGCCAGAGAAGAGAGTTGGGGTCCACCTCGAGAATCAAGACCATCAGAAGAACGTGAATGGGATAGGGAAAAAGAGAGAGAGAGAGAAAACCAAGATCGTGACGAAAACGACAAGGACCCAGAGAAAGAACGAGACCGAGAGAGAGAGCGAGAGCGGGACAGAGAGCGAGATGGGGATCGAGAGGACCGCTTCAGACGGCCTAGGTTTGCTTTGGAACTCTTGGTGGAGTTACAGTTAGGGTTCTCTTAAATTCTCTTTGAGAAATGGTGTGCCTCGTGCCTCAATTGAATGTCCCCTCTTAATAAAGTTGAGGCTGACACTGGGTGGTAGGGCTCTCTAGTTATACAGGTATCTTTGCCAGCCCATTGCCTTTCCCCTGTGGTTCAGTTACTCAATTTTACAGCCCTATCAAAAGCCCCTTGACTTTTATTAGCGGTAACAGTTCTAACTTGCTGCTTCTGGCCTGAGTGGCTTTATGCTGATGAATCTAGCCCACCATTTAATACAGTTTTCTGCAGGGATGAGAGCATCCTGTACCTGCATTGCCCAGTATGGTAGCCAGCAAGCACATTTGGCTGTTGAACATTTGGAGTGTGGTTAGTGCTATTGACAGAACGTCTTGATTCTGTTTCAGTTAATTTGTATTTAAGTAGCCGCATACGAGTAGTGGTTGCTATGTTGGACAGCACAGGTCCAGACGTTCTCATTCGACCTCTATACCTGAGGTATCAGATTGTGATCAAGTCAGAAATTTAAAGGTCGTCCCTGTTACATTTGTAAACTCTGTGAACATCAACTTGAATGTGCTCTCTGGAATCTTAAAGACAGAACTTCAACATGTCATTTTGAATGGTTCCAGGGATGAAGGAGGCTGGAGAAGAGGACCAGCGGAAGAATCTTCAAGCTGGAGAGATTCAAATCGCCGTGAAGATAGGGATCGAGATGACCGTCGTCGAGAGAGAGATGATCGCCGTGATCTAAGGGAAAGGCGAGATGACAGAGACCGAAGAGGACCTCCTCTTAGATCAGAACGTGAAGAAGGTATGGATGGTCTGCATGTTGCTGAACTATTGGAAAACCATAATCTTTGAGGAAATGTGGGGTTTTATTACCTTATCCATTCTTACAAACATCAAAAATAAGAGTGAATATTCAGTTTAGAATTCACAGTTCTCAGGGTGCTTGGGTAGCTCAGTCGGTTAAGCATCCGACTTGATTTTGGCTCAGGTCATGATCTCGGGGTTGTGAGATCAAGCCTCACATGGGGCTCTGTGCTCAGCAGGGAGTCTGCTTGATATTCCCTCCCCCACTGCAGCTCGCTTGCTCTCTCCCTCTCAAATAATAAATTTTTTAAAAAAATTCACAGTTCTCATAAACTTAGTAGTCACTCTAAAGTAGCTCATACCTAAATTGAAAGTATAGTAGTAGGCTAATTGGATGGTAAGTAATATATATTGCTTTAGAAGTTCATGCAACTAGGAAACATTTTGTCAGTTGTTTAAAAGTAAGATTTTGGTAGATAAGCACAAAGTGTAAAATATTCTTACCCTGAAATTGTGATAGTTGAAACTTTAGTTAAAAAAATAAAACACAAAAAACTTGTAATGCTGAAAATGGCCATTGCACTTAAGTAGTTGCCTCATGAACGTTTTTCATTTGTACAACGGGATTGCAAGGGTTTTTCTTATATTAACCTGTAAAGTATGCTTATGGCCATTTTGCTGTTACGATTTCTTCAAGAGCCAGAAGTTTTATTTTAAAAATTTCATTGAGATTTTTGTCACCTTGTCTTAAAATTATTGTGACAATCAGGACACTTCCCAGGCCAATGGTTTCTTCTTGGCAAATTTGAATAATATCTTTTTTTTTTTTTTAAAGATTTTATTTATTTGACAGAGAGACACAATGAGAGAGGGAACACAAGCAGGGGGAGCGGGGGAGGGAGAAGCAGGCTTCCCGCGGAGCAGGGAACCCAATGCGGGGCTTGATCCCAGGACCCTGGGATCATGACCTGAGCCGAAGGCAGACGCTTAACGACTGAGCCACCCCAGGCGCCCCTTAAGTTATATCTCTTGTCTGTATGTTGTTTTGAAGGATTTGCCAGAAATTGATTAAAATATATTTAGATTTTATTGATTTTTTTTTTTTTTAATGGGGATCCTATATTGTTACTTTTATAGTACGGGATTTCTGAGTATTTAGAGGCATTCTTTTTGCTGAAGTTCTGTTTAGTCTGAGCCAGTACAATATGGTACAGACTTACTCTCTTTTTCTTTTAATTAAACTTTTTAGCAAGTTCTTGGAGGCGTGCTGATGACAGGAAAGATGAGCGGGCAGAAGAGCGGGAAGCCCCTCGTCGTGTTCCTCCCCCAGCTCTTTCAAGAGACCGAGAAAGAGACCGAGACAGGGAAAGAGAAGGTGAAAAAGAGAAGGCCTCATGGAGAGCTGAGAAAGATAGGGAATCTCTTCGTCGTACTAAAAACGAGACGGATGAAGATGGATGGACCACGGTACGACGTTAAATCTCAAGATAATGGATTCAAACTCATGTCTCACATAGGTTTGATCACATTCAAGGATTATTATACTGTGCTTCAACCAGTCTAAATTGGATTCTTTAATGTTGTCTCATAACAAAAAGCATGAACTTGTATTAATCCTCTATAATAGATTGATTGTGCACCGTGTCCACAGGAGGTTGGACAGGCAGGCCGTTTTCTGGAATTTAAGGTGTTGCATTATTTCATCAATCGTTTGTTTACAAAAAAGAAAAACTAAAAAATAAATTGAAAATGTGAACCTGTCAGGTATGGAGTAACACCTGTATCTTGGTATAGAACTGATCTTTTTCTTTTGTTTTTGAAATACTATATTAATTTGGAATGAGGTATGATTCTGTTAGAGAAAATGTATTTGAAGACTCTTCAAAAGCAGGGGCTGAAACGACTTCCACACCATTAGCGGTTGAGACATACCTCTAGGTATTTTGAGGTATTTACTATATTAACTACATTTAGAAAGTTTTTAGGTTCACTGTAAGTGCAGTAAACATTACAAACATTGGATACAGTGGGATTTTCTGTAGCTTTTACTTGAGAGGTGAGTATAAAGCAATTTGCAGTCATTATTGTAATGACAAGAATACTGCTCAAGTGTGAATCCAAATCAGTTACGGCTTTTAAATTTTAAAGCATTTGGTAAACTATTGCTGAGTTTTTTCTGTTGCCAATAGGAAACTGCTTTTCCATTAATGGAGAATTCATGCCTTTCAAGCATTTTAAATATGACAATATTTATAAATGTGTGGTTTGGAGGAATTGTTTAAATTCTTTTTCCTAATTTTCTTTCTCTTCAGGATAGATTCTTTCAACAAGTAATTTGTAGTAATGACTGTGTTGACTTCAATTTTGGAGTGTCGTAGCAATGTCAAAGATTAACTATTTGGTCTTATTGAAGCCAACACAGAACTTGCTGCTGTGTTTTTTCTTCAATGATAAATAAAATACTTACAGAATTTGTTTTAGTGTTGATTTGTAGTTACAAAGTGGTTTACTTACTATGGTGAGTTTGTAAATCTAGTTGTTTGTTTTGAGGGGTTTTTTTGTTGCCATTAAATGTTTGTTTAGGATCAAAGAAAATAACTCAAATAGAAAGCCAACATGGCTAGGATGTTTCCTTCCTTAATTAAGGAACCCCCCCCTTAGTTTCCTTATAATGCTGTCCTCTCTGTGAGCTTGTATGCATGGGGTCTGGGTAGGTGGGTGGCTTACTATTTTGGGTATTCCCCTGAAATTAGAAAAAATATAATTTCAGAGAATATTAGTAGCAAATTGATAGTGGCTACAGACACGCAAATTATTTCCAGTATTGGGTGGGTGGTGAGAATTCCTGTTGGTACAGCTATAAGGCGGCCAGAAGAGGGAGTATTGATGCTTTTTTTAAAATGATCAGATGCAGCCTTTTCTGTTTGATGTTAGCGGTGATGGAAATGACTTTTTTTCAACATTTAATTTCCTTAATATCTAGTAGTTCAAACAAGTGGAAATTTTAAAAGGTCTTTGGGGAGAGGACGTGCTCTTTTTAACAAATTAATGAACTTGGGGCGGTAACCCCAATCATTAGAACAGGACTGTACCTGTGACAGCACTGACTGGCGCCGGGGGACCATTCACTTAAGCTGATTTATTTACATGAGTTATGGATGCATGTCTGATGGTTGGGCTGGTCTGCAAACCCGCCCTTCCTGCCGGAACCCTTTCCCAGATAAATACTGTGCCCCCAAGTCCTTTGCCCTAGGAGTTGAAATCCCAAGCACAGGGTAGGGGCAGGAGTCTGCTGCTGCTTCCTGGTCCTACTCGGTTCTGCTCAGGGCCTCACAGCCTCCCCTGCACCCCCAGTACGCACAGGTGTCAGGAAAGCTGGACATCCAACCTCCTCCCTGTGTGTGGAATGTCTTCATGCTCCCAGTGGCTTCTGCATTTTTACACAAGAACACCACGCCGCTCATACGTGTGCATCTGAGGGTGGAGACAGTGGCCCAGAAGAGACTCTACATCCCCCTCGTTGTCCTTACCGGCTTCCAGGAAGAGGTGGGAATCTGTGTGTTGGCATGCTTTTATGTGCTTTACCTGTTTTTTTTTTTTTTTTACCAAAGACATTTTGACTGTAGATTCATTTCTAATTTTACTAAGTCTAATTGACCTAGATAATTGGGACACCGGAAGGAATGCAGGAATGTTCCTCATGTGGTTAAGCACAGACGAGAAGGTGAGGACCAACACTGAAACTTTCCTGTCCTTTCCCTTGAGGTAGACATATTTGTAGTATAATTTTAAAATAATTTTGGCTTACTTAAAATTTAGGCCGAAAGTTGTAATCACAGTTCATTCTACAGCTTCCAAAAAAGACCGCATAGGAAAATTAAAATCCAAAGAAATAAAAAGCCACTCCCTGCAAATGTGTCTACAGAAAAGGACCAGCAAGGTAAGGCAATCTGCCTGCAGAACTGGTAAAGCGCTTTTGAGGATTCCATGCATTGTTTTGTTTTTAGCCAAATATACAGGCATATTCTTATAAAAACAAGATAACTTTGTCACACTATTATTTTATGTATTTCTTTAAACTTTAAAAAATTAGGTTTCTTTTACCCTAAATTTTTAAGTAAACTCTACTTGCCAAAGTGGGGCTCAGATTTACAACTCCCAAGATTAAGAGTGCCATGCTCTATCACTGAGCCAGCCAGGTGCCCCACACCCTAAATTTAATTTTGCAAGTACTTAAAGTTTTAGATTCAGAGTTCTATGCTTGGTCCTCTTAAGTGCCTTAGTGTGGTTAGTATACTTTTCCTAAGAGATCTCTAGAAGATTAACTGTAGTAATATTCTCTGTGCATGCTCTAACTTCCCAGTGTTTGTTTTAATGTTAGCTGGAAAGGGGGCAAATTTGAGGGGGGCTGATAGTGTTTTAAATGAATGGACATGATGTTTGCCATTAAAACTGATGGTGTCAATATCAAATTCGTATGAGGCGCATCTCATCACTGAGGGGTTCTCATATTGAACATGTCAAAGCCAAGTGCTTGACACTTAGAAATAGTGTCTTTTGAAAATACAAAGTAGTTGCCTGCCTAGTCCTTCTGCGCTGGAGAAAGACTAGTGCTCTTTGAAAAGGTAGAACGGCAGTAGGAGAGGTAACAGGAATTCTATTCATCTACTGAGACCAAAATTAAATGTGTATTTTCTAGCACAACAAAAGAATAATCACATGGTTTTATTAAGGTCCTTGAGTATAAGACTAGTCACATCTAAAGTTCTGTGTTCTGGGGCTGGACTAGCGGGAATGGATTTCTCTTGGCCAACATACTGTTTGCCTCCACCTCCCCGCCTTGTTCTGACCCCCCCCTTCCTTTGACCAAAAAGGCTCACAACCTTCCAGTATTATTTACCTCAGCGTCTGTTAATACCCTCGAAGGAGTGCTCAAGCCATTTTGCTGTGGAGGAAGTTAGCTGTTTGATATAAAAGCAGTCTAATGTCTAATAAAGGAGCCGAACTCTACTTGGATTTAAGCAGATACGACTAAATCTGCTGCGATTTTCAGATAGTGATGTATTTTGTACACTTATTCTAATTCACTTCCATTTTTGCTTCCTCTTATCTGTCCTGATGGTAGGTAGCTACAAGCCATGGTGTGGCATCTGGCATGGCTATAAATGAGGGTGGGAGCTAAAGTTGGCCTAAGGATAGGGTCAGTCTCCTTTGTGGGTAAGTGGTGGGATTCCAGAAACAGACCAGGGTCTTCCAGGGAAAAAGGGAGCACGGGGGAGGCTGTGTTCCTTGTCTTCCACCCCTACTCCATAATTCCTTCAGTGCTTATTCTGGTTTGAGGCCTGCCTGGGCCTCAAGCCAGACACAGCCCATAGTGGAATCTTCTTGAACACAGGCTATTACATTAGTCTTCCGGAGCTCAAGGATTGCATCTTCCATTCAGTTTGGGAGACAACAGCTGGAATGAGCTTTCTACTATTTGGGAACTCTGAAATTGAGCAGGGTGAATTAATACTGCTCCCTTTTGATCTTAATGTTACAGATGTTTTTAAAGAAATGGAAACGGGGAGGTGGGTGCATGGACAAAAGGCCAAGTAGCAAATAGGCAAGATAAATGAATTCATATACTGTTAACTGTATAAATACACAAGTTTTTAAACAGCACCAATTTCCAAGTGTATACACAATAGGATTATAACTTGGCACAATTTTTCAGGGTGGAAATGCTAGTTGCTAGTTTAGTAATAAAAAGATCTGGTACATAAAAGGATAAGGAGCTGTGTTCTACCTGCTACAGATTGTGCATTTTTACACCTCCAGCCAAGACTGAAACAAGCCACAAGGAGGGACTACCCACACAGATTAATACTGGAAAGTTTACTAAACCTTCACTTTTTCAAAACGGTGATGCCGCCAGGGGCGTGCTTCACCTGGAATTAGAGTAACTGATTAAGGACAACTAAGAAATATTGTTTCCAAACAATAAAATAGTCATTTTGCCGACATTCCATAAAATCGCCAGTTTTCAGTTATGAGGCTTTTAAAAAAATATTCTAGACCTAGTAAAGTGCCTCCATAAAATTAAACATCCGAGATTAGATTGAAACAATTCATACTGATGCGCATCTAAAATAGACGTATACAGTAAATAAACAGCGCAATTAAGTTGCCATATTTCAGGTAGTGGAATACACACCCAGCCTTCACCGTCCGGATGTGCACAAACTACAAGCCAGAGAGAAATCAAGATTTTAGCGTCTAGTCTCAACCGCTCTTCGACAGAAAAGTACTCCATACGTTCGGCTTGCTTTGGGGAAGAAAAAAAACAAAAACGACTTCCCAAGTTGAGTTTCAACTGCCGACCTCCACGCCTCTCCAACAGCGAGGAAAAGATGGTGCGTAAGCCGAAAATGAGAGCGCGGGCAGGCGGTGACCCTGGTGGCGTCAGGTGGCAGCAGACCGAAGCCCAGGCCCTCAGCGCAGCTTCTTCCCGGCCTGGCAGTCCCTGGCGCTGCGCGGCGGCGGGCGGGCGGCGGGCGGCGGCGGCGGCACTTTGGAGAGCGGGCAGTACTTGATCGTGTGCGCGTTGTCGCCGCTGGCGCCGCACAGGGGACACGTGTAGCGGCGCAGCACCGGGCACAGCACTCGCCCGTCGGGTCCCTTCAGGATGTGGGTGGTGTAGAGCGCCACCGCCTCCTTGTTGTTCCGGCAGAACACGCACACCTGCAGCTCGGGCTTGAGCAGTCGGGCGGCGGCCGCCCCGGAGGCGGCGTGCAGCCGGGGCTCGGCCGCCCACGCCGGGGCCCGCTCCTCGCGCGGCGCCACCTCGGCGGCGATAGTGGGTGCAGCGGCGGGCGCGCAGCCCAGCAGCACGGCGGCGGCGCGACCGGCGAACGGGCTCAGCTCGGCGAAGCGCTCCTCCAACAGCCCGGCCTCGGCGGGGCCCGCGCACAGCTCCAGCGCGCGCAGCTCCAGCGCGCCGCCCAGGTAGCGGCCCCGGGACCCTGGCTCGTCGCTGTCGTCGTCGTCGTCGTCGTAGTCGGCCGGCCCCAGCGCCGGCCCCAGCGCCCCGGGCCCGGTCCCTGCGTGGGGGGAACAGCAGGACGAGGAGGAAGAGGAGGGCGGGGAGGTGCCGCCGCCGCCGCCGCCGCGGGCGCAGCCAAAGCGCGGCTCCCCGTCCACCGCCTTGGTGATGAGCGTGGCGAGCCCCAGGTAGTCGTTCCACGAGCTGAAGGGCTGAGGGTGCGCCGGGCCCTGGGCGCTCACGTAGCGGGCGCTGGGCACGAGCGCCATGGGCGGGGGAGCGCGGCCGCGGCTGGGCGAGCGTGGCGCCCAGGGGAAAGCCTCCATGGGCGGGCTGCGGGCCGCGCGCGCCGCCTCCCCGCCGCCGGCGCGGGCCGGACGGAAGGGAAGCGCCGAGCCTGCCCGCCGGCCTGCCGCGGGGTGGGGCCGCCTCGCAGCCTTTTATCGGGTCCCGCTCCTCCCCGTCCACCCCCCCCACCCCCCCAAGCTCGGCCTCGCCGCCGCGGCCCTGCCCCCTGCGCTACCCCGCCCCAGCCTCCTTGCCCGCGCCTCGGACGGAGGCGGAGCGGAGGCGGGCGCGCCGGGGGCGGGCGGGCAGTGCGCGCGCTCCGCTCCGGCCCGCGCGGCTCCCGCGCCCCACGCGCTGCGCCAGCCTCGCCAGCTGCGGGCGGCTTTCATTCTGCAAGGGGGCGGGGGAAGCGCCGCCTTGGGCCCGGGCGCTAATTGGCTGCTGACCAGAGCCCCCTGAGCCACGGGCGCCGCTCGGGACGCCGATTGGTAAATCTGGGGGAGGGGGCGTGCCCTGCCTGTGCTGCTGGGAGGGGAGGGCGAAGTAGGGGGAGACGAGGGGAAGGGAGGGGAGGGGCTGCTGCTGGGGACGGCCTTAGCCTGAGCGCTGTGCTTTGAGTTTGGAGCAGGTGACCAGGCCTGGGTCTCCCTCGGTCGGGTGGCGAGACTCACGGAGAGCACGGGTAGGCGTGGGGATGGGGGAACGCCCCAAGGTTCGCACACCCTCCTCCCAGCCTTGAATGCCCCAGGTCAGCCTTCCGAGAAGCCCCCTCTCCCCGCTCACCAGCATCAGCAGGACAAGCTGTGGGGAGGCAGGATTTGGCGCGCTCTGAGATTGCAGTCGTCAAGACAGAGCTGCCCCAACAATCGAGTAACTTCCGTTTGCACGGTGCTTTGGAGAGCTTTCAGCTGGCTGAAATCTTCGCACGAATCTCTGAGGTTGTAGAGAGGTTATGGTTCTTGTAGTAAGTAGTGGAAGCATCAGGACTTTCCTACAGCACGCTGCAGACTCCCAACAGGTGTTCAGAGACTGGGTGGCCATTAGCGGGTGACTTAGGTAGGGATGTGGGCTGGGCCAGAAAATCTTCCACCCTGGGACAGTGATTGGTGTGTGTGTGAAGCTCTCACCCCCTCCCCCGGCGGGGGGGGGGGCTGTATAAAAAATGGGCTGTATGTGCAGCTTGAAAAAAATAAAGCACATTCAGCGTTACTATTTAGTACTTTAAAATGAGTCAAATATTTTTGTAAAAACAATGGAAAATGGAAGATTTTTGATTAGGAGGGTGGGAGGTGGTCGTGCCCTTCCTGGGAGAAGGGACACCTTTTAAAAAAATGGAAAGTAGGAAAGGTTTTAGGTACTGCGAAGGATTCTTTAGGGTTCTATGGGACTGGGAAAATGCCTCCTCTAGTGGCTGGGCTGGCAGGCAAGGTGGGCAGGTCAGGACTTTGCTTCCCCACTCTGGCTGTGTGCTCTGGCTACGGAAACGGGTCGGGGGCAGCTGGTGCTGACAGCCCTCATTAGGCAGGAGGCTATGCTTCTGGGTCTGGCTGTGTCCGGCAGGTTTAGAATGGCCCAGTAGGGGCTGCCCAGAACCTCATGCTGGCACCGGTTTACTTTAGAATGAACGAGGAAGTCAGACTGCCAGCAG
This sequence comes from Zalophus californianus, assembly GCF_009762305.2. NCBI lineage: Eukaryota > Metazoa > Chordata > Mammalia > Carnivora > Otariidae > Zalophus > Zalophus californianus. Next base: position 76,504,274 of record NC_045609.1, on the reverse strand, counting down.
TGGAAGGGACCTTTGGGATCATTCAATCCAACCTTACTTTACAGATGAAGAAAAGGAGACGCAGAGAAGAGGATTTCTTCAAGGTCACACGGTGAATATGTCACAGCCAGAACTAGAACTCAGGCCCCTTCACAAATGGCTTGGTGGCCTTGCCGTTACACATGGACCCCGAAGGTATTTCAGACTATAAGTCTGTGTGTGCATCAGCAGAAATCGAGTGTGGAACACAGGGGACATGAAGAAGAGATATGAGATGGGGCCTTGTGCCCTTTGCTTGGACCCTACCCTCGGGGAGCAGTCCAGAAGCCAGGTGGCGGGCACAGGGAAGGACTTGGGGCAGTAACATGATGCCTTTTCTAGCCACCTGTCTGCATGAAGGGTTGAAGATCTGTTTCTCAGCCTCTTCTTCACCTCCTGCTCCCTAACGGTTGATTTAAGTCATGAAACCAGGCAGTCATATTCTGCACTTGCCAACGCAGTTCCTTTTTCAAGTTTGTGTTGGCACTCAAGTTAAAAAGTCATTCCTTTTTTTTTTTTCTCCCCCTCTCCCACCAAAAATAAATAAAAGAGCCCACAGAAGCGTAGCAGGTTTGCTGACACTGAGCTCTGAGCTCTGACCACAAGAGCACCGGCCCCTAGAGTGGTATGAAGATTATTATTCTATAAATGGAAAATTCCAGTCTGTTCGCATGGCCCTGCAGCTCGCATACTTTCAAGGTATGCAGACTTTTCAGCTCTGAGGAGTGGGAGCCACTGTTCTGAGAAAAACTTGTGGAAGGAAAGGAAAGTTTAAAACTGCGAGCCGCTGGGCCGGCTTCCCCTGGGTCAGGCCAAAGAGAGCGTGGCAAGTAAGTGACACCTTTCCTCTCCCACATCACACGATTTTTAGCCCTTGTGGGGTTTTTTTGTTTTGTTTTGTTTACAAGGGGAATTAAAACTTTTCAGTGAACATGGGTAAGGACAAATGCCTTGCTCTGTAGCTGCAGGCTGAGCGGGTGGGTTGCAAGGAGGTTTCGGAAGGGAGCTCATGTGTCCCGGAGGGCTGGCTACCTGCCCTTTCCCCAGGCTGCTCACCTTACCTGATATGGGCCTTGGCGCACAGTAGGTTGTTTGATCTGGGAAGAATGTCTGGACGTGGAGGCAGAGGGCATGAAGGGGCTTAACCCCCCACCCCCACACCCGGCACGTGTGGCCTCAGTGGCCTGGGAGCCCTTGCTGTTAGTTACCACGGAAAGGCCTGATCCAGTTCTGGGTTTAGTAAACAATTCCTGTTACCACTAAGCGCAGGCCTCAGCCGGGCCCTGAGCTCTCCAACTCTCTTTGAGGTGGTGGAACTGACTTCAGAGATATTCTTAGCACCTTGATGAGGTCTGCCCGCTTTTCGTTCCCCTTCCAGAAGTCTGGAGCAAAAACAGACAGGAATAGCCAGAGTGTGAGAATTTCTTCAAGGCATCCCCTCCGATTGGTGGAGGCAGGAAGACCGGTTGGGACAGGCCTCATCTGGGAGGATGGAGGGTGTTGCTCAGTTTCTTCTGGAATGGGGCCTGCACGGCACAGGCAGGAGGCTCTGGCAGGAGGGGTGGGTGGTGGGGTGGGCTGCTTGGATTCTGCATTCCCACCTCTCTGCATGGCTCCCAGCCTGCAGCTTGGGAGGCAACGCACAGACCTCAGGCATCTTGAGGATCTTCAGAAGTATGAGGTCAGCCCTGGGGAGTGAGACGGCTTGGCGGCTGTCCAGGCAGCTTTAGAGATGCTGTTTGTCAGGCTCTGCGTTCCTGCTGACTTGCCTGCCAAGCTCTTTCTAGGTGCGTCAGGCACATTTGGGTACATTGGGGGCTCTCTTCTGTAACAGTGTTGAATCTGTCCATATCATGCCTTTGGCCCAGCTCAGGGAGTCCCGGGAATGGGGTGTCTGCCCTCTGGGGGCTTAGAGTGAGCTAGAGTTAGTTGAGAAGCACCGTGGTGAAGCGGGTAATGCTCCTTGAGCCGGTGGCCGTGTTTTCACCCTGGCCCTTCTGCAAAGTCACATGTGGCCTTGGATGAGGGACTTAACCACTCTGGGCTCTAGCTCCTTCCTCTGATCCTCAAGGGGCTCATCATGTCAAGTGGCAGGCCCTTTACCCTTCTTGCTGACTTACTCCAGTTCCAGACGAGTCTCTCCCTTGGCCTCTGGGGTTGAGCTGTGACAGGTGTAATCCAGCCAGACAGATCTCATTTCCCCTGGGCGTGATTGGTTTAGGAGGGGGCTGGTGACCCAGTTCTGGTCCCTGAAATGTAAGGGGAGGTCTGTTAGGAGGACTGTGGGAGGGCATTTGTTCCCTTGTTTAAACGGGGCGCCTGGATGGCTCAGTAGTTAAGCGTCTGCCTTCGGCTCAGGTCATGATCCCAGGGTGCTGGGATCGAGCCCCACATTGGGCTCCCTGCTCGGCGGGAGGCCCGCTTCTCCCTCTCCCATTCCCCCTGCTTGTGTTTCCCTCTCTCGCTGTGTCTCTGTCAAATAAATAAATAAAATCTTTTAAAAAATAAAAAAATGATGGGCGCCTGGGTGGCTCAGTTGGTTAAGCGACTGCCTTCGGCTCAGGTCATGATCCTGGAGTCCCGGGATCGAGTCCCACATCGGGCTCCCTGCTCAGCAGGGAGTCTGCTTCTCCCTCTGACCCTCTTCCCTCTCGTGCTCTCTATCTCTCATTCTCTCTCTCTCAAATAAATAAATAAAATCTTTAAAATAAAATAAAATAAAATAAAAAAATGAAAAGAAACAAAGACTAGGAGCTTCCCTCTCTTCCAGCCACTGGCAGGTTTCAGAGCTGAGCCAGCCCTGAGGTGATAAGTCTTGAGGACCAGAAGCTGGCATACTGGGGACGGCTGACCGGAAAAATTATTTTGTTTATTTTTTTAAGTAGGCTGCACGTGTAGCCCCGACGTGGGGCTGGAACTCACGACTGTGAGATCAAGAGCTAAGCCAAGATCAAGAGTCGGACACTTAACCGACTGAGCCACCCAGGCGGCCCTGAAAAAGTTATTAAAAAAAGAAAAACCTTGGGGACATTTTTGTGGATGACTTGGTGATTTGTTACACAAGACAATTAACCAACTTTATTGATTCAGCCACTGCCGGGCAGGAATTTTACTTACAGCTGAATTCATTCATTCTAACTGAAACTCATAGTAATATGAAAAAAAAATGCATTTGGTAATTCTGTCGGAAAGGTAGGATTCAGTACTCTGGCCAGATGGAGGGGACAGCCATGTCAGAATTGTGGGCATATGGACAGGGGTGGGAAGAAACAAAGGGAAGTGGGAGCAGGGGCTTCGTAGTGTCTCCTCTGTCACCCGCCCTGTCTTGCACCAGAGTCTCCCAGCTGAGAGTAATAAGATACCCCCTTCAGGCCAGGTGCTTTCCAGCATGGCCTCATGGACCCCCACCTGCTACACAGCTGCCCCGTGAGGCAGGTTCTGTGATTGCCCTCCTGGTGCAGACGGAGGGGTGCATGGCTCACAACCAGCAGGGCTCAGGTTAGAACCTGTGTCGCTCTCATCCCAAAGCTGCACTTGTCCCTACTTGGAAGTACCTGGTCATACTCTGGCCACAGGACTTCTGGGGCCGAAGGGCTGGAGGAGGCCCTCCAGGAGGAGATGGTGCAAGGAGCCACCGGGAGGCAAAACTGGGCTCGTCCCACCGGTGTGTCAGAGATTGTCCCCCAACAAAACCGATTCCGGTTGAAAGAGGTTAAATTTTTCTGTTTATCCAGGAGTGAGCTCTTTGGTCCAGTGAGTAATACTTTCTCTTAAACACTCACCCCAGCCACGTGGTCTCCTTTTAGAAACCCGGATTGTCCCAGTTTTTTTTTTTAATTTTATTTTATTATGTTATGTTAGTCACCATACATTATTAGTTTTTGATTTAGTGGTCCACGCTTCATTGTTTTCGTGTAACACCCAGTGCTCCATGCAGTACATACGGATTGTCCCAGTTTTGTTTAAAGCTGCATACTGCCAGGAAGGCTGACAGCCTGGAGGGCAGATATCCTGGGGTCAACAATGCCTGGAATAATAGTAATAACAATAGCTCACAGGTGGGGAGCCTTTTCAAGGCACTAAGCGTGAACTGTTCTTTCTTAGATCTTCCCAGCAGTCCTGAGGTGATACCCATTTCACAGAAAGGAAAATGAGGTTTGGGGAAGCTAAAAGAGTGTACTACTCAGCTTCTCCCAGCTAGTTAGTGGGTGGGATTTCTCCGTGGCCTGTGCTGTGGGCCTGGACTGTCTCCTGGCCCTTGGACATTTGTTCAGTTAGAATTCACAAATCCTGCCTCGTGTTTCCCTGAATGGGACCATCGGCCTTTTCTTGCTCATCTTCAACACCTGCTGGCTGCAGAAGGGGAGGAGTCATACATAAAATGATAAACTATAAGGTCAAGATTGTTCTCCAGTGATGCATAAAATGGTGCATTATAAGGTCAAGGTTGTTCTCTAGTGAGCCTGAGGGCTAGAGTGGGGGTGGCGGGGGAGGGGGGAAGGAAAGGTCAGTGAAGGGGATGGGACCAGACTGCCAAGCAGGGCTGCTGTGTATGCTTCTGCAGGTTGTGCACTGCACAAGGGCTTTCCATCCAAGGGGGTGCTTTTTACTTCATAGATGTGGTTATATGTGTGAGTGAATCTCAAATAGTTTTCTGGCAGATGTGGAGTAAAGTATCTTTTTCTAAAGGAATCGGTATATTATGACAGTTTTTTTCTGACAGATGGATAAAGATGTCTTGTGGATGAAGTAGCTTTTCCTAATTTGCCCAAAGCCCAAAACTTTGGCTCTAGGCAGAGGCATGAAACGCTAAGCTTCTCGAAAGTAGGCCTCAAGTGTGCCATTCGCTAGGTGCCCAAGGGGCCTTTTTAAAGCTTCAGGTGGAAGCGTCTCCCTAACTGAGCTGCCCAGGTGGGAGTCTGGCCCAGGTCTGCTCTTGTAGCTCCGGGCGAATCACTGTCTCTGTCATTTTAGACATCTCTTGGACCTACCTGGCTTACACTTCTATTTTCCCCAGTCCCTTACAGATTTCTTGTGCCCTGCCGGTGCCTGGTCATGATGATGAGTTGGCAGTGGTATCTGTTCCTGGGGTGTCTCTGGCTCCAGAAGCAGAAAGAAGGGTGATGGCCTAGGATGGTGTAAATTGAGGAGCCTCGAGCAAGTCATTTCCTTTCTCTGGACTTCAGTTTTCGCTCACTTACAATAATTGGCTGGCCTGAGTGGTTTCTTGGCCCTCTCTAGCTCTAAAGTTTATGTGTTCACCATTGAGGCCTGGGACTGACAGGTGGATGAGACATCCTTGTGACCCCATGGAGTGAATGGGTGGTGATGCTCGGTGGGAGGCATATTAGCTTCCTTTTGCTGCTCTATCACCACTACCAGCCTAGCGGCTTGAAACAGCAAATCCTTCCTTTCCTACCGTTCTGGAGGTCAGAAGTCTGACAGGGGTCTCGCTGGGCTACAGTCAAGGTGTCTTCAGGGCTCGGGCTCTCGGGGACAATCTGTTTCTTTGCCATTTCTAGAGGCTGCCTGCGTTCCTTGGGCTCATGGCCCCCTTCCTTTTTCAAAGCCAGCAACAGCAGGTTAAGTCCCTCTTGACCGGCCGCCTCTATTTTTTCTTCTGCTTCCCTCTTGCGCTGTGTGATTATGGTGGACCTACCCCGATAATCCAGGCTAATCTCCCCATGTTAATGCCATCTAATTAGCAACCTTAATTCTACCCGGAACCTTAATTCCCCCTGGCCGTCTAAGGTAACCTATTCTCAGGGACTGGGAATTAGGATGGGGACATCTTTTGGGGCCATTATTCTGCCTCCTCCCAGAGGACTGGGGGACCCCTTAGCAATGGAGTCCCAAGACCTTAGCATATCCAGGGGCGCCTGGGTGGCTCAGTCGTTAAGCGTCTTCCTTCGGCTCAGGTCGTGATCCCAGGGTCCTGGGATCGAGCCCCACATCGGGCTCCCTGCTCCGCGGGAAGCCTGCTTCTCCCTCTCCCGCTCCCCCTGCTTGTGTTCCCTCTCTCGCTGTGTGTCTCTCTCTGTCAGATAAATAAAATCTTAAAAAAAAAAAAAAAAGAAAGTGTGACAGAAAGAAAATCATCATGGAAATGGTAGAACAAATTGGAAGTATACAATAAGATGGTTGAAATAAATCCAAACATAAATTCCTTATAATAAATGTAAATGGACAAAATGGTTCTGTTAAAATACAAAATTTCAGACTGGATTTAAAACCCAGCTATATAAGGGCGCCTGGGTGGCTCGGTCGGTGAAGCGTCTGACTCTTGATCTCAGCTCAGGTCTTGATCTCAGGGTCGTGAGTTCAAGCCCCACATTGGGCTCCACACCTACTTAAGAAACAGCTGTATATCCTGTCAGAAACACATATAAAATGTAAGGACACAGAAAGGTTAAAGATAAAATGTTGAGAGAAGACGTGCCAGTAGATGCTGAAAAGGAAGCTGACATACCTGTGCTGACAGGAGGCCAGTAGGCTTTATGGCAAAAGCTTTACTAGGGATAGAAGGGTGGCTACATCATGTAAAAGGCTCAATTTACCAGGAAGATATAACAATTCTAAACTAGCGTATATGTAATAATTTAGCTTCAAAGCATATGAATGAAAACCTGACGAAATATCAGTAGGGATAGAGGAGATTTGAGTGACAGTTAACAAGCTTGACTTTATATATTTACATGTACCTGTATACATATATACATGTCATTATATAAAATCGTATGTAAACACTGCTTTCAATAATTGCAGAATTTGGGGCGCCTGGGCAGTTCAGTCGGTTAAGCGTCTGCCTTCGGCTCAGGTCGTGATCCCAGGTCCCAGGATCAAGTTCCGCACCAGGCTCCCTGCTCATTGCAGAGCCTGCTTCTCCCTCTGCCCACTCATGCTCTCTCTCTCCTTCAAATAATAAATAAAGTCTTAAAAAAAAAAAAATCGCAGAATTTACATTCTTTTCCAGCACTCATAGCGCATTTATAAAAGTTGACCGGATTCTGTGCCATCAACCAAGTATTAACAAATTTGATAGGATTGGTGTCACATTGGATTTTCTGGCCACAATTCCATTTCGTTAGAAATCAACAGCAGATGATAACTAGAAGAGAACATAATACAGATAAGTGAAGGAATTGATGAAATGGGGAACGGAGATATGATAGATGGCTGACAGAGCTAAACAGTGGATTCTTATAAAAGATGAATACAATTAATTTCGCAGGGTTTATCAAGAATAAAAGACACAAGGGGCGCCTGGGTGGCTCAGTCGTTGAGCGTCTGCCTTCGGCTCAGGTCATGATCCCAGGGTCCTGGGATCGAGACCCGCATCGGGCTCCCTGCTCGGCGGGAAGCCTGCTTCTCCCTCTCCCACTCCCCCTGCTTGTGTTTCCTCTCTTGCTGTGTCTCTCTCTGTCAAATAAATAAATAAAATCTTAAAAAAAAAAGAATAAAAGACATGATGCAATTGAGCAGTTCTGTGACTTGATGCTTCATAAATCTGAAAACGTATATGAAATGGAAAAATTGCTGGAAAACAAGAACTCTCTCAAGACTGTATGTATGTATGTATGTAAGTATGTATGTATTTGAGGGGGGAAGGGCAGAGGGAGAGAAAGAATCTGAAGCCAGACTCCCCGCTGAGCACGGAGCCCAGGGGCTGGATCCCAGGACCCTAGGACCATGACCTGAGCCATAATCAAGAGTCGGATGTTTAACTGAGCCACCCAAGTGCCCCAAGAAGAATTTAAAAACCTTGATGTTCTGCAACATTTATGTAAATTGAGTCAGAGTTTAAAAATCTCACAAAACACCAGATCCAGTTGACTTTATTTTTTCTCCTGTTGACTTTAAAGATAAGTTCTGTTTTTCAAGGAGTAAATAATTTCAATTCTGCACAAGCCATTTTAGAGTTTAGAAAAAAAGAATCGTTTTCTAATTCATTTTACAAGGCTAGTGCAACCTGATATAAAACAAGTCAAAGAAGGGAAAATGACAAGCCATGCTCAGTTGTGAACATATAAAAATCTGAAACAAAATACCAGCAAGTGAGAGCATGAACGGGGGGGAGGGGCCAAGGGAGAGGGAGAAGCAGACTCCCTACTGGGCAGGGAGCCAGACTCAGACTCAGGGCTGGACCCCAGCTCCCTGAGACCATGTCCTGAGCCGAAGGCGGACGCTTAGTGACTAAGCCACGCAGGCGCCAAGGAAAGGATTTCTTAAACAAGATGCACACAAACCCCACTAACTGTACCATTAATATATGTTAATTAAAATTAAGCACTCCTGTTCCTCAGAAGACACCATATAGTAAGTAAAAAGACAAGCCACAAACTGAGAGGAGCTATTTGCAATACATGTGGTCGATAAGGAAGGGCCTTCGCACCCAGAATATGTAAAAGAACACCTAAAAAGTTGGTATGATTCATACAATCCAAAAGAAAAACTGGTGAAAAGTTACTGATAGCAGAGGAAAACTGGCCAATAAACAAGAGAATAAATGAGACTATAATGTGGGTAACGTACATTGCTCAATCATAGGTTTTGTATGGCTTCAACTTCTAGATATTGCCAAATTATTTTCCAAATAGATAGTACCAATTTCACCCCCTCTAGCAGTGTACAAGAGTTCCAGTTCACATTCTTTTAAAAAAAGGTTTTATTTTGAGGGCGCCTGGGTGGGTCAGTTGTTAAGCATCTGCCTTCAGCTCAGGTCATGATCCCAGGGTCCTGGGATCGAGCCCCGCATCAGGCTCCCTACTCAGCGGGAAGCCTGCTTCTCCCTCTCCTATTCCCCCTGTTTGTGTTCCTCTCTCCCTGTGTGTCTCTCTGTGTCAAATAAATAAATAAAATCTTAAAAAAAAAGATTTTATTTTGAAGTAATCTCTATATCCAGGGTGGGGCTCGAACCTACAACCCCGAGATCAAGAGTGGCATGCTCTACTGACTGAGCCAGCCAGGCGCCCCCAAGAGTTTCCGTTCCACCACATTCTTGTCAACATTTAACATTAACAGAATATTTGATTCTGCCAATCTGGTGGTGTATACACGCATCACCTCTTTGATGATTGGTCTTCTCCCCCAAGGCAGACACCAGTCAGCAGTTACTGTGGCTTCGAGGAGCTTCCATCCTTCCTTCTGGTGGTGGCAGATTGTGGATAGGGAAAGGGAGCACAGGCAGTCCCAGGATTGGACCCTTGCTTCTTAGTGAGGTTGAAGATGGTGTGCAGGGATGAGGAGGTCTAGGAAAACCACCAGCATCTACTCTGATGATAAGAACTGGAAGACAAGGAAATTTGAACCTGGGTCTGCTTGTGTGAGGAACCCTGCTGGACACAGCAAGAATGCTTATAATTTAGGTGTGCCGCATTTGGGATCGCTTTTAGCCAAACTTTAATGTCTCCTGGGTAGTTATTTGGCTCTGTTTACAGCTTTAAAAAGTTGCAGGGAACTTTGCCCTCATGGTCAGCAGCTCTTGATCATAATGAAGTTATAAATCAAAGAGTTAAATTTAAGAAATGAAATGACACACACAGACAACTTAGAATGAAATGCGTGTAAACATTTCCCCCATCTCTGAACTGGAAGGGTCTTTCTTAGCATCTAGATGATGGGTGCAATCCCAAAAGGAAAAGGAAAAAGCACCAAACCAGAGAACATGAAAATGCATAAAAAAGTAACAATAACAAATGCTAAATGGCAACAACAAACAACCATTCACGGCAAATATTTCCCTCAAACAAAAGTGTATGGCAAATATTTTTCAGAATATATTTGTCATATGAAAACACAGGGTCACGATTTTTAGTGTCCATATATATGGGGTCGTGTTAAGAGCTAGGCTTTGGAGTCATACAGACCTTCCACCTTCAAAGCCGGCAATGGCCAACTGAGTCTCTTAATTCAAGTATCTCTGATACTGATGATGTTCCCTCCTCCACCGTTCGTGGATAAGGAGTCTTGGGATTACATCGGGCCCACCGGGATAATCTAGGCTAATCTCTTTAGATTAAGATCAGCTGATTGACAGCCTTGATTCCATTAGCAGCCTTGACAACCTTAATAACAACAGCTTTCATTAGCCTCTGCCGTGAAGGGTAACATAGTCACAGGTCTGGGTGGCCATTATTCTGCATGCCATACCAGCTGTGTGACCCTGAGCAAGTTATTCTCTTGAACCTCAGTTTCTTCATCTCCAGTGGGGTTTCTTAACCTCAGTGCTATTGACCTATTGGGACGGATAATTCTTCATTGTAAGGGCTACCCTGCACATGATAGGATGTTTAGCAACATCCCTGGCCTCTATCCATTAGATGCTGTAGCAACTGTCCCCCTCCCCACGATGTGACAACCAAATATGTCTCCAAACTTTGCCATATGTCCCTCGTGGGCAAAATTGCTCCTCATTGAGAAATGGTCTATACAATGGCTATTCTTTTTTTTTTTTTAAGATTTTTATTTATTTATTTATTTGAGAGAGCATGAGAGGGGGGAGGGTCAGAGGGAGAAGCAGACTCCCCGCTGAGCAGGGAGCCCGATGCGGGACTCGATTCCGGGACTCCGGGATCACAACCTGAGCCGAAGGCAGTCGCTTAACCGACTGAGCTACCCAGGCGCCCTATACAAGGGCTATTCTTACCTTCTAGTGTAGCTGTGAGTGTCAGACTAGATGGTGTGTGTAAAAGATTTAGCCGAGTGGTAGGTGCCTAGCAAGGTCTCCCCAGGTGGTATAGATCTGTAGTTTACTTTTCTCTTTTTTTCTTTTTCTTTTTAAAGATTTTATTTAATCTCTACACCCAACGTGGGGCTCAAATTTAAAACCTCGAGATCAAGAGTTGCAGGTTCTACCGACCGAGTCAGTCAGGTGCCCCTAGATCTGTAGTTTACTTAAAAAAAACAAAAAAAAAAGATTTTATTTATTTATTTGTCAGGGAGAGAGACTCAGGGGGAGCGGCAGGCAGAGGGAGAAGCAGGCTCCCCTCTGAGGAAGAAGCCCGATATGGGATTTGACCGCAGGACCCTGGGATCATGACCTGAGCCGAAGGCAGACGTTTAGCTGACTGAGCCACCCAGGCGCCCCTGTAGTTTACTTTTCTGAATGCACAATACTGTTGTAGTAATTTAAACAAAATTTATCAAGGTGATGGGCATTAAGGAAGGCACTTGATGTAATGAGCACTGGGTGTTATATGCAACTAATGAATCATTAAATTCTACCCATGAAGCTAATAATACACTGTATGTAAACTAAATTGAATTTAAATTTACAAAAAATAAATAAGCAAAATTTATCAGAAATAGGCACTTAGCAGCTGGACAGTAGACCTAAAGAATAAATATATCCAAAGGCAAAAGGACCTTTGCAGTGAAAATCTTACAAATACAGTCTAGTTATTCAAATAGAGAGTTAATTCCTATTTTGAAAAACTCAAATAGTACTGACAAGGCTAATACTTTCCTTCATCTCCCCAACTCCTGCCCTCTATCGCTTTCGTCCCAGAGGCAACCCCTGAATAGAAGTGTCATGAGAGTAGGGACTTCATTTGTATGTTTCATCGTTGTTTCTTAAAGTAGGCTCCATGCGAAGGTCGGCTCGAACTCAGGACCCTGAGATCAAGAGTTGCATGCTCGGGGCACCTGGGTGGCCTAGTCAGTTAGGCGTCTGCCTTAGGCTCAGGTCGTGATCCTGGGGTCCTGGGAGCAGGGAATCTGCTTCTCCCTCTGCTCCTCCTCCCGCTCATGCTCTGTCTCTCTCTCAAATAAAGAAATAAAATCTTAAAAAAAAAAAAAAAGAGTTGCATGCCATACCGCCTGAGCCAGCCAGGTGCTCCAGTATTCAACATTTTTTCTCCAGAGGTTAAAATAGTGTCAGGCACACAGTGGACAATCAGTTCATGTATGTTGAATGAAGGAATGAGTTTATGTGTATTATTCCAGTTCTTGTAGAAAATTTGCTTATAAATCTTGGTGGTGGTGTTATTATAGTCCAGTTCCACAGTTTACTAGCCATATGGTCAAATTACCTAAGCTCACAACACCTTAATAATTTCATCTGCAGAATGGGGTTAATAATACTACGGCACGGGGTTGTTGGGAGGTAGTCCGTGCATTTATATGGACACACACACACACACTCTTTTAAATTTAGTGTATCTGAGATCCTATGTATTGTTTGGCAATTTGCCTTTTTCACATTTAATGTGTCTCAGGAGCTTTCCAGGTCAGTATATATAGAGCCACCTCACTCTTTTTAGCTGCTGAACAGATGAACCCTGGTTTATTTAAGGGATGGTGTCAAACTCCCTGCTCTCCTCCTGTGTCTGGCAGGTGCTCAGTGAACAAATATCTCTTGCTGAATCACCGATTGGGCAAAGTGCTCCGGGAGCTGGAGCAGCCTGTTGATATTTTAGTTTTCATCAACTGTGCAAAGTCTTTGAGTCTTTTTGGTTTGAATGCGTCAGAGTTTGGTCTGGAAATCTACCCGAGATTATTTTTAACCTATTTGGCCAGAGGATCAGCTGCTCTGTGGAAACGTGAACTCAGGGCTGGAGCCTGTCTGCACGTGCTGCCTCAAGCAGGTGATCACAGACTCTGGAAGATCTGCCTGGGTCCAGGGTGGACCTGACTGATGTGGAACCTTGAGTTCCTGAATCTTAAAGCAGGACTGAGGACTTCCTGGGATCGGCTCCAGCCAATAAGTAAGGGACCCCAGGGAATTCCTGGGTCCTTTCCTGGTCCAGCTCGGACTGTGTCTATGATGGTTGTTGGACGCTGATGGGACCTTTACACTCTGGCCTCAGCCTCTGCCCAGTCTCCCTCAGCTCCAGACGAGCTGTGAATGTTCACATCGCTGTGCCTTTTGCTCAAGCTCTTTGCTCTGCCAGGACCTTTCCTCCCTCCTTTTTGGCATCCAGAGCTCAGCTCAAATGTCCCCTCTTCAGTCAGGCTTCCCCTTTTCCTACAGGGGAAGAGTTGGTCACTTCTGAGAGCCCAGAGACTTCGTACCTGCTACGTCTTAGTCACAAGTCCTACTGACTTCTGCTACCAGTCTGCTCCCTTCCCCAGATGGGGGCTTCTGGAGGCAAGGACCTTGGTGCCCCATCCTAGGACCTGGCACAGTGTAGAACTTTGCAAATGTCTGCTGGCTGAGGGAAGCTCCATGAGAGCAGGATAAAGGCACTGAGGAACACGCCCGGGAACAGAGTGAGTGTGGCTTGAGAAGCCTGAGCTGAGCGATCACGTGATTTGGAAACACAGGCCATCTTGAAGAGGCCACCGGTTGGCTGTCCTCGGGATAACTTTCTCATTGTCTTCAGAGTGTCCTTACGGGCTGGAACAAGAAACCCAGCGCATCAGAGGCTTTAGTCCAACTCAGATGAAATCTCTAAGTTCTAGAAAAATACTAAAGGAAAGAGGCAATCATTTCAGCGATGATAATAATACATATTATGTAAAACATCTTGAAGCACTCTCCATGTGAGCAGTCACGTCAGATGAGCATAATAATGGTCACTTTTCCAGGGGTCTGACCCCCAAAACCTCAGCCATCCAGGATGAGGCTGAGGAGTAGGAATTGAGTAAGAGGCCTCGGGTAAGTAACTATCTCAGAGTTCTACGGAAGTATTTTTCTGTGCAGAGGAGTCGGGTCCTCTCTGAGAACCTATTAACTCGTACTTTACATACATTTGTAACAGGCCCTTTTGTCTGGTTTCTCAGCTCAGACCATACGCTGGTGGTGATGGAGGAGGGAGTGATGTTAAAGCTGAGAACCTGACACTGAGGGAGGAGACCAGCAAACCGTAAAAAACTCATATGGGCACTGTTCGAACGGATCCACCTTGGGTTGGGCCATTTAGCATTTGAACAAATAACTTGCATCCAGTTGCCTCTATAGATATTACCATATGGGGGCAGGATATAATTATTTGGTGCTGTTAATTCTGAATTATCTGTTTATGAAGGCAGGCTATGTAGAGTACAGTTTGGAAAATGATTAACACATAGGCTGATGTGTGGTATGTCTATCATGCCCCTGTACTCACTTATGTGGTATCTTTCCTTTCTTAAAACCACCAGGTAAATAACAAGTGATTGTTGGTCATGTGTCCAGCAGTGTGCTAAGAGCTCTATGCCGTTACTTAATTTAACCTCCAACACCCCTGGGAGATAGTTATTATGGAAAATCCCATTTTATAGATGTGGAGGGTGAGGCTCAGAGAGGGGATGAACACATTCCAAGGTCACACAGCCAGCAAGGGATGGAAGGCACTTTGATCCCAGTTTGATAGGCTCTGAAGCCAGGGCTCTTAACCTGTGGGCCCCAACTCTCCTGTGGTCTTCCTCCCAGTGGCCTGCGGTCCTGTTGGGTGTGTCCCCTGCTATTCTTTAATCTCTATACTTGCCCTCGCTCGGGGAAAGGTTCAGCGTGACGGAGTTGCCTCCCAGGAGGCTGGATACGTGTCAGAGCCCTTGATGTCCCCCGAGGTGACATTTTGCTGATGAATAGCTCCCTTCCTGGAGCCAAAGAGTATTCATTGTCCAGTCACAGGAAAAAACCACCACGTGTCCCCTGACAGCCCAAAGATGAATCCTGACTGTCTGGACATGCTCAGGGTGTACCCATGGCATTTGGTTGAACCAACCACACCTTGTCTCTAGGCCAGAGGTAAAGTCGAGGGCCATCTGTCTGCCTAGGGACTGGGTCCAGCTGGAGGGCGGGAGATGGAGGCTCTGGGGAGGCAAGGCCCAAGGTCGGGACAAGGAGGTCGTGGGATCGCCGCGCAGGCCACTGCGAGCTTGAGGGTGCGTGCGCCCTGGAATCCGCTGGGGGAGGCCGGGGCGTGCTGAACGGGGCTGTCCCGTTCAGAAGGGAGCTTGCCGCACAGCAGTAGCTGCAGCACGGACTGGACAGGGCCTGAGTGAGCTGGCGCCGGGGGCTTGCCGACCCGCCTCTGTGACAACAGCCAGTTTCCTCCGCAGGAGCTCAGACGCTTCATTGCTACATGGAAGGACCGGCAATGGCATGGAAAAATGTTAATACATGGTACTGTCCAACAAGATCATGAAACAGTAGGACCGCACCCCTTTTTTGTCCTATGAGACAATAGGTATGTGTATTTATCTCTATGTATGTTGTGTGAAAAATACAGAAATTTGTAGGAGCACCTGGTTGGCTCAGTCAGTAGAGCATATGACTCTTGATCTTGGGTTTGTGAGTTGAAGCCCCATATTGGGCATAGAACTTATTTAAAAAAAAAAAAATATATATATATATATTTGTAAGAAAATATATGTAGTATAGAAGGAGATACATAAAATTGGTATACAGTGGTCATCTCCAGGTGGTGGAATTATGAGTGGTTTTTTTTTGTATAGTTATATATTTACTTACTTTGGAAAAGACACAAAATCCAAATCCAGGACGCTAGATTCCAAACCCTGTGCTCCAGGTTCGTCTACTGCTGCCTCTGCTATTAAAGCCCAACAGTGACTGTCCCTTCCTGTCCCCGGAGCCTGCGGCCAGCTCACTGCAGGGACCACGCACACCTGCCAGAAAGGTCTTGGGAGCTGCACCTGCTCATTCTGCAGCTTCTTCCCACTGGGTCCCTCATGCTGCACATGAGTGTGCTTTCAGCTGGGATTTTGTGGTGCCTGATTCCCTTTTCAAAACTGCAAGTGGAAGTCTGGGTCCTGTATGTTTCTTCACCTCTCACCACTGCACCCACGGCCCCCAGCCCCAGATTCAAGCCTCGTGATGGCCCTGGAGAGATGAGCTGGGGTGGAGTGGGGCAGGCAAACGGCACTGAGTGATGTCTCCTCTGCTGTCCTCTTTGTTTTAGCTCGGGCTGCTATGATAGCATGACATCGTAGATCGGGGGGCTTACAAACAACAGAAATGTATTTCATGTTCTGGAGGCTGAAAGTCCAAGATCAAGGCACTAACAGATTTGGTGTCTTGCGAGGGGGCCTGTTTCCTGGTTTATAGATGGCCATTTTCTCTCTGTGTCCTCACATGGTCTCTTTTGTCAGGGCACTAATCCCATTCATGAGGGCCCCACCCTCATGACCTAATCACCCCCAAAGGCCCCACCTCCTAATACCATCACACTGGGGATTCGGTTTCAAGTTAGGAATTTAGGGAGAATACAAACACTCAGTCTCTGGCACTGTCCTTCTCAGCCACTCTCTGGGGTCACTCCTGTCCCACACCTCTTCCCTCTGCTCGCCTCCGTCTCCCCCAGGACATCCTGCCCAGCCATCAAGGCCAGCTCACATGCCACCTCCTCAGTGAGACCTTCAGCACTTGACTGGGAAAGTGAGTTTCATCTGCCTAGCAGGCTTTCCCAGGCTCCTTCTACTCCCTCATGCTTTGTGGTGTGGTAGGGCTGTCAATCACAGCACTGCCCCTGCCGGGGGTGGGGTGGGGGGGTGCGCATATGACACAAGCTGATCAATCAGGGGATCCGACCCCCCTTGGCCACAGAGACTGGATCAGTGATGGGCATGGGACTCAAACAGGACCAATCAGATTCCTCCCTGAGATTGGGAGGAGAATATTGCAAGAGAGAAGTATTCTTTTTGCTGTCCCTGCTTACCCGTGATGCCCTGAGTCGGCAGCTGCTGGTGGCCATTTTGCCTGCGTAAAAAGAGCACTCCTGTGCAGAAGAAAACCATATACAGACAGAGCCCGAATGACATCATTGCTTCAGCCTCTGGATCCAGCTATACCTGAACCATCTAGATACTCCTGACTTCCCCATTAGGTGAGCCAGTACATCTCCTTTTTGTTTGAGCTGGTTTGAAATGGTGTCCTCCTCCTTGCATCTGAAGGACAAATGACCAGTTCAACTTCCCTGACACCCGCAAGACCCCCCTACCATGTACCCCCTTGGAGTTAGAATTCATACTTCTGTGCTGCACTATTGCCATTGGCAAGAGTCCTCCTCCTTGGTAGGACCTCCCTGCTCCTTTTTCAGCCCACAGCTCTGAGACCATATATCATTAAAATTAGTGAAGGGCGATTGAGCGAATCAGGGAAGGGATGAGTGCATATGGCCATCTTGAGGCCCTTTCTGCAGCTGCTGACACTTCTCTTCAAGGACAAGCTGGGTCTGAACTTACCTCTCAAGGAGACTTTAAGAAAACAAACAGACCTAGCCCCACCAGCCAACATTCCTACTTCAGGAATGAGGCTGGGCTTGGGCAGTGCCTTGATGATCCAGTTCTGACCTGCCAGGGGCTGAGAGAACAGGAGGAACAAGAGAGCCCGAAGCCATAACACTGGCACCTCTCAGGGACAGAGCTGACATCGGAGGGCAGCCCGGAGCTGGCCAGGAGGTCAGAGGCAGGTCCCCTGGTGGTACTGGGGCCAGGATCCAGACAGGAGTCCATTTGAAATGGATGGACAGAGAGCGGACTTTCTGCCAGGAAACTTAGCCATGCACGGATTCAGCTCCTGGGGTAGAGTTCAGATTTATTTCGTGTGATGCAACCCTGGGACACAGGTACTGTTTTCAGTGTGACTGCGAGAATAAAAGTTATGATGGATTTTTAAAAAAATGGAATCAAGTGATCAACATGTTTCCAGGTCTGCAACTTGTAGAAAGCTCAGTGGACAGTTGAAGAATGTTTTCCTATAATAAATTAGAAGGTGTTTTATTTTCCTTCAGCTAATCTTTCATCATAACTTCAACTGTGATGTGGTGGGGCAGGAGTCTTTTAACTAATTCTTCCCTGGAACATAACATCTGCTGGTCTCAAATTACCAGAAAGGACCCTTGATAAGTCTGAAATAGATGAAGATTAAATATTAATTCTACAATTTGTCCATATTTTATTTTCATTTGTGGACAGCACCATCTCCTCCTTACACTGGCTCTCCCATAAATACCACGATTGTGACTTGGGTATTCAGTAAGTCCATGGATGGTGGTTTTAGCAAAGGCGTGGGCAGCAGGAAAGGCAAATCTGTATTTAAATACTCCGTTCCAATGAGAAAACATTGCTACTCTTTCCATGATGGAACTGATCCAATGTCATCAGCTTGCCACCAGATCACTAGCTGGTCCCCTTGGGGAATGGAGACATTGCCACCAGGTGAACCTTAAGGAGTAGAGGTGGGTGTTGTTGGGCTCGTGCATGTTCTCCATTCATCAAAGCACCACGGCCACTTGGGTGTCTGTTCAGAGCCAGTGTCCAGTAATCTCTAAGAGTCTAGTTATTTCCTCTTCTCCAGAGTAAAACCTGATAACCTGGTGGAAGGCTGTTTCAGGGTAGCAGAGTTCTTTCTCGAGGGGACTGTGGCAGATTCTATTTTCCAGACATGGCTCTGTGGAATGCAGTTCATCTCACATGGTCTTCTTTCTTTCTTTATTTTTTTTAAAGATTTTATTTATTTATTTGACAGAGAGAGACACAGCGAGAGAGGGAACACAAGCAGGGGGAGTGGGAGAGGGAGAAGCAGGCTTCCCGCAGAGCAGGGAGCCCCATGTGGGGCTCGACCCCAGGACCCTGGGATCACGACCCAAGCCGAAGGCAGACGCTCAACAACTGAGCCACCCAGGCGTCCCTCACATGGTCTTCTTTAGCATATGACGTTGAGATTCTTACCACTCAGTGGTAGGGCCTATGATCTCTTCCTTTGAATCCGGGCCCGTCTGAGTTCTAAAACACAGAACGTGGCTGTGATGGGGGTAAATTTCTGTGCCAGTGTGACCAGGCTAAGGAATGCCAGATACCTGGTAAAACATTATTTCTGGGTGTGTCAATGAGAGATTAGCAATTGAATTAGTGAACTGAGTAAGTCAGATGGTCCTCCCCAGTTCGGGGGGTGGGGCAACACCCAAAATGCTGAGGGCCTGAATAGAACAAAAAAGCAGAGACAGGGCAAATTCGCTCTCGCTTAAGCTGAGATGTCCATTTTTTTCTTGCTCTCAGACACCAGCACTCCTGGTTCTTGGGCATTCCGACTCATAGCAGGGTTCACACCATCAGCTCCCCCCACCCCTCCCTGCCTCCATTCTCAGGCCTTTGGGCTCAGACCGAATGACACCACTGGGTTTCCTGGTTCTCCAGCTTGCAGATGGCACATTGCGGGACTTCTCAGCCTCCATAACCATGTGAGGCAATTCCAACAATACATCCCCTCTTTTGTCTGTGTATATACTATTAATTGTTTCTCGAAAGAACCCTGACTATTACAATGGCCGTAGTGATGGTTGGCATGAGGCTAGGTTATAAAAAGCAATATAGTTTCCATGTGGTTCTCTTTCTCTCTCTTTACACACACACACACACACACACACACACACACACACGTGCGTATATATACACACATATCACACACATACACTTATTACATACACATATATACACACACATGCATGCATATATGTGGGACATGTGCCTTGGAAATCCTGAGCCAACATATAGGAAGTCTACCAGCTACCCTGAGGCTGCCATTCTGGAGAGAGCACAGGTGAAGGCCACATCAAGATAGAGAGAGGTGGTCGAGGGCCCAGGGGTTCCAGCCCTCAGCTGTTTACATGTTTACACCCTCTAAGCTTTAACAGCCAGACATCTGGATGAGACTTCAGATGATTTCAGCCCCCAGCCTTTGCGTTGCCCAGTGGATGCCAAGTAGAATAGAGATGAGCTATTTCCACTGAGCCCTGACCAAAATGCAGATTTATGAGCAGAATAAATGATGTTTTAAGCACTGAGTTCTGGCTTGGTATACAGCACTATTTTCAGGGCCTCTGGGCCTCTGGACTGGCTAAAGTCTGGGAAGGGTTGAGGAGCTTTGACTCTGTTGTGCTCATTCAAGCGAAATCTTTGCTCACCTGACCTAGAGCTTTCCTCTTTATGCAAATGAAGTCAGTAGCAGAGTGCCCATCTCTTTCAGTCCTAGGGACGTCATGATCTTTAGCCAACACCAAACATCTCTGCTTGTCAGACCAATAACACTAGGTTCTGTTGCTCATTACGGTAACCATGCTAACCTTGTCTCTGGTGATTGAATACCATCCCTTGGCTTCTGCTTCCTAGGATTTCAGCTTTCCTATTGAATTCAGGAAGCCCAGTTTGATGCCACCATCATTCCTGGTCTATAGAGAACTACCACTATAAAGACCGTCAAGGACGTCGTGCAACCCCCAACAAAGTAGTTCTCAGAGCCTTGGTGCAGGGAGTGTCCTTTGGATCCTCCCAAGGATCATGGTTGTAGGGTGGGTGGGCAAGTCTCACACAGTAAACCCACTCCAGCATCCCAATCTCCTTAAGCCTTTGGACACCCTCCCCTACAGTGCACCAGGCAAGTTTTGGCACTTTAGCTTCATTCAACATAGACATGTTTGGGTCTAGGACTCAGTCAACCCAACAAATCAATGAAAAACGGAAGCCCTGTGCCTATGACAGTTTCCACGTAGAGTCTGAATTTAAATCTATGGTAGAGGACTTCCCAGCTGAGATATTGATGTAAAAATGTAGTCCCTCCTGGACACCTTGCAGAAGCAAATATGAAACTTTTAATAGAAATTCTTTCATAGGGGCGCCTGGGTGGCTCAGTCATTAGGCGTCTGCCTTCGGCTCAGGTCATGATCCCAGGGGATCGAGCCCCGCATCGGGCTCCCTGCTCCGCGGGAAACATGCTTCTCCCTCCCCCGCTCCCCCTGCTTGTGTTCCCTCTCTCACTGTGTCTCTCTCTGTCAGATAAATAAAATCTTAAAAAAAAAAAAAAAGAAATTCTTTCATAACTGACATCCATGGCACTGCTATAGATAAACTCAATCCAAAATCACAAAGCATCTGATATGAAGAATCACCATGAGGAAGAGACAGCATATAGAACTGGAATATTAAGAACCGGAGAAAATGTAAATGTACTAAAGAAATAAAATGAAAAGAAGCAATAAGGAAAGAACAGGATCCAATAATAAAAGAAAAAGCAGATTTGAAAAAGAACCACATTAAATTTATAGAAATGGAAAAAAGACAGCCACTGAACTGAAGATACTCAGTGGACAGGTTAAGTCGTGGGTCAGATGTAGGCCAGGGAATATGAGTGATGAAATTATCTCAAACACAATATAAATGAAGAGAAATCTTAAAAGCAACCGTATGGCATTGATAGATTACCTGTACAAGGATAGTGATCAGGCCGACAGCAGACTTAGTAACAACGGAGTCCAGAAGGCGACGGAACTATATAATAAAGATGCCACTATATATAATTGTCAATCGGAAATTCTGTAGCCAGCTAAGAGAGAGCAGAAAAAGGACATGTTCAGACAAAGAAAGTCTGAGACACTATGGCTCACAGACCCTTCCTGAAAGGATCACTAAAGGGTGTGCTTCATTAAGATGGAGTTTAGCCCAGAAGGAAAAGGTAAGACCTAAGAAGTAATTTGAGACAATAATTTGGTAATTATGTAGGTAAGTCTAAAGAAATGTTGAGTGTTTGAAAACCAGTCATTAAATAAAAACCAGTTTTTGGGGACTCAAAAACAGGTAAGACTGAACTACTAGATCACAACAACTTGGTGAGATTGGAAGCAAAGTGTTCTGGTCTTTGTGTTATTGATGCGGAGGACAGTGATGCTGCTTAACTTGTTAAGTATTCTTACGAAAATATGCTAGGAGCTAGCTACAGTAGTATAGAGCATGTGACTTTGAAATCAGTAGAAAAGGAATCTTAAAAAAAAAAACTTTGGAGCACTGGGGTGGGCCAGTCGGTTAAGCGTCTGACTTTTGATTTCGGATCAGGTCATGATCTCAGGGTTGTGAGATCCAGCTCCACATCAGGCTCTGAGCTGGGCGTGGGGCCTGCTTAGGATTCCCTCTCTCCCTCAGGGCGCCCGGGCTCAGTCGGTTGGGGGTCGGGTTCTTGGTTTTGGCTCCGGTCATGATCTCTGGGTAGTGGGATCCAGCCCCACGTGGGGCTCCGTGTTCAGCGGGGAGTCTGCTTGAGATTGTCTCTCTCCCTCTGTTTCCCTCTCTTCTCAAAAAAAAAAAAAAAAAAAAAAACCAACTTAACAAGCCCTGATTAATTCAGTAAAAAGCAGGAAAGGAGAAAAAAAAGCAACAAAGAAAAAGCAGAGTAAATGGAAAACACAAAACAGTATGAGAGGAAATCTAAATACTTCAGTCATCACAATACATGTAAGTGGGCTACACTGGGTATCTAAAAGAAAATTTGTGGGAACAGATTAAAAAATGGAAAACACTGCAGACATCTCACATCCAACTTTGTACAGACAACAGTGGTTCGTTTAAAACAGTAGAAAGATAGAAAGGTAGAAAGATTATGGAAGAAGATACATCCAACAATTACTAACCAAAAGAAAGCCAGTGTAGCAGTGTTATTATGGACTAAATGAATGAGAAACAGGGCCTCCCCCCCATCATGCAAAAGGAACAACTCACAAGGAAGACATACTTGGACTTGTATCCCCTACCAACATTATTTCAAAATATACAGAAAGTACACAGAATTATGAGAAGAAATGGAAACATTTACAGTTTTAGTGAGAGATTTTTCCACAGCTTTCTGGAGCATGAGAGCCCTTGTAGACAAAAAAAATAGTAAAGATACAGGAATTTTGAATAACATCTTTATCAGTCTTGATAGGATGAATACAGAGAGAATCCTAACCTTGCATTTATCATTTAAATACATATTTTCAAGCATATGTGGGACATTTAAAAAAATTGATCACTTGTGAACCCAAAGCTACTCTCAACAAATACCAAAGAATGACTATCACATGGAGACTATATTCTAAAACCACAATGCAAGGAAATTACAAAAATAGTGAAAAGTTAGCCAACAAAGGAGAAAGCTCATTCTGAGGATTTGCAACCACACTCTCAGCATCCCGACATCGGACACGGGAGCCAGGCTGATAGTTACCGCCATGGGCAGGGATCCTCTGTTATGACGTGTAAATCATCGCTCCGTGGGCCGGCGTGTGGGTCCGAGGACAGAGAGCGCATTGCCAGTGAAGTCAGCGGGTACAGTAGCTGGTGTGTGAAGTCTTTGAGGCTGACTCCCCAGGGGCAGCAGCTGAGTCAAGGGACAAACTGGGGATGACACCTCAGGACTTTTATCTTTCCCTTTCTCCCTGGCTCCCACTGACTCCAGGTTCAAATCTGGATGAAAAAATCCACCTTCAGGCTCTAAGCAGCCTCTGCTCCAACACTTCGGAGTGCCTCTCTTTTTGACTTTTGCTTCTGTGTGGTCTGGACCCTGCCAGGTCTTGAGAGAGGGGTGGGATGTTGCTGAATGAGCATCTCACTGCATGTGTTGGCTTTAGGGTGGTTTTGGGTGTGGGCCAGTGCTGGACCCCTGGGGAGTGGAGAAGGAGAGGTAGGGAGTGCCTCACAGGGAGAATGGTCTGCAAGCCAGGCAGCCTGAGTTCTGGTCTCTGCTCTCTCACTAAGCAGCTCCATGACCTCAAGCAAGCAGCTCCATGACCTCAAGCAAGCCTTGTGCCTCAGGATGGGCCTTTGCTAAGGCACTCAGTACACCAGAGGTGAGTTAGGAATCTGGGAGTTTTATCCAGGACTCTTGGTTGTGAGCGACAGAAACCCATCCCGGACTGGCTCAAACAAAGGGGGGATTGATTGGCTGATGAAATTGGGTTGCTCAAGAAGGCCACTGGCTTCAGACGTGGCCCCGAGTTCAGAGCATCACACAAGATCATCAGGACTCTACCTTTCTCTCTGTTGCTTAACACTGCCGTCCTCAGAGCCGGCTTTGTTGCGGAGCGGCCACCTGCGGATCAGGCTTGCACCCACTCAGCTCAGAGCCCCTGTGGGAAGGGAATGCCTCTTTTCTGGCCATTGGAGCGCAAATCCCAGGACTGAATCTCACTGGTCTGATGTAGGTCACGTGCCCATCTCTGGCCCCGTCACTGTGCTCAGGCACTTGCCCGCTCTGCCCGGGGCTTGGTCAGGGGCTCACCACTGACGCTGAGGGGGGGATTTGCCAAGACCTCCCGGATACCAGGGAAGTAGCAGGCGGCTCAGCGGTGGTGGGGTTGCTCACAGTCTGGGGCGGGTAGCTAAGTACACAAGGAACCATAGTACCAGCTGGACCCTCTCTAAGGCTGTCGTGACAGCCCACACAAAAATACAGAGCCCGGTGGAGGCAGGAATTAATCATGCCTGGGGGCTCAGGAGGGCTCCTCAGAGGAGGTGATGTCTATCTGTCCTGCATCCCTCTTTACTTTCTGCCTGCACTCAAAGGCAGCCGATTGACCCGGGAACAGGAGCTGAGCCTCCGTTCCACCTGCGGGAAGAAGCTGAGAATTGGCTGAAGCAGCGCAAATCTGATTACGGGGAACGGAATGGTTTCTAAGGACTCCTGAGGACCGTGGTGGTGCATGTCTGAATATGGAAATTTAATAACCATGCTCGTGCTAACCCTACATCTCTCTCTGTACCACTCCAGAGAGAAAATTAGTCTCGGTATTTGCGATTTTACAGACGTTAGGGAACCGGTGCAAGAAACACTGGTTCCTGAGCTGCGGGGTCCAAGGTGACAGGAGGCTGGGTTGTTGGTACAATCCTCCAGTGTGAGAGAGGGAAGGCCGGAGAGGTGACCCCGGCCAGGGACTCTCCATGTGGACTCTCTGAGGGCTCCTAAATTGGAGACAGAATTGTGCCTCTGTGTGTGTGTGTGTGTGTGTGTGTAAATGCATGCGTGTGTGCCCTAGGGAGAGGCTTCGTTGCTTTTGTCAGATTCACAAAGGGATCTGTAAGCATGAAAATACTAAGAGCCCTGAACTGGGCCCAAACCCCTCACTTGGTGGTGGAAGAAAACGAAGCCCCGAGGAGCAATTATTCCTGAGAGAGCCCCTCAAGTCAGTGGCTAAGTGGGTACTGACCCTTAGATACCCAGCTCCTGGGCTGGGGGCTCTTCCTCTAAACCAGGGGTTCCCAAGCCTGACTGGGCATCAGAACCCTCTGGGAGGCTTGTGAACCACCCAGGTTCCCATGTTGGCTCCAGAACCACTGAGCAGAATAGGACCAGCCCCAGGAACCTGTGTGGTTAGTAGGCTCCCCAAGCAGGTCTAAGGCAGGCCCCTGAGACCTGGTGCGGGGATGGAGGTCTGGGTCCATAGCTTGGGGAGAACATGGCCTGAATGAGTGGAGGGTCCAAAGGCCATCTTTGATGGGGGTGGGGGTGGGTCGTTGGGCATGTGGGGGCTTTATAAGACCACCCTCAGGTCTGATGATTCACTACAGGGACTCCTGGGGCTCAGCAAATAGTCATGTTCATGGCTAAGATTTATTATAGCAAAAGGATACAAAGAAAAACAGCAAAGGAGAAGGGGCATGGGACGAAGACCAGAGGAAACCAGGCCCAAGTTTCCAAGAGTCCTGACCCAGGGAGTCACACAGGACTCCAGCATCAGGTGGTGATTGCAGGTGTGAGTGTTGTCTACTGTGCAAGCTTGTCTGAGCCTGGGAGTCCAGGGTTTTACTGGGTGTCATTTACATGGGTACCCTCCCCCTAGCATGTACCAAAACTCCAGATGTCCAGGAGGAAAGCAGGTGTCGGCATAAGCCACGATATTTGTACACACATTTCAGGCATTCCCTAATGGGTAAGCTGAGAAGCCTCTCTTTTCAGTCAGGAGTGGTAGGGAAATCCAGGTTAGGGCAGCAGTCCCAGGTCTGTTATGGGAACTCCTTTCTGCCCAATGGTGACACCAACTGACCTGACCTCGACAGGCCCTGTGTCATCAGCGCTCTGGGGGAAGAGCCGAAGGGTGGCCTTGTGCATCAACCCACCTGTGTCCACTTCAGACCGGTGGTCGCAGCAGCTATGTTGTGTGGTCCCTGGGAGCGGGGTGTTCTTGTGACCTCACCAAACTTGATCCTCTGCTTCACCTCAAGTTCCAGGGGCGGCTTCGGTTTGACAAGTCCCGGGGCAGTATCTGGTATATTTGGCTTCTGCAGTCTCTTGTCAGGGCTTACAGGGGAGTGTATTTGTCTGCTGGGGACAAATACGGGTGTATCTGCTTATGTGTTAGACAATAGCGATGTCTTGTCTCACAGTTCTGGAAGCCGGAAGTCTGAGATCCAGGTGTCGACAGATTTGGTTTCTTCCGAGGTCCTTCATCTTGGCACGGAGATAGTGGTCTTCTGCCTGTGTGTGCTTGCGTCCTGATTTTCTCTCCCTTTATATAAGGACACTAATCGTATTGGATTAGGGCCTGCTCCAAAGACCTCATTTAACATTTATTACCTTTTCTCCAAACACAGTAACATTCTGAGGCCCTGAGGGCTAGGACTTTGACACATGAATTCTGGGGGTGGGGGGGTGGGGGGATGACCAAATTTAATTGACAACAGTAGAGAATTCCCCAAAGAGAGACCAGGGGCTTGGAAGCAAGGCATCCCCTCCCGAAGGACAAAACTGGGATTTTAATGTCTGGAAGTTTCTGTGGTCCTGACCATCACATTCTGAGCTCTTCCCTTGGCTGATGTGAATGTGTTCGCCCCTGACCCCTCCCAGCCTCTCTATAAGCAGCCTGGGGTTTATAGGAGAAAATGCAAACTGGTTTTTGTGCCCTAACAACAAACCCGGTATCCAAACACAGCCAGGCAGGAGCTTCTGAGCCTGTGCGGCTGACGTCTGGAGCTGGCTTGGGTCTCAGCCCCATGGGGACTGCGGGAGAAGGCACCATAGCTCTGACCACCACACTCACTGGCTGGCTCGCTCTGCCTGCCCCGGTGCCCTTGGCTCTGACTTGCAGATGAAAGAAGCTGGAGGTGACTTTCCCAGCCCCCACACAGCGTCCTTTCTTGGTTTCCTGAAGAAGGCAGCCTGGTTCCATAAATGACGATCCTTGGGGTGAGATGATTGCTGCCGAGGCATTTTGGGAGCAGAGGCTGAGCTGCCACATCCCTCGAACGCAGGCCAGGGACCTCTGAGAGCCTGGTGGCTAAAGAGAGAGAAGCCATCAGGGTGGGTGCAGGCTTCTCCCAGCGCCTCCCACATTGATGGGGCAGCCTGAGGTCCCCTAGAGCCTGCTGTGACCAAGAGAGAAGCTGTGACCTCCTACGTGGAGTTAGAGCCGGGCAGGCAGGGTGCCCGCTGGGGGGCCCCAGATGGGGGCGGTGGTGTCTAGGGAGAATTCCATGACTTCCTGCGCCTTCATTTCCTCGTTGGCAAAATGGGAGCAATGGTCCCGGCTCAGCCTCCCTCAGAGGACCGGGTGAGGTTGGTATAAAGAAGGGAAAGCTGCATTGGAAGGGGACCTCACAGGTGTAAGGAGGCTGTACTACCTCTTGGGATTGATGACAGGGAGGCCCGGATTTCAGCCTGTCACTGCCCTAGGGGGGCTAATCACATAGGGCCCTACCCACTGACCGGGCCCTCGATACCTTGGGCAGCTCATACTCAGAGGGCAAGTCTTGTGTTGGAGCAGAAGGGGCTGGGGTCACCCTGGCTCCTGTTCACACCCCACCCACCACAAGCGCAAGGCCGCTTTCAGAGCTTACCCGACCTTATCCCTTAAAATGGCAAAACGTTTATGCACCTTTCGGTTTTGAAGGGCAGAGGCTGCTGCTTTCCCGCTGGGGCCTGCACGCTGTCGGGGAGCCCGTCACAGGAACGGGGATGCTTTGCTTGGAGTCTGCAGGGTGAGGACGGCGGGGCACTAGTTCCCACTGCAGCCCCTCGCCCAGGCCAGGGAGGGCTCTCAGGCTGCCCTTGAGGTGTGAATGAATTTGGACGACGGTGGGTGGTTCGGGGCCTGGAGAGAGCAGGGAGCAGCAAGGAGACAGGACAGCGAACAGCTCTGGGCATTAGGGCCCTGCCGTCCCAGGCTCTGCGGGCGGAGGCTGCTTGCGGCCTTCCTTGACGGTGAGTTCAGAGTGATTGGTGGTCATGCTGTGCTGGGCTCTCTGGCCCTCGAGGTCATTGTCAAGCCACAGATCCTTACTGACTTGCTTCTCTGGAACCCATCTTCATGTTCCCAGGTCCTCTGAAGCTCAGCTGAACTCTAGAATATCAGGAAGGTCTGTTCTCAAGGGGTGGGGTGGGAGGGAGCTAGAAACTCCCAACTTAACAGCAGGGGTGGCAATGGGAAGATTCTGTTAGTTGTCTGAGCATTGGGGCCCGAATAAGGCCTTGGTCGTTCAAAAAAAAATTTTTTTTAAGATTTTATTTATTTATTTGACAGAGAGAGACACAGCGAGAGAGGGAACACAAGTAGGGGGAGTGTGAGAGGGAGAAGCAGGCTTCCCGCCGAGCAGGGAGCCCGATGCGGGGCTCGATCCCAGGACCCCAGGATCATGACCGGAGCCGAAGGCAGACACTTAATGACTGAGCCACCCAGATGCCCCCCCTTGGTCATTTTAAATTAAGTCTCCTGTCCCAGACATGGGGCACCCAGCCACCCTGGCCTTGGGTGGGAGGGCAGACATGCCCTGGGGAGTGTAAAGCTAGGAGCTGCACCTCCAGCCCTTAAGAGAATCCTCTTCCAGGAAGAGGAGACAAAGCACATTTCAGCTCAGGTTAGATTTTAGGTCAGTTCCTGCACTGCTCCTTGTTTGGTTTCTAGTACTTAAGAATGTCTGCGTTTATTTTTATTAAGACTTAAAAAGAGCAGTTTTAGGTTCACAACAAAATCGAGAGGAAGGTACAGAGTGTTCCCATATCCTCCTGCCCCTGCAGATGCACAGCCGCCCCCATGACCCACACCCCCCGCCAGAGTGGTGCATTTGTTACAGTTGATGAACCTACATGTCGTTGGCACCCGGAGTCCATAGTTAGGAACACCATTCCCCCTGGTGCTGCACACTCTGTGGCTTTGCCAATGGATAGGACACAGGTCTGTAATATAGGATCATGCTCACCCCCCACCCTCAGCCCAGGTTTATATATTTTGCCCACACTTATGTCTGTAAACCATGTAATGACGCTTCCGAAGAGCCTCTGGGCTGGGATCTGGGCAGTAAGGTGGCACTAGGTTTACGAGTTGGGCTTTGCTGTGCACTTGCTGAGAGACCTCAGACCGGTCACTACACGCTCGCTGAACCTCAGCCACATTGTCAATGACATGGAGATAGAAGCTCCTGACCAGGGGAGGCTAAGGTGAGGAGGTGAAGACATTCTGTGAACTGAGGGGTGTTGTGGGGGGCGCAGTGGTACCTCGGCCTTTCCCCCCACCCGGTTGCTGACCTCTGCAGGAAATTCTGATCCTTTGTCACCTCACTGCCAGAGAGGAGGAGGGGGTTAAGGACAGCAGGGACACAAATGGCCAATTGACTCCAGCCAGAGCAGCTGGCCAGGGCTGGATGCACTGTCCGAAGGGCGCCCCCTGGTGTCCATCACCCAGATGATCAGGCCTCATTCGGCGAGGACAGGGATGGGGTCCCCCTTCCCTGAGTTTATAACCTTCTCTTTCCCTGTTGGAGTTCTGAACTGAAATGTAAAGTAGAACTTCATAGGCTGAGCAAATTCTGCCAGGCCGCCCTCCTACTTTCGCCACGTGCCAGGAGAGACTATGCGTGTCAGGAAAAGGGCCCGTAACACCCACGGCTTGCTCTGAACTCTACCCCAAGGTCATGCAGATAGACTCGTTAACTTTCTAGAAGCTTTTGTTTATGTTTGACTTGGCGTGGTCTTTGCCTAAAAAACAAACTAAAA
This sequence comes from Zalophus californianus, assembly GCF_009762305.2. Taxonomy (NCBI): domain Eukaryota; kingdom Metazoa; phylum Chordata; class Mammalia; order Carnivora; family Otariidae; genus Zalophus; species Zalophus californianus. The sequence goes on along the minus strand of NC_045609.1, from coordinate 76,474,585 downwards.
TGTGCTTAAAGCATAGAGATTGGTTGGTGTGGAATGAAATTCCGTTTGGGGCAAAAATAGGCAGTAACACCTAAGTTTTGGTTTCCTTCGCTGGGAAATTACTGGGCCAGGACGTTGTGATTTAAAATTTTAAATGAGATAATAAAGTGCTCGGAGTAGGGGCAGGCATGCAGTAAATGAACTCAATATAGGCTGTTATTATTGTTTTGGACCTAATTGGGTCCAAATTGGCTGTAGCTGGGGTGCAGGGGTGCCAGAGCACCTGGCTCCTGGGGTCCCAAACAGACCAGGGTCAGCCACTCACCGCTGACAAAACCCAAAGACAGAGAAACCAACGGCGGGGAGGAACCAGAAAGGAATTTTATTTCAGCGAGGCCCACACCAGGAAATCAACAACCTCATGTCTCAGAGACCGTCTCCCAAGCGCTGGGAATCCTTCCAGGTTTATATAAGGAAAATGTGAGGCAAAGGTGGGTGGGTACTGTAGGTGGGCAGTGAAGGTCAAATCCATCCTTGTCTTGGAGTCAATCAAGGGGGCAGGGCTTGCAGGCTCTGGGAGGTCTTATGCTTGAGGAGGTAGTTTCGTTCCCATCAGGGGGTGCTTTGCCCTTAGGGTCTTCTGCCTGAACCAAGAGACAAGCTGGAAGGAAGAACCAACTAGAAAGTTTGAGGTCAAGATGGAGGCAGCCGAAATCCTCTTTCATGGCTCTCCGGTATTACATTTGACAGTGATGAGTACGGAGGTGGTTTCCGTTTTTTTCCACACTTACAATCCCTGCTGCACAAATACGCTTGCAAACACAGGCATTTACGAGTATTTCTGCAAGACAGATTGTATCTATTTTTTGAGGGGGTAATCTCTACACCCAACAGTGTCACATGCTCTACCAACTATCGTATCTATTCTTGATGATTCCTTGTGCCTCCTTCAAATGTCCCCACCAAGTGAACCGGAGGAAAGGACTGTGCAGGGTTCCCCCCAGGTTCCCAGCCTGTCTGTGGGAAAGGGTGAGCGAGGAGCTGGCGGCGGAGAGGCTGCTAGAGGAAGGCCAGGAGAAAGACAAATCTGTAAGATTTGCCCTCATAAGGGGGAGAGTGGCCAGGATGCAGGTGTGGAAGGAGAGTGTTTGCTACAAACGGTGAAAAAATAGCTTGTGGGAGCTTTTGTTCCTTCTGAAGTGATTGCCTTTGATGGGCTGTTAATAGGAGTCATTACGTGGTTATTAAGAAGGGAATGCAATGAGCCCAGCTCTGAATTGCTAAGTTCAGCGGTCTTCTGGTTTAACTGTTGTCTTTCCCTCTGCAAATAAGGAGTGCAGGTGCCATCGTAGACCCCCTAGAATCAGGGCGGGTGGGGGTGCTGACGGTTTAGCTCTGCAGGATGGACAATGCTTGCAGGTGCCAGTTACCACCTGGGGTTGCTAATGGGACGGTGGGGGCGGGGAAAGCGATGGGAAGGGAGAGAGGAGAAGGGAGGTGGGGGTGGGCATCAGGAGCCGGAGTGATGGAGAGAGGGCGCAAGGGAGAGAGTGGGACCGAAGAGAGCACAGAGAAAGGCACAAAGCAGGAGGGAGAAGGTGGGGAGGGCGAGAAGGAGCGGGGAGAGAAAAGGAAAATGGGAAGAGCAGGAGTCCTAAATTCGAGAGCCTGAATTTCAAGCCCGGGGCCAGAATCATCAGCATCACCTAAAACAAATGCAGATTCCCAGCCATCCAGCCCCTGTTGCTTTACTTTCTGCATTTAACCAGATCCTCTGGTGATTGCTCTGCATGTTCAAGCTTGAGGAGCACTGGTTGGGAGCCCACCAGGGTTAAGAGACCCTCCTTGGTCCATGGGCCTGGGGCTAGGGTTGGCCATGCCTGAGCCACGCGGACTCTCTGCGCAGAGGCAAGCTGGGTTTGATCTTGAGAAAAGTACTCAGGACAGAAAGAAAAGCAGAAAGAGGGGCTTGGAGAGTTCGGCGATGGGAGCAGCTCTGGGACAGGTGGTCAGAGGTGTTGCTAAGGTGGCATTCGCAGAAAGTGCTGGAGGGAGAAGCCCATGCCGCTCCTACAGGCCGGATTCTGTCCTGAGTTCTTCACTGAATTAGTTCATGTAATCCTCACGCCCCCTGAGAGGGAGGTTTACAACTTCTGCCCCCTCAGGTGTTCAGTCCCAGTTCACACTGAAGTTCCGGCCTGTGACCTGCTTGGCACCGCCCCCGCGTCACCGGTGTGGCTGGAAAGAAGCATTTCTTCTTCCTCCTGCTTCTCCCCCCTGATGCTTGCCAGCCATCATCCGTGCCACCAGGGATCTGCCCAGTGCCCACTCCTGTAAACTCTGGTGTTCTTCCCAAAGCCAGAGACCTTTATGCATCCCCCCAGAGGGTGGCTAAAAATGCAGTTAGGTGGTGGTGGCGGGGAGGGATGACAGTGAGGGGCTGTGGGGGGACAGCTCCAGGCCTCCTGTACAACCCTCTTTTCAGGGGCTGCGGTCAGGATGGTGACCTGCTCAGGGTCCCTTGGACACCCCTGCTCCCATAGCCAGAGCCTAAACCGTCCAGGGATGCTGGCCTGTCGAAGCCCAGGGAGGGCACCGTGGCCTTCTGTCCGGGGATTTGTGATGTCGGGTCACAGGTGCAGCTGTGCACTCAGGATCGGGGGGCCGGGGTGCGATTCCAGCCAACGCCATCGGGCAAGTCCCTTTACCTCTCTGGGCTTCACTTTCCTGACCTGGAAAATGGGAGGTAATAAAAATAGTACCTGGCTGTAGGGTTGTTGAGAGCGTTAACTGTTGTCAGCGGTCGGGATGATAATGCATTTCGTATCATTTTGCTCTCATTGCCTCTCTGACTGCCTCCAGGCCTGGCTCCCCAGTTCCTGCCTGCGGAGAGGAGTCCGGGCTGCCTGCAGAGCACCAGTGGCGCGGGGACACGCGGGGGGGGGGGGGGGGGATGCGGGTCATCCACGAGCGGGGGCGAGCCTGGGTAAGGGTTGAACAAGGCTCCACCTCAGGCCGGGCATGGAGTTCAAACAGCAGAACAAGGCCTCTGAGCGCAGTGGGGACGTCAGTGCCCCCTCACTGGAACTTGAGGAGTTTGCAAAGTTTGCAGCCACCTGCGGGGACAGGGGAGGACGCGTTACAATCCTCCGGAGCACCCACTTGGCCAGTTTTCCATCAGCTGCCCCAGGGGTGTTGGAAAGAGATGGCAGGTGTTGGGAGTGTTTCATGAATTGCCCCAAAGAGCTCTTGACTTCCTTTACACCTTCCATCTTGGGGCCACATCAGTGGGCGCAGATGACAGGCAGTGGGGACTGACCAGGGGCTCCGTCCAAAATAGTTTTAAATACATTGAGGGTGACATCTCAGGCTAAGTGTGGACCCGGGGATAGCTCAGAGCCTCTGCCCCCCGCTGGGGGTTTTCTCAGGCCCCCCGGTCCAGCTGGCTCGGGCCAGGTCCAGACTCCTCTGTGCAGAGCCAGCAGGCCGCCAGGGCCTGCACAGGGCCCGTGCTTCAGACCTCCATGCCCGGGCCTTGGGGCCCTCTTCTCCCCCACCTCACCTGAGCAGCTGGAGGCCAGGGCATGCCTTGCTGGGGCTCCGAACACTTGAGTGAGCTGGTCTCCCCGCCCAGCAAGCCATGCCCACCCCTGTTCCCTCACGACTCCTATGGTCAGTCCCTGGGGTGCCGGGGGTGGGGGTGCACCCAGGACTCTCAGGCAGATTGTCCTGCCCACCCCCTCCCTGACCTAGCGGGCACTTTCCCCCTGCTTGCCGACCACCTCCTCCAGGCTGTGGGCCCCTCGCTGGGTCAGCATCTCGTTTCCAGACTATCTACTGACTCAGTAAGTGAAGGAGTGCTCCTTCTTCTCCCAGAAGCGGTCCCTATGTTTGCTTTCTAGAATTAAGGCTTTCTCGTTACAGTCTCGGCTCCTACTTTCCACCAAAATGTCAAGGAGTTCCCACTTTTTCAGACAGATAGGGAGGAGAAAGGAAACTAAATTTATCTGGCGTTTGTTCTGCATGAATCGCATGGAGCCAGGCTTTATCAGACCGAGCGCGTCAAAACGAGAAGGTCTGGCTGAAATGCGATTTTTCTCCTCCTGTTGTGTCCTTTCTCTCCTCATTCTGCCGGGGCAGCTCCACTCCAGATCACGTGAATCAGAATCTCTGGGGGATAGGACCGGGCTTGAGTGATTTTTTTTCCTTTTCCTTTTTCTTTTCTTTCTTTTAGGTGTCCCAGGTAATTCTGATGTGCAGCCAGGGCTTCAGGGTAATTGTTTTCATTAGGACCAGAAATCCCAGAGGCCGTACGTGTGGGAGGTGAGCCGTAATAGTGGCAGTGATACCACCGGCATGTCTTTCCTTTTTCCTGTTGTCCTTTGTGTTGGCTCCTCTTTCAAGCCCTAACCTCAGAGGCACAAGATGGCTGCAGCAGCTCCGGGCTTCACATCCTTTCAGCCTCTGGAAAGAATGTCCAGCGGATGACTGCATCTCATTGGTGCTTGCTCTCCCCATCTCTGGCTGGCTTGTTTCTCTTTGTTTTCATTTCTACATTGTAGACTTTCTCCAGCAGGTGGACTGGTGGTTTCAATGTAGGGTGGGTGGGTAGTTGCAATGGGGGAGGTGTGAGGCGCTGTGGGAGCACAGAGTGGGGTTGCTGGCTGAGAGAGGTTTGGTAACAACAAAGGGGGGCCTAGAGGAAAGCGTGTTCGCAGCAGAGGAACTCGAATGTACAAACGCTAGAGGTGAACCTGGGAGGATCCAGGGCCATTTCGGTCCCGTGGTCATCAGCAGCCCGCGGCGGGGGTGTGATATTGTGGTTTATAAAACGAAATTTGTCTTTGGTCTTTATCCTATTACCTGGTACCTCTTAAAACCCTTGGAATTTCCTAAGTGGTAAGAGGAAAACGGTGTCTTTTGTTATTTTCAACAAGCCCCTTTCAACCATACCTGAGTTTATGTTAATGAGGGGCCTTTTGGAAATCCCCTAAGGCTGGGGCCTGGTTGCCAGGGGAGGCAACCAAGTGATTAGAGGCTTGGAACTTACCGTCCCCACCCCACCTTGGGGAAGGAGAGAGGAGCTGAAGGTTGAATCAGTCACCGATGGCCCATGATTTAATCAATCTTGCTTGTGTAATGAAGTGGGCGCTCTCCGAACTTCCGGACTGGTAAACAAGTACACATCTGTGTGCTAGAACGGTGGCACACCCAGCTCCACGGGGACAGAGCTTCTGTGCTTGGGGACCCTTCCAGACCTTGCCTTATGTACCTCGTCCTTTGTATCCATCGGTATACAAACCGATTATCTAGGAAGTCAACTGTTTTCCTGGGTTCTAAGCCACTCTAGTAGGGAACTTCCTATTTATAGCCCATGGGTCAGAAGTACAGGTGACAAATTTTAGGATTGGCATCAGAAGTGTGGCAGGCAGTTTTGTGGGGTTGAGCCGGTGTCAGAGAGAATTGCTTGGTGGTATGGGAAAATCCCACTCCCCCCATGTTTAGTGACGGTAAGTGCTAGAAGTGTTGAGTACAGAATGGACTGAACCCAGGTGTTTGCCATGCTGGAGGTAATACGTACACACATCTTAACAAGGTATATAGTTTCACAAATTAAACGTTAAAAATAGTGCCTTCTGAGGCTTGTAAAAACAGCAAACCCTATCCCTGCCCCTCATCTTGCTGCTCAGTGGTAACAATTTTTTCTGCTTTTTCTAGGAATGTCTTCTAGGGGCACCTGGGTGGCTCAGTTGGTTAAGCATCCAACTCAGGTTATGATCTCCTGTTGTGAGATTGAGCCCCATGCAGAGTGTGGAGCTTGCTTAAGATTCTCTCCCTCTCCCTCTCCCCCCACCAGGAAGGAAGGGAAGAAGGAAGGAGAAATGTCTTCTAGTTTCTGCGTCTGTATTCCAATGGTTATGCTGCTCTTTTTTGATGTTTTCATTTTAGACACTGCTGACTTCCTACTCTGGAAGATGGGGATTTAAATCTATTTCAGCCTCTCCTACCCCCAGCCCCAGATGTCCATCCCTTAATCCCCCAAACCTGTTACCTTATATGGCAAAAGAGATTTTGCTGATGTGTTTCAGATTAAGAACCTGAACATGGGGAGATTATCCTGGGGTACCTGGGTGGGCTCAATCTAATCACCTGTGTCCTTAAAAGTGAAAGGCAGCAGAGTGAGTGGGTCAGAGATGAAGTCTGATGAAGGAGAGGCCAGAGAGAGTTGAAGCCCCCTCCCCTGTTGCTGGCTTTGAAGATGGCAGGAAGGCGAACCAGAGTCAGGGACTTGTGGGCAGCCTCCAGAAGTGGAAACAGACCTCAGCTGACAGCCAGCAAGGAAATGGGGACTTCAGCCCTACCCGTGGCAAGGAACCTGAATGAGCAAGGAACTGAATTCCACCAACAACCTGAATGAGCAAGGAAATAGATTCTCTCCTAGAGCCTCCAGAAAGGATGCAGCCCCGCACACACACTGATTTTAGCCTAGTGAGACCCATTTCAGACTTTTGACATCCAGAATGGTAAGAAAATAAGTTGGTATTTTTTTTAAACTACTATATTGGTTTGTTTAAAGTACGAATTTGTTACCACAGCAATAGAAGACTAAAAGACCTCCCACTGTGACACCACATACTTGCCCTTTTCCCTCTTCTGGTGTATTCATAAATTCAGATGAGATTACAGTGTTTTCATTAATAAGGTTAAATATTGCCCCCAACTGATCTATGTAGTGAACCGTGACTATTTTTTTCTTATACATTTTGTTTACTTGGAATTAATGGCCTTTTTGTTTTACTTCATTTTTGGTATACTTACAAATTCAGCCCTAAATATTTGGTCACAGTTGATCCGTCACTTGCTTAGTTGTAAAAAATAACACATTCTAGCTAGAAGAGGAATTCATTACAGGACATTGACCAGCTCCAGGATTTCAGGTTTGGTGACATCACGACCGGGCACAGTTACCAGACTGCAGGGCTGAATGTCAGGGATGCCCACCTTCCGCTGCTCTTGTCCCAGAAAGTTAGGTGCCTCCTCTGAAAGGCAGGTGTTTTCATAGACACCTGCTGCTTTTTCTCTTGAAATGAAATCTCACGTGGATTTCATTTGGCCCCATTGGTGGGGCCAAGGTCACATGTTCATACCCTCGCTGCAAGGGAATCTGGGAAAGCTCCACTTTCATCTAGATTAGTGGCTCTCCAGATCTGCTTTACGGACGTCATTCTGGGAGCCCCCTTCAACATCTTTCCAGCTCTTTTCTTTTTTTCCTCTCTGTGCTGGACCCCCTGCTTCCTGGATTCCGTGTCTTCCTCTTCCTCATTTTAGTGGAATATCTCCAGTAACAAGAGGGAGAACGTTCTTGATTCTTGCAAGTATGAAAATGCATGTTCTATCAGTTAATGGATAGTTTAGCTAGAAACAGGGTTCTAGATTGAAAATACTTTTCAGGATTTTGAGTTGTTCCATTGTCCCTTAGCCTCTAATGGGGAGAAACACCATACCATTGTCATTTTTGAGTTTTTGCATGTAGACATTTTTTCCCTCTTTTTCTCTGGAAACCTGTAGAAGCTTCTCCCTGTCTGAAATATCACTGTCACCATGACTTCATGTAGGGTTGTTTTCACCCTTTATGCTGGTACTTGGTAAGCCTTTTTAATCTGGAAGCTCAGGGTCTTCATCTTGAATTATTACTATTTTTCTGATGTTTTCGCTCTTCTCTCTTTTTGGGATGCCTATTATTTTGATGCTGGGTCTCTTGACGTTGTCCTCTACCCTTCTGTTTTTCTTCTACCTGCTCTGCTTTTTGGGGAGGTTGGTTTTTTTTCATCTTCAACCCAAACCTTTATAGAGGATATTTCTACTGTCATAAAACTACTTGATTCTAAGTGTTCTTTTTAAAATGATAGTATCCTGTTCTGATTTTATGGATTTAATGTTTTTGCTAACTCTGAGAATCTAAGATCTAAGAAATTAATGATTCTCTCCTGCCCCCAAAAGATTTTTCTCTTCCTGCAGTTTGCTTCCTCCTAATTGTTTTATATACAATTGACCCTTAACAACCCAAGGGTTAGGGGCACCGGCCCACTGCAGTTGAAAATCTGTGTATAACTTTTAACTCCTCCAAAACTGAACTACTAAGAGCCTACTGCTGACCACAAGCCCTACCGATAAGTCGATTAACACACTTTGTATACATATTATATATGGTATTCTTACAAAAAGCAAGCTAGAGAAAAAATGTTATTAATCCAAAGGAAGAGAAAATACATTTACAGTATTGAATCCAAAAATCTGCATCTGATGGGGTTTTTGGAATATAGGTGAGGTTCGGTGGAGTGAGGTCTGCAGCCGAGGACCAAGAAAGAATTCTTGAGATGTCTTTGGTGCAAAATGGTGGCTTATGAAAGCACAGGGACAAGACCTGTGGGCAGAAAGAGCAGCTGCAGCAAGGCCTTGAGTGGTGATTACATACTTGGGAGTTGGGGGAAGTAAGGAAAAGGGAGGTTTCAAAAGAACTTTCATATGCTAAAGAGGACTGACCTACAAGATACCAGAGGCCTTGCCATTGTCAAATTAAGGTTGTTTTTCCCCTCTAGCAAGGTATTAACATTAAGATAGTTGGGAGATTCCTGGAAGAAAGTCACACATCCACCACCCAGGAGTGGGGGGGTGGGGGGAGGTTGCAGGGTGTCCCCTTATGCTTTGTTCTCAGCTAGCCTTCTGCTCCCTCATCACATCTGTGGACCCACGCAGTTCAAACCCCTGTTGTTCAAGGGTCAACTGTACTTGATTATTTTGGTCTTTCACGTTAGAGGTTTTCCTTTAACCTGGTGGCCCTTGTCTGTCCAGCCGTATTATTTAAAGGTAGATATTGGTATGCTGATTGGATACTCTGATCACAATTGCAGGCCTCACAGATAGGCTGTGGTTTCAACTTGGGCTGCACAGTAGAATTACCTGGGGAGCTGTTCCATTTGCGAGGCCTGACCCCTCCCTGACTAATGAAATCGGAATCTCAGGAGGGCCGGGCTCTGGGATTGGTTTGTTTTTAAAAACTCCCCAGGCAATTCTAATTGCAGGTAAGGTTGAGAACCCTGCTGTAGGGTGATCTAGTTCAGCTGTCTTGGGGAACAGCGTGAACAGCAGAAATATAAGTAAATTCCCTACACCGGTAATCCTACGTGTTAGACCCACTATACTCTTTTCTTGTCCTGAAATAGAAACTACAGGAAATAATAGGGATTAGGTGGAGGAAATTGTGTTTTCTCTTACAGAAGTTAATTCTAAATTATGTATTCCTGAAAGAAAAACAGGGAAAATGTTTTTTACTTGTCTATCATTTGCCCTTAGAGGATATAAAACAAATATGTCAGTTACCCGGAGCTCTTTCCTGTTGAGAACTTACCCACGAAGAATTTTCCAGGGGCACGTGGGTGGCTCAGTCGGTTGAGCGTCTTTAGATTTCTACTCAGGTCTTGATTTCAGGGTCAGGGGATCAAGCCCCCGCCTCAGGCTCCATGCTCAGCAGGGAGTCTGCTTCTCTCCCTCTCCCCTGCCCCCTACATGTGTACACACACGCTCTCTTTAAAATCTTTAATTAAAAAAATTTTCCAGTCTCCTTTTTTGCTAGCATTCTGAGATCCGAGTGAAGGCAGAACACTGGGCTTCTCAATATCCAATATATAAGCTTTGATTTAATTTCCTGTTTTTGGCACAGGTTCCTCCCCTCCCCGTGGTTCCTAGATGACCCCAACCTGGAGAGCCTGTTTACTGTCTCCAGGGAATCAGCCTCCCGCCTTCCACGGGGGCAGAAGGGATGTTTGGCCCAATTATGGGAGTGGGAGAAGTAATCAGGGTCTTACTGCTGCGTAGATGGGCTTTCAGCTAATCATCATGTTTTCAACTCTCTGATTTGGTGAAAATCAGGTTGAGACTCTGCTTTCTCCATTCTAGTCTATCAGTGACAATTTATCCGTCTGCTTTCCAGGTTCCAGAATCTTGTTATTACTGTTTCTCATTCTTTTTGTCCTTGTGCGGTTTTGTTCTTTACTCAGGTTTTAATGGGATTCAGGGAGGAATCCCAGGTGAATGTTTCTTTCATCATACATTTTCACCGTGCCATTGTAGGAATTTATTGTATTGCTTTGTGTGGACATGTGAGTTATTTTAACTTTAGGGAATGGCTGCTTGAACAGTTTCATAGTTAACTGTTGAGGTGTAATTTATTTTCCTGTGAGGCACAGATTTCACTGCGAGCAAAATGGTCTTCTGGAACCTTCCAGGGCGATGGGCTGGGTGGGTGGAAAGGCTCTGTGTTGAACACTGATGGCACAAACTTCTTTTGGAGACAACTTGGTTCCCGTTTTGCACAGAAACGTCATGGAATGTCTCATAAATGCCGTACTTCCCGGCTTCATGTGGGTTTCCATTCACAATTGCTGCTGGAATGCCTTCCATGGACTTTCTTTCCCAGAGAGGGAGAGTTGTACATTTGATTTTGTTTGGATATTTCTTTTTGTTGCCAAATGACGATTTGTAACATTGAACTCTGTTCCATGGGCTGAGAAACATATTTGACTGAAAGAAAAGTCCGTGTTCCTGGGTATTGGCTCTCCAGGGAGGTGTCTTGAAATAGTGGGGATCCCTCTGGCTCTATTTTTGACCAAGTAGTTCAGGCAGGAGTTGGAGGGGTGAGGGGTCCATGGGAGAAGCTGTTGTCTCTGCGGCTCCTGTCCACCAGCTGGGGAGGAGGCAGGCACGGCTGTGGGCAGGTTGTGGACCAGGTTACTTCAGGAAGACCCCAGACAGCAGGTGGGGAAGGAGGCGTCCAGAAATCCGGACTCTTGGCTGCAGGCAGGCTGCCAACTCTGGTGAACTTTTGACGAACCATTTCAATGTTTTATCCTCCCCAAGGTGGAGGCAGCACTGGGGGAGCGGGAAGAGGCCATATTACAAGGCAGGAACCCGGATCTTGCTAGTTAGAGAGCCCCCTTCCCCTCCAATTCTCTACAGGGGTCTGCAAACCTGCAAACTTTCTGTGCAGGGCCAGCTAGCTAACATTATAGGCTTTGTGGGCTCTGCAGTCTCTTGCACATATTTTTGTTTTGTTTGGTACAACCCTTTAAAAATGTGAAAGTGTTCTCAGCTTGCTGGCATACAGGGTGGCTGAGGGCAGGATCTGGCTGCAGGGTCGTACTTCGCCAAACCCTGCATCATATCACCCCGTGTATTTCCCTCCTGCAACCTCCCACAATATGAATGATTTTATTTTGCTTATTTTCTGTTTCCTCTGTCAACTTTACAAGGGCAAGAGCCTTGGCTGCTCTATCCTCTACTCTGTTCTTTAAGGCCTCGGGCAGTGCCTGGCACAGAGGGGCACTCCAGTATGAGCTGAATGATTGAATGTTATTGGTTCTAATTTCATCTCTGGTAACTCATCTGTGAAACAAGGGACATGACCTGGGTGGTCTCCAGAGGGACCTTCCGGAACTTAAGTTCTGAGATTCTAATTCACGGAGCAGTGTGGGACTCAGGTTCATATGACAGCTGTGTGTGGAATTCTCCAGACATCCCAGCCTACGTCTGAGCGCAGTGTGGGGGTGAAGCAAATAGCCCTAGGAGCGGGGGCTCGCTCTGGCCTCCCACCTACATCCTTCTGCAGCGTTGGGCCCATCCTGCCCGCGGTCAACGATGGAGTTTTCTTTAAAAACAAGTTGGGGGGGTGCCTGGGTGGCTCAGTCGTTGAGCGTCTGCCCTCGGCCCAGGTCATGGTCCCAGGGTCCTGGGATCGAGCCCGGCATTGGGCTCCCTGCTCGGCGGGAAGCCTGCTTCTCCCTCTCCCACTCCCTCTGCTTGTGTTCCCTCTCTCTGTGTGTCTCTGTCAAATAAATAAAATTTTTACAAAAAATAAAATAAAAACAAGTTGGATCCTATCAAGCCTCTAGTGATAGTTTGCTGCTCCAGCCCCTGTCCAAACAGCGTGATAGTCAAATTGTTTCACAGCTGGTCTGAGCACAGGTACTGACCAATCAGGACAGGTGCTGGCCACAAACCATCGGAGTTGCCATGGTGATGCCCACAGCTGTCCTCTCTGTCCACCTCTTCAGCCTCACCCAGCCTATTCACCGGAGCACGAGCATGCCACGCCTCCCTTCTTTGCTCCTGCTGATTCTTCCAGCTGGAATGGCCTCCGCCAAGCTGCTTTTCTTTTGCCTAGCAAACTCCTATGCATCCTTTAAGACCCAACTTGGCTCTCAGTGTCTCTGTGCCCCAGGCACAATTGCTCCCTTACCTGCATTCCATCCTACTTTAAGTCTGGGTCATCACACTACTCTGGTTATTGTTGTCGTTGCCTTAGGTTTGTCTCCCCTCTGGACTTGGTCATCAAAGCCTGGCCCCTAAAAACCTTAGTAAATATTTACAGAATGAAAGGGATTTAAATCAGACGAATGAGACTCACACGGCAGGTTTCAGGGACGACGAGTCTGGCATCCGTTTGCCATTTCCTCTCCTGGGTTTGATACTTGGCTTCATCCCAGTTGTAAGTAGGCATTTTTGTGAGGCTCTTGCATGTTGAGAGAGTTGGCTGGCAGCACTGGGCAGCTGGTCCTTTAAGAACTGGCACCTGTTCTAATGGTAGCCCCCGGCCCCTGGGACAACCTGCAGGGAGGAGCCACGCACTGGGAGCTCACTCACTTCTGGGGCTTTTCCTCTGGAGGGGTCACTGCATTGCCTCTGAGGTCCCTTCCAGATTTGAAGTGTCACTGATTCCACAAAAGAAGTGTTGGGTTAGTAAATCAGATTCTTTATCTGCTGATCAGATACTACCTAGTCTTTAATGATTGATTTATTTGAGGGAGAGAAAGAAAGAACGAGAATGAGCAGGAGGGGCAGAGGGAGAGAGAATCTCAAGCCAACTCTGCGCTGAGCGGGGAACCTGAGGCAGGGCTCACCTCACGACCATGAGATCATGACCCGTGATGAAACCAACCAAGAGTTGGCCTCTCAACAGCTGCACCACGCAAGCTCCCCAAATACTACCCAGTCTTTAAATGCCTCCTCTGGGAAGTCTCCCAGGCACCAAACTGCAATTCCTCGGTGGGACCTCCGTGCTTCTTAGCTTATGTGCCCGTGGCACCGCTGTAATTCTGGAACATCAAGGCTCTCTGTGCAGAGCTCTTCCTGAGTGCCCGGTACTGCATGGAGAATGCTCCCGAACCTTTCTACCACTCACCCTTCCCAACACGTGTGCCCATTTCTCAGTGAGGCTCAGAGAGGCGAAGGGAGAGGCTGAGCATGCGCTCTCCAGCCCATCCCTAAAGCCCCTGCACACTGGTGACATCCCGTGTCTCTTTCCGAGGCTGTTCTCGGGGCGTGTGCCGGTCTGTGTGCACAGCTAGTCTGAAGTGCTAGGCAGTCGCTCTCAGTGGGACAACTCCGGGCCGCTGTGCCCAGTCTCTGGGAGTTCCCTGTGGATTGTGCCCCCGCCACCCCTAGCAGTCAGTACCTCTTCTTGGCCTTTCTCTCTTCCCTGCCATACCTCCCTGCTTCTGGAACCTGTGCTTCTTGGGATTGTGTCCCAGCTAAACTACCTGTACTCACATCCTTCATCAGGGGCTCCTTTTGGGGACCCTACAAACTGCTAAGCTCAGGCTGACTCTGAATCCCCTCCTCCGACTGGTGGTTTTGGGTCTGTGCAAACTTGTAAGAAGCCTCACCAGGATCTGGGTCCTGTTTGTTTATGGCCTAGATGCGTGATTTCAGTGTGGCCTGGATAGCCTTTCGACATTTGCTGATTGGATGTGTTTTCTTCTATGCCAGACCTTGAGGACAGCCCTGCCTTTTGCCTTAGGGCAGGCCTTTGGCTGTGGGAAGGAAGAAGGGGTAGGTAGTGGGGAGGAGGTTTGGAGGGATGCCACCCCTCTACCTTGACTCTGGTCACTCATGTTTGTGTTTCTCTTTCCCAAGCTCATCCCGGCTCCACCTGGCATCCTAGCCACTGCCTTCAGGCCTGTGAACTTGACAGGGAACTTTTTCCTGGGGTTTTCTCTGAAGTAAAGGTGTGACCAGCTCAACCAGATCACTGTTGTAAATGTGTGTGGACAGCATTGTGTGAATGTGAATGGTTTGTACCCTCTGGTTTCTGCCCCGCAGGTCCGAAACTGGCTGGGCAAACTGGACTAGCATCTAAAGACCAATTGTGTTTATAGCAGCTCAAGAAAGAGGCTGGAGTGGTCCAGGGAGAATTTCTGGAGAAGGTGGGAAGGTCATTTTCGCCCTGGCAGGGACTAGAGGGCACAGCCGAGGGGGTCCCTGAGGTCGCTGTGCTTAGGGACTGCTCACAGAGGGGAGTGTGAGGAAGGAAGGAACCCCCCCATCCCGGGATGGGTTACTCCTCACTCCTGGCTAGCTAGTGGCGTCAGAGTCTGGACTGGAGCCGACTAGCTCATCTAGAGCTGTTGGCCGGAGGGTGGGGGAATTGGGTGCTGCTAATCTATAGCCGAGGACTCTCTTCTCCCATGACCCTGTCCTGCCACACTCACCCTCTTGCCGGGACCTCCACTGGGTGAGCCCAACCAGAAGTTGAGACATGCAGGGCGGGGTGGGGGAGGCCAAGAAGCCATCTAGTCGGCGGGGCTCCCATGGGTCCGAGGCTGCAGTCGTGTCTGAGCAGTCTCTGGTACAAAGCACAGCGTCCTGTTTGCACGGCCCTACTGCTCTTGTTTAATCAGAAAATGTGCCAGTTCCAGAACTCAGTGTGTGTCTTTATTTCCGACTGGATGCCTCCCTTGCTCTACACGTAAAGCGTTTGAACAGTCCCACGTTTGGAGTAATTGCTCCTTCTGTTCCTTTGCTTGTACCTCCCTGACCTTGAAAGAGTCATTTTCCAGGACTGTTGCTAATGGACCTTCACACAATGACAATAAAATATCCTGGCGCTCACAGGAAAGAAAGGAGAAGCCATCTTGAATGATTCTTCGCCTTACCCAATGTCTTATGAACTGGCCAAGGGGAAAGATTCCCTCAGCTGCGCTCCCACAGCGCCGTGCGCCCCCCCCACCCCCCGCCCCGGTGCTGGGAAGGATGCCGTGTTTTAAAATACTTTACCACTTTTGCAAAACCCACCTCGAGTAATGTAATGGCCCACTGCTGACCCTCAGGGTGGCTTCACCAACCTACCGAGTGGGGAGGATCCTGTGAGGGGGATGCACTGGAAATGTTCAGTGTGTTGTCCGAGACTTGAAAGACGCCTTTCACTGAGAAGCTGGATCTTTAGGTTCCTGAGCCTGTCATTTCCCTCCACTTCCAGCACATAGCTGACCTTGGAGCCTGCTGCCTGTCCAGAAGGCCTGATATTAAGATCCCCAGTTGCATCTGCTTATGCCCTCCTGGCCAGACGGTGGAAGCGAATCCTTGCAGGACAAGCCTCTGGAACCCTCCCTGGGAATGACTGACTGGTGGTTGGAGGCCTTGGCACTTGTCTCAGCAGTATCTTCCCTGCGATGGTGGGGGGGCATCGTGGGGTGCCCAGTGAGCTTGTGAGTCGCCTCTGAGCCAGATCTCCAGAGGGTAGGAGTGCAGGATGCAGAGTTTTTGTGAGCTCTGAGATCCATGCTTAGGTAGAAAACCTCCTTCAGAAAGCCTCACTGTGATGTGGGGAGCCTCTGCCGAGGGCTACAACGTTCCCTGTCTGCTGGCTTGGATGGCCGGAGACCTTGGTTCTCCTCCGGCTCTGGCCTCTGACTTCCTTGGGACCCCAGACAAGTGTCCTTTCTCCTTCATGTTTCTCATTAGCAAAGCGAGGAATTCAGAGGAGTGATTGAGGTCCCTTCTGGACCTGACAGCCCAGCTTTGCTGTCATCCGGGGTCCCTTTGCTCATGTCCCAGCCCTAGACCAGTACCTGCAGCTCAGAGCACCAGAGGCCTCACCCCCATGAGCTCAGTACTCCAGCAGTCCTGCAGTGTGGCTGTGATGAGCTCCTCACTCGCTGGAGGGGACCCAGTGAGGACCTTTGACGTTGGAGGGTGGGGAGCAAGGTCAGCACCTCTGCCCGTAAACCCCACACTTACTTCACTTCTTTAGATGCCTGCCTGAGCCCATCCTCTTCTGGGGGGGCCAAAGGGTACATTCCCACCCACATGAGCTCTCAGGTGCTGCAACCCACCATAAACTTAGTGGCTTAAAACCTCACAGATTGATTTTCTGGGGTTTCGTGGGTCTGAGTTTGGCACAAGTCTCACTGGGCTAAAATCAAGGTGTGGGCAGGGCTGTGTGCCTTTTGGAGGCTCTAGGGACAATCTGTTTCCTTGCCTTGCCCAGCTTCTAGAGGTCGCCTGCATTCTTTGGCCTGTGGCCACTTCCTCCCCCTTCAAAGCCATTGGGTGGAGTCTAATACTTCGTAACCCTCCTTCCTTTCTGTCTTCTCCAACGCCCTCTGCCACCTCTGCTTTTAAGGCCTCTGGCAACTCGACTGGGCCCATCCAGGTAATCCAGGATCATCTCCCCATCTGAAGATCCTTAACCTTATTCACATCTGTAAATCCTGTGGCCATCTAAGGTA
Organism: Zalophus californianus; assembly: GCF_009762305.2. Classification (NCBI taxonomy): domain Eukaryota; kingdom Metazoa; phylum Chordata; class Mammalia; order Carnivora; family Otariidae; genus Zalophus; species Zalophus californianus. The sequence continues at coordinate 76,458,041 of NC_045609.1, read as the reverse complement.
ATCACAGGTTCCGGGGGATTAGGGTGTGGACATTTTGGGGGGAGGCGTTATTTTGTCTACCACCCTACCCCACTCTGAGGCTTGGAACTTGAGCCATGACAGTTTTTCTTTGGCATCTCAGGTGCTGGAGAGGCGTCTTCCCCGATTGATTGTAGGAGGCTGAGGGAGCTGGGCTGTCCTCTGCACTCTTATGGCCCTGGGTGTGCTTTTTGTCATGCATATCACCGTGCAAGTGGTGTGGCTCCGACTCTCAGAGGAGGTGGCAGAACAGAATTCTAACTTGGGCCTCCTCTCAGCCGCTGCCCCCTCATCTCGCTCAGCTGAACTGCGGCCCCCACCAATTTCGATGTTCAAGTCCTGGTTGCCAGTGCCTCAGAACATGGCCTCAGTGGTGAAGCCTGGCTGAGCTGGCCCCTCCTGGGCCTCTGGCCTCCTCTCCCATCCCTCTCCCTCCCCTCCGTGTGCTCCGGCCCCCTGACCTCCCTCCCACATATTCATTTCTTAACAGCTTTGTTGGGTTGTTGTAATGGATTGAGAGTAAGCTGGACATTGTGCAATTCGATGAGTTTTGACATAAGTATATACCCGCGCAGCCATCATCGCTGTCAAGATAAGGAACGGGTCAGCGACCCTTGGTAATCTCTCCCCCTGTCCCACCTCCCTCTCCCAGCCCAGGCAACCCCTGCACCATAGATTGACTACCTTTGCTAGAGTTTTATATAATTGGAATCTTCCAGCAAGTGTTCTTGTCTTGTACACTGGTCTCTTTCCAGGTCCTTGGAACTCCTGCTGCCTTCCTGCCATGGGGTCTGAGCTTCCTCTTTCCATACTCCTCCTGCTCACCTCTGTTCGGCATCCCTTAGCTCTCCTTCGTTCCTCAGAGAAACCTTCCTAGAACCCCCACGCTCCCAGACCAAAAGGGCCCCTAAGTAACCTACTGTGCTGGCCCCGCATCCTCCCCTGACCACCTTCCACAGGTGCATTTCACGTCTGCTCTCAGTGGGCCCTGCACCTGCCAAATGTGTGGCACAGAGGAGGCTGTGGACGGACTAATGCACACCTGTGATGTGAGCTGGGTCTGTGCAGTCTGCCTGCCCGATGGTCTTAGGCAACATCATCCAGCCTTCTTTATGCCTTTGATTTCCCATCTTTAAAATGGGCACAGTAACAGTGCTCGCCTCACTCTGTTGTGAAGTCTAAGGGAGGTGATGCATGGAAGGAATTTCAGAGAGCCCCGACACATAGTTAGTACTCAGTTAATGATGGTCACTTTGGGGGCGATAAAGGAATATAAGCTAGTTTTGTGGCTCAAAACTAAGTTTTTCTCGTTCCAAATGATGAGTCTGCCGGGCTAGTTTTTTTCCCTTCTTGCTAACAAGCCTATAGTTACAAGTCTCTTGTTGGATCAGTAATGCGGGAGAATTAACCGAGCGGGGATAAATCACTGTGCGAGCCTGGTTCCTGTCCGGGGCTGGGATTTCATTGGCTGTTGGCAGCGCTGTACTCTCCTCAAGTCCTCTTCCTGGGGACTCAGGCTGGATTTATTCGGTGCATATGTTTATGCTGTGGACCCTGAATAATAGTCCTGTGGGGCGCATTGGAAGGTAAAGCCGACGGGCAGGGAAGATGTAACTGTGGCTGTGGAGGGTGGATTTCCCACCAAGCTGACATCAGTACAGCCCCACAGGCTTCTCGAGCCAGTCCTCATGGGTTCTGCCCTGGCCTCAGGTAGGGCTTGGTTTAGAGTGAGAATAGGTTGGGACCGATAGGTTTTGAGTGTGACGGTCTGTTCCGGCTGATGAGGCCATGCCCAACTGAAGGAGCCTGAAGACCAGGGCAGGGGGCATTGGGCTCTGTATAACTGGGGGAGAGGCTGGGCCAGGCCTATGTGGGGTCTGGGCTCAGGGCACAACTCTGGACATCGTACTCCAGGTGAATGGTACTCCCTGGAGTTGTGCAGTGTGCAACCTGTGTGGCTGTACGTGGGTGCTCTGTCCAGGGTACTGGTTTGTAGATGACTATTTAAAGGCAAGCACTCAGACCCTTGGGAACATTAAGGAAAGCAGTAAAGAGTGGAAGAGAAAGCTAGAACTCTGTGGGCAGAGCAGATGGCACAGAGCCAGTTCTTCCACTAAAGCTTAGGACGTCAGGCAAAGCCCTCGGAGCCTCTGCTGTTTCATCTGTAACACAGGGATCATCTGCATGCCCCGCTCGCTACACAGGGTTATTGGGAGGATTACGTGAGCTGGGGCATGTAGAATCTTTGTAAGCCAGAGCCTCCATTGCTGGTTGTTGGGAGGCAGAAGAAGACACCAGAGGAGCCCCAGGGCAGGGCCTCCTCCCACACGGCCTCCTGTTCTCGGGGACTGTGCTGCAGAAGGTGGCCGGGGAAAAGCTGACCAAGCAGGCCCTTAGTGGCTGGGGCTTGGCGTCCCACTTGGCAGGTGCTTCCTGGGGCCGAGGCAGTGCTCTGCTCAGTGTCCCCGCATGACATCTGTGCACGCTGGCAGCTGGCCACAGTCCTGAGGTCCCTGGAGCAGGTTTCTTCCTGTCTCCCGTGGTATCAGGTAGTAAGTGTGTAGGCTCTGGAGTTAGCCAGAATATAGGTTCCTATAGCTCTCTGGCCTGGGGAGAACTGGTCTACCTCCCTGGGCCTCAGTTTCTCTACCTGCAAAGGGGGGATAGCAAGAGCCCCTCTCAGAGTCTGCTGTGAGAATTCATTGAGCTCGGTGCTAAGTTGCTCCACATGGACTTGGCACTCAGGGGAGGCCAGAAACAAGAAATGCCATTGGATGTGACCCGTTTCCCCCTGGGGAGGGGGGTGGTCACCAGTTCCTGAAAGCAGAGAACTAGGAGTGACTCCCTGTATGTCTGGGGGCTTTGGGCTGGTGGGCTGCCTCTGTGTATGTGGTGTGTTCTTGCCCTTCACAACTGGGTTGGGAAGTGGGGGTGACCTTGTCTGCTCACAGCCCCAGGAACTGCTAGGATATTTTTTTGGCGGGAAAAACACCAGCAATAAAAGTCCCTAGAACAAAACCCAAGAAATCTCAAAGACTCACAAAAATGAGATGGTCCCAAAATACTGATCTGCCTTCATAGACCCCCAGGACAGACACCTGCAAAGAAAGTCCCAGATACACAGGTTGCCTCACAGTATCACGAGCTCTGGGTGGTCTCACTTCTTTCTTCTGAATTCTCGAGGCAGCCTCCAGGGAGGAAAAAGGAAGCATTTCTCTGAGCTGTCACCAGCTGGTCCTGGGTCTCTTCAGGTTATTTGGAGAAATAGTAGGTTAGCAGTCACTCAAAGGCATTTCTGTCTCCTGGGATGAGTCCTGTGGCTTGAGGCTGCACCTGGACTCCTGAAAGATGAAAGTTAGGCTCCATCCATCAGCATTCTGGAACCTTCCCTGCTGCCCAGGACCCATATGTGCCAGGGGTCCAATGGGCTCTTCATCTGTGGGTGCCATGGCCTGGTGAGGAGACACCTTTCTCCATGGGTATCTTAACTCCAGGTACATGAAAGCTCAAAGAAAAGCGACAGGCACAAGCTGAATTAGGTTTCCATGTGGGGAAGGAGACTAGGGACCCAGGGCTTTTGAGGCTTATATTTGGGGATCTCCCTTCTCAGCTCACACAGTCTGAGTGGATTATTAATAATAGCCAAAAGGAAGATCATTTATTTAGCATTGACTTTCAGACACTGACTTCCAGGTAACCGGGTTATTATTGGGTCCCCTATGTCCTGGTCTCTGTGGGGAGCTGCTTTCAAGGAATACAGTGTGGCACCTCAGAGGCAATTAAAGGTAGTTCAAATGCTGACTCTCTCTCTCGAGGAATATCAAAGGCAGGAAAGTATTCTCCGTGTGGTGTGTGAATTTCTTCAGAAACACATTACCCTTGTGCTTTCTGGTAACTTTCACATGGTTGCTCTCCCCAAACTTGCTCATGTTGCGGGGGTCAGCGGCTCAGTCCTCATGGCCTTCGCGGGACACCTCTCACCCTTCCGCCCAGCAGCCCCACCCTTCTGACAGGCAAGGCACGAGTCCAAAGTGGCAAAATGTAGCTGGTGGCATTCATGAGTTGGTGAGTCATTTTATTTTTCTTAAATAAATGAGATTAAAACTCTCCTCTGCCGCCACCCTAGCAAAGGGCATTTTCTTCGGTATGACTTATTGTAATCAGGGTTATTTTAAAGAATGGGTATTGGGGGCGCCTGGGTGGCTCAGTCGGTTGAGTGTCTGACTCTTGGTTTTGGCTCAGGTCATGATCTCAGGGTCGTGAGACTGAGCCCTGCATCGGGCTCCGCACTCAGCGGGGAGTCTGCTTGGGATTCTTTCTCTCTCTCTGCCCCTCCTCCGACTTGCTCTCACTGTGTGTGTGTGTATGTGTGCAACCCCAGAATGTTGTACAAATCAGAATAAGACCTGCTTTGTCCCGTGGTGGCCCGTGCTCACCAGAAAGCCATGACTGACTGAGTCTGAAGGCTGGGAGAACAGCGAGGTCAAAGGTCAAGGAGCAGTCACTCCAGCATTAGACCCAGGGTGGGCAGAAAATCAGCTTTGGGATCCCGTTTCGGAGGATTCAGGCCCTAGCTGGGAAGGCCAGATGACCACTTGAAAAGCTTCCTAGGAAGATTTCCATGACTCTTCATGGGAAACGATCCAGGTACAGGTCGCCCCAGCTCGTGGATCTGTCTGGTTATTTTTAATGGGCTAAGTCAACTGCATCCCTTCCAAATTCACAAGCCGGGGGAGAGGATTCCACTTGACCCCGCTCCTTCTGCCTCCTCCCCGTGCAGCCTGCTGTCCCCATGGCTGGGGGCGCTCCACGTGCGCCTCCTGCCATGTTGCCCAGGGCCATACCAGGCCTGGTGAGCAGGTGTTGTGGTGTCTCCATGCCAGGCTGGCTTCCTCACGGGGAGAAAAGAAACAAGCTCCAGGTTGTTTTCCTTTGTGCTGTGAGTTTTCGTTTAGGACTGGGGGGAACCTCAAAGTGAGCTTTCTTGGAATTTCAGTTTCTTGCAATTTCTGGGCAGAGCCTTATCTTGGGAAGGAGGAGGCAACCTGAAGGTTTGGATCAGTTGTGGGAGGGTGGGTTTCCTGGGGTCTCATTGACTTAAAGACTCATTCTTCCCCTTTGTGGGAGCCCCAGGCCCACCTTTGTGCTTCGTTGGACCCTGTCCGCAGGGCTCAGTGTCGCCTTGTGCTGGGCTGACTCTGCCGGATGCGAGTGAGGATACCCGGTGGTGCGCCTCTGGGGAGGCCAAGTGCGTGATGCGTAGCCACTCGCTTCACCCTTACAGGAGCCCTCTGCGGAAGCTCCGGGTCCTTTCTGTGTGCTCCAGATGTGGGAAGCTGAGTCCCAGAGGGGTGGTTTGCCCAAGGTCATCCAGCTAGAAACAGGTGGAGTCAGAATTCAAATCCAGATTTTCCAACTTGAAGTGTGGCTGTGGGTCAAAGCGCTTCCTTGGACGCAGCTGGCTTTAGTTTCTTGCTGCCCCTCCTTTTCCTTCAGAGGCCCTCACCGTCTTCTGGCTTCTCGTCTGCCACACGTATGCCCCCTCAGCTGGAATGCCTTTCTACCTCGCCAACTCCCACTCATTTTCAGGACCTGGCTCAGTGTCCGCTGCCTCCAGGAAGCTCTCCCTGACCACGCCCCCCCAAGTCCAGCCTGGGTGTGTCTCCTCGCTTTCCCCCAGCAGACTGTGGACCACCCACCGTTATGATTAGGGGCTTTTCTTGTCCTTCTCGTTCACTAGTGCAAGCGTCTTGAGGGTAAGGGCTGCTCACCAAATGTTTGATAAATGAATGAATGAGTGAATGATTAACTTCTGTCTCTTGTTGCTCTGTCTGGGATTATCAACTCGTTGTTTTTGGTCCGCAATGCAGCCTGGTTGCTGGGCTTGGGTTTCTCATCTGGAAAATGGGGAGGATCATAGTTCATCCTTCTGGGTTGTAGTGCAGCTAAAATGAGTGAACACACACACAGCGCTCAGAACAGCTCTGGCTGCCTGCGAGCTGGCCTTACTCTGCCAGGTGCTTTGCATCTGGGGGCGGGAGAGGTTTTGCCCCAGGCTGACCTACTTCTCCCTCGGGCGCTGCTCCCTGGGGTGAGTGACTCAGCGTTAGGAAACCAGTTTTCTTTTTTAAGGAGCCAGGTCATTTCCCCCATCAAACCAAAAATTGTAGGCGAGGTTAAATGCCAGCTGATGGGGTGGGAGGGGGTGTTTAGGGAGCGGGAGTTGTAGGGGTGAGACTGGGGGTTGGGGGCTGGATAACAAGAAAATCATTCAGATAAAACCAAGAGACCATTTGCCACAGGGGACAGCAAATACAGTGTGAGAGTGTGCGTGCGTACGTGTGCGTGCGTACGTGTGTGTGTGTGGGGGGGGGGGCGTGAGGGGAACAAGGCAGGAGATGCCTGGAACACAGCTGTGAAATGAGACTTGAAGGAATACTCATGGCCACAGGTCTGTGGCTGCAACAGCCTGCAGTCTGTGCGCCCTAATTCGACCCTGCGGTGACGCCACAGGCCGGCAAATGTGTCTTCCGGGGGGGGCTGTATATTCCCTCTTTTCCTCTGTTCTCTCTTGCAGAGTTTTCCAAACTGTTCTGGAGCAACAAGTCCTGCCAGAGGCTCTTGGAAGAGGGTTCTGTGGTCACACAAATGTGGGAGCCACTCCTGTATCCGCTCCTGGGCATCCACAAGGCATCGGCACTGGAAAGGCCCTGGGAAGTCCTGCGGTAAAGAAGTCCTTGTAATTTTGTTTTGGCCAATATTTCCCTGATTCCTTGATCGGGGAACCCCTTTCCCCATGTTACACCCATCCACATCTTCTAGTTCCAGAAAACACTTTGAGAACCTCACCGTCCACCAAAATGACTGGCACACGGTTCACAACAGTATGACTGACTTGACATCTTGAAACTTAAAAATCAAAAATCAGTTACAAGCTGTGTTTGTTTCCTAGGGCTGCTGTAACAAAGTATTATAAACCGGGTGGGTTAAAACAACTGACATTTCTTGTCTCAGAGTTCGGGAGGCCAGAAGCCTGCGATCAAGGCGCCTGTAGGGGAGGGTTCCTCCTAGCCTCTTCCAGCTTCTGGTGGGTGCTGGCCTGTGGCAGCCTCACCCCAGGCTCGGCCTCTGTCTTCACGCGACCATCTTCCTTCTGCGTGCCTGTCTCTCTGTCTTCTTGTATTGGATTACGGTCTCACCCTACTCCAATATGACCTCATCTTAACGGATTATTATCTGCAACAGCCCAAGAAATGCAAGCTCACGTTTTGAGGTCGTGGGGCTTAAGAGTTCAACATATCTTTGCGGGGGACACAATTCAACCCCTAACCGTGGCAGGTGGCTCTGGGTTGGGAGCGAACCGTCACCATCCAGAAAGGTGTCTTCTCCATCTCCCACAGTCCGGCAATGATGTGGCCAAGTGCAGCAGTTACTGTGTGTTGAGGACTCACTGTCCCCTGGTCACTGTACGAGGGCTAACGTTACTCTAGCATCTCCCTGAGATTTACCATAGTCACAAATGCTGGGTTCCATTTTACCCGGCTTCGAGACGAGCAGGCTCAGTGAGTGGATACAGCTGGTCCGTGAACTGGAGTTGGCACCTCGGGCTGCCCAGGCTTTTATGCTCTGTGCTGTGTGGCTTCAGGTGGAGAGGGGTAGTTGGCTTCAGATAAGTCCCTGTCCTTGTCATGTGCATTTGCCACTCCCTCACTTTTTTTTGGTATTCATATATTTATTTAGCCATTTAGATTGGATTTTCAGTGAATTTATATCTGTATCCTTTACCGATTTCTGTTGTTTTTCTATTAATCAATTCGTGAGAACCCTTTATATAGGACAGATAGTAACTCTCTCTCTCAAATGTAAATATTTTCCTACTCAATAATTTTTCTGTTTACTTATAGCCTCTGCTATTGAAGAATGTTTAATATTTCTGATTAAAATTTCTTTCATAAACTTTGAATTTTTTCTTTCCAGTAAAAAGGTTCCCCAGTGCCTAACTTACATTTTCTTGTCTCCTAAATTGTGTGATTTTTATTGTTTTACTTTTTTACATGTGAACATTCATTCCATCTAGAACTTATTTTTGCAAATAGTTTTTTTTTTTTTTAAAGATTTTATTTATTTATTTGACAGAGAGAGACACAGCGAGAGAGGGAACACAAGCCGGGGGAGCAGGAGAGGGAGAAGCAGGCTTCCCGCTGAGCAGGAAGCCGATGCGGGGCTCGATCCCAGGACCCTGGGACCATGACCTGAGCCGAAGGCAGTCGCTTAATGACTGAGCCACCCGGGCGCCCCTGCAAATAGTTTCAGGTAGGTATCCAGTACCATCCAGTGGTACTTTCTTCCAGAAAGAGAGCCACTTGGGCTAGCATCCTTTGTAAAGAAACTGTCCTTTCCAGTCAAATGACCACTGATTTGCTTTTTCTCCAGTGAGGTTAAAACTGGGAAAGTGTCATGGAGGAGGTGGGATTTCAGGAGCTGCAGGAAGATGGGGGTGAGGGACTCTGGTGAGGGGGTGGGGGTCCTATGGAGGAAGGGAAGGGAGCTGGGGATAGAGGCGTCCGACTGAGAAGGGGCAGGTGCTGTGGGGTCAGAGAGCCAGGCAATACCAGGTTAGCTCTTACAGAATGGGGCACCCGTCCCCTTCCAGTGTGAGTGGGGCCAGATCTGCAGGAACACAGAGGCCCTGCACAGAGTGTGCCTGTGTCTACAGGGTGTGGTCCCAAGTGATTGTCACTGGAGATCTGGGGTGTTGACAGGAAAGCCGTGCACAGGGCCTGGGAATCGGGGAGGGGAACCAGGAGGATGCCTCAGAGGCTGGACAACTGAGCACAAGCCCGGTCCCCCCGATGTGGTCGGCAGATGTAGCAGCTGCCACTGGGCCGTGCCCGCCTCCCCGGGCGCTCACATCGCCGTGAACACTGATGAGTCCGTCCTGGAAGCACCTGCTGCCCTACTTGAGCGTGTACTCGCCCTGCACACAGGCCGGCCAGGAATGCTAATTAATTAACTAATGTCTCCAGGAGCAGCCCTCAACTTAGGGAGGCTGGAATTTGGTGTGTAAACCCTTCGCTTGCTTGGCCCTCAGGTGGGCAAGCGTCTACACCCTCTCTCAGGGGTCCTTGGCAGGATTGAGCCCCGGTCACTAATGGCCGTAACCCTGCGCAGGGACACACCTTCCCTGTCTCATTTATTCACCGCCCCCCCCCCCCCCCCCCCCCCCCCCCCCCCCCCCGTGCTTCTGCATCTCAGGATCTGCTTCTGGGGAAACCCAAACACAGATGTCCGGTCAGGCCCCAGAGACCCAGCTGGAACCGGTCCTGACTCTCCTGCTTCACGTGCATTTGGCCCCAGGGCTGGTGGAAGGGAAGTGGGAGCCTTGGGGAAGGGAAGAGAAGCTCACAGAGGTCACCACCAGGGAAGGCTCAGCTTTGGAGGTCGTGAGCCACAGAAACTCAGTTCTAACTAGTTTAAGCAACAAGGAGGAAATGTTGGCTTATGGAACTGAGAAGTTCTGGTGGGGACATGAACTTGAGGCCCGGCTGGGTCCTGGGGGCTCAAATGAAGTCATCAGATGTCTCCCCCGCTCATCTGCTTTCTCATCTGCTGGCTTTGTTCTGGAAGGGGGGGTGGTGGTCTCCGCATGGTTTCCCTCTACCCTAGCCCCAGGTTCATATTCTACCAGCTGAACAATCCCAATAGAAAGACTGCCTCTTTTCAGACAATTTTAGGAAAAGTCCCAGCCCTGACCCTACTGAGTAAAGGACGGATGTCCGAACCAGTCCCTATGGCCAGGGAGGGGACTGGCCACGCCTGGTGCTGGGCTGCCCATGCTGGGGGATGGGCTCAGCCTCCCGAGAATTAAATGATCTGACATTGGGTCTGATGTCCTTTCTCCTCCCAGAGATGGGCTCTGTTCCTTGTGGAAGAGGGACAGGGACTTGAGACCCACAGATGAGGATGGGCGGGCTGGGCAGACAGGACAAACAACTGAGAGACAAGGCAAAGGGCCAGGGGCACGGGGAGAGGAAAGACCACTTCGAGGACTCTCTTGTGGAGCCCAGGTTGTCTGATGTCTGCCCTGAAGCACTGTTAAGAGAAGGCAGAGTTTAAAAAAATTATATATATATATATATTGGGGGTTCACTTGAAAACTTTGTTTTGAAATAATTTTAGGTTTAGCTGAGAGTTGCAAAGATAATGCAGTTTTCCTGTACGCCCTCATCTGGTTTCATGGTAACAGCTTACATACTCATCATGCATTTATCGAAACTAATAAGTTAACATTGCTGGTACTATTAACTAAACCTCAGACTTTATTCAAATCTCCCCATTTTTTCCCACTGGCGTCTGTTTTTTGTTACAGGATTGAATCCAAGATCCTCCTTTGCTTGTAGTTGTCATGTGTCCTTATCTTATTTTTTTTTTAAGATTTTATTTATTTATTAGAGAGAGAGAGAAAGTGTGAGCATGAGTGGGGGAGGCAGAAGGGAAGGGAGAAAGAATCTCAGGCAGAATCCCCATTGAGTGCTGAGCCCCATGCGGGCAGGGCTTGATCCCACGGCTGTGAGATCACAACCTGAGCCGAAACCAAGAGTGGGGTGCTTAACAGACTGTGCCACCCAGGCGCCCTGTCCTTATTTTTTAATCATCACGTGGTGACCATTTTCTCCATCTCTCCCTGTCTTTCGTTACCCGGACACTTTTGAAGAGAAGTGGTCAGATATTTCATAGACTGTCCCTCAGTTTGGGTTTACCTAATGTCTTCTCATGAGCAGACTGAGGTGATGGATTTCGGGAAGAAAACCCCAGAGGGGACCCTTCTCAGCACGTGCTTTCCAGAGGGTGCAGGTCACCAGCATGACTTACCGCTGCTGCTGGTTTTGGACCAGTTTGGTCCTAGGAAGGGAGAACAAACACCGTCCCTTGCCCTCCCAGGTCCTTGCGCTCTCTCAGGCTAGGCCTCCACTTCCATCTGCGGCCAAATGCTGGAGCAGACTCCAGCCCTATGCTCTCTGTCGTTCCGGGAAGGACAGCCATGGCTTCTTCTCAAGGGTCCTGAATCTCGGGGCCGTCCTGTGTGCCGGTTCACAGAACCGCTGTGTTTCAGGTACAGCTGGTTGGGGACTGTGGTTGCCCACCTCTGGGTGCTAACTGGGAAACCCGCACCAAAGGTAGAATGCAGTTTGCTCCAACGTCCCGGAGAAAGCTGGTGTTTTCTCAGGGATGAGGAGGGTCGACCCCAGGGGAGGAAGGACAGTTTCTCACAAAAGCTGGGAGCACCCGAGTTACCCAGGAGGGCACTTGCTGGGAGGAGGTCACTGTGTCTATTGACAGGAGGGAGGTAGAGGTAGGGAGCTCACATTGCAGGGAGGGGCTCGGGGCCCAAGACACGAGCCCTGGCCCATCCAGAGACACCGTTGGTGACAGCCTGTTCGGCAGCATATCCATTGGCCTCTGGCGGCTCTCTGAACGTGAAACAGTTTGCAGCTCCATTCCTTAGGGTCCTGTTTGCAGTTATGTTCTGAGGAGAATCAATCGTCGGTGCCAGTAAGACCCTGTGCTTTAAAAGGAAACCAAGGGGCCCCTGGTTGGCTCAGTCAGTAGAGCCTGTGACTCTTGATCTCAAGGTAAGACACATTTCCTGAAGGGCGTGTGGGCAGCAGGGAGGAGGCCAGAGGGGAGAAAGGTGGCAGATTGTGCCTGAGCCCATGGTAGCCCCCGGGGGTTCCAGGGAGCCTCCCTCCCCCCACTCGCAGCCAGCGGGCAGAGGTTCAAGGTGAAGCTGAGACTCTTGAGGATGGTGTCTGTGAGCTGGCAAGAAGCAGGCTCCGTGGTCTCAGGGCCCACAGATGGACCCCACCTGCGGGGGTGGCTGAAGACACCTGGGTCACTATGATACCTGCCTCACCAAGCGGGGAGTCGAGCGAGAGCACGTGGGCGAGGCATCTGACAGCTCATAGTGCTACGACAAATTCCGTGCGCCCCACTCAGCCGCCTGGCCGTTGCTGGGTGCCTCGGTTAAACATTTGTGAACTGAGGATGATGAGAATGACCTCCTTCATCCAGGGCTGTTACGAGGATCCAATAAAGATTACTTCTTCTCAGAGACTGAAAGACATGCACGAAGTCCCACAGCTAAGAGTGTAGAGCCAGCTTCGGTTTGACCATGTGGTCAGCGCCGCGTCCCTGCCCAGCGGATGTGGTCAAAGGAACAAGTGAATGTTGTTTCTGTATTCCGTAGCGTCTCATTAGAGCTCAGAAGCCCTATGTGGGGAAGTCCTGTCCTGAGCACACTGCCATGGATATAGAAGACAGACCTGAACCCTCAGCAGCGAAGGCAGCTAGCGGTCACTGGGGGCTGGCCCCACCAGCTACTGCACATTGCTCTCTGTCATCCTTACAGTGATCCTATGAAGCGGGTCCTACCCTGGGACCCAATGCCCATTGGCTACAACTCCCATGGTGCAGAAAAAGAAACCGAGTCTTGGAGAGAATCTGCCCAAGGTCACAAGGAGGTAGGAGGCAGAGCCAGGATTTGAACCAGGTGGTTTTCTCTAGAGCCCGAAGTCTCCAGCCCTTGGGCATTTTGTGGTGGATGGGAGCATGGAAGTTGGTCTCTGCTATCAGTGGGTGGGCTGTGCCTACACCCCGTCTCTGGTTAACCAACCCTGGACCCCCACTGCGCCTCACTGCTAACGAGCAGCTGATGGTGGTTGCTGCCAGGATACAAAAGAGCCCAGGCTTCCTCCAGGAATTACGTTAGGGGTTAAGGGGCAGAGATGACTTCTGAAGAGCTATTGGGGCCAACAGTAAATATAGTTTTTTTTGGTACAATGGGCAAAATTTTCCTCTCCATTCTTACTCCCCTGCTAAAAGACTCAATTGAATAAGTGAGAGAAACAGCATCATGTGTTATTTGAAAACTGTTTAGTGCAATTACTGCTGCAGACTTTACTGAATTTGAGAGTGATAGACGGCAGATCTTAATTTCCCAAGCTCTCCATCCCGGCGAGCAGTTTGTTAAAGACTAGCGGTGCGGCTAATCGCCGGTGCATAATGCCCACGAATACACGTTTTTCCTTTTTATATAACACATTATGCTAATCACCCTGTATTCCATTTTTCAATAAAAGGTCAGCAGAGCACTGTTTGTTCAGAATGTGCAATTTAAACTTCATGTCTGTCATTAGAGATAATCTAGGTTTGCTGTATCAAGTGGGGTTGTCATAGAAACCAGACCCACAAGCTCTGTTTACGGCCTTTGGAGAATAAACACTTTGCATGTATTTCTCTGGAAAGGAAAAAAAAAAATCAGAAATCATCGAACAATTAAGTAAGGTTTGAAAACAAAGCGGTCATAGCCCAGAAGAGAGAGCTATGTCATTCATCAAAAATCAATAACTGTCACACAGTCGGTATACCCCAGGCATTCGAGCAGGTGACTGACGGAAGTGGTCATTTCCCCTGGGAAGAACAAGTAAGGGAGGGTGGATGTGTTATTATGCCGAGTACAGAATTAATTTAAGTGTGCTAATGGGTTTTATCCAAGCTATTATATCCTTGAAAAACATTTTGTGTAAGTTGCATTGAGTGTCTGATCATGCTTTTTATGTCGCATATTTGGTCAATTCTGAACCCCAAATAGCTGAGATAATTCCATGTTATGGTTTCTCTGATCTTCCTATCGTTTAGAAGGACCCTCTCTGGAAGCAGTTCAGGGGTCCTGGGCCTTGGATTTTTTTTTTTTTTTTTTTAGATTCTGCTTGAGAAGTATCACCATCTTTATTAGGTAAAAATACAGGACCCCTGGCTTAATCTGAAACATCAGAAATCGTCGAATATTTTTTAGTATATCTCAAATATTGCACGGGACATACTTATGTTAAAATTAGCTGTTTCTTATCTGAAATTCAAATTTAACTGGATGTCCTGTATCATATCTGTCACTTTGTGTCTGAGGGGTCCAAAGAGATGAGGAGGTAATTCTCTGACCTACCAGCCTCAGGCTTGTGCTTCCTTTAATAGGGGAATGAGAACTGTGTGCAGAGGATGTGTGTGCATGACTAATCCTGTTAAATTACAGTGTAATTGTGGCTCTAATTTGCTGGAGGCACCAGCAAAGTCAAGTTAAAAAACTCACCAGCTTGCAAATGACCAAACACCCTCTTGGCATAGCTACTCTGTAAGGGGAAAGTTTCTGTTTCTCGCCCCACCGCCCCCCAACCAAAGAAGGTTGTTGGACCTTCTTTCTTTGGAGGGGAGGAGCTAACCACTCCCGGGTGTTTTTAGATCTGGTCCCTAGTTATTTTGGTGGAGCTGGGCCAAGGGAAGGACCTGAGTTTATCTGTTGGGTATGATGTTCAATCTGGGGCTGAAAGGGTGGGGTTCTATGAACTGTGGCCCTGCCCAAGGGCAACCTCATTGTTGTAACCACCCAGGCAACACAATTCACAGAAACCTGGTAATTGGCGGAAGATGCATTCATTAGACTACTCTATTAGATTCAGGTTGATGGGACTAAATAAAACCCAACACACACACTCAGTTTAACAAGTAGGAATTCAGTATCTGCTGCCCTGGGTCAGGTGCTCTAGGGGACCCAAAGCCAGATGACGGTCAGTCCTCCAGGGACCCCCGCGACCAGGGGAAGAGAGTTGAGCACAGATGTCACTTTAGAACCAGCAGACGGGGCCAAATGCCTGAGCAGAGACAAACAAAGGGCCAGGGAACATGGGAGGAGAAGAAATGAATTGCACCTGGGGACCAGGGAGCCTTCTTAGAGGAGGGGGATTCTCAGCTGATTTTGGAAGTTTTATTAAATCAGATTAGTTAACACTAGAAAAGTTTATCCTTACAAGGACACTGCCACTGGATTTGGGGGCCATTTCAATTCAGTATGATCTCGATCCTTATATATACATCTGCAAAGACCCTATTTCCAGATATGGCCACATTCTGAGTTTCCAGGTAGACATGAGTTTTTGGAGGGCACTCACTATTCAACCCATTCCAGTTGGCAAGGATTAAAACTTGATAGCTGTTCACAGACTTCAGAGATTTCTCTTGAACAGTCAGCTTGCCCCAACAGGCCTGCAATAGACTATGGCAGAGGGGTAGCTGGCCCTTTCCCTAGGCGCCTGGGTGCCCTGCTCAGTTCGTCACCTGTCCAGGCCCTGATTTGGTTCAGGTAGAGCAGTCATGGTTCAATAATTTGGAAACATACTAGGGTATAAAAGTTTCTTTTTACTGCAGGACTTTTCAGAACTTCTGATATGGTAATATGCAGTGTGAATTTCCTAAATTAGGATAGCGCATGGAGTATTTCCCAAATATATTTGGCCATAGGAAATGCCCCCTCACCATCCCCGTTTTTGGAACTAGCATGGCATGGAACCCAACACTGGGAAAACGCACCATGATTTTTGATGAATGGCTGTCCTCCCATCAAATGCTAGGCATTCTTATAGCATTTAGGAGGCCTCTAATCCTGGACGAAACTGTCCAGCTGCACAGTCCTGTGATTTTGGTTATTTAAAGGAAAGGCTGATCAAGGAGCTTTGGGCATGTAAGGAGAGCCACCAGGCATGGAGACCATTGACAGACGTCACCTTAAGGGAACTGGGGAGAGATTCCTGCAGGCCACCTGCACACTGCCCAAATAGGAAGGGCTGGAGAGAGCCAGGGCAGGGCCCTGCTGCCCCCAATGGGCTCTTCTCTCTCTCTGCTTTCAGGTCCTTCGGCACCAAGTCTAGTCTTCAGAGGAGCTTCTGGTAGCACCTCCGACAGTGCCTGAGCACAAATGGGTCTTCCTGGGGCCAGGGATGGCCTGTTCCTTGAGCTGTCGCCTTTAGTCTCCTAGTCTCTCTGCCATCAAATCCCACCACTGACTGTGCAGCAACTCCTTTTCCACCTGGGCCTGACGAGCCAGGAAAAACCATCCGCCTTAAATCCTTCTACGTGGAAGTCACCCAGTACAATTTCTTCACTCATAGTCTCTTAGTAGTACTGTCCCATGACTCTCCTAGCTGCAAGGGAGGCTGGGAACTAGGTGTTCTTGTGCCCACCAAAAAATGAAGGCTCTCTTAAGAAGGAAAAGGGATAGGGATACTGGGGTGACGCTGCGGTGTAACTAGCTGTCTGCTGTAACATCCCTTACTTTGGACCAGACGCTCTTTTTTTTTAAGATTTTATTTATTTGAGAGAGAGAGAGGGTGAGAGCGAGCGCCGGCAGAGGGAGAGGGAGAAGCAGACTCCCTGCTGAGCTGGGAGCCCCATGCGGGGCTCAATCCCAGGATCCTGAGATCATGACCTGAGCCGAAGGCAGATGCTTAACCGACTGAGCCACCCAGGCGCCCTAGACAAGACACTCTTGATGTATTATTTTTTTAAATTAAAAATTCCATACAGGCTCATTGATGAACGTCTGCAAAATGTTGACAATTTTCAAAAAGAAGAGCAGTGACCACTAATACTATTTCCTAGAGGTAACTATTGTTAGTACTGTATATAGATGATCCCCTGCCTCCCAGGTTTTTTTTTTTTTTAATATTTTATTTATTTATTTGATAGAGACACAGCGAGAGAGGGAACACAAGCAGGGGGAGTGGGAGAGGGAGAAGCAGGCTTCCCGCGGAGCAGGGAGCCCGATGCGGGGCTCGATCCCAGGACCCTGGGACCATGACCTGAGCTGAAGGCAGACGCTTTAACGACTGAGCCCCCCAGGCGCCCCCCAGGTCTTTTTTTTTTTTTTTAAAGATTTATTTACTTTTTAGAGAGAACGAAAGAGAGAAAGAGTGAGAGCGTGAGTGGGAGGGGCAGAGGGAGAGAGAATCTCAAGCAGACTCCCCACTGAGCATGGAGACTGACGCCAGGCTCCATCTCATGACCCAGAGATCACGAGCTGAAACCAAGACTTGGACACTTAACAGACTGTGCCACCCAGCGGGCCCCTTCAATTTTGAGGTCATATCTTACATTTGATTTTATATCCTGCTTTTCCCCATTTTTACATGTCATTGAAAACTCTTCACAAATATTTTTTACCGATGACACGAGAATCTATCATATGACCGTAATTATATGTACCACAGTTTACTCAGTCATTCCTCTAATGGATATTGAAATTGTTAGCGATTTTTCATTATTAACAATCAAGAACACTTCCTGGGCTTTGACCTCATTTTGGATTATTTCCTCAGGCTTGATTCTTGGAAGTGAAATTACAGGTTCACAGGGGCTGATATTTCAGAGTTTCTTGATATGCAATGCTGGATTGCTTTCCTGAAAAATCTGGTTCACATCATTCTCGTCAGGACTAAGAAGAAATATAGATTTAAAAAGTTAGCTGGGCCCTTACATTTATGATGGTGGTGGTCAACTGATGATTGAAACTTTCTCCTTTGTGCCCCGTTAGCTAACGGGGGTCCTGCCACGCAGCTGATGTCATCATGTTGTTGAGAGGTTGGCAGCCAAGGGCCTGGGAGCCCACAGACTGGGCAGCCATTGGGTCTCACTGGCATTCCAGAGAGATCTTCAGCCACAGCTCTGTGCCTCATGTGTTGGGTGTTGCTGACCATCTCATCAGTAGTGATGTTTCCAGCCCTCTCTCTGTTTTCCTGCTGCTCTCCGTCCATGGCTGATTCTTTGAGGACTCTGATGATCAGAGAAGGGGTAAAAAGTACCATTACAGTCCAGTCTGACCATGATGGAGGGTCAGTTTCACTGCTGTCCTTAGCTCCTTCCATCACCAGAGCTCTTAGCCTTACCTTCTGAAAAAAAATTTAAAACACCCTTTTATTTTAGGGGAGTTTAAAATTTATAGTGAAATTGCAAAGATAGTACGGAGTTCCCATATACACCACACCCAGTTTCCCCATTATTAACATTTTATATTAGTGTGCCACATTTGTTATCATGGATGAACAAATACTGATGCATTATTATTAAGTCCATACCTTATTCAGATTTCCTTAGTTTTTAACCAAATGTCCTATTCCCGTTCCAGAATCCCACACAGGACACCGTATCATGTTAGTTGTCATATTTCCTTAGGCTCCTCTTGGCTGTGACAGTTTCTCAGACTTCCCTTGTTTTTGATGACCTTGACAGTTTTTGAGGAGTACTGATATTTTGTAGAATGTCCCTCAGCTGGGATTTGTCTATTCTTCCCACCCCCATGCCCCTTGGTTTTGGGAGGAAGACCACAGAGCATTTAGCCATTCTCACCCTATCAAGGGTATATACTATCAACATGATTCATCACTATTGGTGTTGATCACCTGGCCTAGGTGGTGTTTGTTAGTCTTCTTCCCTGTAAAGTGATTTCCCCCGCCCCTCCTTTCTATACTGTGCTCTTTGGGTGGAAGTCATTATGTGCAGCTTAAGGACTGAGGGGTTATGTTCTACCTCCCCGAGGGCAAAGTGTTTACATAAATTATTTGGAATTCTTTTATACTCAAGCTTTGACTGTTCTTCCCCATTTATATATTTGTTTGTTCAGTCATTTATATCAGTATGGACTCATGGATTCCTTTTGCACAAATTAATAAAGCTGTTATACATGTTTATAACAGCTTTATTGACACCACACAACTCACCCATTTAAAGTATATGATTCAGTATATATTTTTAAAATTAAATAATCTCTATACTCAAGGTGGGGCTCGAACTCATGACCCTGAGATCAGGAGCTACACGCTCTTCCGACTGAGCCAGGCAGGCACCCTACGATTCAGTGGTTTTTAGTATACCCAGAGCTGTGCTGCAGCCATAGCCACAATCAATTCTAGAACATTCTTGTCACCTCAAAAAGAGACCCTGTACCCATTAGCAGTCTCTCTACATTTCCTCCAAGTTCCCCTCACCTTAGGTGACCACTAATCTACTTTTTGTCTCCACAGATGTACTTATTCTGGACACTTCATGTTAATGGGATCATACAGTGTGTGGTCTTTTGTGACGAGCTTCTTTCATTTGGCTTAATGTTTTCAAGTTTCATTCATATTGTAGCTTGTGTCAGTAATGTCTTTTTACTGCCAATTGTATTCCATTGTGTAGATAGACCACATTTTATTTATCTGTTCATCAGTTGATGGTTATTTATGTGGTTGCCATTTTTTGACTATTATGAATAATGCTGCTACAAACACCCATGTACAAATTTTTGTGTGACATGGTTTTAATTTCTCTCGAATATATAACCAGAAGTGGAATTTCTGAGTAGTGGGTGTGAAATAGTATTTCATGTGGTTTTGATTTGCATTTCTATGAGGGTTAATGATGTTGAGAATCTTTTAATGTACTTATTGGCCATTTATATATCTTGGGAGAAATATGGGGAGAAATGATATCTTTACAGTGTTGAGTCTTCCAGTTTATGAACATGGGATTTTTTAAAATTTTTTTAAAAGATTTTATTTATTTATTTGACAGAGAGAGACAGCAAGAGAGGGAACACAAGCAGGGGGAGTGGGAGAGGGAGAAGCATGCCCCCCACTGAGCAGGGAGCCCGATGCCGATGCGGGGCTCGATCCCAGAATCCTGGGATCACAACCTGAGCCGAATTAACTGACTGAGCCACCTAGGCGCCCCGGGGTATTTCTTTTTATTTAGAAATTATTTAATTTCTTTTGTCAGCATTTTGTAGTTTTCAACATTCAAGTCCTGTCCATATTTTTGAAGGATTTGTTAGATTTATACCCAAGGATTTCAATTTTTTGGAGTAATTTAAAATGATACTATATTTTTTATTTCAGTGTCTACATGTTCATTGCTAATATATAGAAATACAATTGATTTTTATATGTTTATCTCATATCCTATAACCTTGCTGAAATCATTTATTAGTTTTAAGCTTTGTAGATTCTTTTAGATTTGCTATGTAAATAATCATGTCACCTGCAAATAGAGACTTTATTTCCTCCTTTCCCATCTGTCTGACGTTTGTTTCCTTTTCTTGCTTTATTGCTCTGGCTAAAACATCTAGCAGTATGTTGAGTAAGAGTGGTAAGAGTGAATATTTTTTCCTTGTTCCCAGTTTTAGAGAGAAAACATTAGTCTTTCACCGTTAAGTATAATGGTAGTTGTAGGTTTTTATAGATGCTCTTTATTAAATTAAGGAAGTTCCCTCTTCCTATTTTGCTGAGAGTTTTTAACATCAATGTGTTTTACATTTTGTGAAATGATTTTTTTTTTGCATCAGTTGAAATGATCATGTGATTGTTCTTTTTTAGCTTGTTAATTAATATGGTAGATTACATTGATTGATTTTTTTTAATATTGAGCCAGTATTGCAACCATGGAATAAACTTGGTCTTAGAGTATAATTCTTATAATAAATTGCTGAATTCTATTTGTTAGCATATTGTTAAGGACTGTTGTGTTTATATTTATGAGGAATATTGGTCTGTACTTTCCTCTTTTTGTATTGTCTTTATCTGGTTTTGGTATCAAGGTAATAATGCCTTCATAAAAAGTGGGGAAGTTGTTACCTCGTCTTCTCTTTTCTTGCAGAGATTGTGTAGAATCAGTGCTAATTTCTCTTTAAACAATTTATAGAATTCAGCAGTGAAACTATCAGGATTTAGAGACCTCTGTTTTTTGTTTTTGCTTTTTTTTTTTTAAAGATTTTATTTATTTATTTGACAGAGAGAGACACGGCGAGAGAGGGAACACAAGCAGGGGGAGTGGGAGAGGGAGAAGCAGGCTTCCCGTGGAGCAGAGAGCCCGATGCGGGGCTCGATCCCAGGACCCCGGGATCATGACCTGAGCCGAAGGCAGACGCTTAACGACTGAGCCACCCAGGCGCCCCTCTGTTTTTTGTTTTTGAGGATGGTTTAAATCATAAATAGTTTCTTCAATAGTTAGTGGGCTATCTAAATGATCTCTTCCACGTTGGATGAGTTGTTTTCTGACCACTTCATCTAAGTGGTCAAATTCATGTGTGCAGAGTTGTTCATAGTTCCCTTGTTATCTTTTTGATGTCTGCAGGGTCTATAGTAATATCCCCCCTTTCATTCCTGATATTGATAATTTTTGTCCTCTCTTTTTCCTTGTCAGTCTTGCTAGTGGTTTGTCAATTCTATTGATTTTTTTCAAAGAAGCAGCTCTTTGTTTTGTTGATTTTTTTTCCCTATTGATTCTCTATTAAAAATCTATTTTCCCTCTTTTTATCAATTTCATTTATTTCTATTCATAGCTTTATTATTCCCTTTGTTATGCTTGCTTTGGTTTTGTTTTGCTCTTTTTGTCTAGGATCTTGAGGCAGGAGTTTAGATTATTGATTTGACAATTTCTATGTATTTAGTACTATAAATTTCCCTTTCAATATTGCTTTGGCTGAAATTTCCCTTTCAATATTGCTTTGGCTGTGTGCCCAAATTTTTGATATATTGTATTTTCATTTTCATTCGGTTCAGTCTATTTTTTAAATTTCTCTTGAGACTTCCTCTTTTGCCTATGAGTTATTTAAAAGTGTGTTTAATTTTCAAGTGTTTGGAGATTTTCCTGTTATCTTTTTTTGTCATTGATTTCTAGTTTGATTCCATTGTGGCTGGAAAACACATCCTGTATGATTTCAATTCTTTTGAATTTGTTGAGGTTTGTTTTATGGCCCAAAGTATGGTCTATCTCGATACATGTTCTGTAGACACAGAAAAGAATGTATATTCTGTTTTTGTTAGGTAGAGGGTTCTATAAATGTCAGTTAGATTCTGTTGGTTGATACTGTTGACTTCTTCTGTATTCTTGCTGGCTTTCTATCTGTCCAGGTCAATTATTGAGTAGAGGGGTTCTGAAATCTGTAAGTATAAATTGTGGATCTGTTCATTTCTCCATCTAGTTTATCAGTTTTCACTTCATATATTTTGTAGCTCTATTGTGTGGTATATACACATTTAGGACTGCTATTTCCTCTTGGTCATTATAAAATGTTCTTCTTCATGGTAATTTTCTTTGCTCTGATGTCTACTTTGTCTAAGAGCAATAAAGCCACTCTCACTTCCTTTTGATTAATATTTGCAGGATATTTTTTCCATCCTCTTACTTTCAACCTGCCAATATTATTATACTTGACGTGAATTTCATGTAGACAGCAGATAGTTGGATAATATTTTGAATCTACTCTGCCAATTTCTGTCTTTTAATTGATATGTTAGATCATTTATATTTAATTATTGATATGCTAGAGCTAAGTCTGTCATTTAACTTTCTGTTTTCTGTTTATTCTCTTTTTTTATTTCTCTATTTTCCTTTTTCCTGTATTCCTGTGAGTTACTTGAACATTCTTAGAATTCCTTTCTAATTTATCTGTAGTATTGACCATATCTCTTTATTTAGTTTTTTTATTGGTTGTTCTATCTATAGGTATTACATTATATATATGTAACTTATCACAGTATACCAGTATTGTCATTTTACAGTTCAAGTGAGATATCGAAACCTCACTTCCTTTATGTCCCTTTATCCTCTCATTTATAATATAACTATCTTCAATATTTCTTCTACATACATTGAGAACCACACTGACAGTGTTAAAACTTTTGCTTCAAACTTCAAAAGGAATTTAGATAATTCAAGAGAAGGAAAGTTTATTGTATTTACCCATATTTTTACTTATCATGTTCTTTCTTTCTTCCTGATGTTCTAAGGGTTTTTTGTTTGTTTGTTTTTAATGTTTTTGTGTTTAGAGAACTTCCTTTAGCTATTCATTTAGAGTTGGTCTGCTGGGGACAAATTCTCTTAGGTTTTCTTCATCTGAGAATGCCTTTATTTCCCCTTCATTCCTGAAGGATATTTTTGCTGGGTATAGGATTCTAGGTTAGCAGTTCTTTCTTTCACCCCATGAAAATTATTGTGCCACTTTCTGCTGGCCTCCATGGTTTCGGATGAGAAATCCACTGTCATTTTAATTGTTTTCCCTTAAAGATAAGGTGTCATTTTCCCCCCTCTGGTTACGTTTAAGAATTTTTGTCTTTAGTTTAAAAATGTTTAACTATAATGTGTCTTTTTGTGAATTTCTTTGGGTTTATCCTGTTTGAGGGCTCACTCACCTTAAACTGGCAGGTTTATACCTCTTGCTAAATTTGGGGAGTTTTCAGCCATTATTTCTTTGAGTACCTTTTCAGCCTCCCCTTTCTCCACTCCTCTGGGACTCTGCTTCTTTTTGTTTGTGTTTGTTTTTGTTTACTTTCTTTCTGTTGTTCAGAATGGGTAATTTCTATTGTTCTGTCACCCAGTTCACGGATTCTTTCCTCCGTCTCCCATCTGGTTTTTGAGGCCATTCACTGAGCTTTTATTTCAGTTACTGTATTTTTCAGTTCCAAAATTTCTGGTTCTTCTTTATATATTCTTTTTCTTTGCTGAGGCCTTCTAGCTTTTCGTTGGGTTCAGGTGCACTTGTTAACTGCTTGTTTAAGCATATTTATTATGGATGCTTTTAAATCTTAAGTCACATAATTCTTACATTCTTGTCTTCTTGGTTTTGGTGTCTACTGATTATATTTTTTCATTTGGTTTGAGCTCTTCCTGGGTCTTGCTATGATGAGCGATTTTTGCCTGAAACCTGGACATTTTTGTATTATGTTATGAGATGCTGTATCTTATTTAAACCTTTTGTTTTGGCTGGATTTCTCTGACACCACGTCAGTAGGAAAGTTGTAGTGCTACCCTGTAACTGCCAGGTGGAGGTAGAAGTGCAGGTTTCCTACGTGGCATTTGTTGGCATCTGAGGTGGGGGGTGCTCCTTGTTACTGCTGGTTGGGAGTTCTGGCTACCCATGTGGTCTTCACTGACATGGCAGGAGTGGGGTTGCATTACCACTCTGCAGGGATGAAATAAAAGCCCTGGCTCCCTACTTGGTCTTATCTGATATTGACTGGATATGGGTGTTGGGGAACCTTGTTATAGCTTCATGAGGATGGAAATCTACGCCCCCCCCACTTGGCCTTTGCTGGCATCAGAAGAGGTGGGACCACAATTTTTATTAATTTTTATTATAGTGTTTGACTGAACAAGAATGGTTATTGGCTAAAAGTGTTCTGTCTTGCTGGACTGGTTCTTTCCAGACCCTTTGGCTAGAGAGAGCGGGAATTTTCCTTTCCTATCCTTTTCTTCTCTTCTCTTTTCTCTTCTGTTTCTTTCTCTTTTTCTTTTTCTTCTATTATCTTCTTTTTCTCTCTCTCTGTGTTGGCATTTCTGAATTGTTGGCTTCTTCATTCCATGTATGGGATATATGAAGCAAAAAGAAAACCCAGGGAACTCACAATGTCATTTCTTGGATACTGAGGTCCCTGGCTGATCTACCTTCTGCCCTTTACCTTTTAGTCTACTTATGTGCATTTTATATATAATGTTATAATGTTTAGGGTTTTTAGTTGTACATACTGGAAGAAATAGGGAAAAACATGTCTATTCCATCTTCCTAGAAATGGAAGTATCTTCTGGACTCATGGATATTTATTTTATACTTTAGATTCTAATCCAATACTATTTTCTTTTTTACTCAAGAGTTTTCCAGCTGTATTGGGAGTGTCATTGGGAGTGGCTTTCCTTTTTTGCATCCAAATCCACCTGGGTTGCTTCAGGGGCCAGGGAAGGAAGGAATCTCATCTCATGGAGGGGCCAGGCCTCTGTTTCAGTGTAGAAGGAGAAGGTTGGTTTCTTTCAAACCCTTCTTCCATCTGACAGCTTGGGTAGAGGACTTACTTGTAGCCATTTCTGTGGCTCCCCAATAGTTTTCCTATATGAATTGGAGGTAGGCTAATTAACTGATTGCAGGGCAAAGGCACCAGACTCCTGTCCCTTCTCCTTGAAGCCTTGATCTTGCCCATTTGATTGTGACGATTCTTCCTCCCATCTTAGCTTGTGAGGAAATGGGATACAGCCAACGTGATCACTTATCTGGGGTGACAGCAAGTAAACATGAAAAATGTGCTGAGGAACACAAGAGGACAGTGATCAGAAAGGCTTTTTCTTTCAACCTAAATCATGATGTTTTGGGCGTCGGCTAGAGTTTTCCAAGTTATTTATAACTGTCCACCCCTGTTAGGGGATATATGTTTTATCTAAAAATAGTAATCTTTCCTAATCAAATGATAAATGTGTGTGTCCCGAATGGAGGCCCCATAGTTACCCACCTCATTACAGAAGTTCAGGTGAATAATGGAAATATTACCAGCATGACACTGGATCGGATGCTTCAAGATACCCAGTATTTGGAAGTTAGGGCTCTTTAAGTTTTTTGGTGGAAGGTCCTTCATGTTAGTAGAGGTAGCTCTTACAAGCCAAGTCTTTGAGAATGATATTCAAAGTACTTCTTATTCCTAGCAGCTAATGATTGTGTGTGTAGGAGGTTATGTTGTGTTCCTTTGGAGTTTATGCCGCATACAGCCAGCATCTGGCTCTTTATCTCCAATCCTTCTTGAGGGATCCCAATGGGGCATCTTAGTCCTAGACTTAGTGGGTGTCTAGTCCTCATTTCCTTTTCACACAACAGGAAATTCACAGAGTATTAAAGCTGGCGGGAACCTAATTATTGCTTCTCAACCCTGGTTGCTATTTAGACATATCTGGAAAAATAAACACTAATGCTTGGGCCCCATCTCTAGAGATTCTGACTTTTTACACCAGCCCAATAAAGTCGGTAGTGTTATTATTTCCACTTAACAGATATAGACCTTGAAGCCTGGGCTAAGTTCTCTCAGACCCCATAGTTACCCATGGAGGAGCAGGATTTGAGCCCAGGTGGTCTCAGTTTGGAGTCCCGGATTATAATAACCCACTACCCGGAGGTGGGCCTTGACATACATGGTTTCCTTTTCCTATGCCAGGGATTCTCCAGTTAGAATCACCTGGGGAGATTTTGACAAACATGGACAGCTCGATCCCAACCTCATATTCTGGTCTGGGGTGGGGCCAGTGCATTGATGGGTTTTTTAAATATCTCCAGGTGATTTTTTTAAAAAAAGACCTTATTTATTTATTTGAGAGAGAGAGAGAAAAAGAGAGCACGAGAGGGGAGAGGGTCAGAGGGAGAAGCAGACTCCCTGCTGAGCAGGGAGCCTGATGCGGGGCTGGATCCTGGGACTCCAGGATCATGACCTGAGCCAAAGGCAGATGCTTAACTGACTGAGCCACCCAGGTGCCCCTCTCCAGGTGATTTGAGTGAGCATCCAGGATCAAGAACCACTGTCTAAGCTTGATCATATGGACCACCTGCCACTTTTTAGAAATAGACCCCAATGCCTGGAGGTGGAAGTGAGCCAGAGGTAGGTAGTGTTAGGACTCAGATGCTGCCAAATTTTCTACACAGAACAGGCATTTGGCTGAATAAGGCCCTTGATCTTTTTAGTTGTTTATTTATTTTTGAGGGTTACATTTTTATTAAAATATTTTTTGACCTGTTGAGGACATTGCAAGATGGGGAAATTTCACTTAGAGGTCCAGATTTCAGAATTCACTAGAAATGTCAGAGTATCTGGTGACACTTGGCTGGGGCTGAACTGTGGCTGATGGCTTGTGGCAGGACTGTCCTCACCGGTTAGACCTATTCCACTGCCTTCCTGCCCTTCCCATTGCTGGCTCCCAAGGGTGTTGGGGTTTACAACCACCATATTCCTCCCATATTGTCCTTCATCACGAAGAGTTGTGTAGTTGTCTTAGTTGCTCTTCTAGATCGCAAACACCTTAAGATTTTCAACCTGGGGGCAACTCTGTTCCCTAAGAAACATATATCAAAGTCTGAAGATCTGTTTAGTTGTCACACGTGGGGGTGGGGGTGGGTGGGAGGACAGCACTACTAGCTTCTAGTGGGTAGAGGTTAGAAAGGCTGCTAAACATCCTACAACAAACAGGACAGCCCCCACAACTAAGACTTAACTGGCCCCAAAGGTCAGTAGTATTGAGGTTGAGAAACTGAATCTTGCTCACCTCTGAGTCCCCGGCCTGGCTGGTGGCACATAGTAGACAGTCAATTAAATGTCAGCTGGAGGCCTGACTGATGTCAGACTGTTGGCTTTTCCCCTGCTCCCGCTGGGCTTCTGCCTAACGAGTCGTTGCTTTGCTCTGTGTGCGCCATATGGCCCTGCAATAAATGAGTGAGTCAATAAAAGCCTGCCATATGCGAAGTAAGTGATCTTATGAATGAAATCCAGAGCAGGGACACAATAATTTCATCTGAAGAAAGAGACCAATTAAACACACCATTGCAGCAAGCACATTTGTTGGGAGAACTGAAGGCGTTCTGCTGTAGGAAGATGTATTGCTCATTCCTAAAAAAGGGTAATAGGGAGGAAGTCTTAATCATGCTTTTAATGGTCAAAGGTGTCTTCAAAATCAATCCTTTCATTAACTGGGTGAAGAAGGATACTGACCTAGTGGGACATTTCAGGCTGTATAAATTAATTATAAATTGCTGCAAATGATCTGTCTGGTATCTAGTTCCCATACCTTTGCTGGCAGGGGTAGGAGGAAATTCAGTGAAGGCTCCAAGAGAGCTGATATTAAATAAAAGAAGCTGGGGTGTGCTGAATTAAGGCTTCCTCTTCATGTCACCCTCTTGGTGTCCAGAGTCCTTGCTGGACTTAGCCTGGCTACCACTGTGTCTGGCCTTGCAGCTATGTCTGGAGTGAGGTGGCAAATTTAGGGTTGGCAAATGACCAACCATCTGGGTTTGTCTGGGACTGTCTCCATTTTCGTACTGAAAACCTTGTGTTCTGGACAATCCCTCCCCAGGATGTGAAAAGTTCTGGATTTCAGTGATGAGCGTAGAAGACTGTGGGAAAAGTACAAAAACCACACTAGGACCAAAAATATAGGGTTAAAAGGAACACTGTTTTAGTGTCAAATGGGTGCAGAAGAGGTAGTCCTTTGCCTTCTATGGTTGCTGTGGCTGTTTTTGCCACTGACTGCTGATGTCGGCAACCACGGGCAGCCTTTTGAAGGTGACTTTGTTCATCCTTGCTAATCCAAGACTCATCTTCCCCACTTATTCAATAGAGAGAAGAGACTTGTAATGAGTGTCAAATGAGACAATGCCATCAACTGCCTACTGAAGAGCTTGGTTCGGAGCAAGTGACCAATAAGTGCTAACTGCTGCTACTAAAATAACTGTACCGCAATGATTATTGTTATTATTACTCTTAGTGTAAACCGCTCAGTGGGTATGATCAGGCAGAATGGGACAGCGCAGGTCTTTGCCCTTTGCCTTCTTGCAAGCACCAGCTGTTCTGTGGATGCACAGGGGTGATGGAGACTTCCATTGTATGTGGCAAGGAGACATGGGGTGATTGCCTTGGACCATGCTCTCTGATGGGCCTGAACTCCAGTCACCTGGGCAGGGACTTGGGGGGCAGAGGTGGGAAATAGGGAGGAGACCAGTTGGGGCCCCGAAAGACCCAAGTTTAGAGTGATGATGGACTCACTCTTCCTTCCCCCCAGAGAGGTCCCTTCCATGAGTTGTGATTTTAGTGTCATATATACCGTGAAGCTATTACCACAATCAAGAAAATGAACATATCCTTCATGCCCACAAGCTTGTAATCTCTCATTCCCTAACCTAGGGCCACAAAGATTTTCTGTTTTTATCCGGAAGTTTATTGCTTAACCTTTTACATTTAGGTCTATGATCCATTTTCAGTCAAACTGCAAGGGGTGGATCAAGGGACGTGTTTCTGCACCATTTGTTGATAGCATTGCCCTTGTATATGTGGCCATTTTCTCAACTCTGTGTTCTGTTCCATTGATCTCTTTGTCTATTTTGGAACCCTCACAACACTGGACTATTGTACCTTTATGATCAGTCTCCAGTGTCGTTCCTCCTTTTCAATGTACCCTCTAATACAATATTAAATAGAAGTGCTGAGTAGGCATCCTGCCTTATTCCTGATCCTCAGGGAGAAAGGCATTCAGTTTTTTGTTTTTTTTTTAAATCAAGGATGATGTTGGCTGTAGGGTTTTTGTAGATGCCCTTTCTAAGGTTGAGGAGGTTCCCTCTATTCCTAGTTCACTGAGAGTTTTTATGAAGAGTGGATATTGGATTTTGTCAAATGCTTTTTCTGAGTCTGTTGAGATAATCACATGGTTTTCCTATTTTTACTTTATTAATTTACTATATATAATAATATATATTGATTGATTTTTGAATGCTAAACCAATCTTGCATTTCTAGGATAAATCCCACTTGGTTACAGTGTATATTATTTTTATATATTGCTGGATTTGAGTTGATAAAATTCTGTTTAGAATTTTTGCATCTATGTTCATGAGGGATATTGGTCTCTATTTTTTTTTGTGATATCTGTCAGTCTTTGGTATTTATTCTGGCCTCAGAGAATGAGTTGGGAAGTGTTCTCTCCTCTTCAATTTTCTGAAACACTTGTATAGTATTGGTATTATGCCTTCCTTAAATGTTTAGTAGAATTCACCAGTGAAACCATTTGGGCCAGGAGTTTTCTTTGAGTATAGTTAAAAAAATTGTTTTTTATTTTTTTATTTTTATTTTTTTTAAAGATTTTATTTATTTATTTGACAGAGAGAGACACAGCAAGAGCAGGAACACAAGCAGGGGGAGTGGGAGAGGGAGAAGTAGGTCTCCTGCCGAGCAGGGAGCCTGATGCGGGACTCGATCCCAGGACCCTAGGATCATGACCTGAGCCGAAGGCAGACGCTTAACGACTGAGCCACCCAGGCGCCCCCAAAAAATTGTTTTTTAAAGATTTTATTTTTAAGTAATCTCTATGCCCAACACAGAGCTTGAACTCACAATCCCGAGATCAAGAGCGGCACACTCTAACAACTGAGCCAGTCAGGTGTTCCTCTCTGTGTATAGTTTTTAAACTATAAATTAAGTTTCTTTAATAAAGGGTTATTGAGGTATTTACTACTTCTTGAGTGAGCTTTGGTAATTTGTGTTTTTCAAGGAATTTTTCCATTTTATTTAAGTTGCCAAGTTTATTGGCATAAAGTTGACCATAATATCCTGTTTGTTATCATTTTATTATCTGTAGAATTTATAATGATATTCTCATTCCTAATGTTGGTAATTAGTGTCTGCTTTCTTATTTTTTTCCTGATCAGTCTGGCTTAGATTTATCCATTTCACTCATGTTTTCAGAGAATCAGCTTTGGGTTTTACTGATTTTCTCTTTTTCATTGATTTCTGATCTTTCTGATTTCTGATATTTTTACTTACTTTAGGTTTGATTTGTTCTTCTTTACTTTTTTAAGGTGGAAGTTGAGGCCATTGATTTGAGACTTTTCTTCTTTTCTAATATGCTTTTTAGTGCTGTAAATTTTCCCCTACACGCTGCTGTAGTGGCATCTAACAAATGTTTACATGGTATATTTCATTTTAATTCACTTCAAAGTACTTTCTATTTCCCTTGTGGTACTTTCTTTGACCTATGGATTATTTAGAAATATGTCTTTTAGTCTCTAAACATTTGAAGACTTTCCAGAGATCTGTTATTGATTTTTATTTTATTTTTAAAAATATTTTAACTATTTATTTTGACAGAGAGAGAGAGAGAGAGAGAGCGCAAGCAGGGGGAGCGGCAGGCAGAGGGAGAAGCAGGCTTTTTGCTGAGCAAGGAGCCTGATGCAGGACTTGATCCCAGGACCCTGGGATCATGACCTGAGCTGAAGGCAGACACTTAATGACTGAGCCAGGTGCCCCGCTGTTATTGATTTTTAATTAAATTCTGCTATGGGTGGAGAATAGACTTTGTATGACTTGAATTTTTAATGTATTGAAACTTGTTTTATGGACAGAATCTTGGAAAATGTTTTGTGTGCACATGAAAAGAATATGTCTTCTGCTATTATGAGGTCTTCTATAAATATCAATTAGGTCAAGTTGATTGTGTTCAGTTTTTTATATCCTGATTTCTTGCCTACTTGTTCTATCAAGTTACTGCAAGAGGGGATTGAAATATCTCACTATATTTTTGGATTTCCCTATTTCTCCTTTTACTTCTTTTTATTCATGTATTTTAAAACTCCACTTTAGGGCGCCTGGTTGGCTCAGTCGTTAAGCATCTGCCTTTAGCTCAGGTCATGATCCCAGGGTTCTGGGATCAAACCCCCGCATCGGGCTCCTGCTCGGCGGGGAGCCTGCTTCTCCCTCTGCCTGCCACTCCCCCTGCTGTGTGCATTCTGTCTCTGTCAAATAAATAAAATCTTTTTTTAAAAAAACTCCAAATTTATGATAGTTATGTAGCAACAAAACTAATACACAGGGTATAGAGTTCTAGGTTGGAGATTTTTCTCTCTGTACTTTAGAGATGTAATCCCGCTCTCTTCTTGCTTGCATTATTTCTGATAAAAAGTCTGCTGTCACCCTTCTCTTTTTTCCCTCTGTATGTAATGTGTCTTTAAAAAAATGTCGGGCTACTTTTGGGCGCCTGGGTGGCTCAATTGGTTGGGTGACTACCTTCGGCTCAGGTCATGATCCTGGAGTCCCGGGATCGAGTCCTGCATTGGGCTCCCTGCTCGGTGGGGAGTCTGCTTCTCCCTCTGACCCTCTTCCCTCTCGTGCTCTCTATCTCTCATTCTCTCTCTCTCAAATAAATAAATAAAATCTTTAAAAAAAAGTTTCTGGCTACTTTTAAGTTTTTTTTTTTTTTTTTTTTTTTTAATAGATGATTTTGAGTAACTTGACTACAATGTGTCTTGGGATCATTTCTTCATATATCTTGTGTTTAGGTGCATTGAGCTTCTTGATCTGCGGGTTTATAATTTTCATTAAATTTGGAAAAATTTTAGCCATGATTTCTTCAAATATTTTTTCCTGTGATCCTTGCCCTCCTGTCTCTTCTCCTTTGGGGACTCAATTACACATATTTTAGGTTGCTTAAAGTTGTCCTATGGCTCACTGATACTTTGTTTATTTAAATAATTTTTTCTCTATATTTTTATTTTGGAGAGATTTGATTGCTGTGTCTTCAAGTTTACAAAATCTTTTCTTCTGTGATGTTTAGTTTTCCATTATCCCATTGAGTGTATTTTTAATCTCAGACATTATAGTTTTAATCTTGTGGTTTCAATCTTTTTTTTTTTTTTTTTTGGTTTTACATCTTCCATTGCTCTACTTAACTTTTCAAACATATGAAATACAGTTTAATACGATTTTAACATTCTTGTCTGATAGTTCTAGTACCTGTGTCAGTTCTGGGTAAATTTCAACTGACTAAGTTCTTTCCTCATGATGGCTGTTATTTTTTTTTTTTTTTTTTTTTTGCTTGCCTGGTAATTTTTCACTGGATTCCAGAATTTGACTTTTACCTTTTTTTTTTTATGCTGGATGTTTTTGTTTTCCCATAAATATTATTGAGCGTTGTTCTGGGATGTACTTACATTACTTGGAAACATTTGATCCTTTTGAGTCTTGCTTTTAAGATCTGTCAGGTTGGACCAGAGTTGTGTTTAGTTTGGGGTTAATTATTGCCCACTACTGAAGCAAGGCTCTTGCTCTGTGAATTATGTTTTTCAGTCTGATGGGACAGGAACTTTCTGGTCCTCTGAGTGCTGTGTATTGTTCCCTGTTATCCTTTTGGGTTATTTATTCTCCAGTCTTGAGTAGTTTCCTCACACGCTGTGCTAATCAGTACTCTGCTGAATGTTCCTAGAGAACCCTTTGCAGCTCTCTAGAGTTTTCTCTGTACTCTCTCCTTTGTGATACTTTGTCCTGTGAACACCAGCTGCTCTATCTGCCTGGACTCCCAGTTCTGTCTCCTCAACTCAGGGCTTCTCCTGGGTGCTGCCCAGATTCTCCCTCTCAGTGCTGCAATCTGGAAATGCTGCCAAGGCAGCAAGCTTTCCTGACTCCCTGGAACCACTGTCTTTCACCCTAATAATCAGTCTCTTGAAAATTGTTCTTTCAAACATTTGTGTCCAGTTTTTTAGTTGTTTCAGGCAATAGGGTAAATCTGGCCCTTCTCTTTCCATCTGGACTGGAAGCAGAAGTCCAAACCTATTTTATTGACCAGTTTCTACCTACATTCTATTTAAACGCACTATTGTGATTGCAAGCATTAGAACATTTTGCTATCTTCCTCTTCTTTTTTTTTTTAAAGATTTTATTTTTGGGGCACGTGGGTGGCTCAGATTGTTAAGTGTTTGCCTTCGGCTCAGGTCATGATCCCAGGGTCCTGGGATCGAGCCCCATGTCAGGATCCTGGCTCAGTGTGGAGCCTGCTTCTCCCTTTCCCTCTGCCTCTCCCCCTGCTCATGATCTCTCTCTCTCTCTCTGTATCTCTGTGTCTCAAATGAATAAATGAAATCTTTAAGAAAAAAAGATTTTATTTTTAAGTAATCCCCTTACACCCCACATGGGGCTTGAACTTACAGCCCTAGATCAAGAGTCACATACTCTACAACTGAGCCGCCAGGCACCCCACTACCTTCCTCTTCTTATCTAGTCTGCTTTCCCAACAATGTTTTGGTGACTTCTATGCTTTCCCCTGAATTCTGTGACTTAATAGATTCTATTTTTACTCACTAATCTTGATTGACTTTTATCCTCTAATGCAATAAATTTCTTTCCTGGCCAATACTATCTGACATACTCACAATGCATTTCTTCTTCACTTTCATATCCATCAGCCAAGCAATGGCAGTCCTGTCCTGCTGCAATTCACTGAATCGTGGCCTTCTAACATCATATATTCAAGCCCTAATCTCTAGTGTGATGGTATTTGGAGGTGGGATCCTTGGAAGGTAATTAGATTTAAATGAGGTCATGAAAGTGGGACCTTTATGATGGGATTAGTGTCCCCCCACCTTTTTTTTTTTTTTTTAGTAGTACAGAGGCCAGTGCAGTACTTGAACTCACGACCCTGAGACCAAGACCTGAGCTGAGATCAAGAGTCGCATGATTAACCAACTGAGCCACCCGGGTGCCCCAGGATTAGTATCCTTATAACAAGGGCTTGCTCTCTCCAGATGCACACACAGCAGAAAGGCTATATAAGGACATACCGAGAAGGTGGCTGTCTACAAGTCTGAAAGAGCTCTCACAAACCAAACCCTGCTGGGCCTTGATCTTAGACCTTCCAGGCTCCAGAACTGTGAGAAAATAAATTTCTGTTATGTAAGCCACCCAGTCTATGGTGTTTTGTAATGGTCACCCAAGTAGACTAACAGACCTGCCATCTTTATGCAAACATTTGCTCTCTCTCTTCCGGTCTTCTTTCTCAGGCTGCCAGCTTAGGGTTTTTCTCCCATCCAAGCTGTTTTATAGCCCGTAGTCTAGTCTGTTTCTTCCTCTCCTTCCCTTCTTAACCCCTGCAGTCTTCTAGGCTAAGCCTTTCTGGTCTGTAACAGCCTTTGTCTTTCTGGCCCTCTACTCTCCACATGATGCCATGGTATTTCTATAAAGCATGGTTCTGGTCATGGCACACCTCTTTTCATACAACTTCAGTGACTCCCACTGTCCTCAGAAATGGTGTTCAAAGTTTTTGAGTTCGTTCCTCCAGAATGCTGTTTTTAATCTGCCAATTGGATGGATATAGTTTCTCCTCTGTGCCCCCATAGGGGGTTTCTTTTTTTCTCCCCCAAAGATTTTATTTATTTATTTTATTTGTCAGAGAGAGAGAGAGAGAGAGAGAGAACAAGCAGGGAGAGCGTCAGGCAGAGGGAGAAGCAGATCCCCTGCTGAGCAAGGAGCCCAATGCAGGATTCGATCCCAGGACCCTGGGATCATGACCTGAGCCAAAGGCAGATCCTTAACTGCCTGAGCCACTCAGGTGAACCTCATAGGGGGTTTCTTTTCCTCTGCAGTCATTGCACATATCCCTTTCTTCCTGGTAATTAGCTGTGAACTGCTGTCTCCTTACTAGCCTGCTAACTCCCTGAATAGTACACCAGGATCAGGACACCTCACAGAGCCTACCACATATTAGGTGCTCACCAAATGCCTGCATCACAATTTCCACGATCTTGATTTCATGGTCTAGATTTTAAAATGACATTAAAAGAAATGTTTAGGGGGTGCCTCAGTGACACAGTTGGTTGAGTGTCTGATTCATGGTTTTAGCTCAGGTCATGATCTTGGGGTCTTGGGATCGAGCCCTGTGCCGGCTCCAGGCTCAGCGTGGAGTCTGCTTGAGACTCTCTCTCTCTCCTTCTCCCTCTGCCCCTCCTGCTCATGCTGTCTTGCTCTCTCTAAAATAAATAAATAAATAAAATCCTTCAAACAACAACAACAACAGCAAAAGAAATGTTTAGAAAAGAGTAGAAAACCACCATAACATCCCTACCCTAACACAACTTACCTTATTTTTGCTCTTTACCTCTCAGGCTTTGTGTCTGCATTTTCAGAGCTATATTCACAGTGAACATACAGATCGAAGTTCTTTTTTTTTTTTTTTAAA
Organism: Zalophus californianus; assembly: GCF_009762305.2. Lineage (NCBI taxonomy): Eukaryota > Metazoa > Chordata > Mammalia > Carnivora > Otariidae > Zalophus > Zalophus californianus. The sequence goes on along the minus strand of NC_045609.1, from coordinate 76,422,651 downwards.
GCATACTACTTTGCACATTTCCCCCTGTATATAGCTTTATCATTTTAAGTAACTAATATTTCCATTAAGTAGAAGTGCTATAACTTACTAGATTATATTAAGATTTATTGGATTCAAACCTGTAGAAATGTAACCTGATATCAGGTCCTCCCCCCTTTTTAAAAGATTTTATTTATTTATTTGACAGAGAGATCAAGAGAGAGAGAGAGAGCACAAGCAGGGGGAGCAACAGGCAGAGGGAGAGGGAGAAGCAGGCTGCCCGCTGAGCAGAGAGCCTGATGTGGGCCTCGATACCAGGACCCTGGGATCATGACCTGAGCTGAAGGCAGATGTTTAACCGACTGAGCCACCCAGGCGCCCTCAGGTTTCCCCTTGTTCAAGGGATCTGACTCGGTTTTGGCTCCCACCTGGTCCTCCAATTAATATAGCTTAGCCCGTTCACCGGTTTCCATGAAAAATACAAGCAGACAAAGCACATTTTGGCCTTGTTTACTAAAGATCTAAGGGCCTAGGCACGGATCACATTGTACAGCGCAGAGCCTTTACTTGAAAAATCTTCATTAATTACAACCCCTTCTCTATAGAGAAGCTCCACTCCAACTCCCACTCTGCCCCATCCCATACCCAGTGTCTAGTCTTCCTTCTCAGTTTCCCTAGAAGTGCAAATTTCTCATTGTGTTATTCAGAGCAGGTCACTTTGCCCCAGTAACTTCTTTCAGTGAGTAGAACCAAACTCAATAAAACAGAGTCCTCCAGGTATGGGGTTCCCCGTCCTGAGTGGATACAAAGCATAGGGGGTTATAAATAACATCCCTCAAACCACTCTCCACCCCAGGCTATATAAGGGTTGGAAAGAAAAGTGGTGAGCACAGCATGGGGCTTGCTATGGGCTCCCCGCCTCTCTTTTGGGGTGAAACTTAGTCTGAGTCTCCCTGGGTTGCCCTGTCCATGAGTACCAATGGTGCTCAATCCAACCTAAGGTCTGTCAAGGTGGGGGGCTGACTCATCTTTGAAGGAGTTGGCAGGGCTTGGCTTTGGCATATGGGAAGGGGAAATGTGGATGTGTGGATGCTTTCCTGGCAATGCATAAACTTGGAATAGGATTCATGTTGCCATGATATTGCCAAGGCAAGTGTGTCTCTCACCTTGGGGAAGCTGAGGTGCCTGCTTGTCTTAGAGGGGCAGCTGCTGTAGGCTGACTGTACCCCTCTTCTTTATTTCCATCCTCTGGAGAAACCAGTGTCTTAATGGTGCTGGCCTACTTTTCATGGTCAGTTATCGGGATTCTCTGGGTTGAAGTAACCCCAGATCAGCCTGGCCTCAGCAAGAGGGGTCTATGGCTCACATTGCTGGGAAGGGTTCTGTGACAGCTCATGGAGTTGGTCAAGGAGCTATACAGCAACCCGGTTTGGGGCTGAAATTTTACTCAAACCAGCTACAATTTGCTTTATCTCAAGTATGTCCCCATTTTATCTCATGCTTGGTAAATTTTCTCCAACTGAAAACAGACCCCTTTCTCCATGTTTCAGGGCGGGTAGCCAATGGTGCTCGCCTCTCACCTCTGTGTTTTTCCAGTACCTTCAGCTCCAAGTTGGTCTCACAGGGTGACTTTTCTGTTCCTCTGGAGCAATCCCACCCTGGAGTATTAGATACCATGATAGGTCTCAAGTCCCAGATGTAGCTGTAAATAGCAGAAGAGCGGAGATTGGAAAGCTTGTATGTCAGAGAAACAATCCTGTGCTATGGCAACTGGAGCCCACTCCTTCCTGCATCCAGGCAATGGCTGCTCATACCGGTGACTCGGGTTTTTTTTTTTTTTAAGATATTATTTATTTATTTGACAGAGAGAGACACAGTGAGAGAGGGAACACAAGCAGGGGGAGTGGGAGAGGGAGAAGCAGGCTTCCCGCCGAGCAGGGAGCCCAATGCGGGGCTCGATCCCAGGACCCTGGGATCATGACCTGAGCTGAAGGCAGACGCTTAACGACTGAGCCACCCAGGTGCCCTGGTGACTCAGTTTTGAACTGATGTCTCTATAGACTCTGCACCTGATTCCAGATCATTGAATTTCACTTCCCTTGCTTAAGCTCAGGTGTGACTCTAACCATTTTGAATCTCTCTTCTAGAAATTGTATTGAAATTGAATGTGATTGTATGATCCATCACACAGTAACATAAACGAACACCTTTCTACTCCCTCGTATAAGGGTATTAAATCTCTAGGTATACATTTCATACAATGCCTGTGTGTATGATCAAACATGTCCAATTTGAGCTACTTGTGGGAAGAGCAGTCTGGATTAGAAAAACATCTGAACCCTAACTTATATTTTAAATAATTCAAGTTCCTGAGTTACTGATTAGGGTCCTAACTACTGACAAATGATACCACTCTGGGTGGTTTAGGTAGAAATGACTCACTGGGAGATCTAGCTAGCCCACAGAATGGTTGGGATGGCGGAAGACACAGTCTTGAGTCTGTATTCCAGGAACGACTTCCAAAACCACAATGTGGAGCTCAGCCACACGGGAGCTGCTGCCTCTCCTCGGTCAGAGAGCTACTGAACAGGGACGCCACCTGTCACAGCTCCTGGCCCAGAACTGTACCATCTCTGCTAGGATCTGTCAGCAGGGGTGGATGCGTTGCACATCTCTCTCCCCATGTAACTCCTTCCCGAGTCAAAGCTTCCTGTAAGCACCTTTCCCTCCATGCCACTTAGTTCTTAAGATCTTGTGCAAGCACATGTGACTATTGGACCTAAATCACACCTGGACCTCTAGCTGCCAGGAAATTTAGGAAAGCCCTTGTGTGAGCTTCCTACGAGTGGACCTCTGGGCAGCACAAGGGGGTTGGAGGTTGGAGGTTGGAACAGACTTTGAATGAGCATCTTTTTTGTTTGGATTCCCCATCATGTCTCACATAGGGAAGGTGCTTGATGAATGTTGGTTCCCACGTGTGTGTGTGTGCATGTGTGGGTGCACCCCCGTGCTCACTATAGGCTGAATATTTGTGTCCACCCAGAATTCATATGTTAAATCCTAATGCCCAGTGTGATGGTATCTGGATGGGGTGCCTTTGGGAGGTGACATGAGGGTGAACCCACATACATGGCCTAGGTGCCTTATGAAAGAGACCTGGAGGCTGCCTGGCTCCTTCTACCACAAGAGGCCATAGTGAGGAGTTGGGCATTTATGAACCACAGAGCAGGCTGTCTCCACACATGGGATCTGCCGGCACCTTGATCTTGGACTTTGTGGTACTCTGTGGTATTTTTGTGATAGCAGCCTGGATGGAGTAAGCCAGTGTATGAATGATGACAGAAAGTGCTGACCGGGAGTCAGATGAGCCTCCTTCTGAGCAAGTTCCCTTCCCTATCTGGGCAGCACTTTATCTGTCAGGTTACAGGATCTGACTAAAGGGTCTTGAAGGTGCCTTCCTGTTTGATTGGTCCATGATGCTCTGAATTTTTTCGTGATAACAGAGCTCCACTGAAGGAAATCCGTGAAGTCAACAGAAAAAGCTTTGGTTTTTGATTTATTGATGCCTGCCTATTTCCCTAAAAGGATGTGAGGCAATGAGTGAGCTTGAGATATTTTCACATTATATATACACATCCAATGCACGTCTTTACTGTTCTTTTGAAAACATAAGCTCATTAGCACCATAGAAAAGCCAGGGAAATTCCCTTCCGTCACTGCTGCCTCCCTATTGCAGAACAGCTCTGGTTTTGGGGATCAGAACATCTTGTGCCTGTAAGCTGGATAAAATATGTAAAGAGACTAAGACTTAGGGGCATGGTGTAATACGTGCCTAAAGTGATCTCACAGTAGAAATTTAATTTTGTTTCTAGTTATTTGGGGTTATAGATAGGATTATATCTCTCAGGCAGAGGAAGTCATTAATCAAGAAGGGGGGGCCTCTTAATCCTTCTCCCGATTTTAATGAGACACTGTAAAATGCCTTCCAATGGCAAATGGCAAGTATCAATTGGGCGTGATTAGCAGGCATCCATGGCAGCTTGGCCATGGTACTGTGTACCCGGTTATTCACCAGCATAATCCCATCTGACTGCCCTGGGGGCAGAAACGGACAGAGGCTTTATGGTCTCCCTCAAACGACAGGCTGATGAGTGAGGACGTGGACACGGCGTATGGCATAGTCCTTAGGCATCAGCCTCGGAATAGTAGAGTGGTTCCTAAAGAGAGTTTCCAAGGTGCGTATTAGATGCCAGGGCAGAGCTTCACTGTCAGCATGTGGGTACATCCCTCCTTTGCTGAGGTCAGAACTCCCAACCTGCTGGAGTGGTGTGCCAGAACCAGTCTCCCTCTTCCCTTCCCCCCTCCTTCCATGTGCCCGTAGCTGCGCTAGTCCCTGGGGAGACAGCAGTGCATAAGATGCGGTTCTTATCTGCAAGAAGCCCAAAGAAGAAGAGTGACAGACGTCTTGCACTGGTCAGTTATGGGGGCGTAATGACAACCTCAAGATCTCAGTTCAAGACTAAGTGCTTATTTCGCTTGTACATCTGTGAGGGGGCTGGTAGTTGGTTGATCTAGGCTGAGCGCACATGTCCTCCTGATGACGTGAGGAGTTCACCAGGGTAAGCAGAAATAGGTCAGGCGGCCGCTTCTTCTTTTTAATGATTTTATTTATTTATTTGACAGAGAGAGACACAGTGAGAGAGGGAACACAAGTGGGGGTGGGGGGGGGCGGTGGGAGAGGGAAAAGCAGGCTTCCTGGCCGAGCAGGGAGCCTGACGTAGGACTTTTCATGGCCAGTTATTGGGATTCTCTGGGTTGAAGCAACCCCAGATCAGCCTGGCCTCCACAAGAGGGGTCTGTGGCTCACATTGCTGGGAAGGGTTCTGTGACAGCTCATGTATAATACGCACCTTGGAAACTCTCTTTAGGGACCACTCTACTATTCCGAGGCTGATGCCTAAGGACTGTCCCATACGCCGTGTCCACGTCCTCACTCATCAGCCTGTCGTTTGAGGGAGACCATAAAGCCTCTGCCCGTTTCTGCCTCCAGGACAGTCAGATGGGCTCATGACCTGAGCTGAAGGCAGACACTTAATGACTGAGCCACCCGGGCGCCCCGAGGCCAGGCTTCTTAAGCCCTAGGCTTGGACTGGGCATGCTGTCACTTCTACCTTATGCTATTGATCAAAGCAAGTCACATGAGTCAGCTTTGAAAAATCAAAGGGTGAGCAAATATGCTTTGCCTTGATGGGGAAAATTCCAAAATCGTATGACAAAGGGTGTTGACACAGGGTGGGGTAAAAAACGGGACAAAAATGCAATCAATCAGGATGAACCAATTGGAGTGATAAAGCATTCATATTAGCGCACTTTCTGTTGCAAGTATCAGAAACACTCTGCAAACAAGCCCGAGCTCACGTAGCTGGCAAGCGCAGGAGCTGTCTGTGCCTGGCTGGGTCCGGAGGCTCCGATGGTGTTGTCAGGGCTCTGACTTTCCTCCTCTTGGCCTGGCTTGCGGCTGTGCTGGCTTCATCTTGCAGATGGCGTCCTTAATGCAGTCGGATAAGATGGCGGCAGCAGTTCGGGGCTGTCTTTTCCTCTGGGCTCTCACTGCCACCAGAGGAAGAGAGACACCTCTCCCACCTAGTGAGTCTATACCAAAGTCTCAGAGAAGGCTTTGACTGGCCCATGTTAGGCTGTGTGCTCATTTCTGAGCCAGTCATGCTACCAGGAGAGATAGAGCATTCTGATTGGCTAGTCTGTGTCACCTGTCCAGCTCTGCATTAAAGGGACTGAAGGACCTGTGATAGGCAAGCCAGGTGCAAATAAAGTGGGGAAAGGTAGTTTTTTCAAAAGAATAGCAGGGTGTTTTTACCAGATGTCAGAGGAAGGGGTGCTGGGCACAAGTGAGCACCAGATGTCACTCTGGTACAGGGTCCAGTGGACGCAGAAAGGAAGGAATGAAATAACCCTACTATTATTGATGGCAGACCCATCCCATTGCAATCAGTGGGGTAAAGAACAGCACAAGGGCCAGTGATGTGTTTGGGGCAATAGGTCATCACCAGGAAAGAGCACTGGTCTGGCAGGCAAAAGACAGGGGTTTATGACCCAGCTCTACCACCTGGTTGGGGTTAACAATGGACTGTGCCAGCCAGGTAGGTCACTAGGCGATCTGTAAGGTCCCTTCCTCCTCCTGTGCTTTGTGACTCTGTCATTGACCTTGATCATAGGATGAGCTGGAACATCTCAAGGGTGACTTTCTCACCTGAGTCACGTGGATAGCGATCAGGCATGGGGCTGCCAAGGCGGAAGATGGTACCTGTATTAGTGCCCAGCGTTAGTGCCCATTCTGATGCAGCTTTTTGATTTTTAGAGTAGGCAGTGGGCTTTGGTGGGGGACTGTGGGATACAAATGCTTTAGCTCTAAGTTTTTTGGGTTTTATTGGTTTTGTTTTTGTTTTAAAGTAGGCTCCACACCCAGCATGGTGCCCATTGCAGGGCTTGAACTCACGACCTTGTAATCAAGACCTGAGCTGAGATCGAGAGTTGGACCCTTCACCGACTGAGCCACCCAGGTGCCCCCCTTTAGCTCTCAGTTTTATTGAGTACCACAATCGGTGTGTCTGGCACGGGGCCTGCAAGTTCACAGGCCAAACGTGGCATGTGCTTTCAGAAAGAAGTCCAGAGTTTCAGGCTTGGGTGGTCACTTAGCCTCTTTGAGTCTCAGTCTCCTCATCTGTCAAACGGGGCTGACATCCATCCTGCTTACATCACAGGAGAGTTATTAGGGTCAATTTATAGAAAAGCAAATGTGTGGCAGTATTTTGTAAAGACATCATACACCTGCGAGGGATTATATTCCGATAGGATAATTATCTAATTGAGAGCAGTGATTCCATCTGTTGCTTAGTGACACTCTCAGGATTGCCAGAAAGCATCCACCAAATGACTGACAGGGGGAGACCGGGGTACAGAGAGGCAGTGTGACATAGGTAGGCCACATAGCAGGTCCCAGAATGGACTCATGATCTCAGATCTGTGATCCTTACCTGGAGCCCCTTTAGTGGAGAAACTTTGGTCTAATGGTAATGTTAGGTCCCTGAGTGGCATTAGAAGGCATTCCTGGCATCTCTTGGGCAGAGCCCACCTCAGCCCCTCTGTGAGGAGTGTGTGATGAGGGAGGAGGGGCTGTGATATGATGATGATTCTCCCTAGGACTTCTATGGTCTCAGCCTCCTCCCTGCCTCTTATCTCTTGCATGGTACTTCCTTTTCTCCCTTTGCCTTTTGTTAAAATCCTGAAGGTCTTGCCCTTTAAATAGCAGCTCTGCCCCACAGGAGGGCAAGACACAGCCCCGTGGCTGCCTCCTCAGAGCACAACGGCCAGACTAAGTTTACCAGGGCCACTCACATCCTTGAGCTCTATCCCTGGCTAGGGGTAGAGCAGAAGCTGCTGCCTGTAGCATGGGGTCCTGGGGTGGGGGGGCTGGGGGGTGGGGCAAGGGCGCTGGCCCCTCTTGGGTGGGGCTAGAAGGAGTCATGGGAAGCAGAACCTGCCTTCTACTTGCTTCCATGAGGGAGTTGGAAGGGTTTCCACCTGCTTCCATGAGGGACTTGGAGGAGTTATGGTAAAAACACATACGTGGGTAGGCAGGGGCATGTAAATTAAGGAATAAAAAAACTATACGGATAAGGAGAGATAGTAGCCGAAACAGAAATTAAGTGATTACTTGTGATTGAGGTCTAAATTTGGCCCTGAACTTCCTGGCAGATGGGATAAACACAGAAATACAACGGGTTTCCGAGTCTCATAATGGAAAGAAATGAAGTGTTTAGAGAAGGCATCTTTTCCCCTCTGGCACAAAGATCGAGGAGGATTTTTATCACCTGGGTCCTTATATCAAGGATATTGAGTAACAGAAACGCAGCACCTATGTACCCTGGATCTTGAGCTCGTTAGCAGAGATACCTCAGGAGCTGACACATTTGTGGGCTTTGTTGTTTTAGTAGCTGTTTCCTCATAGATGGTAGGCTCTTTGTAGACAGCAGTCTGGTTTGTCTTGTTGATTGCTGGGTCTCTGCATGGGACATAGGTCTCCAAGTGTGTCATTAGGATTTAATAAGTAGTATTTTAGGGGAAAACCAAGTATTTTGTGAGTAATTAGAGGGACGTCCAAGCCAGACCTGTGTTGTCAGTGCAAGGGGGAAGATGGCTTCCTGGGTAAAGCTGCATTTTAGTGGAGACCTGAAGGACTAGTCGGGATTAGGGCAAGGGAGGGGGGTGAATTGGTCAAAAAGAGAGAATAGCAAATGTGAAGACCCGAGAGAGAATGCCACCTGGTAAAAGAGGTCAGTCGTGGGCTCCGCATAGAGACAACATGGAGAGTGGGGAAGGAGAGGTTGGAGAGATAAGCAGCAGACAGGAGGTGGGCTCTTCCCTTCAGGCCATGGGGAGTCCCTGAAGGGTGGGACGTGATCCTTTGGCCACGTGTCCCTCCAGATGTCCGACTCTGGCCTCTTGAGGCTCAGGATGAGAGGGTCAGGATGGCAGGCACCCCAGGGCTGAGACCTTTGGTGAGAGCCGACTGCCAGCTCCACGAGGTCAGGCACACTGGCTGTTGTGTTCCCCACACGTTGTAGGTGGACAGAAAGCCCGGTGGCACTCCAGTCCCCCGCCCGAGGCCTGATCCAACTGAGAGCCTTCAGCGGAGTCAGCAGATGGAAGCCCAAATATTCCCTTTATTCCTGTGTGAAGGTGTGTTTGCAAATGTGGCTTGGGCTGATTTCCCAGAGACGGGCGGCCTGGTGTCGATGAGTGGGGGTGGGCCCCTTAGAAACTGTCACATGGAGAGGCCTGAGCAGACGACTAGGGAAGGGGCTGGGCTGTGCACGGCCTGTTTCTCTCTCCAAACTCACAAATCAGGTCAATCTTGTCTTCTCTGGGGGAAGAGTGAGGAGGCGCAGAAGAGTTTGCTCGTGGAGCGCCTTCCACAGGGAAGGAAACATCACAAGTAGGAAAAGCGCTGTCTGAACACCCAGCATGGTCCCTGACGCGTAGCGGGCACTCAGTCAATTCTTACTGAAAACTGGATGGGTAGCTCGTATGCATTGCAGGTTGAAAACAGTCTTGTTCTTTACCGACCTGATTTTCAGAAGGCGGTCTTGCCTTCTGTGTTGACAACTACCAGCACCAGCCAACCAATGCTTGCTGTCCATTCTTTCCCTGAGGAAGGCCATCCACTCTGGATGCTCTTTGCTCCTGGTCCTTAGGCCCCCTGGGCTCCCCTGTCCAGCCCGCCTCCTTGGAGTTGGTGGACTCCAGTACCTGCATTGCCATCCCTCTGCACACCAGTTGGCCTGGTGTGACCCATGGCCCACCTGCCATGCCATCTCATAGGGGTGTGTGTGTGCATGCGTGCGTGTGAGTGTGCGTGTGTGCGTACGTGTGCATGCGTGTGTGCATGTGTGTGAGTGCTGACGGCCGCCAGCTCTCCAGGCTCGCCCTAGGGAACCCCGTGAGCCTGATAGCGAGGACACTCAGGCCAGCTCAGGTTTGGGGGGGCTGGAAAAGTTCCCATGGCCTGCGGATTTGCAGAAGGAGGGAGGGAATGCATCCATATTCATGTCCTTGAATTAATCCATGAATTGAAATCCCTAAACCAAATCCAAAGTTTTCCTTTCCAGTCTCTCCAAAGCAGGAAGTTGAGAAGAGGGAAGAGAGAGGAAAACCTGTAAATCAATAAATGAGGACTAAGGCTTGGGGGCGGTGTGTGTGAGAGCTCTTGTGGCCCAGGGACTTGGGGGGTGGGGACCAGCTCGGGGCAGGGTCGGAGTCAGTGGCCTGTGGCTGGGAGCTGAGCAGCCCTGGGCCCTTGCTGGGCTTGGGGCCATTGCAGCAAGGAGTTGCCTGCCCGCCTTTGGGGAGGGATGGGGTGGCTCCAGTGAGATGGGTTCTGATGCCACCTTCCCTACTGATTGGTCAGAGGGGCTGGGGATGGGGGGAGTTCTCCCCACTTCACTTCTCTCCCCACAGCATTGTAGAATGTGGTGTATTTGTTTCCTGTTGCTGCTACAGTGAATTATCCCAACCTAGTGGCTTAGAGCAAATTTATTCTCATGCTGTCCTGGAGGCCAGAAGTCCTAATATCAAGGTGTGGGCAGGGCCACGTTCCTTCCAGAGGCTCTAGGGGAGACTTTGCCTCCTTAACCTTTTTCCAGCTTCTAGGGGCCGCCTATGTTCCTAGGCTTGCCGCCCCTTCCTGCATCACACAGCCTTCTCTTTAATCGCTCTCCTGCCTCCTTTTTTTTTTTTTTTAATTTTATTTATTTGACAGAGAGAGAGAGCACAGGCCAGAAAGCGGCAGGGAGAGGGAGAAGCAGGCCTCCTGCTGAGCAGGGAGCCTGATGTGGGGCTCGATCCCAGGACTCTGGGACCATGATCCAAGCCGAAGGCGCCGCTTAACCGACTGAGCCACCCAGGCGTCCCTCCTGCCTCCTTAAGAGGATCCTTGGGGGTACCTCAGGCCCATCTGGGCAAATTTCCCCATCTTAGGATCCTTAATCACATCCTCAAAGTTCCTTTTGCCGCGTAAGGCAACACAGTCGTAGGTGCTGGGGAGGAGGGACATCTTTGGGGGGCCCTTATTGGCCTACCACTGTGGCTCTCTGGCTCAGTGTTTTCCAGACGACTGATCCATGGGTCCCAGCACTCTGAGGTGGCTTTCAGGGTGGGGCAGGAGGGGCCAGCTCTGATGCCCAGCCACCTTTGATCATGGGAAGCTCTATTTTTCCCTCTGGTATCTAACTGGCTTTGGGCTGATCTTGTTAGAATGAGGCCCAGAGAAGGAAGGTGATTCGCCAGACAATGAACAGTTAAAAAATGACAGACTCAGGGCTAAACTCTGGTCCTCTGAGTCCGAGGCAAGTGCTCTTTCCACCGGTCCCTCAGGGATGAAACAACCACCAGAGGAAGAAGGGATGCACGTGTGTGTCCTCATTTATTGGCACAATGATCCTGAGTGAGGGGCATTGTTTCTTTGTGGTGGTCTTTTGCTTTGTTTTGTTTTGCCTCCATTTATAGTGAGAAAGGCCCTGTCTGGTGACAGCAGGTGGAGTTCCTGGAATGGCACTGGGAAGATTCCTGAACCTGGCTGAGGCCTTCAGACAGGCCCGCGTTCCCATCCTCGGCCCTCTTGCGCGATACCCCCTTGCCCGCTCACCCCCCCCCCCCCCCCCCCCCCCCCCCCCCCCCCCCCCCCCCCCCCGCCACCTCATCCCGGCTCTGGCTAGTTGAAATTGGCGGTGAGTCCGACCCCTGGCCGCATTCCTGCTCTGGGGCTTCTGGACCACAGATTGTCATGAAATTAACTGTGAAGATTTTCGGCGTGCGCAGGGAGGCAGGGGTGCCAGGGACACGGCGGGACTCGGGAGCCAGCGTTGGATCCTCTGGCCCCCCTCTCAGAGCTGCTGCCCCGAGCGCCTGGAGATGCAATAATTCCGTCGGGGGAGCACTGCCTCCCCCAGCCTGGGCCAGGCCCAGACACACGGGCCAAGCGATCAGCAGCCAGACGGATTTGCGAAATGAAACAATTAAATCTAAAGCGAACTGTCTGATCTGATTTTTCCCCTTCATCCTCAGCCAGTTCTGCAAACCCTTTCCCGGCATTGTCTTCATTAGCAGCAGGGACAGGACTCAAATGGCTGGCTCCAAACTGTGTCCTCTGTGCCCTGACACTCAGGCTTCTGTTACACTCACCACCTGCCTGCCCGGTTTAGCCGGCCCTCTCCCGGCTCCCATCACATGAAAGCCCTGGGGCATGCCCTGTGATTTCGGGGGCCGGGCACCTGTGCGGATGGCGCCCCCTGCAGTTAGCAGGCAGGGCCCCCTTTCTGGGCTCCCCTCAGGCCAGAGAGGAGGGGATCATTCATGGGGTTGGTGCTTGTGTTCTGACTCCTTTCTGTCTGGGGCTCAGTGGTGATGAGGTGGGAGAAGGAAGGGCTTTTCTCTCCACTGGATGAAAAAGCCCCCTTTCACTGCGCACTTTCCATCTGACCTGATAAAGGGACCCAGGGTTGGTGCCCCTCTCATCAAGGGGATTGCATTTCTCTGGGTTGAAAGAAAGCCCAGGGGCAGAGAGAACGGGAAGAGAGAGGAGTCTGCCAGAGGCTCTGGGCAACATTCTGATGTAGCTTCTTAGATCCCGTGTCAGTACTTAAGATGGGGAAACTGAGGCTCAGAGAGGAAAGAGCTGGGCTCCCAAGAACATGTAGAGGGAGATGGATCAAACCTAGCTTCTTTGTTGTTCCATGAGACCCTGGGCACAGAGCTCTTGGGCCCAAGCACAGTTCCTGCCACTGCTGTTTGTTGGTTGACTGAATTAATGGGAGTAACAATGATGTATCGAAGAGGAAATGGCAACCAGACCCTCAGCCAGGGTCGTGTTTTCATCTCTGCATTCCCAGAGCCCAGAACAGCCTGGTATGCAGTAGATACTCAATGAGAATGCAGTAAAGGCAGGGTTCCTGGGTGGCTCAGTCACTTAAACATCTGCCTTTGGCTCAGGTCGTGATCCCGGGGTCCTGGCATCGAGCCCCGCATCGGGCTCCCTGCTTGGCGGGGAGTCGGCTTCTCCCTTTGCCTCTGCCCCTCCCCCTTGCTCATGCTCTCGCTGGCTCTCTCCATCTCTCTCAAATGAATAAATAAAAACAATCTTTTAAAAAGGCATTAAAGACAATGTAATTGGGAGCAAGATGGCTGGGTCTTGAAACAAAGAGGCCATCTCTCCCCCATCTAGTACTTGTTTGGGGAAAGTAAAGGGAGCTGTTCTCCCTGGGACTTTTAGCCACCTGTGGGGAGTTCCAGAGTGAGACACGTTCTTCAGCATTGGGGTGGTTGTCAGCGAAGTTGGGCTCTGGTCCCCATGATGTGTTGATGGCCGAGTCCCTTCTCCTCTCTGGGTCTAGGTCTCCCCTTCAGTATAAGGAGGTGGTCGGGCCGAGTGGTCCCCTGGCCCCGCCCAGCTCCGTCTTCAGAAAGCCTAGGGGATTCTGATGTAGCCAAGACCCAGGGTGCACAAGGCTGTCCTGCTGGCTTCTTGTTCTTGTGACCTGGGAGACATGGGGAGTGTCTTCTTCCCAAACACTTCCAGGCACTGGAGTCTGGAGCAGCCTGGGTCTCAGGTCCAGAAATCTGGAGGGAAAGTGGAGTCAGGCCCTGGTCTTTCAAGTAGTGAGGGACCAGCTCCTTAGCTGCCCAAGGAAGGAGGGCCTCTGGGAGGAGGCAGGACCAAACCATCAACTGGACCTGAGGCTGATGATACCCCAGCTCCACATGGGGCTTGTTGCTGACCTTGGGACACCATGTGACAAAGTTGCCATTTCAAATGCCACTATTGCTTGTCCTATGGCAGGGGGCACTTCTGGGGAGATGGGCTGGGCCCTAGAGGACATGAATGGGCTGTTCAGTGTTGACCATGGCCCTTAGAAGGGCTTTGGTTTATTGGTATTCCTGAGTGAACCCCAAACCCCTCTGCGAGAACTGAAGAAACACGGGTAGTCCCTGTAACCTCAAAGTTTGTTCCTGGAATTGCTAAGTGACCCAAACGATCTGCCATTGAACCAGGTCACATGCAATGACTCTTACCTCTTCCCCAGCAATCTTAGGGTCGGTTTTTCTCCTTTAATTCATCCTTTGGCCTTATTTCAACATTTGTTATGTTATAACTTATCCAGGCTCTCTCGATAGGATTATCTCAATAGCTGCAAATGCCAATGTTTAATTATTGTAATTATATACACATGTACAAATATATGTATATATACACAAAAGAAAAAGACACGAGCTCTCAATGCTCACATGAATTTCTGGAGTCCTACAGGCCGGTACTTTGAAGCAGCTCAGGTAATCTTCAATGAGGCTGCCCCTCCTCCCCTGTTCTCTGTTTCTGTGAACAGCACAGCAATTCACCGAGAAATCCAAAGTCCTTTGTCCCTTACTCGGACATGTAATTCACCACCAAGCCCTGTTGTTTTCCACTGTCCAAGTGGCTCTGGAATCCCGCGCACCATCTCTTGCTCCTTATGGTTTTCTGGGCCATTGACCCCTGCTCTGTGATTCAGCCACATCTCTGAAGCTTCCCTCTGGTCTCCACGGCTCAGCCATGCCCAGGCCTCGTGGTTCCTTGAAGAGGCTGGGCTCCTTCCTTTGACTGCCTTCCTCTGCTTGGAACACCCTTCTACACCTCTAGAGCCCCTGAGTATTACTATGACCAAAGTGGATTATTTTTACTGATTCCTCTGGATTCAGCCTCGACATCTGTTTCTCCTGCTGCCTTTTATGTTCCCTCATGTTGCTACAGAGTCTTCATTATAATCCCTTTTGTGCCTTCATAGGATCTGTCAGCTGGCATTCCCGCCGTCACACGTTACTGGGTAGAAAATGTGTTTCCTCTGCTCCACCACTATAGGTAGGGCTGCATAGCATTTTCTTGATCTTTGAGGGGCACTGTAGGGTAGTAATTAAGAAGACTGGCTCTAGATTTGGCTCCTGGTTCTACGGCTGTATAAAAGGTTGTCAAAGTCTTAGTACCTCAGTGTTATCATCTACAAAATGGGCATAAAATAGTATCCACCTCATAGGGTTGTGAGAATTAAAGGAGAAGACGCATGTGTAAAGTGTTTAGAATAGCATCTGGCACAGTTACTATAACCTATCATTTTCATTCTTATTGCTGTCTTGATTTGCTCCTTACAGATATATTCCCAGGAGTAAGATTATTGGATCAAAGGTTAGACGGTTTTTATGGCTCTTGAAATGTTTTGACAAATTGCATTTGAAAAAATTACACCTCTTTCACTCACATCAGCAATGCCCGAGCATCAGCTGGTTGCTTTCTCCTGTCTACACCATAATTCAAAGTGCAGATCTTAGAAGATGAAAACCATGATGGAGTCCATGTCTGCCCTTTTGGACCCCCTACCTGCTTGCCTCCCCTCAGCTCAATCCTCCATTGCTAGCCCAGAGGGTTCTCTCTTGCCTTGAGTGTGCCCTGTGCTGCTTGGCACTGCATTTTTCTGTAATTGTTTGGTGCGATAATGATTTATTGAGATATTAATTTATGTTTTGCTCTCACTGATTACTATCATTCCCTCCCCAATTCAAGATGGCAGCCAAGCTTTTTCCTCTCCCATTAGTGGGTTTGTGTTGCAAGGCATTGTGGGAACCATGTGCAGCATGGGGGTGGGCAGGGAAAGAGCAAGGAGATGATGGACGCTGACATGGACGCTGGGGCTGCCGGTCAGGATTCAAGCTTCAGCTGTTGAAACACTCACAGATGGGACCAGGTGGGCAGGTGTTAAAGTGGAGTCAGGTAGAGCTGCCTTGGGGACCTGGGAAGGCAAGGACTTTATCTGTCTCCTTCCCTGTTGGATCCTGAGCACTTAGCACAGTGGTGTTTAAAAATACTTGTTGAATGAATGGGTATATATTGAGGGCAAGATCTCTGTGGGTGGCTGTGAGCATGAAGCCAGGGTCCTGGTCGAAGGCCCTGGGCCTGCTTTGGAGGGAGCGGGGAACCAGGCAGATTTCCGAGTAGAGATCAGAGTAGAAACCCAGGCGAGGAGTTATCTACCGTCACGGGAAGAGGGGATGTGGGATTTGGGACCTAGGGCGGTCCTGCCTCAGCTCCTGGCTCTGGCAGGTGTGCAAGCTCTCATTCCAGTCCATGCGGGATGGTAGCCTGGAGTCACCCCCAGTCATGGTCATGGTAGTTCTGGCCTTCACCCTCAGTATGAGTAGTAGCGGCGTGACTGGAGAAGGCGAAGGCCCCCGAGGCCATCCGTCAGGACCAATAGCTGTTGTGGGCATGACTGTTGCCCTCGACAAGCTTGGGTGAGTAAGAAATGCCCCAATACCTCTTCAAAACCATATTGGCTCTTCCTCCAAGCCCTTCATCTTGCCAGGCTGGTGATGTCTTCTGATCTGATGGCGTCTCCTTTCCCTGGCCCAGGAGGGTGTGCAGGTCTCAGAGGTCTTGTCCTGAGCAAAGGCTTTTGCAGCATCTACAACTGCCCATGCTTGGCCTCAGGAGTCCTGGTGCCTCAGCCAGCCCCCCGGGGATCTCCACCATCACCTCCCCCAGAGGTCCTCTGGGCTACTTTGGGTCTGTATCTAATACCTGCAGACTTCTATCTTCCTAATCACTCAGACAAGCAACCTCACCTCCCCCACTTTCCTGCTGTTCCTGCTCTGCCCCTCTTCAAGGAGACTCTGCTCTCCCTTCTCATGTCCTGGATCATCTAGCATCAGCCACTAATGAGCCGATACTCTCATAGAAGCCAGGAGATTTTCTACAAGCAGCCTCTATCTCAGGCCCTGGGTAAGCTAGCTGCCTTTGAGCCAAGGGGCCGTAGCCACCTTCTTGGAGGGCGGGGTAGGGGTGTGAGAAAAGTGCAACCAGAACAAAATGCAGATGAAGATGACAACAGATGACCTGTCACCCCAGCGTCAGCCATGCTGGGTATATGACAGGAGTTTCATAAATTCGTGCCTGTTGATTTGATAATTCAGGTAAAAAAAATATCCCCTGACATAGAAAAAGGGAGTTTTTTGTGTGTGCATGTGTGGATTTGTTTTGGTGAGCAGAGGACCTGAGAGAGTCTGAAGCACGATTTGCAGAGATTGAATTCAACATGTGCTACCCAGAACTTCTTGGAGATGGCGGGTTGGTGAAAAGGTTTATAATTAAGTTAATGTTGCACTGTCATTTCAGGTTCCAAACCGGGAGATGTTTAACCCCTCTCCCCCCACGGAAAAACTCTCAAATCCACCACTAAATTACAGTCAACACAGCGTTGATTTAAAAGAACAGCATGAAATTATTCATCAGGCATCGGGTCCAACAAATCTGAGTTGGTTTTCCTAAGTCATTTAATAGCCAATTACATGCTACATGATGTAAAAATGCAGAAAGGCCTCATTAAGAATAAATCCAATTGTGTGCAAGGCACATTATAGAAATTCCAGTTTAGACTGCTTCTGCCTTCAGTGACTGCATACAGTGTACCGTGGCTTTTGGCAAATGGAAGACCCGGAAATAGAAGCGCTGTTTTTATAACAACGCTGTTACCTTTAATGACCATTTTCTTCCCTTAAGTGCAGCAAAGTATGAAAATATTGCCATGCTCTTTGGTGCAATTTTCCTACTGTGATTTTTTTTTTTTTTTTTTTTTTTGCCATTAAAAGCCCTGAGAGAGTGCATTTCTCTACCTACTTATTTGCTACTGTCAAAAGACAGCAAAATTCATGAAAAAAATCTCAACTGTCAATCCCCAACAAATATGCAATTATTTCAGGCTGGTGTTTTAAGCAAAAATGGTTTTTCGTGGCAGAAACTTGCTTCTATTTTCTGAACCGGGATGGGGGTATGTTTTTGCTTCTAGCTGGTCCGCTTTCTCTGGGCATCTCCCAGGAACACCTGTTCTAACACACAGAGGTGAATTTCCACTAGCAGGGCCCTGACATCCGGTCTGAATTAAATGCCAGTTTTGGTGCCCTTTCGTGCATTCATCGGTGAGGGGAGAACGCAAAGTAATTTCTCTTCCAGCCTCACAAAGCCCATCATTCCAGGACATTACACTGGGATGCTGGGCAGTAAATGACAGAAGGGCTTGGAAGGGAGGGGAAAATAGATCTTGTCCCTACAGTAATACAGGGAAGATAGATAAAGGCAAGTAAGTGGTAATGTTCATGAAAGATAAACAATTGACTGCCTGTCACAAATAATTGATGACTGAGATCCTGAAGAATGTGGCCATGATAAAAAATACATAGAGGAATGTACACACACCATATTCTCCTGACATATCGTTGCTTTCCTCTTTGTGGGAATCTTTGCAGGATCAAATTAGAAGGACTATTTGCTGAGAGGCAATATTCGGCACTCTGAAAGCAGAGCTTCTTGTCTCCCGGGGAGCCTTCATTTGACTTTCATCTTGATATTGAATTTAAGCCTCGCATTTTATGGTAAATGCACGTAGCCCTTGGCCCACCTGTAAATAAGTACTGCTCTACAGTGGAAGTTTCATTCACCAGAAGGACTGGGAGCAGACTTGTCTAATTACTTGCACTTTTTGTATTAATTAACGAAAATCTTTCTCTGGTTTACACAGTCCTTTGTGGGATTTTTCCCAAAGTGCATTTGCTTGCCTTGGTGTCTCGCCTGAGTTAAGAATACCATCATGAACGGAATTGAATTCCTGGAGGGAAGAGCCTTCCTGTGGTTCTGCATGGCTCAGAGGGCAATGCTAAGACCAGCAGGTGGAAACTGCAGGGACCCTAACATCCCTGGGGGGGAGGGCGAACTTCCTACCCCAGAAGGCTCTCCAGAATAGAAATGCTGGGCTGCCTTGGGAGGTGGGTAATGTGTCCCCTACTACTGGAGGAGATCGTCGGTGGGGCTGGGAGAACTCTTGGAAGGTCTACTTACCAGTTGGCATCACTGAATCACACAGCCTTTAAATTTGGTGACATCATGATCCACCCACATGCCCCCATCCTTACTGCATTAGTGCAGGAAAACCCAACTTCCAACCCTCGGGACTGGAGGGCATTTTGGAGGCATTGCAACCGTTTTGCTTACCCATGCTGCTCATGGTGGAAACACCGAGGAATTAGTGCCCTCTCTCTCTCTGGGACCCTCAGCCAGCGCCTGACTGGTGGGTATGGAGAGTTCAGCGCCTTCACCCATAGGGCTTTGCGTCTGCACACATTAAGCCTGCAGTGGTAGCTGGCCTCATAAAGCCCCGTTAACTGGATGAGGGTGAGGGGTGCCTTCCTCTGCCTCACATCTTCACTCTTCTGCACATCTGTTCTTCACCTCCCAAATGCACCACATGTCCTTATCTCTGGGTCTGCTTCTAGGGGAGCCCCAGTTAGGGTAATGATTGTCTTTTCCCGATAACACAGTGGCCCAGGGCTTGACAATAGGGCATATTTGAAGTCAGGACTGGTGAACATGGTGCGGGACTCCCAGGTACCATATGGTGAGAGGCTTTGTCAGCCCTGATGAGAACAGAACTAAATCTATGAGAATCCCATGCCTTCACCCCATGCCCCGGGCGGGGGGCGGGGGGCCCAGTACTTGCTCTGCTGTAGCTACATCCTGCCGCAATGCCCATGTTCCCCGAGATCATGCCCTGGCTTTGTTTCCTTTGACGTACTTCTACCTTGTACCCCTATTTCTTCAGAACTGAGGATCCCCCCGCTTGGTACTAGAGGCCCTCCAGGTGCCCTCGGCCAATTTCCTGCTCCTGGACATTCCTGAGAATGGCTCTTGGCCCACTCGGGCTTTCTCTTGCCTATTCCTGAGATTGCTCTTAGTTCTGGCATCTTCTGTTTAGCTGCCAGATATTAGGGTGTGATACTCGGGAAGTCATAAGGCCAAAGAGGCACCATTCTGAATATTGGATTTTATTGTAGATTTAAAGGCAGAAACAGCAAGAGACTGGGCGAGATTGGACCGAATGTGTCCAGCCTCAACTGGATATGAATGCATTTGGATTTCAGGGTGTTTGCCTCCTTGTCTTAGAAGTTCAGGGCATGAGTCTTGGAATTTTGGTGAATTGAAGCCCCTGGTGCTGAACATACATGAGTTTCTGAGTTCTACGCTTGATGAAAATCACGGGCAATGCTTGTCTCTGGGTGTTTTCATAGCATGAACGGTCTCGAGTCAGCTCCTTGT
Source organism: Zalophus californianus (assembly GCF_009762305.2). Lineage (NCBI taxonomy): Eukaryota > Metazoa > Chordata > Mammalia > Carnivora > Otariidae > Zalophus > Zalophus californianus. The sequence goes on along the minus strand of NC_045609.1, from coordinate 76,402,931 downwards.
TAAGGTCCGGGGGAGAAATACTTGAATCAAACACCATAACTCAACCCTGAATGCCATGCTAAGTCGCAGATAGCTTTCAGAGCCTCACCATTACGGTGTTCAGGTGGCACACTTCTGGCTGTTTTGGCTTCTGTACATGGTACCCAACGCGGGCCTTGTCCACTTTTGGTGCATCAGAATGGGAGGACCTGGCCTGGTTGTCTCGTCATGATTTAGGGCCCTTTGAATGATGTTAAATGCTCCACCTCGTTCTAGACTAAAATAGGTCTGATTTTTCTTGCTAATGAGTCTCTCTGATATTACTTGCCTTGTCTGCTTCAGATAGTCTTATTTGAAGCATGGACTTCACCACATCAACACTATTCTAGTGAGGAAGGAGCCCTTTATTTCCATTAGATGGGACAAGGGTTTTCTTTGGCTTCCAGTCATTTGCTAGCAGGTGCCTAGTAGGCTGCTCATTTTAAATCTGTGAAAACAGCATAGCATTAAAATAAACACGAAGAACATTGGGCTGCCTGGGTAGCTCAATCGTTGAGCGTCCGGCTCTCGATTTCAGCTCATGTCGTGATCTCAGGGTTGTGACATCGGTCCCTGCGTCAGGTTTCAGGCGGATGTGGAGCCTGCTTAAGATTCTCTCCCTCTCCCTTTGCCCCTCCCCCTGCTCGCTCGCTTACTCTCTCTCTCAAAACAACAACAAGAACAACCAAAAAAACCCCCCAAAACTGAACACCGAGAACATACAAAAAATTCTCTGACCTTCCCTCTTCTCAAGGCAACTCCATTTTTGCGTGTCGGGCTCACCCCATGTCAACCATGGCCTTTTCTCTTCACGTTCTATCAGAAATGTTTTCCCATGTTCCTACAGAAGCTTTATAGTGATTCCTTCAGTGGCTGCAAAATCTCACTATGTCAGTTTACTGAACTGCCCCCTCGTTGTCAGTAATTGAGGGGGTTTCCAGTCTTGGGTTACTGTAATGAACATCTTCACAAAGAAAACTTTTTGTTTTCATTTAATTACTTCCTTAGCATATAGTCCACAAGTGGAATTTTTGGGCCAGAGGGTGGAGATGTTTTCCTGGCTTTCGATAAATATTTCTTTTTTTTTTTTTTTTAAGATTTTTAAAAAATTTATTTGACAGAGAGAGACACAGCGAGAGAGGGAACACAAGCAGGGGGAGTGGGAGAGGGAGAAGCAGGTTCCCCGCTGAGCAGGGAGCCCGATGCGGGGTTCAATCCTGGAACCCTGGGACCATGACCTGAGCCGAAGGCAGACGCTCAACGACTGAGCCACCCAGGCGCCCCTCGATAAATATTCCTATTGCTTTTCTGAAAAGGTGAGTCAATGTCCTCTGCCATCCCAGTGGACTTTATGCAGCCTGCTAGATCCACATGTGCAGAAAATAGTTTGTAAAGGTTCCTAGCTCTCTCTGTTGTTCAGAACTTCAAAAACCATCCCCATTGGCCTAAGAGTTAGAAATGACATCTCTAACAAAAAACGAAAACAAAAAACCACAAACAAAAAACCAAAACCCTGGCATTGCACACTACCTAACGAAGACCCTAAGCGTCCCCAGAACGTTGATGATGATGGTCATAATGTGTCCTTGTGTGCTAGGCAATGGCTTGCTGTCCGTCTTCGCATTATTTTACTTAGTTCTTAGAATAGCTCTCTAAAGCGTATTTACCATCCCTGTTTAAAGATGAGAAAATCGAGTCTCTTCAGAGGTGAAGTAACTTACTTCAGGTATGTAACTCGTGTCAAGCCATTTGGGTCTACCTTGTTTTATGGAAACAAAAATTGCGATGTTAGGGTATTTAAATGTGAAGATGAAAGAAGGACCACGAAGATCATCATTGGCATCAGTGCATCTTAGAGAACAAGGACAGTGACCGCAGCTGTAGGGGTGAGGCCATCCGAGGGTCAGCCTGAACCTGATTCAGTCTAGACGTACAAGCCAAGGTGATAAAGAGATTCACAGGCCCTGTCACAGGGTATGGCTGAGCAGGCGGCCTGCTCTCTGCTAACAATCTGCAAATGCTTAGTGCTAAGTGAGCCTCTAATTGGGGAAGGTGATCTTGTCTGGGGAGTTAGGGAAGGCTTCCTGGAACAGGCATTGTTTGAGCTGCAACTTAAAGGATAACATTAACTTGAAGAGGGTGGTGGATGATGAGGTGGGGAGACCATTCTAGCAGTGGGAATAGTATGTGCAAAGGCCCTGTGGCTGGGGAGAACTTGGCACTTTTGAGAAACTGTGGCTGGCTTGAACAGGTAGCCTTGTGCCCTCATTGGTACCTTCTGTGGGTAGGCAGATTAGTGGTCACAGGTGTGCTTCCCCTCTGAGAAGCTCTGGATGGTGATGAAAGCACAAGCTAAGTGTGAGTCATTAAAGAGTATGATAGATAAGGCACATTGGCTTCCCCAAACCTCTTTCACCCTCCTTCTGGTTTGGGAGTTGGAAAGCTGAATACCACATTTCCCAAACTACCTGACAGCTAGCATTCAGGATGTGAATCGGGTCCTGTCAATTAGACATAAGCATACAAGACCCCCTGAGGCTGCTTTCTGATGATTTGGGTTGTAGAAATGTGAGGATTTCTGCAACCATGTTGCAAAGCCCACGTTGTAGCCTCCTGGCTGTGGAGAGATTGTCCTGGTGGCAAACAGACAACAGCAGTGGTGACGTCACAGGGCAAAGTTCCCCTGGTGGGTCAGTGCTTTTTGCTTGAGAGTCACTCCTGGAGACCAGCCAAGAAAGGCTTCTCTGGCCCTTCCAGTGAGTATCTAATTCCTGTTAAAATGCTCTGGGGGGTGTGGCGCCTGGGTGGCTCAGTCGTTAAGCGTCTGCCTTCGGCTCAGGTCATGATCCCAGGGTCCTGGAATCGAGCCCTGCGTCAGGCTCCCTGCTTGGCAGGAAGCCTGCTTCTCCCTCTCCCGCTCCCCCTGCTTGTGTTCCCTCTCTCGCTGTGTCGCTATCAAATAAATAAAATCTTAAAAAAAAAAAATGCTATACAGGAATCCTGCTACCCCCCCCCCCCACCCCGCCCCCGGGACAGAATTCCTAGCTTTCCTTCTAAAGTGGCTGGGCCAAAATTGGTTTCTTTGATTCAGGGCTTTTCCTCTACCTCGAATTCACTCTGTTGAATGCAGGGGCAATCTGGAGGGTGAAGGTGGGAATGTTCTGGGGGCAAATTTCGGCCAGTAGGGGATGGGATTTGGCAGTTAAGTGCCCAGCTTTCTGTCCCGGTGGGAAAATTCCAGGACACGGTCCTCAGTGAGAGTAAGCCCCACTGCCCACAGTGGTAACCACTCATTTTTACACCTTTTATAGATTTTTTTCTCCCTCTCCTGTCTCATTTCCTGCCCCCGCCCCCACTTCCTCACTTGTACTTCATGAGATCACCTACCGAATGAACCATGTGCACCTCAACCCTTATTCTAGGGTCTGCTTTAGGGGGAGCTCAACCTATAGAAGTTTCTGATTTTTGTGTTCCAAATCTGACTAGGGTAGAGAGGCACAAAAGACTAATTCACAGACACAGGTATTGATAATTTTTAACCAAGTCAAACAGATTCCAGGCAATCAGAGCACTGTGTTTTGAATCATGTCCCCAGGCTTTCAGCCTCTCAGTAACAAGATTGGTATCCTAACCCACTCAAATAAACTGCTAAAGTTGCATATTGATCCACCCAACAGTCCATCCATCTGTCCATCCGTCCATCCAGCCAGCAATCACTCATCAAACCTCTGCTGTCTCCAGCATTGTGCTAGGGGCCGAGGACGGAGGAACTAATTAGACTGTCGCCTGCAAGTTATTCATGGTGTCATTAGATCCAATGGCAAATGTGGTTCTGCCATTTTGAGTTTCACTCTGATTTCTGTGCATGATGCAGTTAGCATGTCCATATAAACTCAATACGAATGCCAGCTAGTGGTCTTATTACATAAACATACTACTAACATTTCCATCTAGCCTAAAAAGTGTCTCCAATGTTCAGACTGTGTCTCTATTTTATTAAAAAGTCCTGTATTAAGACCCTGCTTCTAAGGAACTAAATTCAGTTTGAGAAACTGCTCTAAACTTTGAGTCATTAAATGTAGCCTTTGTGTGTGTGTGTGTGCCTATGACAGAGAAAAATTATAGCCAGCAGTGTCTATATTGAAAATCCTGCATTAGATTGCATCGGTTGCTAATAATACATCATAATTATTCTTATAGGGTTAAGCTTTTCTCTCTCCTCTTCCACCTGCCTTGCTGAGATAACCTCTAAGGATGTCCTGGAAGACGGTAGGGCTGGAATTCAAAAGCTTTCATGACAGCTGAGCTCTCCCTGCAATTCATTATGTTGAAAAGATGGGGAGGAGAGAGTTGTCTGCAAAGATAATGACTGTGCAATTTCCAGTCCATTCTCCTTGCAGCCAGATCTTGGAGGCAGCCCATGGACCAATTTCAGCAAACCGATCCTGCTCATCTCTCATCCATCTGTATTGGGAAAGAGGTTGTGTCTGGCTCAAGCAGGGGCATGGGCCAGTGTGGGGGAAACGGGATAGGGAGATGGCTGGGCAAACAGAATGGGGCTCATCCCCAGAGTGCTTGGTGCCGGGGAGCTTAGGCATGGCTCTGGCTGACATCGGTGTCAAAGGGGCTCCGTCCGGAGGATGGGCTGAGAACACGAGGCTGACTCCCAGTCCAGGCTACAGTTCTGAGCTTTCTCTGTTTTCCCAGCTTTGAGCGAAGAGCCAGGCAAAGCAGGAGCTCAGTAAATGTTGTCCCACTGAGAAAGCACTGTGCAGCAAGGAAATCAGTTGTGCATGGTTCCAATGGGAAATAAAGTCAGCATCTTCTTCCATTCTTGCCTATGGAGTGAGAGTCTCCAGAGGAAAATTCTAGCCCAGCAGCAGTGTCAACATTGGACTGTTGCAAGGAAGAGCTCCTGTGTCTCTGGCAGACATCCCTAAGCATTTCAGTCCCTGGCACGGACCCAAGACTTCCAGGGACTGGGAATGCTCCTGTTGCTGTAGGTCTCATTACAGGCTAAACCCAGCGAAATCCTATGTGGCCCTCAGAGGAAGCCAAGTCAAGCTTTAAACACAAAGGAGGTGGTTTCTTCTAACTGGAAAGTGGCAAATGTCACACATGCGGAGTCTGCGGTGTAGGGTTTCATTCACACTTTCAAGGCTGTTTCATTTTCCTTTCCAGCCCTGCTACCCTCCTTCTTTTGTTCCCCTCTCCGTTTGTTACAGTGTGCCCTTGGCAGATTCTCAAGGTTATGGTCATTGCTGAAAGAGTGGCCTTGCCTGATTACAGTAAGGAAAAGGAAACAATGAAAAACTACAGAAAGTAGCGTGACGGCAAAAATTAGAAGAATTATTAAATTAAAAGTGTCTGAAGTCTTCCTTGAGGCACCCGTGCCCCTCCTCCCCCAAAGAAGAGTCATTTATTTGCTTGATTGGCCAATAGCAGAGATTAGGAGTTGTCCCTTGAAATCAAGTTTCTTCTTCTTCTGCAGTCAAAATACCCCCCAATTTTAACTGAGTATGGACTACTGGGAGTAATGTCTGCAGGTCTCTGACAGCTAAGCATGGCCATGTGACTAAAGTCTAGTCCTTGGGATCTAAGCAGTGGTAGGTTCAACTTCTTTTTCTTTCATTATTAAAAAAAAAAAAAAATGCAGCAGGGGCACCTGTGTGGTATAGTCAGTTGAGCATCTGACTCTTGGTTTCAGCTCAGGTCTGATCTCAGGGTTGTGAGATCAAGCCCCGAGTTGGGCTTCACGCTGTTTGTGTTTCTCTCTCCCTCTCTCTGCTCCTCCCCCTGCATGTGTGTGTGCACGCTCTAAAAGAAATAAAAATAAATCTTTTGTAAAAAATGCAGTATAATTTACGTACAGATCTTAGGTGTACTGTTTAATGAAATTTGACAAATGTATATACTCCAGTCAAGATAAAGGACATTTCTAATATCCATGAACGTTCCCTACATCTCTTTCCAACTAATCCTCTCTCCATGACCTAATCCAGACAACGCCCGACCCTCTGCTAACCACTGTCCTGATTCCTAACAGGTACGTTAGTTTTGTCTGTTCTTGAACTTCCTATGAATGGAATTACACAGTGTGTACCCTCTCCTGTCTGGCACTGCCTCTGTGAGTTTCATCTTTGTTGTTACTTGTATCGATTGTTCATTCCTTTTTATTGCTGAGTAGTCTTCTATTGCAGTGGATGTATCACATTTTACTTGTCCATCTCCTATTGACAGACATTTGGGAGGTTTCTGGTTGTGGATTATAAGATTAAAGCTGCTGTGAACGTTCTTATACAAGTCTTTTTGTGGACATATGTTTTCATTTGTCTTGGGAGTAAGATTGCTGGATCAGTAGGTAGGAGTATGTTTAACTTTATAAGAAATTGCCAAAGAGTTTTCCAAACTGGTTGTCCTACCTTCCTCTTCCACCAGCAGTGTGTAAGACTGACGCTGTTTTATGTTTTCACCAACGTTTGGTATTCTCAGTCTTTTTAATTTTAGCCATTCTAATGGGTGCAAATTGGTACCTCATTGTGGTTTTCATTTGCAGACTAATGAAAGCCAATCCTGTTGACAAATGATATTGAGTATCTTTTTATGTGCTTATTGCCTATTCATGTGTATTTTTTTTTTTAATGAGATGTCTAAGGGTTTTGCCCATTTTAAAATTGGGCTGCTTGTAGTTTATGAGGGGGCTGCTTGTATTTTTTTTTTTTTAGGATTTTTATTTATTTATCTGACAGAGAGAGACACAGTGAAAGAGGGAACACAAGCAGGGGGAGTGGGAGAGAGAGAAGCAGGCTTCCTGCCAAGCAGGGAGCCCGACGCCGGGGGCTGCTTGTATTTTTGAAAAACCTGATTTTTTTTTTAAGATTTTATTTATTTATTTATTCACTTTAGAGAGGGGGGAGGAGCCGAGGGGGAGGGAGGGGGGAGAGAATCTCAAGCAGATGCTGTGCTGAACCTGAAACCTGATGTGGGATTTGATCTCACCACCCTGAGATCATGACCCAAAGCTGAAACCAAGTCGCCAGCCTAACCAACTGAGCCATCCAGGCACCCCATAAAAAACCTAATTTATTGCATATAATAAGATGCATCCATTTCTCGTGTAGAGTTCAAAGAATTTTCACAAATGCATGTACCTTGAAACTGCCACCACAAGCAAGATACAGAATATTTCCATCAATTCACAAAGTTCTCCAAATGCCTCGTTGCAGCCAATTTTCATTCGACCTCCCTACTCCTAGCCCCGGGCAGCCACTGATGTGCTTTTGCCATTGAAGATTAGTTTTCCCTTTTGTAAAATTTCAAATGAATGGAATCATACGGTATGTACTCTTTTGTGTCTGACTTTTTTGCAGCATACTGTTTTTGAGTTATATCCATGTAATTGCATGTATCGATATGTTTTTCTTTTTATACCTGGGTAACATTATATGGACATGCCACAATTTGTTTATATGTTCACTAATTGACAAATGGTAGATCAACTGGTGGGTTGGTTCCCAGTTTGGGGCTATTATGATAAAGCTTCTATGAACACTTGTATATAAGATTTTATGTAAATATGTTTTCATTTCTCTTGTATAAACAAACACCTAGGAATTGAATTACTAGGTTGTCTGCTTAACTGTGTAAGAACCTCTCATGCTTTTTCCCTAAGTGATTGTACCATTTTACGTTCCTGGCATCAATGTATGAGAGTTCTAGTTCTCCATGTTCTTATCATCACCTGGCATTGTCATTTGTTTTAATTTTACCCACTTTAGTGGGTGTGTGGTGGAATCTAACTGTAGCTTTAATTCGTATTTTCCTGTGACTAATAATGTTGTTCACATTTTCATGTGTTTCTTTGCCATTCAATGTCTTATTTTGTGAAGTATCTCTTCAAATCTTTGCCCGCTCCTTTTTTTATTCGGTTGTCTTCTTATTGAATTGCAAGAGTAATTTATGATTCTAAACATAGGTCCTTTATCATGTACATATTTGGCATGTATTTTCCTCAGTCAGTGGTTAACAGTGTTTTTAAAAAAAGCAGAAGTTTTTGATGAAATGGGAGTTATCAATTTCCTTTTTTATGGTTTACACTTTTTTTGTGCTCTTTGAGACATTTTCATCTGCCTCAGATTTGTGAAGTTATTCTCAAATGATTTCTCCTAGAAGCTTAATAATATTAGCTTTGGGGCACCTGGGTGGCTCAGTTGGTTAAGCATCTACCTTCACCTCAGGTCATGATCTCGGGGTCCTGGGATTGAGCCCCACATCCAGCTCCCTGCTCAGTGGGGAGTCTGCTTCTCCCTCTCCCTCTCCCCCTGCTCATGCTCTCTCTCTCTCTCTCTCTCAAATAACTATAACCTCATTATATTTTTGGACAGTTATAGGATTCACTTTGCACTTAACTCCTCAGGGCCCCCAAATCCAATCTCCATGATCATGATGTAGCTGAGTGGGGAGTAAGTGCTTTGTCTTTGCTTACCTGCCCTTTCTTCATGACTCCTTCCTTGGCAAAATTTTTGATGGGGGCAGCATTGTTGAGCTGAGTAATTTATTTTTGCATTTGGAGCTCTTCCAGATGGTACCCCATCCTGCCAGCCCACATAGTCTCTGGTGACTCTATATTTTGTCAGTTTGGCTAAACTGAGACTATTTGCTAGAACTTCCCTCCCTGCGCTTCTGGGTCAGTTTAGGCCACAAGAAACATTTTGCACAGGGCTTGAAAGATAGAAGGGAAACTGCTGCTATATTGTTTTACATTCTGGAGGTCAGTGGGGGCGCTCGGAAGGTTTGCCTATTTGGAATGGGACATCTGACCCCTGGCTCATCTAGCTCCCATGAGATCCCCTTCATCTCTGAGTTGTGGGTCAACTGCATGTGCACCTCTGAGGCGAAGGTTATTAGCTTTAGCTAATATATATATTAGCTTTTTCCTATAGATAATTCACAGCATTAAGTTTGGACAGTGTGAGCAACAGATGTGGATTGTAGGGGCGCCTGGGTGGCTCAGTCATTAAGCATCTGCCTTCGGGTCAGGTCATGATCCCGGGGTCCTGGGATCGAGTCCCACATCGGGCTCCCTGCTCCGTGGGAAGCCTGCTTTTCTCCCTCTCCCGCTCCGCCTGCTTGTGTTTCCTCTCTTGCTGTCTCTCTCTCTGTGAAATAAATAAATAAAATCTTAAAAAAAAAAAAAAGACGTGGATTCTAGTTTGTCCCCATAAGTCCCAGTACATCCTAGGATTTCAATTTTTCTTGGTCTTCCATCCACACTCAGTTTTTCTTTCTGACTGCTAGTCTAGCTGGCCTCTAGTGATTTGGGGCTTAATACTAATTACACTGGCAACACCTTGTGTGGACTGTTCCGTGTGCTCCCCATATAGCACAAGGTCAAGCCCATGAGATAAATCCCTGATTTTGTACCACAGGTAGTAGTTCCATTTCTCTGATTGACCCTGACTGATACGCGGCCAGCTAAGGCTAGGCCGGTTCCTCCTCATTCTTGGAAAATCCCTCCCCTCATGGAATGCCACATGTACCCAGACCAGTTCCCCATTCCTTCTCAGGTAGGGAAGCTGCTTGGCCTTCTGCTTACCTGTGACAAGTTGTTTCTTTCTGGAATTCAGTTCATCAAGTTTTCCTTGCATTCTTCACTCTGCTAGACTCATAGGAAATATGACCTTAATTTTTGGCTCAGTTTTTCTTGTTATTACCACAGGATCAAGTCTTAAACATCCTTTTAAATCATAAACAGTGGCAAAGCTGGAAAGCGTCCTAATAGGGTGGGTGTGTGCTCTTCTCATCCGCCTTTCTCCTTTCTGGGCCTGGGAACAGACATCATGCCTGGTGCTACAGCAGCTGTCCTAGACCTGACGACAGAGACCACCCCCAGCTGCGGCACAGGGCAGAGTGGAAGGTATAAGGGGATTCCTGTACAAGCTCCGGACTGCTGATTGCCGGGATTGTGACGTGGGAAGCTAAGACCTTGAGTGTTTAAGGCAGTGATACTTTTCATTTTCTCATTCATGCAGCCAAACTTGTTTCTAAGGATATAACCAGCCACTGGGATTTTGTAGAGCTATGTAGAGTGGGTAGCAGAGAGAATGACAGAAGCTGGGAGCAAGCCAGAAGGCTCTACAGAAGACAGGCGAGCTGGGGAGGCGTGCTAAGGTTGGGTTGGCTGTGGCAGAGGGGACCTAGGAGGTATGTTGAGGAGAGGGTTTACGGGGAAAGAATGTAACTTATTTTTAGGCAGCCTTACTCTGTGTAGCTATTTCCCTTTTGCTATTTCCTTAAGAGTTCTCCTGTATGGATCTATGTTTCTTTCCAAAGCTGTGAGGAATTGGATTTGGATTACTTTGGATGCAGCCCTGTGTTGAGGGTTCCAGCAAATTATGTGAAGAGAGCCCTAGGGCTAGGAATGGTTTGGTTACTGAGTGTCCCCGGGGGAGGGGTGGTTCAACAGCCTTAGAGACATAGAATGTCCAATCTGGAAGGGTCTTGGGCAACCATCCTTCCACATTCCTCTGTTGCAGATAAAGGCAATATCTGCCTTGATTGAGATTTGCTCTCATTGGCCACTTTGTCCTTTGGACCAGATTTTGTAATGGTGAGATTTTCCACCTAGGTTTTTTGGTCCTAATGGGGACACATCTCCTCTTAGCCTAGCTAGGAGTTGACAATCAACGAATTCAATCTTGTCTGTATCTATGTTTCCCAAATGGGAATTCAGCTTTGTGAAGTTGGTGAGTATAACTTTTATCATTTCTAAGATCTTCACTGAATGACGGAAATGGAGGGGAACTCCTTTGGCCAACCCCGAAGAGGAAATTGAGGCTCGTGGAGGGGAAGTGACTCATCCAAAGGCCTATAGCCAATAGGGACTGAGCTGGCATTAGAACCTATATGTCATAGCTCATCGTCCAGAGCACTTCCTGCTCCCCGCTGACTTGGGGTAGCAATGGTGCAATGGAAATAACATGAGCTTAGAAGCCAGATAGACTGGCTTTTTATCCTGGCTTCCCTCTGAGTTATTGTTGACCCTCCTTCCATCCCTGTGAAGGCTTTCTTCTCTTTAGTGGCAGCAGAGAATGGGATGTAATTGCAGCAGCAAAGTCACCCTGAGCAGAAAAACAAACTCCACCACGTCCCAGGCCTGAGTTTTCCTTCACGTACTGCCGGTGCCGGGCAGAATAGATGAGGCAACGTGAATTCATTAAAATGCTCTTTCTATCTCAATGCTTTATCTATCCCTCCAGTTCACAGTGGAGGGATACATACTGCCTCCCCTCCGTCTGCCTCAGAATATTTGGCGATGTCTGGAGACAATTTGGGTTATCACTACTCACGGGGGGGGGGGGGCGGGGGAGGGGAGGGATTGGAGAACATTACTGGCCTCTATCTCATGGCTAGAGGCCAGGGATGCTGCTAAGCATCCTGCAGTGCACAAGACAGCCTCCACCCCCGCAACAAAGAATTACCCAGGTGAAATTGGCACTACCCTTGTAACCTAACCGTGACCGATGCAGCGGGAGCTAGATCAGGTCTGTGATACCCAAGAAGTACCAAGTGTGCAGGCTCAGTATGAGCCCTTTAATTGACAGCCTAAGTTTATCTTTGTTTGATTTCATCCTTCATGTACACCCTCCTCATCCTTTCCCCAGCTCCCCCATTGCCAAGTATGGAACCATGAAGACTGGAGCTTTCCAAATGGTGATGTGCATGTGAACCATCCAGGGATGTTGTTAACATGCGCATTCTGAGTAGATGAGTCTGGGATGGCATCTGAGATTCTGCGTTTCTGACAAGCTCCTAGGTGATGCCCATGCTGCTGGTCCACAGAGCAGACTTTGAGTAGCAGGGAATAAGACCACATGTCGCTCTTTCCCTAATGACTGTTTACTTCTTGCATGTGGATCACGTGCTGGGGGCGGCGTGTTTTGTGACTGGGAGACCCTGGAGAGGGGGCTGCTGAGTTCAGTCTCGGCTGGACCCTCTGCTCCCCTGGCTGCACTCCAGCTTGGCTGGCCTCCTCTCAAGACTGTAAGGATGTAAACAAAAAGCTCAGGAGGTTTGATGTATTAATGCTGGCAGGCTCCTCTTAGTTTTTTTGTTAGTTTTCCCCGATGTCTTCTGTGAATGGACTCACTTATTTCACTCCCACTAACTTAACCTAATACATTTTCCTCCTAAAATAAAACTTGTTGTAATTTTCATAAAGAGCACCCAGCACATACCAATATCCTTAACACTTGTTGTATCTCTCTAAAAAAAAGTCCATTGCCGCACCCTTAGCTCATGATCAATAATTCCCTCTTAACCAACATCAGCGAGGTACCCAGCCCTCTGAGCTTCACCTTCCTCACGTGCAAGATGGAGCTAATTGTTCCTACGTTGCAGGAATAGTGGGGTGGACATTACCTGCGACAATGCTATTTTCTTCCTATCTTCCATGTCTTCTATGTTTTGAATGCGCTCTCTCCCCCCTTCTCTCTCTGTCCCGTCTCCCTCCTTTCTTCCTTTCCTCCAGCTCTTCTTCCCTCTATTCTTTCTTTTCCTTTTCCTCAGTGTTTTTTCTTCGTCTTGCTACTGATTCCCATGGGTTGTCCCTATCCCGCTTTCCATTGCTTTGACATAGAGAGGGGGGAGTCTCCCTGCGATCCTTTTACCCCTAGTGGGAGGGCAGGGCGCGCTTTGTCTTCATCCCGCTAGGGTGCTGGAGTCGATGACTGGAAACCAGGCTGAAGCAGAGGGCAGCCCTTGAAGGACATGGCTCAGTTCCTGGCCGGGGTCCTGTCCAACGTCCTGACTAGAGTCCCCTCAGCCAGCCAGGGATGCTTCCCTCAGTCACAGACTTCCACAGGCTTCAGCTTGCTTCATCCAAGGTATGTCCTCAGGCGCCATTCCAAGCCTTTCTTGCACCATGGTTGTGGTCAGGGGACCTGACTTCTCTTTCCGTGGCGCCACTTTTCAATTTCAGGTTATCTGGCTTAAAAAAAAAAAAAAAATCTACCTGTTTTGTTTCACATTTGGTCTGTTTTCATTTTGTGATTTCCTGTTCTTTTGCATGAATGTAATCTCTTTGAGGATTGTAAACTTACTTAGTTTCTAGTCTTTATTAGGTTGCTCTGCTGTTTTTCTTTTGTCTAGAGTGCACACGTCTCCAAATTAAATTTATTATGTTAGTTTTTATTTTCTTCATTGTTTTGGTATTTGGATTTGCAGGCTCATCTCTTTTTTTTTTTTCTTCTAGTTTTCCAGAGAAAACTTCTAGTTCTCTCTGGCCTAAGTTCGTAGCCACATCTCTAGACCTTGCCCCCCACTTCCTGCAGCACTTGGCACCTCCACACGTGGGGTATTCAGGAGCCTCCCCTGGCAGGCGGAGGATTGGTTCCCAGTGAGTGGACTCACAGGAACTTCCCTATAATCTACTTCAATATACTGTTGAAGGTGTTTCTAATTGTTCCAACATTTCTGGTACAAGTTCTCCTATTTTAAAATTTGATAACTCTCTCAGGGTGCCTGGGTGGCTCAGTTGGTTAAGCGGCTGCTTTCAGCTCAGGTCATGATCCTGGAGTCTCAGGATCGAGTCCCGCATCAGGCTCCCTGCTCAGCAGGGAGTCTGCTTCTCCCTCTGACCCTTCCCCCTCTCATGTGCTCTCTCTCTCTCATTCTCGCTCTCTCTCTCTCAAATAAATAAATAAAATCTTTAAAAAAAATAAAATTTGATAAATCTCTCTTTAATAGGTTATTTTCTTCTGTTGCATGTGGTTTTTAACTGTGAACGTGTGTGTGTGTGTGTGTGTGTGTGTGTGTGTGTGTGTGTGTGTGTGAGTGACAGGCTCATCTGGAATGGAAGGTTTTCTCTTTCTCCTTGGAGGCGCAGTTCAGAACCAGGTCTCATAGTCAAGGGTCAGGTCTCTTTGGTAGAGAGGTACTGAGGACGTCACAGGTCCAGTCACAAATGTTGCCGGAGAAGCCTTGCCTGCTCCTTCTGACCTCTCAATTTTCTCTACTTAAATAGGCTCGCAGGGTGGCAGTGGTAAGTGGCAGAGATTTTTTTCAGCCACTGTTCCAGCTTGAATCAAAGAGCCTGGTTCCCATCACTGGTCTTAAATGGGGCGTTTTTGGTTCTCTGTATCCCGGGTAACTGAACTCCTGACCACCTCTGCCTCCTTCCAGACCTGTAGGCAAATAGCCCCAAGCTTCAGCCCATTTAATGTTTTATTTTCTTGGGTTTTGGTCCATGGAGATATTTATCTTGTTTTGAATTGAGGATGTATCTTTTTACTTTTCTCCTTTTATATTTTATTTGTTATTGCTTTGAGTGTGGAGTCAGAGTGTGAGGCTCAATATAGGTACTTGAATGGTATCTTGTCTGGATTCTATACAGACAACGGAGGGGAGGGGCACATGCATGGCTCAGTTGGTTAAGCATCTGCTCTCGGCTCAGGCCATGATCTCAGGGTCCTGGGATCGAGCCCCTCATTGGGCTCCCTGGTCAGTGGGGAGTCTCCTTCTCCCTCTCCCTCTGCCCCCCCCCCCCCCCGTGCTCATGGTCTCTCTCTCAAATAAATAAAATCTTAAAAAAAAAAAAAGAGGGGAGTCCTGCCCAGAGGACTACTGGACCAACAAAAAACAGTGTCCTAATTTAGCCACACATGCGAATGTGGCGATAGAGGAATGACAAATGCACCACTGGGCAGGGATTCAAGAATCCTGGGTCTTGTTTCCTTTAATACCCTCTACCTGATAACTTGCTGTGTGACTTTGGACAAATGACTTAACCTCTCTGGGCCTCAGTGCCCTCCCTTGAAAAATAGTGATGTTGGACTACTTCACCTCCAAGGTCTAGAGTTACAGGAGTCTACAGGGAGATTGTTTAAAACAATGTTCTCTGTTGCAGTTAGAAGGACTGCTTAGAGTATTTGTTCAGTTCAGGCAAATGGTAAATGTGTCGGCCACTCTAATGAAATGAGTACATTTTTGCTCTAAATGTCATGGATGTTTATTATCAGATTAAACTACAGCAGGCCTAATTTTAGCTCTTCCAATTCAAGTGGAGCAGTGAAGATTAAATGTTAGGCATAATTAAAGATGCAGATGTAGTTATATTGAATTATAAACCTCATTAAGTGCAACGTCCCAGGAAGGCCCCTGAGATCAGCTACAAAGGACTTCCAGTTGCAATGCTGCGGTTATTAAAATATTGTAAAGTAAATCTCACTCCAAAAATATTATGACTTGGATGGAAGGATTTTTTTAAAAAACATGGCTGGAGGTGGTTCTGTGGGTAATTTCTTTGCTCCGTTTGCACATGGTTGGGAAGGGAGACTTTTCCTTGGCCTCTCCAAAGAAAGGCTCCCTGGGGGGGGTGCTGTCCCCTCCACCCCCCACGGTGGGTTCTCTTCTCCTGGGCCAGCAGGGAAAGGCAACCTCAAGGTCAGTCAGATTCTGTCACAGAAGTTGGTAGCAATGGGAGCTGGGGGAGAGGGCAGGGGTTTTCTAAGGACTGGAAAGCCATGTTTTTATATATAGAGAGGAAGATTTTCTTAGTGACATTTCCATTTTTACCCCTTGGTGTGAAGATAACACATTGTCATTTTGCAAATTCATACAATATTGGAATAGGATAAAGAAGTAAAAAATCCAACTACTCCTAGATAATCACTGTTAATATTTTGATACATCTCTTGTTCTCTCTCCAGATTTGACAGAAATAACAGGTCATAGCTTAAAAGCTGTTTTTCTATTTTTTAAAATGTCACATGGAGTGGATGTGTTTCCTTGTCAATAAATACTGATATACATGACCTTTTCTCTTTTTTTATAGATTTTATTTATTTGAGATCAAAGAGAGAGAGAGAGCATGAGTGGGGGGGGGAGGAGCAGAGGGAGAGGGAGGAGCAGACCACTGAGCAGGGATTCCTGAGGCAAGGCTCGATCCAAGAATTCGATCCCAGGACCCTGAGATCATGACCTGAGCCGAATGCAGATGCTTAACTGACTAAGCAACCCAGGCGCCCCTACATGACCTTTTCTAATGGCTAATGATATTGCATCCTGTGGACTTGATTTTGTTTTACTTATTTATTTTTTGCATAAACTTAACTTTAAAAAAACCAACCCGTCATTATTGAGCATTCAGATCATTTTTTTAAGTTTTTTTTTTTAAACTACTAAGGGTATCCTGTTCACACATCTTTGCGTGTTTGTCTGATTAGCTCTATGACAAGTTCCTAGAAAAGGATCAGGTGGTGTCAGTCATGTATTTGCACAACACTGCTGTGTAACAGACAACCCCACACTCAGTAGCTTCAGACAATAGGCATTTATTTACCTTCTGAGTTTGTGGGTTGGTAGTTTGGTAGGGCCTGCCCAGGCTCTTCTGGGCTCACTCACATGTCTGTGGGTCAGCTGCGGGTTGGGTGATCTGGGTTGGCCTCAGCAGGGACAGCTAAGGTGGCTCGGCTTTGTTGCGTGGCCCAGACATGTTCTCAGGGCAGAAGCAGAAGAATAAGAGAAAATGCAGAAACACGCAAAGGCTTTCTAAGTCTCTGCTTGAGTCAAGGCTACTAACATCCCATCCGTCATAGCAGGAACTCAACATCAAGAGGTACAGATGAGAAGAGCTACACAGTTATGTTTTAAAAGGCTTGGATACGGGCTGGGATGTAGACTGTGGGGGGCACTAATGCAATTCCTGTCCCGTCAGCAGTCATAACACAGGCACGTTTAACATGTTGATATATATTTGTAAACTGTCCAGCAGGTGGGACCAGTTAATACTGCCACCAACAAAGTGCGAGCATATCCTCTGTGTTTTCAGTTACTGGACCCTACTTCTGCTTCCCGCAGGCACTCACTGCTCAAGTGGACCTATTCCTCTCCTCACCTCCCCACAAACATTCCAGTCTGGTCTTCTTCCAGGCTCCTGCGGATCCTCCCTACCTTGAATGTTCTTTCTCCCATCTACCCTACCCGTGTCCCATCCACCATGTATCCAAATCCTGTGCATTTTTCAAGGCCCACTTTTTTTTTTTTAAAGATTTTATTTATTTATTTGACACAGAGAGAGAGAGAGCACAAGTAGGCAGAGAGGCAGGCAGAGGGAGAGGGAGAAGCAGGCTCCCCGCCGAGCAGGGAGCCCGACGGGGGGCTCGATCCCAGGACCCCGGGATCATGACCCGAGCCGAAGGCAGCCGCTTAACCGACTGAGCCACCCAGGTGCCCCAAGGCCCACTTTTGTCACCTCTGTAATTCCCATGGATCCTGCCTTCCTCCGGACTTCCCTAGAGCAAATAGGGTGACCAATGTGTCCCAGTTTGCCCGGGATTTTACTGGTTTTAAAACCAAGTCCTGCATCTCAGGTACTCCCTCAGTGCTGGGAAAACCCAGCCAGTTATTTGGTCACCATAAGAGAGGGGGTTGGCAAGCTTTAAAGGGTCAGATGGTGAGTATTTTAGGCTTTGTGGACCACATGGTCTCTGTCACAACTACTCAGCTCTGTCATTGCTATGTGAAAGCAGCCATAGAGAATATGTAACAAATGGGTGTGGCTGTGTGCCAATAAAACTTTATTTACAAAAACAGGCAGTAGGCTGTTTTGTCCGTGTGCTATAGTTTTCTAATGCCTGCTTTAGAGCTCACCACTTGGACTGCACGATTTAACCTTCTGGCCTGTTTTCCTCCTATGTTGTTTCCTGTGGATTAGTCTTGTCTCCTTGGTTGGAACATAAGGACAGTTTATTATTTGACATCATGCTCAGTCACGTAACAGCTTTGTGAACTTGGGCAAGTTACTTAAACTCTTTGTGTCTTCATCGGTCAGATGGAGATAATAATGGTACTGACCCCACGGGTATTTTTGAAGACTAAACTAGTTAATCTTTGTATGACACCTGGCGCATAATGAGTGTTCAGTCAGTGTTAGCTGCTGTCATCACCACCACCATCATCATCATCATCATCCCATGTGTCTTTTTTAGTACCTAGCATAGTTCTGGTTACAGAAGAGCCTTGATAAGTAGAATCATAAAGGTGTTAAAGTGGGAAGGACCCTTCAAAATGTTTAATTCAGCACTCATTTTAGAGGTGAACATCATGGAGTTACCCTTAGATTAAGGTGGGTTGGATGCTGTCAGTCACCCCCGACAGTGCCCTTCCTCAGATGTTGCCCCTCGCGTCCCTGTCAGGCCCTGTATGCCCAGAGACTAAATCCCAGCTTCCACGTCCATGAGCAGTCTGTCCTTGGAGAAGGCCACATTTGTCTCATTTTCCATCTTCTGGTCTTATTCTTAGGATGGTGTCCAACTACCTGGGCTGTGTGGGTGAGGCTCAGATGAAGGACCAGCCTGAGATTGTGGCTGGAAGGTTCAAAACAGGTGGAATCAGGGTCAAGGAGTACACTGAAGACAGTGGTCAGAACTAACTCGGTGGGTGCACAGGTGTCCTGGGCTTGCCTCCAGTTGCGGCCTGTTATGTGCTGCGTGGGTAGACCCTTGGCTCTAGCAGGCCATGCAGGGTCCTGAACTACAGTCTTAGGGTGGGAGGGGAGGAAGGGATGACCCCATGGGAGATACTGGTCCAGTGACCTCTCTGGTCTGGACCCCACTACCTGGTTCTTCTTCAGGCTCATCTCATCAGGACACTTCTGCCATCTTGGTGCTGGCTTAGCTTTGATCTGGGAAAATGAAAGGCCAGGCTGCTGGGTCCCCTGCTGCCAACTTTTGCAGCAAGAGTGAGACTTCATGATCCTGCTGGCTCAGGCGCACTTCATTTCCCGGTAATTAAACAAGTGGAGATCAAAGCTGACAAATCTCCCCCATCTCTCAGCACAGTAGATGAAAGGTAAATATTTCCAGCAACAGTTTTTTTTTCTTCATTAAAAGTGAGATGTGAAATGTCTTCTCCTTACTTTGAAGAATACTGATAAGTTCAAGGTCACTCCAGATAAGATATCTGGTCTCACTACCTCTATTATTCCACAACAATTTTTATCTTACATATATTGGGCTAACTTAAGGGGATTTCAGAGTCTAAATCATATCAAACTAGTCAGAAGACAAAGGAGAGTAAAAGACATGAAAATGTAATGGGTCAGTGCTGGAGAAGCCTATACCTCACATATGGCTGCACTGAACAGGAATTTCTCTTTGTTGGGCAGGTCTAAGGGCTTCCGAGGCCAGTATCTGAAATAGGTCCTGGAGTCCTACATACAGAATCGCAGGCAGATGTCCGGTGCTCTCTCAGCTGGGCTTCTGAAGAGGCCATTTGAGATCTGCCATTTTCTTTGTAAGAAATCGCTCACCAGAGAGCCCATCCCTAAGGCCATGAATCCCGGGGTGCTGGTCTATCCGACCTGCTGAGTCCTGTCATCAGATTCTTTTTAGTGCAAAGAACAGACCTCACTCAGATGAGCTCAGGTGAAGGGCGGGTGGTTGCTGGGAAGATACCACAGAGACTCGTGGGAATCTGAGAACAGGAATTTGAGGGCAGCTCAGGGAGGCTGCAGAGCCATCAGAAGGAGGGAGGGCAACCTCTCTGCGGCCCACTCTGTCTGACTGCCCTCCTTGGCTTTTATATCCCTGCTGCTTCCTATTGACTTCTGCCCTCTCACCTGCTCCAGTGGTTGCTCTGAATGTCGGTCTCCCTCGTGTCCTCTTGGCTTATCGTGCTTGGCTTCACTCTTCCATGCCTCATTCTCTGGTTCCAGATTCCAGAGAGAGCTGACTGACGTAAGCTGCCATCTCCAGCCAGGCTGTTGGAGTCTCAGGTTTCTGGGCAGACTGTGGGTGCTCCAGCCCACCATCCCACCCCATTGATCCAGTTAGCTGTAAGAGTGGTTCCCCTCTCTAGACTCAGGTGGTAAAACAATGTCCCCTCAGCAACAGGTGTGGGTATCAAAATGTCCCTCCTGAGGGACTCTGGTTGTATTAGGCTGTAATGGACATCGTGTGTGATGTTGGAACAGGACATGGGAGGAAAATTACTTGGGCTAGACTCTTGGCTGGCTTCTTATCAGCTGGGTTTTTTTTTGTTTTTTTTTTTGAGCTATAATTCACATATGATAATAGTCATTCTATTAAAGTGCACAATTCAGTAGTTCTTACTATATTCATGAGGTTTTGCATCCATCACCTATCTAATTCTAATTTTGCTTTTGTTTCCCTTGCCTTTGGAGATATATGTAGAAAAATGTTACTATGGCTGATGTCAGAGGAAATTACTGCCTGTGCTGTCTTCTAGGATTGTTACGGTTTCAGGTCTCACATTTAGGTCTTAATCCATTTTTGAGTTTATTTTTATGTATGGTGCAAGAAAGTGGTCCAGTTTCATTCTTTTGCATGTAGCTGTCCAATCTTCCTAACACCATTTATTAAAGATACTGTCTTTTTTCCATTGCACATTCTTGCCTCCTTTGTTGAAGATTAATTGAATCGTGGATTTATTTCTGGGCTGTCTATTCTGTTCTATTGATCTATGTGTCTGTTTTTGTGCCAGTACAATACTGTTTTGATTACCACAGCTTTGTAGTATATCTTGAAATCTGGGATTGTGATACCTCCAGTTTTGTTCTTCTTTTTCAAGTTTGCTTTGGCTATTTGGGGTCTTTTGTGGTTCCATACAAATTTTAGGATTATTTGTTTTAGTTCCGTGAAAAAATGGTGTTAGTGTTTTGATAGGGATCACATTAAATCTGTAGATTGCTTTGGGTAGTATGGACATTTTAACATTTGTTCTCCCAATCCATGAGCAGGGAATATCTTTCCATTTGTTTGTGTCATCTTCAATTCCTTTCATCATCAATGTTTTATAGTTTTTCAGAGTACAGGTGTTTCACCTCCTTGGTTAAATTTATTCCTTGGTATTTTATTATTTTTGGTGCAATTGTAAATGCTATTATTTTCTTAATTTGCTTTCTGCTACTTCATAATCAGTGTATAGAAATGCAATGGATTTCTGTATATTGATTTTGTATCCTTTGAACTTCCAGAACTCATTGATCAGATCTAGTAGTTTTTGGTAGAATCTTTAGGGTTTTCTATATAGAGTATCATGTCAACCTCAAATAATAAGAGTTTTACTTCTTCCTTACCAATATGGATGCTGTTTATTTCTTTTTCTTGTCTGATTGCTGTGGCTGGGACTTCCAGTACTATGTTGAATAAAAGTGGTGAGAGCAGACATCCTTCTCTTGTTTTTGATCTTAGGGGAAAAGCTCTCAGTTTTTCACTATTGAGTGTGATGTTAGCTGCGCATTTTTCATATATGGCCTTAATTTTGTTGAGGTGTGTTTCCTCTAAACCTACTTTGTTGAGGGCTTTTATCATGAATGGATGTTGTACTTTGTCAAATGCTTTTTCTGAATCTATTGAAATGACCATATGATTTTTATCCTCTCTGATTGATGTGATGTATCACATTGACTGATTTGCAAATATTGAATCACCCTTGCATGACAGGAACAAATCCCACTTTATTGTGGTGAATAATTTTTCAATGTGTTATTGGGGGATTCAATTTGCCTACATTTTGTTGAGGATTTTTGCATCTATGTTCATCAAATATTGGCCATCAAATATTGTAGTTCCCTTTTTTTGTAGTGTCTTTATCTGGTTTTGGTATTAGGGTAATGTTGGCCTCATAGAATAAATTTGCAAGCTTTCCTTCCTCTTCTATTTTTTGGAATAATTTGAGAAGAATAGGCATTAACTCTTCTTTAAAAATTTGGTAGAATTCACCTGTGAAGTTGTCTGTTCGTGGACTTTTGTTTGTTGGGAGTTTTTTTTTTTTTTGACAGAAACTGTATTTTTAATAAGTGAATATGATGCTTTCCAAAGTTTAAGCATTACTGGTTTGGGAGAAATTTGCTTAGGGAAAGGAAAGGCTGTGTATTTTTTTTTTTAAAGATTTTATTTATTTATTTGACAGAGAGAGAGAGGGAACACAAGCAGGGGGAGAGGGAGAAGGAGAAGCAGGCTCCCTGCTGAGCAGGGAGCCCGACGCGGGGCTCGACGCAGGGCTCGATCCCAGGACCCTGGGATCAGGACCTGAGCCGAAGGCAGACGCTTAATGACTGAGCCACCCAGGCACCCCCAAGGCTGTGTATTTAAGCCCAAATATTTAAGCGTTGATTAGAAGAAGCCATTTTGTTCTTTCTTCTGTAGGAAGCTACCAGGAAATTTGAATATCTAGAAAAAGTCTTCAGGTTTGTGTAAGAAATTGTTACCTTCTTGTAAGTATAAGTCACCTGAATTTCCATAGACCGTAGCAGCCTATGCATATAGAAGAGTCATTTTACAAGTTATAATTCCAGTTAACCTTATTCTACCCCAGCTGTACACACAGGATCTCTAGCTCCCAAGCGGAAGAAACTTAGGAAGTTCCCATGAACTAACTTAAACATGCTGAGGTTCAAGTCCTCTCCCACCAGGTGGCACCATGGGCTTCCCAACTAGGCATCTGCCATCTTTGACCAGGCATCTCCTGGATAGCCCAGTACACCCAGACACAATCACCCCACTGAAGCCCAGGCCCTGAGGTCTTCCAGTGACCCACACTATTCAGAGTTCAACTGTAGAGTCACTGTAAATATTTCAGGATGCATCAGATAAAGATTCTATTTGTGAAACACATATCCATAATAGAATTATCACCTCTAAAATAAATTAATAATGATTCTTAAAATATCATCAAATATTAAGTCAGCATTCAAATTTCTGGTTACCTAACAGATGTCATATACTTCACTTTCCTCAGTGAGTCATGACTTGACCCGAGAGGTTGCTTGGGTTTGATGTGAAGGCTGAGGCGGATGCTGAGGGTCCAATCACCATAGCCTAATGAAAGGAGCACAGGATTCAGAACTAGCTGACTTTATTTCCAGCCCTTGCTCTGCCTCGATAACCTCCCTGAGCCTCAGTTTTCTTCACTGTAAAATGGGATTCTATGTGTAAAGTGGGGTGATGATAAAACCTCCTTGCAGGGTAATTGAGGATTAAATGGGATTATATATAGGAATAGGGCTGTGAACCAGTTGTTTCCCAGGGTGCAGAAGACAAGGCTGGGAAGGGGTTTAGGTCCCAGACATCATTTGTTGCTGGTGGCAAGTCAGGACCAGAGCATCTGGCCTGCCAAGGCTGTCAGGGAATTTATTTTGCCTCTAACTGCCTCAGTAACCCAGCAGCCTGCGTGGTCCCCCTGCACAGTGGGTGTCCTGAGATAATTGCTCAAGTACTTTGTTAAAAGAGAAAAGCTCTCCACGTTTCCATTAACTCCCTGCGTGGGGCAGTTACAGCCCACTGCACTAGGTACCATTTACAGTTCAATTTCTCAGTCACGATGGACTGAAATACCTGAGACTCACTTCTCCTTCTCTCCGTGAACAATATGCATTCACAAACAGCAGAGATTCATCAGCTCGCTCTTCACCCGTCCCTTCTTATAATCATCTCCTTCTCCCCATCCCCTCCCCTCCTCTTCAACTGTTAGAGCCATGAATGCCGTTCATTTTGAATTTCAAATGTCCCAAGAAGTGCTTTCATCCACCGTGGGGACTGATGAGTTAGTTGCTTAGGAAATAAACTGAGCACTCGGGAGCGGTTATAATTCCCTGCCCAATGCCAACATCACAAAGAACAGCACAGTAGCACAGAAATCTACTACTTGCATATGTTTACTTAATCACATTGGAATTCTCTTTGAACTTGACCTCAGGGGATAAAGATTACAGAACTGGCTGGTAGCTAAAATAATCCACTGAAAAAGTTCAGCATCACACAAGAACTTCAGGATAAAACGCAGGAGCTACTTAGGAAAAGCACCCACCAATGTGACTTCTGACCACAGGCTTACCCAGAGCTCTGTATACCTCTCCACCCTATGCTGTGGGTTGCAAACTGGCTGGGAGGATATGATTTTCTCTGAAAATATATGTGCCCAACCTTGGATTTCCATGTAATGTGCTGATTAAGTGTTTGGTCTCTCCAAAGTGCGATGGTCAGTGGGGCTGTGGGCAAGGCTTAATGAAGCTGGGTGATGTGGTAGATAGTGCTGACTCCGTGTTCAGGCACAAGTGGTGAGTGCAGATCTGAAAAAGAGGTCAGGCTGGGCAGGTGCAGGGACAAGCAAAAAGGAACATGTCTGGGGGGATTGAGGTGGGTTGGGAGGGGTAGCGAAGGGACAAGTCCCAGAGCAAAACTGCCCGGAGGGTCCAGACCCTCCACTCATTGCTATGGAGGGTTGCTTGCCTCTTGTGGATGGACTGGTACAGGGGTTGGCAAACTATGACCTGAGGCCAGATCTGACCTGATGCCTGTTTTTGTATGGCCTCTGAGCTAAGAATGTTTTTTTTTTTTTAATTTTTAAACTGGAAAGGAAATCAAAAGAAGAAAAATACGCTGTGACTTAAAACACAGGAAATTCACATTTCAATATCCATAAAGTTTTATTGGTACACAACCGTACTGACTCACTTACATAATGTTGAAGGCTGCCTTTGTGCCGTCATGGCCGAGTTAAGGAGCTGCAACGGAGGCTGTGTGGACCGCAGTGCCTAAAATATTTACTACTTGGCACTTCACAGAAAAAGTCTAACGACCTGTGGCTTAATGTCCGTTGGAAGCACGGATCTGAGACAGTTTGGGTTCTGGGGGGGTGGCATTAAAGCCAAGTGAAATGAGTCATGGACTCGCTGGTCACACAGGGGACCAGTTTCCTAACCTGTGCAATGGGCATATTAACATTACCTGTCTCGTAGGTGGCTGCCTCCTAAGCACCCGCTCCTGGAAGTCCCATGTAGATTTCAAGGTATTTGCATGGTTGGGAGAAGCCGCAGAAATTGGCTGGAGAATGTTCTCAGGCTTGGGTCATCATCTGAACCACTTGCTAAGCTTTTAAAAACAGACTCCTGGGCTACCATTCCTTGGAGAGACTGATTTGATAGGTCTGGGATGGGGCTGAGTCTGTTGTCTCCAAGCCGCCCAGGGGTGGGGAAGCTATGATCTGGCCCACCAGCTTGGAGCCACAGATGAAGGGACACAGGGGTTTGATGAGTCCTTCTGGATCCATCTTCAGTGCTCCTTTGCTTGCATTCCTTCTTACTGAGGGCTCAGGGCCCCACGTTCCTTCTCTTGTCCCCACATGGAGCTCAGGTGGTCCTGTGGCCTTGTGGCTTTTGGATGCCGTTCTCTGCTGCTCAAGGCAGGAAGCTTTCTGAGGCCAGGCTCAGAGGGGCACGTTAGTCTCCCCATCAAAGCCCTAGGATAGGCCACACCTGGTTCCACAGGGCTGGAGGTGGGAGGTGTGTCTTCGACTTATACTGGGTTCCTCCCTAGCCGGGAGCCTGCAGGCAAACCATTCGACAGTGACTTTCTTGCCACCCCAAGCCTTAATTTCTTCATTGTATTACATGGATGGTCCTTCTCATCTCATGAGGCTGCTGTGGGGCTCAGAGAGATGATAGTGGCAGAAGCACTCTGTAAATGGAGAACGTTGCAGGTGGAGATGGGGCTCTTAGATGCTCAATAAATGTGTTTCATTTGGCCCAGAACCTGGGGCATGCATCTTCAGCTCATACTCTGGACATTGGGATTTATACTTTCCAAGCTACCTGCTACCTGCTGTTGGACCTCCACCACCCAAGAAGGAGATACTGGGCCTAGGTTGACCAGCACCGAAAGTCCTGCACCCTGGGAAACCCCTTCAATCTTGGGTGAACCGGACAGTTGGTCACCCTGGTGGGGCCTGACTTAGGAACTGAGCCTTTGCTCACTGGCACAAGGCAGATCAGCTGATTGCAAGGGAAGGGCCTGGAAGTGTGGTGAAATAGGGGAGTGGGCCTTCGGCATCCTGCTGAGGTCCCTTTCCTCCTGGTCAGGACCCCAACCCCACTCCTAAGACCTCTCTTCTTCTAGGCCCCCTCTGAGCTGACATGGAGCCTAATCTAAGGCTGTATTTAGAGTTTGTCCACTTTTCTCCGTCTCCCCCCCCCCCCCCACCAAGTCTGGGCCACCAACACTTTTTACCTGGAAGCAGCTTCTGAACTTGCCTGTTTGCACTCTGGCTCTCATCAAATGCGTCCTTCACACAAGTCTATACAATCAACTAACATACCTATTGCAACAAAATTCTGGTATAATCACGTAGTCTATGCTTAAGTTTTCCATGGTCACCCCAGTTCTCTTAGGACACAGACCAAATTACTTACCTGGCCTGCAGGGCCGGCCCCTGGTCCCTCCTCCTCTCCAGGCTTAGCTGTTGCCCCTCTCCTTTGCTCACTCTGCTTGCTCGCCCCCCTCCTGGTTTGGGGCCTATCTGATTGCTGGAATGCTCTTCCTCCTGCTTAGCCTGGCCGATGCCACCCTTTTTCGGGCCCCAGCTCCAACATCATTTCCTCAAGGAAGCTTTCTTTAGCCTTCCAGATGGGACTGGTTTTACCTAGTGCCTAACACAAATGCCGTTCTGATTTGTATTTGTGTGTAATCACTTGTTGCCTGTCTTCCCTGCAAGGCTGTAAACCTCCTGAGGGCAGGGACCACATTTCTCTTGTTCCTACTGTATTCCCAGCAACTAGCACAGTGCTCAATAAACCTTTGGATGAATGGATGGTTTGAATGGATTACCAGGTAGATAGATGGCTGAAAGCTGAAGGGGGAGGATGGTGGATAGATTATGGTTGGATGGTAGCTGGAAACATCCATGGAATGAATGGATGGTTGGAAGAATAAGTGGCTAGATGACTGGATTGATAGAAGGATGGATGAGACGGATGGTTGGATGGATGTACGGGTGGACAGGGGCTCCCGAGACCCTGTACTCCTTGTCCTTGGGCTGCCCTAGTAGAGAAGATTATTTCCTGTCCCAGTCTCATTCCATCCATTGGTTTTTCCTCCTCAACAGTAATAGCTACCAACATTCCTGGCAGAGGGGACATACCTTTCCCCATCTCTTTGGGAAGATGGTTGTCTGCAAGATGGCAGCAGAGCGGTTCCAGCAGGCCCCAGTGAAGATAGGGTCTAATGCCCTGACCTCGTTTCCACCAAATTCTACTACCTGTGAAGACTACTTGGATGTCACCTAGGAAACTAACCCTCAGCAGCAGCTTCCTCTTGGCTGGGCCCTCTTGAGTCAGATTCTGCATTGTGAATGGCAGTAGGCAGCTCCTGGTGCTTTGGCTGTCAACATCTGAGGCCCTGCTTATCTCCTAAAGCAGGGGTAAGCAAAGCTTTTTTGTACAGGACCAAATAGTAAGTACTTTAGGCTTTCCAGACCTTATGGTCTCTGTTGCAACTACTCAACTCTGTTTTTGTAGCATGAAAGCAGCCACAGAGAATATGTAAATAATATGGCTGTATTCCAGTAAAACTTTATAGAGGAGGTAGATTAGGCCACAGGCTGTAGTTTGCCAACTCCTGTTTTAGAGCAAGAGCTCTAAAAGAGCTTTTGGACCAAAAGCTTTAGCATTACCTGGGAACTTGTTAGCAATGCAAGTTCTTGGGCCTTGCCCTAGACCTACTAATTCAGCCACAAATATTTTCTGTTCACATCCTGACTTCCTTCTGAAACACCAGTCACACATATATTAGGTTGCTGGGAGTTGTCTTCAGCTTAATGATGTGCTTTGAATTAAAAAAAAAAAAAATCTTTACTTTCCCTCTGTGTTTCATTTTGGATAATTTCTACTGCTGTCTTTAAGTTTACTAATCTTTTCTTTTGCAAGATCTAATCTGCTAATCCCATCCAGTGTTTTTTTTGTCTGAGCTATTGTAGTGTTCATTACTAGAAGATTGATTACGGTCTTTTAAAAATATCTTTTATTAAAAAAAAAACACCTTTCATGTTTCTTTTTCTTTTTTGTGAGAGAGAGAGAGAGAGAGAAAGCGATCATGTGGGGGGTGGGGGGGTTGCAGAGGGAGACAGAATCTTATGCAGACTCCCCTGAGCATGGAGCCCGACAGGGGCTTGGTCTCATGACCCTGAGATCATGACTTAAGCCAAAATCAAGAGTCAGACGTTTAACTGACTGAGCCACCCACGCGCCCAAAAACTTTCATGTTTCTATTAACTTTTCAACATATGGAATACAATTTTGATAATTGTTGTAATGTCTTTGTGTGCTAATTCTAACATCTGTGTCAGTTCTGGGTTGATTTCAATTGATTGAATTTTTTTCTCACTATCGTGATTTTCTGCTTCATTGCGTGTCTAGTCATCTTTGACTGGATGTCACATATTGTGATTTTACCTTGTTGGGTGCTGGATTTTTGAATTCTTGAGCTTTTTCCTGAGATGCAGTTAAGTTACAGTTTGACTCTTTGGAATCTTGCTTTTAAGATTTGGCAGGCAGGACCAGAGCAGTGCTATCTGGGGTTAACTATTCTCCATTGCTAAGGCAAGAGCTTTCTGAATACTCAAAACCCATGAAGTTTTCCAGTCTGGCTGGTGGGAATAGGTACTATTCCTGGCCCTCCTTTGGGGGGTTCTTTCCATGATCTATGATAGTTTCCTCATATGTATGTGCTGATCAATCTCTGCTAAGTACTCAAGGCCGACCCTTGAGGGAGACCCTTGCAGGTCCATCCTTCAGCCTGTAGGTGGCCTGAGCCTCCCCAAACTCTGAGCTTTGTTTCTTCGATTCAGGGAGTCCACCGGGCTCCTCTTGGGTTTCCTTTTCCTGTACCTTGTCTGGAAATGTTCTGAAGGCAGCAAACGAGGCAATCATAGGTCTTAGTTTATTTATTTCCTATGTCTCAGGATCACTGTCTATCATTCCTTGATGTCCAATGGTATTGAAAATCATTACTCCATCTTGGTTGAATGTGATCTGCAAGAAAATGTGTTGATCTCTGATGTTCTGATCGGTCAAAGTAGTAACTCAGACTTTATAAATTACAGTACATTAATTTTCGGAAACCACAATGAAGAACTTATTTTGGGGGTGCCTGGGTGGCTTAGTTGGTTGAGCGTCTGACTCTTGATTTTGGCTCAGGTCATGATCTCAGGGTCATGAAATTGAGCCCTGCATTGGGCTTTGCGCTGGGCATGGAGCCTGCTTAAGATTCTCTCTCTCTGGGGCGCCTGGGTGGCTCAGACGGTTAAGCGTCTGCCTTCGGCTCAGGTCATGATCCCAGGGTCCTGGGATCGAGTCCCGCATCGGGCTCCCTGCTCAGCAGGGAGTCTGCTTCTCCCTCTCCCCCTGCTTGTGTTCTCTCTGTCTCTCTCGCAAATGAATAAATAAAATCTTTTAAAAAAAAAAAAAAGATTCTCTCTCTCTCCCTCTCCCTCTGCCCTCCCATCCCCCTGCTCGCACACTCTCTCTCTCAAATAAGTAAATCTTTTAAAAAAATTATTTTCATTTTACAGCTAAGGAAACCAAGGCTCGGACATGTGAAGTGACCCCCTCATTTGACACCCAAGCTCTCATATGTTCATTATTTGATGCTGTCCCTTTATGCATCTGTCAGCCCCTGCGGGGATGTCTCCTCTTCTAGCCAGAGCACACACTGGGAGTGCGGTAGAGTCAGATCCTCCTCACTACTCAAAGTGTGGGTTGGGGGCCAGAATTATCAGCATCACCAGGAACATGTTAGATATGCAGGGGCTTGGTCCCACCCCAGACCTGCTGCATCAGAACCTGCATGTTGTCAGCAAGACCTCAGGTGACTTTTTGTAATGCATTACAGTTTGAGACACATTAAGTTAGAAAATAGTTCCTGGGCCTTGATCCCCTGGCCCAGTCCTGGTTCCCTGGGAGCATAGACTGAGCTGAACCGAGAGGAGGCACAGCGGGGTACCGGGGTATCTGTAGGCCCCCACCTCTCTGTCCGTGGCTGTGCTTGTGCCTGCAACAGCCCACCCTGGACACGGCTTTTGGAGAAGCCGATCTGTAAGCAGAAAGACTTAGGGGCTCCTGGGCAAAGACAGACATAGCTTTCTTGATTAGACAAGTCATTTTAGGCCCTGGCCATCTTGTGAAAGAGGGTAAGAACAAACAGCCCCTAGCAGACCAGCAGGTGACCTAATCATATCAAAGACAATGAACCAGTGGTAAAAGTTCTGATTCAAAAGTGAAGATTGACATCGTGGAGTTATTGCAGCATCTAAACCCCTTTGAGCACTAGGATACCAGACCAACTAGAGCTAAAGAATTGATGATATGGCCCCTTGCCGGCCCTCATGACTTTGACCTGAACTCAGTCACCTGCAGGTGACTTTTGCCCCAGTTCCATGCTGTATTCCCCATTGTGCAAGCCCCTTCGTGAACATGTATGCATCCTTAGCTTAAACCGTCCCCAGTGTTATTGTTGGAGGAGGCGCCCTGTGGGAAATATCCTTGGTGTTCTCCTTACTTGTTGCAAGTAAAACCCTTCCTTTTCCTATTCTTTGGCTGAGCTGTGTCTTTTGTCTTGGATACCCACCTGTCCTCTGGGAGTTCGCCTAGACCACAGTTTTCCAGGAAGCTGTGACTCACCCTGCCTTTATCTACCTGCCAGGGGCAGAGGCCAGTGGGCTGATGTCTGGGAGAAGGAGCCAGGAAGGCCTCTGGGAAGGGGCGGGGGTGGGGTGGGGGGAGAGGAGCAGAGGGTAGTGGAGAGGAGCTGCAGGCCCTGGTGCCTTCCCTGCAGGGGGCAGGGTGGCTGGGGGCTACTGCAGCATTGCCGGCCCCCCTCCCCAGCCTCCCAGCTGACCACAGCCAGAGCAGGGCGCCAGACAGCTGCCCAGACCACCTCAGCATTTTTCTTCTGAGGCTTTGTCTCTGCATTTCAAGGAGAACATTTCCGAAAAAGCCTCTGGATTCCTTCTAAGTAGGACAGGGCCTTTTGAGCGGATGGTCCTACAGGACTAAAACCACAGGGGAGGAGAAGGCAGGGCTCTTAAGGAGCCATTTATTTCTTGTTTATTTCCTCTGAGGCCGATACCATGCAATTCACATAGATTGCTCCCAGGAAGAATGTGGCACCCTAAGGTCCAAAGAGCTCGGAGAGGGGCGCCTGGGTGGCTCACTCAGTTAAACACCTGACTTGGTTTCAGAATCAGGTAGTGATCTCAGGGTCATTAGATCGGGCCCCACATCAGGCTCTATGCTTAGTGCAGAGTGCACTTGGGACTTCCTCTCCCTCTGCCCCTCCCCCTGCACTCTCTCTCTCTCTCTCTCTTTCTCTCTCTCTCTCTCTGTCTCAAATAAATAAATAAATCTTAAAAAACAAACGAACGAAAAAACCCCCAAGGAGCTGGGAGAGGCTTAACAAAGTTCTAGACCAGCCTCCTCTTCCCAGGCAAGCATGCTCTTTGTATAGACAGAAAGCTCCAGACACAAGTAGAATTTTTCTCCTCACCAGGAGACTCTGCAACCCCTCTCTAGGCATGGGGTTCCCAGACTCCTCTCCGTACCCAGTGGCCATGAACCATACTGCAGCCAGGTGCCAGGGGCAAGTAAACAGCGCTCTGTGAAGTCACGGTGACCTGGCTTTGGATCTGGCACGCACCGTGTATTAGCCCTGAGGTTTCTGGCAAGCTTAGAAGCTTTGGGCCTCACATGCTTAATCTAGACAATGGGGTGATAGTAAACCCACCTGAAAGTGTTTTAGTAAAGTGAGTTAATATATGGACCAGGTGAAATGGTTAATTTTATGGGTCAACTTGACGGGGTCATGGTTTGCCTAGATATTTGGCTCAACATTACGTCTGGTTGTGTCTCTGAGGATGTTTCCAGATGCAATTAGCATTTGAATTGAGGGCTTCAAATAGCTAACTAGTCCAGGCTACAAAACCACCTAATTAAACTATGAATACATGTCTGATTTATCTGGCATTTTGCTTCAAATCCCTGTTTTTGTTGTCTAGATGCACGCACCTCACTGTTAACCCAAGCCCGCATCTTATTACACTCACTGAAGCCACTTAGAAATAATTCCACTGTGATATTTAGCAAATTATTTTTAATCTGATGAGTAAACTCACATCAGTGCAGCTGTTCATGTCAAAGAGAAAGGAACAAAGTGAGGGATGTTTTGGGTGCCTGCTAGGCTGGCTTCATCAAAGGGGGCTTGTTATCTTGCATTCTGTCTCTGGTCGTGCTATTTCTGCGGGAGTCTGCTGTCACTGCCTTGTTACTGGTGGCAGTTATGACACTTGAAGAATGGGGAAATGTCCTAATTCAGTAAGAAGGCCCTGACTAAGCAAGTGAGGCGGTTTTCCAGATGAAGGAGGATACTGGCCGCAATCTCCCGTTCCTCAGCCTTGTGCTAGGCAGACTTCCTGCCCAGCCCCCTCTTCATTGGGTTTTCTCTTTCTTCTGGAGAACTCACTCCCCTGGCAGAGAGCATCAGCTGCCTCGTTCCTGGCCAGTTGGGTTCACCTGCCCATGGGAGATCTTCCAAGCAGAGGTCCTTCTGGAATCATAGCCTTCATAATTGCTGTTCCCTCAGCTGGGGACAGGCTTCCCCCAGGCATGTGCATTGCTGTCTCCTTCCCATTCAGGCCTCAGCAAAAATGTCACCTCCTCAGAGAAGCCCTCCCTGACCACTTGTTTAAAGGAGTCCCCACCCCTGCTAGCAGTCTCATCCACTGTCAGCCATGTGAGTGAGCCACTTCAGACACCCGGCTCAGCCAGGCCTTCAGATGGCCGAGGCTCTCGCTGATGGCCTTGTAGCTGACTACGAGGACAGCAGACTCCCCGTGAGAACCACCCAGCTGAGCCTCGTCAACTCACTGACCACGAGGGCTGTAAGCTGTTGTTGTAAGCCGGAGTGTCAACTAATTTTACCTCAGTACAACTACCTCACTAGGAGGAGGGATGTCCTTCTTATTCTTTTATTATTATTATTTTTTTTAATACCCTGATGCCCATCACAAGTTCCCTCCTTAATCTCCATCACCTATTTCACCCACCCCCCCCCACCCCCCTCCCCTCTGGTCACCATCCGTTCTTTATAATTAAGAGTCTGTTTCTTGGTTTGTCTCTTTTTTTTCCCCCTTTACTCATTTGTTTTGTTCCTTAAACTCCAGGTATGAGTGAAATCATATGGTATCTGTCTTTCTCTGACTGACTTACTTCACTTAGTGTAATACTCTCTAGCTCCGTCCATGTCGTGGCAAATGGCAAGATCTCACTCTTTTGATGGCTGAGTAATATTCCGTTGTGTATCTATACCACATCTGCTTTATCCATTCATCAGCTGATGGACACTTGGGCTGTTTCCATAATTTGGCTGTTGTGGATAATGCTGCTATACACATAGGGGTGCGTGTATCTCTCTGAATTAGTGCTTTTGTATTCTTTGGGTAAATACCCAGTAGCGTGATTACTGGATTGTATGGTACTTCGATTTTTAAGTTTTGAGGAACTGAAGAGGGACAGTCTTATCCCCCTTAGAGAGGAGGAAATGGAGCCACAGAGAGGCTATTTTATCCCTGCAGCCCAGATGCTAGGAGGCATTACTAGCCTCATTTGGTAGAGGATAAACTGAGGTTCTCCGGGGTTAGAAAAGCTGCCTGGGAGTTGCTCCTGGTGGCTTTCGGGTTGGTAAGAGGCCCAAAGACCTCAAGGCCTGAGCCGCCAGCCTCTAGCTTCGTCACTTCCCAGCCTTCCTGTCACAAGGGGGCTGTTTTCCAGCTGCACATCTGCATTTCTCACCTTTCCAGGGAGCCCTACCCTCCCCAAGCAAGCACCAGGGGCTGACATTTTGTGAGCTGTGCTAGGAACAAGGCTGGGCAAAAATAAACTCTAGTTGGAGCAAAGAGCTAAACAAACAAAAAACTAGAATAGAATATTTGCAGAATATACAGGAGAATATTTTTGTAATCTTGGGGAGTATAAGTCTTCCTCACCAAGTCACCAAACCCAGATGCTACCAAGAAAAAGATGGACACACTTGATGATATAAAAACCAAAAAAACCCCTTCAGATTGACAAAAGGCACACTAAATGGAGTGAAGCACCATCACAGGCCAGAGAAAACTTTTTCTTCATATCTTACAAAGCGTTAATATTCAAAATACTCAATGAGAAAAAGTTAAAAGTACCCAATTTAAAAAATGGGCAAAGGATCGAAGACAATTCACAGAAGACAACTGTAACTGGCCATCAACCTGTGAAAATGTACTTGGCCATTTCTCGCGTGGTCAGGAAAAGGCAAACTAAAACAAAGGCATTTTGTTAAAAATCCAGGTGGACAATTTAAAAAAAAATTGATGATTTCAAGTGGTGTCAGGGATACAGGACAAAAGGCATTCCCAGACCAGGCTGGTATGTGTAATTGCCTGCTTATGCCCACAAGGTGCTTCACCTTTTAAAGGATGTGAGGTTTTCCCACTAACTTTCTAGAAGGGTGCTATTCCACGTGGTAGGCATACACACCAGATTTTAAAGACTTGGTAGGAAAAAAGTAACGTAAAACGCCTCATTAGTGATTTTCTAGTATTGCTAACAGGTTGAAATGATAATCTCCAGATATATTGAATCCGATAAAATGTTATTAAAGTTAATTTTATGTGTTTCCTTGTTCTTTAATATGGCTCCTAGGAAGTCAAAATTACATATGTGACGTGCATTTACTTCACATGCACGGCACCGTTTCAGAATATGGCTAAGTTAACACTTTTTGCGGGCCGTACGGAAGTATGGTTTGGCTCAGCCTGGGTTTAGCTCCGCCCCAATCCTTAATTAATGGGGCCACATGACTGAAGGTTTCTGTCTTCCCAGCCCGGGGTGGGCAGCGGGTGAAGAGGGCTGGGAGGAGCCAGTGTTGGTCTCTGTGTCTGTCAGGCTGGGTGGTAGGCACGTGCGAGCCTGCCTCTCCCAGCCTTAGTTTTCCTCTTGTGCATGACATGGCGGAGCGAGGCCACCCTCAGGGCTTCTACTGCCCTGAGAGAGGGAGACGGACGGATGGCTTCCGGCCTTCCATGCCATGGTGGGTGTGGGGGACTCCTGACAGCCATTCTGGGCCCGACTCTCTAAGAGGCAGATGGACAGACTTCTGGGACTTAGAAGGAGGCCACCTCCCTGCTCAGTGGCCTCAGAGGGAGGGCCGCCAAGCAGAGCTGGATGTGGATGAAGTACAGGAGGCCAGGTCCCTGGCAGCCCAACACACACTCAACCCCAACCCCAAGGCTACAGTGGCCCAGTTGACCTGAACGCATGGGTAAAATGGGCTTGAACCTCAGAGGAGCTGGAATATTCTGAACCATTGAGAGGAGAAAGAGCAGAGTGAGTGTGCTTAGCATGCGTGTGTGTGTGGGGGGGGGGGTAGTCACCATGGCCAGATTTCCTCCCCCGCCTTGGTCCCCCGTTTCACAGGGGGTTCCCCCTCATAACTATTGTTTCTTCTTCCAGCTTGACAAACTGAATGAATCAAATTGCCAATACTGAGGTGTCCATAATCCTTATTGTGTGCATTAAAGAGACAGCCTCCCCACACCCCCCAACAAAAACCCTAGCGCAAATACACCGCCTCAGGTGTTCTGTTTTCTTCTCTCACATAGAAGTCCAGAGGCAGGTGTTTCAGGGCTGGTGTGATGTCCCACAGTAATCAGAGACCCAGGGCTGCTTCTGCCTCCCTCCTCCATGATTGTTAGTAGCTTCCATCCCTAAGTTTGCCTCTGCTTGAAAAGGACTGTTGGAGCTCTAGCCATCACACCTGCATTTCAGCCAGGGAAAAGAGGAACAGAGAAGAGCAAAAACGTGCATCCCAGCTTTCTGTTCTCCGAGGTATCATACCCAGTAACCTCTGCTCACATTTCATTGACGAGAATTTCATTACTCAGATGCAGGGGAGTCTGGGAAATGTGGTTTTTCAAGCTGGGTGAATTTCCACCTTGACTTAAACAAGAGTTCTGTTTCTAAGGAAGAAAAGGAGAATGAATCTTGGTGGGCAGCTAGCAATTTCTGCCTCACTTAGCATGGGAGTCAAGGCTTTGAATGAACTTTCACGCCAGCAAGCTCATTCTGTTCCTTCTTCCTGCTCTGCAGGCATGGCTCATAGATGGGTTGGCATGGAAAGTCCATCACTTGGCCGTTAGGTTTGTCTGCCTTGACTTTGGTACGCAACTCCTGAACGAGCCCGAGCTTTCTGCCTTCCGGCTCAGCATTTCTGCAGCTTCCAAGGCAGCATCTGGAAACCCATGTGAAGGGCAGAGGTACTTACAGCTCTCACACTGTTCCCCAGTGAGTAGGGCAGTTTCCATCCCGGTGCCCTGGGGCTGCCTACTGAGAAGACCCTGAGTTTGTACAGGCACACATACACACACACACCTCCATTCCAACTCTTGCTCACCTACATTTCTCCCAGCAACCCCTCCCTCCTACACCCCCCCCCCCAAGGAAAGAAACCTCTCTAGTGTTAATACCATTTCACCTGGACAGGTTACCCAGGTAAGCGGTCTCCCATAACATGGGCAGATCTCTGCAGGACCCGAGCACAGGGGAGGGGTGTGGGTGGCGGTGGCCTGTGATCCAAAGGCCCGCAGGACCTCCATAGGCCCCTGCATCATCCTTCCAGCTGCGCAACCTCACAAATCAAATACCGCATCTAATTCTTTTTCTTTTTAAAGATTTTATTTATTTATTTGAGAGAGAGAGAGAATGGGAGATAGAGAGCACATGAGAGGGGGGAGGGTCAGAGGGAGAAGCAGACTCCCCGCTGAGCAGGGAGCCCGATGTGGGACTCGATCCCGGGACTCCAGGATCACGACCTGAGCCGAAGGTAGTCGCTTAACCAACTGAGCCACCCAGGCGCCCTACCGCATCTAATTCTTAAAGTCGTTTTCATGACAGCGGTTTTCCATTTAATCCCCCAGAGCTAACAATATGTAATCAGTTTTCCTTAACAAATGACCTCCTTTAACTTCATTAGTTCATAATTAACTTGCTAGTTTGTAACCAAGATAATTAACACTGCCGATTAGGGACAGGCCAAAGAAGCAACCTCTTTTCTCATGGCCGAGGCAAATATTGATTAAAATCTGAGCTGTTTACTTAATTTTCCTTGCAATTTAATTCATTGATGGTAGTTGGTGATTGATTGGTGGGTTTGGTTTAAAAAATTAAAGTGGAGGGGTGCCTGGGTGGCTCAGTCATTAAGCGTCTGCCTTGGGCTCAGGTCATGATCCCAGGGTCCTGGGATCGAGCCCCACGTCTGGCTCTCTGCTCAGTGGAGAGCCTGCCTCTCTGCCTACTTGTGCTCTCTCTCTGTCAAATAAATAAATAAA
This sequence comes from Zalophus californianus, assembly GCF_009762305.2. NCBI lineage: Eukaryota > Metazoa > Chordata > Mammalia > Carnivora > Otariidae > Zalophus > Zalophus californianus. The sequence goes on along the minus strand of NC_045609.1, from coordinate 76,365,704 downwards.
GTTAAAAAAAATTAAAGTGGAGGCAGGATGAAGGGGTCTTGATACAGGGCACTGTGTTGCCGACTCATGTTTTGGATAATTTTGCTTTCTTGTTCTCACATACAGAGATATAAAGCCAGATGGTCAAGCGCATACTATCAGCGAGGTAAGTGAGGGGTCAGGCCATAAATCTTAAGGAGCCCTTATTCTCAGGCACCTGCATTTTGTACCCTCACTACCAGCTGGTTTCACTCTGGCCCCGGCCCTGCATCCCAGCTTGCTAACCTCTGTTTCAAGCTTACTCCCTGTCAGGCCCTGCACTACTCATTTTTAAACGTATTACCTCATTTGATTCCCGCCATCCTGGGTGTTATCGGTGTTTGCGTTCTTACTGACGAGGACAACGGGGCTTAGAAAGGGAGTAACTTGTCCGAAGTCACGAGGCTGGAAAGGCAGAGTTTGATTGGAATCCTGGCTGTCTGGCACCAGGCCCTACTACTCTCTGCTAGCAGGACCCCAGATTTCCCAGGGAGAGAGACACGGGGATTTGGACATTATCTCCCCATGGGCTGCTTGCTCAGCCTGCAATGGCTGGGGGTTCCCTGGAGAGGGGCTGGAGAAGGGAGAGCAAGCCAGGTGCAGTGTGGCTTGGGAACACGGCCCTGGGTGTGTGTGTGAATGGTGGCGGGGAGGCTGCAGGCCAAAGGAAGGAAGCAAGGAATCGCCCTCCATCTGCTCAGGTCGGCAGACCCTGCTGATGACGACAGGCCTGCTTTCACCTTGGCCTCTTGCAGCCTCCCAATCTTAAACACCTACTTCCTTTGCATTTGGCTCCTCCTCTGGGTCTCCAGAGCTGGAGCCCTTCCCTGGGGATGGAGGATGGAGTGGGCATGCTCAGTGGGGCTGGGGTTTGGGGCTCACACTGTGGCTAGCTCCAAGTCTTGGAGGCTGATGGCAGGGCGGCTTTCTGGGAATTCTTCTGGGGCATCCCCAGCCCAAGGAGCACTTGCTCTTGGGGGAAGGAAAGCTGGGGGCAGGGATCCCCTGGGCCATGAACAGTGCTTTGAGGGAGCCCGCCCAGTCCTCCTCCACCGCCCATAGCGAGGCGAGAACCAGAACAGCAGCTGATCGGAAAGACTGTGATCTATAATTTATACCCAGCTCCTTCCAGAAAGGACTGGCGGCTGCCTGCCAGGGGATTTGTAACTGTGGGTTTGCTTTGATGAAGCTAAGGGGATTTCAGGTGGTCCCTCGGGTTAGGTGGTACCGAATTAACACCATCTGTGAAGCAGGTTCCCACGTATTAACCTCTCTTCACAGCATGGCTGTGGAGTCAGAATAATTCTCTCCATGTGACAGATGAGGAAACTGAGGCTCAGAGGGTGACATGACTTGCCCAAGGTCATGGAAGGCAGGATTTAAATCTGGGTCTCTTCTGATTTGGGCAGCATCTAAAACTATTCCCTAGGAAGCAGATGTTGATATCATTTAAAAAATCTCTGATTGAAATCTCTTTGGTGCCTACAGGCATTTTAGGCCTGACGCAGCTCTGCATGTTGCCCAGATAATTCTAGCCACCCACAGAACTCTGGCCCCTGTTTCCCTGGGGCCATTTCCACCCAAAACCTGAGTCTTGGCAAGACCCAAATAGAGTGTCTTTTGTTATGTAGAGTAAGAAGGGGAAGGGGTGAGATTTGATATCTGTGTACTTTGTACACGTAGACCTGGCTGGAAGGAGATCTGCTTCCCTCCTCTCCAATCAAAGAATTGAATCGTAGATGATGAGGTACTTAAGAATATGGCTCTGAGGGGTGCCTGGGTGGCTCAGTTAAGCGTCTGCCTTCGGCTCAGGTCATGATCTCAGGGTCCTGGGATTGAGCCCCACATCAGGGTCCCTACTTAGCGGGGAGTCTGCCTCTCCCTCTGCCCCTCCCCCCAGTCGTGTGCATGCTCTCTTTCAAATAAAATCTTAAAAAAAAAAAATATGGGGCGCCTGGGGGGCTCAGTCATTAAGCGTCTGCCCTCGGCTCAGGTCATGATCCCAGAGTCCTGGGATCGAGCCCCGCATCGGGCTCCCTGCTCGGCGGGAAGCCTGCTTCTCCCTCTCCCACTCCCCCCTGCTTGTGTTCCCTCTCTCGCTGTGTCTCTCTCTGTCAAATAAATAAAATCTTAAAAAAAAAAAAAAAGAATATGGCTCTGAAGTCAGATTGCCTGTTTCCAGCTTCGGCTCTACTGTTGGGTGATGTGTTTGTCAGCTTGGGGAGCCATAACAAAACACAGACTGGGTGGCTTGAGCGACAGAAATGTATTCTCTTACAGTTCTGGAGGCTGGAAGTTCAAGATCAAGCATCAGCAGGACTGGTTTCTTCTGAGGCCCCTCTCCTGGGCCTGCAGATGGCCACCTTCTTGCCATGTCTTTACGTGGCCTCTCCTCTGTGCACGTCCCTTCCTCATCTTATAAGGACACCAATCCTATTGGTCCTTATTGGATTGGGGCTCTACCCTTATGACTTCATTTAACCTTAGTTATCCCTTTAAAGACCGTATCTCCAGCTACAGTCACATTGGGGGTTAAGGCTTCACATACGCATTTTGGAGGGACACCATTCCGTCCATCATAGGTGAATAGGGGCAGGAGCCTCCCGGAGCCTCAGTGACACGAGGTTAATAAAAGCATTCCATGGAGGGCGCCTGGGTGGCTCAGTCGGTTAGGCGACTGCCTTCGGCTCAGGTCAGGATCCTGGAGTCCCCGGATCGAGTCCCACATCGGGCTCCCTGCTCAGCAGGGAGTCTGCTTCTCCCTCTGACCCTCCCCCCTCTCATGCTCTCTCTCTCTCTCTCAAATAAATAAATCTTTAAAAAAAAAAAAGTATTCCATGGAGCTGCTGAGGGAGTTAAATGAGGTAACACACGGGGACAACACATGGCCTGTAGCAAGTGCTCAGCGTGCTAGGGGCCAGTACCCTCACCCTCCTCTTGCACTGCATTATCTCTGTCAGTCTGGAAGGAATGACGAGGACCCAGGGGGCTGCTGGGCTCAGCCCTCTAGTCCCAAATTGTCCTGCTTGTCATTCTTGGCTCAGGGTTGCAGTCACAGAGGACCGGAGCTGCAAGGATCTTGGCCTTTGATATCAAATGCTGATTTTTACAAATGGAAAGACTGAGGCTGAGTTAAGTGGCTCATCTCGGGTGAGAATGTTCTGGCTCCTGTTCTGGTATTCGCATGGCTTTTTAAACCATCTCAGGGACCACTAGGGGTCAGGAGGCTCCCCCCCCCTTGTTGGAGCCACCACGAAGTGTCTGGACAATTCAATTAGTTCTTTCCCCTTTATGTTTTAATGCCTATTTCCCTCCTGTCTGGACAGAGTGGCTATCACATAGTGAACGAATAAAAGCCATTAATTACCAGCTCCCTACATATGGGTGCCCAGCCCAGCCCCCCTCCATATACCCAGCATCCCAGCTCCTGGTGTGAGGACATCAAATCCTTCCAAGGGCAGCCTGAAATCTCCTTGCCTTATCCCATCCAGGCATCTGTGTCTCCCCGGGAATTTGGATGCAAGTATTAATAATCCACCAGGTTTCAGTCAGAAGGGCATGGTGACTCACTTGTTTTGACAGGAAAATAGCTCTAGTTAAAAATAATGCAGATGCGAAAAAACAGAAGTCTCAACAAGGCCTGGCAGCTCAGTTGACTTCTGACCAAACACCCACCCATGCCCTTTTCCTTCCAGCAGAACCCCAACTGTGCTGAGGTATGGGATGCAGTGTACTCAGCAGGGGTCAGCCTGGAGCCTAGCTCACTCCTGTCTTGTGTTAAGGCTGGGCACGTGACCCGGTTCTGGCCAATGGGACTCGGGAAGCCCCCTGCCCCCCAACTTCGAGTCTTGGGATGCAGTTGTTTGGGGGGAGTGACTGCTGCAGCAGGTCTCCTGCAACCAGGAGGGCAAGGCCAGAACAGATGCTCAGAGGATGGACCAGGATCCCAGACATCACAGAGCTGTGAACCCACTGCAGAACCTCCTGCCTCCAACTTCTCCTTAACTAAGGTGTAACCTGTGTTGTTTAAGCCAGGTTTGCTCAGATGTTCCTTGCAGCCAAAGCCATCCCAAACAAAGCCGAGTCAGTGGTGAAGCCCTTGGCCAGGTGTAGCTAAGGGAAGGTGTCTGCTCCTCCTCAAGGGTGGAGGAGGTTGTAAGGACACTGGATACAGTTCCCTATCCTGATGTCTCACCTTGCGACAGGTGGTCAGATAGCCCTCCCACACCTCCCTCTTTCCTGTCCCCCTCCCCGCCTGCATGCAACAGACCAGTGGGCACTACCCTGAGAGATGAGGGGGGGGTCATTCCACTCTTCACCATCTTCGGGTCAGCTGCCTCTGTGTTCCCACGGCTGTTTCTCCACCTCCATCACCCTGGTTCTGGACTTCAACTTTCCTTGAGGATCCAAGAAGCAGCTACTGAGGACTACACATGTTCCAGGCCATAGATGCCCTACACCAGACCCCTCCACGTACAGCGTCGGCTTCATGGGCACCCAAGCCGGTCACAGTGTTCATCAGATTTTGCAGATGGAAGGTGGAGCTGCGTGACGCCAGGTGATGCTCCAAGGTCCTGTGGCCGGGTGTTACACCTAGGCCTGTTTCTGCTCGTTTTTCCCTATAAGATGGCGTGGGGTTGGTAATCTAATGTCATCGGTGGGGGTCCCAGCATGAGGCTAAGCGGATTCAGATGTGGCTGGGTGTGGGCACGGGGGCTCACCAGAAGTGCATTTGCCTGATGGCCTAAGTAAGTTGCTGGGATGAGAAGTCACCTAAGGAGAGAGTTGGCAAGACAAACTCGGGCCAGGACTGACCATGGCACAGGGGAGGGGGCTATGGGGACTGCACTGAGGCTGAGTGCAGTTTGAGACCTCAGCAATCTATGGGGGGTGGCATTTCAAGTAAGGACCATAAGACGTCAGGATGGCCACACTGCAGCTCGGGGGCCTGTGGGACCTGCGTGGGGAGGGAGGTCTCCCTGCATGGCCTGGTGGCAGGCCGGGACTGGAGAGAGACTGACACATACGTGGGCAGGTCCAGGCCTCCAGGTAGGGTAGGTGTGCATGGGGGCTGTGTGACCCCCCCCCCAGGCTTTTGTGGCACCCACATTTGAGGCCTTTGCCTTGTAGGAAAGCTGTAGACAGCCTCTCCTGCTGGCTCTCTTGCCTCGGGAACTGGAGTCCAGGAGTTGGCAAATCTGACCCACCACCTGTTCGTGTGTGGCTTATGAAATACGAATGGTTTTCAGATTTTTAAGTGGTTAAATTTTAAGTATTTATGCAAGTACCTGCACAACATACTCCGTTTTGCCTCTTGGCCTACAAAGCCTAAACTATTTACCGTCTAGGCCTTTACAAAGTTTTCTGGCCTGTGGTGTGGTCCGTTTTTAGAGTCCAGCCTCAGGGACAGTTGGCTGCCAGTGGAGAGGCCTGGCTTTGCCCACGTCTTGGTCCTGGGGAGGGTGGGATGCTGGGCTTCCCTGGCCTTGGGCTCAGCGTACTGACATGCCCCCTACATTTTCCCTGAGGTCCCCCAAGTATGGGGCGGTAGGTCTGGCAGAGGGTGCCAAGCTCTAAGAGCAAGCCCATTGCTCCAGTCTTCCCACCAAAGCCTTCCCAGGGCCATCGGTGCTTCTAGCGGCCCCTCTGGCTGGGGGGCAGGTGTGTTCCCGCCAACTGAGCAGCATCTTGCTGATAAAACCTAATGAGCTGCGTTTAACAACAACACGGCCCTGCCCCGTGGCTCCCCCGCCCTCCCCACCGGGGGCTGCCCCCATCTGTGGGCCTTGGGACACCACTCTCCGTGCAGCTAGAACTTCCCCCACCATTAAATCAGGAGAGACCTGAGGTCCCCTGAACCAGGCCCAGTGCACAGGCCAGCAAATCTCTGTGCTTGGCCTGCGCCAGCTCCTGGCCACCTTCCAGGCTCTCAACGACACCGCCAGATGGTGGCTAACGAAGGGTGAAAAGCTCCCGGGGAAGGCCTGGGCACAGAACAGCATGGGCAGGCCAGCCAAACAGGAGGCACCCTGGCCCCGGCTGTGGGGAGGGCTCCTGGTGCGGCCTGACTTTGCTTGGGCCGACCAACTTTTATTCCTGACCCCTTGCCAGCAGCCCTTCCTTTTCTCTTCTTGTCCCTGTCTCCAGGGACCTGGCAGTTGGACGCTTATACATTGCAAAGGACAAGCAAAGGCAAGGTGTTAGTGGGTGCGTGAAGGCCACAGGCCCAGGCCAGCATGTTCTGGGAGGGTGACTACTCTATGGCGCTCTCACCTGCAGATGTCCCAGCAGACGGAGCCCTTCCTTTTTCCTGGAGTGAAGGGTTGGTCAACACATCTGGGATCTCTGTGGTTCATTGTGCGCCCCTCCAAGCCGCAGGCTGGTCTGTTCCGGTGAAACAGTTTGGCCTAACTGATCAGAGCTGTGACTGATGTCCCCTTCGCCCCCTGATGCTTCCAAGCATCGTGCTAGAGAGGCCAGTTCACAACAAGTCCTGTCCGCACGTGGGCCAGGCTCTTCTCCCAGCTGGAACCCGGAGAGGGTCAGGTGGGCGGGGTCAGGGCAGGTCCAGCTCCACATAATGGGGAAAATACTGTTAGAAAATAGTCCAAGCCAGTTCCAGGATGCCTGTCTCCCTAGGGGAGAGCGTGTGCCACGCTTCCCCAGGGTTTGAGGAAGTGAAATGTGGGCTGGAGGAAGGAGGGCACCACAGGACGTGCTGTGCTGTATGAAAGCGAGCCGTGGTGGACACGCCAGGGGCCTCTGGGCTGTTTGGTGGTTGGAGCTGGAGAAAGCTGAGGTGCTCTGCACAATAAAGTAGGGGGTCTTTTTGACGTTGCAGGGCAGTCGGTAAAGAAAAAGAACCCTGAGCAGGTGTTGGCTGTTGGAATGGCTGAGATTCTTTCTGAGAATGGGCACATCTAAGATTTAATTGTGAGCTTGTTTTGTGGATCCATCTGCCCTTCCTCTTTCCAAATCACCCGTGCAAACCGCTGCCTTCTCAAGGCCCCGGGGTGGGTCTGTGACCCATGGTTGGACAGGGCCATGTGAGCACACAGGACGGCCCCGGGGACCGGGAGCAGAAAACAGGAATCCAGAGGCGGAGGGGCAGGAAGGGGAGTGACCCCAGGAATGTCATGCTTTGGGGAGGCAGGGGGTTGGGATGTGGGAGGGGGCTCTGAGGCGATGTTGTCTAGATCTTAAGAGGCAGAGAGACCCCAGGTGACACGTGGGTTAGAGTCACTCTAGAGAAGTGAACTGAGCCCTTGAGCCCACAGTGGGTGGGCGGTGGCTTTGCTCTGTGGCACGCTGACCCGTTTTCCAGCCAAATGCCTGCGTCTACATCTCTCTGGCTTTGGAAGCAAAGATGGGCATCTGCAGCCCAGGGCTCTGTCGGGTGGGGCCGAGCTTTAAAAGGGCACCACTCATCCCTCTGGGCAAGGGAAGGAGGTGGGGCATTTGGGGCATCTGCTTGTTTTGTCTCACCGATGGGGAGTATTTGGTAGAAACGACAAATCCAAAGAATCTTAAAGCTTTAGGACAATGGGGGTGGGAATCTGCCTGTGTGGGCTCCAGCCCCTTCTTGACCCAGGACCCCTGCAGAGGTGGAAATGGTTCTGGAGACCATCTTCCCCAGACCTTCCCCTAGTTCTGCTTAGCCCTGCTCTAGTGGAGGTGAGGTGGCAGAGGAGGGAGGCTGGCCCCAGAGGTTCTTACGAGCTGCTTGGTGCTTTCTGGCTGGTGAAGGTCTTGCCTGACCAGGGCCTCCAGAGCCAAAGAAGGTGGAGCAGAAAGCCCAGATGCACCCTATCGGTTTTGGCTGGAGAAGGAGCCAGGCTTGCCGGTGAGCCCAGACTGTAGCAGCATTTGTCACCAGGCTTCCGTCTGGATCTCTGGGGAGGCAGGCATTCGCACGCGTCGTGCTGAGTGGGGCATGGAGCAGACTCTTTTGCAAAGATGGCTGTACCAATAGGCACCCCATCCCACACTCTTCTTACACCATGACATTGGCCTCCATCATGCAGGGAAGTCTATGTTCCCTTCCCTGAAACTGGGCAGACTCTGGTGACCGCCCCCACCAATGAAGTGTGGTGAAGTGACTTCTGCGGCTAGGTCATAAAGGGTAATCCAGCTTCTGCCCAGGTCTCTCTTTTGGGACATGAACCTGTGGAGCCCTGAGCCCCCAGGTAAGAGGTTTTAGTTACATGGAAGATACCACACAGGGGAGAGCGTGTGGCAAGACCATATAGAGATAGAGAAGCTCAAGGAGTCCAGGCTGCCACGGTAGCGCAGCGGAGCATCGGACCCGAGAGGGAGTGAGCCTTCAGGTGACTCCAGCCCCATCATCCATGTCACCCCCACTGGACGCCGAATGCAGCAGATGAGCTCCCTGTGGAGCCCTGCCAACACTGCAGCTTCACGGGCCGAAGAAACATATGGCTGTTTTAAGCCCACAAAGTTTTAGGCTCTTTGTTATGCAGCTGTAACGGACTGATACAGGGGTGGGAGGAGGCTGTGACTACCTATTAAGCAGGCATTTTGCCAAATATTTCACAGGCATGAACTCGTTCAATTCCTACAACAGAAAGGTAAACACCACTGCTGGCCTGCCTTTAAAGATGCAGACACTGGGAGTCATAGGAACTAAGTAGCTGGACACAGGACACATGCCTGTGGGCAACAGGATCAAGACTGGAACCCAGAGCTGACCTGGAGCCAAAGCTGTGTCCCATGGTGGTACCTCCCAGTTCTGGAATTCTCCCCCCAGCTCTGTTATGAGCTGACTGACCAGCCTGGGACAGCCTGCCTTCTCGCCTGTGCAACAACAGACTCCCAGCCTTATGCCCGTGGCCTGGCCTGACCTCTGCCTTTGGACACACGAGGCTGGCCCCTGTGGACCTACAAAATTAGGCCTTTTGAGGCCTGTGGAGCTGGACACATAGACGCTCATGAGGGGCGGCTACCCAGCAACAGTGGCAATGGGAGAAAAGTGTGCTCTGGAGCATGGAGCTTTTTGCGAGGGAGCTAAGAAGTAATTTCTTTTAGCGGCACCTGGGGAGCTCAGTCAGTTAAGTGTCCACTCTTGATTTTGGCTCAGGTCATGATCTTAGGGTTGGAAATCGAGCCCCACATCCCCACGCCCAGCATGGATCCTGCTTAAGACTCTCTCTCCCTCTGCCCCTCCGAGGAGGAGGAGGATCTCTTTCTATGTCTAACATTTACCCTGTGCCGAGCACTGCTCTAAGGGGTTTATGAGTAATTACTCATTAATTGTCACAGCAGCCCTGTGAGGTGGAGACCTGGTTGTATGGACAGGAAAACTGAGACACAGAGGGGTTATTGAATTCGCTCAAAGTTACACAGCTAGTGAGGGCTGGAACTCGTAGTTGGATCCATCAGTTTGGCGGAACAGTCCCATGTGGAGGGATGTTAAAACAGCTCTGCTCTCAGACTGGTCCAAGCACATTCTATGTTGTGTTTTCTTTCCTCTTAACATCCATTGTTCCTTGATTAGAATCCCTTGGAGAAAGAAAACAGGGAGGGCGCCTGGGTGGCTCAGTTGGTTAAGCGACTGCCTTCGGCTCAGGTCATGATCCTGGAGTCCCGGGATCGAGTCCCACATCGGGCTCCCTGCTCGGCGGGGAGTCTGCTTCTCCCTCTGACCCTCTTCCCTCTCGTGCTCTCTGTCTCTCTCTCTCTCTCTCAAATAAATAAATAAAATCTTTAAAAAAAAAAAAAAGAAAACAGGGAGATATGGGCTGGCACCAAAAGGGCAGATGGGGGCACTCTGGGCTTCTCTCTGGTCCCCGGGATGCATTCAGTGGATAGCCGTCTCCCACACAAGGAGAAGACAAAGGTCTGAAATGTCCCTGGAGAGATATTCCCATCTGAGCAGGCTCAGAGTCTCCCCTGTTGCCACGGCAAACAGCTATTACCGAGAGCCAAGCAGATCGTTCCAGAACCCCCTGCCTCCCCCCCCGCCCCCCCCCCCCCCCCGCGCAACCGGTTACCTTATGACCCAGCACAGTGAATAGACTGTGCTTTAAAGATGTGACGTCTCTAACCTGAGCCTGAGCTCAGTGTTTGGCTTCACCTTGGAGAGGCACATGCCCCTGCTCCTGCTCTGGCCCTGGAAGCAGCTTCCTCCCACCCCACTGTTCTGGAGGGAGACAGTGCCATGCTCAGCTGCTCACAACCCCTCAGCCTTAGAAACGCACAGTAACTCTCCAGGTTGATGAGACTGAATCCTTGCCTTTGAGCTGTTGCTGTATGCCGGTCCGGAGCTAGTTTTGCATGTCCCCACATCGAACACTCAGGAGCAATTCACTGGCCAGTGACTGAGGTTGGGTTATTGTCTTGTTGGATTAACCAGAATATCTCCCTTTTTTGGGCTGCTGGGTAGATAGAACGAGGTATAGTATATCAAGGAGTTAGCACAAGGCCTGGCCCCAGGAAGGGGCAAATTCATGCTTGTTCCTGTTCTTTGACCTGTCCTGCCCCACCTCCGCCTCACTCCACAGTATAACTTCCTGTGTCCTCTCTTTCCCTGAAAAGTACTCCAGAAACTTGAAAGAAAGCCTAGAGGGTTTCCTGGAGGTGATAGTCCTATACCCAAAGCAGGATGTATATTTTCCAATAAAATAATGGCCCCTATTTTTAGAATATCTACTGTGTGCCATGCACAGTCAGTATGCTGTCTCACTTGATTCTTATTGCAGCCCTTCAAGGTTTCATTATCCCCGTTTTTTTTTTTTTTAAAGATTTTATTCATTTATTTGACACAGAGAGAGAGACAGTGAGAGAGGGAACACAAGCAGGGGGAGTGGGAGAGGGAGAAGCAGGCTCCTCACTGAGCAAGGAGCCCGATGTGGGGGGCTCGATCCCAGGACCCTGGGATCATGACCTGAGCCGAAGGCAGACGCTTAACGACTGAGCCACCCAGGTACCTCCCCCCTCCCCCCGTTTTTCAGTTGAGGAAATTCAGATGAGTTGCAGAGAAATTACGTAACTTACCCCAAGACCACAGGGGTTATCTGAACCTGGGAAATGCGATATCAAAACTTGGGTATTTAACCCCCATGCAATACTTTTTTGTGTCATATTTGTGTTTGTATTTGCACTGGGCCTCTTACCAGCCGCCCTTCATGCCCCTCTTCCAGCTCGGCAGCAGCTGTGCCTACCTCCCTGGAGGACTGGGCACTTCTTTCCTCTGCCCCCTCCTTCGGATTGTCTATGCCTTCAGTTAGGCAGTGGCCATTTGTCTAGCCCCTGGACCACACCTTCCAGTCCACTGAATGAATATGGAAAGAGAAGGGAAAGAAAGGAGACAAGCTCAAGTGTGACACTGACTGGGGCCATAGCCATGCTGGTTGGTAGGCCGTGGGAAGGGAAAAGGCCCCAGGAATGGGGCAGGTGTGGTCCTGGCAAAGCCAACTGAATGGTCACTATTCAGGGTCCAACAGCAAGCTCTGGACAGTCTGGGAAGCAAGCTCCCACTTCGAGAGAAGGAGCTGGAAAAATCTAAGCAGTGTTAGGTCCCCAGTGAAGCAGATAGGGGAATCAGAGCTGGGCTCCCATCTGTGGGGCAACAAAGTGCTGGGAGGGAAACTGAGGCAGGAACCTTGTCCTCCATGCTGGGCCAACCCAGGGGTCCACATGCAGGCTTCTGACTCCTAGCATGACCTGGCCATGCAGCCTTGGGCCTGTGGATGGTAAGACTTTAATCCAGTCCCAGGGGCTGCCATTTTTAAGGCTGTTGAGACATCAACTGTCTGTTAGGATGGTCCCAGACCTGGGTAGTGCTGGGTCTGCAGGTGGGCATGGGCATTCCAGCTCAGGGAGCTGGGAGAGAAAATCAGGTGAGAAGAGGTGAAGGTGGCACCTCTCAGTACCCCATCTCTCCTACCATAGGATCCTGTGTCCACAGAGCTCAGAGTGCTCAGACCTCCAGGGTTTGCTCTCCAAGGATCCTTAGGACTGGTGTCACCTAGGGCTTAGGAGGGAAGGATCTGACAATCTGATTGTAGAACTTCATACTAAAGTGTTAATGACTACTTGTTTTTTGAAAAAAAGGGTTTGAGGACCTCAAAGAGGCCCCTTCTTGGTGTGATGTGGGGGTGGTGGTGGTGACTAAGCTGGGGGTGCCATATATGCCAGTAGCCTAATTAAAGCCTACCCGTCCCCCCCCCCCCCCCACAGCTTCTTCTCTGCCCTTATAGATGTCCTTGGTCCTTGACTCTCCTCTTCTCACTCGTGCTTTGACCCTCCGTGTTCTCATTGTTCCCTCTCCCTTACTTAACCACGGTGAGAACCAGTCCCCCATCTTGTCTCTGGCACTCTACCTGGGATATGACTTCTGGCATTTGCTCCCTGCCCCAACTGCATGTTGGAAGGACCAGTAAGAGACGTCCCATCTCTGGTCCATGGGACCAATCAGCTGCACCCAACATGTCCAGCCTCCCTTGCTGGACCTCTGTGGGGCAGGAGTGACAGAGGAGAAAGTGATGACGACTGTGTAGTCCTTTGGGAGCCAGGAAGGCTCCCCTTCCTCCCCACTGACCCCTTCCTTCTGAGGAAGAGGCAGGGGCCCTACCTGGTAGTACAAAGCCAGCCACGTAGGTAGGCCACTCTGCTCCTTGGAGTCGGGAGCCCTCATTACCTTGGTGCTTGTCCTGTAGTCCTGGCCTATTGTGAATTCCGACACTGTGACCTGGCCCTCCCAAATGGAGAGGCCAGCCAGAAAAAAGCCATGGGGACAGATGGGGGAGGCTGCTCCTCAGTAGCTCTCTTCCGTTGGGCTCCCACATCTGGTATTTATTATTCCCAAACCCCAGCGCTGGGGTCGGCTGTGCTGGCGGTCAGCGGTGCTGGGGTCCGGCTCTGCTGGGGGTTGGCCTTGCCGGGGGGCGGGGGGCGAGGCGCGGTGGTCGGCCGCGCCAGGGCTTCAGGCAGGATGGAGCCTGCGCCTGTGAAATGCAGTTGCCACTCCGTCCTCCTTGCCGTTTCCTCTTCGCTTCCTTCCTGGAAGCCAGCTGGCTGTCCCTGCCAGCATGCCTACTGCCGGCGGTCCTGCCACACCTCTGCCCCCGGGGATGGGGGGGCTCCCCGGGGGGCTCCCCAGTCTCGCGGGACCCACGTGCGCACTCTGGCCTTCTGTCTTTGGCCTGATGCCATCGTCACAGTGTCCTCCCTGGCTGTTACCGGGAGGGGAGGGGGAGGAAGAGAAGGAAGAGGGGGAGGGGGAGAAGGAGGAAAAAGAAGGGGAGGGAGGAGGCTGGGGAGGAGGGGTCATTGACTCCCATGGGGCACTGTGGTGGGACAATCCCCTCCCACTGAGCTGTGGAACTTGAGTGACCAACAGGCTCAGTTTGCCTGGGACCAAGGGGGTGCTGGGAGGTGGGACTTTGAGTTTTAAAACTGAGAAAGTTCCTGGCAAGCTGGGATGAGTTGGTTACCCTGTGTGGAAAGTGGGGTTGGATGGGGCTGGAGGCAGTGCCTTATTACCCTGGAAAAAGAGTGCCTGCTCTCTCTGTTCCCTGGGCCCTCTCTAGAAATGCACCTTTTCGCTCACCCAGCTATGTGAACCCAGGTATGGCTCCTGGGGGAGTGAGGTCTTGTCTTTATTTTCCTCCACCGTGCGTAACCCTCTGCTGAGTTCCATGTTCCAAGAATTGGTGCACTTGGAACCTTGGCAATGCCCTGAGGATGAGATTGCCCCATTTCACTGGCACCTTCCCGTCCCTGCGTGGTGGCCAAGAGCCTGTCCCTGAGAACGGAAGGTCCTAACTTGAGAAGCAGATGCATCGTCAAGTCCAAGGGTAAGGGTGGTAAGTGAGGGGGGGTTAAGGATTTCTGAGAACATGAGACAAAGCCAGGGTCAGCGCTGTGTTTGAGACTCATGTTGATGACTGTCTAGTTTATAAAAGTCACTGTCACCTCCCCAAAACATCAGAGTGCCCATGGCGTAGGTGCTAGTGTGTAGGACAGGGAAGAGCTGGGTAATGCAGCAGGGCAGCAGGGCTGGGCCCTGGGGAATGTGGTCAGCTGGGGTGGTCTGATGTGGCCTTTGTCCCTAAGAATCAGCTCCCTGCTCCCCTGAAGCCGAGATGAGGATTTCCAGCTCCCTGGCCTGGAACCTCCGTGCCTGCCTGTTGCTGGCTGTTCTGGATGACTCGGTCCAGCTGCCCACCCCCCAAATTAGCACTCCTGCTCATTCTGTCACAGGGAACAGGGAAAAGAAAGTCTGAGACCTCCGACAGAGATGTTATCAGGCGCACAAACGAGCTTCAACTTTACTCAAAAACAAAAACAAAACAAAAAACACCCAAAAACCAAAACCAAAACAAAACAAAAAACCACCAACCAAAAAGCAGATTTCTGGTTTGCTTCAGTGAAGAGGAAGTTTTCTGTAACTTCTCAAATCTTTCAGGCCCCAGGGCTGGCTCTTCTCCCTGTGAGGCACCTACAGCCTCAGACCTCGCTGAAGGTTTCACTTTAGGCAGTCGGCATCAACCACATTCAGCTTTTTCATAGCTGATTCCAGCCAACCTTCTCCTTTCCCCATTTCCAACCCCAAGAACGTTGCAGAGATTAATTAGAGAGAAGCTATCTGCAAGAAGGCAACCACGTGATGAGTCTCTTGAGAGCAGGGCCCCTGTCTAATTCAGCTACTCATCCCATAAATATGTATTGAATGCGCCAGGCATTCTTCCAGGTGATAAAGAGTGCTTATGGGCCCGGGCTCTGGAGCAAGACTGTCTGGGTTCCTCCCTTGGCTCTACCACTTACAAGTTGTAGGACCTTGGGCAAGTTAATTAACCTCCTTGAGCCTTAGGTATAATAATATTAACTACCTCGTAGGGTTTTAAGGATTAAATGAGATATATATATACACACACACATATATATATATACACACATATATATATCAATTTCTGAGAACATGGAATGAGAACATATACCCACCCAAAACTTGTACACAAATGTTCCTAACAGCCAAAAAGTAGAAACAACCTAAATGTCCATCCATCAATGACTGGACAAAATCTGGTACATCCATATGGTAGATTATTCAGCAATAAAAAGGAATGAGGTCCTGACAAATGCTACAAGGATGAGCCTCAAGAACATTCCGCTAAGTGAAAGAAGCCAGTCACAAAGAACCACATATTCTATGATACCATTTACATGAAATGTCCAGAATAGGGAAACCTATAGAGACAGAGTAGATTAGTAGTTGCCTGGGCAGGGGTAGAGGAGAATGGGGAGTGATTGCTAGTGGGTACAGGGTTTTCTTTAGGGGCAATTAAAATGTTCTAAAATTGACCATGGTGACGGTTGCACAACTCTGTGAATATACTAAAAGCCACGGAATGGAATGCTTAAAGGGGTGATTTGTATGGTATGTGAGTCATATCTCAATAAAGCTGCTTTTCAAACGTCTTCAAACAATGCCAGGCACATATTAAGCAGTAAATAAGTGTTAGCTGGGATTCTTTGGAGCTAGGAAAATAGGAATGGGAAAGATGAGCGGATTTTCTGCTCCTTGAAGCTTGCACTCATAGAATTCACTTCTGTATCCCATGCATCGTGGAGCACAGGGCTGGCACATGGCCCACACTTGCCATCATCAGACCGTGTGCCTCCTGTGAAGTCCTGTTGTCTTCAGGACTTATGTGAAGACGTGACTTCTGATGTCTGGCTAGTACCATCTGCCTGTCCGTCCTTGCCCCTGAACAAAGCTCACCACCCTCTCATGGCCCACATGGCCAGGTCACCAGGTTTGCTTCTGGATTTTCTCTACTCCTGACTTGGCTTTGTCCTCTTCTGTAAAGCAAGCAGGAACTCAACGTCTCCTCTAGCCTTGCTGTTTGGCGTGAGGTTCTTTGACCAGCAAAGCATCTGCGATACCATGGAACTTGTAAGAACCACACCCAAATCTCAGGCACTGCCCCAGGATGACTGAATCAGAACCTGTGTTTTGACAAGATCCCCAGGTGATTCATTTGTACACTGAAGGTTGAGAAGAAACTCTGAAGCCCCTTCCGGCTGTCAAGCTCTATGATTCTATGGGAAGGCATCCAGTAACACCAGCCAAAATACATGGAGCCCTTACTCTGTGCCAGGGCCTCACCCACGATTCCATCTCATTTCCACACGAGCTCCAAGCAGGGGCAATCGTGGTGCTACTTTACAGGACAAGGAGCTGAGGCCTGGCTCAGAAAAGCTGGGTTTCTCTACTGAGGTCACCTCACTAACTGGGGACAGAGCTGGATCTCAAATCAGGTGGGCCCGACTTCAACCACCCTTCATGCTGCGTTGTCTCAGGGATCCAGGTGATGCTTTGGAGAGGAACCGACATCAGAATTTTGCATTGCCAGATGGTGAGGAGTTTGCCAGGCACTTTGCCATTTTGCCGTGATGGGAGACAGATATGCCAGGGGAAAGCAAGAGCAAGGGCAGTGGTCCAGGGCTGGGAGAAAGTCTGGCAAGTCCAGAGAGCCACCTGAAGTGTTGTTTTAATAAAATGAATGATAATTTGGCAAGAGCTGGTTTTTGCTGAGCACAGCATGGGAGGAGGGGGAGGTAGTCAAGTTACCTAAATTATCAGCAAGTTTCGATAAAGTCTAATGACCATTTTAATGTGTTTTCTGAAGATGCTACTTACTGAGGTGAAATGTATCATACTGAGCAAATGTATCATATGCTCACGTGCTGGAGAAGGATCATTCTTGTGGATTGAACTTGCTTTTTATAATTTAGCTGCCACTATTTAAAAAGGGTCAACTTCACCTTCGCCAGGTCAAGCGTCTCAAGGGTCATAGACCCAGGAGTCTCTCCTTGGATGGAGGGACCATCACCAAGGAACTCCACGCTTGTTGGAATACTTCCTGTGTTTGCCAATCTGCCCAAGGTTCTGAAGTTGTCCTCAAGGGGTCCTCATATGACTGGGCAAAGTGTCACAGAGTCACAGTGGTGAGGCCAGAAGTCATCTCATAATAGATTGTAGCCATGGTGAAAACCCTCAAAATCAAATCTAAGAGGCATCCATTGGAACGGCTATTTTTAACCCCATCTTTAAAGATTTTGTTAGAGTCTTTGCGCCAGTGACGAATCACTTGGTAAAACCAAAAGAAAGAAAAGATAATCAACACATCCTTCTCCTTCACTTGGATTTTCCTCTTCTGAGGAAGTATCTGAATCATTTAGGAAGAATTGTGCTGTAAGGCACAGAAACTGCAAGGAAACGTGGTCTAAATAGCAAAGAGTTGTAACAAGTAGCTCCAAGTTATGGCAGCTCCAAGGGCTTGCTATGGGATGGCTTCTCCATATGTCTAACTCAGAGTATTGTTTTGTCCTCTTGTTGGCTTCCCTCATGGTTCCAAGATGGTAGCAGCAGTTCCAAAAATCTAGTGACATAAAAAAAGGAAGTGTCACCTTATGTGTTTCTTTTAAAAAGGTTTGAAGCCTTTCTAGAAGGCCCGTCACCAGTCTTCTCACATTTCATTGGCCATAACTGTGTTATATGCCCTTCCTTCCTTCCTTCCTTCCTTCCTTCCTTCCTTCCCTTTCCTTTCCTTTTAAAAGATTTTACTTATTTATTTGAGAGAGAGTGAGAGAGTACAAGTGGGGGGCGGGTAGAGGTAGAGGGAGAAGCCGACTCTCCACTGAGCAGGGAGCCCGATGTGGGACTCGATCCCAGGACCCGGGGATCATGACTTGAGCTGAAGGCAGAGGCTTAACTGACTGAGCCACCCAGGCGCCCCTATGTGCTTTTTCTTAATCCAATCACCAGCAAGCTACAATTGGCTTCAGTCAATGGAGATTTGTACCCTGGGGGTGCGGAGGCCACTTTCTCCAAGCACTTGTCTGGGTTGGATAAGGGTGAAGTCCTGGGGGGAGAAAAAAAAACAATCAAAGCTGTACCAGTAAGAAAGAATAGCAGGGGGCATGGATTTGGGTAGGCAATCAATAGGATTTGCTAGTAATCACGTATTCATGGCAATGAAAAATTTCTTGAAACTCTGAAATCAAGGGGTGTCAACTATTGGTACAAGAGTGCCGTATAACAACCACAAAATTACAGATGCATCGGAAAAATAACCATTTATTTAACTCACGGGTCTGTTGTCTAATCTAGACCGTGCTTGGCTAGGGGTCTAGGCCTCCTCTCCACCTGACCCTCACCCTCCTTCTGTGACCAGCAGACTAGCTTGAGCATGATCTTCTCATAGAGGTGACAGGGGTGTGGAAGCCCAAGCCCCAGTGAGTAAGCATGTCTCAAGCCTCTACTTGCATCATGTCTGCTAATGTCCTATTGGCCAAAACAGCTCACATGGCCAAGTGCAACCTCAAGGGGCTCCACCCCTTTAGTGGGAGGGGCTTCAGAGTCAGATGGCTGACGGTTAGGATACGGGGGAGGCGGGGGATGAGCTGGAGTCAATGAGGCAATCGCTAACGGGGAAACGCAATATTAAGTCAAAAAGAAAACAAAGGGTAACTTTAACAATATTTTTGCTTTTAGACTGCACTTTAAAGATTCAAAGACTTCTTTTCAGAATGTAAAGGAATTTGGGAGTGTTCAGGTGAATATAAACATTTAAAAATTTGTGTGTGTGTAGATTGCAAAGGGCCTCAAAAAGCAGATTTTTCTAGCTGTGAATACCGCCAGCATCTGTGGTTGTATTAACACCATACATCAGAGTACCAGTTTCCACAGAGCCCCATCCTTCTCTTAAAAAGCAATACCTATGGTCTGTACTGAGGAAATAGAGACCACATAAATGAGAACAAACAAGCCATTTACTTAGAACAGAAACTCAAGAGCAGGCAGGGGAGTGGGGAAGCTTTATAGGGAGGAAGAGGGAAGACGTTAAGCGTGCCCCAACTGGAGACTGTTGGGGAAGTTGGAGGTGGATGACTGGAAATGGGGACTTTTGTGTCATTGGTCTTGAGTTGGAAGCAGGGGCAAGACAGGGAAGCTGGCGGGCATCGACTGAGCCCTGGCCTTTCTGGCCGGACTGCTGCCGGGGCTGTGCTCTGGCTTCCTGGGGAGGTTGCTACGGAGGTTATGGTCAGAGTGACGCTGTCAGCCATGCTGTGGCCAGTGTCTGTTTCTATATTAGTCTCTCAGGACCGATGGTGGGAGAAAGCCCCAGCTCCTCAGCATGGTGAAAGAGCCCTTCACTCTGGGCTCCAAACTTTTCTGTCTCCGCTCCAGACATCAACGCCACCAGCATCCCCAGAGACACACACAGCTGGCCCCTCACCACCCCGGCCACAGGGCATCTCCGCGGTCCCAGAATATAGTGTGTTCCCATGTCCTGCCTGCTTTACACCTGTCCATCCAGGTTGGGCTCAAGAGCCCCACCCCTGCACCTCTCCAAAGCTTTTTTCCTCTTTCCCCCAGACAGAATAAATTGTTCCTGCCTTTGTGTCACCCAGACAGTTTGTGGGAACATTTATTAGGATGGGCATGGATCACATTGTGTGAAAGGCATGTGTTACCAGCTTGTCTCCTCCCCTGTGCTGTGAATACCTTGAAGGAGAGCATTTGGCTTTACTGGGGCCTAGTAAAGGACTTTGCAGAGAGCAGGCTCAAAACAAAGGCTCTTTGGAAGGAAGGGTGGGAGAGAAGGCCATAGATAGATAAGGTTGACAGATAAAATGCAGGATACTCAGTTAAATTTGAATTTCAGATAAACAATTTTTAAAATATAAGTATGTTCCAAATATTGGAACATATGGTTTCTTATGAGCTAACATGAAACCTTTCTTGGCTTCTTATGAGCAAATAGGGGCACCTGGGTGGCTCAGTCAGTTAATGCTCTGCCTTGGGCTCAGGTCATGATCCCAAGGCCCTGGGATCAAGCCCTGCATTGGGTTCCCTGCTCAGTTGAGTCTGCTTCTCCCTCTGCTCCTCCCCCCACTTGTGCTCACTCTCTCTCTCATAAATAAATAAATAAATAAAATCCTTAAAAAATTAAAAAAAATATTGCATTATAAGTAGATCCAAAAATAATGCATGGGGGCATACTTACACTAAAAAAACTACTCATTCTCTATGAAACACAAATTCAGCTGGGCATCCTGCATTCTAATTTGTTAAATATAGCAACCCTGACCACAGGGCAAACGCCTAGTTAAACTTCAAAATGGTTTGACTCTGAGGCCAAGAGGAAATCTCCCTAGTCCACTCTTCCCTTCCCTGTGAGGCCAGAACTCTGCTGGGTCAGGCAGAGCTGCTATTGTGCCCACTAATCAGACCTCAGATGGCTGACTCCTTCCCCAGAGATCAGAAACCAGGCTGCTAGTTTCCTGGAAAATGCTTTGAAGATTACCAGAGGAGAAGAAATGCATGGAAATGGCAGTGGAAAGACAGGAGGAAGGAGGCTTATGGTCCTTAAAGGGCAAGAAATTGCTTCACACTGTCTTCCTGTCGGAGAACAGGAGTTAATCCTGAACAGCGACGAGGAAGTGCTTCTTTGCATGCGGAAGTCTTCTGTGATGAATCCTGGTTTTCAGAGAAGCCCTGCCTGGTCACGAGAGAGGAAAAGACAGAAGCTGGTCCACGCTGTACCCCGATTCACCTTCTGGGCTCCAGTTCATCTGTAAGGATTGTGGGGTGGATGTGCACGGTGGGTTGAATGGTGGCCCTCAGAACCTGCAGATGTGATCTTCTTTGGCAATGGGGTGTTTGCAGATATAACTATGTTAAGGATTTTGAGATGAGAAGATCGTCCTGAATTATCTGGGTAGACCCCAAATCCAATGACAAATGTCCTGATAAAGAACACACAGAGGAGAAGAGAGACCCATGGAGGAAAAGGCAATGTGAAGGCAGAGCTGTGAGCCACAAGCCCAGGAATGCTGTCGCCACCAGAAGCTGGGCAGCGTCAAGGGGCGGGGGGATTCTCCCTGAGGGACTCTGGAGGGAGCATGGCCCTGCTGACACCTTGGTTTCTGACTTCTAGCCTCCAGAATTGTGAGAGACTAAGTTTCTGTTGTTTTAAGCCATCAAGCTCATGGTAGTTGTGATGATAGCTGCAGGAAACTAATACAATGTAGGGCTAAGAGTCCTGAAGCCTGGTGCATCGACTGGGGGCTGGAGTTAAGGATGTCCTCCCAGAGGGCCACACACTGATGCTAACATGAAACCTTTCTTGGTTTCTTATGAGCAAATGGCCTGCCATCCCATGGACTTCCAATTTTATGTAAGCCCAAGCCCTACTTACCCGGTACTTTATATTAGCTATTCAGTTGTTAGAAACACTGGGTATAAGGCATTGTTTTAAATCTGAATATCATGTGAAAAATCTCACATGTAAATTTTTTAAAAGATTTATTTATTTATTTTAGAGAGATGGCGGGGAAGGACAGAGGGAGAGGGAGAGAATCCCGAGCAGACTCCCTGCTGGGTGTGGAGCCCGACAGGGGCTTGATCTCAGAACCCTGAGATCATGACCTGAGCCAAAACCAAGAGTTGGATGCACAACCAACTGAGCCACCCCGGCACCCCTCACATTTTTAAATCAAGTTTAATTATGTGTATATGGGGAATCCACATAAACATGAGATTCTCCTCGTGTTTGTTTTTGACAAAGCAAATCAGTGGTCTCCAAGTAAGGGAGCTCAACACAATCCACTGGGTTGCAGGAAAAATAGTAGAACTCTAGGTCCAAAAAATAAGAAAGCAATTATACTTTCCCTGTCTTTATATGTTGAAGCCCTAACCCCCAGTGTGACTATATTTGGAGATAACACCTTTAAAGAGGTACTTAAGGTTAAATGAGGTCATGAGCATGGGGTCCTAATCTAATAGAATTGGTGGCCTTATAGGAGAGAGAGAGATGGATCTCTTGTAGGCCCACATTGAGAAGGCAACCGTCCATAAGCCAGGAAGAGAGCTCTCACCGGAACTTGATCATGTTGGCACCCTGATCTCAGACTTCCAGCCTCTAGAACTATGAGAGATAAATTTCTGTTGTGTAAGACCCCCAGTCTATGGTATTCTTATGGGAGCCTGAGCTGACCAATACAGGGATATGTTATCAAAACCATCTGGGGACTACTGAAGTACACAATATGTGGTTCCCATATATTCCTTCTCTAATTCTTACCAAATTCTTTTTCCTCTCAAAGTGGAAATGGCTCAGAGAGGTTGACAGTGGCAGTGATGGCTCCTATTTGTTCTTGCGTCCCTTGTTCATTCCCTATGGGTGGTCCCTTCCCACTTTGGCCTTGGCCTTATGACTTGCCTCGGCCAATACAGCAATAGGTACTATGTCATAGTCAGAGGCTTGGAAAGTGATTGTGAGTTGGAGCTTGCGTCCGCTCTTACTGTTGGACCTTCTGGCACTTAGTAAGCAAGCCTACTGTAGTCTCAGAAAGCTGAGAGACCGTGAGGAGAGTGGCTGTGGACATCCCCACGGAGGCCTGGGGCCTGTGCATGGGACCACCCCAGACTACCCAGCTCTGACCAGCTGGCCCTGATCAGAAGAACTGCCCAGATAGCCCATGGAGTCATGAAACAGTAGAAAGGTTTGTCATTAGAAGTCACTAAGTTTTGGGGCGGGTGGTTACATGAAAAAAGCTAAGTGATACTCAGGGTAGGTAGATTATAGGGTCTTTCACCCAGTTTAGAAGAGTTGCAGTCCAAAATATGGATGGTCACCAGCTGAGATGGTTTCCAAAAGTCTTTGCAGCTTTGTTGTCTTTGCACATATTAGCACATATTGAGCACCTACCAGATGCTCAAACACAGTTGTTGAGTGAAGATGGATCATAGCAAAGACCCATCCAGCATTTCCTAAATATGCTTACCTGGATTATTTTACTTAATCCTTCACCCCAAATATGCAGTAGGTACTATGATGACTATGCCCATTTTAAGATGGGGCAACCAAGGCTTAAAGAGGTTAAATAACTTGCCCAAGACCAGACAATTGAGAGCAGCCAAATTGGGATGTGATCTCTCCCATATGTCTGCCTTTGCAGGACCCACTTGGGGCCTGTGTGACACCACATATTCTCAACTGCCCATCCTTCTCTACTGGATGAATTTGGATAAAAGCTAGAAAGAGCAGTTTCAGAGCCCGTCTGTTGCTCCTGTTGTATTCAGGACGCGCATCCTGCTGCTGCAGGCATGCAGTGGTGGATGAGGTCTGATCACTTAGCTCCGAGAACCCCGTTTCTCATGAAGGTGCAGCTGTGGGCCCTGCCTGATTGAGAAGAGGTCATGATGGAGGTTGTTAGGAGTAAATGACACACAGCCCAGGAGCTGGCAGCTTCCAGCGCCACTACCTGGGAAGAGAGCCAGGGTGCCCCTGAGGCTTGGGCTCACTGAAATCTAATTGATGCCAACTGCCTTCCCTGGGACCCAGGTGGTGCCCATTATGCAAAGAGACCAAGCCAGCTCGGTGGAGGATCTATGCCAGGCAGGGTCGGCAGCCAATAGCTTTCCCTACTGGCGGTCTGTGTGAGGCCTTCTGTCTGTCCATCCTCCCGCCATCCATCCTCGGATGGACAGGAAAAGCACAGATTGAGTTACCCTGGTTGGAGCTGTGCACAAGCTGCCTGGGGTGATGGAGGCACTTGGGCTTTGTGAATGGCAGATCCCCCTTGAAGGGAGTCGGTCTGGCAGCTTCCGGGCAAGGGCTATAATAGTAACTGGAAAGTGTGCTCAGAGCTTTAACATGAGGTTATTCTTTTAGTCCTTACAGGGGATGATTTCCCAGTTTCCTGTGCCCCTGCACCCTGTTATTCTCCGTCATGGTGAACTGTTTACTATGATTATTTTGTTTGCTTATTTATTTGCTTTTTTAATCTGCTCTTCCTCATTGGATATGAAGCCCCATGAAAGTGGAGACCTTGTCTTTTTCTCCATGACATCTCCAGTTATGGAGGTAGTAGATGCACAATAAAAATGTGTTAGGTGAACTCTTCAAGACAGACATTATTCTTACTTAATAAAACAGAAAACTAAAGTTCAGGAATGTTGGGTAACTTGCTTAAGATTACACAACTAGTGAATGTTAGAAAAATTCTAACCTGGGTTTGACTGACTTTGAAGCCTGTGAGCTTTCTCTAAAATGTGAGGCAGGTACCACCTGTGGTAGGAGAGAGAATTTAGTGCCCAAACACATTTAAATAATATTGAGTCATAATGCAAAAATCATTCCTTTCCACTTATCTTTCAATCCTGATTATCTCAAATAATTTTTCCAAAAAAGAGCAGGCCCCCAAGCTTAGAGCCGGACTATCAGCATGAGGTTTGGCTATGAGAAGCAGAAAGTTTGAAAAGTTTGGTTGAACAAATAAGGTCTGTTTCTCTTTCAGTGTAGATGAACCATAGGCAAGCAGCCCAGAGTTGGAAAGGCAGTTCTACGATTGTCAGGAACCCAGCTTTCTACTCTGTTGGTCTGGCACCTTTATCATGTAGAGTATACTTCATAGCCCAAGATAGTTGCCACAGCCCTGGCCATCATGTCCACGTTTTAGCCATCAGGAAGAAGGGAAGATCCTGCCCTTTTCATTAAGGGCCACTTCCTGGAAGTCATGTGTAACAATTCATTTTACATTCCTTGGCCACTGGAGAATTTTATTTCTACTGCTATGTGAGGATACTGGCTTTCACAAGGTCCATGGGCTCATTGCATTTGGCAGAACCTCCAAGATTGGAAGCTTTGATAAAATCAAGAAGTGTTCTCTGCTGTTGGACAGGCTATAAAGTAGGACTTGTTCTATGGCTCTGGGCCCAAGACTGATGAGGACCGGGAGTCAATCTGTATGGGGCTGTGTGAGGGAGGGCTGTGAGGGGCAATTTCCTTTCCTCACCATGGTATGTATGTGTGTGAGGGGGGTGGGGGCGGGAGGGAGGGGCTGCTCCATTGTGTTGCTCCCCTCATTGTGCTACCAAGCCCAATGAAGGGGAAAGTTTTCAAAAGAATCCCTTGTAGGGATGAGGGTGCCCGAAGGAGGGGGAGCCTGGCACTCCCTCCTGATGAGATAGTGCTCAGGCCTGGGACATGCTGATCTCCAGATGAGCCTCGTTGAGCAAGGGGGGAGAGGGCTGGAGAGAGGTGGCAGGGTAAGGGGCAGGCACCTGTCTACCGATGTGTGCTCTGAACACCCAGGTGTATGATTTTCTCAGGAGTCCGGGGGACATGGTGGGAGGTGGCTGCCCCAGGGCCAAAGGACCCCCGCAGTAACAGGCTGTGGGTATAAATGCCAGTAGGGGCAGCTTAGGTGTGTGGTGGAGTGGAACCGGCTCACTCAGAGAGCTGGCAAGCAGGCGACCTCTTGGATCCAGGAGAATTCAAGCCTGCACCCACAGGAACTAGCATCTACAAGCTGCCCCCAGGAAGGATTAGCCGGGCAGGCAGCACCTCCCAACCCAGAGAAGACCGCAGTGTGCCAGTGCCAGCAGGAGACCTCTGTCCTTGCCCTGGAATTGCCGAGTCCCAGCCCCCAATCCCAGACAAGCTGGAGAAGGGAAGGGTTTTCTCAAAGGTACACCAAGCTCCCCTTCACTCCTAGGTGTGGGGAGGAAGTGAAAATAGACTGCTTGTCCTCACTCTGCTCCCCAGCCCCCAAGCTCAGTTTTGATGGGGAAGGAATGACCTTGGAATCAGATAAGAAAATAGCGTTCTAAAGCAGACTGGGCTGTTTTTTTTTTTTTAATAGAGATTAATAAAAATTTTATTTCTCCACAACTTTCAAGTATGGTTCAAAATGCTTGGTAATTATTTTTTCCTTAACTAAATTGTGAAATTCTCAAGGGCACAGAGTGCATGTTTTATATTTCTTTGGAACCTGCCCCAACTTCCACTAATTTAATGGGTTTTGCCATTAATCCTTTAGACTTAATGTTCATTTAATGCTTTTGAACAAATGAATGAATATCAGAGTAGATAATTTTTTATTGACTTTATATCTTGTCTTAAAAATTAAGTGAAGATTGTTAAACTTCTCTCAAAAATATGTTTTGGGTTTTGGAAATGTTCATTGCCAGGTTCAGGTTTTTTTTTTTCTTTAAATTTTTTATTGTTATGTTAATCACCATACATTACATCATTAGTTTTTGATGTAGTGTTCCATGATTCATTGTTTGTGCATAATACCCAGTGCTCCACGCAGAACGTGCCCTCTTTAATACCCATCACCAGCTAACCCATCCCCCCACCCCCTTCCCCTCTAGAACCCTCAGTTTGTTTTTCAGAGTCCATCGTCTCTCATGGCTCATCTCCCCCTCCGATTTCCCCCCCTTCATTCTTCCCCTCTTGCTATCTTCTTCTTCTTCTTCTTTTTCTTAACATATATTGCATTATTTGTTTCAGAAGTACAGATCTGTGATTCAACAGTCTTGCACAATTCACAGCGCTCACCATAGCACATACCCTCCCCAGTGTCTATCACCCAGCCACCCCATCCCTCCCACCCCCCCACCACTCCAGCAACCCTCAGTTTGTTTCCTGAGATAAGAATTCCTCATATCAGTGAGGTCATATGATACATGTCTTTCTCTGATTGACTTATTTCACTCAGCATAACACCCTCCAGTTCCATCCACGTTGTTGCAAATGGCAAGATCTCATTCCTTTTGATGGCTGCATAATATTCCAGTGTGTGTGTGTGTATGTGTGTGTGTGTGTGTGTGTGTGTGTGTGTGTATCACATCTTCTTTATCCATTCATCTGTCGATGGACATCTTGGCTGTTTCCACAGTTTGGCTATTGTGGACATTGCTGCTATAAACATCGGGGTGCACGTACCCCTTCAGATCCCTACATTTGTATCTTTGGGGTAAATACCCAGTAGTGCAAGTGCTGGATCGTATGGTAGCTCTATTTTCAACTTTTTGAGGAACCTCCATACTGTTTTCCAGAGTGGCTGCACCAGCTTGCATTCCCACCAACAGTGTAGGAGGGTTCCCCTTTCTCCGCATCCCCGCCAACATCTGTCGTTTCCTGACTTGTTAATTTTAGCCGTTCTGACTGGTGTGAGGTGGTATCTCATTGAGGTTTTGATTTGGATTTCCCTGATGTCGAGCGATGTTCAGCACTTTTTCATGTGTCTGTTGGCCATTTGGATGTCTTCTTTGGAAAAATGTCTGTTCATGGCTTCTGCCCATTTCTTGATTGGATTATTTGTTCTTTGGGTGTTGAGTTTGATAAGTTCTTTATAGATTTTGGATACTAGCCCTTTATCTGATATGTCATTTGCAAATATCTTCTCCCATTCTGTCGGTTGTCTTTTGGTTTTGTGGACTGTTTCTTTTGCTGTGCAAAAGTTTTTATCTTGATGAAATCCCAATAGTTCATTTTTGCCCTTGCTTCCCTTGCCTTTGGCGATGTTTCTAGGAAGAAGTTGCTGCGGCTGAGGTCAAAGAGGTTGCTGCCTCAGACTGGGCTGTTTTAATGAGGAAAAGGATCTGAAAGCTCTGAAATATGCCCGAGACCTTGTTAAGGGATGGAGAAGGGGTACTCAGCAGAGGCTGGATCATTCTTTTATTTGACTTATGTACTTACCATCTATTTACTATGTGCTAGTCACTGCCAGGTGCATAGGTCCCTGCACTGGCCAGGGGGTGCGGGAGACAGATGATGGATGATAAACCCACACTCCCAGGGTGGGCAGTGAAATGGGCTAAGGAGGATTTGGAAGGAGATGAAGGGAGGTAGCTGCCTCTCTGAGGAGGGGATCTTGAGCAAGGGCTTGAATGAGCAAGGGAGGAACTCCTGTGACTGTTGGGGGCTGAGGTCAGAGTTTTCTCCCCGTTTCCTACCAGAGGAAGCCTCACCAGCCTGGTGGGGTGTCCCCGAGGGTGTCAAAGCTGGTGATTATTAGAATCTCAGATTGCCAAGCCCAACCCTGGGATTTTGATCCAGTTGCTTCGGAGATAGGCCAGAACCTTCCCAAAAGCGACTCCTCTGATTCTGATCATCTGAAGATCTGAGAACCAGATGGACTCAATGATCACATTTGCTGCTCACCATGTACCTGCTGGGTTGAGGAGGGAGCTGGATTTGAGAGCTCTCACTGTGTATCAGGAGTGCCCTGCTAAGCACTTTGCTAGCATTATCTTTTATATCTATCTATCTATCTATCTATCTATCTATCTATCTATCTATCTATCTATCTAAATATTTGCAAGAACACTGAGGTAGGTACTATTCTTCTACCCATTTTATAGATGAGGAAACCAAAGCTCACTGATATTAAGTCACTTGCTTGATATCACAAGATGGCATGTGGGGGCAGTAGGTTCTGACCCCAGCATGAAACTGCGGCTGTACCTTCTCCCTGCAGAGATGACATAAACACTCACTAAAGCAGGAACCAGCCACCCAAGGCAGGAATTCCAAGTGACAGATAGGAGTGGACCATGCACAACTTAAGAATTTGGAGGGATAAATAAGCCAGCAAGGTCTGGATAGGGAGGAATAAGGGCTGGATTGTCCCCAGTGGGGAGCTAAGCCTGGGAGAGGAGGAGCAAGCAGAAAGCAGTGCCTGAGAGCAGGGACAGTCGCCCAGAGAGAAGCAGAGACCAGATACCACAGGGCCCTTGGATGTGGAGTGGAGGTAGTACTGGCCTTGGTTCCCTATGGCAATCTGGACCCTCATCCCAGCACAGAGGGAGATAAATGGAGCCTGGGGGCCAGAGTTTGCCTGGAAACAAATATCAAACAGTGTAAAACTAGCGGTTTCATGTTCATCATATCTAAAAATAGTAATTCAGTACACAACCAAAATAGAAAAAGTTGTCTCCCTGAGTCTTTGTGATGGGCACTCAGGAACCTGTGTCCCTCTGCCCTCCTCCCTTGCTGTGTCTCCAATTGTTTGCATGATGCTTCAATGTACTTTGTCTCCAAAGTCCATGAGATCTCAGTAGCCTCATGATAAATGCTTCTGCTAGTTCGAGTGGTTTCTGTTCCCTGCAATCAACATACCCTTGTCTAGCACAGAAATGATGAATCTGGTGTCCGGTCCAGGCCAGTTGAGATGTGGGGGTGGGATCATGCAGGGCGACCTCTATTAGGAAGCTGGAAATTAAGAGATGGAATTTGAGCCATGTATAGAAGACAATGCCTGCTGCTGTGACAGATAAAGCCTGAACCCTTAGTCACTTAACACCCTAGAAGTTTACTGCTTTGTTTACACCATGGTGTGTGCGTGTTTCTGGTCAGGCGTGTTCCTTCATCCAGGAACCCAGATCCCTCTGTGTTGTGGCTCCTCCTTCCCTCCTGTGCTTAGCCAGGACTGCGCCGAGCCTGCGGGAAGCATGTCTGCCCAGATATGATGATGATCCCTTCCGCTCACTTGCCATTGGTGAGAATGAGTCGTTGGTCATACCATCGCACCAAAGTGTAAGGGGGCTGATGCTGTGGAAAACAGTCTGGCAGTTCCTCCAAAGGTCAAACACAATTACCAAATGACCCAGCAATTCCACTCCTAGGTATGTACCCCAAAGACTTGAAAACAGATGTTCAAACAAATGCTTGTACATGAGTGCTCATAGCAGCACTGTTCACAATAGCCCAAAGGTGGAAACAGCCCACATGTCCATCAACAGATGAATGGATCAGTAAATGTATGGAGATCCATACAACAGAATATTATTCAGTCACAAAAAGGAATGAAGTATTGGTATTGCTACACTGGTATATGCTACAACATTGGTATATGCTACAACGAGTATTGGTATACGCTACAACATTGGTATATTTCCGGGTGAACCCAGAAAACTTATGTTAGGTGCAAAAGGTCATGTACTGAATGAACGATTCCTTTTGTTATAAGAAATATCCAGAATAGGTAAATCTATAGAGACAGAAAGCAAATTGGTGGTTTCAAGAGGTTGAGGGGAGGGAGGAATGGGGAGTAATTGCTTAAAGGGCATGGAGTTTTCTTTTGGGATGTGGAAATGTTTTGGAACTTGATCTAAGAGGTGACTCATAACACTTGTGAGTGTATGGAGTGCTGCTGAATGGTACATTTCAACACGTTAATTTTATGTTAACATGAATTTCACTTCAATAAAATAAATGCAAAGGGGCTGGGAAATGTCATCCCAGGGACAGCTCCACACTCCCAAAGGGTGTTGGGTGCCCTTGGTGACCAGTTAAGCATCTGTGTGCATCTTTCTTCATCTCTCCCCCAGAACACATCACCTCCCCAAAGGGGATAATTCAAAGACCTCCCAGGTCACCGTATCCAGCTTAAAGCTGAGGATGTCCAGTCCTCTCTTGAGTTTAGATGTGGCTTCCCTTGCTTTGGTATCATATAAACTAAAAGGACAAGTTAGCTGAATCCCCCACCTTCACAGCCAATACATGGAGGTGGAGAAGAAACAACAGGGCTACAGTACAAACTTATATTCAGAAAGGGGAAGACTGGCAGACAGAGAAGCCCCTGGCCCCTGGCACTTGTGAGCTCGGCTGGGCAGGCCCTGAGGCGGGTGGGACAGTGGGTGGAGAATTTCCCTGATTAGACTCTATTCAGATTTCTGGGAGGAGCTCCCTGATCCATTGTTCTTTGTGGCCCTGACTCCATGCACTGGGAGATTTTGCCTTGACCATTTATCTCCAGGGCCACATCTAAAGTGAATGTTGGAGAGTTTGCCCTACTTTGCAGCCAGGCAGTTGCACAAGCCGACTTCCTGCCTGCACAGTCTCAGGGCCCCAAGGGTTGTTTAATGCTTGAACAGTCAAAATATTGGCTAGTTTGGGCTCGTCATTTCTTTGGCAATGAACCACATGAAAATCGTAGTAGGCTACTTACGAGATACCAAAAAAAGTACATTGTGTATGATTTTAGTTATATGAGAATAGTTATCAAGAATAGGCAGAATGAATCCATGAGGACACCTTGTGTTTGATTGGAATCCCACGGACGAGAAGACTCAGTGGGGCTAAGTCACACGGCCACCAGTTTGAGCAGAGGCAGGACTAGAACCCAGGTCTCCAAATGTATAGCCCGGAAGCTCGCTCTCACACTTGGCTCTCACGGGCAGTTTCCAAATGCAGCTTTTTCTTTTGGTGCTTTTAATTAGCATATATGAAATACACTGCCAATCTAATTTAATTATAATTAGGTAACCAGAAGGCTGATTATGTTGTAAATTTAGATTAAAGAGCTGTTGTTTCAATTAGGTTTGATGCTAAAATGCTTTGACACTTTTCCTGGCCTCATGGAAAGTTCATTAAATAATTTCCCACTGACTCGCATTTTGCCCACAGGTCTGGGGTGGTATTAACTGGACTAAGTTTCCCAGGACACCCCCAGTGTGGTGCAGATTTGGTACCTGGTAACTACCCAGTGATGGCAGGGGCCACCAGATGCTACAGAGCTGTTGTATCAGGGTACTTTCAGCCGCCTGTAATAGAGGGTCAAGCCTCAAGAGGACTTACAGTCTCACACAATAAGACATATGGAGGTATGCAGGTCCAGGGTTGGTTAATTGGCTTTCAAAACATCCTTGAGGACTCAGGCTCATTTCATCTCCCTGCTCTACCAACTTCAGCATGTTGGCTTCTGTTCTCGGGCTTGTTGCTAAGGGGCTATGTGACGGTTGCTGCAGCCCCAAGCTTTCCCCTACCCCCAGAAGGGGACATTCCTTCCCTGCGTCCCTTGAGCCTCCATCAGCCTTCTCATGGCTCTTTGGCCAGGACTGCAGAGCAGGTCCATCCCTAAGTCAACCACTGTTCCTGAGGAGTCACCCTGACTGGCTCTGGCGTAGAACCTTTCTGGGAGCCCGGGGTTGCCTGATGCCTCCCAGCAAACTAGTAGAGGCTGTGGGGACAGGGAGTGGCTGTTAGCTGGGCTACCAATGGTCCTTGCCAGAAGCCTGTGTGGCCACACCCTAGGCATACCTGGCTGAACTCCGCTCGGGTTCTTGACTCTCCATCAGATATCTACTGTCTCTCTATTCCTGAGGTCTAAGCTTTGGCATTGTTTGTAGGTGGTGTTGGCAGTATGAGGTATGGTTAAGCAAGAACAAGGATGAAAAAGAGAGGACATTTTAGAAGATGATCAAGCCAACCAGAAGATGAGAGAGAAGTGCACATAGCCGTGGCCAAGCCGCCCCAGTTGTCTCTGGGGGAATATGGGGAGCTCTGCCTTGGAAAGATGGTATCACAGAGAATGGGTTTGACCTTAAGCACCTCAAGTAATGCTCCCAGTAGTCCTCTGAGGTATTATCTGACCCAGACTCTACTGTTCTGCCATACCAGGCTGCCTCCAGAAGTGACCATCCTCTTGCTGGTGGGTCACCTGAGGCTCCTACTTCCCCCTGCTGCCATGCATGGCCCACTCATGGACAATTGAGTGTGGGGGACATGTGGATAGTTTCTGGGGTCAAACTCCTCGTGCTCGCGTTCTAGCTCCTCTTACCCCTGACCTTGGGAGTTTCTTTAAGCTCTCTTAGCCTCAGCCTCTTCATCTGTAAAAACTCTATAGCGTTCTTGTGAGGATTAAATGAGATAATCCATAGAAAATGCCTTAGCACAGAGTCTAGCACAAAGTTAATAGGCAATGAGTATTTGCTATTTTTATCACTGCTCTTAGTAGCCTTAATATTACTATTATTATTATTATTCATGGTATTCTGGGCCACGTGGAAAAGCTGGCAAATGCTCTGGCCATCATGACCCCCATAATCCTTTTTAGCATTGGTGTTAGGGTAGTTCTGGGCAGAGAGAAAAGGCAGCCCATGCTGGCTGGAAAAAGCCCCTGGTATGGCCTGGCACATAGTAGGTACACAATAACTATTAGTTGCTTTCCCTGCCTTAAAATTATACAAACAGCTCAATGGCCTTCCATTCTCTCCTGTCAAGGCTTCAGAGTGATACTTAAACTGTCACCTTGGAGACAATGTGCTCCAGGAGAGAGGTTTCCATTTTGAATCACTGATGACTGCTCAGGCAACCTCCATTTTTTAAAAAAATCATGTTCCTCAAAATGTGGGGGCATCTGAAGGCATCAAAGTTGAACAATGGATCCCCATAGCTATAAAAGGTTGCTCCAGTCTCAGAAAGCTAAAAATATAAAATCCTCGATGGTAAGTGTCCTTTTTGACAGTCCTTAATGGTGTTTTGTTGCCTTCTGAAATGAATTTTGTTCTTTCATTTGGCAATTAAACACATGAGTAACTGGCTGAAGTCCAGTGAATGGCCAAAGGAGATTAGAGTCTCTGCAGCTCTCCTAATGGTTTCCATCTGTGTCTAAACGGGATTAACTTTACAGCTTTTTAAAAATCACTGGTATCAGTTCATCCAGTTTTCCATTTTCCCATTTTTACAGAACAATAAGGCAAAAACATGCAATTTTCATAAACATATACCGTTGACAGATAATGAAACGGAGTTGCCCAAACCGACCTGTTGGCTGGCAGGACGCACTTCTGTGCCAGAGCTGGAAATGTTTGCGTTTAGAGTATGAATGGCAGTTTGGGATATAATGTATGAAAGTGCTGATTATGTGTGAAAAAAATGGAGTTGAGACCCATTTGTAGCTGCCCCTTCTTAAATGACAAGATAGATACTAACTCCTACCAGATGATTGGTGTGGCCTCTAAAAGGCCCTGGCCTCTGCCCATGGCTAATCCACTGAGGATGCTGGCCCCATGATCACAGATCATCTTGGTCCAACCACCTGGAATGCCAGTGAGAATTGCCCAGACTGACCGGCCATGAAGAACCAGGTGTTTTGTGCTCATTGCTGCCAACCACAGATATACCCACAGCACCTGCCAGTGCTGGCTGAGGGCGGAGGGCCAGTCCTGAATTTCAGCCACAGGGAGGGCCTCACTTCCAGGCCACAACTGAACTGTGTTGGGCCCAGGTGTTCCCTTCCCCTAAGGCTCCACTGGGATTGGGTACACTGGACCTTTCAAAGCTGTTTCATCACTCAACATGCCAACAATGACTTTTAATAAACTTTCTGAATTTTCATCTCCAAAGTTCCCTGTAACCTTCTCCCCTGACACACTCCTTCACCCCACTCCTCCTTCACAATCCCTTTCACTGCTGCATGAGCAGCACGTTCTTTGATGTATTTTTTCTTCAAGTTTTCCCTCCAAGTCTTTGCTTTAACCCAGTGTTGCTCTTCTCTGAGCGAAGGTTCTCTGCAACCTCTCAGGGAGACACATGTTTCTCATACCCTGTGTTTCTTCGATGGGGAGGTGGTGTTGGCATCTTTCTTGTTCCTTCCTTCCCCCTTGTGAGGCCCACTGAGGCACATACCATTGAAGTCATCCACCCTGCTCCTGCATGGTGACCGTCTCTGGGTTATTAGCACCCCTCACTTTTGTTTCTGGATGACCTTTATCTCTATGTCAACCCCTGCCATCATTCCCAATGAGGGAAACTTCAACATGCATGTGGGTGGCCCTTCCAGTCTTCTGAACTCTTACATCCCCAGCCCTCCGACCAGGCCCAAATCTAATATTTGCAGCAGGAGTACAAATGGAGGCTCATCTGTATGTCCCGATATTTAAATGTTATACATCCAGCTAACGTATCCTATTATGTAACATATATCCTATTCCCTTTCCCTGACACAAAAAAAGGTACATGTAAAGTTATGGTAAAATATCAAAGATGACAGAATTGAGCTGCTTTTGTATATGTCTGGGCACTCTTTATGGGAGCTTATTATTTGCATAAGTGATAAAATGAAGTCATACATAATTCATAAATTATATTTATTCCATAAAAGTTAATTTTCTTGCCTTCATTTAAGTAATTTACTAATTATGTTATAATCAAGGCTTTCACATAATTTGTGTTCTATTGAGAGTAATGACTAATTAGACAACCTTCTGGGGACATTGTGGTTCTTAGGGTGTTTTTCATTTATTTCAAAGTGGAGAAACTATGTTTGGCTGAGGTTGAAGCAGCTAGAATTGTCCATTGAATTCTTAAAGCAATTCTTGGATTGGAAGGGAACCATGAGTTTACTATATCACATTCATATGATCATGATATATCATGAGTCTATAACATTTTGATGGGGTTAAGTTGTATATGATCAATTATTGTCACAGAAAATAGGATAAAATATTTTAATCTCATTATATAAATTGCTAATCACCAATATCATGAGTTTCATTGTCTCTTGAAAGAAATACCAAGGTTCATACAGTATTTTAAAGTAATTTCCTTTTGAATTCTCCAGTGCTGACAATAGCACTATGTTTTTAATTTGTTAAAATTTTTCTCCAGGTTACATTTTGAGCTGTAACAGTCCAAAATAATCTCTATAGAAATTAGTTTGGGGAAATTTTGTCTGACTTTCCTTCATAGTCATGCAAACTTTTTTGTTTCCTTTAAAAATTAAAAAAAAATTAATGCTTTAGGAAGTGAAATAGACAAACTTAACTCTGGTTTTCTTTTGTCAGCAACAGTTTATAACAGATAGCAATGGGTAGAGCAAATACACTGTCTACAAATACATTTTCTACTGAAGACTATACTTCACTCATATCCGAGGGTCTTCTATTGCCTTACTTAACTCTTAAAGTGCATCTCATCTATCTTGTCTAAATTAAATCAAATTGCTTTAACACAGCGAGTAACTCTAAGCCCATGAATTAGAACATGAAAATGGACAGTTGGCACAACTGGGAAATGTTACTTTGTTGTGCCAGAGTCCATTGCATTAATGCCAAGTGGAAGGGATTTCAGAAGTTAATTAATTTGTCTTCTCTTTCAGTTAAGTGCTTCTGTTGCTCAAATCCTCCCTGCACTCTGATATATCTCTGTTTTGTATGTAGGTGGTGGGCATCACCCAGAAGCCTTCAAGCATCCAGGAACGGTCACTTGTTTTGAGGACGTGGGTGTAGAGAAGCAGTACCAAATTGGTAATTCAAACAATTTCTACCTTTTGGTTATGACCTATCCTGCTGGTTTCTTAATTAAAGGACAGACATCCTTGCAGTAGCTCTTTGACCTCACGGAGACTTCTCATCAATAAACAACTTTACCTTCTCTATAGTCATCTGCCCCATCTGGTCTTTATTTTCTCATCCAGCTTGAAGTCCCTGACTGATTCATCATTTCTATCACTCACCCAACTCTCCTTCCATTGCATGCATCTGATAAAAACCCAGCTATGGATGAGCATGATCATTTACCCAGGTCTGTATCAGGGTGGCTGAGTTATCCTTGAAAACTTTCCTTCCCTCACCTTCAGTATTTAATGCATGGAGTCCTGTCCAGCCTAACTCCAAAATCAATCTGCAGTCCACCACCTCTTTCCATGCCCACTGACATCCCCTTAGTCCAAGCCACCATCATGACTTGCCTTAAGTATTTGCATAACTCTCCACTTGGTCTCTCTGTTTGCTCTTTCCTTTCCTACGAGGCCATTCCCCCTCAGGGCAGTTGGACACCCTTATAAAACAAAAAGCACATCACAGCACGTCCTTACCCCTTTTCTGTTCAAGCAGAAACACTAAATCCTCGACAGGACTTACAAGGACTTGTATAACCTGGCTATCTCTTCCTTTTACCTTTCCTCCATAGGCCATATCCCCTTCCCTCTCCTCCACTTGAGTCTCATTACTTTCTTTAGGTTCCTAGATGATGGCAAATGCCTTTTCCCATGTTG
This sequence comes from Zalophus californianus, assembly GCF_009762305.2. NCBI lineage: Eukaryota > Metazoa > Chordata > Mammalia > Carnivora > Otariidae > Zalophus > Zalophus californianus. The sequence continues at coordinate 76,329,077 of NC_045609.1, read as the reverse complement.
ATTCTCTTGCCTGGAATGTTCTCTCCCTAAATTGCTGATTGATGAACTTCTACCCTTCTTTCATCTAACAGAAATATGCTTTTTCAGAAAAATTCTCCTTGATCACGTGAAGTAAAATAATTTTCTGTTGTGCCCTCTCATAGCATCTAGTATTTTCCTTCACAATGCTTTGCCATACTTTGGCTCATGTGGTTAATTATTTAATGCTTGACACTTCAGTGGAATGGAAACTCCATGGGAGGCAGAAACTCTTTGCCTGTTTACTCTCCTAGCCCCAGCATGTGCCTGGACACAGAAAGATTTGTGAATGACTGAGTGGAAGGGGTACGCCTGCAACAAGGTGTTAATAGAAAGAACTCTTATTCTATGGCCTCCTTCAGCCTAAAGTCATTTTCTTCAGCTTCTAAATTCACCATGTTTACAGAGAGAATCTACATCATTATCTGTTTCCCTGCTAGGATGGAATTTAGGATTCAGATGCTAAGATGTAAAAGGAAGGAACAAAATCTATGTGGAAAGAAATACCGAATAGAGAATACTCCGCTGAGTGGCTACACATCTTCACTGTAAGCAGTAATCTCAGTGTGCAACTATTAAGGCTTGAGTTATTTCTATGTCTCTAATCCTCTTGCCTTCTAATCGAGATCATTCCAATAGCTTTGCTTTTAGACTTCCAGTTGCATTATGCATCACAAGTCATTTCTTTGTCAAATGCTATATTGGTCCATTATAATCTCCTAGGGATTAAAAAAAGCATTCTTTATCCTAATACAGTTTATCTCTATCAAAGTCATGTTTTTAAGTTTTCCGTGCTAATGCCTTCATGAAATTAATAGTAAACTTAAAGTAAAACAGCAATTAAAATAAATCATTTATATGCTGTATGTTGTCTACCACATCTTCTTTGATTCAGTTCTTACTTGACAACTTAGAAGAGGCATGTATAGTCTGTGGATTTTTTCACATAATTTTTTCCTGTCTCCTTTCCTTTTCCTGCTCACCTCTGAGCAATGTCATCCTTTACTAACAATGCAAGAATTAGGAGGGTAGAATAGATAAAAACATGTAAAAATGGCAATAATAAACTTTGCTTTCTCTTAGGGAAAAATGTATCTCACTGCACAGATCATGTTTTAAGAGTTGACTAAAGGGGCGCCTGGGGGGCTCAGTCGTTATGCGTCTGCCTTCGGCTCAGGTCATGATCCCAGGGTCCTGGGATCGAGCCCCACATCAGGCTCCCTGCTCCGTGGGGAGGCTGCTTCTCCCTCTTCCACTCCCCCTGCTTGTGTTCCCTCTCTCACTGTCTCTCTGTCAAATAAATAAATAAAATCTTAAAAAAAAAAAAGAGTTGACTAAGAAAAAAAAAAAGAACTGTTGCTATGAATAAGATTTCAGGTAGACTTCAGCTAGTCAGGCATGGATTTATTCAAAAGTATTGAACAATCACAATGAACTATTCCATGGGAAAAGTGACACGAAGGTATTTAAAGCCAAACAAAGACTAATTCCTAGTGACAGAGTCTCTGTGCCTCACCCCCTCCAAGTTTTAACTATTTTAGACAATTAGGCATATATTTATCTAATCAGTGTATATACAATTTTGCTTAAATATATTAATTAGGGAGGTGCTAATGAAGGGGGAGGAGTGGAGAGGCTGGGATGAGGTTATGTAGTGGATAGACTCCAGGAGATTAGGGACTTGGGCTGATAATGGGCATTGCTGCATACCCAGCACCTATTTAAACTTCACCACTGGACCCCAATTTTTGTTCTTGTATCCATTGTTCACTTCTCAACCAATGTACTTAAGGAGAAGCTGATCCCACTCTGGGCTCTAGGAGTGGGCCTAATTTTCCAGAAATAAATCCATACCCTTTTTGGTAAATGGCTCTGGAATATGTCTAAATGTCATGTGCATCACTTGTGGAAGGAGCCAATGAGGCGCTGAGAGGAAGTTTGCTGAGGGCTTCTGGGAAGGAACTTGCTTGCTCATAATAAGAGAGCTACCTGAAGTTATGGGCCCTCTTCTTCTTCTTTAAAAGATCTTATTTATTTTGAGAGAGAGAGAGAGAGATCGTGAGCACGGGGAGGGGAAAAGGGAAAGAGAGAATCTCAGACTCCATGAGTTGGATGCAGGCCTTCATCTCATGACCCTGAAATCAGGACCTGAGCCCAAATCAAGAGCCATTTGCTTAATTGACTGAGCCACCCAGGTGACCTGGACCCTCTTCTTGACATCTTATCCATGTATAAAAGGCCCAGGGCTATGACAGCCATTTTACCAACAGCCTGAGGATGAAACTTATGAAAGAGGAGATCAGGACAAAGTCCAATGCAGAGAACAGAGCTGGAGCCCTGGCTGAACCACACCTTACCTTTGTCCTGCTTAGACCTTGTCAGTTTGGTGTCCATGAATAGCCTTGATTTTTATGCAATTTTTACTTGAGATATGTGTTTCTGGGAGCCAAAAGGAACATTTTAATGTACAATCCCAATTTATATTTTTTCATGTTGTGTTTATTTTTCAAAAAGAATTTATTTATTTGAGAGGAAGGGAGGGAGAGAGAGAGTGCGTGCGCTTGCATGCAAGGAGAGTGGCAGAGGGAGAGGGAGAAGCAGGCTCCCTGCTGAGCAGGGAGCCCGATGTGGGGCTTGATCCCAGAACCCCGGGATCATGACCTGAGCTGAAGGCAGATGCTTAACCGACTGAGCCACCCAACTCAGGTGCCTCTGTTTTATTTTTTAAAGTTTAAGAATTTTTTTTCTGATTATAAAAATAATACACACTCATTGTAGAGAATATAGAAAACATTGAAAGATACAAAGAAGATAAACCATAAACCCATTATCCTTAGATAACTGCTATTAGTATTTGAATCAGTCTTCTCTTTGTGTATACAAACTTATGACGCAGACTGGCCAGGTCCGAGGACCCCAAGAGCAGGTCCCACACCACCAGCCAAGAGGGTCCCTGGCTTTGCACAGGACGGAAATCAAATGCAAGCCAAGAGGAAGTAAGAGCAGAGTTTACTGAAGACATAGAACAGATACAGAATGTCCAGGAGACTTAAAGGGAGCAGGGTCTCGTCTTGGCTCAGGGGTCTGGAGTTTTTACTGAGGGTGGTGGTATGGTGTACATGTATTCTCAGGCATCCAGGAACTGGTGGAACAAGGATGAGTGCTCAGGTGTCCTCTATAAGTCACTTACGCCCTGGAGCCAGGGCTCTTGGCCTCAAGGTGTTTGGGGTCAGTGGCCTTGGAGAAGTTTATGACCCTGACTGGTCACTCCTTAGATGTTATGTATTGTGCTGGAAGACTCCAAAGAAATCATTAACTCCTGACATTTACAAGAACATGCGTTAAGTCATGTGTAAGGCAGAGGTGCAGTTCCTAGCGAGAAAAGAAGCAGGAAAAGGAACAAAGAAAAAGATGGCTTCCCTCCCCCCCCCATGGGGTCCTTTTATATATATATAAAGATACATATCTTACATATATATTTTATATATATATATCCTGGTTTAATGAAATGGATAACCTAGTGGGAAATAGAAACCAACCAACCAACCAACCTAAAAGCCAAGCAAATAGATTAATACCTGCAACCATGGGAGCTTGCAGTAATTATTGACATGTGTTGTAACTGTCCAATGTTGGGTCAGTGGTTGCTAGTAATGTTATTCCCTAACTCCATATCCTAGAACAAATCATCTAAGATTTTAAGCTAATAACTATTAAAATATGCTTTTATTATAGCATATTCTATATACCTATTAAGATGTAAATTACATTTACATATTATATATAAAATTATGCTTTTACATGTGTAATGTAAAAAATAATGTCTCATAATGTCCATAAAAACAACCAGTTATCAATACACTCATTTGGTTTCCCTTTGGTAGGTGGTATTTCTTTCTTATTTATGGCAAGTTGCACCCTGTTAGTGATTGTTTTGGCCCAGTCATCATTCGATTTTTCCCCAATGGTGTGTTTAATTACAACTAAAATGAATGCCTTATATTGGTTGTTTTGGCAGTATACATATGAAGGGTTCAGTGTTCACCAGAATGTGGGGTAAAAACCTCTGGAGTAGGGCCTTGCTAGGATGGAAGCTGCATTGCTAAGAGAGTACCAATCCCTTAAATTCTAAATGTTTTCCAATTTCCATTATGATTTTCTGACCCATGAGTTGACTGGAAGAGTAGAAATATGAGGGTTTACTAGCTGTCTGTTGGTTATTGATTTTTGGTCAGAGAACGTGGTTGCTATGATACCAATCCTTAGACATTGTAGAGAGACTTGCTTTATGACCTAGTATGCTCAATTTTTTGGTCAACTTTACACATATCCTTGTGTATATTTATTCTGTGGTTGCTGAGTGCAATGTCCTATTTGTATTCATTAAATCAAGCTTGGTAATTGTGTTATTCAGATCTTCTAGTTCCTTAAAGATTTTTTTATCCTCTTAATCTATGTATTAGTTTCCTGTGGTGCTGTAACAAATTACCACGAGTGATCTGGTAAACAACAGAAATTTATTCTCTCACAGTTCTGGAAGGTAGAAGTCTGAAATCGAGGCACTGGCAGGGTGAAATTCTCTGGAAACTCTAGAGGAGAATCCATTCTGTGCCTCCTCCAGATTTGGGTGCCTGTTGACATTTGAGTGGGAATGTGGCTCCATCACTCCAGTCTCTGCTTCTGGGGTCACATTACCTCCTGTTTTGTCTTCCCACATCTCCCGCTGCCTTTCTCTTAGGAGGACACTTGTCATTGGTTTTTTGGCCCACTTGGCTAATCCAGGAAGCTCTCATCTCAGCTTTAATTACATCTGCAAAGACCCTCTTTTTTTTTTTGAATTAAGAATTACTTTATTAAGTACTTAGAATGCACTTAACTATATATACAGCAGTAAAACTACCACTCACATCAAGATATTGAACATTTTACAGATGAATGCCATGTTATTTACCACATAAAGCTTCTTAAATGCTACATCTTACAGTTTTATACTTTGTTATAGCTTAAATTCTGATAAAAATGTTGCTCCTTATTTCAATTTCTATGCTTTAACAGTTTTCATTATCTTTAAACTCCTTTATCCTTTGTTTTACACAAATGTAAACCTCCAGGTTCAGAGACTGATTTTTGACCGAATTTGAATCTTTTTAACAGGGATATTTAGCCTGTTTATGAGCGTGATAATTCACCTGTTATCTCTGTTAGTCTATTTTATGCTAATTTTAATGTTTCCGTACTGTTTTTGTTTTTTCACCATTTCCTCTCCTCTTTTATCTGTAACACTTATCTCAACGTCAAATTTACTTAGAATGAACTACTACATGAAGTGGTTACTACTGATTTTCCCTAGGCAAGATGTACATAAAACAAGGTTTTCATCTACCACCTCCCCAGTCAGGGATTTGGAAATTTTCTTCACATTGTCAGCATTAACATTATAAACAAACTTGTTACTTTTCCCCCCTCTATAATTAAAAATAAAGGACACAAAACTGTACCAATTTCCCATTTTATCAGATTAACACTTGGAATGCCTTTACTCTAGGTGTCCTGTCCACCACAGTAACAAAGCCCTTTTTATTTATTTAGCTGAAGAGCATGCATATCTTTATCTACATTACATACTAAAAACAGTACTTACTTGCTGTCTGCATTGAACATTTAGCACACCTTTTCGGTTTAAAACAAGACAAACTGAAATTTTAGACCCAACTCAAGAATTTATCTTTGCATTTAGTTTTATAACCCTACATATAACAATTTAATCTTTAATGATATTTAACTAGCTTTAAGGCTTACCCGCCATTTTTTTTTCATACAATTGCCTCACTACTCGAGTTGTTTTTGTGCTCTGCAGTAACATCATTTAGCAAATTTTTCAAGAATGGTATTTGGCTGATAAACTTTCTTAACCCCTGCATATCTAGGAATGTCTTCCAGTTGCTTTCATTTAGAAACGATAACTTGGCAGGATATATAACTCTTAGTTCAAAATCATTTTCCCTTAAAGCTGTAGATACTTTCGGCATTTAGAGTTGCAAGAGAAAAATCGCGTCAGTCTGACTTTTACCCCTTTACAGGTAACCTGCTTTCTCTGAATACTTGTAGAATTTTTTTCTTTATTCTTCCAGTTTAAAAACGTCACTGGGCTAGGTCTAGGTGTTGCTTTCTTTTCGTTGTTTTACTGATACTCTATGAACTTTTTCTATTTGCAGATTTAGTTCGTTTTTCGAATCTGGAATATTTTCTTCAATTAGGTCCTTATTGTTTCAGCTTCATTTGCTTTCCCGTTTCAGGTATTCCTATTACATGTAGATTGTACCTCCTGGATCGATCCTGTAGATTTCTCTTCTTCTCTTTTATTTTTCCTTTTTTTCTGCATGTTTCTCTTGTTTTGCATTTACTTCGGTAATTCGATTTTGTGACCGATCAGGCTTGCACATTTCTGTTATCTCTCTCTCTCTCTCTCCTTTCCAAGCGCTCGGACACTAGCCTCTTTATCAATGAGCATAGATCTTTAAGCTCCTGTGTTATATGATGCTCAAACCTTACTCTCTCTTTGGTTTCCACTGCTATATCCGTTTCAAGAGGCAGCATTTTCTCGACTGTAAGCTGTTTCTTCTGAACTCAGGTATTACGACCTTTTGAACAACTCTTCTTGGCAGTGGGACCAAAAGTAAAGATTAAAGGAAGCCTTCTGAAGCCCCTTACAAAAAAGAAAACCAACGTCCAAAATGGTTCTCGTCACGTCAGCATTGCACGCCTCACGTCCCGCAAAGATCCTGTTTCTAAAATAAAGTAAGATTCACAGGTTCCAGGGATTAGGACACAGATATATCTTTTTGGGGGCTACTATTCAACCCACTGCAATCTATGAGAGAGAGATGTGAAAATCACCTGCCATGACGGTAGATTTCTCTTCCTTCTTGTACTTTAATGAACTTTTGCTTCATATATTTTGTGACCATGTTATTAGAGATATAGCTATGATTTGTATCCTCCTTGTGTATCGAATATTTTATTATGTAGAAACCTCTTTATCTCCAGTCACAGCCACCCACCCACCTATATAAAAGTCTATTGATGATAAACTCTGAGTTGTTGTTTGTCTATAAAAGATTGTAATTTGTTTTGCTTTTCCATCCTCTTTTTTTTCTGGGCACAGAATTCTCAGGTTACATTTTTTCCACCCGTAGCATTTTACTCAATTATCTTTCACTGAAGAAAATATTCCAAAAATTTCCCAGGGCCAGAGAATTAGTATAGTAGGCCCATGTAATTAAAAACATGCACCGCTTCAAAAAATATGTGCCACTAATATGTGGGAGCACTGTCTAGAACTAAATCATTGTTAAGTGACAAGTGAACAGTCGCATTAAGTATAGCACAGAATACACTGGGAAAACATATGTAGAAAAGCCCAAATAAATGTGGACATTGAAATACATCCGAGATAATGATTTTTCAGCAGCTGAAGTGATTCTTCACATTAATTACACATCTGTGGAAATAAAGATTCATTATCTGCTAGAGTAAATAATAACAGGTTTTTCTAGTCAACTTTATCACCAGTGGGTAGAATGAGCTATAAACACAATAAACAATAACATTTGTTCTCCTGTAATATACTATTGCTATAATGTGAGAATGCAGGGAAATTAAAGAAATTATAGTTACATAACCTCTCCCCTTTCCCTTCAGGACTCTCACACATAATCCCAAATTTGTAGTCAGGTTTGTTGAACACTGTGTGAAGCTTGGCATTTAAAAATTTAAAATTCCTGGCCTCAGTGTATAGAGGTTAAGGAACTTGGAAAAAAAAGTCCATGAATAGCTCAAGCGCATTTTTTTTTAAAGCCGCCTTGCTATGTTTCGGTTTTTATTCTTGGTTTCGAAAGTTTCGGTAGTATGGGCTGAGACGCCCACCAGCAGACCCGTCAAGGGCCACCCAGGGCAGTCCCACCCTTTTATAACGTGCGAACCCAGGCCTCTTGCGGCCTCTTAGCTCCGTGTCAGCCAAAGGCCCGGGCCGCGAGCCCCTGTGCGGTACGAAGACCCAGTAAATCCGGCGGGCGTACGAAAACCACCACAGAAACGGGAGCCTGTACCACAGCGAACGCCAGAGGATCTGGGGCGCATCTTCAGGAGCGGGCCAGATTCCGGTCGCCCTGGTAACCAGACACAGAACGCGCGTGCGCAAACCCCCTTGTCACGTGGGGCCGGACCGGGGGCGGGATCGACGTCTGCTCCTCCGAACCCGGAGCCCCTCCTGTCTCAGCTCGGGGCCAGCTGAGGCGAGCCAAACCTTTGCCCTTTTGCGTGAGGGTGACTCACCGCTCCTGCCCCTTTTTGCTTTGCTTTCTCCTGGCTCGTTCCTCGCACCACGTGCCCTCCTGGCCGCTCCCCCAGCTACCCTTTCCAACCGCCTGTTGGAAGTTGCTGTAAAATGTCGTGAGGGGCGCTGCCGCTTTACGGCTGCCTCTCCCAGGCTAGAGCCCGGGAGCGCCCACCGCCGTCAGCCCTGTTTCCAAGAGTCGGCCCGGCGGAGACGGAGAGACCCGGCGCGCTGCTCCCCTCCCCGCCGCGCCCGTGCCGGCCCCCGGCGATGTGAGCTCGAGGAGGCTGCGGTGCCCCCTGGCCCGGGGTTGAGACGGGCGGCAGGTGCCTGTGAGGCGGGCGGGTGCTGGGGGCCTGCAGGATGGAGGAAAGCATGGAAGAGGAGGAGTGGGGCAGCTACGTGGCGATGATGGACGACCAGAACCACAACAACTGGGAGGCCGCGGTGGACGGCTTCCGGCAGCCCCAGCCACCGCCGCCGCCCCCCTCGTCGATCCAAGCCCCTGCGCGAGAGCCGCCGGGGGGGCAGCTGCTGGCGGTGCCCGCCGCCTCGGTGGACAGGAAAGGCCCCAAGGAGGGGCTCTCGATGGGGCCGCCACCACCGCCAGAGGCCAATGGGGTGATCATGATGTTGAAGAGCTGCGACACGGCCGCCGCTGTGGCCAAGGCGGCCCCCGCCCCCACCCCCAGCTCCACCATCAACATCAACACCTCCACCTCCAAGTTCTGTGAGTCCAGCCTCTCCCCAGCAGCCTTGGCTTTTCTCCTCCCCACCCGGACGCCGAATCCACCCTTCTCGGCCAGCCCCGCTTCCTTTGTTTCAGGCCTGGGTCTCTCCTCCCCTCCCCTCCTCCCTTCCCCCCCTCTTTTGGTGTCTGCGGCCAGCGCCGGAGCGGCCCTGGCTTCTTGTGTTACCTGACCTAGAGAAGCAGCCTGGTGTGCACACAGCCCCAAGTTCTCCTGCAAATGCGATCTTTATCACAGCTGGCTGTCTCGCAACATTAAGAAGCTCTTCTCCGTTCCCCCTTCAAAGTTTCGCCCTCAAACGTGAGGGGAAAATAAGGCCTTCTGAGTTTCGTTAGGGAGAACCTTTTTTTTTTTTTTTTTTTTTTGTAACCCGATTGAACTGTGGCAATTGTGTTCTTGTGCTTTTAGCTAGTCTGCGTGAAACAACTCGGGAATTAGAAAGTTGACCAATATCTACATCTCGTTCTTTCCCTTCCTCAGTGTACACCTTCTGCGTCCTGATAGGGAAATGTAGGAGTTGTTTCTTGGGTCACACCAGTGCGGTGGGAGCGACGTCCGTTTTGAAGCTAATAACATATACAATTACTTTTCAAAGCCTACACTCATGAGAATAAGCCATTTAGCATGTGTCCAAGTCCAAGATTATGTTGAATGTTGAACTTTATGTTAGTGATCTGCCTTGCCTTAATGTTCAATTGCGAGCAGAAAGATTGAAGACCAAGATCTGTTTTGTAATCCCAAACTGCCCCTAACCAGGAGGTATGCTTCTATAGCTACGGGAAAAAAGTGCTTTTGCTTTGAGTGGGTTTTTTTGGAGGTGGTGGTAGTGGTGAAAAGTGACCATGGCAGCCAGATTTTACTCTCCTATTAATAACTGCAGGATTTGAATAGCATCTGGTAAAGCAACTGGAGATTTCATTTCTGGTTACTAATTTTATCAAGCGGTACCAGTAATTGTCCAATTAGCTGTGCAGAGAAAATATCTGCCTTGATTCAGATATACAATTACAGCTTTACACTTTCATTTTTTTGGTGGGTACAAGCACATAATCTAATTTATTTGCCTTCAAGGTAAAGCTTTGGTCAAGGACTTTCATGTGTAGGTATGGTTGGTAAGAATTGGATATGGTTGTTTTTTTATCATGCATATGTGAGAATAATATAGTTTGTCTATTGAAGTCTATATATAGTGAAACCAAGCCTTGGACAGAGTGGCCAGGTGACTTATCTAAATGCTGACAGAAGCTTGTTTAGTGCTTACATGGTTCATTTGAAGAGTTCAGAAAACACCATCAAATTAAGAGCAGAAACCAATGAAATTAGGAACAAAAGATTTGCTGAACCAAAAGATTGTTCTTTGAAGATTAATAAGCTAGACCTCTGATAAGATTGATCAAGAAAAAAAGATGCAAATATAATTAAGGGAAAAATGGGAAATAACTACAAGCATGAGAATTTTTTTGTTTTTTATTTTTTTTAAGATTTTATTTATTTATTTGACAGAGAGACACAGCGAGAGAGGGAACACAAGCAGGGGGAGTGGGAGAGGGAGAAGCAGGCTTCCCACGGAGCAGGGAGCCTGATGTGGGGCTCGGTCCCAGGACCCTGGGATCATGACCTGAGCCGAAGGCAGATGCTTAACGACTGAACCACTCAGGCGCCCCAAGCGTGAGAATTTTAAAAAAGAATTTTATGAACTGTAGGTTAATAAATATGAGAGCCTAGATGAAAAGTATAAATTCTTAGAAAAATACAAGCTGAAAGTTGGTGTCGGAAGAAATGGATGGCTTGAATTAATATTTAACAAACTGACATGGTAAAGACCTCCACTTTCAAAAACTGGGCTGAGATCAGTGAGTTGCATTGAACTTTAACAATTCCTTTTTACAAGTTGTTCTGGGAAATAGGGAAATAAAAAGATGCCTAGCTCAATTTATAAAGTTAGTGTTAGTGGAATCTTGATTTTAAACCTAGATAAGGACGATATGAGAAAATTATAGATGTTTCAGTTATTAGCATAGATAGGAAAATCCTACTTCATGTCTGTGTAAAAGAAATCATGATCCGTGGAGTTTAAGAATGTAGATATGATTCAACATCTATTTACTATTAAGGTAATTTATCACATTAGTAGACTAAAGGAGAAAAATCATGATTATCTTGATACCATAAAAACATTCGATAAGATTCAACAACTATATATGATAAAAACTCTTAGCAAGCTTGGAATATGAGGTAACTAGATTGAGGTCATTACCAAAAACCTCTAGCAAATAATAATACTTAATGGAGAAATTTTAGATACATTCATTTAAAGATCAGTTACAAGGATGCCCTCTATCACTATTGTTGTTTAACACGATAAGAAAAGTCCTGGCTAACACTACAAAGGGGAAGAATAAATATAAGGATATGAAGGGAAGCATAAAAACTCATTATTTGCCGATATTATCACTTACCTAGAAGAACCATTAGAATCCAGAGAAACTATTAGAACTAGTAAGAGTTTAGCAGGGTTACTGGATTGAAGATCAAACTACAAAAATTAGTGGCATTTACTACACTAGCAATAACCAACTAGGAAAGGTAATCAAAAGTAAATATTGTAATAAATAAAAACATCAAAACTGTAAAGTCTCTAGGAATTAACACAAGAGTACATAAGAACTTTAAGAAGAAAACTTTAAAACTTTAATAAGGAACTAGAAGAGGATCTAAATAAGGAAAAACTTTCCATGTTCTTGGGATATGTTTTATTATGAGGGTCATTTTTCTCCATTTTGATCTATAAATTCGATTAAATTGCCATCAAGATTCCAGTTGGTTTGTCTGACAAACTGAGTAACCTAAATCTAAAATTCATATGGCAGATGGGATAAAGTTTGTGAATAGCTAAAGCAATCTTTAATATTTGTTTTGGTGGAGCTTGCCTCATCAGAAATTAAGATAACTGTTTCAAGGCTGTAGTAATAAGAACTGTAGTGTCAGTGCATGAACAGAAAAATAGACTTGGGGAACAAATTGCCCATATGTGTTCAGGAACTTAAGGGTGGCATCATAAGTCACTGGAGAAAGGAGTCACATTAGGAAGAGTGGCTCACTATATGGAGAAAAAGCAAACCTTACGCTTTAGAAAGGATGGGTTATGGATAAATTAAAAAAACCTAAATGTGAGAGAAATTATAAAATTAATGGAAGACATTGTTGAAAAAGCTCTTTCCTTAAGGGACAAGGAAGCTTCAAAAATTTATAAAGGTAAAAGATAATGACTTCGATTATATAAAAACTAAAGATTTTCATTCAGTGAAAGACAAAGAATGAGAGAAGGTATTTGCAGTGCCCAGATTGATAAGGGATTAATATGTAGACTAGACAAGGAACTACATATCAATAAAAAGAGGGCAGCAACCTCTGTGGAAAAATAGTCAAAGGATATTAATAAGTAGGTTAAAGAATAGTAAATCTTAACATGCATAGGAAAAGGTATTTAGAATTATTAAATAATCAGAGACAGGCAAATTAAAATTAAAAGAGTAATAGTGTCTTTTCCCACCTGTTAGGTTGGCAAAAAGTAGAAAGCTGGATGGCACCAGGTGTGGGTGGGGATACACTTGCGGGTTGAACTAACAATGTAGTGGACCTGTGAGGTGTTGAGATGCCCACAGTCTGTGGACCAAATAATGAAAGATAGCTGGAGTATTGATGAAGCCCTGAGCTATGACAGTCAAAGTGTATTTCTGGACTGTAAGATGAAAACAGCTTCCAGTGGTCTCTTTTTGGAATAGGTAAAAAGAAAGCATTTGTCAGCTTGATGGATGCATACGAGGTGCCAGGGATTGTGTTGATTTGTCCCAGTAGAGACTGTATCTGGAACAGCTACAATTGGCGTCACCACTTCATTTGGTTTACTGTAATCCACAGTCATTCTCGAAGATCCAAGTCCTCTGCACTGGCTGGTGAAACAGAATGTCGTAACAATCCCTGTCCCACCATCTTTTAAGTCTTTTAAGTTGGTATTGTCCTCCAGTTTCCACAGAGATGTGCTGTTGCTTTGGATTTATTATTTTGTTAGGAAGGAGCACATCTAGGGGATTTTACTTGGCCTTTTTTTTTTAAACACTTGGCCCTTCTTATGCTGATAACCCGTACTCCATAGTTTAGGGAGCCTTTAACTGTGTTCAGGAACACAGGGTGGGTTCATGGATTCATTGGGTCCACTGTGAGATGGATTGGAGAACACTTCTTTCTTCATATGACATCACAGCTCTTGATCTGACTGGTTTACCACAGTGATCTTCTGGTCCTTAAAGGTTAGCATGGGCTTAGAGCCAGTGTTGAGTAACCCCTAAAAAGCCCGAGTGATTCTGTTTCCCACATGCACTGTCTCCTTGATGAAAAGCTGCATGTTCTCTTGGAAAGGCTAGGAGGAAGACTTCAAGTATGCTCCTGATGCAATGTTGTAGGGTCCTGCTTCAGTGGAACCCATTGTCTCCTTTTTTTGCAGGGGCTCTGTGTCTTTGAACAAGCTCAGCCTGTGTATAGGTGACATGCCATAATTCTTACATTGTGGCCACTTAAGTCAGGCCTCAGTTTGATAAACCTAGAGGTTTTTGTTTGTTTGTTTTCTTTTTTTTCTTCTCATCAAGTGTACTGCCCATCTGTTTTTCCTTAGGACACCATGGTTATCCACCACCAGAGATCCAAACCATTCTGATGACAGGTCTGGCCCTCTTGCCTATTAAAACCATACCTACTTTTTATCTGAGGATTAAGTGCTTCCACTTATCCTTTGTCACTCTGGGCATCCCACTATCCCACTGAAATCAGGGAGCCCCCTTTAAAGGCAATATTGGCTATCTTTAACCCAGAACTGCAAGGGACAGCCACCGCAGCAGTTTTCAAGGAAATCAGTACATCCTTCACCAATATATTTAATTCCTTGAGGAAGGGTCTTTCTTCTTGGAGAACATTTACGTGTGGGTGTGGGTGTGGGTGTGTGTGTGTTGGATGTGATAAAAACACTCAAACATTCCTCATAAGTCTGGATTGATTCATTCTACATACTAAGGAATATCTGGTGTTCCAACCACTTCTTCCCTCCCTCTTCCTCTTCATTCTCCTTCTCTTCTTCCTCTTTTCCCTTTTTGTCCATTTACTTCTTTCTCATACACCTTTTTCCCTTTCTCTTCCATTTATATTCAATAAATTGTACCCATTTGAGGCATAACATTTTATCTAGGATTTGAGCAAGCTAAAAGCTAGCCTGTTACTGTTACTACTGGATGCTGGCAGAAGCAGGAGACTCCTGGATCAGAGAAAGAAGTATGTTATTCATGGCACAGTAAATAGTGTGAAAGTCAGCATATTTGCATAGGTTTCCCTTTCCCCAGGTCTCCCAGAGGCAATACAGTATGGCCAAGATGGATGCTCCCTCCCTGGGTTTGTGTTGCAGCTGAAGAATGTTGAACTTGGGGAATCCACTGCTTTTCTAGAAAGCAGTAAGCGAGCTTGCTCTTTGTTCAGGGGAAAACATTACCTCGTCATTCAAGGTTACCAGCTATAGAATGGCTCAAGTTCAAGAGCAATCGGTCTGGGCCTTGCAATCTTAGCACACTCAGCAAGACATGTAGGAGTGCAAGAAGCCCAAGGAAGACTGTCTCTCCACCAGTAACCACTAAAACAATCAATAGAACATTTTCACCACTAAAATACTTTTTATGCTTCTTTGCTTTCAGTACTCCTGCCCCTAGGCCCTCTGCTTTCTGTTACTAGGTTTTCTTATAAATGGTATCATATAATCTGTATTATTTTATGCTTGTCTTCTTCACCTTGTTTTTGAGATTCCTACATGTTCTTGCATGTTACTACTTTTTAGGGCTGAGTTCTGTTTTTGGGGGGGATACCACAAATTATTTGTTTGTATGTTGGTGATCAGTTGGGTTGTCTCCAATTTGGGTTATTATGAATAAAGCTGTTATGAACCATCATGTAGGTTTTGTGTAGACATAGGTTTTCATACAAATACCTGTAAGTGGAATTGCTTGGTCATATATTGGCTGTATGTTTAACTTTATGAGAAACTGTAACCTGTTTTTCAGAACGGTTGTATCATTGTACATTCCTGTTAGGAATGTGTAAAAGTTCCAGTGCTCCACATACTTACTGATATTTATACTGGGTACATTTCACATTCTTGGTATTGTAAGGTTTCTTTCTTTGTTTTAATTTTAGCCACTTTAGAGGGAGAGTAGTAATATCTCATTGTGGTTTTATTTTGCATTTCCCTTTTACACATGCCATTGGCTTTTTTCATGTGCTTATTTCCCTTTAATGTAATTTTGTGAGAATCTCTTTAAGTTTTTCTTGGGTTTTGTCTTATTGCAAGAATTCATCATTAATTTTAGATACATATTCTGTGAGATACTATGTATTGTGAATGTTATCTCTGTGACAGTGTCCTATGAAGAGCGGAAGTTTTAAGTTTTGATGAAGTCTGACATCAATTTTTCTTCTATGGTTTGTACTTTTTTTATCCTAAGAAATATCCTAAGAAATCCCTCGGTCAGGGAGATTTTTTTTTTTCCTGTATTTTATTTTAGAAATCTTAAGGTTTTAGCTTTTACGTTTTAGATCTAAGTTACGAGTTGATACCTGTGTGTAGTATAAGGATTGAAGTTCTTTTTTTTCTTTTATATGGATATCCAGTTGTTTCAGCACCATTTACTGAAAAGATTATCCTTTCCTCACTGAGTTACTTTGGCAACTTTGTTGAAAAATAACTGACCATATAGGTAGTGGGTCTAAATTCCATTAATCTGTTCTTTGGTGTATCATATTTAGGATTGTTGAATCTTCTTAGTGAATTGGTTGGTTGATCATTATAGAATGTCTGTCTTTATCTTTGGTAATATTCCTTACTCTGAAGGATGCTTTTTTTTTTTTTGATAAGCCATTCCCATTGTTTTATTTTTTTTCAAGATTATTTGAACAATATATCTTTTCCTATTTTATTTTAACCTATCTGTGTATTTAAAGTGTATTTCTTGTATACAACATATGGTTTTATTTTGCTTTTTTAAGTCTAGTCTGACAACCTCTGCCTTTTTTTTTTAAAGATTTTATTTATTTTGAGAGAGAGTGCAAGCACATGCACAAGTTCGGGGAGGGGCAGAGGGAGAGAGCGGGAGACTCTCAAGCAGGCTCCATACTCAGTGTGGAGCCTGATGGGGAGTTTGATCCCATGACCCTGAGATCATGACCTGAGCTGAAATCAAGAGTTGGATGCTTACCCAACTGAGCTACCCAGGTGTCCCAACCTCTGCCTTTTAATTGGAACATTTAGACCTTTACATTTAATGTAATTAACAATGTGGTAGGGTTTAAATCTACCATCTTCTGATTTGTTTTCTCTCTGTCCCCTCTGTTCTTTTGTTTTTCTTAAATTTCCTCTTTTCCTGTCTTCTTTTTCATTATTTTTTATGATCCACGTATGTCTTCGTTTTGGCTTATTACCATGCTTTTTTTTTTTTTTGCCTTTTTTTAGTGCATATTTTAGTATTTACAATATGAAAATTAAGCATGTCACAACGTGCCTTCAAGTATTAGACCACTTCACATATAATTTAACAATCTTATTAGTATACTTCATTTCTCCCTCCTGTCCTTTATGCTGTGTTGCCATTGTCATAATTGTACTTCTACTTATAACACGCATCAAATATACAGTTATTAAGTTTGCCTAAAACATCCATTTATCTTTAAAAAAAATTTAGGTGAAATTCATGTAACATAAAATTCACCATTTTAAAGTGAACCATTCAGTGGCATCTAGTACATTCACAGTGTTCTGCAACCATCCTTTATCTGATTCCAAAGCATTTTCATCACCATAAAATAACATCTGGTACCTGTTAAGCAGTTATTCTCCATTCCTCCCTTCCCCAGCCTTTGGTATCCAGCAACTTGTTTTTTGTCTCTATGGATACACCTATTCTGGACATTTCATATGAATGGAATCATGTAATATATGAAATTTGTCTTAAATAATCAAAAACTGGAAAATAATTCTTTTTTGTTTACTCAGTTACTGTTTCTGTTATTCTTTATTCCTTTGTTTGGACCCAAGTTTCCACCTCTTATTTTTCTTCTGCCTTGAGAACTTACATTAATATTTCTTACAGGGCAGTCCTTTTGTCCTTGAATTCAGCTTTTGTTAGTCTGCAAAAGTATTTTACCTTCATTTTCTAAGGATATTTTTGCTGGATATAGAATTATAGATGGACAATCTTTGTTTTGTTTTTGTTTTTCAACACTTTAAAGATACCTTTCCATTGCCTTCTGGCCTGCCTGTTTCTTACAAAACATGTCCGTATGGTCTTATCTTTGTTCCTCTCTCTAACTTGTCCTTTTTTTCTGGCTGCTCTTAGGATTTTCATTTATGGCTTAAGTTTTCAGCAGTTTGATTGTTATGTTCCTTGGGGTAGGGTTTTCTTTTTGTTTATTCTTTTTATTGTACATTGAGCATCTTGGATTTGTAAGGTTTTAGAATTTATCAAATTTGGAACATCATCATTCATTATATAGTTAATTATAGTTAACATATTATATATTAATTATATATATAATTATATATATAATATAATTAATGTAATTATAATTAATTAATTATAATTACATTAATACATATTTACAATTATGTAATTATAACAATATTATAACTATATATAATTTTAAAAAATTTACCACTCACCTTAGTTACACATGTGTTAGACGACTTGTTATTGGACCCTAAATCACTAAGGTTCTGTTCATTATCTTTCTCAATTTTTTCCCCTCTCCCTGTGCCTTAGTTCAGATAGTTCCCATTGCTATGTCTTCCTTGGTATCTAATCTGCTCTCTTAATCTTGCTTTTATTTAACAGGAGTTCCAACTGTTTTTAATGTAGGCTGTCATTGAGTCCAGATTTCTGTCAGTTGACTGAGCAAACTGTTATAACCATATCTAGTTGCTTGAGGTGGTCCAGTAAATAATCTTTAGTAAGTGTATTCCTTTTGATAACTTAAGTCCTATCTAAAGTTGTTTCGTTCTTATTCAGTAACCCTAGAATCTGATCCCATGTGCCTTCTCTAGGTTTCTGTCAACATAAGGTGTTAAAGTCTTCGGAAGTCTTAAAGTCTTCCAAAGTCTATAGTGTTTTTTGGAATGTAAGCTGACTCCTGTTGGTTTAGATTTGGTACTTGTTCCCCTGGAGAATCTGATTTGGTTGGAGGTTTAGGGGCAGTGAGGGCTGCTTGCAAGTAAGGCATGAGGAGATCTGCATTCCCTTATAGGTTTCAGGAAATGTCATGACAGAGTCTTCACTTAGGTAAAGACTAGCCTCATGTTGTGGAGGAGGGGTACTTCTTAGGCAGGGAAGGCACAGTGACTTTTGTGAGGTCAGGGTTCCCAGATGATCAGACTCCACCAAGCTGGTCCCCATTTCAGGTCTCAAGGTCCTACTGTTCCACAGCCAGTATCCTTTCACTTAAAAGATTAGTCTAAGCTTTGAATTATTTTTGTATGGCAATTACGTAGCTTGCAGGATCATTCTGTTTCTGACTTTTGGGCTATAACAACCCTGTGCCTGTAAGAACTAAGAGATTCTTTTATGACAGTCACAGACGCTCTTTGGTCTTTGTTCGTTGAGCTAATCTTTTTTTTTTTTTTAAAGATTTTTATTTGTTTGACAGAGACAGTGAGAGAAGGAATACAAGCAGTGGGAGTGGTGGGAGAGGGAGAAGCAGGCTTCCCGCGGAGCAGGGAGCCTGAAATGGGGCTCGATCCCAGGACCCTGGGATCATGACCCGAGCTGAAGGCAGACGCTTAACGACTGAGCCACCCAGGCACCCCGAGCTAATCATTTTCTTAAAGTTTTCACCTGTTATCAGAATCAGACCTACGACTCCACAGTCTTTCTCATTTCCATCGTAACTGCCAGAACAGTCTGCCATGTTGTTTCCTTAAGAAGAACTTTATTCCGGGTATGTAGAACTCTCTGCTGCTGCCTACCATGTACTATTGCATTATGTTATCTGATGTTGGCACTGTCATCATCGCCTCTAAATCCAACTAGATTGGAAAACCAAAGCCAGCTTCCTGGCTTTTGAGAATGTGTCCTGTCACTACTTCAGTACTTTATTGATTACAGTTCAGTGCAAGAAATCACTCCAGATAGCCAAAGCAAGAAGATAATTTAATACCGGAAATTAGGTCCTTTAAACATTGTTGAAAAGGTTGGAGGTGTAGAAGTCAGTGAGGCTGCTCCATTAAAGCTGAGGGAGGGCAGGCTCCCTCTGCTGCTGCGCCACCACCATCCTTACGTCATCAAAGCTGCCTCCCTCATCCCTGAAGTGGATCACCAGACACTGGAACTTGGAGTTTGGATGTCACAAACTCTCCTCTCTCTGGCTTTACTTGCCAGAATCACCAGCAGCAATAATACGTCCTCACTTTGACCTTGCAAATTTCACTCAAATGTGTCTTATTGGTGGAATCTAATTTGGGAAGTGTAATTATTTAGTTGAGCTTTCCATTCTACATTGGTTAGCTTTCTATGATAATAACTCCCAAATCTCAGGAGCTTATGGAACAACACAGGTTTATTCTTGTTCATGTTATATTCGTGGCTGACAATTGCCTGTGGCTTTTCACATGTCATCTCATTCTCAACAGCAGCTCTTTTCTGGGTCCTGTCACTCTTGGCAGAGACAAACAGAAGAGTGGACAGAAGCACTAAATGGCTTTTAAAGCTTTTGCTCAGATGTAACACATGTTACATCTGCTTATATTGTAAATATATTAAACAATAGAATGGTTCCCTGTCACAATGTGTTGGGGATGTAGGCAGGTGGGACTGGGGTATGATAATAAAAAGCAATGAGTGGATAGAGACAGGGAGGGTAAGGAGGGATCTTGCATTAACTGATACTGTGCCATGATCTCAGGAAAATTACTAACGCAGTACACCAAAAGTTTCTCTTCTTCAGAGGGACAAAAGCTTCACGGGATTTTAAATTGAATTCAGTGAAATTATTCTCTTTTTTTAATTAATGATTAAAAAATGTGTTAAAGTTGACTTTTGAATTAAATGAAAGTGTTTACTGATTTTGGTAAATCCTGCCCTTTACATCTGCCAGTTTCCAGATTGGCCGATCCTTTTACAAGTGTATCAGTTAATGCATTCAGGTCTTAAAATATGCACTGTTTGTAGCATCTGTGGTTGTTACTCGGTATCTTCTTGCCTTCCAGCTTAGTGGAGTTGTGCTGCAGTAAGTGGCACTATGATATTGATTGATAGGCTGAATTTCAGGGTCTCATTGGGAATCTTGTCTTGCCACTTTTTCATGTATTGTACAAAGTGACATTGGTGAAGCTATAAGAGAAAGCCATTGTAATGTTTCTGTAAGGCCCAGTCCCAAATCCCTAAAGGAAATGAATGCTTTTACTTCCTCTTTAAACTGTAACTCTGTGAGTTGTAGACCATATGTAATCACATGATAAACTGTTAAATCCATATAAAAATTGTGGATAGCCTTTTGTAACATGTTAGCAGGACAAACTGGCCTTCTGTTTTTCTTTCTACTTCTGTAGTCATTTGGCTATTAACCTCTATAGATAGTCATAGATCCGTAATTTGCAGTTGTGCTGACCAGACATCTGAATGGCATTTTATCCAACAAATAATTTATTTAGGGTCTTCTGTATGCCAGGGTAATATTTTAGCCTTCGATGATGAGACAGAGTTTAGTGTGGGAGATGACAGATAATTATGATGTTATGATTAAATGCTGTAGTAAAGCTATGTAAGTACATGGTAGAGGAAAAAGAGAATCTTTATGAAAATGAATAAAAGTTTGTCAGAAGAGGGGCCCCTGGGTGGCACAGTGGGTCGGCCTTAGGCTCTTGGTTTCAGCTCTGGTCGCAATTTCAGGGTGGTGGGATTGGGCCCCACGTCCAGCTCCCTGTGGAGTCTGCTGGGGTTTCTCTCTCCCTCTGCCCAACCCTGCACTCTCTCTTTCAAATAAATAAATCTTAAAAAAAATTTTTTTTTGGGGTGCCTGGGTGGCTCAGTCGTTAAGCGTCTGCCTTCAGCTCAGGTCATGGTCCCAGGGTCCTGGGATCGAGCCCCCCCACATCAGGTTCCCTGCTCAGCGGGGAGCCTGCTTCTTTCTCTGCCCTCCCGCTGCTTGTGTTCCCTCTCCCACTGTGTCTCTCTCTGTCAAATAAATAAAATCTGAAAAAAAAAAAGTTTGTCAGGATTGAGGAAGTGGGATTGGGTTCAAAGAGACTTCCTTTGCAGAGGGGGCATTCTGTGCCTAAAACCCAGAGTTGACATTGTTGGAACACAGGGTGTGAGGACGGAGTGGTGCAAAGTAAACACAAATGGATAGAAAGGTGTCTGGTGAGGGACATGCCATGTTAGAGGTAGGATTTTCTTTTGTAGGAATAGGAGCTACTGAAGGGTATTAAGAGAGTCAACTTGGTAAAATTTGTCTTACTATGTTAATTTAGATTGGAAAGGAGAGTGAATGGAGGCCTAGAGACGAGTTTAGGGGGTTGTAATTGTAGTCCAGACAAGAGATGATGACCTGAACTAATAAATCATTGGAAGAGATCATGTTTCAGATTTTGGAAATATTTGGGGACTAGAGTCTACAAAATTTGGGGGTGAAGGAGGGAGGATACAGATCTGGGATGGTATAGGTAGGGCTGTGTGTGTGTGTGTGTGTGTGTGTGTGTGTGTGTGTGTGTGTGTTTATCTTTTTTAAGGTCTATGGAATAGTAACGTAGAGAGGTCTAGTGGGCAATTGGTGAACTCTGAGCTTTCTTATTCCCTGTGCCTTAGAATACTTATTGGAAATACTGAAACAAAAATTTCTTTTTGCTAGCTTTTTTTTTCTCTTTCTGAGGATTTGAAATTCACCAAACTCTTTGGCCTTAAAACAACACAAAACTTTGTTTTTGTTAAAATACAGGTTTATAATTCAAACTGTATGAAAAGATACATAATGAGAATCAGTGGTTCCCTCCTCTGCCCCTTCCCATTCCTGGACCTATAACCCAGAGTCAGTCACTTAGCATTCATTTAGCTGTTTCTTCTAGTATTTATCCACACACTTCAGTGTGTTAATGTTGTTATTGCTTGATTTATCACTTTTATATGATCTGCTGGCTTCAGGTTATTAATATGAGGTTTTAGTTCTCTTATACGTCTACCTACCTTTACCCCTTCAATTCTTTTAATACCACAATTTTTGGTTCAATTAATAAACCATCTTTACATTATGACTATGTAAATATTCACCTAAAGGCCAGGAGTGCACTCAGATTCCGTTTTCTTTCACATAGGTCTTTGTTATTAGTTGCTTTGTTTATACTTACATCATTTTTGTTGAGCGTATTTTTAAAACTTTCCAGTGGCTTCATCAGATCCACCATCTGTCACTGGTGTTTTAAAAATGCCCAATTAATCTGTATTTTCTTTTTGTCTGCTTGTTTATTCCTTAGGGCTACTGCACAGTTGCCTTGCAGGGGCTTCCCAAATAGTTGGAATGATTGTTACTCGATGTCTTCCTTTTTATTGTTTTTCCGTGTGTGTGTGTGTGTGTGTGTGTGTGTGTGTGTGTGTGTGTGTGTGTGTGTGTGTGTGTGTGTGTGTGTGTGTGTGTGTGTGTGTGTGTGTGTGTAGAAGGTATCTTCTAGTAGCTTCCTGAGAAAATATGTGTATATAATAAAGTTTCAGGTTTTCTCTGTCTAAAAATTCTGCCTTCACCCTTAATTGACAGTTTAGGTATAGAATTATTATTTTTAAAGATTTTATTTATTTATTTGAGAGAGAGAATGAGAGAGAAAGAGCATGAGAGGGGGGAGGGTCAGAGGGAGAAGCAGACTTCCTGCTGAGCAGGGAGCCCGATGCGCGGGACTCCAGGATTATGACTCAAGCCGAAGGCAGTCGCTTAACCAACTGAGCCACCCAGGTGCCCCTGGGTATAGAATTATTAACTGAAAACAACTTTTCCTTGGAATTTTTCAAGTGTTGCTTCATTGACTTTAAGCTTGCAGTATTATATTGGAGAATTCAGGTGCCATTTTAATTTTTGGTCTTTTATATGTGACCTTTTTTCCCTTGAAAAAATTTCTGGGATATTTTCTTATATTAATGTGTCAATATTTTTCTTCCTTTACATTTTTTTCTATTCCTTTTTTCTGGAATTATGGGTTGTCAGGTGTTGAATTTCCTGTTTGTTTTCTTTTTGCTATATCCTCTTAATGTTTGGGGAGAATTTCTTGATATTCTGTTGTGTTTTTTAACAGCTGCTATATTTTTGTTTTAAGAGCAGTTGGATTGCTTTTTCATGGCAGTGTCTTTAATTTTTATCTTAACCTCTTCAAGGGTAATAATTACAGGGTTTTTTTTCAAGTTTTTAAAATTCTCTTATCTTTTTATCTTTTCAGTTTTTTTTTTTTTTAAGATTTTATTTATTTACTTGACAGAGAGATAGCTAGAGCAGGAACACAAGCAGGGGGAGTGGGAGAGGGAGAAGCAGGCTTCCCGCCAAGCAGGGAGCCCGATGTGGGGCTCGATCCCAGGACCCTGAGATCATGACCTGAGCCAAAGGCAGACGCTTAACGACTGAGACACCCAGGCGCCCCTATTTTTCTGTTTTTGTTTTGATTTCTCATGTCCGAAACTTTCTACAAATCTTGGTGATCCATAGCTGTCTATATATAAAACTGAAACAGGCTAATTGTGGTACTTCTGTGTTTACAAGGGACCTTACCAAGTGTAAGTGTTGGCCCTCACTTTAGGCTAGTTAGATGCAGAGCTGCTGTTTTGTTGGGGAACTGTGAGATATTAGTATGGGAATGTCCTTTCTCTGGCTCTGTTCATTTTCTCTAGGGGAAGATCTTCCATCCCGGGAGAATGGTGGGGGTAGTAGCTAAATGGAACAGGAAGTAAAGTACATTTTTCCTGGTCCATGGCATTCTAGAATTTATGAGGAGCAGGATTAGATGTTTGAGTGTTCCTTATGTTGACTTTTGGCTTTTACTTAATCCATCAGCTCTGTGTTTCATACAGACATGCTTGTGCATGTGCCCCCTCTGCCCTTTTCATATATCTGTGTCTCAGAGTCCCAGGCTTGTATCTTTCAGTTTCTGCACAGATTAAAATCCCTTTTCTTTTTACTGTTTTGTCTACAGATTTGCAGCCAATCTTCACCTCTCCCCTCCCTGCCCCCCATTCTCTGCCTCTAACCCACACTCATGTATCCTGTCTTCAAGCCCTGAACTTCTGGATCCTGCAGGGCAAGATTAGCTCACTTATTGGTGCTTCCACCTCAGCACACACTGCCTTGTACTACTATTTCGAAGTTAAACTTTCCTGGTCTTAATGCCACGGAGAGATTGACTTGTAGGAAATCAACAACAGACTTTTAAAACTATGGCACACCTACACTTAGCATGATTTACACCTTTGTATTCAGTTGAGCAGATACTTTCTGTATGAATATTAGGAGATTTTGGATTAGCTGGAGTTAGAACTAGAATAGATGATAGCCCTTGCCCTTTTCATATGTACTATCATAACGTGTTCATTTTAGGAAGTGTGTTGCAATCTCAAGTGTGATGTTTTAGTTGTAGAATAATGTTGTGTAGTAGCTTTCCTAAACGTATATAGATTTCAGTCTTCCTGTGGGCCACTGTAGCTGGTTTTCGGAGATACTAGTGATGAAGGATGTTTGTACCATTACGTTTGGTGAAATTGAGAAATGTGTGGATTTTTAAGCAGTAAAACAGTACTTAAATGTATTTCCTATACAAAGTGTTTTGAGGAAAGAAACATGTTATTTGAAGTAAGACAAAGCAGGTTATATAGTTCCACACAGTATGTTACAAGCCTTTTGTGGACTAAAATGTTTTCCTTTTGGGGATGATAGGATAGATTGGGGTGGGAAGCACAGAATCCTTAAACAATGAGTTAATGAGGGCTTACGTGAAATAAAAATAAGATATTAGTGTTATCTAATTGTTTATGTGAATGTAACTTCATTTTTACATGGAATGATTTCTTAATGATCACAGTAGACATTTTATATTGGCCATACTATTTAATTGATTTTAATTGAATTAAACCACAAACTCTAAACTTCCTGAACAAGCAAATACCTGAAGCATGCAACTTTGAAAAGGTTTTTGCCTACTTCAGAAACAGTTGCTTCATTAGGACTTAACATTAGCCGCCCTCCTTTATTGGCAAATGGAAATACACCTGAGTAGTAGGGTTTTTTTTCCCTCCTAATAAGGAAAAGGATATTTAAAGTATTTGGTAACACTTTTATGTTATTTTTTTATTAACATATAATGTATTATTTGTTTCAGGGGTACAGGTCTGTGATTCTTCAGTCATACACAATTCACAGCACTTACCATAGCACATACCCTCTCCAGTGTCCCATCACCTATCCACCCCATCCCTCCCACCCCCCTCCACTCCAGCAGCCCTCAGTTTGTTTCCTGAGATTAAGAGTCTCTTATGATTTGTCTCCCTCTCTGGCTTTGTCTTGTTTCATTTTTCCCTCCCTTCCCCTATGATCCTCTGTCTTGTGTCTAATTCCTCATATCAGTGAGACCATATGATTGTCTTTCTCTGATTGACTTATTTTGCTTAGCATAGTACCTTCTAGTTCCACCCACATAATGGCAAATGGCAAGATTTTGGTTTTTTTTTTTTGATGGCTGCATAATATTCCATTGTATATATATACCACATCTTCTTTATCCATTCATCTGCTGATGGACATCTAGGCTCCTTCCATAGTTTGGCTATTGTGGACATTGCTGCTATAAACATTGGGGTGCACGTGCCCCTTCGGATCCCTACATTTGTATCTTTGGGGTAAAATACCCAGTAGTGCAATTGCTGGGTCATAGGTTAGCTCTATTTTCAACTTTTTGAGGAACCTCCATACTGTTTTCCAGAGTGGCTGCACCAGCTTGCATTCCCACCAACAGTGTAGGAGGGGTCCCCTTTCTCTGCATCCTCGCCAACATCCATTGTTTCCTGACTTGTTAATTTTAGCCATTCTGACTGGTGTGTGTTGGTATCTTATTGAAGTTTTGATTCGTATTTCCCTGATGCCAAGTGATGTCGAGCACTTTTTCATGTGTCTGTTGGCCATTTGGCTGTCTTTGCAGAAACGTCTGTTCATGTCTTCTGCCCATTTCTTTCTTTCTTTTTTTTTTTAAAGATTTTATTTATTTATTTGACACAGAGAGAGAGGAAACACAAGCAGGAGGAGTGGAAGAGGGAGAAGCAGGCTCCCCGCCGAGCAGGGAGTCCGATGCAGGACTCGATCTCAGGACCCTGGGATCACAACTGAGCCAAAGGCAGATGCTTAATGACTGAGCCACCCAGGTGCCCCTTCTGCCCGTTTCTTGATAGGATTATTTGTTCTTTGGGTGTTGAGTTTAATAAGTTATTTATAGATTTTGGATACTAGCCCTTTATCTGATAATGTCATTTGTAGGTATCTTCTCCCATTCTCTCAGTTGTCTTTTGGTTTTGTTGACTGTTTCCTTTGCTGTACAAAAGCTTTTTATTGTGATGAAGTCCCAATAGTTCATTTTTGCCCTTGCTTCCCTTGCCTTCGGCAATGTTGCTAGGAAGAAGGTGCTGCAGCTGAGGTGAAAGAGGTTGCTGCCTGTGTTCTCCTCAAGGATATTGATGGCTTCCTGTCTCACATTAGGTCTTTCATCCATTTTGAGTGTATTTTTTTGTGTGGTGTAAGGAAACGGTCGAGTTTCATTCTTCTGCATGTGGCTGTCCAATTTTCCCAACACCATTTGTTGAAGGGACTGTCTTTTTGCCATTGGACATTCTTTCCTGCTTTGTCGAAGATTAGTTGACTGTAGAGTTGAGGGTCCATTTCTGGGCTCTCTATTCTGTTCCACTGGTCTGTGTGTCTGTTTTTGTGCCAGTGCCATACTGTCTTGATTACAGCTTTGTTAAAGAGCATGAAGTCCGGAATTGTGCTGCCACCAGCTTTGCTTTTTCTTTTTCATCATTCCTCTGGCTATTCGGGGTCTTTTTGGTTCCATACAAATTTTAGGATTATTTGTTCCATTTCTTCAAAAAAAGTTGATGGTATTTTGATAGGGATTGCGTTAAATGTGTAGATTGCTCTAGGTAGCATTGACATCTTCACAATATTTGTTCTTCCAGTCCATGAGCATGGAAGATTTTTCCATTTCTTTGTGTCTTCCTCAGTTTCTTTCATGAGTATTC
Organism: Zalophus californianus; assembly: GCF_009762305.2. Lineage (NCBI taxonomy): Eukaryota > Metazoa > Chordata > Mammalia > Carnivora > Otariidae > Zalophus > Zalophus californianus. The sequence continues at coordinate 76,301,649 of NC_045609.1, read as the reverse complement.
TATAGTTTTCTGAGTACAGATTCTTTGCCTCTTTGGTTACATTTAGTCCTAGGTATCTTATAGTTTTGGGTGCAATTGTAAATGGGAATGACTTCTTAATTTCTCTTTCTTCTGTCTTGTTGGTGGTGTATAGAAATGCAACTGATTTCTGTGCATTGATTTGATATCTTGCCACTTAACTGAATTCCTGTATGCGTTCTGGCAGTTTCGGGGTGGAGTCTTTTGGGTTTTCCACATAAAGTATCATATCATCTGCAAAGAATGAGAGTTTGACTTCTTTTCCGATTCGGATGCCTTTTATTTCTTTTTGTCGTCTGATTGCTGAGGCTAGGACTTCTAGCACTGTGTTGAATAGCAGTGGTGATAGTGGACATCCCTGCTTTGTTCTTGACTCCAGGGGAAAAGCTCTCAGTTTTTCCCCATTGAGAATGATATTTGCTGTGAGTTTTTCATACATGGCTTTATTATGATATTGAGGTATGTACCTTCTATCCTTACACTCTGAAGAGTTTGAATCAAGAAAGGTTGCTGTACTTTGTCAAATGCTTTTTCTGCATCTATTGAGAGTATCATATAGTTCTTGTTCTTTCTTTTATTAATGTATTGCATCACATTGATTTGCAGATGTTGAACCAACCTTGCAGCCCAGGAATAAATCCCACTTGGTCGTGGTGAATAATCCTTTGAATGTACTGTTGGATCCTCTTGGCTAGTATTTTGGTGAGAATTTTTGTGCCATGTTCGTCAGGAATATTGGTCTGTAATTCTCCTTTTTGATGGGGTCTTTGTTTGGTTTTGGGATCAAGGTAATGCTTGCCTCGTAAAACGAGTTTGGAAGTTTTCCTTCCATTTCTATTTTTTGGAACAGTTTCAGAAGAATATTCTTCTTTAAATGTTTGGTAGAATTCCCCTGGGAAGCCATCTGGCCCTGGGCTCTTGTTTGTTGGGAGATTTTTGATTACTACTTCAATTTCCTTAGTGGTTATAGGTCTGTTCAGGTTTCCTGTTTCTTCCTGGTTCCGTTTTGGTAGTTTATACATCTCTAGGAATGTATCCATTTCCTCCAGATTGTCTAATTTGCTGGCATATAGTTGCTCATAATATGTTCTTATAATTGTTTGTGTTTCTTTGGTGTTGGTTGTGATGTCTCCTTTTTTTTTTTAAGATTTTATTTATTCATTTCAGACACAGAGATAGAGAGATAGAGAGAGAGCATGAGCAGGGGGAGAGGCAGAGGGAGAGGGAGAGAGAGAACCAGGCTCCCCGCTGAGCCAGGAGCCCAATGTGGGGCTCGATCCCAGGACCCTGGGATCAGGACCTGAGCCGAAGGCAGATGCCGAACCATCTGACCCACCCAGGTACCCCAGTGATGTCTCCTCTTTCATTCATGATTTTATTTCTTTGGGTCCTTTCTCTTTTCTTTTTGATAAGTCTGGCCAGGGGTTTATTAATCTTAATTCCTTCAAAGAACCAGCTCCTGGTTTCGTTGATCTGTTCTACTGTTCTTTTGGTTTCTATTTCATTGATTTCTGCTCTGATCTTTATTATTTCTCTTCTCCTGCTGGGTTTAGGCTTTATTTGGTGGTCTTTCTCCAGCTCCTTTAGGTGTAGGGTTAGGTTGTGTATTTGAGGCCTTTCTTGTTTCTTGAGAAAGGCTTGTATTGCTATATACTTCCCTCTTAGGACCACCTTTCCTGCATCCCAAAGATTTTGAACAGTTGTGTTTTCGTTTTCATTTGTTTCCATCAATTTTTAAAATTCTTCTTTAATTTCCTGGTTGACCCATTCATTCTTTAGTAGGATGCTCTTTAGCCTCCATGTATTTGAGTTCTTTCCGACTTTCCTCTCGTGATTGAGTTCTAATTTCAAAGCATTGTGGTCTGAAAATATGCAGGGAATGATCCGAATCTTTTGGTACCAGTTGAGACCTGATTTGTGACCCAGGATGTGATCTATTCTGGAGAATGTTCCATGGGCACTAGAGAAGAATGTGTATTCTGTTGCTTTGGGATGGAATGTTCTGAATGTATCTGTGAGGTCCATCTGGTCCAGTGTGTCATTTAAAGGCTTTATTTCCTTGTTGATCTTTTGCTTAGATGATCTGTCCATTTCGGTCAGGGGGGGTGTTAAAGTCCCCTACTATTATTGTATTATTGTCGATGTGTTTCTTTGCTTTTGTTATTAATTGGCTTATATAATTGGCTGCTCCCATGTTAGGGCCATAGATATTTAAAATTATTAGATCTTCTTCTTGGATAGACCCTTTAAGTATACAGTGTCCTTCCTTGTCTCTTATTACAGTCTTTGGTTTAAAATCTAATTTGTCTGATACAAGGATTGCCACCCCAGCTTTCTTTTGATGTCCATTAGCATGGTAAATGGTTTTCCACCCCCTCACTTTCAATCTGGAGGTGTCTTTGGGTCTAAAATGAGTCTCTTGCAGACAGCATATCGATGGGTCTTGCTTTTTTATCCAATCTGATACCCTTTGTCTTTTGATTGGGGGCATTTAGCCCATTTACACTCAGGGTAACTATTGGAAGATACGAATTCAGTGCCATTGTATTGCCTGTAAGGTGACTGTTACTGTATATTGTCTCTGTTCCTTCTGGTCTATGTTACTTTTAGGCTCTCTCTTTACTTAGAGGATCCCTTCCAGTATTTCTTGTAGGGTTGGTTTGGTGTTCGCAAATTCTTTTAGTTTTTGTTTGTCCTGGAAGTTTTTTTTTCTCTCCTTCTATTTTCAGTGACAGCCTAGCTGGATATAGTCTTCTTGGCTGCATATCTTTCTCATTTAGTGCTCTGAATATATCATGCCAGTCCTTTCTGGCCTGCCAGGTCTCTGTGGATAGGTCTGCTGCCAGTTTCATGTTTCTACCATTGTAGGTTACAAACCTCTTGTCCCGAGCTGCTTTCAGGATTTTCTCTTTGTCTCTGAGACTTGTAAGTTTTACTATTAGATGTTGGGGTGTTGACCTATTTTTATTGATTTTGGGAGGGCTTCTCTGTGCCTCCTGGATTTTGATGCCTGTTCCCTTCCTCAAATTAGGGAAGTTATCCAGTATAATTTGCTTCAGTATACCTTCTGCCCCTTTCTCTTTTTCTTCTTCTTCTGGGATCCCAATTATTCTAATATTGTTTTGTCTTATGGTATCACTTACCTCTTGAATTCTCCTCCTGTAGTTTATCTCTGTTTCTCAGCTTCCTTATTCTCCATCATTTGGTCTTCTGTATCACTAATTCTCTCTTCTGCCTCATTTATCTTGCAGTTAAAGCCTCCATTTTTGATTGCACCTCATTAATAGCCTTTTTGATTTCGACTTGGTTAGATTTTAGTTCTTTTATTTCTCCAGAAAGGGATTCTCTAGTATCTTCTATGCTTTTTTCAAGCCCAGCTGGTATCTTTATCATCGTCATTCTGAACTCTGGTTCTGACATCTTACTAATGTCTGCATTGATTAGGTCCCTGGCAGTTGGTAGTGCCGTTTGTTCTTGTTTTTGAGGTGACTTTTTCCATTTTGTCATTTTGTCCAGAGAACAGATGAATGAGAGAACAAATGCTAGAAGGGTAACAACGACCCCAGAAAAATATACACTAAACAAATCAGAAGAGACCTGAAACTGGGTGGAAAAGAGGGGTGGGGGGGGAAAAGGAAGAGAATATGATCAGGCTGGTGAGTAGAACGGAGCCACACACAAGATTTTGGGTGTATTTTGGTCTGTTAGAAGAAACTGCCTCCCAAAATTTTAAAGAAAGAAAAACATATATATACAAAAATAAGGATAAATACAATGAAGGGATGGAGTATGATTGTAAAGTTAAAAATTAGAAAAGATTTAAAAAAAGGAATTGACAAGTAAGAAGTTGGTTGAAAAAGGAAAGAAGAAAAATTCAAAAAAAAGATAAAGAAAATTAAAAAAAATTAACTTTGAAAGACTAAAGAATCATGGGAGAAAAGCCATGAATTCTATGTCTTGTAAAGCCATGAATTCTATGTCTTGTATTCCCCTAGCGCTGGAGTTTTGCCGTTCTCATTGGTTGGTAAACTTGGTCTTGGCTGGCTGTTCGTGCTGATCTTCTTCTGGGGCAGGGGCCTGTTGCCGTGGTTCTCCAATGTCTTTGCCTGAGGCGGAATTGCCCCGCCCTTGCCAGGGGCAGGGCTAAGTAATCTGCTCGGGTTTGCTCTCCGTAGCTTTTGTTCCCTGAAAGCTCTCCCTACAGCTTTGGAGGATGAGAATGAAAATGGCGGCCTCCCGATCTCTGGCCCTGGGAGCTGAGAACTCGGGGCCCCGCTCCTCAGTGTGCCCCCAGAGAAAAGCTGTCAGTCACTCCTGTCTCCCCGGTCTCCGGCTGCACTCTGGGCTCACCTGGCCTGTGACCGAGCGTTTCTGTCTCTGGCACACGACCCCTTTGGAGCCTTTAAACCCAGCAGGTTCCTGCTGTGCGCTCCCGCACCCCTCCTCCCAAGGGAAGAAGGGGAGTCTCCCCGGATCTGTTGCTTGTTGGGTCCGTGCTGGAAGAGCAGTGGCCCGACTGTGCCACAGATCACGGTTTATGGCAACCCCTAGCAGAGAGCCCACTCCTCGGCTCCGTCCCTGCAGCCGGCTTTCCCAATCCGATACCCGGGAGCTCTGCTGCACTCAGGCACCCGCGGTCTTTCTGTGACCCCGAGGGTCCTGCGACCACACTGTCCCAACAAGGGTTCCACGCCCCGCTTAGCCATTGGAGCGACGTCCCTCAGCGGAGCCGACTTCTAAAAGTTCTGATTTTGTGCTCCGCGGCTCTATCACTTGACGGTATTGGCTGATGGAGGCTCCCTCCCCCGCTGTCTATCTTCCCGAATATTGACTGGGGTTCACTTCTCCACACGTCCTATCTTCCAGAAAGTGGTCGCTTTTCTGTTCATAGAATTGCTGCTATTCTTTTCTTCGATCTCCAGTTCAGTTTGTAGGTGTTTGGAGTGGTTTGATAACTATCTAGCTGAATTTCTGGGACCAGATGAAATTTAGGTCTCCTACTCCTCGCCATCTTGCTCTTCCTCCTTACTATTTTTTTTTTTTTAATTGCAAGTTTTCTTAGGAACAACTAAGTATTACTATCATTTGTCAGTATCAAGTTATTTTCCTTTTGAGAGAAATAAGTAATTGGTCTTTTTTAGTTAATACCCCATTTATTTATCAGAATATACTACCTTGTTCTGATTTTGATTCTCCTGTTTTACTCTATTCCTTTTTTTCATTCCCAGAGGCTTCCCCTCATTCCCCAGACTCTGTTCTTGGCCTTCAGCTTCTTTCCGTTATTTGAAAGGGTTGTCATCCCCTTGTGCTGTAGAGAATAGAGCATTCTGCCAGGTCGTAATGTTTTGGAAAACACAAGTTTACTAGATTGTTACTGATGGATGGACACAGGGTGGCAACAAGAAGTCGTAATTTTTTTCCTGAGATCCCATATACTAGCCAGGGTTAAATAGAAAACCCAGAGCTTTTTGTCCTAGGCCATTCTTTCACCTTATCTAGTTGTAATTAATTATAGTTAATCTAAAAAGTCATTGTGTTTGAAACATAATTTGGCGCCTCTTAAATTTGGCTTAATCATTTAATTCATAATTGATTTTGCTGTATTCTTAAGGAGTCAATTCTGAATGAAGGCGGTATTGGTGGGGAGAAAGGGATGTGAAAGAGTAGAACTTTAAGGAGTCTTTGATACGAAAACAGTTCCTCATTTTTCCTTTAAAATTTTTCTTTGATACATTTACACCTTTAATCGACTCTCCAAGTTGTTCAGAACAGACAAACCATGTGCTAGCAATCGAGAACAGAAACACACCTGTGATCCTGGCTGTCCTGTGCCTTTCAGACTAGAGCAGGTTTAAGAATCACCTGGAGGGCTTGGTAAACAGATTCCTGTATTGTGAATCACTCCCTGCTCCTCCCCAAGTTTCTGTTTTCAGTAGTTTTAGATTAGGGCCTGGGGTTTGGCATTTACAACAAGTTTCCAGGTGATGCCGATGCTGTTCTGGGTATCCTCATATTTGAGAACCACTGATAAAGGTAATGAGAGGTCTTTGCAGTAGACTAAGTATAAATTAGTAATACCTGATACGATTTCTGAATATATCTTCCTCTTATAAACAAAGAAATAACAAAGAAATTCAAAAGAAATAGTAGAGCTTTGTTGGTTTGCTTCAGCCTGTGTGAAATAAAATATGCTTTAAACTTTAATTCCAGAATGACTGATAAGTGGTATGCTGTCAACTGTTTTTATAGTAAGCATTTATTTTGACTTTCATTAAATTAATTTACTTCACATATGTTATTGAGTACTTATCATGTGCTAGGCACTCTTTGGAGTTGGGGCTCTAGTAGTAAATTTCTCCTCCAGGGGGCTTATGTGTAGTTTGAGGGAGATCAGTAATAAATGTCAAGTTTTGATAAATTACTTGAATAAAAAAGTATGAGAGTTGAACATATTTACTCCTACCTGGTATAAATTATATGTTTCTAATAGTTTCTTATTTATTAGTAACCTGCTAATATTTCTTGAACCTTAGATTTCAACTATTCCATGTGTTTCAGACTTTTTGTTTCACTTTATTTTAGTAAAGGTCAATTAAACAGCTTTCTCAGTAAGAGTTAGACTGCATGAACTTGTTATCTTATGTGTTCCTAGCTTTAAGTCTTATGGCATGATGTTTTGAGGCCAACACTAGGGTTTTAACATTTTTTTGAACTTGACTGTCTCCAGAGAGCACTGCATCCTTCAGTTCTTTGTAGTGTTCATTGTTCTTTTTTATTTTTACACTAGGCCTGCTTTACTCGTCTGTGTTCCTGGCCTGGGCTTTGTTGGCTTTAGTTTGAAAAGAAGTGCATTATTTTCAAGCTGGAAAATCTAATCTAGATAAAATTTAGTATTTTTTTTTAAGATTTTATTTATTTCTTTGAGAGAGAGAGAACGAGCAGGCGGGGAGGGGCAGAGGGAGAGAGAGAGAGAAGCAGGCTCCCTGCTGAGCAGGGGAGCCCAAGCGGGACTTGATCACAGGACCCTGGGATCATGACCTGAGCCTAAAGGCAGACACCTAATGGACTGAGCCACCCAGGTACCCCCCAAATTTAGTAATTTAATAGTAATTTCATTTTTGTTTAGTTTCCATGCTTTGTGTTTCTTTTTGTCAGTCTGAACTTTTTTATGGACAAAGTTGAAAGTGATTGACTACATTTCTCTAACAAGAAGATCTAGTTTTAAAATTCAGGACTACACACCACACACATTCACACACATGCTTTGTATACATGTGTATATTTTTCAATCGGGTGGGTTGACATTAGCAAGGAAATACGAATACCTTAAAGTTTTTTGGATTGTTATTTTAAGTGTTGACTGCAGATTATGACTGCAGGTATGAAAAACCTTCCTAATCTTTGGCTAAGAGTATATACCGGTGTGTGTTCATTCTTCAGACTATCTGTGGTTCTTCTGATACTTGTCTGTATTCTCCTATTCTTTTGCTACTATGGTGAAGATTGGCTGGTTTCCTAGAAGGAAGTTATATTAGCTAGTATCTTAGTCCATTCAAGCCGTTATCACAATACCCGAGATTGAGTGGCTTATAAACAGCAGAAACTTATTTTTCACAGTTCTGGAGGCTGGGAAGTCCAAGATGAAGGTGCTGGCAAATTCAGAGTCTGGCAAGGACCTGCTTTCTGGTTCATAGTAGACTGTCTTCTTGCTGTGTCTTTACATGGCATAAGGGGCGAGGAAGCTCTCAGGGGGCATTAATTCCATTTGTGAGGATCTCACTCCCGTGACCTAATCATGTCCCAAAGGCCCCACCCAGTACCATCACATTGGAGGTTTAAGATTTCACCATATGAATTTTGGGGGAAGGGACACAAATATTCAGTCTACAACAGGTAGCATTTAAGGTCAACTGAATTGGCTACATGTTATTTCTCAAGCAAAATATATGTATAAATAGATTTTTATTTATATTTGGAAATGTAGAGTGGAAATAGATATGACTTTTTTTCATGTGGAAATAGGCTTTAAGATTTTCCGTGATCATGCCTTTTTCATTTTTGTTTTAAAGTCTCTTTTCAAAGATACTTAAAAGCAGAACATTAAAAACAAAACAAAAAATCCTGCCACATGAATTACCATCTCTGTAGTGGGAAGTCTCCGTTTTGTAGTTACAGCTGCAGGACTTTACATTTTAGATTCTTTTTCCTCCTTTGAATCTTTGTCTTGGTAATTTGCTGAGGTGTAAAGCCTCTGCTGGAGAAGTAGGAGCGCTCTCCAACTGCAGCAGAGGCAGAGTTCATTGAACGCAGCAGCAGTCGGGTGCCCATGGGATTATGTTAATTCTGGGCTTCTGTACTTGAAGGTTTCTTTCTGAGCATATCACTTACTTTCTTTAAACTTCAACTTTTGGTGTAGAGCAGGTATGTGATATGCTTTAGGTGATAGATTGATCGGAGATTCAGTAACCTAGAATCCCGTAGTGAGAAAGCGATGTTCTTTTTAGTTATTTCCAGTTTTCTTCTTCAGTTTTCTTTGAGTCCTTCAAAAAGCAGAAAGATGGTATTTTGGAGCTAGTGTGTAACACTTATCAACATTGGCCAATCTCCATTTTTCACAGGGAGAGCAAGCTCCAGCTTCAGGCAGTAGGACACGGCTAGAATTTAATAATAACCCTGTATTTATTTCTGTATCACCTTTTGTTTAATGGAAAATGATACTGCTTTTCTATTTTGGATAGATTCCTTTCCCCCTCCCCTCCTTTTTTTAAAGCACAGATAGTTGTAAGCACAAGGGGGTGATTCTAGGATGCACCTGCAGGGGAGTGGCGACATGAGACAGAAAAGGTAAAGAAGCCAGTAAAGAAGTCACCACTGTGGACAACAGGAGTGTAAGCCCAGTGGGGAGCTCTGGTAGTCCGTGTAGCACATGCACCTCAGCCTTGTCTTACTCCAGAGTAAAAGGGAGATACTGGGATATTTATACTGAATTCTCGTTTACTTGAAGGCTCCTGGGGTTGTTAATTCTTCAGAACTTCCAAGCTGCCCCTCCTTCAGTCAGAGCAACTCTAACAGCCAGAGAGAACACTGAGGCAGATAATGGTTGGTGTTGACAGTGGCCTTTGTGGACAGAGTAAATGGATGGGGCACCAACAATTTCCACTGGACTTTGAAATATTCTGAGCTTCTCTTACATCCTCCTCAGCCTAGTAAACAGCAGCCCCATCCTGTGGTGCTCAGGCCCCAAACTTTGGAGTCATCCTTGACTCCATCCAAACCAAGTCATCCATGTCTCCCATCCAAACCATCAGCAAATCTGGTTGGCTCAACCTCTAAAATTTATTCTAAATCTGACCTCTTTCACCCCCACTACTGCCACCTTGTTCAACCCCCATCACCTCACAGCCTCCTGACTGCTCACTCCTAACGTAGCAGCTGGATGAGCCATAGAAAACCTAAGTCAGATCACATCACTTCACCCAAAACCCTCCAAATGTCCCCATCTTACTCAGAGTAAAGGAATGGCCCCTAAGGCCCTCTGTGATCTGGCCTCCTCCATCCTTTTGTGTGTGTGTGTCTTTGTACATGCGTATATAGTTCTGTGTTTTTAGCCTTATGTGTAAGTCAAAACATTTGTTTCTTCTCCATTCCTTTCAGTGCAGGAATTCATTTGTCAAGATTTTCATTCTATCTTTACTACTACATCCTGGTTTATTTTTTGGTTTTGTTTTGTTTTTTTAAATTTTCGTACAGTAAATGTACTTTTTTATGGTATATACTTATGTTGGTTTTGGACAAATGCCTGGGGTGCTGTATCCACTAGGACTGGTTCTACACAAGAGTTCATTTTCCCAAGCTACCCTTTGTAGACAGTCCTCCCCACTTTCCAGCCTCTGGTCTGTTTTCCTCTTTATAGTTTTGACTTTACTAGCATCATATAAGTGAGAATCTTCTAATATGTAGCCATTTTGGTCTGATTCTTTCAGTTGGCAAAATGCATTTAAGATTATTCCATGCTCTATGAATCAATAGTTCATTCCTCAGGTGCCCTTTAGAATAAATTTACGCAAGAAAGAGTGAATTGATTTAAAGAAAATACTGAACAACAATGACAGGGGTGGTCCATACATATGAGAAACATTCTGAACCTGAATTTAGAAATCAGTAATGTGATAGAAAGTTGTTAGATAAAGGCTTTTTTTATCTGGTACTTCTGGCAGTAATTAGCCATGTACTCTTGGGGAAGTCAGCTCTTTGTTCCCCAGTTTCTGGTAAAATACATAGTAAAATACCTGATCTAGTAATTGTTGGCTCCGATCTCCTGAGATAGTGGTGGTTCATAAGACACAGAGTGTTGGGCACCTGGGTGGCTCAAGTAGATGAAGCCTCTGACTCTTGATTTTGGCTTGGATCATGATATTGGGGTTGTGGGATCAAGCCCCACTTCCGGCTCTGCTTGTCCCTCCCCTGCCTCTCAAATAAAAATAAAATCTTAAAAAAAAAAAAAAGTATTTTAGGCTCTTTGGATAGCTCTTTTCTCCAGGACAGGCGGGTAGTCACTCTTTTCCCCATTAGCATTTCATTGTTGTAAAGCAGCTGTTGGCCTGGATTTCAGAGTTGTTAGGACCAGCTGTTATAAAAACTTTATGAACCTTTAGTGAAGGACTAAGAGCCAGACAGGAGCAATAAGGTAAGCCTCATTGTAAGTCTCCAGGTTGTTGACTTTTTCTGTTGGGCTTATCAAGTGTGAGCTAGGTAGAATCTGAGTCAGAGCTGTAGTCATGTCCAGGAAGTGCTAGTGGTGCCAAAGATTCCTGCAAGTTTCTAGCAACCTCTTTTGTTAAGGTAGCCTTTGGACTTTAATCCCTGTAGTCCTACTGTTAGGTAGATTTTCTCAGGGGTGTCTCTAAAGGTTGATTGTTGGGGTTCTAATTCCCTAGAACTTTATTGTGGTTCATGGATAGGCCATCTTGTCACCTCATTGACAATGTATATCAGAGGGTGTGTGTTTGAGAATGTGCCACTGTTAATAGATAACTGGAAAAGGAAACCACTGATGCTTGTTTTGTTTTTATTTTTAAGGACAGACTCATCGTCATTCCTTTTTACATCATAATTAATGGCTGTTTTAAAATCCCTGACAAGATTGCTGTTTTGTTTTTTTGAAATGTGATAGTAATTGAGTTGTATTTAGGTGATAAGAGTGTCAAAAGAAATTAAAGTAAGTGAAAGGAATTTGAGAGCACAAAATTGCTATGATTTGTGTTTACTTTACATGTGATACGTAGTAATATTTATTTTACTTTCTACTTTTAGTAATGAATGTTATAACTATTGAAGATTATAAGAGCACATACTGGCCAAAATTGGATGGTGCCATAGATCAGCTTTTAACCCAGAGTCCTGGTGACTATATCCCCATATCCTATGAACAGATATACAGGTAAGTCAAGATATCATTTGCCTGGGTTTGAGAGGGTATATTAAGGTTCATGACACTTGAAATATGGCAGTATGTGTACACATGTAATATTATGTCAGGTGAGGATCTGTAGGTTATTTGTATATTCCACAGTTGGAGGTTGGAGGTCTGATTTATACTTTGTCCTTCAGAATCGGCTCTCAAGTCAAGGTAGAGTTAAGACCACCTCACTTAGACGTCTTCCCATCTTAGCCTGCCACCCCCCCCCCATACATAATGAAGAAACTTTGGAGGTCAGTGAAAAAGACAAGAATGACAAGTATCTGGCACGGAAGTACATATTTTTTATCTCACACGGAGACCCTAGTTTAATCTGTTGATTTTTATTAACACACAATCCTAACTATCTGTGGTTATTTTGTTTCCCAGGTCCTGGTATATGGAAGCAGCAAATTAGTGAGGATCTGGGGTGGGACATGAGATCAGCCTAGTCACAAAGGAGGAGGTGACAATTGTGTTGTTCTACACAAGTGATGCACAAAGAGGTTACATTACAAACCTTTTTGTGAGTTAGAGTTATTGCTAATTATCACTCTCTCCCTTATTTTGACATTCGTTGAAGTGAAAGAATGAGAGAGAAGCTGGTTTGTAAGTAGTTATCGTAGTCAGATTTTCAGATTATCACCCAATAGTAGATTATCTAGTACTGACAAAATGTGTAATGCAGTACTCAGAAAGATTTACAGCTGGTAGTAGTATCTCTTTCATCTGAGCACTGATTGGGGCAACGTAAATTTCTATTTAAAAGTTATGATTGGTTGGGGTGCCTGGGCGGCTCAGTCAGTTGTGTCTGACTCTGAATTTCTGCTCAGATCATGATCTCAGGGTTGTGAGATCGAGCCCTGTGGTTGGGCTCCTTGCTCAGTGCAGAGTCTGCTTGAGATCCTCTCCCTCTGCTCCTCCCCTGTTCGAGTGTATGCATTCTCTCTCTCTCTCTCTCTCTCTCTCTCTCTCTCTGTCTCTCTCTCTCTCTCTCTCTCTCTGTCTCAGATAATAAAAAAAGTTGTGATTGGTCACTTTATTTAGGCCTGAATTAATCATTTGATGACTAGTGGCGTTCATCTTAGGTTGAATGAAGTGCTTCATTGTTAACTTGGTTTTTCTGTTTTGGTTTTTTTCCACAGTTGTGTGTATAAATGTGTCTGCCAGCAGCACTCAGAACAGATGTACAGTGATCTGATTAAGAAGATAACTAATCACCTAGAGCGAGTCTCAAAGGAGCTGCAGGTAAAGAACTGATCATATTGATCTTTGCTTCCTTGGGATTTTTGGAATTAGTATATGTAATATATATTTGGAGGCTTATTAATTTGATAATGGTATAAATTTACAAATATTTCCTAGATGAATATTGACCAAATTATCTAACCTTTAGAATAAATTGTTAGAAAATTAGATATAAATTGTGGAACTTTATAGATTAAATATATTTCAGACTTTAACTGATGCCATTTATTACTATGTTAGTGTTTCTTTTATTTAAAACTGTGTTATTTCTGCTAACTTCAGTATTTGATGACTTTTTTAATATAAATGTATGTATAAATTTTTTACTGTAACTTTTTTTGGTATTCTCTTTGAAGAGTGGTATTTGCCTGCTAGTTTCTGATATTTGCTAATATAAGAACAACTGAAGTCAGCATTTTGTTGATAAGCCCTCTAGAGATGAACATCATCCCAGCTGTAAAATCTGGGTGGGAGCAAGTTGTGGAAATAACTCTCTTGAAGGAAGCGCTTGGCCTCAGATCCCTGCCCCTCCCTGCCTTGGTGAAGTTTCCAGTGCTTGCAGGTCAGGGACTGTCTTTATGCCAGGGCCAGATGATATTTTGGTTCTGGTGTAGAAGTCACATGATGTGGAGAAAAGTCACCCAGCAGTAGATGAGCAGGTCCATACCACACTTAGGAAGTGCTCCAGCAGTTCTGTAACATCCACAGTTTCTAGCAACTGCTGAGGCGTGCTTTGGCCTTGAATGTTGTTCCGCACTTACTCTGTGGTCTGGGGGATCTTGGTCTTGTTTATCCCACACAGATGTTGCACTAAAGTAGCTTTTTTTTTTAATTATAATGAGAGCTATGTTTATCATAGCCAAATATATACTTTTCCTGTTGTTAGAGTGTAAACTGTTTTCTTAATCTTTTTGCCACTAAATGTGAAATCTTTACTCATTTAACAAATATATTTAGTACCTAGAGATTGTATCTAGGCTGTAGATGAAACCCAAGATCCATGTATTCTAGCTTCGAGTTACTTGCTTACTAATTCTTGACTCTACCCTTGCTCTTATTTCTCACATCCAGTTTATTACCAAATCTTGTTTACTCCCTGTTTCTCTCTTAGCCCTTGTCTGCTTCTGTTCACTTGCCACTACCAGTCCAGCTACCGTCCAGCCTTTCAGTGTTTTACTGAAATGCTCATCTTAGCTGGCTCTGCCTCTAGTCTTTGCACCTCTTGCTTATTCTTCATTTCTGTCAGAGTGGCTGTTTCTAAAGCACAAATCTGATTATCATTTTTCTGTTAGATTGAAGTTTAAACTTTTTAGTATGATTTAGGAAGCCTTTGTCTGATTAGGAATCATTGTCTGATTCCTTCTTATTTCTGTGGCCTGATACATTACGTCTCTTTCCTGCATACCGAACTTTTTCACTTCCTTGAACAGTTTATGTACTCTCTCACTTCTTGGCTTTTGCCATGTTAACTTGACTGCCTGGAGCATTCTTTGTTTTTCTCCGTCCTCTTATTTTTTGGTCAGTGTGAACATACCATTTTGGCTGCAGGTTGGACATCATTTGTTTTGGAAAACATTCACTGATCCCTTGTTCTCCCAAGCCTGGGTTTGGGGCACGCCTCATCTGTGCTTCTAACACCCAGTGTATTATTGTCGTTTATCTGCGTATTTCTTTTGTAGCTGTGTCTGTCCCTCCCTCTGTCCCCAGTATTATTTTCTGAAAGGACAGAGGAACATGTCTGCCTTCTTTGTTATTGTATTGTTAGTCTACTGAATGAAATGTATATCAAATGTTTACCAATAAATAATTTACTGCTTGTTTGAATAAAGTTTTTCTAGTGATCATGCTTTTTAACGTCAAGTGTTAGGTGTTTTTGGGGGTTCAGGGAGTACCAGGGCTTTCATTAGATCAGCAAAGAACTCAGTATCCTCAAAAAGAATTGTTTTATTAACACTAGTTTGCTATTACTGAAATAATACTAAATAATTTTCTGAAACAGAAAGCAAACCATTTCAGTTCAAATTATCAGGACAAAGTATATGACTTGCTTATTTATATCTATGAAATGTGAGTTGGAGATTTTATAATGTGTTACACTTGGGCTCTGACTTCACATGTAGATCATGAATTTGACCAATAGAACTGTGATTTGCTGAATTCGTTTGTCATATTGGAACTTTTGCTTAAGTGGATTTTTCTTTTTCTTCTTCTTTTTTAAAATATTTTTAAAAAATATTTTATTTATTTATTAGAGAGAGAGAATATAAGCAGGGGTAGGGGCAGAGGGAGAGGGAGAAGCAGATTCCCTCCTGAGTAGGGAGTCCAACCTGGGTCTCAATCCCAGGACCCCGGGATCATGACCTGAGCCAAAGGCAGATGCTTAACCAACTGAGCCACCCAGGTGCCCCTGGATTTTTCTTGTATTAGTTTTATTAAGCGCTGTAAGACCTCTTTTCATTCTTACAGTTAGACTGTTGTTATAAAATATTTTGCAAGTTGGAGGGCACTGTAATATGGTATTATCAAGCTCAATGTAATTGGTAGTTTTGGAAGGCCACTTGGCCACATTTTTGCCATGAGTTTGCTTGATCAGTTGTCAGTAATATGAAGACAACTTGTTACTTGCCTAGCTGGGCTGTCCTGGGGTACCAGTACTTTGAAGTCACTGAGGTTCAGAGAGTAAGTTTCTGAGGTTTTGGAGAATGGTCCCTGTCAGTACTGTCTAGAGTTTCCTCATTCTTTATCATGAATGTCTGATTGTTCATTACACCTTACTTTATTAATACACCTTCATTTATTTAACTGTTTTTTGAGGAATTTTTACATTGCTTCCAGTCTTTGGCTGTTACTAACAGTGTTACAGCGTTGACTACATCCAACCATACTTCACAAAAGTTGTACCAAAGTTGCACTCCAACCAGTTACATATATATCAGTGAAATGTCTGTTTTCCCCCACCTTTGCTAATACAGCATAAGAGTAAATAATTTTTGCATTATATAGTAGGAATTTTTATTAAAAACTAAAATGTAAGAGTGCTATCTCTTTTGATGTTAGCAGTTTGGAAACCATCCTGATAAATGTAAAGGTAATATATGATGTAAAACCAGGGAATTTAGTTGATTTTTAGAATCAATACATGTTCTACTTGGAGTTCAGCAGTATGGCCTGAAAAAAAAAATCTTACTTTAGAATGATACCTTTTGTAAGATTATAAAGTCTAACCATTATTAAATGTCCTGGTGAAGTGGATAGAAACATGGGGACCTTGGTTTTGGTCTCAGTTCTGCCACGCAGCTGCTGTGTGCCTTTTGATTAAACATGCTAATATAATCTTATAAATTTTCTCAACATTGAAATGAAGTGGCTTTACTGAAATATCTGGTTGCTTTAAGCAGAGTTCTAAGGTAACTTGTCTCCTACTTCCTGCTTGGCCAGTGCTTCTTCATTGTTTTCCCAGGCTTAAACTCATTAGTGTTCACCTGTGTGAAGTGTTCTGGAGTCTTCGTGCTCCCCTCAAAACAAAACGGACCATTGGAATTTCTTCTTCTGTGGACTCATAGCATCTTGGCAATAACAACCCTGTTAGCAGTGATTGTGTTGTATTATTTCTGCATCCATGTCTAGCCACCTGACAGGTCCTCCTTTGAGGGCAGGGACTCTGTCATGTGTGTCTTTTTATCCTTCATGTCTGGCCGAGTCACAACTCAGCAAATGATTGTTGAGTGAATGCTCAGCAACCAAAATTGACCTATACCATGGAAAGAGTAGCATAATTAGTTTCACATGATCACTAATCTTTATGTTCTCTAGACGTTTAGGCATTTTATTAATTTTTTTAGTGTTCAGTTAATTTGGTTTATTTATTTATTCAGTGTCACAAATATGTGGCATAATGTACTTTATAGAGACCTTAAGGGTGCTTTTCCTGTGGAACAGAACAGGATCCATGAGCCAGAAAAGTTGTATTTGGTTGGAATGTTTTGTTTGCTGCTTTGATTTTAGAAAGGAAATACTGTTAGCACGAGCTAAAACGAGAGTGGGATGAGTTGCATTTGGCAGATAATCAGAAATGTAGTGCTAGTGTTGATAAATCAATAAGCTGGACCTGTGGGGTGTGGGCCTTTGTCTTTCAAGGGCATCTTAAAATAGCTGCTGGTTTGTATGGTTTACATGTCGGAGTGATTTATTCATCTCCATCAAAAGGTATATCCTGATGGTGAGACTGAAGAGTATATGGAATAATGTTCCATATTCTCCAGTTATTGACTTAAAAACTAGAGAATACTATTTTCAGAGATTTAAAAAGATTTTAATTTGTTAAACCTAAATGTTCTTATGTAAGAGTATAATCTAACGTGCTACCTCTTAAAAAAATCATTTCTTTCTTTCATTTTAAAAGAAACAATGACTTCTCCATCACTTCAGTAACTTTACTTATTTTAAAAGGCTTTATTTATTTATTTGAGAGAGAGAGAGAGAGCACGAGCAGGGGGAGGGGCAGAGGGAGAAGCAGACTTCCCGCTGAGGAGGGAGCCTGATGACTCGAGCCGATCCTGATGGTGGGGCCCATCCCAGGACCCCGGGATCATGACCCGAGCCAAAAGTATACGTTTAACTGAGCCACCCAGGCGCCCCTCATTTTAGTAACTTTAAAAAGCTTTTTGTTATTAAGTTTATTAAGTCACTAAAATCACTTAACTAGCTAACCCCACTTAGTATTTTGCTTACTATTATATTACATTGCATGTAAATTTCTACTTTTCTGTATACTACTAGGTTGTGTGAACTGTAACAGTGTATTTTGCCTTAGTTTTTTTTAAACCATTCTCCCCTGCCCTTTGCGCTTAACTCCTCTCTTCTTTAAATGTGATAAATTCTCTATTAATATATTTTCCTTTTTCCATGTCTCCAGAGCCTCAGACATGAGTTTCCAGTCCTGATTTTTTTTAATATACCAATGACTGGAAATAGATGAGTGGTCTCCTAGTTTAGTGAATAATAATTCTTTTAGTTTTGGAAAATTCTGTTGAAACTTCTAGCAATCATCATACTTTGGTGAGGGCTCAGACCAGAGTCTCCAAATGTCTGTTGAACATTTCAACTTGGATTTCTTCTTGTGGATACCTCATATTTGTGTCTAACTCTGAATTCCTCTTCATCCAAATCATTTTCACTCTCAGACTTGAGATTTCATGTTCATCTTTGACTCCTTTTTTCTCCCTTACCTCTTGTTCCCCGGTGATTGTCAAGGTTGATAGAACACTGTCGTTTCACTTGCCTCTCCCCTTTCCTTCTTCACGTCATTATTGGCACATGTCTGCAGTATTCTCCTAATTGGTTTGTTTTTCTCTATTATTTGTTTTTGGCTGAATAAACTTCTAAAAACACTAATTTGATGGGCATATTTTCTTGTTCAAAAACCTTAAAGACTCCCTACTGCCTTTCTCAGTCACAGTTGATTTTTTGGTTAGTATAAAAAACTGAGCTGGTTGATTTGTTGCAGGGGTTCCTAGGGGGCAACCTGATGTAGCCAGTGCTTTTCATCCAGGTGTGCAAGGGACTCTATTAGGTATAGCAGCAGATATGTGATTGATAAGACTAGGTAATGTGAACCAACCCTCCTACTGATAACGATTTAAAAAATAAACAAGGTTGCTAATAAAAAAGTAAAGAATTATAGGACCAAGATCTGAGAGAGGAAGGAAACCCAGAGAGGGGAGTCTAGCATTTGAGCCATTTTTCTGCTAGGGGCACCTGTTTATTCTGGAAGGGGAGGCTAATAGGCTGAGATATTTAATAGAGTTTTGATGGTCTTCTGGGGGTAGGATGATAAAAATTGGGAATTTAGGGTCCATCACACCTGAGGGATCACATCCCAGGAGTAATAAGAATAATAACTTAAAGACTATTGTAGCCAGAGCCTGATTCCTGATGCACTAAGGTGGTCTGGACTTACTGGTACCTCTAGTTGCTTACCAGAAGCAAAAGTAAATTCTCTCTGGAGAAAGATAACATTATCCTAGGCATCAAATTAGTTGTAGTTTTTCATAAACGGTATCTGAGGTGAGCATAAAAGTAAGAGAAATGGTAAAATACATTTTTAGACAAGAATTGAGAGAATCCATCACCAGTAGTCTCTCACCTTAGAGAAATAATGAAGAGTATTTTTCAGTGAAAAAGGAAATGTTCCTAGATGAAAACTGGAGAATCAGGTAGGAATGAAGAACAACAGAGAAGATAAGTATGCAAGTGTAGAATAATAATGATAATGTTTTATAGGGCATAAAATATATATAATCAAAACACATGACAATTGCATGTAAGGTGGATAGGAATCAATGGATTTAAAAATGTTCTAAGGCCCTTGCATTGTGTCAGAAGAGGTAAAAGTACTAATTTAGTTTATTAGTTTGATATAACAAGGATGCAGTCTGTAATTCTAGGATAACCACTAAAAGAATGGTAAAAGAAAGTATAATAAACAGGATAATGGAGAATATGGAATAATTTTGAAAGTAAAGAAGTCAAAGGATTTTTAAAAAGGTACAGAGAACAGATGGGACACATAGAAAACTAATAGTAAGATAATAAATTTAAACTTCCGGGGCGCCTGGGTAGCTTAGTTGTTAAGCATCTGCCTTCGGCTCAGGTCATGATCCCAGGGTGCTGGGATCGAGCCCCGCATCGGGCTCCCTGCTCCATAGGAAGCCTGTTTCTCCCTTTTCCATGCACCCTGCTTGTGTTCCCTCTCTTGCTGTGTCTCTCTTTGTCAAACAAATAAGTAAAATCTTAAAAAAAAATAAAAAAAATAAATTTAAACTTCCATCTATCGTTATCTGAAATGTTGAAGACTAAGGGAAGTAAGCAGATTATTAAACTAAATGAAATTCTGCAACTTTACTAAATGCTGCTAATATGAGGCAGCATATTTAGCATACTTTTAGACAGAAGGATTGTAAATAAATGATGGAAAAAGATACACAAACATTAACCAGAAAGAAAGATGATCTATAACTACATTGATTTTGTAAAAAGTGGTAGAATCAGAGCAAGAGGTATTATTGGATATAAAGAAGACTTTTTATAATGAAAAGTTCCAGTTCCAGGAAGGTAACATTTCTAAATGTGTATGCACCCAATAATATAGCCACAAAAATTAACAGACCCAAAAAAACAAACAGACCAATCCACAATCATAATGAGAAGTTAACGCATCAATGACATTAGTAGCATTTATTTCAAGAAATTAGAAAAAGAATACAAAGGAAACCCAAAGAAAGAATTAGGTCACAGTCTTTGCTAGTGGACCTTTGGAACAATAGTATTCAGGGAACTGTGGTTCAAAGCAGAATAAGAAAGTGACCTGTTTGACTAAAGGTGAAATAGCCAAAGCCAGATGGAGGAATTAAGAGGAAGTGGCATTAAAAACAAATCGCCATGGGGGCTCTTGGGTGGCTCAGTCAGTTAAGCGTCTGCCTTTGGCTCAGGTCATGATCCCAGGGTCCTGGGATGGAGCCCTGCATCATGCCTCCTGCTCAGCTGGGAGTCTGCTTCTCCCTCTCCCTCTGCCCCCTGCTCATGCTGTCTCTCTTTGCTTTTTCTTTACCAAAGAAATAAATAAAATCTTAAAAAAAATTTAAAAAATGAATGCCATGAAGAATGGGTAGATGTTGGGACGCCTGGGTGGCTCAGTCGGTTAAGCGGCTGCCTTCAGCCCAGGTCATGATCCCAGGGTCCTGGGATCGAGTCCCGCATCGGGCTCCTTGCTCAGTAGGGAGCCTGCAGCTCCCCCTGCTTGTACTCTCACTCACTCTCTCTCGCCTATGCTCTCTCTCTCTCTAGCAAATAAATAAATAAAATCTTTAAAAAAAAAAAAAAAAGAATGGGTAGATGTTTGGGGAGAGGGCTATTTAGGCTCAGAGAACTTCATAAGCAAAGGCAGTTTTTGGAGAGGTTTGGGTAGCAAGGAGTGGTCCTATGAGGATAGAGTGTGGTATTTGAGGGAGATTGGGAGGAGATAAGGCTGAAAAAGGCAGATTGGAGCCAAATTGTAGAAGCCCTTAAATACCAGGAGTGGCATCTTAGAAAGATTGATGTGGAATACCAGAGAATACAAGATGGGTTAAAGTAAGAAAGAATGGGAGGTAGGGAAATAATGGTTGCGGTAGACCAGGTGAATTACAGGCCCATGGTTCTTTATTTGCAATTCCAAAATCCAAAAAAGGCTTTGCAAATGGATTTTTCTTTGTGTAAGTTTGGTGTCAAAACTCATGTGGTAGTAAAACTTGGTCTAAACTTGTGAGGAATTTGGGGGGGACATTCATACATTTCTTTTCCCAAAATATCAATGTGTTATGTATTTTCACCTAGAAATATCAATGTGTTGACATTCCCAATCTCTACTGGCTATTTTATATAATACATTGTGTAGCTATCAAGATACCTTCTAAATCTGAAAAGTTCTGAATTATGGCACACATTCGGCCCCAGGAATCTTGGACAGGAAATTGTGGAGGTGTTGGTAATGGGAAGAAAGAAGTATCTAGGACGCATTGCAGGGATCAGAGAAACAGTATAGCTAAAACCATGACCAGTTGGAAGAGAGGCAGGGTGAGAGGATTGAGAGATTGATTTGGTTTCCATAGAAATGTTGGCAGTTGCTAGAGGGGACTTGAGGAATGGGGAAGGAGGCTGCTAGTGGTTTGAGAATGTTTTTTTTTTTTAAATTTTTTATTGTTATGTTAATCACCATATATTACATCATTAGTTTTTGGTGCAGTGTTCCATGATTCATTGTTTGTTCATAACACCCAGTGCTCCATGCAGAACGTGCCCTCCTCAATACCCATCACCAGGCTAACCCATCCCCCTACCCCCCTCCCCTCTAGAACCTTCAGTTTGTTTTTCAGAGTCCATCATCTCTCATGGTTCGTCTCCCCCTCTGACATACTCCCCTTTTCTTCCTCTCCTGTTATCTTCTTCTTTTTCTTTTTTCTTAAAATATGTTGCGTTATTTGTTTCAGAAGTACAGAACTGTGATTCAACAGTCTCAGAAGTACAGAACTGTGATTCAACAGTCTTGCACAATAGTGGTTTGAGAATGTTAAGGTCAGCAAACATTGAATGTCCGTGTGAGCACGTGTGCTAGATGCTTAGGCTGCAGAGATAATTAAAATGTAGGTTTATTCTTTAGTACTGCTTAGGGGAAAGGTGTAATGATCATTTTAATATACTGAATGTGATGAATAATAGGATAGAGATAAGAAATGAATCACAATTCTTGCTAATTTTCCCCCTTGTAAAGTGTCTCAAATTTATCCCATGCCATGTGCCTAGTTTAGATTCTCATTGGTACTTGGCTGAAAAATAGAGAAAGATTCTAGTTTGTGCCTTGACTGTACATCTTGCA
Organism: Zalophus californianus; assembly: GCF_009762305.2. NCBI lineage: Eukaryota > Metazoa > Chordata > Mammalia > Carnivora > Otariidae > Zalophus > Zalophus californianus. Next base: position 76,279,513 of record NC_045609.1, on the reverse strand, counting down.
TCAGTCCATTGTGTTTTTTTCAGACTTAAGTCATCCATTTTCTTTTTTTTTTTTTTAAGATTTGTTTATTTGATGGGGGAGGGGCAAAGGGAGAGGGAGAGAGAATCTCAAGCAGAGTTGCTGAGTGGGGGAGCCGCTCGATCCACAGAATGTGGGGCTCGATCCCATGACCCTGAGATCATGACCTGGGCTGAGCCACCCAGGTACCCCTCATAGCATTTGTTTTTGTAAACTTTGGCTCTCTATGTACCTAAAGAGCAAAGACCATACATACTCCTTAGCAAGGATTTCAGGGCTCTCCACACTGTGAACTCAGCAAGATAGTGTAACATTATTTTGCTATTAAAATTTAAATGGGCTGTGTGTTTTCATCTTTGTGTATTTTCTCATTTGGTTTCTTTTGCCACTGTAGTTGACCCATGAACAATGTGGGGGGTTTGGGGCACCAACCTCCCAAGCAGTTGAAAATCTGAGTATAACTTTTCACTCCCCCAGAACTTAACTACTAATAGCCTGCTGTTGACTGGAAGCCTTACTGACAACATAAAGAGTCGACTAACACAGATTTGTATGTTATATGTGTTAGATACTGTATTCTTATAATAAAGGATATGTTAAGAAAAATCATAAAGAAGAGAAAATATGTTTACAGTGCTGTACTGTATGAAAAACATCCACGAATAAGTGGACCCATGTAGTTCAAACCCATGTTGTTTGAGGGCCTAGCTCCCCCTTTCTGCAGAGGGGGCATTCTCCTTGTCTGTTAGGGTTTGCTGAGCTTTTTTAACTTCAGTGTTCCAGGCAGGCTTCATGAATCACTTTCTCTACTTTGATTCTGGAGCACTGTATTTGTGTTGCTACTATCGTCCTTAGTTTAGCACTTTGGCATAGGTTTAGTTACCAAGGAGGATGCCATCTTTGTGGCATTGTGAGCTTCTAGAGGGCCAGAATCCTGAGGTACTAGTGTTGGTTTCTTTTGGCCTATTGTAATTTTGAACTAGTTAAGTACTCATTAGATAAAGGTGCTGATCATAATGCTATTGACCAAATGTTTGCATTTCTCTTACTTTTCAATACATGGTAAGACTATACGTCTCTATCACATTGAAATTAGACTTAGGCTTTGGCCTGTGAATTGTGAATTCAAGTGAGGTATGTATGGTTACGTGTGTACCGAAAGATCTGAAGCCCTTAAGATCAGTTGTCCAAACTTCCGTGTTTCCCTTTGCCTGCCAAGGGAATGCTGGTGGATGGTAGAGACTCTCTTATCCTGGGTCCCTGGGTAAGTATGTTTTTTTTTTTTTTCTTGATTTTTAACCCATTAAAAAAATTTTTTTTGAGATACAATCACATACTCTAACATTCACCTTAAAGTGTACGAACTCATTGGTTTTTAGTGTAGTCACAAAGTTGTGCAGCCATCACTGCTAATTTCAGGACATTTTAGTTACCCCAGAAAAGAAAGCTAGTCATCATTGGCGCTAGTGCCCTACCCTTCCCTTCTCTTAGCCACTGGCAACCACCAGGCTACTTTCGGCCTCTGGATTTGGGGCTATTCTTGACATTTCTTAGAAATGAAGTTAGACAATATGTGACCTTTGGTGTCTGGCTTAATTAATTTACAATGTTTTCAGGGTCCATTCATGTTTGTATCATGATTAATACTTCATTTCTTTTTATGGCTGAATAACATTCCATTGTACTACATTTTATTTATCCAAACTTTGTTTAAGTCACTGAGATTTTAAGGGTTGTTTTTTGACTGATACAAAAAGTATTTGAATTGACAATATTTAGAATATCCTGTTTGGATCACCATTTGGATAATTGAGTTTAATGTATATAACATTCTTTACTCTTAAAATTTTCCTTAAGGGACACTTCCATATTTTGATTATTTTGTGTACAACTGAATCCAGAATCCATTAGAGCAGTCGTGAGGCACTTTCCCCCCATGTAATGTTGATAAATTATGTATAAACGCACTTTATCCTGTTGAGAGTATATTTTCACTTTTACTACATAAAAACTGTTTTGATGTTTTGATCTGCTAGCTTTATAGCCAGTAACCCATTAACAAGTGGGTTCCTTCCAGCAGTTTGTCAGTGATTTGGAACTTACACTGTACATTACATACACATACAGAGAGTGTTTAAACAGACTTGGTTCCCAGGCCAGGCCAGTAACATTAAATAAAGCATTAGGAAAACCACCAATAATATTAACCTGAGTTCAGGTCCTCAGGAGAGACCACAAACACAGAGGTGGAGAAGAAAAGTGTCGCAGTTTTTGTTCTCCCAGTAGTGCTGAATTTGGGACAGTTTTAATGACTTATTTGTCAACTAACTAATTACATTTTAACCATTTATTTTAATAAGATTACAGTTTTGATATCTTTTGGGCTAAATACATCTTGGTTGAGGTAAATATAATTTGACTCTCAAACCTATTAGTAATAATGGAAATTAATAGAAATTAAACCATAATTAGTCAACATTACTTAACTTTGTTTCGCTCTTCACAGACACCAGATTACATATAAAAGCTTTACTACCAAATTGCCGACAAACTGAGCCAGAATCTCTTGGTTTTTAAAATCAGAGCAAGGTTTGCTTTGCTGTTTATGTTCTGTCCAGTGGGTGGCAGCATAACTCAACTGATTGTCTTGCATGTGATCTTTGGATATTTACATATTTTTTTTAAAGACTATAATTTCTATATCTTTTGAACTACAGAGTGTGTTTTTAGAAAAACTTTCATTCCCCCAAATATGCTGTTCACCCCTTGCTGAATGAGGATGATTTTAGATTATAAGAAAATTGCCTGTTGTCCCCACGTGGATTTCAAGTAAAATAAATGTCATTGCCTACTGGTAGGTAGCTCTTCATGTGTGTATTCTACTGAATTTTTTTCTGAATAAGTTATTTGGAGATCTGTTTTTTAATCTAAACTAAAACTTAAAGCAGTTGTTATAGCAATGTTGTACTTGTCTCACAGAATTTGCCAATGAGACACTGGAACCCTCAGCAGACCATAATTTTAATAAGTTCACTATCATTTTTTCAAGATAGGGACTGTGTTTTCTTTGTGTGTGTGTGTGTGTGTGTGTTTTCTTTTTATATGTCCTCATAGGGCTTAACATAATGCCAGACCTAAAGAGAGATCCAATAAAACACTCACTAGTTGATAAAAAGCATATGCTTGAGATTACTAGAACCATCTACTTGTTGAGTTAAAACAGCATCTTGGAAATGGAATTTGTGATGAGCAAGAGAGTCAAATTACTTAAATAATGAGTAGTTACTTGCAATTGTTTGTCATCACAGTGTACAGAGTGCACTATGAGTTGTATTCTTTTTAAAATAAACTTTTTGTTTTGAGACAGTTTTGACTTAAATTGGAAAAGATAAGGAAAAAGGTTTCCTTTAAAAAATAAGCACATAGGAGTAAGTAATTTTTGCTAAGTGTTAAAAGAGGTGAGGTGTGTAGGAAAGTGAGAAGTCATCCTAGTCCATCTGACTTCTTTAGGTATTTTCTTTAGGTATTTTCCTCTATTAAGTAATCTGTGAACCTTTTGTAGCTGCTGTGTCACTTAGCTTAGTCATTGTTATATGGATAAGCTAAAGGAATCCAGGATCACAGAGGCTGGACTTTTATTTTTTTTTCAAGATTATTTATTTATTTATTTGACAGAGAGAGAGAGACACAGCGAGAGAGGGAACAGAAGCAGGGGGAGTGGGAGAGGGAGAAGCAGGCTTCCCGCCGAGCAGGGAGCCCGATGCGGGGCTTGATCCCAGGACCCTGGGATCGTGACCTGAGCCGAAGGCAGACGCTTAATGACTGAGCCAACCAGTGCCCCGAGGCTGGACTTTTAATTTAGTTTACTCTCAAAGAGCCAGTGCAAACTTCTATAAAGGAACTGGAGAGAAAGTGTGGACTGTCCTTGTGTTGAGACTCACAGGGATTCTGTACTATTAGTTTACACTTGGCCTTGAATGATTGGCCAAAGCCTCTATCGTTTTCTTACCAGCTTTTATGGCTGCCATCACCGATGGAGAAACTGTTTATGTGTCCCATCTTTCCTTAGAAGAACTGGTCACTTTTTATTTTTATTTTTTTTTTAAGGTTTTATTTTTTTTAAGTAATCTCTACCCCCGAATATGGATGGGGCTTGAACGCATGACCCCAAGACCAAGAATCACATGCTCTACCAGCTGAGCCAGACAGGAGCCCCAGAGCTGCTCACGCTTTAGAATTCATTTCACCTGGTTGGACAGGGCAGCTGTAAAACACAGACACCTGAGGTCTCTGATGAGCTTGGAAAATTAATGTAGTTTAGCTAGTTTTTTTTGTTATCAGGGTGGGACTGATGTTCTCTAGCAGCTTTCTCCATTTCAAGAAAGTGGATGTGGAACTTCACTCTTACATTTTAGTAACTTTATAAGCACTGAATTTGACAGCAGTCAAGAAACTTAAATTTAAAAGAAAAATTCATGTGGGGTCGTACCACTAATGTTAAAATGTTAGCTTATCACATTTTTAATACTATCAGTATAGTTTGCAGCTAAATTGTTGATGTTGTCCTGCAGTAAATCACGTTTTGGGTTGCATGGGTGATTACTGCTCAGCCCTCTCTTGAATCCTCTAGACTTCCTTCCCATAAAACTTTTCCTTTGAAGTGGTCTACGCTTGAGTTTTCTAAATGTTTAACAGCTCCTGGACTGGCTGTTACAAAAATTCCCCTGAAGTTCTCATTAAAAATAGACATTTCTCGAAAGTTTCTGAGTCAGGACTTTGGAGTGTGGCCAAGGAATCTGCATCATTAACAAGCCTTTCAGATGATTTGGAGAACAACATTCTTTGAGATTCACTGGCCTGTGGAAATGCACCATTGTTCCTGAACCTGGTCTCTCTTAAGCAAGGAGTGGTGTCATCTTATGTTTAAATATAAGATTGTTTTGTTGCTGGTGGCACTCAACGCATTTGCACCACTGAAGTCCTAATCTGGATTAGAGGGATCCATGCGGACCTGGATAATATACATAGTTAAGCATAGTTCAAGTATCTCATGAAGAAGGGCAGATGAAATAGACAATGGTGTGTCCAGATGGTCATTATGTTATAGAAATATATTTGACCTGGCAGATGATGATGATATATATCTGGGTGATAAAGCAGATTATAAAATAATATAATTCCATATTTGTTAAAACACACACACACACACACACACAAGAACAGAAGGAAATGTTAATGGTAGTTATCTACCAATGTTGGTATTGGTTATTTTTCTATAATAGCATTTTTAATCTTAAAATTTCAATGAACATGTATTACTTCTATAAAGATACAGGTTGGTGGCCTTGTTATATTTTTTACTCTTCCTTCCCATCCTTTCTTCTTCCCTATTTCATTTTAACATGCAGAAGTCATTTCTTTATTTGAAGAAAATGTTTTTGTGAACATAAAAGCAAATATTCTTTATTTTTTTTAAGATTTTATTTATGGGGCGTCTGGGTGGCTCAGTCAGTTAAGTGCCTGCCTTTGGTTCAGGTCATGATCCTAGGATCCTGGGATGGAGCCCCGCGTTGGGCTCCCTGCTCAACGGGAAGCCTTCTCCCTCTCCCGCTCCCCCTGCTTGTGTTCCCTCTCTTGCTCTCTCTCTGTCAAATAAATAAAATCTCTAAAAAAATAAAAAAATACAAGATTTTATTAATTTATTTGACAGAGAGAGCACAAGCAGGGGGAGGGGCAGGGAGAGGGAGAAGCAGGCTCCCCGCTGAGCAGAGAGCCTGACTCCGGGAGCTGGATCATGACCTGAACCGAAGGCAGGCACTTAATTGACTGAGCCACCCAGCCGCCCCAAAAGCACATACTCTTAAAATTTGTTTGTGTTTCATTTTGGTGGGGTGGGGGGGGCAGAGGTGGAAGAGGAGGGATATTAAGTATGAAATTGTGAACTTGTTTGTGTTTTACATCTGTGGTGTCCATTTTGGTAGCCACTAACCACATGTAACTCTTCAAACGAAAATGAAATACATTTTAAGTGCTAAGAAGACCTACATGGCTAGTGGGTACCATATTGGATAGTGCAGATATAGGACTTTTCTGCCATCACAGAAAGTTCTGTTGGGCAGTACTGACCTAAATCATAGTATTTTCAAGTCTATTGGCTAGAAAATTATTTAAATAAATCATGTTGTTATAAAATTAAATATACATCTAATCAGAATAACTGACCAAACTTCCTTATCTAGCTTTCAAAAGTAAGGATAACAAACTTGTTTTCCTTCCCTTCTGTGAAGGCATGGTATGGTATATCAAATCTGACCCTTATGTCCTTGCTCTAAGGAATATATATAGGAACTAAATATATACATGTATAATGCTAGTGATATTAAGCAGGTTAGGTCTTCAAAATTAGGTGCCGAAATTACTTTGTTTCTATACAGCTATCCATGAGGTTATCATCTAGTTCTTTATTTCACTTAAAAAATTAAAAAAGCACTGTCTACAAAATACTATCTGTAGGAAGTTATTAATTGCAACATTGTGGTAACAGAAGATTAGCAACAAGCTGTCAGTGTGGAGATTGGTTAAATAGTATGTTTAAACATTGTACTTAGGAACAGATTTCTTAAAATGTGGTTTGGCGGGGGTGGGGTGGGGGGGGTGTTCCTGAAATCCTTTCAGAGGGTCTGCAAAATAGAAACTTTCTAGTAATACTAAGATGTTATTTGCCCTTTTCTGTATGTTGATATTTGTTCTGATGGTTCACAAACAGTGGTGGGCAGACTGTTGATGCCTTTGCACAAATCTTCACTTCCACACATTTGCAGTAGAAAACAAAAACATTTCACTTAAGAATATCCTAGATGAAGCAGCAAAAATTTTTCTTTTGTTTCACAATTTTATTGTGACTTTGAATATACTTTAAAAAATATTCTGTGTGAAGAAATGGGAAGCTACATACATACCCCAAAGTACAGTGATTAAGAAAAAGCACTTGTATGGTTGTATGAGTTTTGAGCTAAACTAGCTGGGGTGTTTTTTTCCCTATAGAACACTGTTTTTATTTGAAAGAATGACTGACTGACAAACTATGGTTATTTAACTTGACTTTGGTATATGACATTTTCTCAAAAATGAAATGTGTCACTTCAAGGAAAGCAACTGACAGTATTGGTTGCCAATGATAAAATTCGAGCTTTGAAGTGAAAATTAGAATTTGGAAAGCCTGTAGCTACTACCGTGACCTCGATGGCTTCCCAGTACTTAAAAAGACTCTTCTGATGAAATAGGTGGTGATAGTAACAAATGTAATTTTTTCTTTTTGATGTATAGTGAAATGTGTCGACATGTGGAAGATGTATGTAACTCAGTATTTTACAAATGACCAATTTCTGATGTTATAAAATGTATTAAAAGATCCATTCAAAGTAGAAGATAGACCAATGGGTTTTAATGTAACAGAGTACAGAGAGTTCATTGGTAGTTTCAGATTTCCTGGTGCAACTAACCTTTAAGAAACTCATCAAGTTTCAAAGAAAAATATCCACAATTATCTGAAAAGGATATTAAAATATGCCTTCCTTTTCTGCCTATATATCTGTGTGAAGCTAGATTTTCTTCATTTACTTCAACTAAAACAACATACCACAACTGATTCCATACAGCAGCAGAATGAGAATCTAGCAGTCTTCTATTAAAGGCAGAAGCTAAGGAGACTTGCATAAATGTGGATACAATGCCATTTTTCTTAACCTCTTTTGGGAAAATAGTTATTTACATGTAACTAGTTTAGAATATTAAATATATAATTATTTTATCATTAAATGTTAAAATACAAACTTTATTATTGTCATTTTAGAATAAATTAATACATATTTTTAAAACCCAGTTTTGATTTCTAATATGGTAAATATTGATAAATATAACCCATATAATAAAAGCTTTTTGGAATCTTCAGTTATTTTTAAGAATGTAAAGAGGTCCTGAGACCAAAATGTTTGAGAACCACTAGAATAAAAGTTCCCAAGATATGTTGTTAGGAAAAGTACAGATTGGTGTTGGTTTTATGTTAGCATTTGTGGGGAAAAGGATATAAATGGGATACTTACTTTCATGTATGTATGTATGTATGTAAAATTCTTCTGGAAGGATATAAAGGAATTAAGTGTTGGTTCAGCGAGGAGGAAATAAAGGTAAACTGTTTACTTCCTTTTGAATGCATTTGAATTTTATTTATTTATTTTTTCTTTTCTTTTTTTTTTTTAAGATTTTGTTTATTTATTTGACACAGAGAGAGACACAGCGAGAGAGAGAACACAAGCAGGGCGAGTGGGAGAGGGAGAAGCAGGCTTCCCACGGAGCAGGGAGCCTGATGCGGGGCTCGATCCCAGGACCCTGGGACCATGACCTGAGCTGAAGGCAGACGCTTAACGACTGAGCCCCCCAGGCGCCCCCCAGATGAATGCATTACTCATTAAAAAAAAAAAAAGAAGAAATTGAAGCATTCCTACCAGATATGTTACAAATTTCAGGGAATCTGGCTCTGTTAGGAAAAGTTGGAGGAAGTTTGGAGCAATAGTTATTTTTCTGGCAGCTTGCTTTTTCTTTTTTCCCTTTTTTTCTTTTCTTTTCTTTCTAACTTGCTTGTTTTAGGGTAAAAAATTTCATTTAATGTCCAAGCCAAATACATTCATATTGTGAAATAATGTAAATCAAACAGGTAGCAGCAGTTCCCCCAGTGGGGCCCAAAGTATACTGAACTTAAGTTTTAAGGAGGAACAATTTGTTATTTTTTTTTTTAATGGCAGTTATTTCTGGTTCCTTGTAAAGAGATTGGATTTATTTTAGAAGACTTATAATTTATAGTCCTGTCATTTAAAAGGTTTAATAAGTGCAGCATGAAATGTGGAACTAATGTTCTGACATTTGATTTAGTACAAAAAGTGCTTTTTAATACTCATAACTTTTGAGGCTTTGGAAATTCTTGAAAAGAATAAAGAATTCAATTTTATTTATTCTCTCTGCTATTAAGTGTGTCTTTTGATAAATGTTCATACTTTTAACTTTTGAATAGATAAAGTGTCTTTTTATGAAAAGGGAAAATTATTTTAATGCAAAAACTCTTCGGATTTTTTTTCTCATATAATACTTCTAAAATTTATTTCTTTGAATGCTGAAATATCATTTCCAGAGTTCTTTGCAGCAGTTTAGAAAGAGGTATTACATGTGATTCTGCCCATTATAGTTAAAGGTTTGCCCATAATGTAGAACCATTTTCCCCAATTTCTTTAGTTAACAGAGAATGCCTTTAATAATGTTAATAGGTTTTTCTGAAGTATTAGACAAATAGTTAATTCATAAGAGTTTATTTACCATCAGTACTCAGTAGTTGCATGTGCATTTATAACGTCTGACATTTTTCAAAGCACACACATATTATTTTCTTTGATTGTTGGCACATCTTGGAAGTAGCGCAATTAGTATTTTTCCTATTTTATAGTTATGGAAATTGAAATTCAGAGGGCTAAATGAATTGCCTAAATACAACCTTGTTAGATAATAAGAAAGCAGTTTAGATGGAAACAAGGCTAGGTTAGATTTAGATTTAAGCAAATTTAGTTTTAGGCAACACTGTCCTTGTTTATCTCTGCATGCTGTCTTCCAGGTTTTGTGGTGAGCTATGGAGGTATGAAGACAAGACACAGGTCTTTCCCTCCAGGGGCTTGAAGTTTAGTGGCAGAGGCCACCTAGTGGGAAAAGTGAAGAAGTGGAATGGTGCTCTATATGAGGGCAGAATGTCTCCGACAGGTTTCTTTTTTTTTTTTTTAAGATTTTATTTATTAACACACAGAGAGAGAGAGAGAGAGAGAGAGCACAAGCAGGGGGAGCAGCAGAGGGAGAGGGAGAAGCAGACTCCCTGCTGAGCAAGGAGCCCAAAGTGGGCTGAGCAAGGAGCCCAAAGTGGGGCTTGATCCCAGGACCCTGGGATCATGACCTGAGCCGAAGGCAGTCGCTTAACCAACTGAGCCACCCAGGCGCCCCTGTTTCCACCAGTTTTGAGGAAGTGACACAAATCTTGAAGAGTGAATAGAAGTTAGCCAGGGTAGTGATAAAGGCATTCAGGAAGAAAAGATTCGAGGAGGTCTGAAGCAGCACACTGAAGAGTTAGTCGTGCCGTGGGAGTACTGTGCTGGGCTGCGTGTGAGAAGAATAGGATGTGAAAGCAGAGAGACTGCGTGCCCTAAAGTTTTCTAAGGTACAGCATGCTAAAAGAGGGATGCAGTGTAAATCGATGGAAGGACTCAGATTGACTAAGGTTTGATTCTTCGTTCTTGGGCTTAGTGTGGGACTGTAGATAAAGTGACTCCAAACCCTAGTGACCTCATATGTAAATGGCAGTAACATTCAGATTGCAGGTAATTAGGAAGACTAAGAGAAATAAATGTAAGGACCTAGTGTGTGCCAAATCTCTAAATATGCAATCATGGAAGATGAACTAGAAGTAAGGACAAGTTCACTACACATGTTCTAATATCTAAGTAGACCTGAAAAAAATAGAAATGAAATCTTATTTTAAAAATAGTATTGGAGGGGTGCCTGGGTGGCTCAGTCGTTAAGCGTCTGCCTTCGGCTCAGGTCATGATCCCAGGGTCCTGGGTTCGAGCCCTGCATCGGGCTCCCTGCTCAGCAGGAAGCCTGCTTCTCCCTCTCTCACTCTCCAAGCTTGTGTTCCCTCTCTCACTGTGTCTCTCTCTGTCAAATAAATAAAATCTTAAAAAAAAAAAAAGAAAAAATATTGGAACATTTGGACATTTCTAAAACATCTTACCTGAAGTGGTTTTTTAATTTCATTGTTTAATATTTTGGAATCTTTCAGTGTGGCATTTCGCTGTTTTCCTCGTTTGAAAGCAAGACTTTCTGTACCAGGGTATGGTTGTCCAGTAGTGAGACTGCCAGTGGTTCGACTCACTTTTGTTTGCATGACGATTTGTGCCATCCCCTCTCCCCAACTCTCTGGCCCTGGAATGAATTCTTACCTGGGAGACCTGGATGTATCCTCTTTTAACACTCTAATTTTAGACAAGTGACTTGCCCATTTGTGCGTTTCTTCAGTATTAAAATGGTACCTAATTAATTTAGCTTTAGAGAATAAAATTAAACAGTGGATGGATATACTTTCATAAAGCATAGTGCCTTAGTCCGCTGGGGCTGCCATAACAAAATGCTACAGACTTTGGGTGGATTAAACAACAGAAATGTACTTCTCCCTGTTCTTGAGGCTGGGGAGTCTAAGATTAAGGCTGATTTGGTTTCTGATGAGAATTCTCTTCCTGGCTTGTAGATAGCTACGGGCTTGCTGTGTGCTCACGTGGCCTTTCCTCCAAGTGTGCTGGGGGGTGAGATAGGATAGAGGGAAAGAGACAGGAAGAGAGGGGAAGGGAGAGCGAGCTGCCTGGTATCTTTTCTTATGGCACAAATCCTAAAGGATCAGGGCTCCACTCTTAGTGACCTTATTTAGCCTAATTGCTTCCTTACCCCACATACGGCCACACTCGTTTGGGCTTCAACATACGAATTTGGGAAGGGGGACACATAATTTAGCCCATAACATGCAGTAAAATTGAAAGTATTTCTTTTGCTGGCTTTATGACTTGGTATTTTGGTAACAATGAGTTAAAAGCCAGGCATGTATTACTCTCCAGAGCTGTAGATGTATATGGACCATTTAAGTCTCTGCTTTGTAGCTAATTGGTTAGCTATAGAAGTGGTTTACAGCCAAGTTGGTAGAGAAGTCAGAATATTACTGTGCCTAAGGTAATTATAAAAATTCAGCAACCATTCTAATAGTATGTTAAACCTGTACCATTTCCCTGAATTTTTTCTCTCTTTCTTCTTCTTCTAGGCTCAAATATAGTTTGGTTCCTATAGGAAATGTCCACATAGTTGAGTGACAGTTTTTAAACTCATTTATCTTAAGAAACACAACTTGTGAATGCAACTTTTTACTCATTAACTGAGCAAGCCTTTTTAGCTAACATGGTAAAATTACACAGTTTTTAAAGACAGCTAAACCAAACCTCCGTTTTGCATAGCAGATTTTGGAACAAAGATAGAAGTCTTAACTAACCTTCAGGATATGTCTTCTCCTTTTCTTTATTGTAAATTTCAATATGAATTTTGACTTGGGCGGTGCTTGGGTGGCTCAGTCGGTTAAGTTCTGCCTTCAGCTCAGGTCATGATCTCTGGGTCCTGGGATCAGACCCTGCATTGGGCTTCCTGCTCAGCGGGCAGTCTGCTTCTCCACCCCCCCCCCCGCCCCCGCCATCGCGTGTTCTCTCTTTCTCTCAAATAAAAAAATTCTTTGAAAGAATGAATTTTGACTTGGACTTCTAAGTCTGTTTGCATTTTAGATTGTGGTGGATGAAAAGTCTTTAACTTGGTTTCCAAGAACGATCACATTTAATGTTCTTTCTCACAGGCCAGCCCTCCAGATCTCTATATTGAAAGATTTAATATAGCTCTTGGACAGTATATGGGAGCATTGCAGAGCATTGTGCCTCTTTTCATATATATGGTAAGTAAGAGCTGTTTTCCCTTTCCAAATATCTCTGTTTATTGGTCTAAGTACAGATAGATGCAGTTAAGCATGTTCTGTTTATCTTTTGCTATGTATTATGTTAGAAATGGAAGTTAATCTATTTTAGTAATGTTTGATTGTGTTGACGTAGAATTGTTTACCCTTTTACTGTTTAAAAATTCCATAAATAACACTGCTGAATAGACAATTAGGCATTAATAATCAGTACTCAGCATTTATTTTATTTTTGCCATACAGAAGATACTGTGCTTGGAAAATAAAGATATATAAGAAAGATTTCTTGTCTTCAGAAAGTAGAGAGTTAAGCCATCTATCTAAAAACATGACATATGATAAATGCCAAGTAAGTCATGCCATAGAGAAAGTAGAATAATAAAATTTTCTTCCATTATGGTGATCTCTTTCATTTTGGAGAATTACACCATGAGTATAATTTGTAGTCTCTGGATTTTGTTGATTAGCCCCTTCTCTCTCCTAAATATATAAAATCATGGAATCTTAATGTTAGTATTCCTATTGAAGGCAGGGGCCGTTAGCAACCATTATCCCAATTCTTCTTTGTTTATTAGATTAGACAATGGGATGTTTGGGTTGATCATCCTACATTCTGTAGCATAAAGATTGCTATATGTGGAGTACTGATCTTCAAAATGATTTATTCTTTATAAAATATACTTCACTGAAAAAAAATACAAAACAGAACATTGAGAGGAATCTGTATTATCAGCAGAGGACTGTTAATTTGTGGGGAGATATTTACAGTAGAAAAACAAGTAGTCAAAGGTAATGACATGTCTGTACGTTTAGAGAGAAATCTCCAGATACATTAGGTGAAAAAGCAAAATGCAACACAGTATATGATATTTCTTCATAGCAAGTGTTTTTTTTTTTATTGGGGATAAAAAAGCATATCCAGATATATATATCCATATATATGCAAGGAGCATTTTAGAAAGAACATACAAATGTTTTCCCATTCGAATGGGGCCTTTGAGAATGCAACGGAGGGTCTGCTTTGGGAGACTGGTTTTTATTGCATGGTTTTGTTACCATGTGCATGTTTATAATTTTCATAATCTTCTGTTTAAGAATTAGAATCAGTGAGCAACTTGTTAACATTCCTGTTTTTATTTTCCACACCTATACATTGAGTTAACATTTAAACATGAACAAATTCAGTCTTGTTTGACTTGCCAGTCATTCTAATCATGATGCTTTTGGCTACAGAAAAACAGAACACCTGATTCAAAGTGACTTCAGTAAATAAGGAAAAGTATTAATCTCTTGTAATAAAACTAATAAGCAAATATGGCAGTCTCTAGGGTTGGTTGAATCCCATGATTCAATAGTGTTACAGGGACTCAGGTTCGTTCTTATCTCCTTGATGTACCACAGCATCTGTTTCATCTTGTTCTCATGGTCATAAGATGAGTTATAAGATACTTTGCACTGAAGCCTAGGCTTCTCTCAATCTGATTGCTCTATGTGGGGTCACATGTCAGCCTTTGAACCAAAGACCACTCCTAAGAATGCCATAAGCTGAGTAACTTAGAGTAATCAGTGAAGTGGATTGTATGTTGGGGAGTCAACCAGTGCATGTCCACTGCCTGCTTTCAGCCTAGATCATTGATAAACGGGGTACCTTTTATTAGTGTTTCCTGTTGTTGCCTTTTGATGGTGATATAGTATTTTTAAAAGGAATATTATGTGCCTGTCACACAGTGTGGTCCATTTGTCTCTACCTCTCTGTTTAGTTAATGTCTTCCTGTGTTCTTTGGGAGGTGTATGGTTCATAACATTTTGTCTTTATGTGCTTTAACCCCATGCCAGAAAGACAACTAATAGTAGCAGGGCTTTTGTTTTTTGATGTTGGGTTTTTATGTTTTAATCGATACCTTTATTAATTGTTCCCTAAAATTATTTTTTGGTGCTTCAGCTCATTAGACAAATCATTTCCCCCTAATTGAGGCACTAAAAAACTATTTTCTTTTTCAGAATAAGTTTTACATCGAAACCAAGCTTAACAGAGACCTAAAAGATGACCTTATAAAGCTGTTTACGGAACATGTTGCAGAAAAGCACATTTACAGCCTAATGCGTAAGTAATTCAACCTTCAGGGATGAGATAACACTAGCAATGATCTTTTTGATTTTTGATCAGAGAGTTTTGGCATATACAGCCAGTGTTGACATCTGATTCATATAGCAAGAGGTATTGCAAGTCCAGTTCTATAGAGAGAGACCTGGAGGAATTGAAAATGTGACTTAAAGTCCCCTAGAGAGCTGAGAGCAGCTTAGCCAGGTCATTGGACAATGTCTTTATATCTGGCCTGATACTTACCTTTTTTCTCCCTGACAATGGGGGAAATACTATTAAGCGGTTCACCCTAGCTTTGTTACTGGTAATTCTAGAAGGAGCACTATGTTGTATCTTTGAAATGGTAGCACAGAATTGTCTCTGATTTTTACTCTTTGGTGTGAAATCCCTTCTCTAGCCTAGTCTAGTCTAGTTATTTATTAACTATATCTTAGGCAAGCTTCTCAGCCTCTGGTCCTGGTTTTTTCTTCTATGAATTGGGATTTATAAAAGATTTAACTTGGTAATGTAGATTGGTAAGTAAGCAGATCAAAGCACCAAGTTCAGTTAGTTTTTCTCTCCCCCCTGTTCTTGGGCCCCCTGCCCCCTCACAGTAGGTGGTGTCTTAGCCTACCTTTCCTAAAAGAGTATACCTCTCTAAGTGGAGTTTAGGAAAGTCCCTGCAAGCTAATGTCTCAGCATCTTTTAAAAGTTCATGTTTTATGCGGTATATCATTGAAGTCATTTTTTAGAATTTGGCACATACTTGGATTTATAGTATGTATTTTTTGCTTTTCTCATAGTCATGATTAGTTTCTACCACAGTGAACTCTTACCAGTATTTATGGAAGAATTGTTCTAAGCTTGACCATAAACTCTTTTTCATTTTTGAGTTTAAATTAAGAAAATGAAGAGAATGAATTGTTAAACATTGGGCCAGTTTATTTTAAAAAGGCCAAGTTTTCAAATAATATGATAGATTAAGGTAATATTTGTTTCATTATTATGTTCCCAACAGATTCTAGAATCAGAATAGAGACCAGAATCTTGGGAGCAGCACTTAAGTATTATCTCTGAAGTTGACATTGTCTTTGCTTTCATTGTAAAATAGAACACAGCATTTTGAAGTCTTTCCTGTTAAAATTTTTTAGAGAAATGCTACCATTTGGTAGAAAAGCTTATTTACTCTTTGAATATGTTTTTATATTTGTCATTAATTTGGAAATCAATTTTATTGGGCATATGCAAAGAGAATATTCAAAGAGAATATAGTCGTCCAGATCTGGTGAGAGAAATCTCTCTTCTGATCCGTGTGAGCTTTCCATAGATTCATGATATTTTACAAGGTCACACCCTGTGAAGAGTCTCCACATAAAGGCCTCTCCACGTAAATACATAAAGTCAGGAAAAAGATGAATTTTTTTTCTCTTAAACCTTCAATTAATTTGTACTTTATTTTTCAAAAAAGTAATCTTTCTCTTGTCATTATATAGTTTGATTTTCATTCAAAAGCAGATACGCCTTTCTTTTCCAAGTAAACTGTAAAGCTATTAAGCTTTTTTTTTTTTTTTTAAAGTAGGCTCTACTCCCAGCATGGAGCCCAATGCAGGGCTTGAACTCATGACCCCAAGATCAATACCTGAGCTGAGATCAAGAGTTGGACACTTAACTGACTGAGCCACCTGAGCACCCCAGAGCTTTTGTAAATTGTATAAAACTGAGCTGATCACGTATTTATTGAGCAGTTATCAGGCATTGTGCTTAGAGTAAGGCATTCAGACAGTGACCACTGGCCTCATTGGTTTGGGCTCTGTAACAACAAGGGACACTCTAGTTTATTACTGCTATGTGGATGGTCATCAAAAAGATTTAAAAAATACACTCACTGCTTACTATGTACTGGGACCTGTTTTAGATACTTTACAAATACTAACATTTATTTCTCATAACTCTAAAGTGTAGTAGTCATTACTTCCATGTTACAGGTGGAGAAATTCAGGCATAGAAAGGTTAATATTAATTAAATTGGAAGAACAGAGCTATGAAGAATTGATTTCTCATCTCTAGTTATACATTTTCCTGTACGTCCCCCTCACTCCAACAAAACAAATTCTCATCAGTTAATTTCCTTCTGTGGCTTTAGATACATTTGAAAATGCTAGTGTTTCATTTATTATTATTATGCCACCCCAAAACATAGTCTTTTTTATAAAGTCTTTTATTTTGTTCACAAAGCTGCAGTTGGGGCAGGGCTTGGTGAGGCATTTTATCTCAGCTGCACTCAGCATGGGCTGATGTGATTCACCCAAGGGTTGGGGACTTTCAAGACGGCTCACTCATATGACTGGCAAGTTGTGGTGACTGTAGTTTCCTCTAAGAGTGAGTGTCCCAACATATAGGAAATGGAAACTGCTGGTTTCTTAAGTCCTGGGCCTGGAAATTGGCACAGTGTCACTTTTGCTGTGTTGTGTTGGGCAGGCAGTTACAGAGCCCAGATTCCAGGCGAGTGGGCATGGACACACCTCTCCATGGGAGGCATGCTGGAAGAATTGAGGGGCCGTGTTTTACAGCAGAGGCAAATGAACACCCCTCTGCTAATGAATAATTGGTACTCCAATGCCCTGTTTCAATGATTGTTTCATGAATGAATACAGTTACTTCTCACTGTAAATAAAGGCCATTTTCTACCATCTCTTGGTACATACATGCTTATAGAATAAAAAAGCTTTAGCTTCTGGCTGGTAGTAAATTTGTTTTCCTTTGAATTTAATTTTTACTTCGCATTAATCTTTGAAAACAGAAATACTGGGATCTACTTTAGCCAGGGTATCTGTAGTATTTTTATATTGATGATTCTGAGCAAATGTGACAAAATGGGCTGGTTAATGGTAGAAGTTTCTTGAGAAAATACATGTTGAGTTACAGTAGAAGATTTATAGTTCACTTTGACAGAGGGCTTTAAAAATTTACATGATTATCAGTTATTCTTAGGTTCTGCCTTTTAGTTCAGACCCTTATAGTTTGAACTTGTTAAAGGTCAAGAATATTTTTAATTTTAGTTTTGATATTAAGAATTACTTTTCAAATTAGAAAAGGAGAGAAGCCCTTAGGTAAGGCTGTAGCTCTGAGGGATAATTGAAAGCTCTGAGGGGCTTGGTTCTGGCTCCAGTTCAGCTATTAAGAAGCTGTGTGACTTTTAGGATGGCACTTAATCTCTCTAGACTTCAGTGTCATAAACTGTAATGAAAGAGGTTAGTCCTGGAAGTTCAGGAAGGTCCTAGTCTAGTTTTAAAACTGTTAACTTAAAATCAACAATCAGTGGAATTGTTGGAGTATTTTTTTTTAATTCTATAATTTAGGGGAGAAAACTGTTTACTAAGTTTTACTAAGGGTAAAACTTCATTAGTACCTGTTACATATAAGATCTGTATTTCAGTGGTGGCATGGTGAACTAGAAAGAATACAGAATTTAGAGTGAAACAAAAGTTCTCAGACCTCTCTGCCACTTGCTAGCTCTGTGACTTCAGATGAATTATGCAGTGTTTTTTTATTGTTTTGTTTTTAGCCTCAGCTTCCTTATCTGTTTAAAAAAAAGATAATCTTGTGAGAAAGTAAATCCTAAAGTTTAAAAGAATTAAACCTGTAAAGTACCTAGCACCTGTTAAATCCTCAAGAAATATTTTCTTCTCAGTTTCATGCTGCTGCCCCCGCCCCCATTCCCTTCTTTTTCCTTAAAAGAGGAGACCAACGAGTAAATCTCTTAAGCACTGTTCTCCTAAAAAGAATTTAGGTGGAGAGGATTTTAGTGAACTGTTACGCCATCTCAACTTTGTTATCGTTATGTTATTGAATGTAAATCTTTTTTATTTTTATTGAGTTCATTTATTGAGTCCTTACCATGTCTCGGAAACTGTATTTTATAACCTGTCTGTCTATCTATCTGTTTATTTGATGTAGTGTTCATGATTCATTGTTTGCGTATAACACCCAGTGCTCCATTCAGTATGTGCCCGTTTTAATACCCATCACCAGGCTAACCCATCCCCCCACCCCTCTAGAACCCTCAGTTTGTTTCTCAGAGTCCACAGTCTCTCATGGTTCGTCTCCCCCTCCGATTTCCCCCCCTTCATTTTTCCCTTCCTACTATCTTCTTTTTTTTTTAAACATATAATGTATTATTCATTTCAGAGGTACAGGTCTGTGATTTGTCAGTCTTACACAATTCACAGCACTCACCATAGCACATACCCTCCCCAATGTCTTATCATCCAGCCACCCCATCCCTCCCAGCCCCCACCACTCCAGCAACCCTCAGTTTGTTTCCTGAGATTAAGAATTCCTCATATCAGTGAGATCATGATACATATCTTTCTCTGATTGACTTATTTCACTTAGCATAATACCCTCTAGTTCCATGCACGTCATTGCAAATGGCAAGATTTCATTTTTTGATGGCTGCATAATATTCCATTGTATATATATATACACCACATCGTCTTTATCCATTCATTTGTTGATGCACATCTTGGCTCTTTCCATAGTTTGGCTACTGTGGATATTGCTGCTATAAACATCGGGGTGCACGTACCCCTTCAGATCACTACTTTTGTATCTTTGGGGTAAATACCCAGTAGTGCAATTGCTGGGTCGTATGGTGGCTCTATTTTCAACTTTTTGAGGAACCTCCATACTGTTTTCCAGAGTGGCCGCAACAGCTTGCATTCCCACCAACAGTGTAAGAGGGTTCCCCTTTCTCCGTATCCTTGCCAACATCTGTCATTTCCTGACTTGTTAATTTTAGCCATTCTGACTGGTGTGAGGTGGTATCTCATTGAGGTTTTGATTTGGATTTCCTGATGCCAAGCGATGTTGAGCACTTTTTCATGTGTCTGTTGGCCATTTGGATGTCTTCTTTGGAAAAATGTCTGTTCATGTCTTCTGCCCATTTCTTGATTGGATTATTTGTTCTTTGGGTGTTGAGTATGATAATTTCTTTATAGATTTTGGATACTAGCCCTTTATCTGATACGTCATTTGCAAATATCTTCTCCCATTCTGTCGGTTGCCTTTTGGTTTTGTTGACTGTTTCCTTTGCTGTGCAAAAGCTTTTTATTTAGTCCCAATAGTTCATTTTTGCCCTTGCTTCCCTTGCCTTTGGCGATGTTTCTAGGAAGAAGTTGCTGCGGCTGAGATCAAAGAAGTTGCTGCCTGTGTTCTCTAGGATTTTGATGGACTCCTGTCTCACATTTAGGTCTTTCGTCCATTTTGAGTTTATTTTTGTGTGTGGTGTAAGGAAATGGTCCAGTTTCATTCTTCTGCATGTGGCTGTCCAATTTTCCCAACACCATTTGTTGAAGGGACTGTCTTTTTGCCATTGGACATTCTTTCCCGCTTTGTCGAAGATTAGTTGACCATAGAGCTGAGGGTCCATTTCTGAGCTCTCTATTCTGTTCTTTTGATCTATGTGTCTGTTTTTGTGCCAGTACCATACTGTCTTGATGATTACAGCTTTGTAATAGAGCATGAAGTCTGGAATTCTGATTCCACCAGCTTTGCTTTTCTTTTTGAACATTCCCTCTGGCTATTCGGGGTTTTTTCTTGTTCCATACAAATTTTAGGATTATTTGTTCCATTTCTTCGAAAAAGTTGATGGTATTTTGATAGAGATTGCATTAAATTGTGTGGATTGCTCTAGGTGGCATTGACATCTTCACAATATTTGTTCTTCCAATCCATGAGCATGGAACGTTTTTCCATTTCTTTGTGTCTTCCTCAATTTCTTTCATGAGTATTCTATAGTTTTCTGAGTACAGATTCTTTGCCTCTTTGGTTAGATTTAGTCCTAGGTATCTTATGGTTTTGGGTGCAATTGTAAATGGGATTGAGTCCTTAATTTCTCTTTCTTCTGTCTTGTTGGTGTATAGAAACACAACTGATTTCTGTGCATTGATTTTATATCCTGCCACTTTACTGAATTCCTGTATGAATTCTGGCAGTTTGGGGGTGGAGTCTTTTGGGTTTTCCACATAAAGTATCATATCATCTGCAAAGAGTGAGAGTTTAACTTCTTTTCCGATTTGGATGCCTTTTATTTCTTTTTGTTGTCTGATTGCTGTGGCTAGGACTTCTAGTACTATGTTGAATAGCAGTGGTGATAGTGGACATCCCTGCCATGTTCCTGACCTTAGGGGGAAAGCTCTCAGTGTTTCCCCTTGTTTGTTGGGAGATTTTTGATTACTGCTTCAGTTTCCTTAGTGGTTATGAGTCTGTTCAGGTTTTCTTTTTCTTCCTGGTTCAGTTTTGGTAGTTGATACATCTCTAGGAATGCATCCATTTCTTCCAGGTTATCTAATTTGCTGGCATAGAGTTGCTCATAATATGTTCTTATAATTGTTTGTATTTCTTTGGTTTTGGTTGTGACCTCTCCTGTTTCATTCATGATTTTGTTGATTTGGTTCATTTCTCTTTTCTTTTTAATAAGTCTGGCCAGGGGTTTATCAGTCTTGTTAATTCTTTCAAAGAACCAGCTCCTAGTTTCGTTGATCTGTTCTACTGTTCTTTTGGTTTCTATTTCATTGATTTCTGCTCTGATCTTTATTATTTCTCTTCTCCTGCTGGGTTTAGGCTTTATTTGGTGGTCTTTCTCTGGCTCCTTTAGGTGTAGGGTTAGGTTGTGTATTTGAGACCTTTCTTGTTTCTTGAGAAAGGCTTGTATTGCCATATACTTTCCTTTTAGGATCGCCTTTGCTGCATCCCAACGAGTTTGAACAGTTGTGTTTTCATTTTCATTGGTTTCCATGAATTTTTTTAATTCTTCTTTAATTTCCTGGTTGACCCATTCATTCTTTAGTAGGATGCTCTTTAGCCTCCATGTATTTGAGTTCTTTCCGACTTTCCTCTCGTGATTGAGTTCTAGTTTCAAAGCATTGTGGTCTGAAAATATGCAGGGAATGATCCGAATCTTTTGGTACCGGTTGAGACCTGATTTGTGACCCAGGATGTGATCAATTCTGGAGAATGTTCCATGGGCACTAGAGAAGAATGTGTATTCTGTTGCTTTGGGATGGAATGTTCTGAATATATCTGTGAAGTCCATCTGGTCCAGTGTGTCATTTAAAGGCTTTATTTCCTTGTTGATCTTTTGCTTAGATGATCTGTCCGTTTCAGTGAGGGGGGATGTTAAAGTCCCCTACTATTACTGTATTGTTGTCGATGTGTTTCTTTGCTTTTGTTATTAATTGGCTTATATAATTGGCTGCTCCCATGTTAGGGCCATAGATATTTAAAATTATTAGATCTTCTTCTTGGATAGACCCTTTAAGTATGATACAGTGTCCTTGTCTCTTATTACAGTCTTTGGTTTAAAATCTAATTTGTCTGATACAAGGATTGCCACCCCAGCTTTCTTTTGATGTCCATTAGCATGGTAAATGGTTTTCCACCCCCTCACTTTCAATCTGGAGGTGTCTTTGGGTCTAAAATGAGTCTCTTGCAGACAGCATATCGATGGGTCTTGCTTTTTTTCCAATCTGATACGCTTTGTCTTTTGGTTCGGGGCATTTATTTAGCCCATTTACACTCAGGGTAACTATTGAAAGATACGAATTCAGTGCCATTGTATTGCCTGTAAGGTGACTGTTACTGTATATTGTCTCTGTTCCTTCTGGTCTATGTTACTTTTAGGCTCTCTCTTTACTTAGAGGATCCCTTTCAGTATTTCTTGTAGGGTTGGTTTGGTGTTCGCAAATTCTTTTAGTTTTTGTTTGTCCTGGAAGTTTTTTTATCTCTCCTTCTATTTTCGGTGATAGTCTAGCTGGATATTGTCTTCTTGGCTGCATATCTTTCTCATTTAGTGCTCTGAATATATCATGCCAGTCCCTCCTGGCCTGCCAGGTCTCTGTGGATAGGTCTGTTGCCATTCTAATGTTTCTACCATTGTAGGTTACGGACCTCTTGTCCTGAGCTGCTTTCAGGATTTTCTCTTTGTCTCTGAGACTTGTAAGTTTTACTATTAGATGTCAGGGTGTTGACCTATTTTTATTGCTTTTGAGGGGGGTTTTCTGTGCCTCCTGGATTTTGATGCCTATTTCCTTCCCCAAATTAGGGAAGTTCTCTGCTATAATTTGCTCCAGTATATGTTCTGCCCCCCTCTCTCTTTCTTCTTCTGGGATCCCAATTATTCTAATATTGTTTCATCTTATGGTATCACTTATCTCTCGAATTCTGCCCTCGTGATCCAGTAGTTGTTTATCTCTCTTTTTCTCAGTTTCTTTATTCTCCATCATTTGGTCTTCTGTATCACTAATTCTCTTTTCTGCCTCATTTATCGTAGCAGTTAGAGCCTCCATTTTTGATTGCACCTCATTAATAGCCTGTTTGATTTCGACTTGGTTAGATTTTAGTTCTTTTATTTCTCCAGAAGGGGTTCCACTAGTATCTTCCATGCTTTTTTTCAAGCCCAGCTAGTATCTTTATAATCGTCATTCTGAACTCTAGTTCCGACATCTTACTAATGTCTGTATTGATTAGGTCCCTGGCCGTCTGTACTGCCTCTTGTTCTTTTTTTTGAGTTTTTTTTTTCCGTCTTGTCATTTTGTCCAGAGGAGAATAGATGAATGAGAGAACAAAATGCTAATAGGGTAGCAGTGTCCCCAGAAAAATACACACTAAACAAATCAGAAGAGACCTAAAACCGGGGTAAAAGAAACGGAAGGAAAGAAAAAAGAAAAAAAAAGGATATGATCAGATATGATCAGACTGGTGAATAGATCAGTGCCACATACTAGATTTTGGGTGTATTTTGGTCTTTTAGAAGAAACTGCCTCCCAAAATTTTAAAGAAAGAAAAACTTATGTATGTACGAAAATAAGAGTAAATACGATGAAGAGATGGCATCTGACTGTAAAGATGAAAATTATAAAAGATTTTATAAAAGGAATTGATAAATTGGTTGAAAAAAGAAAGAAGAGAAATTAAAAAAAAAGGGGGGGAGAGAATGTGATCAGGCAGGAGACTAGAGTAAAGCCATACAGTAGAGATTTAAGGTATATTTTGGTCTTCTAGAAGAAACTGTATCCCAAAATTTTAAAGAGAGAACAACTTACATATATATACCAAAAATAAGGTTCACTAATGAAGGGATAGAATATGACTCTAAAAATGAAAAATAAAGATTTTAAAGAAAGGGATTGATAAGATGTTGGTTGAAAAAGGGAAAAATAAAAATTAAAAAAAATGTAGAAAAAGGAAAATAAAAAAAATTAACTTTGAAAGACTAAAGAATCATGGGAAAAAAAGCCATGAATTCTGTGTGCTGTATTCCCCTAGTGCTGGAGTTCTGCCATTCTCAGTGATGGGTCTTGGCTGGCTGTTCTTGCTGATCTTCTGGGGGAGGGGCCTGTTGGCAGTGGTTCTGAAATGTCTTTACCCCACGAAGAACTGCACCGCCCTTGCTGGGGGCTGGGCTAAGTAATCTGCTCGGGTTTGCTCTCAGGAGCTTTTGTTCCCTGCAAATTTTCCCTACAGCTTTGGAGGATGAGAGTGAAAATGGTGGCCTCCCAATCTCCACCCGGAGGAGCCGAGAGCTTGGGTCCCCACTCTTCAGTGAGCTCCCAGAGAAAAGCAGTCAGTCATTTCTGTCTCCCCTCTCTCTGGCCACGCTCCGTGCTCACCTGGCCTGTGACCCAGCGTTTCTCTCTCCAGCACACGACCCTGTTTGGAGTCTCCAAACCCAGCAGGTTCCTGTGGTGCGCTCCTGTGCCGCTCATCCCGGGGGATGAAGGGGAGTCTTCCCGGATCTGCCACTTGTTGGGTCCCTGCTTGAAGAGCAGTGGCCCGACTGTACCGCGGATCACGGTTTATGGCAACCCCAAGCTGAGAGCCTGCTCCTCGGCTCTGTGTCTGCAGCCAGCTTCCCTGCTCCGATACCTGGGAGCTCTGCCACACTCAGGCACCCCCGGTCTTTCTGTGACCCTGAGGGTCCTGCGACCACACTGTCCCAGCGAGGGTTCCACACACACATACCCCGGCTTAGCCCTGGAGCGACGTCCCTCAGCGGAGCCGCCTTCTAAAAGTTCCAGTTTTGTGCTCTGCTGCTCTATCACTTGACGGTATTGGCTGATGGAGGCTCCCTCCCTCGCCATCCGTCCTCCCGAGTATCGCCTCGGATTCCCTTCTCTGCACACCCTACCTTCCAGAAAGTGGTCGCTTTTCTGTTCAGAGAGTTGCTGCTATTCTTTTCTTCTATCTCCTGTTGCATTGGTAGGTGTTCAGAATGGTTTGATCTCCTATCTAGCTGAGTTCCTGGGACTAGACGAAATTTAGGTCTCCTACTCCTCCGCCATCTTGCTCCTCCTCCCAAATGTAATTCTTTTCATTAATCCATCCCAAATTAATTTTTTAATTTTTTTAAAGTTTTTATTTATTCATTTGAGAGAGAGAGATAGCAAGAAAGAGAGAGAGCACGAATGGGGGCTGGGGGAGAAGGGGAGAGGCAGACTACCCGATGAGCAGGGAGCCCGATGTGGGACTCGATCCCAGGACGCTGGGATCATGACCTGAGCCGAAGGCAGGCGCTTAACTGACTGAGCCATCTAGGCGCTCCCCAAATTAATTTTTATTTATTTTATGTATAATTTAATCTGTGAATGTATCATTTTTTCATTTCCAAATGTATATATTTGATGACATAATTAAGGTGTGATTGAATGTGAAGAGTTAGTGGGAACAAGACTTACGAAGGCCAAAACGATTGTCAAAAAGTAGGAAAATGAATGAATAGAAATAGAGCCTGTGTGTGGGGCACATGTTGTAATTAGAGATAACATTGAGTGGAAGAGACTCCCAGAACCTAAAATTTAGAATTGCAGTTATTAAACATTACGTCCTAAAATTTGATTTTCTGCAGTGTTTAACATTTGTCATCCTTAAAATTTATCTGTGCCTTTCCGAGTTATCACTGTCTATTGCTGATAGAATCAGAAGGATACACTTAAATGCACCTCTGGCCTTCATCATATAAATTGAAATGTAACTCGCATTGTATGTTTGAAAACTATAAAATCATTGCTGGTCAAGTGAGGAGGCGCTTTCCTTTTTGCAAAGGCATAGCTTATACAGCTTTACAAGCCTTGATTAGCATAAAGTTATGCTAAGTCTTGTGGGTTTTGGGGGTAGTAAATTGCAGGTGGTCTTTGAGAGAAATTAAAAGTTAACGGGAATCATTGTTATTTGTTGTATCTACTAAAATGATGGAATACATTCATATCTGTTAATGATGTTATTTAGAAGAATTATTCCTATTTATTTATAAATGTTCTAATAAAATTTTCGTTGGAGAAGGTAACCTAAAAGAAAGCTGACTTGGCATGGTCAGTCGGGGTCAAGTGGTTGTGAGAGTCAAGAAAGTGAGGATGAGCCAGGCAATTCCTTGCCTGTATGTTTAGTAAGGAAAAAGTACACGCACCTGTGGGGTTCGGGAATGTGAGTTTCTGACTCAGATCGTAGTTACTAAAATTACCAATAATGTGTCTTCAGAAATATCCCAAGGGCCTCAGATATGGTGATTTGGGGAAAGAGCAATGGTTGGGGGAGTTAGAGAATATTTTATTTTCCAAGTGTAAATCTTCTGACTCATGAACTTAATGGGAAGCACTTTCAGCTCACTCGCTAAGTACCATGAATACTACTGCTTTTGGAAAGCTTATTTTCAGAATTCCCATGAATTGAATCATCTCCATTAGTGTTTTAACAGACCTGCACATATTTACTTGTTAGATTGAACTCTGCTGCATTGGATTTTTTAGAAAAAATCTTTAGCATGTAGACTTGGTTTGTCCCCTGGGGCTGTTCTTTTCTTACACTTGTTTGCCCTTTCGTCTTTGGGAGAAATAATTATAGAGAAACCTTGACAATCATTGTGTTCTATCATATTTTTAACCCATTTTCTCTTTCAGCTTTACTTTTAGAAGCCCAGTCGACACCATTTCAAGTCACACCTTCAACTATGGCAAATATTGTGAAAGGCCTGTATACTCTCAGACCAGGTAAACAGTCACCATTTCTTTTGAGGTTGGACTTGTTGATTTGTTTGTTAATGAGAGCTCCAGCCTTATCCAAGAGGGCAGTGTTTGTGTGTTTTTTTGAGGCCTAATGGTATTTGGATTTGTTATAGCCAAAAAAAATTGAGTAGATAGTACAGTTATCATTGTGAAATGTAAAATCAGGACTCACTTGGAAAACCGACTAGTTTAGGAAACACAAGAAATAATTTGTAGCAGATGTTTTGGATAAAATTGAATCTCATGTCCAGTATTCATTTCTGTCTTTTTTGTTGTGGAGTTTCTCCTTCACCTGTATCCCACACTGCAGATATGCATAGACATACACATCCACAACTCCCATCTTCTTAGGCCAGTTTTGTAACTTGTAGGGAATCTAGAAGTGTTGGTAAAATTACAGTCATTTCATAAGTGTATTGTGAGGAGAGAGATACTCAGTAAAGCAGAACCAAAAATCAAAGACCACTATATTCAAAGGCATGGTTTGTAAATTATCTTAATGTATCTATCTTAGAATAAAAAAGCCATTGTGAATTTAAAGGAATTCCAAGATGTTTTGTATATATCTTCCCGTTTGTAAGCCAGAACCTCAAACTTGTCATACAGTTGTCTAGCAAATGTTTTAAAAGCCCATAGTAAAGAGACTGCAAAAATTCTCAGGGTGGAACATTGTGCTACCCCATCTAGAAACATAAGGGACGTTTTTTTGACAGTACTTTTTCTGTGGAATTCTTTTGTCTATAAGGGTTAAATGAAATAAAACATTATCTAAAGAGCTTAACATAGTACCTGATAATAAGCGTGGCTAACATTAGCTGTTTTTATTACTATCCAGTTAGGTCCAGTAGTTATTTTAATTAACTGATGGCTTGATTGTTTGCTTAAATAATTTGAAAGATACGTCAGAATTTAGTTCGCTGAAATGGAAACAAATTAAAAACTGTGGCATTGTGGGTAGACTGTGATGTCAGAAATACCTTCTTTCCCAGGCTGCTTTAAGCAGTTAGGGTCTTCTAGAATATCCTGATGTCATGTTAACTTAAATTTGCATCGGGTCTTACTCTACTTCATAAACAAGTTTTTCTTAGCAATTACTTCTATAAGGTAGCAAAAATATTACATATGTCCAATAAACTGATGTTTCTAGTTTCTCAGTTTTGTATTCATTTTACTAAATGTGATAAAAATGGCTCATGAATTTTTCTTTTAGTGCTAGGTTATGAATGATTTTTTTTCTTTTATTTTGGAATCATCCAAATGTGGTATTAAACACATTTCTAAATTCTGTCTCTAAAGAGTAGGCAGCTTTATCAGCTCTGGATTTTATCATAAATAACAAAATGGCAAAATAAAACTAATCACTAAGGGTAGAAAAACTCATAGATACATGTTTATCCAAATGCTGTTTTATCCAGGTTTGAGCTCTTGTAATAGGATTCATACTACTTGTGAGGAGAATTCTGTCTTTGAGAGTTGTCCTTTTGAAAAGGAGAATTTTATCAGAGACTAACCTTTTGCTGCACTAGGCATTTTCTGAGATACTATTAAAAATATTTTGACATTTACACGTCTTGCCAGTACCCATTCTCTTCCTGGTTTGTTGAAGTAGTTTTATTCACCTGACAGATTAAGGTTAAAATATTTTAAAAGTTGAATTTTAAGTGTAAAAAGTTGAGTCCACTGTACTGGTTCTCAAGTGCCGATCTTCATATAATGAATGCATCTGAATCACCCAAGGAAGTTTTTTAAACTAAATTCCTGGGTCCTAATCCTTGGAGATTCTTATGACTCTTAGAATTTTTGGTATGTTTCCATCTGATCTTTAGGAAGCTTAGTTTAGGCACAGTGCCAACTCTCCTATCCTGCCCTTCTTCGTTTAATACACACACTTTTCTTTGATTTCTTCATCTTCATTTTAATGATTTCCTGGAGTTCCATAAAATGGCAGATCAGTTTGACTCCTGCCACCCCTCCCTGGTGGGTCAGTGGTTCTCCAGGTCTCCGTATTGAGACTCTAAAGGTATATTTGAGTTGAGCTGGAAGGAGGGACACTGTTGAGAACATTTTGCCATGAGTTTATACAAGGGATGAGTGGATTGGCTCTGGTCTTGTTTTTTGTGGTACTTGTTTTTTTTGTTGTTGTTTTGTTTTGGTCATGTCTAACTTAACTATTCTCCTGTTGGACACTTTTTACTTACCATTGACCTAGCATCCAGCACTGCACAGGATCAAACATGGCTTGTTTTTAAGATTTTATTTATTTGACGGAGAGAGACACAGTGAGAGAGGGAACACAAGCAGGGGGAGTGGGAGAGGGAGCTCAGCTCCCACTGAGCAGGGAGCCCGACACGGGGCTCAATCCCAGGACCCTGGGATCATGACCTGAGCCGAAGGCAGATGCTTAATGACTGAGCCACCCAAGTGCCCCTTGTTTTTTTTTTTTTTTTTTTAAGATTTAGAATTATTTACTCAGATTACAATTTTTAAAGCGTTGAGCTCACTGGATTAAATACAGATTGACATTTTGTGGTTTTCGATCTATACAGCCAAGATGTTTTCCAAAGGGAAAATTTGAAAGGGCAGGATTAAAAGAATCTAACAGGGGTTTAACAGTGCTAAATTAGGACCAGCAACAAGGATGGGGGAGTGCTAGTTTTAGCATGCCCTTGATACAGGTGGATGTTATTTATATTTAGTATTCACAGAATAAGGGTAAGAGAGTGTTTATCAGCAAAATGTAAAAATATCTGCTTGCTTTGTACTATAAATTCTTTTTAGAAAGGACATTTAATCTGTTCGTATATTCCTTATCAGAATGGGCTTGCACTAATTTTTTCCCCACTTTAAGTTCGGTTTAATACATATATTCTTTGAACAAAAGAAAAGTTTCCCTTTTTCATTTAATTTGTCTTTATGATTTCCTTAATGAATCTTTTCCTTCCCTCACAGAGTGGGTTCAGATGGCTCCAACTCTGTTTTCTAAATTTATTCCAAACATTCTCCCTCCGGCTGTGGAATCTGAACTTTCTGAATATGCTGCTGAAGATCAGAAACTTCAAAGAGAACTTATACAGAATGGTTTTACGAGGCAAGTTTTTTTTCTTTCCTTTTTGAGAAAATATGTCCATTTCCTTCGGCTGGTTTGGCTTGGCAAGGGAGGGAGGCCAGGGTTCTTAGAATGGGAAACAGCCATTGAGCAATCACAGTGATGTTGCTGGGGGAGGGGGTTAGCTGCCTGTGGAAATGGTGAAGCTGGGATTTGATTTGATGGAAGCTGCCCTTCACTAAACATGGATTTAGAAGAAAGGAGCTCTCACTGGAGGGACAGTGAGGCTGGGAGGCCTATAAGCGCTCTTCCAGTTGTGACCCTCTACATTGTTCTCAGCACTGGTGGGATGTTATGATTAGTTATAATGTAGTTTTATGAATGAACTAGCAAATGACTAGTTTATGACTAAACCAGTAAAATGGCTTTTCAGTTCTGGTTTTCGTATTTTTACTTCTGCCCTAAATTCTACTTGTTTCTTCTTAAAAAGTAGGATATCTCTGTATGTATCCAGAAAATTTGCCTTCCTTGGTTTTGATATATACATGTGGCTGATTTTTCTAAAATTTGCGATTCAGGATCTTAGCTATATCCCAGAAAATCTTGCAAAGTGCGAATTTTCAACCAAAATAGATTATATTATGGGAAAACACCCAGTTGCCTCACCAAATCATTGAAGGGTGCAGTAAGGTAGCACTTTTACATATCTTCTCTTATTTGAATTCCTGACATTAAAGGAAGAAAGTTATGGAAAGTTAGACGCCTAGGTTTCTCCCTGAGGTATAGTTGTGATCATAAATAGTAGGTTGAATATTGACTCGCTTATCTGACTAGGGCTGGGGATGGACATTCTCTTTTATAGGTTCTGAGGCCAAGCTACATCTCAGAATACCAGTCTTGACCAAGATCGTTTTTACTGTCTCTAGTCTCAGCACAGATTAGGAAAGAAAGCCGAAAAACCTGTTCTTTGCAGCCTCATGCATTGGTATTTATTCCCCTTTTGTCCTGGTGCCATCTGTATTCCTGTGGATGTGGGGTCACTGAGTAATCCCTACTCAGTGACCCCACTCACTGGCAGCTCATACGGGAAAGGCTCATGGAAGCTGTGTAGGTAGGTCTGGCAGACCTGACTTTCTTGGGTCAAGTTAAGGGAAGGCAAGGCCATAGAAAATGCTGGAATGTAAGCAGCTGATTTTCCTCCCTCAAGTCCAGTGGTCAGGTGTTTTCTGACATTAATTACAATATTTCTAATAGCAGTATTATTTTCATATACAGAATGAGCCCGTTTAATGCTATAGTAATTTTACTTATTTTTGAAGAGCTATTATATTCATGTGGTTCAAAAGTAAAGATGATACAGAAAGTACACATTGAGAAGTTTTGCTCCTAGTTGTTTCCCCATCTATTCCTACCCCTTTAGGTGACCATTTTATTAGTTCCTTATGATTCCTTTCAGTACTTCTTTTAATATACAGATACAAGCAAACACAAACACAATATACAAACCTGGTAATATTCTCAGCCTCACTCTTAGTTTTTTTACTTTTACTCCTTTCTTAACCCCTTCTGTTGTGTAGATAGAACTTGTTTAACCAGTCCCCTGCAGATGGCAATTGGAATGATTTCCAGTCTTGCTGTGATAGAGAATGCTGTGATGAATACCCTTGTACATGCATAATTGTGTACCTGTTGCAGGTATATATGGAGAGTAAATTCCGATAAGTGGGATTGCTGGATCAAGAAGTCAGTCAGTTGTAACTTTGATTGATATCGCCAAATTGCCCTTCATGGGGGATTGTGCCATTTTGCATATCCACCAGCACAGTTTGAAAAGTTCCTCTTCTTCATGGCCTTGCTCGTAGAGTATATTGTTAGGCTTTTGGATTTTCACTGGTCTGGCAGGTGAAAAATAATTACTCCGAAAAATTGTTTTAATTTGCATTTCTCTTACTAAGAGTGAGGCTGAGAATATTACCAGGTTTGTATTTCTTTTCCTGTAAATGGCCTGTTTATGCCCTTTGCTCACTTTTCTATTCGTTAGCCTTTCTTCCTTGAATTCTAGGAGCTCTATGTTGAAGAGATTGATTCTCTGCCCAAGATAAGTCAGTTGATTTTTGCAGTTTGTGACTTTGCTTATGGTGGTTTTTTGTTTTATTTTAAGTCATGCAGAAGTTTTTTATTTTTGTGTAACTTTATCAGGTTTTTTCTTTATGGCTTATGGGTTTTGAATTACAGTTAAAAGTTTTTTCTTAAATTAAGTAAATGCAAAATAATCTGAGTCTACCTTTTATGGTTTTCTCTAGACTTACCATAATATTGAAGTCTTTTATGCTTTGATTCATGTTTTTATTTGAATGTTTTCTTTTAATTTTAGAGGTGAGTTTATTGATACCTTTAAAAAATAAACAAGCTTCTGAAAACTTCTATTTCTATGAAGCAATGTATTATAAGATAGCTCTTGTGGATTTCTCTGAACACCTTGAACTCACCTTCCACAACAGTGTGTAGAACTGTGTAAACATATCCAGAGATATTTTCCTAATCCTAATTTTGGAACTGAAAGAAGAGACCAGGGTGCAGGGCTGCATTTAAACGTTAGTATTCCAAGAGGTGATACGATTAAACTGTTTTGTTGTACAAACCAAATTGGGCCATTTCTAGAATTAACAACATATTATACATTAATATGAGAACTGAAGTCTGCCTTACAAATTATTCTGGTGGGTACTTTGCACATTGTAGGTCCTGCCTAACCTGCATTCTCGGACTTCCTGCAGTCCACTGCTGAGCTGGCCCAGACCCATCGGAAAGGATGTGCACCCGTCCTATACTTAGCAGCTGAGAGAGAATCTGCCTATGCTTCCAGCTCTTGTGTATGGGCCTTCCACATTCTGCCCTGGCAGACCTGATGCTGCCTTTGATCATTATTTGACTAGGATTGTTTTGGAAGAAATGGTGTCCACTGGTGCAGAAAACCTTGAGAATATAGTATAGGCTATCCAACAAGAATTCTGTTACTGGCTGTTCCGATTGAGCAGTCATTTTATGGTTTATGCCTAACAAGTCACATGATTCCTGTTCAGCTTTGCAAACTATTTTTTCATTTAGGACTGTGTTTTGTTTACGTGGTATGGTCCTGAAAGGCAGCACCCAGCTTTGATGTAGATGGCACAGGATGTCTTCAAAGTGTTTTGGAAATGTTGTGAATGTTGTCAAATATATCCTCAATTATAGTTAATGGGTATTTCTCATTTGAGCTGGAATTTATATGCAGCATCTTTAGATACATGGAAATATACTTATTTGTAAGCTAGAATTAACATATAAGCTAAGAGCAACATTTTGTTTTTATCAGTTATCTGGGTAATTGAATTGATTATTGGAGGGTGGGGGAGGGCAGGTTGGTGTCTGAGATTACATTATGGAGGGAACCTTGTTTGGGAACTTCTAACGTGCATGCCCTCAGATGGAACATTCTCTTTCAAACCAGCCTGTTGGGCCTCTTCAAAGCTCGTACCAAATGGCTTTTAAAGGGAAGTATTTTGCAGAGTAATTGTTACTTTGATTTCTGGAACAAAATGGTACCTTGTAGGGGTATTGTTGATTTTTTAACTGAGAGGGTCACTCTAAAATTGGCACTTTTTCATTTAGTAACAGGGGTCTGGTTTTGAGGGCAGCCATAGCTTTCCAGATGTGGGGCATTAGGAGGTATCTTTGGCAGCCTCTTGTGTAGATCACATCTACATTCTCTCTCTGCCTTCTGTTGTTTTCACATCTACATTTTTCTCCTATTATTTTTGCACGTTCAGTTTTTATTTAACCTTTCAGGTGTGGGAATGAAGGTTATCTATAGAAGTTGAGGTTCTAGATATAAAATCCTCTGTCTTCCTTTTTGATCAGCATTAACTTACTTGTTTCAGAATATTTGATGAATATTACTGTGATGGTACTCATGTAAGGTAATACATAAGCGTAAATAATAATACGAGATGCCAACTGGCTTTGTAGGCATAGTGTTAACAGGAGGTATTTAAAAAGGGCATTAGGACACAGGTGTTAAGAGCTCTGTAGGCCGTCTAAGGCTGGTTCATGCCAAATGTGGTGCATGTTTTTCTCTAAATGCCCAACCTAGAGAAGATCTCTTTGGAGGCCCTTTGACATCTTCTCTTCCTGCCTGGTCATTGAGACTCCTCACCTCGGCCAGCAAGAGGTTTCTGTCCTGGTCTTAAGCACAGCCAGAGAAAGGGAGAGGGAAACTGCTAATCTAGAAGATCACTCTGAAGCATGAAATAATTACTTGGGCTAGCATCTTCATAGTCTGTCTGTAGAGGCCATTTATCAATTATTCACTGATTTGTTAATTCAGTAAATATTTATTTTCTGCTAGACACTGTTCTAGGTACTGGGTAAACAAGTTCCTGTGTTTTTGGAGCTTATGCTGTAATGTTAGGAGATAAACAACAAACGTGTAAGCAAATTACTTCAAATAATAAAAAGTGCTGTGAAGAAATTGAGACAGAGTGTGGGATAAAGAGGGAGTGAGTGACAGGGCATGAGTGAAGGGCTGGTCCAGCTAACTGGAGATGACATGCCTTCCGAGGGGGAGACATTCCAGTGAGGACGTACGTAGGTGATAAGGAGACAGCCACATGGCTAACTGGCGGCAGGCATGCTACAGGCAGAGAAAATGGGAAGTATGAAAGTGCTAGCATGTGCCAGGGAAGAAGGAGAGCCAGCGTGGCTGACGTACAGTGAGCGGAGGTAGAAGTTGAGGGTGGGGAGGTAGGCAAGAGCCGTGTCTCATAGGACTGGGAAATGAATTTGAATTGATTCTTAACTGTGATGGAAAGCCACTGAAGGGCTTTAATCAGAGGCATGAAATAATTTAATTTATGCTTTTACATAAGATTGCTCTGGCTCTGGTCTGGACTAATAATAAGACTCTTGCAGATTGTGTCGGGGAGAGATGATAGTGGCGAAGGTTGGGAGTGTAGCCAGGGAGTTGTTGGGAAGTGTTTGATTTTGGATTATGTTTTGCTACAGAGTGCTCTGGAATGAGAGGAAGAAAGAAATCAAGAATGAGCTAGGATTTTGGTCTGAGTAATTGGGTGGCTAGTAGTACCATTTATTGAGGAAGACTGGAGAAGGAGTGGGGATCGAGTGGAGTCACTGACCATGGTACACTGGCAGTATTTATCAATCTTCCAAGTGACAGTGGTGATGAGACAGTTGGACCTACAAGTCTGAAGTGTAGGGAAGAAATGAGAGCTGGAGACAGAAATCTGGGAGTCATTGGCATATGGATAGTATTTCAAGTCACAGGCTGGTATGATTGCTGTCTTAGACTAAGCCAAATATATACACGGAGAAGAAACAGTGGCCAAGGACAGTGTTGGGTGGAGCCAAAACTGTTTTGGGAAAGAGGAGATGAACTGTGTAGATGCCACTGAGGGACTGAGCAAGAAAAAGCTAGCAAATCCATTGTTATTACTCATTACTCGAGCATTTTAGTTATTTGTCTGGATTATTGTCTGAGAAACCAGAGAGATAAAACTAGGATTTATCAGGCAGCACAGGACCTAATCAGGACCTCTATTTCCTTATCTGTAAAATGGAACTAGAACTTCTATAGGTGTTGAAGATGAACTGCTTAATACATGTGAAGGTTCGTGTTCTCCCACCTGCGGGAAGGGCATTCGTATACATTAAGATTCTGAGATTTTTCAAAGCCTTAAGCAGTGTTTGGTCTTATAATAAGGCTTTTTGGGGGAGGGGTGCCTGGGTGGCTCAGTCAGTTGAGCATCTGACTCTTGATCTCAGGGTCATGAATTCAAGCCCCATGTTGGGCTCCACACTGGGGTGGAGCCTCCTTAAAAAGGGGGGGACGTTTGGGGGGAACATTTTGGATTCATATCTGAAATTTGTCCTAGTATATGCCAGGTCACTAGGGATGTTGGTAGCAGAATTCAGGTTTATCTTCAAAGACATTTTTAGTCTGAACCTGTTTTCTAGAACCCAGTGTAAGCCACTTTTATAGATAACCCTTCCTTCATTTAATAGCTTTCTATATTTAAAAGGCAGCACCTTTTAGCTAAGAATATTCATGTTATATATGACTGTACTACTGTTTAAGTTTAGTGTCTGTTTTAAGATAGGTTGTTAGAATTGAAATACGTGCTTTACTTCTGTTATCAGTTCTTTCATTTCTCCTGTTTTGGTGTATGAAGATGTCTGAGTGTTCTGTTGATTCCTTCTTTTCTTATCCCCAGAGGTGACCAGTCCCGGAAAAGAGCTGGGGATGAGTTGGCTTATAGTAAGTAATGATGTTCCTTACCATTTCTGATGGTTTTGTTATGTCAGGCAGCTCCTGGTGGGGACCGTGCGGTGAGTATAATGAAATCCGCAGTGTTCTTGATGGTGGCCTCACGAGGCACTCTGTGATTGACGCCAGACTGTTCTGCGGGTTGTGGCAGCGCTGGAGTCTGGTTTGTGGCAGTGGTTTTCAGCAGCTGTCAAGAGCCTCCCAGATTCTGGAGTCTCTACTAGAATGGAATGATGATACAGTTCCTGATGACACAGCCCCTTACACTTCAGCCAGCTTTTTTTTTTTTTTTTAAATCTCCTTTTGGGGATTGAGAGAAGGGTGAGAGAGAAATATGTATTAAATAAAGAGATTCTTACCATTATCAAATGCTGTCTGCTATTCATACTTTTTCCCATTGCAATGTTTTTTTTTTCCAGACAGCTCATCAGCATGTGCAAGTTCCAGAGGGTACAGATAGTGAATGTATTGAATGTACTTTCCTTCCCGAAAAGAGGACACACTGGAGCTGCAGAGACTGTATTCGGAGCACAGCGGGGGGGGCCTGCAGACACTCAGGAGCTCTGTCACAAAGTTGTTCTTGGAAGAGGATGTTGGACTTCTTACTTTGGTTTGTAATTTTAAAAAACAAAAAAAACTAACAAAAAAAACAGTCAGTTGCTGCTAGACTTGGGGATGATTTTGAAATGGGACAATCTTTTAATGAGTTTATCTACAGATTCCATGAGGAACAAGCGTCTTGAAAAGTGACCATTGCTAAGGGAAATCCAGCAGCCGACATCAGCAGCTTCCTCCAAAAATATAAGAGCCGAAGAATCTTTTTTTTTTTAAAGCACTTGTTTTGTTCATTTGTGGACTTGGCACTTCAGCATATTGGCTTTACACATCAGGATCTCTTTTGCTTTAAAATCAAGCAGATCATTACAATACAGTGTTTTTCACCCATTACCAAAACAAACCCCTTTTAAAAGAGTTGGTCATTAAAAGAGTTTAGCATTAGAAAGTCTTGTTAAAGGAAAATGCTAACTTGGCTTCTGCTATAACTTTTCCCCTCACCAGTTCACAACTTTTTTCTACTGTGTGCCTTGAGCTTTGTGCACTTTGCAACTCTGTGACCATGATGTTCAACTCACAAATGCTTCCTGAAAAAGTTTATGGTATCACAGACTAACCCACTAAGATGTCAGGTGTGACTTTGTAGCAGGATGCTAAGTAAGTGGGAAAATAGAAGTGTGTTGCTCATTGGTCAGATCTCCCCCTGCCTCACCGTGGCATGTTCATATTAATGTTGGGGACCAACTCTTGTAGAACATATCCATTCCCTCTGTCACTTCACATGATTTCACCAGCTGCTGGAGTATTGGCATGATGCTAGTGTAGGGGTGGGCTGTACTTTAGCACTAAGCTCCCTTTTTAGTATTGTGGAGAAATTTCCAGTGGTAACAGCTAGTTACTGTGGTGCTCTAGGAAGCAGATATGGTTATTAAATCCAAATATAATAATTGGTGTGGGCTTCCGGATCCATTTCATTTTAAATGGGTGAGTAGGTACTTTTTAAAAAAAAAGTCTGCAGTTTGCATCTTTTTTAGCATTATATTCAAGTATAATAGAGAAGTAGCACTGCTGTTTCAAGCTTCCTTCCACCTGTGACACAGCTATATTTTGTTTTTTTTCTGTACCCACAGTGCTGTTTAGTTTCTTACAAAAGACTCCAAAGCTTATTCTAGTTGTTTTTGGAAGGCAAAGAAAAATAGATGTGGCAGGTGAAAATATTTTCTCAATTTTGCTTGACTCTAAATTGAGCATATGCTTGATTCTGTTTGGCTCTGTCACACTAATATTTACCTCTTCAGAGAACTTGGGGCAAAACAAGATGTATCAGGGATAGTGTCACACTTCTGATTGTCAGGTTTCTCATATAGGTGCCTCTGCCGATTCAGTTTGTCTTTTTTCACGAGCAGGCTGGATGGGAGAGTTTGAAGTGTGATGATAGGAGCAAGGAAGTCATCTAATAGAAGTCCTCTATTTGTAAAATTATTGTTCTGAGAAGTAAACGTAAAGGGTGTCAGATTTATTTTTTAAGTACTTAAACAAACCAGAGTTGGTGGATTTTGCAGAGGACTTTGGATTGGACTTGTTTAACTCTGTGAGCATCTTAGATTGTATTGATAAACACTGAATTACTGTAAGAATATATACAGGCTCTCACTGTGCCCTGTATAGGTTGATTTGCTACCCCAGTAACATTGTGGTGTCAAGGAAGAATTGCATTCCATCGTGAAGTCCAAATTTTACTCCTTGCCATGGAGTGCTCGCTGCGGGCTTATAAATAACACCTGCGACTAACATCTCTCCTGAGTGGTTTTAATAATACTTCTGAAAGGAATAAAATTGGGATGATTCTTTAAATGTGGATGAGTTCTTCATTATCCTAATAATGTGCCCAAATGCTTTTTCTGGGAGAGTATTCTTTGGCCAACAATGGAACTTTCTCTATAAAAGCATTATATTATGATGTGAACTGGCATTAAAATCTTCTGATGCTTTTGCATTATTAAGTTAATGGAGAAAGATTTTATATTGTCTTTTATTATTATTATGTATGTGTTAGCAAAAAGTGGGCCAAGTTTGCAAAATTTAGTCTCTCTAAATATTTGCGCAGCGACTGCAGCTCACAGTGGGCCAGGGCTTAGTACTGCAAAGCCGTGAGTGGAAGGCACTATAGAAATCATACATGCATCCTCCTAGTGTATGTGACTTGTTACTCATCTTGGCCCCTTGAGGTGCATTGCAGGATGAAAAACCTATTTCTTTATTTTAAGTAGAAATTGACCTTGCTTATTTAATTGGGTTTAACAAAATTCTTGGTTTGCAACAGGAGAGGAAATTAAGATTTGCCCTCCATTTTGTATTGACTAAGCTCGGTTGGCCAGAAAGTATTTTCTTCTCATGTTTACTTGTATTTTTCTTGCCAGTACAGTGTCTAGTTTTTCCACCCCAGTTAAATCCTAGCTTTTGTGGGGCCCAAATCACCGAGGACAGAAAATTATACACTGATTGTCTCATTAGGCTACATGTAGTTGATCCGGCGAGCCCGACTGGTGTGTATGTGCAGCCTGAAGCTAGACTCCCCGAAAGAAAGGCAGCTCGGTCACCTGAACAATGACCCGTCAAAGTAAATGACTATGGTTTTGAGAGACGGTACTTACTTTAAAAGTTGGCCTTATTCTTCAGTAACAGTGTCCTCTCCTGGTCTCTGTTGTCACAGCTGCACCCTAACCTGACAGGAGCTACTGCTTTTTTTTCTGTGGGGCGGAAGGCAAAACTTCGTAGAGTGTGACTCTTAATCTAGTAGTTCTTAGGTAGATTTAGAGGAAACACAAACCTGGATGCATGAGTTGTGCATTATTAAATTTTGTGGGAAAGTTTTTTTTTTTCCTGTCCCTTTCACAAGTTTGAGGCAGTTCCTCTCCCCTTCTTTGGGGTATAGGACGGAAACTGAGCGGTAAGTGAGATGTCAGGAGAATGGGCGCCCATGGCATTACTGCTGTGTGCGTCTCCAGTGCCCCAGCCATGTAAGCCGCACTCCCCTGGAGTGCAGACTCCGTGCTTTCTGTCGGGTTGCAAATTTGCACACGTGAAGAATTCCTCAGGAAGAGTTTGCACATGCATCACCTTGCAATATTCATTACTGACCAAACAAGGGACTTGAACGTTTTTCAGCACAAAAGGAGAGCTTCAGAATGGTGGTCTGTGCACTCGTACTAGCAAAGGTCATGGTGATCTAGCAAACACGATTGGTTTCTGCAGTATAAAGTGAGCAGGAGCACTTGTATCATAGTATTTAAATAAGCCTGTTTAATCTCCAGAGTAGCACTTCCAGATTTTGTCTTCTTTTCTTATTGAGACTGGCTATATTTTCTTCTGTGTTTTTTCTGTTTTATAGCAGTTAATTATTTCCATGATTATTATAGGGGCATTGCCCTTGAGCTAAAATTCAGTTGTTTAAGAAGAAGCTATTATTAAAAATAACTGAACATTGTTTTATGAATATACACTAATCTGAGGTATTAAAAAATTCTAAAACTAAAAAGCAAAACAAAAAACCTACATTAGGTATCCAGTCATTTGGGATGTTTTGAGCTGATTTTTTTTTTTTTTTTTATGGTGTCTCATTGCGCTTCAGAGTATTATGTTTACTTTACTCCAGGTCTAGGCCTCTTAAGGGGACTTCAAAATGTAAGATCAGAATGTGAATCCCTTGACTGACACCTAGAATAGGTTTATAGGGCCTTTTCGGTTGTGGTTGCAGTTTTCAGTAAGATTGCATAAGATGAAGTTCACGTTTATCAGAAGTTAAAATAGGAGTTCTTGGAGAAATGGCTTTCTTGTTACTTTCATTGCCTAGTGGAAATTTGTCCTAGTTTCTGGCCACCAGAATCGATGAAAGGACCCCTGTTCTTTTTCAAGGGTAATGATACCTGTTTTGTCCCCTTAGTTTTGATGAACTCGGTCACTGACACTTTTCCTCCTTGCCTGGCCAAGATCCTATTTTGAACTTCTTTACAGAGCCGAGTGGCACAAGTACATAGACTATTTCTGCTGATGTTGATGGTGTGGCTGTGGGAGCATTAGAGAAAATCCTCATCAGAGGTACATTCTTACAGGACCTCAGTATACATTGTACCCCTGCTGGTCGAAAATTATCTTCATTTCTGGTTGGACTGCATTGTTTAGAAAAATGTTAATGGTTTATAATTCTAGGAAATTTATAGTGTGGCTCTGGGGTAAATTTTGTGGTTTGGAAAAAAAATAAATATTTTGTATTGATTCTAACATGTCATTTCAATGTGGTGACGATGTACTAAATGCAATAAGACTGTGGATATTCTTTGAAGGGTATGTTTTGTTAAACAGATGGCAATTTAATCGCTCTCATTAGCCCTGGTTGTCAATATTAAGACCATGCGATTCAGGAGAAATTATTCAAATGTGAAGTTGTGGGGAGTTATGGCTGGAAACAGGAATGCTTATGAATAAATAGGTCAAATGCAGACAAGAGGCTCTTGCCACCCACCAGCACAGCCAGAGCAAGGATGAAGCAATGAAGTCTAGTCCCTGGTGGTGCTTATTTGTTGGAAAGCATGGTGGAGCTTAGAACAGGGTGTTCTGTGCACCATCTCTTTTATCAATCCAAGAAAAACAAAATGGTGGATGAAACTCTTACTGATTGGGGATTAAAGCCACTGACTTTGGCTCTGACCTTTAACTCTTGATGGATTTGGATTCACTCCTTCTGTATTAAGGGTGTATACCATCACTCGAAAACATTGTGGTTAATGAAATAAATCTTGTACAGATGTCCTTGGCTTGTTATGTTGATACTTGGTTCACAGTAACTTGTTATACAGAACATATGATTTGCTTTCAGTATATTCATAATGCCTCCTAAATAATAACCACCCTCAGCACATTGTCTGTTCTGTCAGCTGGTTAATCAGCTGGCAGGGTCAGTGTCCATCTTGACCTTGTACCAGTGATTAAAAAAAAAAAACGGTGTGGTGTGTGTATTTAATTATATATACATTTAGTTGCTCTGCATATGTATGTAGTATGTATACATATGTACATATGTATATGTTGTTTTTCTTTAAACACTGGCACATTGTGGACCTTTATCAAAAGTTTCTGACTTGGTGGTTTTTTGCATTGATGATACCACACTTTTAAAAAATAACCCTTTGTGGTTTCTTGCTATGAAATTAATAATTATTCACTAGGTTTTTTGAAATCTCACTTTACAGTTTTAGTCTCTCTTGCTTTCTCTCTTCAAGTGTCCTTCCTGCTATGTTCTCAGAATGCCAGTTGTCATCCTGTTCTTTCTTAAAACCTGACCTGTGTTGTACTGGTACCTTCTTTTTGATTACCGCACACAGCAGGATTCCATGACTGTCTTTTACTCTCTGCATTGAAATCACCTGACAGTTTCCTCCGTCAGCTTTTTCTTTGTTTCAGCCACATAGGGAGTTATTTAAATCCTCTCCCTTCTTTTAGCAGATTTTTTTTTTTTTTTTTTACTGAGCATAAAACTTTTCTACTAGAGTCAGTTCTTTGTGTGTGTTGATGTGTGTTTATTTCCTCTATTGGCTTATGTCTTCATAATCTAAAATTCCAAAACATTTTGGATTTCAAAGAACATAGTTTGGTAGAAGGAATATCATATACAGATAATCTGAGAGCAAAAGTCTGTTTTAGCTTAACTGAGTTGTGTGTTCTTGGGTAAGGTTATTTTTCTCAACCTTAGTCTCTCCGTATTAAGCCCTTTTTCCTCCCCAGATTACTCATGATAGAGCCTCTGCCTTGGGCAGTGGGTTTCATTGGCCAGGACAGAACAATTCTGAACTTCTTAACTATGCACCTTAAGTGACTCATCGTATACCCCAAAACATGTATTAAAAAAATGGCTACAACTACAAAGAGCAATAGGTTAATCTACTAATATAATGGGCATTTTAAACATACCTCCCTGATTAATAGATCATGAAGAAGACACGATCATGATGATGAAGGGCATGGAAGATTTAAATAGCACAACTAATAAATTAGACCTGATGGAGATATATAAAATCTCCCTGCACCTTCCAATAAGAAAACAGGCTTTTTTTTTTTTTTTTTAAGATTTATTTATTTGACAGATAGCCAGAGCAGGAACACAAGCAGGGGGAGTGGGAGAGGGAGAAGCAGGCTTCCTGTGGAGCAGGGAGCCTGATGCGGGGCTCGATCCTAGGACCCTGGGACCATGACCTGAGCTGAAGGCAGACAATTAATGACCAAGCCACCCAGGCGCCCTGAAAATAGGCATTTTTTGCAAACCAAATCTAACATTGTATTTAAAGTATAAGGAATGATGACCGCATTGGATTTATCCCAGGAAGCAAATTGGTTAATATTAGAAAATCATTCAGTGTGACTTATCTGTTAATGGACTAAAATATGATCAGATTGTGAAAATCCAGAGTCTACAAGGCAAATTAAAAGACTTAAGAGTTTATCGGGGCGCCTGAGTGGCTCAGTTATTAAGCATCTGCCTTCGGCTCAGGTCATGATCCCGGGGTCCTGGGATCAAGCCCCGCGTCGGGCTCCCTGCTCCGCGGGGAGTCAGCTTCTCCCTCTCCCACTCCCCCTGCTTGTGTTCCCTCTCTCACTGTGTCTCTCTCTGTCAAATAAATAAAATCTTTAAAAGAAAGAAAAAGACTTAAGAGTTATCAAGATCCCTGGAACAATATGCAAATGTCAGTTATATTTCCATGCATCCAGCTACAAGCTGTAACGTCTTAAAAATTTAAATGTAATTAAGAAATAAAATTTACGGTAGGAACAAAACAATATAAAGTATGTAAGAATACATCTTAAGAGCTGTGTAAGCCTTTTAATGAGAAAATGATGATTTAAAAAAACCCAACACCTTTATTGACCTAAATAAATGAAGAGCGTGTAATGGAGAAGATGATCTCGGTCTCAACTCTTTGTCCAAACTGGTTAATAGATTAATGCAATGCCAACCAAAAGTCCCAGTGGTTTTCACTGTGGTACTTGACAAGCTGATCCCAAAATGTAAATGGAAGAGCAAAGGGCAAGGGTATTCAGAACACTATTTAAAAAGAATGAAGTGTGAAGGGAACTGGCATGACCAGATTTTAAAACTTCCTCTAAAATGCAAAAAAAACA
This sequence comes from Zalophus californianus, assembly GCF_009762305.2. Lineage (NCBI taxonomy): Eukaryota > Metazoa > Chordata > Mammalia > Carnivora > Otariidae > Zalophus > Zalophus californianus. Next base: position 76,235,671 of record NC_045609.1, on the reverse strand, counting down.
GAAACCATTACTCAGACATCTCAAGAAGCAACAACAAAAAGCTTACCGTAAAATGTAGTGATTAAGACAATGTCGAATTGATACAGAGAGTACGAGTAGATGAACAGACAAGGATGAATTGCTCAGAAACTGACCCAATTAGTACGAGAACTTAATTTTTAAAAGGGCAGTCGTGGCAGACCTTGGGGAAGAGGATGGATTATTTTTTTTTTTTTAAAGATTTTATTTATTTGAGAGAGAGAGAGAGAGAGAGCACGAGAGGGGGGGAGGGTCAGAGGGAGAAGCAGACCCCCCGCTGAGCAGGGAGCCCGATGTGGGACTCGATCCCGGGACTCCAGGATCATGACCTGAGCTGAAGGCAGTCGCTTAACCAACTAAGCCACCCAGGCGCCCCGAGGATGGATTATTTATAAACGGGGATTCAGTAATTTTTCACAAAAAAAGTGACTTGGCCCTTGCCTTGCATCAGGCACAAAAAGCAATCCCAGGTGGATTAAAGGTTCACATAGGAAAGTTAAAACTATAAAACTTCTAAAAGACAATATAGAAGAATGTTTTTATGACTTTTGGGAAGGGAAGGATTTTGTAAACAAAGGAGGAGGTGCAAAACATTGAAAGATGAATGATTTGACTGCGCTGATAGAGCACTTTTGTTTACTGAACATTCCACAGAGTGGAAAAAATAAGCCCAAAGTGGAATACAATACAGATACTCACAACATACCTAACTTGTTAAAAAGCTATCTGCATGCAAATCAGTAACAAAAAGGGGAGAAATGGGCAAAGATGCAAGCATTTCACAGAAGGGACAGAAATGACCCATAAACCTGAAAAGATGTCTAACTTGATTAGTCATCAGGAAATGAACCCATTATTATCATTTCGTGGCCACCAAATTGGCAGCCACTAAACAATCAGAAAATACCAACAATTGGACAGATTATGATTGCAGGGTCTCTTTCATCTGCTGCTGTTGGCATGTAAGTCTGTACTAGCACTTTTGGAAAACAGTATTATCTAGTTGACCACAGATCTATCTTACAGGCAATGATTTACGCTCAGAGAAACTCCTGTATGGGTGTATACACCCAGGAAACCCACAGGAATGGTCGCAACAGCGTTGTTTATAATAAAAAGAAGGAAGAAGAAAGCCAAATGCCCATCCCCAGTGCAGTGGAATTCTAGAGAGCAGTGAGGGTAGTGTGGAGCTTTGCACATTGTGAATTTCAGAAATCACGAGTTAAAGAAGTCAGAATGATTCATGAGTAGTAAAACTAAAGGAAGACTAACAACATGTAAGATCATGGTGTCCTTAGGGATGGGGTGGAAGGAAAGCAGAGAGCAACACGGGCTTATAAGCGCTTGATAATAGGAACATTTTGACCGTTGTACATATGTCAGTTCTTGAGTTGGTGTGTATATTCGGTGCAAAGTCAATCCAAATGCCATAGAGTATTTATTTTTAATACAAATTAAAAATTCATATGGAAGTATAACAGATGAAAATAAGAGGATCTTCATTGTAAGGGGAGAAAAAGGGGAACTTGCTGTACCAAAAAAAATCTTTAAAGTGCAATTAAATTTTTACACTCATAAAAATGGACCGTTCAGGGGAAAGTAGTTTTAAAAATAGACCCAAATGCTTTTAAGAATTTAGAGTACATTAAAGGTGGCTTTTTGAAATAATTCTGACCATGATGGATTACTCAGTAAAAGGTGCTGGTGTAAGTAGAGAAAATTAAATTTATTCCCGTAAGACCATTCACCAAAAGAAATTCCAGTTGGACTAAAAATTTAAGAATAAGTTATAAAAGTTAGAAGACAGTATAGTTAATATTTGGGGGATTGGAGAAGTTTGTTCTAAGGATGTAAGGAATGGCATGAAACATCGCTGTCCAAACCAGTCACCCGAGTGCGTGTAGAGTACCACCCACCTCAGCATGTGTATATAGACATGTATATTTTTTAAATTAATGTTTACGTACTATACCAATACACATAAGGCAAAAAAAAATCAGGAAAAAGTGAAAATGTTTAAAATATCTTTTATGTGTATTGTTAAAAAAATACCTTTTGCTCTAAAAATTTTTTTTCTTTTAGTGAGAGCTATACAATTAAAAATGCTTCATTATTTTTGAAACTTCTAGTTTTAACATTTTGTGATAAAAATTAATTTCTGGTTCTAAGGTAAGTTTATTTTAATGCTGGGTTTTAGTGGCTATTGTAGCTAAAAAAGCCACTTCGTTAAGATCTGTGGGTCCCAATGACTTTCAACTCCATCTAGTCTTCAAAAGTGTTTGTTGAAATCTTTATAATAAATTTCCATCTTTCTCACTGCCAGTACCTTGTTCTTGCTCAGTTGCAAGTGTGGCATTTTTATTGGTTAAAAAAGAAATGGGTTCAAAACTTGCTGAAAGTCATTTTTGGATTTCATTTCCCAAGGTTTAGGTGTTAAGAGAGTTTTTATAGGTGACAGTTTTTGGTAATACATTTTCATAAAGCTGGAAACATGTCTAACCATTTTCAAAATGCTTTTAACATGAATTTCTTTTGGAAAAGGTAGCTGCTTTCTTACTCATTGTTAGAATATCTTCTTTACTTTGAAGGGTCAGATAGTCTTTTTTTCTTCTTTTTTTAATACCTTTTACATTGCATATTACTGACAGGCCCTTGTCACCACAAGAAAGGTTGGCAAAATTGCAAACATTTTCTTTTTCTCAATAAATACATGCCATCTTTAAGTTTGACAATACTTTTAAGAAAACCAGCAGCCTCATTTGGGATTTAAATTTCCCCATCGTATAAAATATTGTAAGCGTGCCCTTACGTAAGATCAAATCCGTGAGTTCACTTGCCACACAGACTCCTCTGTTCTGCAAGAGGATGGCGCGTGGGTCGCCGCCTCTGCTCGCGGAGCTCTCGCCGCTTCTTGTGGCGTACCTCGTGTCTTCGCGCTGCCTGACCCCTACGTGTGCATTGTGTTTGGGTAAAGTTTCTTTACTCTTAAAAACCTCTACAGTTCATGTTTTCTTCCTGCATCTCTGTGGATCATCTTGTTTTACTTCAGAGACCCACTAGCTTCAACATTAAGGGAGTCGAGTTATCTCACAAAAGTCCCAAGATTGGGCAGTGCCAGGGTCAATAAATATAGCAGCTCATTGACATCATTAAGGAGCCAGGTTTCTTCCAGTTCTTTGCTCTGCCAGCCTCGGTATGTTAGCTTTATTCTGGAATTGCTTCCTTCAGGGTCATCTCGGCTGCTATGGTTGTCAGACCATGAGGCCAGCCACTTGAGAAGACGACCTTGTTCCCCAGCTCCCCCCCCCCCACTTTGGGGAAGTTGGGATACATAGATATGCCCAAACTAATAAGTGGGAAAGAGATTGGGACCACCATGGGAGACTTAGGTACGTCTCCCTGCTGGGGCTGGGACTGGGCTCAACTTCCCAGTGGCCATGGGAGGAGGATGGACCTGAACTGAGCCAGGCCTCTGTTAGGAAGGGGGAAGGGAAGAATGGCTGTTGGTGACTGTTGGGTACTGGGATCCACTGCACGGGGCAATGACTTCTACTAAGGAGCCTCTGGGAGGTGCCAGAAACAACCTTCCCCCTGCCAACCCCCAATTCTACATCAATTTTGTTTTCCACACAACTACACAAATACACCACCTCTTGTCCAGAATGAACTGATGTACTCTTGTTTGAAAGTCACGGTGGCCCAAATCTAGAATCTGTAAACAAGGATATAGGCACACCCCTGACTGTAATAGCCAGGGAACTATAAATAGCACAAAGCCGAACAGAGCTGGAACTAGCTGAACAGAGGCCCAAGAAAACCACGTCCCTGGCTGGGAAAAGTGCTCTCTTGGGTGTGACTGGGTTCACCCATAAGGAAGCTAGGTAGGGTGGTGGTATGTAACAATGTAATGGTGACAGGGCATCGGGCAACAAAGGAAGGGCCATGTTAGTTGAGCTAGTGCTTGGTGAACACATCTATCAATGAAAGGAGATGGCTCAAACAGTATAAAAGAGGGAAAGGAAATAGATGTGAACCAAGCGCCTACTTTATGGGTAATGGTTGCCATTTACTGGCTGGCCGCCTGTATGGCAGGTGCTTTGTGCACATTTTAAGAGCATTCAATTATTTAAGGCAGTTATTAGCCTCACTCTCCAGAAGTGTGGTAGGCAGCTTCTGACATGGCCCTCTGTGATCCTCACCTCCTGGTATTCATTCACCCTCAAGTGGGAGCTGGACCTAATGACTCACTTCTAATCCAGCAAAAGTGATGAACATCACTTCTGTGATTAGGTTACAAAAGACTCCAGGAGACATGGCGACTAAACACAATGTGGGATCCTGGGATCGAAAAAGGATGTTTGTGGAAAAGCTGGGGAAGTCTGAATAAAATCTGTGGCTTAGTTAATAGTGTGGTACCAATGATGATTTCCTATTTTTGATAAATGAACCAAACATCAGGTTTTAACACTCAGGGAAGCTGAGGGAAGGATTTATAGAAACGCTCTGTACTGTCTTTCCAATTCTTCCATAAATCAAAAACTTTCCCCAAAAGTTTTTTTTTTTTTAATCCCATGGGTTTCTCAGGGTTATAAAGGGGTATGAAATAACAGTCCTCGAACCTGAGCTGCCAGTCCTCTTTTAGAAGCTCACAGGGAAGCTGCAATAATCCCAACATGCACGTGGTGTTGGGTCTGATGGCAGGCTGCCAAGCTCTGCCAGTAAAAAATCTGTTTTGAGATGACTTAAATGTTTATCTTCAAATCAAAGGGTCTGTGTTAACACCTGTGTGTTGCTTCTACTGCCCTCTTGCTGGTGTTGACAGTACATTTTTGGCTTCCAATCAGGGACTGGAGAATTGGGTTGGTATTGGTATTACCAGCCTAGCTTTAGCTAAAATGACATGGCAACTCAACCCATCAGAGGAAGCTTTGAAAGATGGGTGGTTGAAGTCCCTGGCATGTGGATCTCCTGTAGCTGGGAGATCTTCCCTGGGGCACTGGGGGGGGGGGAATCCCTCTCTTCTGGGTTCCTTGCACCCTCTACTCTCAGGGTTTCCAAGGATAACCTGGGTTTAGTCAGCTACTCCCTAGTTCCTACAGACCCGGAGTTCTCACATTGACTGAAAATCATGCTAAGTCAAACTGATCCAAGCTGTGAGGTGGGGAGGTGCTGTGCAAGCACAGCAAGAAGGTTAAGGCACCAGCCCCATGTGCTGATACAGGAGAGATCAAATCAAGGCAAGCAGGCTTTCTGCTGGGCTGGGAGTGCTATCTTAGGGTACAGGGGAGCCTTGGAAAGAAAAATGGGAAAATTCAAGTGAGAGGTAGGTGCTCCAGTGAAGTTTGGATGTAAAGGCATTTTTTAAAAAAGATTTATTTTAGAGAGAGAGCGTTCACAGGGGGAGAGGCAGAGGGAGAGGGAAAGTGAAAATCTCAAGCAGACTCCCCCGCTGAGCATGGAGCCCAACACGGGGCTCGATCTCATGACCCTGAGATTATGACCTGAGCCAAAATCAAGAGTCAGGTGCTTAACCAACTGAGCCACCCAGGCACCCTGGCCATGAAGGCATTTTTAAGAACTGAGACTGCCAGTCACATCAGGCCATCCAAGGCCAGGGCCCATGGGGAGCCACCGTGGCCTGGAGACATGGGGTGGGGGGGTGTGGGGCTTGAGACTCAGGCTAGGGGTGCAAGTGGCTGGGACACTGACCAGGACCTCTCAGAGGCAGCGTGGTGCAGTTGAAAGAATATACATAGATGCGTTGGGGTCGGTTAGCTCCTGGTCTATGAGCGGTATGTCCCCGTGCAGGTCACTTCAGCTCTCCGAGCCTCAGTTTCTCCTGATGTAAAGCCAGAGGGCTCAGGCTTTCACTTGTTCCATGGCTCAGATGCTTCTCATCCTTCAGTTCTCAGGATAACAACTACCACCGCAGTGATTCTTCCACCGCTCTATCACCCAGTGTCAGCTGTGTGCCCGGCACTGTGCGAAGCACTCTGTCCATCGTCTGAATGATGCTCATAGCAGCTCCATTTTCCGGTGACAAAGGTGGAGCTCACAGATGTGAAGTGACCTGTCCAAGGTCACCCACCGGGGACACAGCAGCCGGTCCTCAACGATTGCACACTGTTGGGTTGATGTAAGGGCTGCAAGATGTAACCAGAACACAGCCTGGCAAGCCCAGTAAGGGCTCACTTGCTTCCTTATGGTGGCCATGCTGCTCCAGGGCGCAGCTGTCTGGATGGCAGAGGGGTCCCAGGGGCGTGAACTCAGCCTCCTGTGTGGTGCTGAGTCCTCAGCCTCTGGGCCGTCTCTTGCCAACAGCATTCTCTGCTGGGCAGTGCCTTGTAATCTCCGGGTGGCCGCTCGGCCTGCAGATGGAGCCCCATCTGAGTGCCCCAGCCTCAGGGAAGACCAGACTTTGCGGGCACACGGAAGAACAGGTGCTCAACAGGTGGTCAAGAGTCAGCTCTCTCAGCAGAGCCAGAGACTCCCGAGGCTAAAAAATGACTGCCCTGCCAACACAGCCAGAAATCGCAGTTGAGTGGCTATTGCTTGCTGTTTGGAGGGACAGAGATCTAAGCCAAGGGCAAACAGACTCAGGAGACTGAACCCTGTTGCAGGGAGAGCTCAGCTTAGAATCTGGAGCAGACTGGGGATTTTGGCTCCACCATTAATTCACTGGGCAAGTCACTGAACCACTCTGACCTCCAGTCTCCTCATCTATAAAACCAAAAATTGGCCCATGGTGGTGAACATCATTGTTTGGGTCTTCTGACCTTCCATTTCCCTTCTTCATGTAGTCTACTTTGGGGGATTGTTCCTCCTGTTTGCCATAGTCTTAGGGGCACTGCTGGTGAAGCCCTGGGTGGGCAGGCCACCCGAGCCATCCAGGCTTTCTCCCCCAGAGTTGGGATGGTGTGTGGAGAAATCTGCAGTCTGAAATGGACAGGAGCCAGCCCTTTGCAAGAACAGAGACAGCAGGGACTGGGTGGGGGTCCTGCCACGGAGATAGCCCTCATTCCAGGTGTGGGGGCTCCAAAGTGTGGCTCACAGCACTCCTTCCACCTGGTGACCACCATCCCTTCGCCCACTGTGGCCTTACCTCCGTCTTCAGGGGTGGCAGTCAGTGACTGGTGCTTGCAGCCCAAGTGCTCTGGCTAGACCCCCAGAAGATCTCTTGTGCAGGATCCCTTCCCCAGAGTGAGGACTGTTATCCACTTTGGAGCATTTCTGAAATGAGGTGGTGGACACATAGATGAACACATTGAACATAGAGATGAGGACTTCTTCCTCCTCTGCATTTTCTCTCTGGGAAGTAAAGGGAGACATCACAGTGGATCTAGGATGGAGTAACCAGGTATGGGGTCCCTAGCAGCCCCCGTCCTTGATTTGGCCCCGTCCGTAACCCACCCTGTTGGGCGCAGCCAGGCCTCTGGTCTGCATGAGCAGATGCTCCCGCATGGCTGCCAGTGTCTCTCTCGAAGCCCCGGTTACCACAGCTTAACGAACTGCAAAACACTTCCCGCCGCCGCTCTCCTCAGCTGTTTGTAAATTGCTTTTGCCCTGGTGCCCGACAAAGTGGAAAACCAGTCAGAATGGCAAAAATTGACAAGGCAAGAAACAAATGTTGGAGAGGTTGTGGAGGAAGGGGAACCCTCTTACACTGTTGGTGGGAATGCAAGTTGGTACAGCCACTTTGGAAAACAGTGTGGAGGTTCTTCAAAAAATTAAAAATAAAGCTACCCTATGACCCAGCAATTGCACTACTGGGTATTTACCCCAAAGACACAGATGTAGTGAAAAGAAGGGCCATATGCACCCCAATGTTCATAGCAGCAATGTCTGCCAATAGCCAAGCTGTGGAAAGAGCCGAGATGCCCTTCAACAGATGAATGGATAAAGAAGATGTGGTCCCTAGATACAATGGCATATTACTCAGCCATCGGAAAGGATGAAAACCAACTTTTACATCAGCATGGATGGGACTGGAGGAGATTATGCTAAGTGAAATAAGTCAAGCAGAGATAGTCAATTATCACATGGTTTCACTTATTTGTGGAACATAAGGAAGAGCATGGAGGACATTAGGGGAAAGAAGGGAAACCTGAAGGGGGGGAAATCGGAGGGGGAGACGAACCATGAGAGACTATGGACTTTGAGAAACAAACTGAGGGTGTTAGAGGGGAGGGGGGTGGGGGGGGATGGGTTAGCCCGGTGATGGGTATTAAGGAGGGCACGTACTGCATGGAGCACTGGGTGTTACACGAAAACAATGAACCTGTTTTGATCATGCATCAAAAACTAATGATGTACTATATGGTGACTAACATAACATAATAAAATTAAATTAAATTAAAAAAAAAAAAAAAGACAACACATTTCCCGTCCCCGGAAGCAGTGCGAGCTAGCAGGGAGGACCGGGGCTCAGGGGCTTTGAGAGCACAGGGGACCTTCCAGGAGAGCGGGAGCCAGGGCATCCTGGAGGGAGGGGACGGGCCACGGGCACCTTCTGGGAACCTAGTGGGCTTTAACAGTTGGGGGTGGGCGGGGGCCACCACCTGACGTCTGGAAGGAGCCCCCTGAGCAGGACAGCAAACCGCAGGCCTCAGTTTCTGTCTGTAAATGAGGTCGTGTAGGAGAACAGCCCCAGTGAGCAAGTCCTCGTTCCAAGCTCTGTGTCACATCCCCTCGCTCAGCCCTGGGAGGCAGGCACTGCTGTTACCACCCCATTTTCCACATGGGGTTCAGTCCTGGGTCCCAAGCAGGGCGTTTGAGTCAACGGGGCTTCTGCTACACCGGGGTCCTGGGGAGCCAGCTGGTGATCACTCCAGGTCTCCCCGCACCAGCCACAGGGCCATCGCCTCTCCAACGCTGCTCCATCCATGCACCTGCGCCTGGCCCGCGGCACCAGGGTGTGCCTACTTGGAGGGGAGAGGTTGCAGTGCTGTGTGGGGGCCTTGTCATGGGTCCCCTGCCACCTGGAGAGACAGAAGTGGGCGAGCTCGTGCTGTGTTAGCTGCTGTGGGGTTTTCTTCCTGACGTTGCGTACCGGGTGCTTGGTTAGCCGCTCGGTTCTTTGGAACCAGGCCACTTAGGAAAGTACTTAGGGCAGTGTAGTTGTGGCCTGCCTTTCCCCGACCCGATCAGGGGGCTGGCACTGGAGGTGGGGCTAGTCGTAGTCCCAGGAAAACCAGGGCAGCTCTGATCGCAGTGAGTGCGAATGGCTTCTTTCCTTTAAAAGTCATTATCACATGACGGAGAATGACAGCAGTTTTGATCATACTGTCTAGCCAAAGTCCACTATTCAGGTTGCTTTTTAACTTTCTCTTCTTTGGGCTAAAATTAGATGCCTGTTTTCCTTTAACTCAATAAACAGCCACTGAGCAGCCCCCATGGATTAGATTAGGCGGTCTCCATGGTAATCGATGTGTCTACACATCTTATTAGATCCATACCTAGGCTGCGGTCCCGGAATGGAAGTCCTTGGGTAAAAACAGTAGCTTTCAATTATTGAGTGTGTCTCTTGTCAGGCTGTGAGCTAAGCACCTTGTATACACGATGGCATTTAAGCCCTAGAGGAGTCCCAGGAGGGGGCTACTAGCATTTTCAATCCCATTTTCCAGAGGGGTAAGTGGGCTTCAGAGAAATTTCAGTAACCCGTCTGAAGTCCCTCAGCTACCAGGGGATAGAGATGTGGTCCAACTTGGGTCTGTCCCCAGAGGCTGTGCCCCCAGACCTGGGCCACACTGAGGACCCCGGAGTGGGAATGGAGCTCTGAGCCACCTCAGCTTTTCAAGCCACACTTGATAGGAACCAATCATTTACCCCTAAAAGACTGCTTGGGCTGGCTCACTCTGCAGCTGAAACACTATTAACTCTTCATGGCCACCCTGGGAGTCCAACTGGTGTCTACTTGGCCCTGATGGGCAGTTAAGGATGTGCTTAATGAAACAGAAGGTGAATTAGCACTTAACTGCACTGTGGGCAGGCAGCCTGGAGGCTGGTGGGGCTGGGAGCCGGGGAAGCAGGCGATGGAAGGGCTTGGGACCTTCAGTCTGGGAGCTCCTGTTGCCCTCCTCCCCTCTGTCTGCGTAGAAACAGGGAGGGATGAGCATGGGTGGAAGGGAGCCCAAAAGGACCTGAGCAGCCTACACCATCTCAGGCCCACCCCCAGCTACCCCAGGAAGGAGGAGCTCTCCCTATTCCTGGTTTCCAGATGAGGAGCGGAGGCTCAGGGAGTAGGTACCCAGGGTCGCACAGCTGGTAGGTGGCAGAGCCAAGATGGCCAGACCCGAATCAGAACTCCCCTGAACGATTCCCTGCACTCTTGTTTCTGCTGGCTGTCTGCCACCACGTAGCAGTGGACCCCAGACCAGTAGCTGTGCTTCTTCCTGAAGACTCCACTGGGCTGAGCCTCCCTGCCTGGCTTGCATCTACTCCACTGGCTAAAAGGCTGCCAGATCCCCGTCCGCTCATGTGCAGCTGAGACCCATCTTGCTGCAAATGCCCAGCGCCTTATGTCAGCCTGTCCCCCCAACAAATTGAGGTCTGGCACCATGTCTCTGCCTCCCCATCTCAGCAAGTGTGGCATTGATCAGAGCTGGGTGGCAGACCTTCTCCCGACATTACCTTGCAAGGGGCCCTTGGCCAACTGGCTGCCCCTCTGTCTTCTCGCTGGCAAGAAGAGGGGGTTCCTGAGCTTTGGTGTGCACAGCTAGCCCCCAGGAGGCTTGTGACTCCCCGCACTGCCACCCCCCTATGATTCTGATTCTCTAGGTCTGGAGCAGAGCCCAGATACCTGCATTTCAGCCTGGCACTCCAGGTGGCTTGAATGCACGTGGGGCCCGCCACAGGTGGGAAGGGGACTCAGGCTTGATCCCGTCTAAGGTTTGAATTTCCATGTGGTCTAATTGAAGGCTAATTCTTAATCACCCTTCAACTTTTCTCATCCAGGGCTAAAATTAGAATCCCCAATGTAGTTGACCTTTTCACTCACTTGTCACCATGCGCTGAACACCCACTCTGGTGCCAGGACCTGGGATGGGGGGCTGACAGGGACACACAGTGGTCCCAGTCCCCCTGCTGTAGGGTCCTCATAACAGAGCCCTTGGCAACAACTAGGAGGAGCTGAACACTCCACTGGGGGCCCAGCATGTAGGGTAGATGAGTCCTGTTTTCTGGACTAGACGATGCTTTTCTCCCTGAGCGTTCTCAGCCTCCCCAGACAGGGGCTTGGCCCGGGCTCCCCCCTCTCCCGTCCGTGAGCCCTGCTGCGGCTCGGTGCGCACAGACCACATTCCAGGGGCTGCTCAGCCCCAGGGAGCCTGTTGTCTGCTGGCCCACTCAGGGTGGTGTGACAACCCAGTTGGCTGGGGATAGGATGGGATGGGGGTGGGGGGTGCTTTGGAACGGAGTCCCCCAGAGCCCTCTGCAGTCAAGGGCTTTATTAATATAGATTAATGAGCATAAACAGGATTCTTGATTTCCTCACATAAATGGATTTTGAATGGTTACTCTGGCAACGAGGCCTGCTTTCATTCATTATCCAGGGGAAGGAGAGTGAGCTTGGTAGGATCTCTGGTCTTGTCCTTGTATTTCACAGTCTCTGAGTTTGGGGTGGGGAGACCAGGGGGTGGCATGAGGAGGGATGTCATTCAAGGGGTGCTGCCGGCCTCTTGGTATGAGGCCAGGCACTGTGGGGGAAATAAGGCAGGTCTGGTGTGGACTCTTAGGGCCCGGAGTCCCGGGCCAGTGGGCCCATCCCCAGGGGCCATGAGCTGGCAGCCATGGTTCGGACATCCGAGGACACGCGGAACTTGTCTGTGGAGCACCGATCCAGGACGCGTCGTGCCAAGAGGTTTCTCGGCTGCCTGGCACTGGGGGAGGGCTCTAGCTGGGAGTCAGGGTGCTTTGTGGAGAGTCTCCCTGTGCTGCTCTCTACCCTCCCTGCTCTTGGGGCCCCCTATTGTGAGGCTCCCCCTCAGGGAAGAAGCGCAGGAGCTGGGGAGCGCAGCCTGCGCTACGCAGAGATGCCAGGCAGGACCCCAGGAGCACTGGGAAGGGGTACCCCTGACGAGCGGAGCTGGGTGGCACTGGGCCACAAGACCAGCCGCTCAGAATTCTGTCTGCAGACACAGTGCTGACCCAGCATGAGCGGTGAGACCAGACTGATGCCAACGGCCCGTCAGGTGGAAAGCAGTCTTCTGGGCTCAGGTGGATTTCTCATCCTCACTGTAGCAGCCCCCCTTTCTTGAGCACTACGTGATCTGTTCCTGCCTCCCAGGAGCCATGGGAGGCTCAGAGAGGGTAGGCGTTGGTGCGAGGCGGCACAGCCAGCAAACGCAGGGTGGACCCATGTGGTCTGGCTCCAGAACCCACACCCATTACGTTAGTTGTTCCTTCAATTCTTTGTTGAGTGTCTATTTTGTGCAGGTACTGTCCTTGCAATCAGGGAGAGCCCTAAGGCTTCTGAGCATGTGTCTGGGACGCCAGTGTCAGTCCCATTCCACCCCTCTGACCCCGGTCCCCAGGGAGGCTGATGGCGTCCCTTTGTCAGTATCACGCACCCACTACACAGAGGCAAATGCCCCCACTTCAGCTCATGGAACATGGCAGACGAATGGTCTTCAAAACCTCCTGCCAGGCTCAGATGGGGAGATGGCAAGGGCAGAGCTAACCTCCCTCCTCCTCCACTCTGGCCGGCTGCCCTCTGAGCCAGGCCTTCAGAAAGGAAACCCAGCAGAGGCAGGTCTGGCTCCTGCAGAGGAGCGTGGCTGGGCTTCTCATCTGTCCTGGTGGAGATTCTGTCTTTCCAGGCAGTAGTTGGCCTCTCTCTCATTGTCTTTGAATGGCTCTTGCTCAGCCCTCCCCAGGACAGCCTCCCCACTTGCGCAGGAACAAGGACCTACAGGAGGGCCCCATCTGCAAGGCTGTGCAGGGAGGCCAGCTTCCCCAGCGCCGGCTGTCGTGGGGACTCAGGCCCCTTCTTCCCTCCCACCCTCTCTTCCCCCCTTCCTTCCTCCCTCTCTCCCTCTCTCATTCCTCCTTCTTTAACTTGACCATCTTTTCAGGAATTCTGTCTGAATGCCTTGTACACTTCTACAACTCACTGCACAGTGCACCAGCTCGTATTGAGCACGGGTTAGATCTGGCTTCACGATTCTTAGCTGCCTTTCCGAACAGAGATGATGGCAGACCCAAGAACCAGATGCGTTGAGAGCAGTCCTGTCCAGTACCGTAGCCACTAGGCGCGTGTGGCTATTTCATTACGATTAAGTGAAGCATTCCATTGCTCAGTTGCACCAGCCACCTTTCAAGCAGTCAGTAGCCCCGTGAGGCTGGGTAGCTTCCATCTTGCTGAAAGATCTCTCGAACAGTGCCGTCTGGAGACAGCCTGGGTGGAGAAACAATGGGAGGGCTTGGGGGCGCAAGGGAAGCCAGTGTGCCAACTTTTGGTGGCTGTGAGGGCAGTGGTTTGGGCTCAGCTGCTGAGGCTCGGCGTGACCAGCACTGGGCACCTGCAAGGGCTGTCTTCACTCTGCCTTCTCTCTCACTCTAAAAATGTTGTGCCCCAAATCTCCTCACCTTTCCTTTTTTCACTGATTGCCAACCACATTAATTAGCTTTGTGTATTCTTTTACATTGAAAACAGGTGAACATAAGCAAATAGACATGTATATTCTAACTCGTCCCCCTTCACACTCTATCCTTCCCCTTCCCTACGGTCAGAGACCACGCCCTCTCTCCTTTTCACGGCTGCATCCTATTCCACTGCTCTGATGTACTTGGCTGGCCCCTTATCCATGAACATTTGGGTGCTTCCTTTGTCTGATATATAGGCTGCAGTGAAAGTCCTGCATCTCTGTTTACACCACGAACACATTTATCTCTAGGATTAATGAAAATGCCCAGAGGTGGAATCGCTGAATAAAAGAGCATGTGCATTTAAATTGCCAACCTACCCTGCTTAGAAGTGGTAACAATCAGCTTAGACTCCTGCTGATGTATCTGAGACAGCCTGTCTTACCCACAGCCCCACCTGCAGGGTGTGCTACGAACTTTCTGGCTTATTCCCGATCAGACAGGCTGTTTATCTCAATCTAGTGTAATTTGTATTTCTCTGATACGGACTGATCTGAGCATCTCGTCATGTGTTCAGGGGCCCTTTGTGTTTATGTTTGCTTCATTGAGTCAGCGTCACTTTGTTCCTGATAATGGACCGAAGCTCTCTCTTTTTCTTCTTCTTATTTGGAAAAACTTTTAAAAATGCAGGGTAGTACAGAGAACAGTTTGATCAAAGCTCTAGAGCAGTGCTGTCCAACAGAACTTTATGGGAAGATGGGAATGTTCTAGAGCTGTGCCATCCTATACGGCAGCCCCCGGCCAGGTGTGTCTCTTGAGCTCTTGAAATGTGGTTAGTGCAACTGAAGAACTGAATTTTAAATTTTGTTTAATTTTAGTGCATTTAAATTTAAAGATCAATAGCCACGGTTGGCTAGTGGCTATTGCACTGGACCTAGCAGGTCTGGAAGCATTAATTGAGGTAGCTGGCGGGCCCAGTGCTGCAGGAGACTCTTACCATTCTTAGTATTTCAGGACCCTCCTGGATGCAAGTTGTTTGTAGCCACTAAGGCTGCACAGGCTGAGGTCAGGTCAACGCAGTGACTTTGAACAGAATGTTAGGAGGGCTATGGACTTGGTCGCCAGGGTTCAAATCTAGGCCCCGCCGCTTCCCAGCTGTGTAGCCTTGACCATGTTACTTGCCCTCTCTGAGCAGGCTTCCTAACCTGTGAAATGGGGTGGGGGGGGTATCACTAGCATCTGCTTTTAAGTATTTGAAGATTAAAAGAGATAATTTGGTAAAGTACACTTGAACCCCGGCAGGGGCCAGGCCCACAGGAGGTACGGACACACTTTCCCAGGTTCGTCCTGACCACAGCTCAGTTAATGAGAGTCAAGAGGAGTCCCAGTGCTCTAGGCACCTGGTATTTTCTTACTTATTCTTCCCTAAGACCCTAAGGCATAGCTACTGTCCTTGGCTCCACTTGGCAGACAGGCACAAAGGGAAAAAAAATCGACAGAGAGGTTAAGTAACTTGCCTCAGGTCACACAGCTAGGATGTGGCAGTCGGGGCTTCAGACTCAGGTTTGGTTGACTCCTGAGTCTGCTCCACTAACCACTGTGCTAAGCAGTCTGTGGTTGAAGGGCTGCTTCAAAGTATATTCTCAAAGTGTGGTCCCTGGACCAGCAGAATCCGCATCACCTCAAAAGGTGTTAGAAATGTCAATTCTTGGGCCTCACCCTAGAACAACAGAAAGTCTGGGGAAGGGCCAGCCACCTGTGTTTTAAGAAGCATGCCAGGTTGATTCTTGGGCCCTAGAGTTTGAGAAGTGTAGCTCGTGGGGCCTTCAGAATATTGGCTTTGCATTCCATTGGGGTTCACAGCTTCTGCTGTCTCTACCGGCCCCACAAAACACCCTCCCCAACCCAGCATCTCCCTCTTGCCCTGGCTGCCCCCCAATCCATGTTCATACAGCGCCTCCTCTCCAGAGCTGCCCGTGGACGTGAGAGGTGGGTGGTCAATGAGGGCTAGCCCCGCTTCTGTCCCCCTGCTGCTGGCCCAGCTCCGGGCTGGGTACTGCGAACCTGCTGTCTGCAGCAGGGCTTGCTTTTCAGGCTGTTATCTGCCCAGTAAGTAGCACCATGGAAAGCAGTGTGAACAGAGAGGCTACCACTCAGTTGTTTGCAAAGGGATGCATCTTCCTGGCTGATGGCTCAGTGTGACTGACTGTCAGCCTCAAATGACAGCAATCAGGGGCCCTGATGAGAACCCCTGCCATAGTGTGGAGCTCCCAGGCCCTCAGGGGAACAGAGGGAGGACGACACGGAGAAATGTGGGCCCCAGACAGCCTGGGGAGGCTCTGGTGCAGTCACTGGGGGGCCTTGGTTGCTCATCAGCACTGTCTGCAGAGCTCAGAAACCAGGAGCCGGGCCTAGCCCCAGGCCATGAATTCAGACTCTGGGGCCGGCGCCTCGGTGCTGATTGTTTTGAAAACCGCCTCAGATGATTCTTTTCCTGTCCCAGCTTTGCTGAGACACAACTGACGTATAACACTGTGTCAGTTAAGGTGTGTAGTGCGGTGATCGGATGCACGTATAAACTGTAAAGTGACAACCACTACAAGGTTAGTTAACGCATCCATCACCCCAGTTACTAGTTTTTGTTGGAGTGGTGAGAACATTTAAGATCTACTCTCATAGCAACTCACAAGTGCACACTCCAGTATTGTTAAGCACCGTCACCATGCCGTGTGCTAGATCCCCAGAACCTACTCATCTTCTGGCTGGAAGCTCGGAGCCTTCAACCACCATCTCCTTCGTGCCCCCACCTCCCAGCTCCTGGCACCCCCCAATCTACACTCTCAGTTTCTATGAGCTCGGCTTTTCTCGATCCCACATCTAAGTATCATACAGCATTTGTATGTCTCTGTCCGACTTATTTTACATAGCATAATGCCCGCAAGGTCCATCCATGTCCTAGCAAACAGCAGGATTCCCTCCTTTTTTAATAGATACCTATATCTACCACATTTTCTTTATCTGTGGATCCACTGGTGGATACTTAGCTTGTTCTCATGTCCGTGGCTGCTGGGATGAACATGGGGGTGCAGTATCTTTGCGAGAGAGTGACTCCACGATTCTAATGTGTAGCCATGGCTGGAAACCATTGCTGTAAATGAGCACATCTCACCCTTAAAGAGAGGCTGGAATATCCTGGAGATCCCGTTTCAAATTCAGGTCCTGACTCAGTGAGTGTGGAGTCGGGCCCCAGAATCTGCATTCAAAGAAAAGCCACCCTTCAGTTTGCCAAAATGACCAATGCGTCTGCATCATCAGTTTTCCTGTTTGATTCAGTAAGTGTGGCGATATTGGGTAGCTTATTAAAGGGAAGTTCATTTTAGCTTAGGAGATTTCATCAGCAGAAAGCCAATCACCAGCACTTCATTAGAGAATTTTAACATTTATGCTAATTTTCCATGTAAGGTATTTTCCATTCATCTGCATGACTTGATATTTGGCAAGATGATTCTCGGTGAATGGGCTGCTTAAGGTGTCCACAAAGAAGTCTTTTGGCCAGCCCTGGGGAGAGAAACCACACAGGTAGGTCTTTGGGTGAGCCCCTGACTGTCCCAGAGCAACTCCCACCCCCAAAGTTATCAGGCTCTGCCTTCACTTCTTTTACATTTGGGGAATCTGCTGCTAAATGTGTTTGAAAACCAGATCTTTTTATTCAAATGCTCTAGTTGACAGCTGAGAAACATGAGGCTCAGAGAAGTTAAGCGACTTGCCTAAAGTAGCACAGCCAGGCCATTAGACCAGAGAGATGCTGCAGACCCTACACTGCCGACTCACCAGCAGAGTCCAGCCCATGGCTTAAGCAGCTCCTGGCGGCGGGGTCACTGGGCCACAGACAGACTGCCCAGAAGCAGCACAGACTGGGGGTGGGAGCTGGGAGGAGTTTGGACCCAGCACCCTCACTCTCCCACTCCCCTCGCAGCATGACTGTCTCCCTCTGAGGGTCCCCCTGCCCTGTCTCCTCCATGGCAGTACCAAGGAAGGGTCAAAGGCCATTTCTTAGGACCCACTGAGGCATTCAGAGGCCAGAGGACAGAGATGCCTGTGCCTGCCCTTCCTTTGCTGCCTTGTTCCCTAAAGGAGAAGACCCCCGTGCAGCTCTGAACCACCCAAACCGGCATTGGGGAGCAGGCCACACCTTTAAGAATTCATGGGCTCCAGGCCTCTGCCTCTGGCTGGTCAGTAACTTTCATGCCCATTGCAGAGATGAGGCAACTGAGCCCCAGAGGTCAGTCTGGACTGGAGGGAGGCATGTCTGAACCTTGTTTGGGGTGGAGGGTTGGGGCTGGACTAGTGTTTCCAGCTATCCTTCACATCTTGCCTTGCCTTCCCCTCCCCTGGTCTCCGGTGGACAGCAGAGTGAGGGGCAGGCTGGACAGAGCAGGTGTCAAAGGCTAAAACTGGAATGGAAATGACCGGGAACCTTCTGTTGGGGTTTTGGGGATGGAGCCGCTGCTGGGGCGTGGCGCTGGACCTGTACCCCAATGGCCGAGTTCTGACCCACAGGGTTAGAAGTTTCCTGAAGATTGGGACCCCGGCCTCCCGCTGGGGAGGGGGCAGGGCCAGGCATGGTGTCAGAACAGCTAAAGGAGGCTGGAACTTCTCTGGCCTGTGGTCCATCTGGGCACAAGGCCTCAAACGGGTGTGTAAAGAGCCACACCAGGCAAGGCTGCCGCATGCCCTGTGCCCTCTGAGAGCTGACGAGGATGGGGACTCCTCCCTCCCGCGGCCGCTAAGCGGTGAAAGCGTCTGATGTGGGTGACATCGGAGCAGCATCCGATGGAGGGGCTGCTCATTCCCACCCCAGTGAGATGCCCATGCCCCTAACTTGGGGCCTTCTGCACCTTACCCACCCGTCCAGGCTCTTACTGCATCATGCTTGAGAGCAGGTGCAGGGTTCAAAGCCCAGCACCGCGGCCGCCGCCGCCACTCCTTAACAAGGCAATGTCCTCAAGCTGTCTGTATCTCCTCTCCTGATTTGTAGGGGGACAGTGTTAGGACCTATCACACAGAGACAGATGCAGCATTACTTAAGATGGTCTGTGTAAAAGGTTCAGGATGCTGCCTGGCACGTAGTAGCTGTTCAGTGAGTGGTTCTTTGTCATGGTGCCGTCTTCGGGAATGGGGAGGGAGGGGGCACCTAGAGGCAGCCCTGGGGAGGGGAGGGGTCGGGGGCCCGCAGAAAGGTTTTCTAGGCTGGCATGCCCTGCTGTCTTGGGGCCCCCACTCTGGAGGCTTCAGGGTCTTCATCCCCAGCCCAAGCCAGGGGCAGGCACCCAGGCTTTAAAAGCACGTGGCTGGTGGTGGGGGTGGGGGTTCAGTTGTCCTGCCTCAGCATCCTGCCGATCTCTGTCCACAGTCCTGGTGACGGCAGCTGGGCCTCTCATGCCCTCTCATCGGAAGTAGGATTTTTCTATTTCTGAGAGGCCTGTGCTGGAAAAGGGCAGCTGTGGTGGCTGGCGGTGGTGGTGGGGGGGGGAGCTGGCGCTTCAAGCAGCCGGCCCGGGTGATGGTGGGGGGCACACTTTCCCAACCCTAATTCGAAAAATTGAGCTGAAAAACAGACCTTCTGTGTGACTCAGCGCCATTATCCCAAATCACGCGGAGAACGCACCAACCTCTGCCTGGCAAGTTCCTGCCGCAGAGCCTCCAGAATGATCCAGTGTTGAAGGAGGGGAGACGGGGGCTCGCAGCGCCACCACTTGCTCCTGAGCCACCGGCGAAGGAAGCTCCCGCCCGCAGGAAGAAGGCCCTGGAGAGGGGTTCTGGTCCTGGGGCTGGGGGGGGGGGGGCGGAGGGGATGGGCCAGTGTGGCAGGTGCCGGCAGGGCTGTGGGCTCTGCAGCGTGGGCCGGGGGTTTCCACCTGTCCTCCGGGCTGGAGCCATTCCTGGTCTCACCTCAGCAGGCTCAGGATATGGCTCTCAGGGAGTCCCTGCCCCGAGACAGGAGGCATTGCTTTGACACACAGGAAGCCTCCATTTCAGAAATAGTTAGTATACGCTGAATAGAGGCATTAAAAATGAGGAGGTAGCTCTTACAGGGAAGGACCCTAAAAGATGTCTACCCTATTACATTAAAAAAGCAGCTTATAAAATGGTGTGTAGACTATTGTCTTAGGCTGCTCGGGCTGCCATAACAGCATATCGTGGGCTGGGTGGCTTAAACATTTGTTTTCCCACAGTTCTGGAGGCCCGAAGTCCAAGATCAAGGTGCCAGCCAGGATGGTTCCTTGGAAGCCTCTCTTCCTGGCTTGCAGAGGGCTGTCTTCTGCTTTGTCCTCTCATGGCCTTGGCTTCTTCTTATTAAGGACGCCAATCCTATCAAAGCAGCACCATCCATGGCCTCATTCAACCTTAGTTAACTTCTTTAGAGACCCGGTCTCCAAAGAGCCACACCGAGGGCTAAGGCTTTAACATAAGGTGACTTCTGGGGGGCGGGGACAGACGTCCAGTGCATAACAAGGAGCAAACGCTGGAGCAGGACCCTGGGCTCCAAGCAGCTCCTCTGCTTACATGTTAGGTCACTTGGGTGGAGTGACATGACTTCTTTGAGGTCCTCAGTTTCCCCTCCTGTACTCTGGGGGAGATTGTACCTCTGCCTCCCACCTTCCGGAACGGTCATGAAGATGATGATGACTGTGAAGCTGGGAGAGAGCCTTGTAAATAGTCAGGGACCCCAAAATGAGAGGTCATCTTATGAGAAAGGAGAGCTGGGAACCCTGGGGCACCCCCACTTGTCAGGCTCACCTCTGCTTGGGAGGGGTGTTGACAGAGTCCGTCCCCCCACCCCTTCAGGAGCATCACAAACACAAGTGCCTGAGGCTGGGCTGGTGCCCTTGGTGGGGGTGGAGGTGAGCTGGGGAGGGGGGTTGCCATGGGCGAAAGGGCAGCTGGGGGGTCTGTAGGCCCCCACCCTGCTCCAGCCAGGGCAATCAACTGTTTTCTGGACTTTTCGAATTATCAGGATGAGATGGAAATTTGACTTGTCTGCTGGTAGGTAGCTGATTAGAGCCTTTAAAACACTAGCAAACCAAACCAAAACAGCCCCAGTTGGCCTGCCGCCCGGCAGTTCTGGACCTCAGCTGTCAGAGCTGCTGCTGAGGTGGGTGGGGGAGGGGGCAGTCAGGCTTGGAAAGGACAGAGGCGCGGAGAAGAGGAGGCTGAGGGTGCTCCCCGTGTCCAGAGGGCAGAGGCCTGAGGTGTGCTGTTGAAAGTCCTCCCATGCATGGGACGGCCCCCAAACCAAGAATTAACTGGCCCCAAATGTCAGTGGTGCTGAGGCTGAGAACCCCCTCCCCCTTGTATGTTGGGTTGAGTGAATCTTTCTTGTTCAGGGCTGTTCTGTGCATGGTAGGATACACACACATGCGTGCATGCCCACACGCACACACGTGAGCACCCTTAACTCAGAGCCAGGCAGCGGGGGATTCCCCCTCAGTGCCCTCCTGAGGCCACCTCTCTGTCTGGAATACAATCAGGCCGGCAGCAAGCTGCCCGCTCCGTGTTCAGAAAGCAGCTCTAGGAGGTAAGATGTTTCTACACGTTGAGTCCCCTCCCTGTCTGTCCCTAGCCTCTCCAGGAGAAAAGTAGAGCCCAAATGTTGGTCATTATCATGGTGACAAGCTTCCTGGGAGATTGTATCTAAAATGTCTTATCCCAAGTATGATCAACCGGGTTCCTCAAGAGAGAAATGAACTCTTTTCATTCATTCTGAAAGCTTCCCATTTGGAACCCAATTCCCTCCCCGCCACCCCCCCCTTCCCATCTCCCCACTGTGATGACATTGCCTTCTCATGTAGAGAGGGGGGGCCGCAACAGCAGGTGCACAGGCCCGGCTGGGCTGTCTTGGGCTTCGAGTCCTTAACAGCTTCCGAGGCTACTTCTCCGTGAACCAGCAATCTCAGAGTGTCTGCCAATTATTATTTGATTAGTCTCACCAAGGGCATCTTAATTTGTCCTTCCCAGGCACGTACTCTAGACAGACGGTTTGAGGAATTATGTCTCTGAGTCTGCTATAATAAGACAATTATGCTGGCCGCATCCCACACCACGGCAATAAGTCCTGAGCTTGGTCATGGCCTTAATTTCCATCTGGGGTGAGAATGCACGGACATTTTGAGAAGCCATAGCTTTCAGACGACCAGTGTCCAGAGGGAAAACTCAGGCAGGGCCTTGCGTCTGGGGCGATGTCTGTTCCCTTGGCCAGTGTGTGTTCTTTGGAGACCTGGGAATAGTGTGTGGGAAGCACATGGACCTTGGAACACAAAGAATAGAGCTGGAATCCCAGTTCTGCCTTAAGTGTGTGGCTTTGGGAAAATGATTTAACTCCTCTGAGCCTCAGTTTTCTCATCCGTAAAATGGGTGCATGTCCTAGGGACACTGGTTGTTTATCCGCTGTTCAATGTCTCCTTTCCGTCCTTTGGTAACAGCTCCTTGATTTTCTTTTGGGCAGTTACCATCTCCACCATGTGCAGTATCAGAGGGACATAGATCCAGGTGCCCTGCCCTCCCCTGGCCGGAGGGATCGTGTGACCAAGGTGGGCCAATCAAAGCACCTTCAGCTGGGGACACCCTCAGAATGACCTCTGGCAGCCGAGCCCTGACAAGACTGCAGAGTGAGTCCTGCTTCTCCTAAGACCCCTGGGTGTGCCCAGGTTCCAGGTCCTCTTCTTGTCACTTCCATGAGCTAACCAATCTCCTTCCAGTAGGTTCCTTTTTGCTTAAATTCTCTGGGGTTAGTTTCTCTTGCTTGTAACTAAAGAGCCCTAAGTCACCGCAGGTTTGTTGGGAGATGGGAGAGTGGGTCTCCCAGTGTAATTACGTGCCTGCCTCGGAGCTTGGTACACATGGACACTCAGCCAGCAGGGCTCTCTCCCAGTCTCCGCTCATAGCAGCAGAATTCATTGACATGGAGTTTATAAGCTGAGCCAAGCACCCAACATGAAGTGGTGAGCCGGGGCACCGTCTGCTCCGAGGACTCTCCACTTCGCTGCCTTGGTGTGCCCGTTCTCCTCAGATCCTTTTCGCACTCCCTTCTGACTCCTCAAGGTGAGGGGAAAGGAAGCTCAGGGAGGGGACCATGGATCCTGAGGTGTCTGTCCCTCCCTCTGGCTCTGGAGGGGGCAGCAGCCTGGGGCGGCGCCTGTCCACCTGCCCCCAGGATGTTGAGCCCGCCCCCGTGCCCCAGCTCCACGCTGGGGCGAGACTCAAGGCCAGGAGAAGCAGCTGTGATGATTTAAAATTGCATCTCCACATGCAGAGATGAGCTGCCTGGAGCCCCACCCATTTGCCTAAACCTCAGGAGAGGCAGGATATGCGGAGCGCCTCTGGATTGCAATCATTGGATCCAAGTGTATCAGCGAGCAACAAATGTTTCAGTTGCATTAAATGTGCAGAACCACTTCCGAATCACTCACCTCCGTTTCTTAAAAACACGAATCTATTTTGTGAGACATTAAATTCCACAGAAAAGTAAGCACAAAAAGAATATAACCAACACCCATATTGTCACCACTTAATAGTTGTTAACATATTATCCCATTTTCTTACCTGCTTTTTTAAAAAAATATTTATTTTTAAAAGAGAAAGAAGAAGATAGCAGGAGGGGAAGAATGAAGGGGAGTAAGTCGGAGGGGGAGACGAACCATGAGAGACGATGGACGCTGAGAAACACACTGAGGGTTCTAGAGGGCAGGGGGGCGGGGGGATGGGTCAGCCTGGTGATGGGTATTAAAGAGGGCACGTGCTGCGTGGAGCACTGGGTGTTATGCACAAACAATGAATCATGGAACACTACATCACAAACTAATGATGTAATGTGTGGTGATTAACATAATAAAAAATTTAAAAAAATAAAAAAACATTTATTTTTAGAGAGAGAGGGACGGAGGGAGAGGGAGAGAGAGAACAGGGGTGGGATGGAGCAGAGGGAGAGGGAGAGAAGCAGACTCCCTACTCAGCGCAGCGCCCGACGTGGGGCTCAATCTCAGGACCCTGAGATCATGACCTGGGCTGAGATCAAGAGTCAGACGCTTAACCGACTGCGCCAACCCAGGCGCCCCTTTACCTGCGTTTTTAAAAATAGTAAACATTAGCAGTGGAGCTAAAGGTTTCTTCAACTACCTTCCTCATTCCATTTCTCTCCTCCATGCCCTTGAGGCGACCTCAGCGGGGCTGCTGTAGACCCTTCTGCACACAGATAACACACATACTTCATTTTAACCTCGGTAGTCACCGTCTGAATAGACCACTTTCGGCTGCTCCTCTCCCTGGACATTCAGGTGTAATTTCCCCCAATTCTGTGAGCCTGTGCGTGCACCTGTCTCCCTGCCACCACGGTGTTCTTCCCTCCTTACCCCCGCCCCCTCCCGCCTCCAATCTTGCTGGGGCCTCCTCTGGTCAAACCCAGGGGCTGCTGACCAGCTTCATCTTCTCTAAGGATGACTGGCCACGCCTACCTTCCTGCTTTCTCCCCGCTTTGTTCTTTCTGCTTCCCTTCCAGGCTTCTCCTCTCCCCACCTCCCTACCCAGGCTCTGCCATTCTTCGTTCATGCCAGGACGCTCGGCTCACAGAGAGAAGCAGACATGGCTGAGACTTGTCTTACCTGGCCAGCACGATGTTCTGGAAACATTTAGAATGTGAACCCTCAGCCCCCAGGTACCCCCAATTTCTTACACCTGCCATACCGAGGTTACCACTGGCGCCTGTGGTGGAGACGGAGTTTGGCTCACTTGGCGTCTGTGTCAATCTCCTGGGATACTTCCTCCACAGCAGAGGCTGGGAGGCTAAGATCAGGGTTTTCCAAACTCCCTGCAGGTGTGGCTCCAGAAGGGCTTCAGAGTCACTTAACCAGGTGCATCTGCTTGGGATTTGAATTCAGACCTCAGTTAAGGGGGAGAGTTGCACCAGTTTTGCTGCAAGTGTTTCCATCAGGCACAGGGCAGCCCCGGAGTGGGCGATTCTAGGGGCAGCTTCCTGACCTCCAACCACCTGTAGTGTAGACCTGGAGCCAGCAGTCACTCCTGGTTAGGGCAGAAGTAACCATTCCTTTTTCCTGGTGAACCAGTTCTGTGAAGTTTTTTTGGAATCTCTTCTTAGCCTAGAGGTTATTTATTCATCCATCCCTTCCAAATGACTCTGTAAGCACTTGGTCCCTGGAATTAAAGCCACTTTTGCTTAAACTAGCTAGAGTGGTTATTGGTTTTTTTAAAAAAGATTTTATTTATTTATTTGACAGACATAGCGAGAGAGGGAACACAAGCAGGGGGAGCGGGAGAGGGAGAAGCAGGCTTCCCGCCAAGCAGGGAGCCTGACACGGGGCTCGATCCTAGGACCCTGGGACCATGACCGGAGCCAAAGGCAGACGCTTAACGACTGAGCCTCCCAGGTGCCCTTATAGTGGTTATCGTTGTATGCAACTGAACCCCGACTGATAGGGATCCTGAAGGAACAAGGTTTTTGACCCCTGATTTATTCCTTTACTTTCTCTGAGGGTACATTCTGACTTCAGTTTTACTCATTTATTTATTGAACCATCCAAAAATATGAATTAAGCATCTTCTAAGTGCCTGTGACAGTGCTGAACATGGGGGATACAATACCAAAATAAGATGGTACCAACCAACACCCTTCTTCCAGGCTTGGGGAATGCCGTTCTCCCGTCTTCTGAACTAGGAACCACACAGGCCTTTGACGCTTCTTTATTTTTACAACATTCACCGCCAGCATCCCAACATCATGGCCCCTTGGTAAGTTCTGGCTTCATAGTGAGCTTCAATAAATTGTTGATTTGGTGACATAGGACCCTGAGGCCCTGCCCTATCCCAGTGTATCCCTGTGCAGATGAAATGACACAGAAGCCACAAGGAAGGAGGCCACTACCCGAGAATGTTGCCTGTGTTTCTGAGGTTTCCAAAGGGCAACATTAGCATCTGTCCCCCAACCCCAGCGAACTGGGTCTAAGAGAGCTGATAAATTGCTGCTTTTTCCCAAGACAAAAGGCATTATCAGCCCAGCTGACAGAAATAGCTGCTTCTCTTGCAGCCAAGTTGGAATCACATCTGGGAAGGTTTAAACCAATCAAACATTTCTTTTCGTATAAATGGATGTTCTAAGTGTTGAGATATGTCATGTTCCAAGAAAGGAAGTGAAAAGAACCCCACAGAATATCTCTGACTTTAAATGAGTCAGGGCTGCTGCAGGGACATACATATTTTCTTAACTTTTTCTTTTTTAGAGTGAGAGGGAGATTGTGAATTATTTAATCTCAACGTCAAGATAAATATTGCAAAGGATAAAGAGGGACCTTTCATAATAATGAAAAAGGCCAATTCATCAGAAGATGTAACAAGCCTAAAAGTAAACGCACCCAATAACAGAGCTTCAAAACACAAGAAGTAAAAGTGACAGAACTAAAGGGAGACATAGACAAATCTATCGTAGCAGGAAATTTTATTACCCCCCCATAACTGATGGAGCAAGTAGAAAAAGCATACAGAAGATCTGAACAAAACTATCAACATATTTAAACTGGTTGACATTTATAGAACCTCTGCTCAACAACAGGAAAACACATATTCTTTTCCCCTGCAAATGGAAGATTCTCCAAGATAGATCATATACTGGACCACAAAACAAGTCTCAGTAAATTTCAAAAAGTTAAAATCATAAATAATGCTCTTTTTTTAAAAAGATTTTATTTATTTATTTGACACACAGAGAGAGACAGCTTGAGAGGGAACACAAGCAGGGTGAGCAGGAGAGGGAGAAGCAGGCTTCCCGCTGAGCAGGGAGCCCGATGTGGGGCTCGATCCCAGGACCCTGGGACCATGACCTGAGCTGAAGGCAGATGCCTAACGACTGAGCCACGCAGGCGCTTCATAAATAATGTTCTGTAACCAAAATGGAATTACATTTGAAATAAAAAAAAATCTAGAAAATCTCCGAGTATTTTGGAAATTAAGCAACACGCTTTTATTTATTTATTTATTTATTTATTTATTAAAGATTTTTTTTAAATTTATTTATTGAGAGAGAGAGAGAATGGTAGAGAGAGAGCATGAGAGGGAAGAAGGTCAGAGGGAGAAGCAGGGTCCCCGCTGAGCAGGGAGCCCGATGCGGGACTCGATCCCGGGACTCCAGGATCATGACCTGAGCCAAAGGCAGTCGCTTAACCAACTGAGCCACCCAGGCGCCCCAAGCAACACGCTTTTAAACAATCCATTGGTCAAAGAAGAAATCATAAGGAGAATAAGAAAGTAGCACAAATTGAATGAATAATCGAGTTCCCTTTCACTCTCAAAAGTAAAGTGACCAAATGTTTTGGTCTGCCCAAGGCTATCCCAGTTTTATTACTGAAAGTTTCATGTCCCAAGTAACTCCCCAGTTCTGGATAAACCCAAACAGTTGGTCACCCAATGAAATGTTTGCACTCACTATAAATTAGGTGGCCACCTTAGGCATAGGGCTTCTTTCTCTTTCTCTTCCCCAGCTTTATTGAGTATAATTGACAAATAATTGAATATATTTAAGGTATATGAATTGATGCTTTGACAAATGTATCCATTGTGAAATAATCACCTCAGTCAAGCTAATTAACATACCCATCACCTCACATAGTTACCTTTTCTTTGTTTGTAGTGAGAACACTTGAGATTAATTTCATTTTCTCTATTCATCTGTTGATGGACAGATTTAGGTTGTTTCCATACTTTGGCTATTGTAAATCATGCTACAATGAACACGGGAGTGCAGATATCTCTTTGAGATCCAGTTCCTTTGGATATATACCTAGAAGTGGGATACTGGATCATAAAGTAGTTCTATTTTTTAATTTTTGGGGGAACTGTATATTGTTTTTCATAATGGCTATACACATTAAATTCTCATTGGCAGCGTACAAAGTTCCCTTTTCTCCATATGCTTGACAACACTTGTTATCTTGTCTTTTTGCTAATTCCTGTTCTAACACATATGAGGTGATATCTCATTGTGGTTTTGATTTGCATTTCCCTGATGATGAATGATGTGGAGCATCTTTTCATGTACCTATTGACCATTTGTATGTCTTCTTTTGAGATATGTCTATTCAGGCCATTTGCCCATTTTTTAATTGTTTTTTTTTAATATGGAATTGTATGAGTATTTTTGGATATTAACCCGTTATCAGATATATGCTTTGCAAATATATTCTCCCATTCCATAGATTGCCTTTTTGCTTTTTTAATTGTTTGCTATGTAGTAGCTTTTTAGGTT
Source organism: Zalophus californianus (assembly GCF_009762305.2). Taxonomy (NCBI): domain Eukaryota; kingdom Metazoa; phylum Chordata; class Mammalia; order Carnivora; family Otariidae; genus Zalophus; species Zalophus californianus. The sequence goes on along the minus strand of NC_045609.1, from coordinate 76,207,764 downwards.
GCTACAATCTTGTTTATCTATTTTTGCTTTTGTTGCCTGTTCTTTTGGTGTCGTATCCAAAAAATGCATGCCCACACCAATATCAAGAAGCTATCCCCTTGTTTTCTTCTAGTAGTTTTATAATTTCAAATCTTATGTTTAAGTCTTTAAGGGTGCCTGGGTGGCTTAGTTTTGGGGCTCAGGTCAGTGGGGAGTATGCTTGTCCCTCTACCCCTACCCCTGCTTGTGCTGTCTCTCCTTCAAATAAATAAATAAAATCTTTAAAAAAAAGTCTTAAATCGATTTTGAATTGATTTTGGTATATGGTGTGAGATAAGGATCTGTTTTCATTCCTTTGCATATGGATAGCCAGTTTTCCCAACACCATTTATTGAAGAGACTGCCCTTTCCCCATTGTATGCTTTTGGCAACTTTGTTGAAGATCAGTTGGCTGTTGATGCTTGAATTTATTTCTGGACTCTCTATTCTATTCTATTCTATGGATCTATATGTTTATTTCTTGTGAGCAGCGTGCTGTTTTGATAGGGCTTCTCCATTTTTTACAGAGGTGGCTTCAGTGAGATAATGGAAAGACCTGGTTTCCAATTCAAGCTCTTCCATTTGTTAGCTGGGGACCTTGGGCAAGTTATTTCACCTTTCTGGGCTTCCATTTTGTCATCTTCCAGACAGGGGCTGAGATCACCTGCCTTGCAAGGTGTGTCTAAGAAGTAAAGGAAGTGATGTGGCTGTAGTACCTGGCACATAGGTGCTTAGTAAACAGTTTGTGATTATTATTGTATCAGCTTCTTACAAACAGATGTCTTGCTTGTCCCACTACAAGTTCGGGAGGGTCATTAGTCCAAATGCCCCATCAACATTTTCATTCTCATTGTCATAAAAATAGCTGATATTCATGGAGCGTTTGCCACGAGCCTCTACTGTGCTAACTGCCTCTTAACGCATCTTACAGGAAAGTAGTCACAGAGAAGAGTTGTAATTTTCCATAATCACACAGCAAGTCACAAGTAGACATGGCATCCGCTTTCAGACCTTGTTAGCTCAGGGAATCTTTCCACAATATCTTGGGGGGGGTCCCCTAGCTTGTGGGGGGCATCAGAAAGCTGAGGGCTGAGGGGTTGGGGAAAGTCCCAGCAGCCCTTGCACAGGCCCCACCCTTTTCTGAACGTCCGCTGCATGCTCAGAAATGAGTATAGGAACGGACTGTCAGAAGAATCATCCCCTCTGCTCCCTGCGAAAGCCTGGGGAGATCCAGCGGGGAGAGGGGCTGCATTGGTCACAGAGTTGCTGTCCACAACTCTTTTCTGCTCCCTGATTCAGTGCAGCTGATCTGCAAGGCAGCGCTGAGATCTGGCCCTCAGGGCCCTCTGAGCCGTGGCCCTATTCGCCGCGCTGCCCTTCTCCCTGTGGGGCAAGGGTGGGGGGCAGAAGGCGCAGACCCCACCGACCTCCAACTGACTGTCTTGTGACCTTCCTCTTCCTTTCCATCTGAGGCTTTTCACAGAGTTTCCATGCTGGCCGTGTCAAGGCAGTTATGTGTCCGGAGAGTCCTTAGTGTGGCGAGAAAAAAGAACCTGTGTGAAGCCGCTCTGACCTGCAAGGGGACATGGCTCCCGGGGCGCTGGGCCTCAGCTTTTCTGTTTGCATTTTCTCACTGAAAGAGTAGCACTGCTAGATTCAGAGCTTGTTTCTCCAGTCAAAACGTACTGACCACCCTGATGCTTTGCTGGATGGCAAAACTTCTTCGATTCCTTTTTTCCCCCCAGAATTGGCTGATCCCCGTGGCTCAGATGCTCCAGTTGCTCTCAGGCATCAGAAGCCCCCATGACAGCATGCTTGGCAGATGGTCCATGCCCATGGCTTTACCTCCCATCTGCACGGGAAAGCACCCATCAAAGCTACTCATACGTCCACATGGCATCTCCACCTGGTTGGACACCAACACCTCAAACACAGCATGCCCCAAAGCGAAACAATCATCTTCCCCCAATCATGCTTCTCTTCCCAGCCCACAAGCCAGAGCCCCTGGAATCTGCCGTCTGTCCTTCCCTCCCCTCAGCCAGAATCTATTTTCTCAACATGATTGATACGACTATTGATCAGACTTGCAGAATTGCTTGGAGGGGGAAAAAAAAGGCCTGCACATCTGGTCACAGGAATGTGAACATGATAGAAGCCCAACACGAGAGTGACGGAAAGAGACTTTTTTTTGTTGTTGTTCAAAAACATTCAAATATGGAGCTCCAGTGGAGAAAATTAGAGGAGGATTTTGAACAAAACTGTAGGAGCTGATATTTTGTTATTCTTTCTTTCAGTTGTATTTTTTGTTTAAGTACCTGCAAATGTTCTTTTTAAAAATTACATTGGACGCTCTGTACCTTAGGGCTCCTGGGTGGTTCTCTGGGGAGAGGTTTGGGTTTCTCTTTTCAGATGGTTGGTCTGCAAGGGATGATGCTCTAGGACAGGCGATGCCTCCACCTACCCACCTTGAAGTCAGTTCCAGAAAGCCAAGAGTCAAAACGAGCCAAGGAAATGGAAATTTGTAGACCTCGAGGGAAAGAGTTATTTAAACACAAGTTCTGTTGACCTAGGAGATTCATGGGCAGTACTTATGGGAAAGGTGGAAAGACACGCGTAAAAGGAGGTGGGTTGTCGAGTACCGTGCCCTCGCTGTGAGCTCACTGGGTGGACGGTGCTGGTGGCTGACCCCAAGGCTGACAGTGCTGCCTGATGCCATCAGGGCGCAAGGATCCCCACCAAGAGTCTGGGACTGTTATGGGAGAGCTGGGCCAGAAGTGGATGGGGGGCTGCGTCCCGCCCAGCTCTGAGCATGGCCGAAAGGAAAGGAAGGCTGTGTCCCACGTCCTGGCCAGGGAAACGGATGCCCATCTTGCCTCTTGACCAGAAGCTACAGCAGTGGGCCCTGGAGACAGATTGCTGATCCCTTCCGGAGGAGAGGGCACAATGGGCCTGTCTGCACCTTGCGGGAGGTCTGTTTGCCCCAGGCTCTATTGCCCCCCCACCCCTGTCCCCGCCCCCTGCACTCCCACCTGGGGGTTACTGGAGATACCCCAGTGGAAGGACAGGGAAGAGCTCTGTTTGGAGGAGCCCACAAGCCAGAGTGCTCCCGCAGCGGGTTGTATCTTTTCCTGCCCTGAGGAACAGTGCTTTTAAAAGGACATCACTGTTGATATCTCAGAAGGCCCTGAAATGCAGTGGCAAAAAATGAAGGTGCCTTTTCTCATCGTGAAAGAAACTTACCTTGACTATGGGCAGCACTGCACTTAAAAAAACCATTCCAACAAATGGTGGGGGTTATGAGGTGCACAGGACAAAGGGACAAAGAAGCAAAGCTCTCCATCTGCAGTGGTAAAACAACAGCTCCTTGGTATAGCATTTGGGCTGGGTAAGAGGGTGACCCTCTGCCCAAGAACGGGTTTAAGAATTGATTATATGGCCTCATAAGGGAAATCATGTCAACGGGGATAGCATTATTATTTTATTGGCAGTACGTTTTAGTGTAGAACAAGATGAGGGGAAAAAATGAAGCAGAAAGGGCAGATGGAAGAAATTATGATATCTGAGCTCCTTTTTTGTAGAGAGATAAGAAGTTGGGTAGAACATATGGGTCAGAGGGGACCTCTGGTTTAGAACAAGGAACCAAGTTCTGCCAGTAGATATAAGAGCTAAATTGGCAAGCGCGGGAGAAATGCACGGGTCGGGCAGACCTAGAGGGGAGATGCGCCGGGCCGGCATTTGAGGAACCCAGGACGGGCAGGTGTGCCCACGCGAGGTGCTCTGGGTAGCGTGTGAAACAGTCAGAAGGCTGCTGCCTGTGCCAGTTTCCCTTCCCTTTGAGGCCCCCCCTCTCCCCACCCCCAGCCCCACACAGAAGTTTGGCACACCCAGTGGTGGGAAGGGCTGAAGGGTGGTTCCGTCACTCTCCCTGCCTCGGTGGGCTCCCCTCACTGCTCCTCTGGAACTTTCAATGGGCGCTCCATCTCCTGCCTTTCCCCATTTAGTCCCCTTCATCCTCCCTACCCCCCAATGAGCTTCATTCCCCTATTGAAGGCCCCCATCAGGGGGCCCCAGTTCCTAGAGAGTAAAGCTCCAGCTTCTTAGCCTGGCCTGGAGGGCTCTTCCAGGTGTGGCCTGTCTCCCCAGCTGGACTTTTCTGTGCACCTAACTCTCCTCATCCAGACTGCCCAGCCACCTGCGCCACTGGCACCTCGGGGCTGGGCCACTCTGACGTCCCAGCTCTTTGGATTTGTTTTTTTTTTTTCCTCTTTCAATCTCTCTCATCTTCTAAGATTCATTCTAGGCGTGGCCTGACCCATCCAGTGAGACTGGAACTAGCCACCTTCCCCTCCCGGGCTTTAGGAAGAGTGGGATCTGGGTGCTTGGACACTGTTAATATGCTCTCTTGTTCCATGTCCTTTGCCACTCTGTGCTGGTCAGCTCTATTCTTTCCCTGCAGGTGGGGGCTTATTTTACCTGGTGGGTGAAACAAGGATCTATCTTAGGGAGGGCTCGTTCCCTTCCCACTTTCAATTTAAGAAGCCTTAGGGAAGAATTCTGATGGCCTTGCTTGGGTCAGGGTCAGCTGACCACCTCTGACTCAATCACCCCTGGTCAAGGAGAAGGGTCATTATCATTAATAATGTTATCTAAATATGTATCGCTTTCTTATTAGCCAATGTATCAATTTATTTTAATGACTTTGATACCAACTAACACAGTGATGTCATACTGGACTTGGGGCTAGCTAAAAAGCACACCTTTCTACCTCTTCCAGATAACCTGCCACCAGGTTAATTCACAAAAGATCAATTTGCTGGATACCCATGGTCAGTTCACCACATTGATGAAAAAAAGATCAAATAAAACTAGGTCGTTTTAACTTACTGATTCTCCCTTTGTCTTCATAGAAGTGTTTTAAAGAAGTTGTTTTGGGTGCCTGGGTGGCTCAGTTGGTTAAGCGACTGCCTTCGGCTCAGGTCATGATCCTGGAGTCCCAGGATCGAGTCCCGCATCGGGCTCCCTGCTCGGTGGAGAGCCTGCTTCTCCCTCTCCCTCTGCCTGCCTCTCTGCCTACTTGTGCTCTCTCTCTATCTCTGTCAAATAAATAAATAAAATCTTTAAAAAAAAAAAAAAAAAAAAAGAAGTTGTTTGTCTTTGCCCTCACTCCCTGTTGCTGACGTCAGGCTGTAGAACAGAGACTAATGATGAGGACCACAGAGGTGGGAGTCCCAGAGGAAACGACGGGAAGTGGAGGCGACATGAATATATTTATAAGAACATGTTCATAAGACTATAGCCTTAAGATGATATAGTCATTGAATATAGTTAACTCATTTAAAAATATATTCAAGAAAAATATATGCACAAATAATATGTTTGCATTTAAACGAGTCTGCTTACTATATTCTTATGAGTAAAAATACATTAATGAAGAATATATTTGTAGGACACTTCCTATTGAAGACAATCTCACATGTAAATTTTCTGGAGCCCTCAGTGTCTCCTGCTGTACCCCCAGGTCTTGTTAACTGCTCTTCTTTTGTTTCTTTAACCTAAACAGTTCCAGGGCCTTCCTCTTTCCTCCTGGATGTGGCTTGTAGGTTTCTTATCAGTTTGCACTTCTTCTTGTCATATACACACTTAGTTTGCCCACGTCTTTCTTCCAGACTGGCTCCAGGGAAGGCTGAGCCTTAAGTAAATAAGTGAAATATGGGGACAGGCATTTCCTTATACTCAGACCCTATGCTCCTATTAATCATCATTGTAATTATTATTATTAATGCTATCTAAATATGTGTTCATTTTCTTCATGACTGCCCATCAGAGTGAGCTCGGGCTGGGCGTACAGCCTGGTAACCCCCTCACACCTTGTCCACATGACTTGCCTCTGTCCCGGGGAAGAGATTCTCTACTCTAGCCCTGTGACCCTTGAAAAGTAACAGGTACTCCATCTTTGTTTTCCAAGCCCTTATGTTCGAGTGGGAAGAAAAGATTTGAGATCAGACATCATTTGTAAATGTGAGTTTATACTACCGATGTTTTACAATAGTTTTGGAAGCGTCGGGTACTCATACACAGTTTGGCAATAGTTCTCAAATTTGTAGACTATGCTTACTATCAGTTTTATATAAATCCTGGCAACACCACCTCTTGATGGCTTGAATCTGTTCGTGCCCTTGAGCATTTTCCTGTTTATTAAATCACATCATGCTTTTGTTGGAGTTGTCCGTGGCAAACTCTGGGACTCAATTAGATTTTTATTAGGCATGGGAAAAAAAAAAGCACATCACGTTTCCAGTGTTTTCACCTGAACTTGAAGGCATTTCTCTTCCTAGTCTAGAATCCGAGTGTGCCTTCAACCTGCTTATTTCATTCTGACTTTCCTTGCTCAAGGCACACGTCAAAATTAGCCTTTCAATGCTGATTTAATCATTGTCACAATTACATGACTCTTTACTCTTGAGACTTAAATTCTTGATTTGGGCTAAAAAGCGACGAAGCTGCTGGAAATAAAAACACATCTATTTAATATTTTCGAAAGAATCCCATGATAGCAGGAGGCATTATGCACGGATTCAGTTAGATAGAGGTGGTTGCTCATTTGGGCGGGCGGCTGACGCAGGCACTGACATGCTCCAGCTGGCGAATCTATTCTGGAGCAGATGGGCCAGGCCCTTAAGGGAAAATTGGAAGAATCCTACAAACCGAGCTTTAAGCCTCTGCTCCTCTAGGATTCAGGTTCCCGTCTGTAAAATGGGGATCATCACAGCTACGGTTCACTGAGCACTAACTCTGTGCCAGGTGCTGGTCATTTGATCTTGTGAGATAGGGACACAAATTACTGTGTCCATTCTAGAGATAGGAAAACTGAGGCCACTTAGAGTTTAAGTAATGGCCCACAGCCATATACCTAATGTGTGGTGGAGTCTGGAGATGAACCCAGCAATCTGGCTCATAATCCCCAAGCTGTGGAGCGTGAGAACGGTTGCCCTCTCTATTTTATGAAGGAATTAAATGAGTGACTCTGTGTGTGCTGCATGAACTGCTTTGCAAGGTCAGAAGCTCCTTGGTGTTCTTAGCAGCACCCACCGCTCTGATGTCCTGCCCTCACGTGGAGTGGTGGGGTGAGGAGGCTGATGGACCCAGGGTCCAGGGTCTTCAGGAAATCATTCAATCTCTCTGAGCCTCAGCTTCCAAGTCTTGGGAATGAGCCCAACAATCTTACCTACTCCTCAAGGCGACTGTGGGATAGAAACAAACATTTGCTGAGCACTAACCACGTGCAAGGGCCTGCCCGGAGCCCATTATGCAGTGTCTCGTCTCTAGACTCACAGGAGCGCTAGGAGGTCAGGGCTGTTGCGAAACTGATTTTACAGAAGAGGAAACAGGCTCAGAGAGGTAGGGTGACTCAGCCAGCATCACAGCCAGCCGGAGCCCTTGTCCTCACCACAGCCACCCCCCTCACCAGAAAGTGGTCAGGAAAGCTCTCTACTGCTTCCTCCACGAAGCCTTCTGGATGACCACCTCTGGGCATCCCCTCACTTACCCCGATGCCTCCTCCCTCATGCATGTGTTCCAACCACGATGAGCTTATTCCCAAGTGTAACGCATCTCTTTAGCCATCATTCTCCCCGGCCTACCTCGTGTCTCCCATGAGACTCTAACTTTCAGAGCAGTTGTTTTTTGGGGGGGGCGGGGGGTGTGCAGTGAGACTATTTTCCCATTTCCCCTGTTCCTGTCTCTGGGTTCTGGCCCAGAACTCTGCCCAGACTTGGATGTTAGGAGTTTGTAGCCTTGAACCACCAAGCTTAGGGATGGCTGCTCTGGACACCAGACCTCGCTGGAATAATGAAGCAGGGCAGGCAAAGGCTAATGCCGCAGGAGATACGAGTTACACTCTTGGAATTAATTCAGAGGATGTGCTGCCTGAATGCTGCCAGTCTCAGGACTCCTGGGAGGGTGGGGAGGGGGCCGGGCTGAGGGGGGCGGAGACACCTGTCAGCACAAGTCCTCTTACTGCTCCTCACGGGGACTGTGCCCCACTCCTCACATCTCAGACACACCAAAGCCCACCTGCTCTCTGCTCCAAGTTGAACTCTTCCCCAGTGGTGTCTGCTTCGGCTCCAGGGCCATTTCAGTGAACAGGAGGAAGGTGAACGGACATTGTATAAATCAATCCTTTCTCTTGTAAAATCACGGCTTTGCCTTCAAGGAAAGGAAGGAAAAAGGCAAAGGCTGAATTTACAAAGCAGATACAATACTGTCTCCCTCTGTCTCCAACAGTGTGTCTTCTGGGTGCCCTCCTGCTCATGGCGGCTTCAGCTAAATCTGGAAGTTGTCGAGTCGGCTTCATCTGGGTTTAATTTAACCAGAACTTACAGAATACCGTGGGGAACAGGGGCAGGAAAAATCACTGTCGCTGGCTGGGCTCACGGGGACCCTCAGCCAAACAAACAAAACCGCGAGGAGGAAGTCCAGGCAGGAGAGAGCTGACGTCCGGGACCAGGGTGGGCAGCCGGCGTTGGAGGGGCTGCGAAGGGGACAGAGGTCAGTGTGGACTCAAAATGGGGAGAAGCAGTCCAGTTTTCTCTTGGTTTTATCAAATAAGCAGGATTTTCCAAGATAAACATGACTGAGGATGTTCTTACCCAGGGGGGCGGGCACAGTCTCACCAAAGGTGTTGAGCTGGGAAGGAACCAAGCTGACCTTGGCATCCAGCTCTTTTCTCTACTTTTCCTACTGTGGGAGCACAACCAGCCTGGATTTCTATTTTGAATGAATAGAAGAGACATGTCCTAAAGATGGGGGAAACCAGACGGAAGCTGTGACTCTTCCACACGGTTGTTGGCTTCAAGAAAGCACCCTGCACCCCGAGGAGAAAGCACAGGGTGGGACTTCCAGAGACCCGGAGGCAGGACTTTGCAGCACTACTGAATAGCTGGGTAACCTTGACCTGCCCCTCACCCTGGCCTCAGTCTCCTCACCTGGAAAAAATCCTTTTCCCTTGAGTTCTGGGCTGCGTGCCTATCTCCCTGGGCTCCTTTGGGAAGGACCTGGGGCAGGGGCTGAGCACCGTTGGGTGGAGCCAGTGGCCCAGCAGCAACACATTGTCAGCAGTTGAGACACCCTCTTCCCCAAACCAGAAGGATCGAGGCTGGTTCTGATGTGTGGAATTTCAACCTGAACCGACCAGGACCCCACGGACAGCCACTACTTTCACCTCGCGCCCAGCTGCGTGCCAGACCCAGCACTTTCTGGATCCAGTCCTTACTTCCCCCTCCATCAAATGCCAAATTCACTGGTGAAAGGTTTAGGGTTTCCCGAAGGGTTGTGAGACGTTACTTCTTACAACAGTAAAGCTGTGTCCAACTTCCCTCAAGATATTTGTGGGCCTCCCCCCCACCCCATGACTACATTGTCCATCTCCCATACCTCCATCCTGTTCGCTAGGCTGGGCAATCTCAATCTCTCTCCCCCTTCCCTCCCTGCTTAGCAAGCAGAGGATTCTTTGTGGGAGCCCCTCTTCTTAGAATGCAGATGGATTACAAATAACAAATTGTTTTCCCATCGTGCAGAAATTAGGGAAGTGAGGAAATCAGATAGAAAGTAGAGCCAGGCTAGAGAAGCAACAAAGACAAGAGTGCCTCTTGCATGCAAATATGGACCTCGCAGCCCTGTGCATTCCCACGAGACAGCCCCAGAGTGGGGGGCCCTGGGCGGCTCAGAGCAGGAAAGCACGATCAGGGCCACGAAGCACAGCCTGCCCACCAGCTTAGGAGCAGTGCCGCGTGACAGACGGCTAGCTGTCACAGGAACCGCTCCTTTGACAAGGAACAGACCTTTAGCTGGGTATGTGTGACATCCCCAGCCTCCCTTGCAGCAAGCGATGGCCATGAGGGCTGTGAGCAGAAGAGGTATCTTACTTCTGGGTCTTGCCAGGGAAAGGGCTGCGCGTGTCTTTCCCGGGATTTCTGATGCTTTCCTTCTGGCCGGGGAGCCAGGAGAACTGTGCCCAGAGATGGGAACGCCATGTTGGGTGGCAGAGCCCCTGGAAGGAAGAGAAGCTTCTTCGTTGAAGTCGCTGTATATTCGAGGCCTCTTAGAAAATCAGCACAGCCTGCATTCCGACGTGGCACCTACTTCTGTACTGAGGCAGAGAGAGGCTGTCCACACAGTTCACCTCTTCCACACCGATTTGAAGCGTCCCCTTTGACGCAGGCTATGCCATCTCCCCGGGAAGGCAAGGCGGCAGGTACAAGCGGTGAAGTAGAAGACACATGGCGAAAGGGATAGACCTTAAAAGCTAGTATTGAATGAACAAAATGCGTCCCCAGAACAAGATTTATGGCACAGTAACATTTATGTAAATTAAGCCTCCCATCAAGCCCACAGCACTTATTTCAAGGATTTATGTGTATATCCAAGGATATATATATGAAATCATTAGAGTAAGTGCCTATAAAGGGAGACAAGGGGAAAAAATAAAACATTTACAGGCAAGGGGCCTTACTCAGACAGATGATGGTAATTTCTGGGATCTGAGGAGTGTGGCTAAGTCCCCACCTGACATTCACACACACACACACACACACACACGAACACACGCGTGCGTGCACCCGTGACACAGAGAGCAGGAACATGGCGGAGGGGGGAGGTTGGGGTGAACAAAATGGGGCCTGGGGTCTGCACGTGCGGTAAGATATTTCCACTAGAAAGACCAGTACCAGGTCTGGGTAAGCTACAGGATTTCAGGACTTTTCAGAACATGATTTTTGGCCCGAGTGTGTCTGCATGTGAAATGAAAACATGAAGGTCTTAAGTCTTATCGAATGTTTCCCAGGATTGTCAGTTGCTTAAACATTCGATTCATGACTGGACAAGTCCTAAAAACAGACAAAACAAAACAAAAAACCCCAAGATCCCCACCTTATTGCCTTATGTCCTGTGTGTTTTCTTTTTTTGTTAATGAAGATACTTGCATATGAAAAATCTCAGGTTGCTCTCTAGCTGTGTTTAATTTTGCGGGTTTAATGTAAGGGGAAAAACCCCTCTGCCTCCTTTAATTACATTTTTTTCTTTAAATTTTTATTGTTATGTTAATCACCATACATGACATCATTAGTTTGTGATGTAGTGTTCCATGATTCATTGTTTGTGCATAAGACCCAGGGCTCCATGAAGAACGTCCCCTCTTTGATACCCATCACCAGAGTAACCCATCCCCCCACCCCCACCTTTAATTACATTTTTGAACTTTGTGATATGAAAGGAAAGTAGCTGGGGAACAGTAGACAGACTATTACAACTTTTTAAATCTTGCATGCACACGCATCATTGGTAACCAGCGGAGCCGTCACCTGTCCTGAAAATGCCTGCAGAGGGAGGGTGAGGAACGGAGTTGGTTGCATCTGGTGAATCATAGGAAACAAACGAAACACAACTTAACTAAACTCTGAAGCCTGCCAACAATGACACAGGCTGATTTTCCTCACAATGCTTGGGGCTCGAGAGCTGAAACGTGGCGAGGTGAACGCAGGGACCAAACTATTTCCCGCAAGGATTCTTCCTCAGTGAAGTGCGAATCCGAGCGCCCAAGGTGATTTCCTAGATATGTAGGAAGGCCAGACCTGCAGTGAGCAAAGCCACAGTGAGGCTGTCAAGGATGTCCAAGTACTTTGGACAGAAGGGGGACCACCTTTTATTAAGGTGGAACTGGAGACAAATGCCAGGCAGGTGTATGGACAGCTGATGTCATCCAGGTGTGTGCAGACAGCTGATGTCATCCAGGTGTGTAGATAGTTGACTATCTCAGGGCCACAATCTTGGACTCCTGAACTATGAGAGCTTATGGAGACCTTCAGGATTACAGATGAGGACATGGAGATCCTGAGTTGGAGAGGGCTTGCCCTGGGTGACTGAGAAAGTTATTATAAGTGTGGGAGTTTGCACCCAGGTGTCCTGATTCATAGGCTGGAAACATTCATGTCCCCCTTACACTTCTTCCAGCAGTTTGCCCCTGTCCAGCTCACTCCTACAAGAGCCTGGATGGTGATTCAGGTTCTAGCCTATCCTATGGACTCCACCTGATCCAGGGGTCCAGTAGCTTAGATTTTGCCTTAGACATTTTATTAGCTATTAGTTGGGAGGATGTGGTGGTTGTTCCCAACACCCATGAAGAATGATGTATTTCTTTTCCATACTCATCTGACCACGATGAGAACTCATGTCATATATAACGAGCTCTTAAAATTCATTAAGCAAAAAAGAGTTCCCTGCAGCGCTGGTGGTCAATGTGAATTGGGCCATATCTTGTGACTTATAAATTTCCTTTTGCTGAATGGTCCCAGGAGAATTCTCCCCAAGGAGAAATACGGGAACATGTTGATTTGATTTGATTTTGATTTCTCTGAATTCAAATCCTGAGTTTTTACAAAATAAATAATGAATACAGAGCTGTATAAGAATATTTTGGGCAGCTAGAAACCATCATCACTGATCATATGCTTTACTTTCAATTCAAATATTAATATATGGAATATTCTTTTCAGCTTTATGGAGACAGCACTGACATATAACATTGTGTAAATTTAAGGTGTACAATGAGTTGATTTGATACCCTTACATATTGCAAAATGATTACCACTGTAGCATTAGCGAACCCCTTCATCACGTCACATAATTACCATTCCTTTTTTGGGCTTGAACATTTTAGATCTACCCTCTTGCCAACTTTAAAATATATTGTACTTTAATATTATATCCTATTACTTTAGTCTTTTTAATAGTCCCCATACTGTACACTAGCTCTCTTAGAACTGGAAGTTTGTACTCCTTGACCAACATCTGGAGCATCTTTATCATGGTGAGTTTTGTAAAAAACAAAAAGTTGCAAACAACCGAAATGTCCATCAGTACTTCTTTTCTATGGGTTTAGACATATGTAGTTAAATGTGCAGGGAGGGGCCTGTGTAACCTCTGAGGGAGGGACTGGGATTAAGGTCAAGGGGACTTTAGACTTATCTGTTTCATTTTTATTAAACAGGGGAATGTGTTCATGTGCTATTTATGTCATTAAAAATAACTTGAAGAAGATAAACTGTAGAGAAAGCACCCAACTGGTATAACAGACTTGTTGTCCAATACCTATCATGTAAGGAGAGAGGGAGGGCTGGAATCCCCTGCTGGTCCCCCTGCCTTGTGCCCCCTTGGCTGGCATCCCAGCCACACTGGGGAAGTAGGGAGCCAGGATTATATAGATTCACCACTTGATGGCAGACTGTAGGACACGCACACTTGAGCGTACATCAGAATAATCTGCAGTGCTTGTGAAAAATTCATTTTCCCAGGTGTCACTATCAGTAATTCTGACTTAATGGGTCTGTCTTGTGATCTAGCAATCTGCATTTTAAATAAGCACCAGAGTTGATTCTGATGAAGGTGGTCTTTGGGCCACAGTGGGAGAAGAATAATGCCTTCCTGCTATTCACCTTTTCAGGGACACTGCTCATGATCTCCTCGCATGAAAGCCAGGGCTGTCTCCCTGGTGACAAAGATAAGACACAGGGAAGACGCACCATCCCAGACATTCCAGCTGCCAAACTACCAACTCTGAATGCCATGTGCGTGTGCACACATGTATAATGCACTTGAAAAACACCATGAAGACCATTCCAGTTCTGCATTTTGTCTAAAAAAATGTTGGAAAGGGCCTCTCACCCTAGATAGTGACACTAGAATGAATTTAGATGTGTCTACATAATAATTCAGAGATGGACATAATGAGATACGGTTTGGGTTCATCACTGAGTTTTGTCAGGAGACATATATTAATGGAAACCCAAATGAGGGGCTCCTGCAAGGTCAAGGTTCCCATCTAAATGTGACAACAAATAGCCCTTCCCTGCTAAATGGCACAATGCAGATGCAAGATGATTTTTGCCATCCACAAAAGCCATTTCTAGCTGATAATGAAGCAGGGCTGGAATCAAAATGGGAAAGCAAATTGCCTTGTCTCTGTCTTTCAAAAAGAATGTAATAAAATGGCTTTCAAGTGTTTTGTTTTTGTCTCTGTGTTTATTTATCTATTTTTGTATTTGTATATATTTTCTACTAGTAGAACTGAGATACACCATCCGTGCTGCTAATGTCTGAAGTATTGGTGAAAATCTAATCAAAAGTGAAAAAATAAAGTGTGCTGAGATCTTGAAGATCTTGACAAGTTGGTCAAGCCTTGTGTCTTTTAGAGGTTCTTTGTACAGAGTGTCACCAGAGAAGATGACCTGGCTGGTTCATGGATCTTTAGGAACGCAATGAGGTCCAGGGATGGTTGCAGTGAGGCCGTCTTTGATGAGAAATCCCCCAGATATGCCATGGGCAGGCAGGGGCTAGAACTGCTCTAGAATGTTGCCAGGGCCCTAGCAACTCAGCCAAACTGGATCACCCCAGCCCTGCATAACCGCACCAAATACAGGCTGCACTGTCAGCATCCTTCGTGGACCACTTGGGATATTGTTAAAGACTACATTTCAAAATGAAACAATCAGCAGAGAGGAAGAAGGAAGCAATTTCACCCAGTTATTTCACCCCAGGCCCTGACAAGGAAGCCAGGACTGCTGGTAGTCCTCCTCGGGGAAGAAATGACGCCAAGCAGTGGCTGGGGAAAGAAGGGGATGGATTCCTGACACAAAGCTTCAGCCTGCAGAACACTTTGATGATTAGAAAGACATAATGAGCACTCATTTCATGTTCATTTCCTGCCACCTGAGCACCTAACTCATACACATTCATGAGGGTCTGAAGTTGTGCATGGCTCACACAAACACAGGAAGGGGAACATATTTAAATAACAGGGGCAATGCTGATATGGCTGAGTTGAAAAATGCTATGAACACTTTAAAGACTCTTGTGCTTGAAAATAAATATGATCTATAAGGATAAACACAATTCAAATTTACTAAAGCAATTAGCAAATTTCCCAGTGATCATTAATGTCTTTCTTTCATAGCGGATGGTAGTGGCATTGACCATGGTCATACATCTCAGTGATTTTTGTAGATTTCTCTCTTACTACACTGCAGATTTTTAAACAGTAATGTTCTTCTCCTTTTCCCTCCCCCCTCCCCCTCCCTGTCCCTCCTGTCTTTGATTCTTCTTACAATATCTTGCTCTGGACTTTGTGTGCCTGGTAAACAATGATGAAATGAGGAAAAGCATTTGGGCTGAGAAAGAGAAAATTCTTCTTAAAAAGACTGTCTTCTGGAGTAATGTTCAAGTGGAAGAGTTTGGGAATGTCCCCTAGAATGACCCCCTCTTGACAAGAGGAAGTGACATAAGGCAGGACAAAGAATTATCCAAGAGTAGCCACCATTATTGTGTGCCAGCTATGTACTCGTTCTTTCACTCACGTTGGATCTTCTCCACATCCTCCAGAAGTGGGCATCATTATGGATTTCTTATATTTTTCAGGGTTGGGGTTCTTCCAGGATAAAGAATGGAACACTACATCAAAAACTAATGATGTAATGTATGGTGACTAACAAAACATAATAAAATAAAATTTAAAAAAGTAAAATATTCAGGAAAAATATTAGAAATAAGTACACTCAGTTAGAATTAATGAATATTCTAGATAATGGGATTCTGGATGATCTTTTCCCTTTATTATTCTGATTCATATTTCTCCACTTTTCTGTAACGTACAATTATTTGTTCATTTATCTCTTACTTTGCTCCCCAGAGGATTGGACATAGCTTAAAAAGTGAAAATGATTGAGTTAACAGGTGTTTTGTGTGTATAAATAAACATAGGGAAATAGGAAAAAAAAAAAAGAATTTGCCCAGCAACTCACATTTAGTAGAGGTACGGCTGTTACACAAGCCCAAGAGCCCTGTGTATTCCTTCTTTGGGCTTTGGAACCAGTTCTCTCCTCCATTTGACAAACTTGGGCTTACCTTACCTTAGAGATGGATTTTTTTTTCCTCTTAAATATCATCTTTGTCTGTTTGCCCTGTTGCTATTTCAGGAAGTGGTGAGAAATGGGAAATGAAATGTTTTCCAAATGCAATGCTGGGGTCAAGATGTCTGAAGAAAGTTGGCCATGAAGGCTGATAGCATTTCTAAGGAGAGTACTTTGTGTACTTTGAATGTGCTGTATTGGTGTGAAGCATTGATTCTCAACCAGGGATGATCTTGTCCCTTATTCCTACCCCCAGTGGATATTGGCAGTGTCTAGAGACATTTTTGGTTGTCATAATTGGGTATGTGTGCCTACCTTCTAGAGCGTAGAGGCCAGGAATGCTGCTAAACATCCTACAATGCCCAGGACAGCCCCACTTGACACAGAATTATCCAGCCCAAAATGTCAATAGTACTGAAGATGAGCAACCCCGGTATAATGTGGTGCTATGTTCCTTGTATCTTTGGAAACTAGTTTTGTTTGGCATTTTTTATTTTTCATAAAGAGGAGCACAGTTAGTTACATATATTAGGGTAGGTTAAATTAATATATTATAAAGTATTCAAAAGACAACCTTAATTCTCTCATGTTTCTCTTGACATTTTCATTCAAAATGATAGAGAAGCAGGGTAGGAAATTAAGAGAGCATAGGGGTCTCCTCATAACTTTTGCTCTTTACAGTGTCACTGCTGTAAAACACTGATAACAGGGGTTAGTGAATATTTGTCATGACTCACAGCTGCTCATCATCTGCTTGTATTTGGAAAAATTCCTCATTAAATTTCCAAAGTGGAGGTCAGACTCCAAATTCCCAGAATACTTTGCAGTTAAAACTCAGGTTTGGCATCCTGGCTCTGATGCACCCAGATGAGACTTGCATTCAGACATGAATGACCCGAGGGAAGGGGGCCTCATTTTGTTGGACAAAGTTCAGCAGAGGCGCCTGAATTTTAGGGACAGTGATGGCCACAAGATTGCGTTCCTAACGCGGAAGTGGCATTGGTGCAGGTGACAGAAACAGTGGCAGCAAAACTGTACGTGGGGCTTTCTTCACCAGCAGTGGTTTGGGAAGCTTAGCCTTGAGGCTGGTTGACCAGTTCTCCCAACAATTATGTGGGCTAGCTGCCATTCTTCTCTATGTACACCAGCCAGAGTGGGCTCCAGTGTTTGCAAGGAGGAACTCAGGCTGATGCACAAAGTTTATCAGTGGCAGCGTTATTTGAAACCTAGGGTCCTTTACAAAGACTCTTTTCTTCCAATAACGTTGTGAGTTTTCAGTTTAAAACAAAAGGCAGAAGGTTCTCCTGTCTTGATAGCCTCTAGATGTGGGGCTTTAGGACTTTGGTAGCAGGTAGAAGAGGCGGCAGCTGGAGATGCAGGGAACTACTTCCTGAGGGAGCCCTGCTTGAGGAACCGGACAGCGTCACACTCCAGACCTAGAGGAGGTGAAAGAAACTGGAGGGATTGAGACATCACCTCCTCCCCCAGCCAAGGGGGGAGCTCTTGTTTGCTGTGGCACAAGCTTTGCTTAGAGAAGCCTTTTCTATTGTATTTCAATTTTATGTGTTGATCACCTTTTCAGTGTGTGTTGTGGGGAAAGTTTTATGTCTGTCTGAAAAGGTCCTTTGCACTAATTTCTTTAAGTATTTGCATAGTAAAGAGACTTATCCCGAGGTGGGTGTAGGGACAGATGCAAGAGTGCCCGTCAATACGGAGTACTTCAGTGCTTCTCTCTATTCTTATTTCCCTGATTGCTAACTCAAGGGTCTTATTTTTATTTTTTAAAGATTTTATTTATTTATTTGAGAGAGAAAGAGAGAATGCAAGTGAGAGAGAGAGAGAGCACAAGCAGGGAGGAGAGGCAGAGGGAGAGGGACAAGCAGACTCCCTGTTGAGCGGGGAGCACAATGTGGGGCTTGATCCCAGGACCCTGGGATCATGACCTGAGCCGAAGGCAGACGCTTCACTGACTAAGCCACCCAGGCGCCCCTCAAGGTCTTATTTTTAGTTGAGTGCATAATTCATGCGCAAACCATTATTTAAAAAAAATATATAAAGAAACAGCTTTATAATGAGATATATAAGTCTGGAAAGAACTGGAAATCAGGTCTCAGGGATAGCTAATTTACTAAAGCCACAGGGTTTTTCAGTTTTAAGACTGAGTTTCCTGGAGTAGCACCTAGGATTGTTTTCATAGTTTCCTCACCTAGCTAACTGTGTCTAGCCAATTCTGCCCTTGACTGTGAGTTCTTTGAGGGCAGGAATATATCTTACACTTCTTTCTCTCACTCAGGGCACCTTGTCTACCCCTTCTCACATGGATGTATCACAAATATTGGTTGACTTAGCAGGTTTCATTGTTCCCTTTTCTCTTGTGGCAAGGAAGAGTTTCCTACTCCTCCCCAACGTCGTAGGTAAATAGGTTACTCTGGGGGCTCATCCACTCCTTTCCCTGGCAGCCCAGATTAAAATGGGCAGAAGCAAGATGTGTGCCCCACAGGCCACCGCAGAGGGCACAAGGCTATTGGGGGCTCACTTTTGATTTTGAATAGGCTGAGAAGAAAAGCTCAGCCAAGGACTGTTTCTGGTCAGCATAATAGCTTTTAAGCCTCCATTCTGTTTGGGCAAAGTTGTGTTGGAGAATTTAAAAATGACTAGGGTGTGCACTGACAAAGCTGGAAGTGATAATTGATATGTCTGGAGTCTGTGATGAAAAGCACTTTCTCAAAGTGATCTAAGGGAAACACTTTTTTTTTTTTTCACTTTAGTTTGTGATGTCACGTCAGTTCTTACACTGCTGGGCTCAGGTTGTTGTCTTCTGTATGCAGCCAGCGCTGCCATGTTGAGTTGGCCTCTAGATCTTCTGCACGGCTCAGCCCGGGGAGCCCGGGTGGGGGAGGGGAGCCTGGCTCTTGGAATACACACAAGACAGGCTTAAAAGAGAAAACTCTCTTCTAGGGGGCATCTATTTTGTTATTGCCTGGACCTAGACAAGTCTCAAAAAATTGCTGTCTCCCATCTAGTAATTAAAAAAAAAAAAAAAGATCCCTAGTGTTTTCTCATATGGTTGGGCTAACTGCAGTATTTCAGCATGAATTTAGCTGGCATGAAATTTTCAGATCCCTTAATCCAGTTTCCCACAATTCTAGCTGCGGTCCTTATCTCTTGTCTCTGTCTTCTGTTTTCTATATCCTGTTGCCTCCTGCCACCATAAAGCATAATACCATCTGAAGTTCATACAGCCTATGGTTTTATCTCCTACATGGGATCTAAGCAAGAGACATTTGGGGTGAGCCATAAAGATCTGTTTAGCTTAGGGATGCCTGGATGGCTCAGTGGGTTAAGTGTCTGTCTTTGGCTCAGGTCATGATCCTGGGGTCCTAGGGGCTCCCTGCTCAGTGGGGGGCCTGCTTCTCCCTCTCTTTCTGCTGCTCCCTCTGCTTGTGCTCTCTTCCTCCCTCTCTCAAGTAAATAAATAAAATCTTTAAAAAAAAAAGATCTGTTTAACTTAAACATAATAATGCTAAGGTTGCCCTTAGATTTGTTAGAGCTTCCTTTGATAAACCACAACAGCAGAGGGATTCCTATATTTATTTAATCCCATTTGAATCTAATTGTATTTTCAGTGTGTGCAGGTGCATCTCTCATTCATTCAGAGGCAGTAAAGTAGTGAAGTACTTTGGCTCCAGAATCAGGTGAATCTAAGTGGAAGTTCCAGCCTTGCTACTTATTAGTTGTGCCATTATTCAGCGAGCCTTGAAGAGCCAGTTTCCTCATCTATAAAATGGGTATAATAAGAGTTCTGAGGCGATCAAGTGAGATAACTATGTGGTGTGTGATCTACTTAGCCTAGTGCCTGGTATGTAAAAAGCCCTCAACAAAGAGTGGCTATTTTTATCCATTCAATCAAAAGAAACATGTATCGGGTATCTGTAGGGTTCAGGCATGTTGTAGGCATCCAGGAAGAGTTTACAGTCATGGTTGGTGGAGACAGGGGGCTAAAACACTTTCAAAAGTAGAAAATAATAAAGGACAGAAAGATCATGAAAGGGAAAAGAATCTTTGAGTTGGGTTGTGGGATGTGAAGAATGTGGAGTTGAGTGGGGACCAAGCAACCGGCATGCTGGAGAAAGGGAACAACCCCTGAGAGAGTTATTGGACAGGAATGGTGAGAACATGTTAGCAGCCAGTTTGGCTTAAACATCTATCTATCATCTATCTATCTATCTATCTATCTATCTATCTATCTATCTATCTATCATCTATCTGTATCAGGAACTTGGCAAATGACCAACCCTCTTGTCTGGAAGGTGCCCTGATGGTGAACTTCCAAATACTGACCTTTGCATGCAAATATTGAGAAGGTTGTCTTTTTATTATTTTTAGTATTATGTATTAGTGATATCGACCAGAATGATGGCTCTAGTTATGGGGCATAACTACATCCCAAATCCTTTTTCACCTTCATTAGCACAATTTCCTCTGCTTAAGATATTTGGAAGCAAAAGAGTGCCTCTGCTCTTGGGTGCATATAACCCTGTGGGTGAACATGATGGGAAACATTACAGGTAAAGGATTAGACAGGCCCAGATTGTATTTCATTCTGATGTTTTTTCTCCATATCATATTGGCTTTAGCTGTATTGATTATAACTCAGGGAGTGTGTGGGTTTAGAATAGATACAGTTGCATCAAATTGATTGCTTTTCTTCCGATGTTGACTTTTCCTCCTGTATGAGTGAATCACTTGAATTTGCAGGGTGGACTAATTTTACTTCTTTCCAGCCTAAGTGGGCTATCTGCAGCTAGAGGACAAAGGACAAGAGCTTACCAGAGAGGGGACAATGAGGGGATGAGATAGTTTCAAAGGAGGGAGGTTACAAAACCTCCTTCCTTGATCCCCTCCCCCACGGTGGTCCAGGTTAATATGCATTTCAGTGACAACTTAATGCTACTGGGGGTTTTATGTAATTTTTAAGCTTCTCAAATGTTTGTTACTTTTGTTATCCTTATGGAAATCCTACAATCACTAGTATTATTTTTAATCCTAAAATGAGGTAAGGAGGCCTGGGTGTGTTTATGTAGGAGGAAGATGGTAGGGTCCCAGTCCTGGAACTTGCCTACTGTCCTGGAAGAGTCAGGCAGATAAACGATAGGTCATGGTGGCTGAGAAAGAAAGATCAGGGGCTCCTGGGTGGCTCAGTCAGTTAAGTGTCTGCCTTCAGCTCAGATCATGATCCCAGAGTCCTGGGATGAGCCCCCAGTTGGGCTCCCTGCTCAGCGGGGAGCCTGCTTCTCTCTCTGTCCCTTTCTCCCACTTGCACGCGGGCGCGCGCTCTCTCTCTCTCCAATAAATAAGTAAAATCTTAAAAAAAAAAAAAGAGCGACAAGGGTGAGTAGGGGAGTACTGGGGGCCAGGTATTGAAGTGTGCCTGTGTAGGGTAACTGGCATGAGGGCAGTATTTTCTGACTTAGGAAGGTAAGACAGCGTCGTCACTGGCACTAAGTGCGGTGACCCACAGCAGGAGCACCCTCCTCTGACCCCATAGGGACCCCTGCTTATTTTCCTTCACTCCACCCTACTGCTCTCGAGTCGGCAGCCCCCAGCCCAGAAAACAGGCGGTGAGGCAGCTGTTTGAACCAGGCCAGGTCCCTTCTCTGAAAGCTTCGGACCCAGAGAGGGGCGGGAACTCCTTAATTGTCCTCCCCTGGGACCCACGCGCCGCACCGGGTGTGTGTGTGTGTGTGTGTGTGTGTGTGTGTGTGTGTGTGTGTGTGTGCGTGTGCGCGCGCGCGCGCGCGCGCGCGCGCCGCGGGAGCTGTCCGCTCTTCTGAACTCTGTTACTGGCTGGATTCGTGGCTCTCCAGGCACGCGGCAGCCTGGGTGAAGGGCTCAGGGGGTCCCGAGAAGGGCGAGGGCCTGAAGGTCTGCGGTGAGCTCCAGACTTTCAATTTTAAATCCCTGCCAGAACCTCCTATCCACTCCAGCCCAGACCCTAAGCAGGGTCCAGCTCTTAAGGACGGGTCGCTCAGCTCTCCCTCACACCCCGTGGTGTAGCTCCAATCCCTCACTCCACTGCTTACCCTGCTCCGGGTCATCCTGAGAGCCTAGCGCTTGACGCCGCTCCTCGCTCCTCATCCGCCGCTCCCTCCTCCGGAGCAGGACTTTCCCAAGGCGCAACGAGCTCCCGCATCGAGATTTTCCCTCGTCCCTCTGACCCAGGTTTGTCTGACCCTCCTCCCTTTTCTGTTTCCATCGTCTTCACACTGTCCTTCTACCTAGTTGTCTAAGCACCGACTCTGGTGGTGCGCGCTCCGCCCCCATTTTTCCATACAAGGGAGCGCTGGAGTGGGGGCGGGGCGGAGGGGAGGCGCTCCCAGTCCCTCTCAAAAACTGCGAGCCCACTGGGAACTCCTGAATCTGTTGAGCTCCCGCGGGGAAGCGAGAAGCCTGCGCCGCCGTCGTGGGCTGAGGACCGCTAGAGGACAGCCGGGATTCGGCCCCTCATTGCCCGGAGCGTTTTCCCGCCCGCCAAGCCCTACTCACCAGGTAGGACCATGCTTCTGGGTCTGACCTGCGTGGACTGCCAAGGCTCTACATTGAATAGGAGACGTTTAAATAACCTGTGCACACGTAATCTCCCATAGATTTATTTTTACATAGGGGGGGATGACAGCACTTCTGATTGTTGTTGTTATTTATTTTGGCCAGTTATTCTAAAGGGAGTATTTGGGTAATTGAGGTGGGGGGGGAGGCAAGATTGGTGTAGGAGGGTTGAATGGACAGTGGGAAGTGACAGGCTTTGATTCTCTTTGGACAGGTGGCCATGGCCTCACTGGCGACTCAGGGCCCCCCAGTCCCTGACTTATTTTCTGGGTTGCCACCGGCGGCCTCAACTCCTGCCAACCAGAGCACGGAGGCCTCGGCGGTCAATGGGTCGGCGGCTGACCCAGGCGCTCAGGCCGTCACGCCTTTCCAAAGCCTGCAGCTGGTGCATCGGCTGAAGGGGCTGATCGTGCTGCTCTACAGCATCGTGGTGGTTGTCGGGCTGGTGGGCAACTGCCTGCTGGTGCTGGTGATTGCGCGGGTGCGTCGGCTGCACAACGTGACCAACTTCCTCATCGGCAACCTGGCCTTGTCCGACGTGCTCATGTGCACCGCCTGCGTGCCGCTTACGCTGGCCTACGCTTTCGAGCCACGCGGCTGGGTGTTCGGCGGCGGCCTGTGCCACCTGGTCTTCTTCCTGCAGCCTGTCACCGTCTACGTGTCGGTGTTCACTCTCACCACCATCGCGGTGGACCGCTACGTCGTGCTAGTGCATCCGCTGCGCCGGCGCATCTCCCTGCGCCTCAGCGCCTACGCAGTGCTGGCCATCTGGGCGCTGTCCGCGGTGCTGGCGCTGCCGGCCGCCGTGCACACGTACCACGTCGAGCTCAAGCCGCACGGTGTGCGCCTCTGCGAGGAATTCTGGGGGTCTCAGGAGCGCCAGCGTCAGCTCTATGCTTGGGGGCTGCTGCTCGTCACCTACCTGCTCCCCCTGCTGGTCATCCTCCTGTCTTACGTCCGGGTGTCGGTGAAGCTGCGGAACCGCGTGGTGCCGGGCTGCGTGACC
The DNA here is from genome assembly GCF_009762305.2 of Zalophus californianus. Lineage (NCBI taxonomy): Eukaryota > Metazoa > Chordata > Mammalia > Carnivora > Otariidae > Zalophus > Zalophus californianus. Next base: position 76,184,178 of record NC_045609.1, on the reverse strand, counting down.
CAGAGCCAGGCCGACTGGGACCGTGCGCGGCGCCGCCGCACCTTCTGCCTGCTGGTGGTGGTCGTAGTGGTGTTTGCCGTCTGCTGGCTGCCGCTGCACGTCTTCAACCTGCTGCGGGACCTCGACCCGCACGCCATAGACCCCTACGCCTTCGGGTTAGTGCAGCTGCTCTGCCACTGGCTCGCCATGAGCTCGGCATGCTACAACCCTTTCATTTACGCCTGGCTGCACGACAACTTTCGTGAGGAGCTGCGCAAGCTCTTGCTTGCCTGGCCCCGCAAGATCGCGCCGCACGGCCAGACCGTGACAGTCAGCGTGGTCATCTGATGCCACCGCGCCAGGGCTTGGCTGGGGAGCTCCACGTCCACTCGTCTCGAGGGTGCCCACCTGGGGCCGGACTGGAGCGCTTATTCCCAGCACCAGGGCTAATCCAATACGTGGCAAAACTTCCAGCTTAGCCCTCTTGTCCAGCTGCCTTGCCTTGTCCTTGTGTCTATGTAAAATGTGAAGTGGGTTTTGGTGGGAGTCTTGTGCTTTGCTTGGAAGAGGCCAGGGAGAGGGGAGAGGATTTATTATTTCCTCTTTACGCCCGTGAATGCCAAACAAAGCTCTTTCTCCTGGTTCACGACAGTAATTCAGAGCCGTGGCTGTCTTCCTTGCTTTCCCTTCTGCTTGCTCAATGGTGAGTTGAAGGAACAATGGGGGTGAGATTTAAAATGGCTGCGTTGGGGCTGGTGAAGCTTTTCGGGTTGCCTTTTAAAAAGGACTCAACTGAGCTGTCATACCTGATACTGATGAGTCGATCTGAATCCATTAATTCCTAGGATTCCAGGGAAATATGTATTACAAATCTGTATCTGGGATTTCAGCATTTCCTGAATAAGACCTTTCCACACCAAAAGGGTTTTACTTTGAAATTCACTTGAATTTATAGCACAAAACCACTCAGGAGCCACCTTGCAAAAGGTCTTGCTATTGTTTCCCCCCTCCTTATTCCCTAACTTCTATTTGAAAATGATAAGATGAATTAGTCAATGAAGGGGTAGATATATAGGGATAAAGAAGGAAAGGTCCAAATCACTTAAGGGGGCATGTAACTGTGCACGGGACAGACATCTCTGTGTGTTGTGTGTTTGTGTATACACACCCAGTGTTTGCCACAGGGCAGGTACACAGATATTTGGCTTTCTGAATATTCAATGTGAACCATGTTCCAAAGCATTCTCTTGCATTCTCTAATTGCTCAGTAGCGACAGTTCAACAGCTGTCATCTGACTGCTCAGCACCTGCTCGGTGGTGACACGCTTGGAACACAACCCAGAATGCAAGGACTGGGAGAAGTTTACTTAAGGCTGGAACCAAAAAATAAACTCCCACCCAACTGCAATCAAACATTTCATTCCTTCCAGGCTTAAGGGGTCAGATGAAGACTGTTGGGCCATGATACCAGGCTGATAATCCTCACCTTCACCTCCTGAGAATTTTGTATATGAGGACAAGTGCCCTGGGACAAGGGTTTTCACACTGATGTGGGAGTAGTGACTGGACAATGAGGGTGAGAGTCTTGGGAAGTGATGCACGATATGCACCTGTCAGATCAGCCCCTGAGCATATAGGGCATGAGCTAGTGCAGCAACTGCAAGTCTGTTATCATCTGTAAGACTCCAGTACCACCTTAGCTCACTATACAGTAGAATTAACTTCTCTCCTTATCTTACTCTCTAAAATGAGCTCATTCACTCATGAAAGTGTGCCCGGAAAGGAAGGGAAAGAGGGGAAAGACTTGGGGATGACAAGAATTAAGTCCTATTACTCCAATGCCAGCAGCCACTGATGGGAGAGTAAGTATTCCTGGTTGGGCTAGTTAGCAATATGTATCTTTAGTAGTTATATAGCCAGACTGTTCGCAGCATGGGGGAGGGCAGGAAAAGCCTGGCTTGGGAGAAAGAAAAAAGCAGGTTAACTTGGGAGATGCAAGTTACCTTTGGCAATGGCACAAATCACTAACTTTCAGCTTCATCTGTGGATGTGGAGAACAAAGCTTATGCTCTAATAAATGTAGCCCACCAACAGCATTATGTGACTCCCCCGTTCCAAACGAGCGCATCCCCCAGGCATCCCAGAGGCTGACTCCTGTGCTTCCAGCAGCTCTATTACTTGGGAGGCTCAAGGCCAGACAGACATTTCATGTTTCCTCAGAGCATTCTTTTGATGGGAATGTGTGGAGAATGGAGGCGATTGGGGAAAGGCTGGGATTAGTTGGGGGAAGGATCTGATTAATTGTGGTTTCAGTTTTGGAAGGCTTAAGTCACTGGTTCTCAGCTCTGGCTGCTCCTAGAATCAGTTGGAGAGCTTTCAAGAAACATCAGTGCCTAGGTCCTATCCCCAGAGGGTCCAACTGATTTGAGATGGGACCCGGGCCTCAGCATTTTTCATAGCACTTTGGGTGACTTTAATATGCATCCAAGGTTAAGCCCCTTAAGAATTATCCTCTAATGAATCTCAGCAACATCTGAATGAAGCTTTGTTTATACCTGCCAAAGGTATTATGAATTTGGAGTTGAATTCTGTCAGAGTGTTACATGCTACACTTGGGGAATAATATTCTTTTAGTCTTCAGACCAGTATTCGTGAATCACACAGAGGCAAATCCGTATAATCAAAATATATAGGTATTCATTCAACAGTTTTCTTACAAATCTCCTATGTGTAAGGCAGTGCATGAGTCCAATCAGTTTTTTTTTTCAACTTTAGATTCATTTGCAGTATAAAGTTATACACCATGAATTATTCCAAATCCTGGTTTCCAGGGTGTTAAAAAAATTGAAGTGTTCTCTGATGAGCTTGATTGAAATCTACATCAACTGTGAGAAGAAAGTGTCCTCATTAATTACTAGAAAAGCCACCCGCTGTTTCTAGCCTACAACTTAAGTTAAAAATTTTAACATTTACATGGACTTTATGGAGAGCCTAAAGAGGCTGGAGAATTATGCTGTGTTTATAAACATCTTTATGAATGATCCAAATTGCCCCCTGAACAGCAACTAATTAATTCTTATCCTATCTCAAATCTATCTGGGACTAGTTTGACTGTAAAACAAATGAACTTTAAAAAAAATCTCTCAGAAGTGAGTCCTATAGAAATCCACATAGCGCTGAGGTAGAAAATTTATTTAATGTAATTTATTTTAGTTAATACCAAGCATCCAGTCCTCCTCCTGCAAAGGAGTCATACAAACCATAAAGCTGGGAACGGAGCCAGCCGGGTACTTGGCAACAGCCCATTCCGAGGCTGACAGGAGGTTCTGTAATCCTCTTTGCAAGCATTGTCACTGGGTCTCACTTTTGGCAGCCAATCAATAGATTTATCTCAGTAAATCAGCCAGGGAGTGTTTCAATATGTGTTGGCAACAGTTACCTGGAAATAGCAACTGTGAGAGATGCTAAGGTAACAATATTCCAATTGATGTAACCTTCCTGCATTTTTGTTCTTGTGGATTTTCTGCCTGCTCTTTTATTGGGGGTGCTCAGTTCCAGGTTTATTTTCTCAGGTGGGCTACTTAACCGTCTCGGTCCTGTGGCTTGCATTTATGAACATTTAGTAGTCTTGCAAATGCGAGGCATGGAGCTGACATCAAGGGGACCCAGGAAAGAGCGTAGCTAGATCTGAGAGTGAACCCAGGGTCCATCCCCCACAGGCGAGAGGTCAGGAGCACTTTTGTTTTACCAGGTAGATCTTCAATGGAGTTCCCTCCATGCCTTGATGTCTTTGTTATATGTGTAAGATGCATGTGTTACTGACTCACGGTATGAAGCTCTTCAGGCTGGGGCTTGCACTGTTTGCTGCCTTTTGGGTGCTCAATAAATATTAAATCAGTAGTACCAGCTCAAGTTACATACCTAGTGTAAACTACATAACCTTGGGATGGCCAGGGTCAAAGCAAAAATAAATCGTATCAAGGATAACATGCTACTCAATCTGGATTTGTCATTTCTAGCTAATTCCAGATATGAACTGCTCATTTGGGGTCTTCTATGACCCCCTGGCTCCAATCTCAGTAATGACAGCATTTCAGTACATGGTACCAAGCTCTGTGCTTTCCAAAATTGCATGTGCCTAAATTGACAGGTCCATCAAAAGGAGAGTAGAGAATTTCATGCTTAGTTTCTATATTCATCCTTAATCTGGATCATTATTTAAAGGCTAGCATTTTATTACTTGTTTCCACCTATCACTTGGGAAATTTAAAAACATCCAACACATGGGTCTATAAACCAAATTTGATCATCTAGATTCCAAAATGTTCATGACAGTGTCACAAAGAGGATTTTCTGACACTTACAAAATAAGATTTAAAAATACATTTATGGACACCTTCCCAGGGATCCACCTATTTTGCAAAGTGAGATAAGCTACATACAGATGTTGGGCATGTAAAGTATTCCTTTGGATGAACGAGAGTTGTAACCTTGATATGTTAAAAGACTGTGCATTCTCCATCACTCTTTGGAAGTAGAAAGCTTTATTTTGAAAATTGAGTGTGCACACTCATTCTTTTCTGCTTTCCAACTCAATTCCTCTTCGTTTCCCACTGATTTCTCTATTTCTGGCCCTTTTCTGCTATTTTCTCATATTATCTATAATATACGTCCGATCTAAAGCTCCCTCCTCCCCAGTGGGAAGTGGTGGGATTCAAGCATCCACCTTCTTGTGGGTTCGTATAAAGTGAATCATGTTGGAGAGATACTCTGGCTAGTTCTGTTGCAGAGGCAGGCTTCATCAAATCAGTGGAGGGCTGCTGCCCATTGCATTTCCTGCCCACTGTGGGGTCTTGAAGCTCACACAATTGATCGTTTCCCAGACAAGCTGCACGCAGAGGTGGACAACAGGAGTTTGCATGGGATCTCCAGCTGGGCCCTTAATGTGCTAAATCTCAGAGAGAGCTCTTAAGGGGGGCCTAACAACAAAAGGTCAAATGTGTTTCATTTTGATGTTTGGGGCTGGAACGAGAAAACCAGAGCCAGAAAAAGCAAAGGACAATCTCCCCTTTTAAGTATTCCTTGCCTCCCTCTCTCAGTCTCAAAGAATCCTCTTCTTGACTTGCTGACAACTAAATCCCACAGTCCCAGAACTCATCTCCTCCTTCCGGAGTGACATCTAATGATGAATGGAAAGCTACTCTCTTCTCCCCCACCATACACGCTCAGTATTGCCAAGTAATGGAAAAAAAAAAAATCCTTTGAGCTGGAAAAATTAAATAAAAACTCCAGGTCTCAGCTCTGGGTTAGAAGTCAGGTGCTGGGCTTCTTCTCTAACCCAGAACACCACAATCACCCCTGGGTCTTCATCCTAGGAGCATGGCCCAGCCACCTGAGTAGGGGGCTCAGTGCTGAAGCATAACATACCCTGGGGCAGTCAGATGGGTGCCCTGGCCCTGCGGGGTGTGGGGTCACTATGTGGGGCAAATCCTTCCGAGGCCACTGCCCATCGTGCGGCAGATACTGGGAAGCACACTGACCTCCTCGTTATCACGGAAAAGAGCCAAGGGCAAGCACAGGTGGAAAGCTAGAGCACTGGTAAGTGCCTTCAATGGCCATAATGGTTTCTTTAAAACAAGCCTTTATTCCCCTTTCCTTCCTACCCCAGTCGCCTCCAGCAAAGCCCCTTTCCTTTCTGTGGTAAAATTGCAGAGCTTGGGCTGTTTTCACAACACTGTTACATTCTGAGAGATGGATGTCTTCTGAGGCCTATTGTGAGACTAATAATAAGCTATCTCCACACGCAGCTGAGCCAAAGCCTCAAGACCTGGCTAGAACCCAGGTCCTTCTGCCTGACCTAACCGACCTCACCGTGGGGAATTGGCTCCATCAGGGCACCCAAGGGCCTGTCGTCTGGCACATGAGGCCTGCGGCAAAGGAGGTGTTCAACTTCCGGTGGTGGAGGAGGATCGCCGGCCTAGAGGATAGTCTCGTGGGGACCCAGGAGTTCTGGTGGGGCTTGCCGGCTAACCAGCGTGTCCATCGCCGGCACCAGTACCTCCCACTGGCGCCAGGGTGGGTTGGCCCCCAGGGACCAGCTGAGTGTCCATGGCCTGGCTGCTGGGGTCATTCTCCCCGCCAAGGGCAGAGGGTGTCTCCCACCACAGGAATGTGCTTTCAAAGGCTCAGAGGGAGTCACCAGCAACCCCCTCTGCGTCCACCTCCGCAGCAGCACGCAGTCCCTGCACCATATGATTAACTTCTGGCCCTCTGTCCTGGGCTCCTGTGCCGCTGGCCTTGGCCTCGGCCCCCGAATTCCAGCACTGAGTGCACGGCGCCTTCCTGTGCTACCTCGTGGTCCTCTTGCAGACAAGCGACCACGCTGTGTCTGTGTTTGGGCTTACTGTCCTCGCCGAGCATCTCTCCACATGCCGTCGTGGCTGTTCCGCCGCCGAGCCAGGCGCTGGCGGCGCTGGAGGGGCTGCACTCGAGGGGCTGCACGCCTCTGTTGCAGACCTCGTTGTGGCCAACAGCGCCGGACCGACACCAAGGGCTTGCCGTGGTCGACGCTGTGGTGGCCTCCCTGTCGCCTCCGACGGTGCCGCGGTCCTCCCAGCCCCTCTGCGAGCACAGACGGGCCCAACCACCGCGCGCCCGCAGGCGGAGGGAGGGCTCCCTGCTACTGCTTGTCCAGGCAGCCTGCGTGTTGCCGCCGCTCCCAGCGCTTGAGCGTCTTTCACCTGCTCCAGAGACTGGGCCTGAGCCTCATCCCCGGTGCTCAGTGTCCTGCAACGGCTCTGCGCCGGGGAACCGCCCGCACCTGCGCCCACTCCATGCCCTCCAGTTCTCGCCCAACTCCGGGGCTTGCCTTCGGTCTCCATCCTCTGCCTCTCACTCTACTCCCAGAACCGAGGGGAGGCTAAGGCCATGCCCTGTATCTCGGGCCCCCTCCCTTGCTCTTTCCCGGCTCCAGCCCCTGGGCACTGCGGCTGTGCCCCGCCAGGAGGTGGACGCCTAGGGATGCGGGCGCCGCGGGGCAGGCGGTGGTCTAGGCACCCGGGCGCTACAGCGCGACTGCTGCCACCTGCCGGGTGAGGCGCATTCAAGGTTCTTGGAGAGATTCTGGCATTGGTGGCGGGGCTTGGAGAGGATGCACTCAGGCAGTCCTTGGGGGAGCTTCTCTTGCCCTGGGCAGCTGCCCGGCCCTGGCGTGGAGAAGCCATACTTTGGGGCTCCTCTTCATGGCAGGTTCTGTCGCCCTATTCTAAGTGATCCGGAGTTTCTCAGGTGTCCCTTGATCACTGTGGAGACAACGTCTGACTTCCGAGGAAGGAATCTGCAGTTTCCGTGTTGTTGAGCCCTTGCCTGTGCGGCAAGCGGGCGGGGATCCAGCGGCCTCCATGGTGAGTGGTTGTGTGTGTGCGCTTGCGGGGTGCTGCCTGGAGAGCGCTGCCCGCTCCACCGCCCCCCCCCCCCCCGCTTCTGACATGGTTGTGTCACCTGATTGTCTATTTCCTGTGCATTATCTCCAAGTGGGAAGTAACACAAAACTGCTTTTATTGTGTATGTGCTGGGGACTCCAGAGATCCCATCCTGCTAGTGGAAATGGTGGGAAGGGGTGGGAGGCAAAGAGGCAAGGAAACGGATTCGCAGGTCCAGAGGAGGAGTCAGACCTTGGGGGGCCTCTCCCAGTGGCTCTCCTGCAGCAATGTGTTTGGCTGTTTTTCCTGAGGGAACCAAGTGGCAGTGCCCAGCAAGGTCTTCATGTTGGGAGTGGAGGTTCCTGCAACCTGGTCAGAACACACTTCGTGTTTTCCTTGAAGATGTGGGGTCAGCAGGTGGAACGAAGCTAGCCCAGGAGAAAAACAAAAATCACCTGTTGACCCACTGCTCCACGAAATTGTTGATCTAAAGCTAGGCTTCTTGCTGAATAAGGAAACTCCAGCATCGAGATTATTTTTTAAGTCACAAAAACAACAAATCTTTTACTTTAAAAAAGAATAGGTGAAAATTTCCCTTTCGCCTCTCCTGGGGAAGTTGTTAATAGTTCGTGCTTTTCTTTCCAGACTCTATCAGGAGCACACATATATGCAGTTTATATTTTACAAAAATGGGATTAAACTGTACATAATGTTTTATAATTTACTCTTCTTAAAGTTATATTAACGATGGCCTTCTATGTTGAGACATAGGGATGGCCCTCATTCTAGGCTGGCTGACTGAAGAGGAGTTGGTGGTCTGAATGTACCACTACTTAGCCATTTTTCAGCCAGTGAGTGGCATTGGTTGAAGAGACAATTTTGGGACTTAGAAGGGCTCCCAGAGCTCTGCAAGAAATGCAGAGCAGTTTGAATTCGTTGTAATCACAGAGACTAGGATGCTGCCCCTTGGTGGATGGGGGCAGGGTGAGGGGATGATTCTTTGTGGAGCCTTCCCACTGATACCATCTGAGTGGGTTGTGGGAACCTTGGCTCCCAACACAAAGGCCTTGCCCGTTTCTCCTTGGCTGTTTCCAGATCCTGCTCAGCACCTGATCATGGCTGGTGCCACCCCAGCTGTTCCCCTGCAAACAATAGCTGGTGTTTAAAATGACACACTGACAACCCAGGGTTGGGAGGTGTGGTGAATCCCAGGAGTTGGGAGGTGAATCCCTCTTGTGTGTTGAATTCACAAAGGTCAAAGACCCATGGGGAGTAAAGTGCTTCACCTTTTTTGACCACAGGTGTTTCAGCCAGGTCCCATCCCAACACAGTTGAGGAGGGTTTATTGATAAAGGGTCTGTTTACAAAGGCGAGGGTGTACGTAAGTATGAGGATTGAGCAGTAACCAGTAGCTAGTAGAAGCAGAGGAGCTGTTACCATCCCTGATTTCAGGAACATCCCCGAGGAGGGGAGGGAGAGGTTGCTGAAACTCCAAAGGGCAGAGTCATTTAGTGAAGACCATCTTCGGAGGCGCAGTATCTTCAGAGGAGGGCTAGAGCCAGCCCAGGTGTCTCCACAGATTGGGAGCCAGGGGAGAAAGCAAGTTGACAAGAAACTGGAATACTCCCCCGACACGCCTAAGCATGAAAGTGGTACACAAGTAAGTGCCATGCAAATTCAGTGGAGGAGATATTCACATTTGGCCTTCATGATCAAAGAAGTCTTCATGAATTAGGTGGCTTTTGAGCCAGACTTTGAAAGTTCCTGAGATTGTAAGCAATAAAGAGAGTAATGGCAGGAAACCATGCTATGGACAGGGAAGAGCATTAGTGAGAGGTCCGAGGTGTGAAAGGATGATGTCCAGTGGAGGGTATTGGCTGTGCTTATGAGAAGGATGAAAGATGGGTTGGCTGAAGCTAGAGCCAGGAAGATTAATAATACCAAATAAGTTTGTTGAATTCTTACTATGTGCTGGGTACTTTCCATTATATCATTTATCTCCCAACACATTAGGAAGTAGGCATTCTTACTACTTTTCTTAATTTACAGCTAGGAAAACAGACATTTAAGAAAGCCAAGCAAATTGTCAAGGTGTCCCAGGTACTAAGTGGTGGAGCTGGGATCTGAATTCCAGAGCCTGCACCCCTATCCATGTAACATCCTAATTTGAGTTTCAACCTAAGGAGTCTGGGCCTTTTGGGAGGCGGTAGGGAGTCATTGCAGGTTTAGAATGAGTGGGAGATAAAAAAAAAAAAAAAATGACTTGTTCAAGAACATACTCTAGGAACCAGCTCTGGCAACGGGGAAAGTGTGGTTCAGGGAGAGACAGGAAGCAGGGAGATGAGTTAGAGAATCGTTACCATCTTCTGGGAGAAGGAGAAGAAAGGTTAGGGGTAGGGCAGTTCAAATGAGGATGGAGAAGAGACAATAGGTGGCAAAGCGCTTTTGAGAGAAATTAGCATCAGATATCTGAATGTCTTCTTAGGTTAGATGTTTCCTATGTGCCCTATCTGCATTAGGAAGAAAAGGTAAAATATGGGGTCTATGCCATAGGTACTTAATACCTGCATCAATCAGGAATGCTTTCTGTAGAAAGTAAGAGAATACCCAATGAAGCATAAAGCATTAATCTTGAGGACCTTTACTGTCTGACTCAAAAAGAAATCTGGAGGCAGGCAATTTCCGGGATGGTCCTCAAAGACCATTGGTTACCCAAAGATGATTTATGTCCCAGTAATATAAAGTACTTAAAACATCATACAAATCCTTCAGCAGCGCCCCAAATGAAAATTTCTTATCAGCCTCATTCCTTGTACCCCTTCCACACTCTGTTCCCCTGGTGTCCAGTCTCCAAACTACTGATCCGCTTCTTTCCTTCAAGACTACCCCACATCTCATCATTTTTCTCTTCTGGGGAATCTCCTCAACTTAGTCTTTAGCTCTCTGTGCTAGTTTGCTAGAACTGTGTCTTAGCTCAGGCTGCCATAACAAAATACCACAGACTGGGTGGCTTAGACAACATGAATTTATTTCTCACAGTTGTAGAGATTGAAGTCCAAGATCAAGGTGTCGGCAATTTTAATTTTTTTCCTGGGGCCTGTCTCCTTGACTTGCAGATGGCTGTCTTCTTATACTGTGTCCTTGCATGGCCTTTTCTCTCTGTGTGTATATCCTCGGTGTCTCTTCCTTTTCTTATAAGGACTAGTCATATTGGATTAAGATCTCACCCTTTATGATCTCATTTAATTGTCTCTAATGGCCCCGTCTCTGAATACAGTCATATTGGAGGTTAGGGCTTCAACATATGAATTGGGGCAGGGGCACTCCTACTCACCTCAGAGCTCGTCTTAACATATTCAAAGACTAGGGTCACCAGTTGAGTTTTCTGAGAAATAGACTCTGAGAAAGAGATTAGCATGCAGGTTGTTTATTAAGGAGTTCTTTGAGGATCGACAACCTGGGGAAGGGAAGGGAAGGGAAGGAAAATGAAGGGAAAGGAAGCAGATTATTGGTCAGAGGGAGAAGCTGAGTGCAAGGTCGTCCCAGTGGAGGCCTCAGCCAACCTGATGGGAGTATCTGGGATATCGTATGTGAACAGGAAGCATGGGACCATTCTCCATGTCAGTCATTGGATGTAGGTTGTAAGGAAAGAAGGCACGGCCTTGAATAAGGTGGCTCTCTTCAACTGAGGCAATCCCTGAAGGGGCTAATAGTTCCTGACGTGAAGCAGGCCATTTAACACTGCCCATGAGTCCATATATATTCTAACCATGGTGAACTTCACTTTCCACACAAAGTGGATGATCAGGTACACTTTCTGAAGCTCTACTCAAGCCTCTATTGTCTTTTAAGGCCATTACTGAGAGGAAACTAGAATGCAATCACCATCTTTTTTTTTTTTTTTTTGACTTGTACCAACATACTGAACCAACCTACTACAGAACATCAGCTGCCCATGAGGGATTCCCCATGTGACGTAGGTGTGAACTGATGGGAAGTGCTGATATAACTGTGTTGAGGGACATGGGGGCTGGTCCTGCTTGTGCTCAACTCCAAATGTATCACTTTCATCTTGCTTATTTAGTCCAATTAGCACAATATCATAGGTTGTGAGCCAGTGTGATTTGATGGATGTTCAACTGGTCAACCTCTTTGGGCTCTATTATGCTGGAGAGCAGGAGAGTTAATGGCCCTGGGACAAAACTATAAAATGTAGACTGAATGCAAACTGTTTCTGATGTTTTCTTTTGATAGGAAAGTAAAGGAATACCTTTGCCTGATCAAAGGCTACATACCACGTACCTGAGGCCATGTTAATCTTTTCTAGCAAAGATACCATATCCAGAACAATAGCCAGTGTGTGTGTGGCCACAGTTTTTCTGTGGTCTTTGGCTGGAGTAGAGAGCAGCTATTGCCTGAAAGTTACCTGTCTTGCTAAGCTTCTTTCCTGTGTTTGGCCAGAGAGAGTAGACTTTTGGGGGGGGGCCTTTTAATTTTGCCTATGCCTAGTGGTGTTTTGTGCTGCCAGTGTTTGCGGCCCCAAGTCTGGGGTCTACGAAGCAGAAGTACAAGCCAGGGAGCATGCTACTGTGTTGTTCTCTGGGTTCCAAGGTTCCTATCTGGTCCTTCCTTCTACCTTTCAGAATCTTATGTTTTCTTTATGTTTAATATTAGGATTTTTAGTGACACTTAACAGGAGGAATAGGAAAAAGTACATATATCTTCCTAGAAGTTCCAAGATAACGTTTTTAAGTGCGTAAGACACATAGGTTTGCGAAGGAAACCAATTACGTTAAAACACAGTTAAAAATAGAGTTAAAATATTTAAAAACTTCCAGTTGGGATGTATTAACATGCCCATTTCTTTATTAATATACTAAATAAAATATCTAGTGGCGGGTCTGTAACATGGTCACTGTAACGTTGAAACCTGATTTGCATTAGCAGTGTTTGGAGAATCTGCCACAGTTGCAGTGTGATGTCGAATAATCGGTAACTTCTACTGGTAACAGAGTCACTGATGTCTCTAATTGGACTATGCCTTTTTGCCTACATTCATAATGGAAGGAAATGCCTTTTTTGGTGTGTGTGATAGGTGAGTCAAAAAATACAGGTCAATTATTTTCTGATCCCAGTTCACAGACCCACTGAATTCTTTTTTTTCTTTAAATTTTTTTATTGTTACGTTAATCACCATACATGACATCATTAGTTTTTGATGTAGTGTTCCATGATTCATTGTTTGTGCATAACACCCAGTGCTCCACGTAGAACGTGCCCTCTTTAATACCCATCACCAGGCTAACCCATCCCCCCCACCCCCCAGACCCACTGAATTCTTAACCTTGGTTAACAACCCCAGCTTCCAAGGATAAAATGGATATACTCTTAACCTCAAGCCCAGAGCAACGATAGCAAACCTTGTAGGCAGAGATTTCTGGAAGATACTTAAAAAAATCATTTGGGACCAGAAGGGCACAGTGGTCAATAAATAAGATGATCAGGCCAGGGCAGCCAAGAGCATAGCTGGATCTGATTAGGTGCTGACAAGAAGCCACGCTTCTGGGCCGGGCACTGTATCTCAGGGATTCCTGCTGCCCAGAGCTGCGAACACTCCATCAGTGAAGTTGGGAGAGTTCCGCCAAGCCTGGGAGTTGCTGGTCATCCAGGGGAGACTCCATCTGAGAAGAGGATGGGTCTTTGGCAACTCAGCTGGGCAGAGTTTAGAAAGAGGAGGGTTCCCCCAGCCCCTCTGACAACCCGCCGGTTACCCACTCTGTGCCTGTTCTTGCTGCACAAAAGCGATTTTCTTCTGAGAACATTGTGTCCTGAACTCCGGCATTCAGGGCCTGACTCCCACACAATGACAATCTGGGCAGCCCCTGATTGGATTGGAAACTGCACTGTGCTTTCATAAAAGGCAGGACTGCTTTGTGAAGCCTTGGAGGGGCGCAGATTGCGACGTCTGCAGGAAAATGAAATAAGCATCCCAATTTACAAGTTGCCAGTTCGATCCTGTTTGTCCAGGGCCCACCTGATGCCATTTGAAGGGTGGTTAGAAGTTTCTTTTGCCTCATTCCTTGATTTTTCTCTCCTTCTCATTGAAGTTATAAATAATGGTGCCTCGCATTTTAATGAAAGGGAGTGGTGTGAATAACCAGACGCTTCGAAAGGAAACCTGAAATAATAGTGCAGTTGCTAAGGAACAGGGCTGGACAAGTTAATTTTGTTGGCATAACATCTCCCCGTTATTTAATCTCCTAGCGTATTCATTTCATCCATCTGTCACCATGTCACCGAAGCCGGGAGGAGCTGTTAATTGAAACACTGAGGTTGAGAACAGACCTGTCCAAACCTTGTGTAAATTTCAGCTGTCAGAGGGGGCCATGAGCTTTGATTTTACTATTGGAGAGACCACCCTTTTCTAGTTTCAGAAGAAAGCTGGCGAGGGCCTCATCACTTGGTTTCTGGGGGACCCAAATTCTTGTGCATCTTAGCAGCGGCTCTGTACCCTGACTGAACACTAGTTACCCGGGTGCTTTAAAAAAAAAAAATCAATGTCTAGGTCCCCTCCCCATGGATTCTGATGTAATTGGTCTGGGGGCAGGGTGCAGGAATGGGATTTTTAAAAAAGTCCCCTAAGTGATTCTAAGGTGCTGCCCAGGCTGAGAACCACCGATTTATAGAACCTCCACTATTGTGTCTCATTTTCAAAGTTCCAAAAATTCTTCGATTTTTGTAGTTCCCTAATCACTTTCTCCCTATCTCATATAAAATAAATACCATCCTGAGCCTTTTGTGGGAGCTCTCTGGGCACTGGGCACGGCAATATATGTTTTACCTGCATGATCTCTTGGAATCCTTACAGCGATCTTATAAAGGGATGTTTTTGTCAGCCCAATTTTATAGACATAAAGGCTGATGCTCAGGGAGGTTAAGTGCCCAGCTGGGACGGGACAGATCCAGGTTTTGGACATGGGTCTTATTCCAAAGCTCCAAAGTGGCTTCTGTCCTCACAGGAGAACCTGCTGGTCCACACCAGGCCTCAGTTTCCACTCAAGTGTCTGCACCTGCAGGCTCACTTCCACCAAGTTTAGGACCAACTCTAGTCCTGGTCGTGGGTTTCGAGAGCCTGAAATGGTGGATCAGATGACTCAGGAGCTGGTCAGTCACATACTCAGCTTGGACCCTGGGTCTGAGCTCGGAGGAAGTTCATTCGGTCTCCTCGCCTCAACTGCCTGGATTCCAATCAAACCCTCCTTTAAAAAAACAAACAAACAACCCCCCCCCCCAAAAAAAAACTAGTGAGTGACACTGGCCAAACTTTAAGATCCAGTTTCCTCACCTGTTGGTGGGGTGACAAATACACCTGCTATATAGAACTGTCAGGATCGAATGGACTAGTACACACACAACACTGAGAAAAGGTCTGGCATATATTACTCATGAAAAGTTAGTTTATCCCCCCAGCTCGACTGAGATGGAACTGAAATATATCGGGTAAGTTTAATGTGTACAATGTGTTGATTTGATACACTTCTGTATTGTAAAATGATTACCACCATAGTGTTAGCTCACACCTTTATCACATAATTACCATTTTTTTTTTTTTTGTGGTGAGAATATGTCAGATCTATTTTCTTAGCAACTTCCAAGTATATAAGAATCATTAACTATAGTCACCATGCTGTCTAATAGGTCCCCAGAACTTATTCATCTTAAAACTGGAAGTTTGTACTGTTTGACCAACATTCCAGGATCTCCTCCCACCCCGCCTGCCCCCCCCGCCCCCATGCCTTCCTGGTAGCTGCCATTCCATTCGCTGTCTCTCTGAGTTAGGCTTTTTGAGATTCCACATATAAATGTGATCACAATGTTTGTCTTTCTCTGTCTGACTTATTTCACTTAGTGTAACGTCCTCAAGATTCATCCATATTGTCACAAATGGCAGGATTTCCTTCTTCCTCATGGTTCAATAATATTTATATGGACAAAGAAAATGTGAGATTAAATCTATAACAATCTCTTGTATGTATATGTATATGTATATGTATATTACACGTAATCTCACACTTTCCTTGCCCTTGTACCTGTTGATGTACACTTAGGTTGTCTCCATATCTTGGCTACTATGAATAATGCTGCAACCAACATGGGGGTGCCCATAACTCTTAGATCCTATGTTCATCTGAAAAATAAGCTATTGTCGTCATCCTTATCACCAGAGAGCTAGCACTCAGAGGCTGCCTTTTCCCTCCGTGCTCCTGAAGCCCAGAGATGTCTAGTACTCAGCACCGTGTCTGGATTCCAGGTGCTGGGCAGCTCCAAGGCTGTCTCTGGGCTTCCTGAAGCTGCTGCTTGAAGCTCCTCGTTCAGATATAGGCAGCTGACCCTAGAGACTGAATATATACCTCCGCCTTTGGTCTAGAAACTCCTTTCAGGTGACAAGGACCTTTCTTCAAATGTAGTAGTAGGAGCTCTTTCAGTGTTGAGAGAGGAACCCCACTGAAACTGGCTTTAAGCAGACAAGGAATTTATTGGCTGACGCTGGTTGAAGCCACTGGAGAGTCCAGAGCTGGCTTAAGCGTGATGGCTCCTGGCACTCACGGGAGGTCCCCAACCATCTGTTTCTCTCTTGTCAGTTCTCAGAGCTCTTTTCTAGAAGCTCAGGCTTACAGCCTTATGACTTGCAAGCCCACCGTAAAGGAATTTCTCAAACGTAGTAATTCCAATAAAAGTCATGGAATGGGCTTGGATCGGACCCATTAGTTCAAGGCCGGCAAGGCAACAATATCTAGCCTGGCCACCGCCGGCTCAGAATGGAGACACTCGCTTTCCAGATATCAACAGATCAACCCCACATGTCACAGACATCTAGAAAGAAAGTGAGCTCAGCCTGATGCTCAGACTAAGCTCAGAAGTCCATTTCACAGCTTGTTTACAGACAAGAGTCTGGGTCTGAAAAAAAAAATTAGATTTTGATGGGGTTGGGGAGGGGAAAACTGATTAAGAACATCAGCTTCCCCTTCAGATATTAAAAACAAACAAATAAAAACCTGGTGGAATTTACATGATCTTTTAAGGGCATTCGCTGCTCAAGGGCTGTGTCCAAAGCTGTGTGAGCCTTGAGCGCCACCTAGTGTTAAAGGGTGGTATTTTCATAGGATGACCTTTTCTCCAGGGAAAAGCTTCAGCGCCCCTCCCGTTGCCCACCCCACCACCATAGGGTTGAGTAATGCTGGGCTCTGTGCTAGGGACACAGAAATGACAGTCCTCACCATGAGGAGCCCCCACCCAGATAATACAATACTGCGTGGTGAAAGAGTATAAGCGTCCTACAGGGGGCCCCAGAGAGGGAGGCATCCTCTCTTCCCAGGCACCCTGAAAACCAGCCTAGAGCCGGCATCCCATAAATGCTTGATGAATGGTTAATGGTTTCTTCCAGATTCTCCATTATCTCCTCTGTGTTTTCTTATGGACACGTTCCTTGGGCTAACATTAGTCTCTGGCATATTCTCAGTTTTCTCAATGTAGACATTCTTCTCTCGCTGCTGACCTACAATTTGTCTTCCTATCCGGGATTTTAGGATCTATACTTCCCTTTGCCATCCGCCCCTCAGTCAGTGAAAGGGTCATTATCTCTCCGTGTCTCTGCAGCGCTGAAGTCTGAGAACACCCTCCGCCCCAGTCTGTGTTCTTGGAACTGAAATCATTTGTGGTGCATCATCTGTACGCACACAGGCAGGAAGAGCCTGCAAACAGACCCAGCGCACTGGGGAGTTTGCTTTGCCATCAAAGCTGTGATTTTGTACTTTTTTGACAAGCTGCCCCACCACCGAAGCGGCAAGAGTCCAGGACTCTGGGGCGCATACTTGTCAGTCATCTGCTAAGCTCTGCGAGCACCTGATTTTCCTTCAGCTGGGAGAACCCCAATCAAAGTAAGGGAGCCCCTGGCCCCTAGCCTTCTCCCTGCTTGTGTGGAGCACTGCCTGTTTTCACTCCACGTCCCCCTCTCCAGTCCCACTTTGGGGTGTTATACTCTCCTGTGTCAAACTTGCTAGCTGCTTCATTTGTAGAAAGTACAAGAGGCAACAGCCTGGGTTATTGTAAAGGAATAATTAATTATGGAAATGACTCTTGATGAGCCAGTGCCAGTACCTCCAGGTCGTGAGGGTAGAGCAGCAAGCTAGATGAAAATGTGCCTTCTCAGAGCGCTGGCTGGCTCAGTCGTTAAAAGTGTCTGCCTTTGGCTCAGGTCGTGATCCTGGGGTCCTGGGATTGAGCCCCACATTGGGCTCCTTGCTCGGCAGGGAGCCCGCTTCTCCCTCTCCTGGGGCTGCTCCCTCTGCTTGTGCACACACACTCTCTCTCTCTCAAATAAATAAAATCTTAAAAAGAAAAAGAAAATGTTCCTTCCCTTCACGGGAAAGACGTTCTAGTAAGGGGTTAAGATTTTATTTTAGTTGCACTGGGTCACCATTCAGAGAGTTAAGCAGGGGCAAACTCGATCTGATTTTCTTTCTTCCTTTTCATCTTTTCTTTCTTTTTTAAAATTTTAAAATTTTCTGTTTAAAAGAATCCCTTCGGGCAACGGCATGAGAGACCAAGAGAGGGAGGAGGCGAGCAGACGAGTTAGCTCCTGCCCAGGTCCAGGTGGACTGTGAGGAAGGCTTGGTCTGGGCTGGTTGCAGAGGGGACAAGCTCGGATCTGATTTGTGCCAGGACTTGCCAATGGACTGGATGTGGGGGGTGGGGAGGGGAGAAGGGAGGCGACGATGGGTCCCATGGTTTTGGTCTGGCAGCTAGAAGACGGTGGCGTCAAGGACTGAAGGTGGGGGATGGGAGGGGACAGCAGGTCTGCTGTGGAGGTCAAGAGTTCTGGTTTGGCCACGTTAAGTTGGAGAAACTATCCGAGTGAGCTTCCAAGGGGACTGTGACACTTTGGGAAAGAGTGGAATGAGAAGTGGCCTCAAGCCCTGTCTCAGGCCCGGGGCTCTGGGTGGAGTGCGTGAGGCCCGCACTTCCTGCACTTTGCTTTCTGGTGTGAGCAGAGCAGCACCTGGTGACGAGGGGTTAGTACCACCACCCTACTAATGAGGCTACGCCCCCCCACCTGTGCAGGAAACACCCGCAAATTCCCAAATCAACCGGAAGTTAGCAATCACCTAGGATGCTGATTAAACTGCAGGTCCCCACACCTCTTCCCCGGAGGATGGCTCAGGGGACCTGAGATCAAGCCCGGAATGTGTGAGTGTAACGTGGTCTCCTGATAATCTGTCATCAGGCAGTTTTGAGAACACCTGTTGGGATCGGCTGCCTAACCTACAGTTCAGAACCCCTGACCCTAGCTCAGGAAATATCTGGCAGCCGACTGGACGGAGGCGAATGGCCCCCATGAACACTCCTTCCCCTCCATGTCTCAGTTGACTCTCGCTGAGAAACAAGATGGTGGAGTTAGTGAGAACATGGTTTTGAAGTCAGACAAAGCTGGGGTTGCATCCTCCTCCTCCGTTGCCTAGCTGCCCGACCTGGAAGAACCACTGCACCTTTCTTAGGGGCTCTTTCCTCATCGGAGGAAGCTCTCACCTACCTCATGGCTGCGTTCGAAAGATTCGATGGGTTAATGTAGGTGAAGCACCTGCCCCAAGACATGGTGGCTCTTACTGGTCCAAGGGAAAGACTGCCCCCGCCGCCTTGCCCCCTTGTGTTGGTTCTCTGGAACCTTCCTTTCAGTGCAAGGAAAATCTCCTGTGATGTCTGTCTGGGGCTCCAGCTACCCACCTAAATGACTAAATGTGCCACTTCACCTTTCTCCACCAGATGTCAGGCCAAAGCTGCGGAAGGAAAGTGACTCCTGGGCTCTGCGAGGTGGCAACACCTCCAGCTTGGAATGCTAGCTGCCCACAGGTCCCCAGTTTGGGGAACTGGGAGGGGCAGTGAGGGCAGGGAAGAGACATTATGGGCTCCTGCTGCCAGGTCTGGGCTGAATCCTTGCAGCTCTGGGCTCCACTGGGTGTGATGGGGCACCTCTCCTGTCCGTAAGAGCTCAGAACTGACCAGCTGGGAAAAATACAGATTCCTAGGCCCTCTCAGATCTACTTTTTTTTTGTGGGGGGGTGATGGTGGCAAGAGGGTATAGTACTTGAAAGCAATCTTTTTTCTGTTGATTGAATTAGAGGAACAATGGCCATATTTCTTTTCCTTTTTTTTTTTTTAGATTTTTATTTATTTATTTGACAGAGAGAGACATCGAGAGAGAGAACACAAGCAGGGGGAGTGGGAGAGGGAGAAGCAGGCTTCCCGCTGAGCAGGGAGCCCGATGCGGGGCTCGATCCCAGGACCCCGGGATCATGACCTGAGCCGAAGGCAGATGCCCAATGACTGAGCCACCCAGGCGCCCCAACAGTGACCATATGTCATTACAATTCCCTTCCCCTGGGGGGGTGCTACTCTTGGGGAAACAGCCACACATGTTCATCTGCCCTGTGTTCATTGGGTTAGAGCCAGCCCACCAGAGACTTGTCTGCATTCTAGCTTGTCTGAAAAATAGAAGGGGAGCCCTGTGCTTGTGAGAGTAAGACAGGGGCAGCTGGAATCCTGGAATTCTGCTCTCGAAGGACTCCAGCCTGTTGACACTGCTGACTTGCTCAGCCGAATCACTTGGGCCCCTTTCATTCCCTGCGTGAATCACGTTGTTATTTTATAGCACCTTCGGTGCTGTGTGTTTGATGTCTGTCTGTCCTACCAGACTGTAAGTACCACAAAGGCAGGAATGGTATCTACATTGCCCACCATGGTGTCTCCAGCCCCTAATGTGGTTTATTTGTTGGCTAAATGAGAAATGAAGGAACGAAGGCATTTAGGGAGACAGAATGTAGCAGGGTGCTCTGGGGGCAATGTGGACTCCTATGAAAAAGTCCTAGTTTTATAACCTAACCAGCTCTTTGACCTTGGGCGAGTTATGAAGACTCTTTGGGCCTCAATCGCCTCATCTGTAAGATGGGAAGAATATAGTGTCCGTCACACAGGATTGTGGAAAGGGGTATGGGAGACAATCCAGGTGAAGTACCCAGCACCATTGTCTGGCCTACAGTCGGTGCCGTAGAAATGTTAGCTATTCGTTCTGGTTACCTAAGGCTGTGTAGCAAACCACCCAAGACCAAGTGGCATAAGACAGCAACAGTTTTATTACGCCCATGGATTCTGTGGGTCGGGAATTTGGAAGGGACAGAGGGGTACTCTTTTCTGTTCTCTCATGTCGGCAGGGACCTCAGCTGTGACTCAAAGAGCTGGGGGTAATGTTAAATCATTGCGGGTGGGATTAGGTAGGGCTGAAGGACTCACTTCCAAGATGGCTTCTTCACTCACCCGTCTGGTGCCTGGGCTGGGGCTGCTCAGCTCACACCGCTGGTAGCTGGAAGCTTCTGTGTGGTCTTTGCAGCATGATGGTCTCAGGGTGGCTCTGGGCTATGAGAGTAAGTTTTCCAGTTATAAAGGTGAAAGCTGCATGGTCCTCTTTGCTGACTTGGTCTTAAAGTCACACGACATTGTTTCCTTCATAGTTCAGGGTAGAAGTAGGTACAAGCGCACCCATCATCAAGAGGAGGGGACACCGACCTACCTCTCAATGGGATGAGTACCACTGAATTCTTGGCTCTGTTTTCCAACTGCAACACTCTTCTTTTTATTTTAACTTTTTAAAATTTTGACATGATTTCAGACTTTCATAAAGCTGTAAAAATAGTTCAAAGAATTGGGATTACCCTTCACCGAGTTCCAAATGGTAACCTTTAACATTTGCTTTATTCCTCTCTCTATATACTTCTACATTATTTATTTCTGCTGAAATGCTGAGAGTCCATTACAGACACGATTAATACTTTATCCCTACCTACTTTTGTATGAATTTTTAAAAACAGAGACCTTCTCTCACATAGTCCTAGTTCAGCATCCAAAATTAGGAAGTTAACATTATCCATTATTTCCAATATCAGACCATATTCAGGTTCCAATTGTCAATGAATTCAATTATAAAGACACAGGATAAATGTCTTTATTGCCAAAGGAAACCCAGGTTCATGTGTGCATTCAGTTCTCACATTTCTTTAGTTTTTTAAAAAACTGGAACAGTTTCTGAGACTTGTTTTATAGTTCGCGAATTTAATTTTTAGTTAAGCAGTTAACTTTTAGAATGCCCCTCCTTTGGGTTGGTCTGATGTTGCCTCGTAATTAGATTCAGAGTCTGGGCTTTTGGCAGAAATACTTCAGAAATAATACCGTGTTCTCTTAGTGCATCCTATTAAGGGGCACATGCTGTTGATCTGACCTATTACTGATGATGTTAAAGTTGATTATTTGATGGAAATTGCTTGTTAGGTATCTCCACTGTAAAGTTACTATTTTGCCATTTATAAATAATAACTATATCATGCAAAGGTGCTCTGTGATCATGTCAAAATAAAAATGTCACCCACTGACTTGAGCATCCTTTGATTATTCTTGCCTTAATCAATTGTTATCATAATGATGATTTTATAATCCCATCATTTCTTCTTCATTTATTCATTGACTTTCCTCTGTAAAGAAGAACTTTTCCTTCTTATTTATTTATTCATGTGTATGTGTATATATATATATGTATATGTATTTGCTTGTTTACATCAGTGTGGATTCATGGATTATTATAGTCCATAAGTTGTAGTCCTTTACTATCATTATATATTTTGATGTCCAAGTGTCCCAGATTTTTCCATAAGATACCTTCGAGCTGGCTTCCAAGTCCTCTTGCTATGTCACCATCGTTTTTGAGCACTCCCTTACTTTTGGGCACAAGATGTTTTAGGTTCATCTTCGTACTTTTCCCATTTCCACCCCCGAATCAGCAGTTTCTCCAAGGAACTCTATTTCATTTAAATGGATAACAATATTTAGAAACCAATATCTAGAGGCTAATAGCTTTCTGCTATTGGAATGCCATTGCTTCTAGGCCCTTGTGTTGAACAGAGGTAAGACATAGATGTACACACACACACACACACACACACACCACACCTGTATCTATTTTCATATTGAACAATCTGTTTCTGTTAAGACCCATTAGTTCACACTGATACCTCCAGTTCCAATCCAGCATGACAGGGTATATTCTAGCCTTTCCCTATTCCATTTCTGTAACTCCTCTCTCTACCAGTGAGAAACCTGGTCCCCATGATGCCCAGTATATTTATTTGCTCAGATCTACCACATACAGAAAGTAGTTTCAGCATTGCTAACCCATGGCTCTGTGGGAAGAATAAAACTTACTAACTAGAGTTTCAATATTTGTTTAGTATACTTTTAATCTTTAGTGTAAGGACACGTTGTCCAAATACTGTCATCAAAAGTTGGTTGGGTCCCACTGTCTTTACATAAAAGGAAACTGAAGTGGGAGAGGAAGGATGACCTTGGACCAAGCCAAGAAATCTCCTTCCAGTGTCAAATTCTCTAACTAGGGCTTCCCCCGCAAAGCTCTCAGCATCTCAGCCTGGAGCTGCTGGTCTCTGTGGATACCGTCCCTTGGGACCATTTGCCACTTTGTTTCTTAACCACAATGCTCATGTGGGACCTCAGAGTATTCTATGTCAGGGCTTGGTGTGAGAGGAAATAATTTAATAACCTGGATTATTTCATTATTAGCCCAAGATCAGGAAAACATAGAAGACAAGTCTGATTGCAAATAAAATAATGTGGTCTACTTAGAGAATCATTTCTTTCTCCCTATGGTCAGGCTGCCTTGGGGACTCACCCGGCAGAGGTCGAGGAGGTGATTGTGCCATCAGGATCTTGTTTCTGATATTCAGGGTGTCCTTTATTGTCTGGGGGGAATGATCTAGTCATTAGTCTGGGATAGATATTCTCAATGGTGTTAAGGAAATATCCTCCTATTCAGTTTACTAAAAGTTTCTAAGAGGGAATGATGGTAAAGATAAACTTTTGGCAGCATTTATAGAGATGATGATTGGGTTTATTTTACTTAGCAAGCACAAGTATAGGACTTCCTAAACACCAGGCATAGGTGTAAACAATTTGACAAATGTTAATTTATTTCTCACAATAACCCCATAAAGTAGGTAATGTTAGTCTTTCCATTTTACAGTGAGAGAACTGAAGCACAGAGAAGTCAGACTGCTTGATGAAAGTCAGCAACAGAGGAAAAGCCAGGTTTCCAACCCAGGGTCTCTGGCTTCAAGCACTGCTGCTTGTCCACTAATTCTGCACTGTCCCTGCTGCGCTTGTCTTCTATCATCTGTGGATATGATAAATTACGTGAGTAGCTTTCCTGCTCTTGAGTCATCTTTGTATTCCAAATCACAATTGGTTATGGTGTTATTACTTGAAAATTTGCTTATTGATTTGCGATTTGATTTTATATCTATATTCATAAGTTTGGTTTATTGTTTTTTTTTTTTCTTTTCCTGGTACTGTGTCAAGGTTATGCTTAGCTTAATAAATTGAATTGGGAAAGTTAGCATCTATTTCAGAATTATGGAACTATTTTTATGTGGAAATGATAGTTTCTTGAAAGTTAAATGAAATTGCCTGTAAAACCTTTGGGCTCAGGGGCCTTGTAAACTACTTTTTCAATTCTCTGCCTACTCTCAGTTTTTTGCAGAGTTGTTAGTCTGCTCAGATTCTTCCTTCCTTTTTAAAGATTTATTTGTTTATTTTAAAGATTTTATTTATTTTTAGAGAGAAAGAGAGAGAGAAGCGGGGAGGGGCAGAGTGAGAGCAAGCGAGAGTCTCAAGCAGACTGTGCTGGGTGAGGGGCCGGAGGCTGGGCTGGGTTCCAGGACCTTGAGATCGGGACCTGAGCCAAAACCACGAGGCAGAGGCTTAACCGACTGCACCACCCAGGTGCCCGCTATTAATTTCTTAAGAAAAATTGGACAGTTTACATTTTTCTAGAAAACCATGTTATCAAGCTTTTCAAATTTGGCATCACAGAGTTACATGTATTATTTCTCCATGATTTAAAGTAACTTCCATATCTTTGTTTATATCCCTTCGCTGATTCCTGGTTCTCAGTATGTGTTTTCTCTTTTTCCTTGATCACATTATCTAGACATTTGTTTATTTTACTGGGTTCTCCTCTTTCTTTTCTTCTGATTAACGTATGCCTCCTTTTTATATTGATTAATGCTTTCCTCCTGCTTTTCTTAGGTTTGCTGTCATGGCAAGGAACATTTTCCCTTTCTGTTAAGGTTGAAATCAGAAAACTAAATTTTTTTTCCCCTAGAAAAATTTCATGATGTTTTATTAACAAGATTATCAACACTGTGGCAAAGGCTTCCATGATCCTCTATCAATTAATCCATTTACACATTCAGTAAAGCAAATTTATTTTTTACAAAGGGTGTGCTACTGAATGGTTACATTAAACGTCTTTAGAGATATTTGGGCTATTATAGAAGATCAGTTTGTAATTCATATCAAGCATTGCAGGTAGCAGTTTCAATTTCCTATCACCATCTGGGCTGTCAATTTCCATGTGCACACACATAGAAGAGCCCATCTTCATTTATCTTCCATTTGCAATTAAAAGCTCTCTTTAGCCTACTACTTCTCAATATGAACCAAGTCCCACTGTGCTATTTCAGAATAATGATAGCTCAGGATTTAGGGCTGTGGAGGCCGAGTCTTACATGGAAACATTTTTAATAGAGAAAAGGCAATTAAAACAACAAGGGTTTATTCAGCAATTAAGTTTTCAACTGTTGGATAGGAGCTAAGTGAGTTAGAAAAGTGGAGAAAACATCCATGTGCTTGAGAAACCCACAGTTCTGTTTACTATGCACCAGCGATGTGCAAGATGCTTTTTCATGTGACTGTGATAATCCTTATCACAGCTTCTCAGAAAAAGTAAGATCGGTATTATTGTCTCCATTTTACAGACTAGGAGCCTTGCTTGAAAGCAGTGAAATCACTTACCTTCAGACACATAACTAGTCAATAAGTAGGTTCAGTATTCAAACTGAGGTCTCTCAGAATCCAAAACCCACACCCCATCCTCTTCTTGGTGGTTTTCAAACTTCAGGAGTGCCAAAGAATATGACTAGCTTTATTTCTCATTTTCTCTGTGTGTCTGAATCTGGATACTTTCTCCTGACCGGTCCAATACCGGACTAGCTTTTCTATCACCTGTTTTATGTATTAGGCTTACACAAAGGATTTCATTTGAATAAATATTTTTTTTAATCTTAAAAATTTTTAAGATTTTATTTATTCATTTGACAGAGAGAGCACAAGCAGGGGGAGTGGCAGGCAGAGGGAGAGGGAGAAGCAGGCTCCCCACTGCTCAGGGAGCCCAATGCGGGGCTCCATCCCAGGACCCTGGGATCATGACCTGAGCCGAAGGCAGACACTTAACCAACTGAGCCACCCAGGTGCCCCTGAAGAAAGAGTCTTGTGGATGTCTTTACCTTCCGCTATTAAAAATCATTCTAACTAGAGTTCTAGTTCCGGTCAAAGTAGCATGTATTGGGTTAGTCCTTCTGCTGATAGGGGACTCTGTCTCCCCACCAGCCTGGGTAGATGCACCAGAAGCTCTGCAGGGCCCATGTAGGAAACTCAGACAGCTGATCTACCCAATGAGCTGAGCTAAGAAGTGGTGGGAGAAGCAAAATTTGGGGTGATATCGAAGACTTGCTCTCCTTCCCCATGATGCTCAGTTCTGTCCTCCCATTCCTCATATCATGGGAGCAGTACGCAAAACTGAGCTCTTATGTGTGTGGCTACCAAACTGGTGCTCTCCCAGTCTTGGAGTGATAGTCACATCAAGGTCAAAGATCAAACAGCGACCTTGAACGCCATTTCAAGGGAAGACACAAGGTTCACATCCCAATGATGGCTTGATTGAGAAGGTCTCTTTGAGGAGTTGCCTTGTTTTTTCTCATGATCAAAATGAATATAAAGACCTGCATTACTGGATTTCAGTTTCTCATTTGAAAGGACAGAGGGAGGTGCTGCAGTTCCACCAAAGGATACTCAGCCAACAAGCTGCTGATGGGTCTTCTCTGGGCTGGATCTGAAACATGAATGGCTCACTGATGCATTACACCTAGGTTGTGGACAGTCTGGGGGGGCCTTAGACTGCCCCTAGTTACAGGGGCAAGGAGAGAGAACTTTTGATGCAAGGGCTCAGTGGAAACTCCACATCAACTGAAAGCAGTCTTAAAAACCGATAGTTGGAATTTTCATCATTTGAGCTTTTGCTAAAATAAGGTAACATTTTGGATGGATCTTTAAAGGACAACTCGACAAATACAGAAAATATTCTAGACAATTTTGTTTACATTTTTTTAACTGAAAGAGACATGGAGAGAAAAAGAAATAAAATGGAGCAGCGTGTGTACCCACTATTAGCCAGTAATAATAATTATTGCTGCCGTTTATTGGTGTCTCCCTTGTACCAGAGGGTTAACATACGTATTGTCAAGCAAGCCTGATGAAGAAACGGAGACCCAGAGATATCAAGGGGCTTGCTCAATGAGGCTCAGGTTGTAGATGATAGAAGGGGATTTAAACCCAGAGCCCGAACACTTCCCATAGTGCAACACTGCTCTCACCGTAGGCATGTGGTTGTGTTCAAGACTGAATGTCAGAGATTTCTTCATTTTTATGCATTGGGTCTCCCTCGAAAGCATCTGCTGGATCTGAAAGCTGGTATCTATGAAGATAGATGCCTTCAGCATCCAGTCTGATACAAACAATTTGTATATATCCCAAACAATTTGGTCCAGAAGCTCTTAGGCGGGGCCAGGCAAGGGAGGCCTCTGCAGAGGGTGGTTGCGGACATGCAGTAGCTGGAGCACGTGTGGGGCATGAGTACAGTGAAGAGGACCTTGATACCCATGTGGTGGTGGCCTAGTGAGTGGCATCAGAGCATGTCACAGAGTATGGGAGCCCATGTGGCATAGAGGAGTGTGAGCACGAGGAATCTGAGCAAGGTCGGATGAAGCTAGTGGGCCAGCATAGGGTGTGGAAGCCCTGGCAGGGTGAAGGAGCCCTGGCCAAAGGGAGCCCTAGTGGGTGTTGGAGCCCCAGTGTGCTCAGCATGTACACAGTGGGGCAGCGCTTGAGCTGCTTCCAGCTCTTGAGGTTCCAGTACCAGACTGACTTCTGCTTTTTCTATTCTTGCTGGTTTAGTCCTCTTTGATCCGGGCACCACCCCGGCAATTTCCCAATACCCCTCTCCTACCCCTCTCCCACTGAAGCTGGGAAGTTAAGCATGAGCCTGTGGCCACCAGAGACACACACACAGAGACCACAAACACCCTGAAAAGCAGCGAGAGCAGGTCTGCTGTGAGGCCTGGGAGGCACGGCCAGGCAGTGCGTCCTGGCATCATGGTGCCAGGACAATCATTAGCTTTGTTTCATTCGAGTTGATGGGAAACAGCAGGAAATCACACTCAGACTTCCAGAGGCTTCTATTGGATATACCCCCAATCTACTTCTCCATTTATAATTACATGTATTAACAAGTTCATGGCGGTGATACATGAAGAAGCATATTATGTAATCAGATTGTCTTTGATGGTATAGTTAATGCTAATGTGATGATTATGTGTGAACATTTAAATATATGACACTCATTATCAAAAATTGATTTAAGGACCAGACACTGGTCCCCCCCACCCAGATTCTTTTATGTTCTTTGTCTCTATGTTCTTACTAATTCAATAGGATGGCATGAGTCTAACTCATTCTTTAATGAAAGGACCTGGCTGACATTCTGTTAGCTGTGACGGCCAGTTGTCCTCAATTCTTCTCTGGCATCATTGGGACAAAAGCTGACCCACAAGTCCTTCTCTAGTACACACCCTGCTCCTGCCCTTGGGAACTGAAATAAATAAAAAATAGAAACTTAGGGGGCAGCCTCTGGCCTGAGGCAAGAGGAGGCTTGAGTCTGGGGTCTACCTCTAAATATCCGTGTGACCCCGCACAAAACCACTTAACTCCTCCAGGATTCACTTGTAATGTGGGTCGATAAAATGTCAGCCCCTAGAGGACAGGTTACCTAAATTCTGGTGTATGCAATAAAGTACCATGCAGCTCTTAGAGAGACTGAGGCAGGTAGATCTCTGTGTTTTGGCAGGCCCAAGCTCTGTTGCTTGAAAAAAAAGACTTCATATACACTATGATGTTATTTTTTTTTAAATATTGAGAAAAAGTATCTGGAGGAATATGCGCCAAGCCATTATTGATATTTAACTGTGACAGGTGAGATTATAGAGGATTTTTGCTTCTTAGAAAAAATATTTCTGTAATATTTTGAACATTTTATAATACGCAAATATTTTGTTTTTAGGCAGGGGGAGAAAGGTAAATAAAAATTTACAAATAAAATAGAGGAAAATCCAGACATCATCTATGTTCCCTTCATGCTCCAAATAACACTTCTATTTTTTTTAAAGATTTATTTTATTTATTTGAGAGAGAGCGAGCGAGCAAGCAAGTGAGCTTGGGGGGAGGGGTAGAGGGAAAGAATCTCAAGCAGACTCCCTGCTGAGCGTGGAGCTTGATGCGGGGCTCGACCTCATGACCCTGAGATCATGACCTGAGCTGAAATCAAGTTGCTCAACTGACTGAGCCACCCAGGTGCCCCCAAATAACACTCTTCTAAGGCCATTGTCCTTTCTGCAGCCCTACACCATCATGGAAATTGGGGACAAACTGGGTCTTTGAGAGCCTTTGAGAACTTTGTTAATTGCAGTACAAAATCAGGACTGGAGCAACAGGAATTAAGTCCCTGTGTATGGTCTGCATAAAACATACACGAACAATGCATTACCCTATGGGTAACTGTAGGACAGGAGGTTTATTGAGACACTCATTCAAATGCTATCCTTGTGGCTCATAAGAATGAGTGGTGTTTTCCTCCTTCTGTCCTGAGCAGGCACTGAACCATTCCCGTGCAGGGCTCTCCTGACTTAACTGCTTTGGTGTTTCAGAGTCAAAATGGCACCTGCCAGGCACATGGAAGGTAAATCCCCAACCCATCTTGGCTTTGTTTGGGGATGTAGGTCCTTGGAGAAGCTGAGGGAGGTTGCAGAAGTGGCTCAGGCCAGAAGATGCCCTTGGGGTCCCCCAGGACTTGGAAGGGAATGGATTTGTATATGTGTGTGGGGGGGTATGGTCCACAAACGTGGACCTGGGTCCTACTGACTTGCTACAGCCAGATGGGGGGATGGCTGTGGACTGTTCTAGAGAGATTACTAAACTCAAGGTCTGGGGTGCTGAGGGAGAGGGAATCTCTAGCTGACCCCTCACTCAGTGCAGTGGGTGCTGTGGAGAACCTCTGCTTACCCAGGCAGTGGGGCTGAAGACCAGCCCCATGGGAGCATCGCTTAACAGAAAGAACAATGGTGGGGCGCCTGGATGGCTCAGTTGGTTGTCTGCCTTTGCTCAGGTCATGATCCCAGGGTCCTGGGATTGAGTCTTGGGTCAAGCTCCCTGCTCAGTGGGGAGTCTGCTTCTCCCTCTCCCTACCCCCTGCTTGTGCTTCCTCTCTCTCACTCTCACAAATAAATAAATAAAATCTTCAAAAAAAAAAAAAAAAAAAGAAGGAACAATGGTAATAGGGCAACCCCTGTACACTAAAGATGGCCCTTGCCCACCTTTTTTTGGGCACCACGTAACTCCCAGGTTGTCATATGACCCTCCTAAACCTCTGCTTTCAAAACATGATTGAGATGGAATTTCTAGTCATGTAGACATGAGGGGGCTGAGAGCCAGATCTAATTTAATTAAAATTTTTTTTCCCTAAAGAAAGCAACATGGCCCTTTTCTTTTTGTCATCTGAGGACTGTGGAGCAAATTTACAGCCATTGCCTGTTCCTGAGCTCCTCTGCAAACACTTGGCCCTGTCCTAGGCACTTCCTGAGTGTTTCTCATGCTGGATTTTAGCAGGTGCTCACATGTGGTGGGATAGGAGTCTTGTTGTTACTACCTGTCCCAAGTAGGTCACTGCACATGACACGTGAAATTGGCAATCACGCTGTGGGGTACTCCTATATGCCGAACATCAACAACTGGTACTGTAGCCCTTCCTGGGCAAATGTTTGGAAAGGGACCATGAAGCATCAAAGTTACAAATGGCTCAAAGAGGGCAGCCAGCGTGTTGTCCCACGGCTCATACTGTAGCTGTGGTGTTCCTATCATCTGAGTCCTCCCTGCTGTCCTCCCTCTTAACCACTGGTCCCTGCAGTGCGAGGACTGCATCTTGTTACTTTGGGCTTGGTCTGGCATTTGGCTCATATTGGGCACTTGGTAAATGCTAAACAGAGTGAAGTGGCTCGTGGATGGTCTTCTGTGAGCATCTCCTGTGAGCACAAATCTATCGCTGAATTAATAAACAGTATGGTGAGTCCCTGCCGTGTGTCTGGGACTGCAGGGATGTCTGCATCATCTCGCCCACCTGGAACTGGCACGGGTGCCTCACCTTGGCCCCTGATGTTGTCAGCAGCAAGTCCTCGACTCTCCCAGGAGTGTGAAAGGGAAGGGACCAAGGAAGATGGAGCCTGACACCCAGTTCTCTTTCTGCATGCCTTTCTTATGCCAAATGAAAAGGAAATTTAGATTTCAGTGAAGATTCCCAGCCCCTGCCTGCCACCACCCACCCACACTCAGATGAGTAGATATACGTTCCAGCTGCAGAACCTGGGAGGGCTCAAGGACTTTCCATTGAGGATGAACACCACAAGGGGGAAAGCTTTGAACACGATTGTACTGAAAGCCACTTGTTCAGATGCCTAATTCCCTCCTTAGTAGATCACGGTTTTCATCAGGCGGTCTTTCATGGTACATGAGTCAGGTGGCAGGTCCAGACCTTGAACGAGCTGAGTGGGATCATTTTGCTGCCATGTCATCCCTGTGATCCAGCTTTGCAGGTCAAGGCACTGTGATGTCCTAGGCAAAGCACCCAGGAGGACCTTAGCCTGCTGTGTGGGCTCTGACTGTTGCCCTGCATCGGGGCTTCCAGGGAAGATGTGTCCTGTTGGACCAGGACCTGCGGGGTGGGAAGCTAGGAGCAGAGGAGTGGGGTGGGCTAAGGGCATACTGGGAGATGGTTGTGGAGAGTCCAGATGCAGGAACGACTCAGACACCAAAGGGTGAGATGGGACAGGGAGATGGCAATCAGGAGCCAGACATGTTAAGTAGCTGGACTGGACAGGACCAGAATCCTACCAGCTAACACTTAACTGTGTGCCGGGCACTGTGCTAATTATAGAGCTTTATATGGATTGTCTCATTTCAGCCTCAGCAATCCTGTGATGTAGGTGCCATTAGCGTCTCCTTCTAAAGACGAGGGAACTGAGCCCAGAGAGGTTAAGTAACTTGTGCAATGTCACAGAGTCTGTCTGCTGGGGTTTGTACCTAATTTGATTACAGAGCCTAAATAAATAACCTCCATAATATATTGTCTTCATGGGGGGGAGCACACACCGGAGACAAAATGTTCTAGACACTGGGGCAGTCGGGTTCTGATAGGAAATCATTTATACCCTTCTAGCTGAAAAAGTTGACACCAGCCTTTTAGCCTGTGTCTAGCTTTAGGTTATAGAGGAAGGATTTAGTGATATTTATTACATGCCAAGCCTTTTCACATTTATTATTATCTCATTTAATCACAGCAATTCCGTAGGGTTTATTCCTCCTCATTATAGATGAATAAACTGAGGTTTAGGGAAGCTAGGTAACATGTCCAAGGTCATACAGCTAATAAGCAGCAGAGTTAAGGCTCATGCCGAAATTTGCATCCCAAGCTCAAGCTCTTTTACTATAACATCATTTCTTCAAGAGGATGCTGACTAACCCTAGTCTCAGAGTTCCCCAGTGAAGAATGGCATCCACGGCAAGTACATTTGAGAAGTGTTGCAGGTGCACTTTTATGTATTAAAAGCTCTGAGAAGTCCTGCAGTACCTAAAGCTGTTTTACATTGTTTAACTTTGAATTGCTCATTCTTGAGCACAAGACTCTTCCTTCCCCACCCCCGCCCCCATGAAACACACTTTGAGAAATGTCACAGTATATATAAGGGTCCCCGAGAGGGTAAGGAGGCAGAGTTTACTTTAGAAAGATTTCTTTCTTTCATCATCCTGAGTTCTAGCTCTGGCCTAGAAAATAAGAATGGTCAAGAGCAGCTATTGCAATTTTAAACGTACATGCCTTTTGATAAAAATAATAGTATATGTGCAAGGAAATATGTATGAAGTTCATTGCGTTGTTGTTTGAATCGGAAGAAGTTGGCGACAACCTAAATATCCACTTAC
The DNA here is from genome assembly GCF_009762305.2 of Zalophus californianus. Lineage (NCBI taxonomy): Eukaryota > Metazoa > Chordata > Mammalia > Carnivora > Otariidae > Zalophus > Zalophus californianus. The sequence goes on along the minus strand of NC_045609.1, from coordinate 76,151,467 downwards.
TGGAACAGGAAAAGAAAGCATGGTATACCTACACCATGCAATGCCATGCAGCAGCTAAAAAGAATGAGCTAGCTCTGTATGAGTTAATGTGGATAAGTCCCAAGCCATATTGTTGAATAAAAGAGCTGAGATGCAAAACAATATATTTAACATGATACCACATATGTGAAATTAAGAGAAACGTTACATTTTTTTATATAGACCTACACGTGTGTTAGTGCATAAAATAGGGATGGGGAGGAGACACAAATTAATAACAGTTTTCAACTCTGCTGTTCGTGGGAAATCAGTTGGGACTGAGGGCATGTATCAGTTAGAACAGCATAGGTCAGACCAGTGGTTCTCAAAGTGTGGTCTCCGGACCAGCAGCCTCAGCATCACCTGACCACTTGTTAGGAATACAAATGCCCGGGCTCTACCCTAGACCTATGAATCAGGAACTCTGAGGGTGGAGCCTAGCAATCTATGTTTTAACAAGCCCTCCAGGTGATCCTCATGCATGTTCAAGTTTGAGAATCACTTGGTGAGATGATCCAGTGCCAGGGCACCCTCCTCCAGCCTGTAGCCATGCCACTCAAAACATACGGTCTCCATAGTTGCTGAGCTCGAGGAAGACAGTGTGGCTTACTTCTGCTTACAGTCCTTTGGCCAGAACTAGTCACATGAGCCGGCCTAACTGCCAGGCATGCTGGGAAATGCAGTAGGCCACATAGGATGGATGGTGGTCAAAGGAGACTACAGTCTCATTTATTGAGCTTATTTATTTTTTACAAGCAGTACATATTCATGTATTACCTTTGTAATTAAAAAAAAAATCCAAGGTTGATGAAAAAGTAAAGCCTGCCTGTGGTATGTGTGTGTTGGGAGTTGTGTGCGTGGGAGGTTTGGGAAGGGAAGGGAAGGCATGTCTCAGAGCAAAGAAACAATAAGGATCTTGGATTCTTCTGCTTTCAATGTATTACCTCATTTAAATTGCACCACAATCCTCTCAGATGGGTACTATTATAAGCCCCATTTTATGAAGGCAGATTCTGAGTCCTAAAGAGTTTCCAGGACTTGTCTGGGTCTCGCAGAGGGTAAGGGAAGCACTGAGAATTGAACCCGGGCTTTCACATTAGAAAGTGACACTCCATGGTAACGTGTTTAAGGGCTTCATGGCCATGTGGGTGTTCTTACATTGCAAATGGAAGACTGTTACTTGAGAATGAAATCACCGGCATGTATATATCAAGGGGAGAAGAGCAAGGCTTCCTTCCAGCTTCTGCCCTCACCCCTGCCCACTCTCAGATGGCTCACAGCCTCCGTATGTGGTCACATCCCCAGCACAATGCACATCCAGCTCCCAAGCCATTCACAAATGATGTAGATTTCACTGCAGGTTTCAGAGGCATGGGAGCAGGGACTATTGCTCAGCACACAGGCAGCCTTCTTTAAAATTCTCTACAAAGTTTCCACCCTTTCACTCAGACTTCTCTTTTTCCCTCCACAAACTCTTGAATTCCCCCCGTGACTTGCCTCCCGCCTCCAGCCTCACTGCATCTCTGACATCATTCAGTGAGCAAAACAAATGCCTGGCAAGTCTAAACCTCTTCACTGGAGGAATGCTGCGTACAGTTCTCACTACATCTAAAAAACACCCAGTGGACTTTGCATCCGCTCAAAGCCAAGGGCATGCTTAGCACAGATAGCTAAGACAGCTGCTGGCCAGGTCATCCTGAGAAAATGATAATTAGTTTAACGATGCCCTGCTCGTGGTTGACAAGTGGGGGTGGGGGATGAGGAAGAAAGTCTCACGGGGGAAAATATGCATATTTTCTAAAGAGACGAGGCGAACAGACCCAGTGTACGGGAATCCAGTGACCACAGTCAAGGCATTCCAGAGCGTGTATTCTCAGTGGAGAGACAACCTCAACTCATGAATGTTTGGGGAATAAAAGAAGTCAAATTCCAACCAATCATCCCCCTTCTGACCTAAGCTCTTTCGACTGACATGAGGGATGGAGCATCACAAAATCCCTTCTTTCTTCCTTTGTGCAGAAATGGGGTGGGGGGCCTTTCTCTGGCCAGGTCATACTGCGAGCGGGAAACCAGGAGCGACTGGAGAGTGGTGGATGAAAGTGCAGGCGTTTGCCACTATTTCCCGGAGGGGGCATCTGTTTGCAATCACCCCTGATGCCAGCAAAGCCTGCTGTGCTTGCCCATGCTCTTGTGTGACGGTGCTGGGGAGTGGTGACATGGGGGCTGGCCTCTCTCCGGCTGGCAGGTGTCTTTCACCTTGAACGTCCAACTGCGGGCAACTTCCAGCCTCTGACAGCCGCATACCGGCGCAGGAAGCCTAGGACGTCAGTGCTGTCATGGCACGGCTGACACAGTGCTGAAAATCACTTCCTCTTCTTCCCTGGCCCCTACCCAGGCCGGAAGCGGTCCTTTCTTATCTGAATCCACCCACCACCCCCATCTCTCCCAAGGCTTGCTGTGCCGTTGCATCTCAACCTCTGCCGCTTAGAAACCCTGACCTCCAGGGGGCAGCAGACGGCTGTGGCAAGTGGAAAACGTCTGAGGATAGCTGGTTGCCTTTAAAAATTGTACAAATTTTGCATTCTACTGGATGATACATATGCGTTTGTTTTAATTTAAAATATCTTCAAAACTGTTACAATTTTTCCTTCCAAGTCTTTGACTGGAATAAATTCTCCAGAAAATGTACCATGTTTCTCTTGGGGTTTTGCACACCCCTAGCCCTCCACTGAGCACACGTGGGTGCAGAGGCAGGCTGATGCCCTAAACTGTTGGCCTGTCATTCAAGGCCTTCTCAAGTGTTCTTGAGCAGCCCCATTTCCAACATTTTTCCCCCAGGAGACCCCAGTCGGTATGTGCCCTGATTTTTGAGGCAGCCTGTGAAGCAGAGAGCTTGTCTGTCCACCGTCCACCCTCAGAGTCCACACAGAACCTTGCGCAGAGTGGGTGATCCCTTGAGGGTGTGTGCCTCCAGCCACCCCTCTCTCAGGACCTCGGAACCTCCAGGATGCCATACTTGGGATGGCCAGTAGATGGCACCAAGTTTTCTACCAGAGCTGTCCAACAGGTTTGTGGTTGAGTCTGGATTGATGGAGGGAAAACAGACAGGCTTCCTCAGGCCGCATTGCCCTAGTCTCCGTCTCAGCCCTGCCCTTCTCAGGGTGCCCATTCAGCCTTCAGGGAGAGGAGCAAGTAAGAATGAAGAAAGCTAGGAGGGGTTATCTTTCCATGTATTCTGCTTATTTGGGGACGTCAGGATGCTGGCTGATTCAGGTTTCCAGGAGAATCTCAGGGTTCCCCTTGTGTCTCAGAGAGGCTCCAGGGAACATAGAGAAGGAGGTTCAACACCAGGCAATGGAAGAAATTTTTCTGTTAAGCAATAGGGTACTTTATCAGAGGAATATGGAACCCGAAGTTAAGAAATGATAATATATTGAAGTCAGGGCCACCATCACCACCACCATCATCATCACCATCATCATCACCACCACCATCATCGCCACCACCATTATCATCACTACCACCATCATCATCATCAACACCACCATCATCATCACCACCACCATCACCACCACCACCACCATCACCACCACCACCACCATCATCACCACCACAACCACCATCACCACCACCACCACCACCATCACCACCACCACCACCATCATCACCACCACAACCACCATCACCACCATCATCACCACCACCATCATCATCACCACCATCACCATCACCACCATCACCACCATCATCACCACCACCATCATCATCACCACCATCACCATCATCATCACCATCAGCAGCATCATCACCACCACCATCACCACCACCACCATCATCACCACCACCACCATCATCACCACCACCACCATCACCACCACCACCACCATCATCACCACCACCACCACCATCATCACCACCACAACCACCATCACCACCATCATCATCACCACCACCATCATCACCACCACCATCATCATCACCATCACCATCATCATTACCATCAGCAGCATCATCACCACCACCACCATCATCACCACCACCATCATCACCACCACCATCATCACCACCACCACCATCATCACCACCACCACCATCACCACCACCACCATCACCACCACCATCATCACCACCACAACCATCACCACCATCATCACCACCATCATCATCACCACCACCATCATCACCACCACCATCATCATCACCACCATCACCATCATCATCACCATCAGCAGCAGCATCACCACCACCACCATCACCACCACCACCACCATCACCACCACCACCACCATCATCATCACCACCACCATCATCACCACCACCATCATCACCACCATCACCATCATCATCACCATCAGCAGCAGCATCACCACCACCACCATCACCACCACCACCACCATCACCACCACCACCACCATCATCATCACCACGACCATCATCACCACCATCATCCTCACCACCACAACCACCATCACCATCATCATCAACACCATCATCATCACTACCATAGGCATCCTCCCTCTCCACCGTGTTTTAGAGCTTTGAAGACTGGAGAATACCTTACATGTGTTACATAGTTTCTATCACTTAATCTTTGCCAGAGACACTTCCTAGAGTTTGATAACACACAGGGAGCTTGAAGAGATGATCTGGTAGGAGACCTGAGTCTTCTGTGTACATAGTATGCTTGTCCCTTTTCATGTTTCCTTTTTTTTGGGGAGGCCCCCAGCAGACCAGAAGAAGGGTGACTGTGGGTGCCCCTAATGTGAGAAGAAAAGGCCCATTGTGCTTTGGAAGGAGAGGGAGAGCAGCTAACAGGGGAGAAAGACCACATGTATCCTTCCCTTCCCACTCCTCCCGCCCCACCTAGGCTCCATATGGATAGCAACAGGTGACTTGAACTTAAAGAATGGATGGTTTTGCTCCTCCTGGGCACTGCGTACATGACTGATCATTAGCAAGACCTTTGATGTTTACTCCCAAGGTCTTCCATTTGATATTTCTGGTAGGATAACAGGACTGCACAAAGACTTCAACACACAAAGCCACTCAAATGCTCATAATGGTGGCAAAGGACACAGAAGAGGGTCACTATAGCTTCTCCTAAGACATCACAGAAGGCCTGCTACAGCCAGGCTTCCAGAAAGATCCCACACAAGGAGGATTTTATCTGAATATTAGTAGAAAATGAATGCCAGGCCCCTTATTGCTGAGAGACCCAAGATGTTCCTACAGGCCACACCCGCCCTCAAGCCTATGAACATTCCAAATGGGGAAATATCTCAGGCTCAGCAGAGAAGCTCTGCACGCCTTGTTTGGAAGGCCATCTTTCTCAAGGGAAAACTTGTAGAACGGAGATTTTTTTTTTCATACCATCTGCTGGTGTGGGTAGCTAGAGGCCTGTCTTTATTTAATGTCATGCCTGTATGTCGGTGTAAACACAGCTGCATCCGCACAGCCCTGTGTGACTCTGCTGTGAGTGTGCCCACGGGACAGGTACAGTTCAGGGAGGAAGAAAGACAATATATGTCTGTTACGCCAGTTTTATGCATGTAATATCGCAGGCAAATATAGACACCTGGACGTTATCAAACCAAAATGAAAAACTCATCGGAAAAAATGACAGTATTTGCACAGATTGCCTATAAATCTTCAATAGCTAATTCTCCTTGGGCATCACATCAAATGTTCACTTTCCTCTTAATGTCTCATTAGGAAGGAAATTTATTGCCCAACTATTGAACTATGTCAATTTTTCAAAAATATTGTGTGAATATTTCCAGGAACCTCATGCCTGATTTTATATTAGCTTTATTGCCACTGAACAGGAAGAGGCTTGGTCTTTCCAAGGATGAAATGACACTAATCATGAAATTAAAGGAGATAGCATGTACTCGGTTGGAAGCGACAGCAGTTTCCCATAAATGTATCAGCCCCGGCTCCCTTTGATAAGTTAGAATGATGTCACTCCAGCCAGGCCCAGGGCACATCCACTTCCCCTACTTCCCCCACCCCCAGCACTCTCTTCCCCAATCTAAATGTGGATCCAAAGAGAAGTCTTCAGAGGAACCAGATTCTTATGATGGGGTGTGTTTCCCAGCTGTGCTTGTTTGCCTGCCATGGTGGGAAAAGCTTGCGAAGGTCCAGGAAGGAAAGGAAAAACGTTAAACAAAAATCAATGGATTGCATATGGTGCCCGTTAAAACTAATAAATAGGCAGAAGATGAAGGGCCGGGCTTACACATGTGAACTTGTCTCTGCAAGGGCCCTGGCATCCAGAGGAAGCGGGAGTGGCTGCTTCCTGTTCCTGTGGCCCAGCCTTGGACCACACCCATGGGGGCAAGAGCTTCACTGAGCAACTGGGAGAGAGAGAAGGGGAGGAGGTGCAGGGAGGAGGAGGAGGAAGCAGGGAAACTTGAGGTTTTGCCTGGCCCTAGTCCCCATCTTCTCTGCAGGCTCTTCAGAGAGGAGAATGCCTCAGCCAGGGGACCTCCAATCAAGCAAGAGGGAAATATTTGAGTGGTTGCAAACACTTTGGAAAACCAGGGGAACATGGAAGGTGAGATTCTAGAACACTGAAATCCAAGCCTCTACTCATAGCTGGAAATGAGATTGGCCATGTTTGGCCAACTAATTGGGACTAATACATATCCCCACATATGGCTTTTTCCCCCTGTTCTATCATGTGGAAGATATATATATATATATAAAATCTCCATATATTTTTATATATCCTAATATATCTTATATATACGTATGTGCATGTATGTATCTGCAAGGTTTCTATCATGTAATCTATCTATCATCTATCTATCTGAGACCCACAATACTCACATAGAACCAGAATGGGGGAGAATCGCTTCATGATGACCTAGAGAATGGGGCATGGAATCACTAGACATGAGCCTCACTTTCCCTCCTAGCTCTTTGATTTATGATTTGGTCTTTAATTAAGGATTCCTTTGAAAAAGGCCTTTTCCCCTTAAAAAATCATTTGTCTCTATCAATATGCTGCTAATAGTGATTTTCAATTGTTCAATACATAGTCCAGTATCTGCTTGGCCAAAGACCCTGAGAAGTGCAAGAAAAGGGTTCCCACACAAGTAACTAGTATTTGAATGAATAGATGTAGGATACTATTTTGAAACTATAATTTGAAACTGAATATATGTTTTCATGTTTATATATGTGTGTGCTTATACATGTGCTTGTAATCATGCTTTCTAATTTTTAAAAACATGATTAGTTTGTTTAATGCAGCAAAGACTAAAAAGGCTCAAAATATGACTGCCCAGATAATCCCAAAGATCTTTCTAAGAAATAAAAGTTACATATGCCCATGAAAGTATTAAAAGGTGTGCTTTTCACACATCTGAAACATATACACCCAAACCCAAATTTGGACTTCTGGCAAAAACCCCCAAATTTGCTTCAAATTAAAAACCCCAGTGCAGCTGTTTGCTGGGGCTGCGGTAACAAAATACTACAAATGGGGAAGCATAAGACAAGAGAGGTTTACTCTCTCACAGTTCTGGAAGCCCAAATCCAGCAGCAAGGCGTCGGCAGGGATGTGCTCACTTTCAGAGCTGCTTCTGGTGGTGGCTGAAAATCCTTGCCTTGACCCCAGTCTATGCCTTCATTGGCACATTGCGCTCTCCCTTTGTGTCTCCTCCTTGTGAGGACACTAGTCATATTGGATTAAAATCCACCCTACTGTGTCGCCTGGGTGGCTCAGTCAGTTAAGCGTCTGACTTTCAGCTCAGGTCGTGGTCTTGGGGTCCTGGGATCGAGCCCTCCGTTGGGCTCCCCACTCAGCGGGGAGTCTGCTTCTCTCCCTCCCTCTGCCTGCGGCTCCCCCTGCTTGTGCTATCTCTCTCAAATGGATAAATAAAATCTTAAAAAAAAAGCCAAATCCACCCTCCTCCAGTATGACCTCCTCTTAACTTACACCTTAATTACAGCTGCAAAGACCTATTTCCAAATAAGGGCCCATTCCCAGGTATCACAGGTGAGGACACAGGCATAATTTTGGGGAGACACAATTGAACCCGTAATGGTTAAGAATGCTCCTTTTCCCTCTAAGGGTCATGTTAGATTGCATGAGTAGAATTACTTAACATTTTATTGTTTCAGAATAACCAGCTGGAGAAAAGCAGCCCGACGTGCGTCCTTGCGGTTTTCTTCCCTACGTGCTCAGGTAAACGTAATACGTAAAATTGGGGGGATCTTTAAAACCACTCTCTCCAACATTGTCCCTCCTATCTTCTAAATGAACTTGGGCCTGAGGACTGCAAATGGTATTTTTCGCCACATGATGACAGATGCCACAACCGGCATCATTTTGTCAGAATGCTATTTGGGTCAACACACTTGCAGCTACTTTCTGGATCAGGCCAAGGCAACTCCTGCTGCTGTCTACACCGGGGGAAAAGTGTGCAAAGGTAATTTGAGGGCTTTTTTCCCCACATGAATCTGTCTTGGAGAGAGCAGTGGGCTATTTGTTTGAACTACAACGTACACCTTGAAACTGTTCACGTCTCTTCATTTCACCAGCTCCAATTGCCATCGCTCAGATTTGTCCATTCTTCTTTTTTTCTCTGAGATTTATTTTATTTATTTGAGAGAGAGAGAGAGCGCGGTGGGGAGGGGCAGAAGGAGAGGGAGAGAAGAGGAACACAAGCAGACTCCGTGCTGAGTGTGGAACCGTACATGGGGCTTGATCTCATGACCTTGAGATCAGACCTGAGCTGAAACCAAGAGTCAGACACTCAACCGACGGTGCCACACAGGCGCCCCTGTCCATTCTTCACATGCGCTCAGATTGATCCCTTAAAAGCCTCAATCAAATCATGTCATTTCTCATTTAAATTTGCTATGATTCTTTTCTCCTTCCTTTGCATTTAAATGAAATCTGTAAGGCGTGGCCTACCTGACTCTTCTCAACATTTGTAAGGACATCTTGGAATCTGGCCAATTCTTTTGTCCTGACTTGGGTTATGTACCTGACCCTATGTCCAGGGCAGACGTGACCCTCTGATAACCAGATTTCTCGAGTAGGGAAGGGGTCAGTGCCATCCAGATCGCATGCATTCCCTCAGGGGATTACTGGGGCCTTAATGAAGATCAGTGAGCCCTTGCTGGAAGAAAGAATGCCAGGCAGGATGTAAAGACAAATGTCCACCCTATGACAAGGGGCCAGCATGCGTCCTTCTCCTACTGTAAAGTTCCCTGGCAGCAATCTGGCAGAACTGGGACAAATGTGGTAGCCACAGGTCTATGGGGAGGTGGCTAGGCAGAAAAGACACGAGAGGCAAATGTTTACTTAAGAGTAAACCACAAGGAAGATGTGGGAATAAGGAAGAGAAAAAAACAAAACAAAACAAAACGAGCATTTGAATCCAGGGAAATGGTACTACTCCCATTTTCTGGAGTGTGAGCAGTCCGAGTTCTAGAAAGGCCAGTCACTTCTTGCTCTAGATCGCTTCCAGGGTCACTCAGATGGGATGCGAGGCCTACAGTCCAGCGAACCAGGTGGGTAGGAACTTCCTGCATTTCTTTCTGCTTGCTTCTTTGTACTCACTTTTTGGGGGGCAGGTGGGAGAGAGCCACCCTGTTCTTTGGGTGGCCCTAGCACAAAGGAAGGCGTCAGCACTGAGAGAGCATCGCCCATCTGACTGGAGCCAGCGAGCATTGATCTGACTGAGCGTCAGGCGGGGCAGTGAAGGTGGGGGGGCCAACCCGAGCTGCCAATGACTAGAAACCCCACCATTTCTGGTTGGAGATGCTTCAGTTGGTGTAGCAGCTTTGCTTAAAGCCATGTGTCTTCCTTCTGCGGCTCTGGTTTTCAGTTCTAGAGTTCCTTGTCATAATATGTTTACACTCACAAGGTCAAAGGCTGAGTAAATATTTTGTTAGGCAGATTTGTATCTTAGTGAAGCTGAATATGCATGTGATAATGCTTTTGAGTTGGCAGTGGGGCCTTTGGTGAAGAAACCAGTGAGAGAGTGGATACAGAACAGCTTGTGAGGATTCGCTCAGGAAAGGGCTCCCAGCTCCACTCCAAAGGTGGCCGTGAAACCACATGCTCATGGAAGTCAGGACCGGAGGCAGCCCTAGCACCAACCACATGTGTCTGCCTCATGTGTCCTCATTGCTGTCTCCCTACTCCTGAAATGAGACAGCCCATGTGACCTCTAGTAAAGAACTGCCAGGTGGCCATGCTCTGCACAGGGTCCCGTCCAGAACACACATCCATGTGACAATCACAAAGCATTGAAAATGCATCTGAATTGTTACCAAAATCATTCCAAGAGAAATAGAGACATGCTGCACAATTCATAGCAAAATGTCTCCAAATATCGCTCTGTTCTTCCAAACCTCTCAGAGTCTCAGTTTTCTCATCTGAAAAATCTGGAAAATAATTTTGTCCACTTTGCAGGATTTTGGGGGGCACCAGCTGCAACAGTACCTCGACAGTGCTGAGCATCATGCCTGGCTCATATTAAGCCTCTGTCCTGGGTGATGTGAGAACACCAGGATCTCATAAAGCTCCCCTGGTCCTGAGAATGAACCTTGTAGATATGGCACCACATTGATACACTCATGGACTCTGAACACCAGCCATTTCCCTGTTGATTTCTTTAGGGGACACAGCCTCCTTCATCAACAAGTCTGAGTACAGAGGGAGCCCCAAAGGAAAGTTGTTTGTGGAGAGTAAGCTGGGGAGGAGTAGGCTCAGGGGGACCCTCTGCTTATTGCTTTCTACTTCGGGTGCTTAGGACAATGGCCATCTCCAGCTAGATCCAAAGCCTCTGATGGAAGGTACAGCATGTTTAGGAAAAGTCAGGAATTTCCATGAGACCACCCAGGAAGTTCTGAGAACTGCTATAAAATAATCACATTATTAATTAGGGCTTTCTCGACACCAATCCCAGCCTCCTTCCCCTCGCCTTCCTCTACTAGAAAGGCAGGAAAATGAGAAACTCACCTTTCTTGGCTCCGAGCTAGGAGTGGCCATGTGACATGGTCCGGCCAATCAAATGGAAGTGATCGAGCCCTGGGGATTTCCAGTAAGACTTTCGTTTCCACCTGCTCTTCCCTCTTCCTCCTTTCCCTCAGAAATGCAGATGTGATTAACTCAAGCTACAATGGACACTTTGAGTTCCTAGAGGAAAGCTCATGAGAATCACAGACTTCAATCCTGACATCCTAGAATGTGTTGAACCAATGCCATGAGAAGTCTACTGTACTTCTTGTATGAGGAAAAAAAAGAAACCTCTTACATGCTTAAGCCACGTATCAGTTAGGGTGTAGTCTATGCTCCTATAACAAAGAAATGCTAGAAGTTAGTAGCTCAAACCAGATACTTCATTCTCTCTCCAGTGTAGGAGTTCAGAGATGATAGGTAGAGGGCGAGCAGTCTTCTCTGCTCCATGAATCCGCCCGAAGTTCCGGCATGGTTTTGGTTGAGGCTTTACCATTTCCTGAAGTGTTGCTGTTCATGAACATATTCCAGGTCAGCTCAACAGAACCACGCTTGCATATCAAACCCTAGGAAGGGGCTGGAGGGCAAGTAGTTGCCTTTGTAAGGGGTATGACCCAGGAATTGTGGAAGTCACTACTGCTCACATCCCACTGGCCAGACCTTAGTCACTCAGTCTTGCCTAGCTGCAAGGGAAGCTGGTAAGTATCATCTCTAGCTGGGTGAATGTATGAGGGGGCAGGGAGTGATTTTATTTTTAAAAGGAAGAAGGAAGAATGGATATTTGGTGGCCATTAGTTGTATTGATGGTATTTTTTGTTTCACCTAAATGCATTCTCTAATAAAAACATTAATAATAATAAAATCATTAAATGTATTAAGCTCTTATTATACGGTAGCTCCTATTCTAGGTGCTTAATGTTTATTGTTCCATTTATTCATAATTTCTAATGGTAGAGAGGTTTAGGGGGTAATTATTCCAGAATCTTTCTTTAGAGGTAGGTTATTCCTAGAAACCAGAGAAAGGACTTATAGGTGGTTCATCATGACCTAAGCTCACTAGAAATTATCCTGGATGTTATGAACATGGAAGCCAAGGGTAGTTATTTCAGGATTGGTTTAATGATAAGGCATGTGAGTCACAAGAGGTCTGCTCTAGATAATTTTTCAAGTGGCCTTCTGTCAGAGATCTAGCAGAATCTAGCACGGGGCTCCTTATTCAAAAATTATGAAGAATTTCAAGATGGTGATAGCAGAAGGGCCCAAGTTCAGGGCCCTTCTAAGTGTGATGCACAGGGTGACTTCTCAGGTCACATGGCCATGAGGCCTAGAGTCACCAGAGGAGACCCCACCATCCTCAGGACAGTGAAAGAGCAAAGGCTGTGTGAGCCCTTGGGTGGTGAGATCTGGGTTCCTTGGGTGGTGAGATCTGGGTTCCAGTGTAGACATTGCCACTTGCCAGGTGTCCAGGCTCATCAATGACATATTCTGAGCAGTGGAGTCATCTATAAAGTATTAAGGACCAATTATATTAAGCTCAGTGGGTGGCACGTAGTTGCCCTTAGAAAATGACAGTTCTCTTTTCTTTGATGGATTTATTCTTTCTAGGTTAACATATTTACTTTACATATTGTGTCTATCTGGAATGCCGTGGAGAATGCAACAGCCTGTAAAATGGGGCCAGACAAGCATCCAATTCTCAATGTGCAGCCACTTCCACGGAGCCACGCTGATACCACAGTACCTCCTCCATGACAGTCCAGTGCTAATGGAAGGGAGAAAATAGCTTCGTTCTCTTTGCCAGATTCCCCACCTCCCCATGCCTTTGGAGTTTCCAAAAATGCTCCATTGAAAGTAAAAATTCATTTTTCAAATGGCCCTTGTCCCACATCCACTTGGTGGTAATGTAGTGAAATTATCATGATCCTGTGGGGCCTCTCGGTCCAGCAGCAGATGGAAGCAAACAACTCCGAGCTCCTGGGAAGGGGTGGGTGCTCCCAGCAGCACCTCATGGGATATTTGTATAAGGTGCATCTGTCAGGCAGTCCTTTAGCGTTTGCAGGTTAGCAAGTGACACCTGCCTGTCCAGGAAGCCACACCTGCTCCCTGGAGGGAAGTGGTGGCCTGTGGTCTGGGGAGGCGCTGGGGCAGGAAGGCACGAACCATGCAGACATTTCCAGGTCCTTGGTGACCTCCCTCTTGGGGCCAGGAATCAGTGGGTGTCACGTGGAGGGTTTTGCTTTGTTTTTGTTTTTAATGAAAATGGTGGCTTTCTGCCCTAGTTGAGTGAGGAACGTGTTCTTTCTTTTGTTCTGAAAGCAGCTCTCGGAGGCTGCCGGGCTTCCACTGTCCAGGTAGAGAAGCAGCACAAGGCGTATCCAATAATCGGTTGTCTTGCCCGCTGGACACGGCGTGCAAGGGATTTAATCATACGCTGATTTCTGAACTTGGCAACATAAGTACAACCTCTGCCTATTGGAATAGACAGTGCTTAAAACAACCTAAGAAACGTGTTGATTAGGAGAGTGGTAAGTAATTAGGAGTTGCTGCATTTTGGTTTTGTTGTTTTTTTTTTTTAATGGCACAGTGTGAAGAAGCCTCAGAAATGAATAAATCAGAAGGGATCACGCAGACAATACATTCTTATGTCTCTGATTCCCATTTCCAGCTCTGCAGTTTATGCTGGTGTATTTGGCCTTGGCGCGTGCGAGTGGCATTTGGAGTCCCAGGCTCTGAACACACAAAGAGTGAGTTCAATGACCTCCCAGATCTCCTTCTCCTACAAAAGGAGGTATACAAGAAGGTCGGTTCTTTTGGTTCGACTGCACAAACAAGTCCAAATGGCTGGCTAATCAGTCCCGCCTCCTCTTCCCCCAGGTATGCCCCAGGGAATATACAGTAGTCAGCATTACACTTTGAACTTCTTCTTAGTCTACAGAAGTCAATTGTTCTCTCCAGCCAGTCCTGGAACCCTCCAGTGGTCTGATTAAGTTTTCCTGCTGCTATTTAAATGCCAAGGCAGAGACTCAGCATTTACCAAAAATAAATGTTGAGGTGAAGACTTGACATTTATTTTCAAAGTGAGAGGCCATCTTCCTATCATAGCATCCAGTTTGTTAGATATTCTTTTTATTAGACCAAATGATTCATATGAGCAAATAAATATAAATCAGCTTATTAGGCTAGCAGGCTAACATGACCTCCATTTGCTAGGCTTTTATTGAAAAGGTAGATTCTGATTTTTCAGAGGGGATTTGAACTTGCTTAGTTATGGCCTGTCAGAGTATGGCAAGGTCATGGTCTTGTAGATCATCTGATGCACAAATTTGCTGTATCTCTCCCTCAAGTTTTAGTTTGTGAAGACTGGGGTACGATGATACTCAAGGAAGGTAATAGAAAATGGAATAAAGCACTGGAGTGAGGGACTCAAATCCAAATCATGACTGTAAGCCCCTCCTTTGAATGGCGCATCACAGTTCACTGGTGGTGAACTGTGGGGGTTTTGGAGAATGACTGCATGAATTAGTATGAGAACAGAGCAGTGCTTGGCCTAGAGAGTTTGGATCCTGAGCAGCACTTTTGTGGTTGTACCTCTGCTTTGTGGTTTCATGTGGTCAAAGCACTGTGCTTCTCATCCTTCTTGGTGGTATTTGTTCTATTTATCCCTTTCCTTCCTTACTGTCCACTTAATGCAGTTGATAGGGCATGACCAGGATCGGAGGGGTCTGTGATCAGTCTAGCAGAGGGTCAGGCACTGTTTTGCCATAAACCTCAGGGAATAACTTCTGGGCAAGACTGTTTATGTAATTTGTGGGGTCCAGTGAAAAATGAAAAATTGGGGCCCTAATTAAAAAATTATTAAAAATTTCAAGATGGTAAGAGCAGGGCCATGCATAGGGTCATTCTGAGCACAGGACTATATGGCTGCAATGGTGACATGCTCATGAAACTGGCCTTGTCCCTCAGGGTGGTGAGCATGGGAGTAGGGTGAAAGAAGTCACCACTGTCTCAATCGTGGCTCCACTTACTAAGGAACTAGTGGGGGATTGTATCTCTCAGAATTGGAAGGGCAGCCTCCCACCCTCCCTGCAGTAGGAAGGGGTATAGCCCTGATGCAGTGGGTCCATGCTCTGGGAAGGGATAAGTTTCCAGGGAGTGCCACATTAAGCTCTGGGGAAAAAGCAGTCCGTGGGTGTGGTTACAACAGACTGTTCAGGGGTGTTTGGCGGGGGTGGGGGTGGGGGGGGTGGGGCTCAGTCAGTTAAGCGTCTGTCTTCAGCTCAGGTCATGATCTCAGTGTCCTGAGATCAAGCCCCGCATCGGGCTCCCTGCTCAGTGGGGAGTCTGCTTCTCTCTCTCCCTCAACCCCTCTCCCTCCCTCTCCCTTACCACTCATGCTCTGTCTCTTGCTCTCTCTCGAATAAATAAATAAAATCTTAAAAAACCAAACAGACTGTTCAGGGCCAGAAAGGAAAGTTGGTGGAGGACAAAGTTCCCTGCTGGGACTGCTCCAGCCCTGATCCCCCTGCCTGCTCCTTGATCCCCTCCCCACTCCCACAGACTAAGGAATCACTGAAATGGCACTACCAATCAACCTCAGCCAGCCTCCTACCTTCAGTATGAAGACAATTCCAACAGAACTCAGGGAACCAAGGAGCAGATCCAAGGAATATATATCACCTCCATCCCTACTTGTTTGAGACAAATCACAGGCCTGGGGAGACTCACCTCAAAACAGGAAACCAATAACAGCAGACTCAAGAAATGTGATACTTGGCAGGCAATGATGATGAACATATATTTGAAGAAATGAAGTTTGGATATGAAATCCTTATAAGAATGTAAAAAGTACTTATATGAAAGAGATGATAACTAGACTGAAATAAAAGAGATGTTGGCATAAGTAAGACAGAAATTTGTGGAAACACATAATGCCAAAATAGAATTTAAAATAATGTTATGACCATTTAAGAGCAGAACTGACACTGTTGACAATTTTTATCAGATGTGGAAATTAGGCTTGAGAAAACCCTCCTGGATACAGAGGAAAGGTCAAAGAGAAGAAGTTAATCAGAGAGGTAATAATTGATAGGGAGATGAAATTACATAGCTACATGAGCCTAAGTAGAGGAGCTGAAGAAGAGAAAAAATATCAAAGATATAATAGAAGAAAACTTTCCTGAACTGAAGAAAGATCTGAAGTCCTAGATTGGAAGAGTGCTCTTTGTGTAGGTAAGATTAATTAAAAATTGCCAAGACCTAGACCAATATCCATAGCTTGAATTTTCTTGAATTTTAAAAGCATTCTTGGTTACTTAGAATGGAAAAAAAGTTGGGCTGGCTTCAGAATTTTCTGCCATGTTAGATTCCATAGGCAATGGAACAATATTCCTAGAGGTTTGTCAATAAAAAGAACTGTGAAGAATTCTGTGGTGTCAGTTGAAGCAGACACATTTTGTGCTCTGCACCATGTTGTCTCTGGATGCCTATGATTTCAGCTACCTGTTGTGGCACGCTTGGTGGCAATTTCCAGATGTGCTGTCAGCTTCCCACCTCCAGCAAGTTTGTGGGCCTTTCTGCCTCCGGGCTTTTTCCAAAGGTGTAGAATCCAGAAGTGAAAGACAGTTAATGTTCCTGGGGGCAGCTTGGCCAACTGGAGATTGGAGTTGGCAGATGAATGCACTCGCCTCCCACCCTTTGCAGAACAGTTTTGAGGCACATTCTCCATGTTCCTTTAGGGGTCCTCAGTGGCATTGAGCCCCAGTTGCCCACAGTGGTCACTAGCTCAGTCATACCCCCATTATTGCTTTTCTGTCTTCTCTGTCTCTCCCTGCTTCCTCCCTGCTGTCTCCTGGGAACAGCTCCCAAGTAAACTACTCACACCCAGGTCTTCATTTCAGGCTCTCTTTGGCAAAACCTACATTAAAACCCCTACCAAGCTCTTCTTTTTGTATGAAAGCAACAGAAAGAAATTCTCACATATTTAAGGGCTCAGAAAGTATACGACTAAGTACTCTTGGTGATAAAATTACATGAACATATATTGCAGCCAGTGAAAGATGAGCAAAGGAGAGACCTCATGAATGAGGAAATGTGTGATGAAATTTGAAAAGGACCAACAGAGAGCATAGAAACCAATTAAGCACGGAATTATCCAAACGACTATAGTAAATGTGGTCTTAAAGCTATGTAAATATCAAAATATCACAACTCTGGAAAATAAAAGAGAGTGAAAAGCAGCATAATAATAAACACCAAGAAATGTTGTCTCTTGATGTTGATTAGTCAAGGTACGTAGCATAAAATAGAAATTTTAAAGTCTAAAAGCTACACCACTAAGATTAAAAGCAATCTTGTCCCTTCTACCTCTGGTCCTGAGTCATCCAGTTCCCCATCCTGTAAACAACTACCTTACTAGTTTACTTTGCATCTTTCAAAAATATTCATATTCCAGAAATTCCATCTATATTCCCCCCTTTTTTCAAAAATGACACTAGAGAGCCTTGCTCTTTTCACTTAGTGAATTTTGAATAGTACATTTTGAAAATCATTTCAATACAGCTGCAGAGTATTCCTTTGAATGGATGAATCTCAAGTTATTTTTTCAGTCTCCCATGATGGGCCTCTAGACAATTGCTAACGTATTGCCATTATAAGAGGGCTCCATTGAATAACCTTAGCACAGGTATGGGGTTACCTGTCCCCTTGCCCCCTTGGAACTCTGTCCTCTGTAGCTTACTGTGATACTGTCCTGAGACTTCTCTGGTTGCACCCGTTTAGTCTCCTTTGCTAACTCCCCTTGTTCCCTGAATGTCCCCAGAGTTACTTCAGGCTTGCTCCTGAGATCTCACTTCTCTCTCGACACTTTCTCCATAGGTCGGCTCATCCATTCCAGGGCTTCAGAACCATCTGTATGGTAATGATTGCCAAATTCTACCTCTAATCAAACCTCACTTCTGAATTCCAGGGCCTGCACAATACCCTCACTCACATCTCCCATAGACACTACAATCATATACCCCAAATAGGACTCTGGAAGTTTCCCACCAACCCTGCTCATCTCCCAGTCTTCCCAAATCATATAACCATAGCAATATCTCTCTAGTTTCTCAAGCCAAATCCTGGATACAATTCTACCTCCAGATTTTATCTACAGTCTTACCATTTTCATCTCTTCAGTGCTACCACTGCTGTAGAGACTGCCACCATCTTTCTCATAGGCCAGGAAACCCTGGCTGGCCTGTCTGTTTCCACCCCTGCCTCTGCAATCTGCTCTCCATTCAGCAGCCAGAGGGGCTTTGTAGGATGGAAGTCAGACTTTTCTCTGTGTTAAGGCAGTTATCACGCTGTAATATAAGGAATTGTTTCTGTGTTTGACCCCCTACAGGATTGGTGTCTCCTTGAGACATAACTTGTCATTGACTCTCCAGCTCCTACAACACTGGGTCTATCTATTAAAGTAGGAAATTCACATGGAACTGAGTTTCCAAATTACAAAGAGGAGTACATTTAAGTCAGGTGAAGAAAACATTTTCTGAATCACTACTGAAATATGAAGGGTCCGTTAGGGCAAATGTTGGGTACACTGGGCCATCTCCCATTTCAACCGCCTTTCCTCTTCTTTCATTCCTTCGGTGACTCGAGAGAGTGCTTGAAGAGAAGCAAAGATCTCTCTCTGGGTCACCATGTTTCTGAGTCTTTGGAAAGGTTTGCTGTCAGTGTGCAGGGAACTCTAACAATAAAATGACAGTCCTGCTAGACTTTCAAGATTTCATGTTATTATTCTATTTGTTAACAATAATGATTATCATGATACATTCCTCTGTATAGACATTTTAAATACTGGTTAAGCAACTGAGAATTAATTTATTGGTAATGAACATTTTCAACTTCATTAGATACTCAGAAGCCTACTACATTATTGTTATCTGGATGCTAAATTTTAATTGCATGCAGCCTGGTCCCTCAATAATTAACACATTGTATATCCCACCTAATTCACAAACTAATTGTCATTTCTTAGATCTTAATATTACTTGCTAATTTTGCCAAGGATAAAAAAAAATCTGACTGTCAAAACTCCAGAGAAAATGACATTATACAGGCACAATAGTGACAAAACAAGTTAATTTATTGCAGTCACCGAGAGAAGGAGTTTTTAATTGCATATTTGTTACCTTCATAAAAGACATAAATGGCTTTTTAGTTACATATTTGCTTATTTCTTACATATTAAAAAAGTGTTAACAAGCCTGATTAAAATTAATTGCAAGGTCCAAGATCTGAGTGGAGATACTAGCATTAGCAAACTTCTAATTGAAGCTGAAAGAAGAGGAAGGTGAGGAGATACTGGATGGAACAGGAATCAGAACAGATGTTTGACTGTGGAGATGGAAGATAATTAAATGACCCGCCAAGAAAAAGAGAACCTAAAGAGAAAAATCAAACTTGATAATAAATAGGAAAAAATTTATCCTAATAATATTAACCATTGGTAACAGTTATTTGCTTCTAAAGGCTCAAGATGGAACCATAACCAATGTTCTCAGACAACTTTAAAAGAAGCACACTCTATGGTTATTGTCTGGAAAGCTATAATTGTGAAAATGTTTCTCACATCACACAACCACCTGGTAACTTTTTAAATCAACGTTGATTCCCTCTATATGCAGCAGGTTCTATATGAGCTTCTACTGGCAAAACATGGCCTCTTTGATGACCTGGGACTGCCATATCTTCTAGAGATATAGGCAGATGGGAAATACTCTAACCTTTTATTTTCATGTTTGGTGGGTGGTGGTGTTGTTTTGGTTGTTTCTAATAAGAAAGAATAACATCCTTCCTGATGTGACATTTCCCTAGTACTGTTTATATCCAAATGTCCTTCAGTCCAACCATTATGTACACAAAAGGAAGATGTTTTTGAGCATTAGAACATTAGCTATGTCTCTAAACATGAGAAGCAGCTTTCCTTGGTAATGACAGATAACAGGATAGGTCTTCCAAAACAGGGTTTCCCCAGGAAAAGCATTTTATAAGAAGGAAAATGGCCATTTATAAGAAGGAAAATGGCCATGTATATATACCATGTGTAGAAGGATAGGTAGAAAATGCCCATATGTCCTATGAATCCTATACTATTCACTTGTTTGACTTGCTACCATGGCGCATTTGAACCAACGTGGCTTTTCATTGTTTCAGCAAGAAATTAAAGGAGTCATCCATCCTGTTTATAAAGATTTTTTTCCACAAGGTTATCCATTGATTGGAAATCTGCTTATCCAATGCAATTAACAATGGTTATCAGTCAGTTAATTGAAAAAGTTGGCTAAAGTAGGCAATGATTAAAGATGACATATGAGGACTGTTCTCAAAATATTTTATTTTTATTTAAAACTTAAATATGTGCATTAATTTACTAATATTTTCATATGAGGCCTTTTCTGAGACCGCGGGCTTGTCAATTGCGTTCCGTATTGGCTTTCTCACTTTCAACAAATCCATAAGGCATGGCCTATCATTTTGGGAGTTAATTTCTTTAAACTAGAGCAAGAATTTCAAAGTAATTGTGAAGTAATTTAAGTGAAAGATTATTCTAGATTTAATTTTTGCCCATCTTGTAGAGTTTTCTCTTCCATAACTAACAGAACATTAAAAAATGATATCTCACCTGTATCCAGCCTTTTCAAAGGCTACTAGGTTTAGCTCAGGAGGCATTCTACCTGCCTGGGGCATTTGCTAAAGGTTATACAGATGTGTAAGAGAGCTTCTAGTTTAACAGATAAAATTGGAAATAAGTAGTGGGAGTTGATGTTCTTTATAAAAGATACATCTAGTTGACAGAATGCCATAAAGATATCAAAACCATTTTTGTAACATATTTAATGGCCTGGAAAACAATTCATGATATATTAAGTGAAAAAGCAGGTTATAACACAACAAGTGTAATATCATCCCATGTTTGCAAAATAAGAAAATGTGTATGCACCGAAGATTGGATATTAGGTTACTAAAAATACACTGAAATATCAACAGAGTTTCTCTCTGAATGGTGGAATTAAAGGCAATATTTATTTTCTTTGTGCTTTTCTATAATTTCAAAATTCCTCTATATTGAATAAGCATTCCTTCTGTCTTATCATAAAGGCTATATTTTAGTTCTATGCTAAAAAGCAGATGAGGGTCATTTCTGGTAAATCTCTTAAGGAGACTCCATCCAAGGTATTCTGCTGGTCTGTTGCACCTTTCCAAAGGGACAGTCTGAGGAGGTGACAGACCCATTAAGGGAAGTGAGACCCCTGAGTGAACTGGCTGCACCTTTGGAAATTGAATTCCTAGTGGTAGTACGTAGCCCTCAGTCTTAAATTCTCTCCCGATGCCAAAGACAGAGACTTGGGGGATGGATTTCCAAGACCTACTCTTCTGGAACATTTAGTGATTCAAGGCAGAGAACCAGTTCCTTTTTGGCCTTGGTGAAATCTTTGACTTTTGAGAGGGACATTTAGGACCCATCCCGCTTCATTCCAGGCCCCAAAGGGAGAAACGTATTTTGTTAGAATTAAACTATGGCAGCTTTCCTACAACATTCAAATTTATGTAACAAAAAAATGTATGGAACTCATGGCTATTTGGGAAGTCTCTCTTTTGATTGGAGAATTTCAGAAGACCCAGATGTCTCTCTCTGAGGTTGGGAAGTGTGCCCTGAAAAGGGCATTCCTGTGCCCGGGGGGCCAGAGCATAACCTGGGAATTTCTTGCTGGAGATTTTGGCAATGTGTGTCAAAAGTTCTAAAATGTAATTTATTTTGATTCCACAATTTAACTCTTGTTGTTTCCGTAAGATATATATCTTATGGAAATGATCAGGAAGGTATAGAAAGAGTTAAGAATGTTCATTGCAGAGCTATTTACATCAGTGGAAAATGGAAGGTAAGTTAAATGCTCAACAAAAGAGGATTTAGTTAAACGAAGGATACATCCACAAATGCACACGACTAATTTATCAATAGTCAAGCTTCAGAAGAACACTTTATAACATGGGAAAAGCCCAGAGTATAACACGGTATAAAATACCCGCTGATAGCGATTTTGTAAAAGAGAAAATGTAGGTAAGCCCATAGGAAAATGTTGGAGTATGTCCCAGTGTTAACCGTCTATTCTTCGGTAAAATTATGAGTCATTTCCTAAAGACTTAATTTAATTTAATTAAAAAAATAACATCCTAACATAATAAAAGGTATTTAGCAGAAGCTAGGATTCCTCCCAGCCCTATACCCCACACAGCCAGCTCCCCTCCCTGGATGCAACCCTTCCCAGTTTCTTGTGGTTCCTTCTAGAGACGTTCTATACATATGATGGGGTTTTGTATTTTCTTCATCATACTTTTATGTATTTTCCAAATCAAAAAGTAAAATATTTCAAGAGTGTGTTTCACTTTGCTTGTTCTAAACCTCCACCAGCAATTTCCACCAGATCTTGAATTACCGTTATATCACATCAAGGAGATGATGGTGCAGAAGTTAGTCAGCATTCCACTTAATTTCCATTTATATCATGGAATGAAAAACAGCTTCTTATAATTTTACTTAAATAACCAATTTTGATACTGTTCTATTCGTCCTTCTAAGAGCATGAAGTCCCCGAAATTAAATTGTTCCACTGCCTTCTCTGTAATTATGTACAATTAAAATGGTTACGGACCCTAAAGTTTGCTTCCAAGCTCCAGACCCTTCAACTGTCATTTTTTATTATCTTGAAGCCCAACACTTCTTAGTAACATGTGTACAGAGAGTTAAGTGAAAGAGGAAGTATTATATTTAACTGATGTGGGTGTTCTTTAATTAATCTGAATTAGCTTTTGTGATATGGGTACTAATTGTTTTCTTTGAAAAAAAAATCACCGTAGATGTGTGGTTCTTCTATGCCTGTTGCTCTTCAAGAAAATAGTTAATTGCAGAAAACAGGAATGTTACCGCCTTCAAATAAATAATCAGCATTGCATCAGAAGAGTGGCTCTTAATCCAACTTTCTGGCTTGCATGAACAGGAGACCTGTTGTGTTTGTGATCAGGAGTTTTCTCTGACTTTTGATGTTTGCTTTACATTTATTCATAAGGTATGAGGAATAATTACAGCATGAAGTTAGAGTCACAAGGGCTTCATTTGTTTATTTTTTTTAACGACTTCTAAAGGCTATACATCAAAATATATCAGCAAGCAAGGTAAGAAATCAGTCCCCTTTTGGAACTATAGAGAGACAACGAAGCCAAATTATTGTCATTCTATCAAGGTTACTGGATTCAGTTTATTACCGAAATGTAAACAGCTTCTACTAGATAGACTTAGTTGCGATTACCACACTCCCCCCTCATTAAGCCAGCCTTTCTGAGATGTAAGTGTTTTGAGCATTTATACAGAAGTGTTATCCTAACAAGAGCGATGAGTTAAGTGCACTTGGGAATCAAGGTATGGCTGAATAACTAAACTTTAAAGAGATCATTAAACCAATATTCTCTTTCTTGAATTTGTTCACATCAGTTTCAGATTGCTTTTTAATGAATATAAAGCCTTCTGTAGGATCTTGCCCCCCTCCCGCAAAAAAAAAAAAGAATCTTAAAAAAATGATTAAAACTTGGTAACCTATTCCACACGCTCTTTATGTACTTGGCATTTTTTTCCATTAGGAAATAGGATAGCATCTTTGAATCTAGTCAATTGTGGCATGTGCCCGTGTATTATCTGTATTTTTCATCCAAGTAAGCAGGGCTCTGGGTGGAATAAATAGCCATGTGGAACACTGGTGAATTATGCATGCTTTCGCCCCTGAAACAGTTCATGTATTTTAGTCCTTAGAGCTTGAAATATCTTCTTGTGCTTGACTTCATCATTTTGGACTTTGGCTTCCACCTCTCCTAGAGACTACAGAGTTATTCTTTCACACATGGTGAGCAGAGGTAAAATACTGTGGGAAGAAAGACAACATAGACTTGAAGTGATAAAAGCATGTCATAAGTCTTTTCCACTAGAAAAACGATTTTCCAAACACTCAGGATCACATGAACTTTATTTTAGCCCCAAATCTTCTTTGAGCACCACTGGCTTATTTCATTGCCACTGAATCAGATCTTCTACTCTATACAAATTTCTGAAGGGCCTGCAGCATGCACAGCACAGGGTTAGAAGAATGACCTGAGCTGCTCAAGCTCCATCTGGGGATGCAGGTGAGAGACGTGAAAAGTTACATCCCCATGCTGGCGGGATGTGAGAGGTGCCTGGTGAGAGTCACTGCTGGGTGCTTCAGAGAAGCCATAGGTCAGGTGACAGGCCGGGGGGACTTCAGGAGTGACTTGAACTGAGCCTAGGAGAATGGAAGAGGCCTATAAAGATGGGAAGAAGCAGGAAAGGCCCCGAGGGCAGGGGCCAGGCATGAGCAAAGGCCCAGATGAAGGATCAGCAACGCATACCTGGGAAGAGGACATTTGCTCGACCTAGAGAGGAGCCCTGGTTTCTCAGCTATGAGAATGTCATTATTGAAGACTGCTGGAAGATATGTCTTTGGGGTTGGTTTTCAAACAGCACTGGCAGGTTTGGCTTATGGGCTCTGATGGATGGCATTCCTATTGGATGGCGAGCAATGGTGGAAGGCTCCCTAGGGCCCCGGCCCAGAGCAAACAAAGTGGTCCATGTGGTTCTGCGTGGACAAGCTCCACATGAGCCACTGGACTCCCCAGGCTCAAGCAAGGAGAAGGATTCTTAGCAGAAAGAACAAGGTTGGAGGGACAGGCCCCACCCAGGGTTGTGCTCCTTCTATAGCCCTGTGCCTTGTCACTCCTTGGTCACCCAAAGATCCCTTCTGGGCAGACCAGCTGAGAAGCAGTGGTGGGCTCTTTCTTTCTTTTCCCTGGTACTGTCAAAGTTGAGTTCAATTTTTTTCTAAGTTCAATTTTGTTAAAATTGTATTTGCACTATGTTTTAAAGAAGTCATTTAATTTTTCTCTAGATTTACAGTTTTGATGATTTTTCCCTAAGCAAGGCATGAAGGGGGTCTTCCAGGCCAGAGAATCCTGGGGTTTGGAGTGCTCTGCTTGGTACAGCTCTGATGGTGGGGATAATGGTAATGACATAATCACTACTCTTCATTGATCTCTTGCTACGTTCCAGACACTGTTCTAGGAAGTTTCTATATATTACCTAATTTAATGTTCATCGCCACCAGTGAGGCAGTTGCTGTGATCTCCATGATAATGAAAGGAGGCCTAGAGAGGGTAAGCTACTTGTGCAGGGATACCCAGCTAGCTCAGAAGGGAGAGCCAGATAAGACCAGGTGATCTGCTTGCAAGTGTATGCTTTACCACCAGCCGTATGACCTTAGGGTGACCTCGGGCATCAATTTATTCACTCATTTATTCATTTGTGGATGGCCTGTTAGGCACAGCATGTGCGCTGAAGCTTAACATCATTGGAAAAGCCAGGCAAGGATAGCAATGATTCTAACACAGGGGGATATGAGCAACAGGAGGAATGACCAGCCCTTGTGCTGCGCGAGCCCAGAAACAGGGCATCTGAGCAGACTGTGGATTGGGGAGAAGGAAGGGGTGTCAGGGAACACCTTCCAGAGTGTTCTTAAGAGATCCGTAAGTATTGGTTAGAGCAGAGGGGGAGAAGGGCATGAGACGCAAAATAAGAAAGTTGTTTCCACCCTCTGAGTCTACAGCTATTTCTTCTTTTTAAGTAGGCTCCATGCCCAGCGTGGAGCCTAACTGGGGCTTGAACTCATGACTCTGAGATCAAGACCTAAGCTGAGATCAAGAGTCAGATGCTTCACCGATTGAGCCACCCAGGTGCCCCTACAGCTTTTTCTTCTTCAAATGTAGGGGATGATTTCAGGGTTGCCTTGAAAATTATAGACATAAAACATGTCAGTTGCCTGGATTGGCATCTGGCACATAGTGGGCCATCAGCAAGTGGAATCTCAGATAGCCAGGAAGAGAAGAAGTGAGTAAACAGGTGTAAGGTTCAGATATTACAGGTAGTAGCAGAAATGGGGACACGGGGGGTTTGGGGGGACTGAACTGTTGCCAGGGATAAGTGAGAACCCGGGACAGCTGCTGTCTCAGCTGCTTGGGGTTTGAGGCACATGATCCAGCAAAACCTGAGCCGTCTCATGGAAGTTTCCACCTGTTTCCTCAAAGAGCAGATTGGAAGGCAGAGCCAACTAGAGGGAAATGAAGGATTCCCCAGGGAAGGGAGCTAATGTGCTTGGAAAAGGTAATTTGCTGACCAAGTCCAGGGCCCCAGGTGAAATCCACGTAATATGAGAAAGTTGTCCATCATAAGCAGGCTTCTAGTTAACCATAACGGCCCTATACTTTGTTTTGGCTATGTGGACTTTGGCTGGAAAATAATGGGTTTTACCCTTAATAATTGGAAATTAAAAAAATAATAATTAAGAAGTTCAGGGACGAGATTGCCTGGTTTGGATCCCAGTGCTGACACTTGAAGTTGTGTGGTCTCTGGCGTGTCCCTTACCTCTCTCTGCCTCTATGCCTTGGTCAATGGAGAAACCGACGTGAACCAGTGAAATAGTATTTTCTGCAAGATCCATCTGAGCACCTAGTACGGCCTGCTAAATGTCAGCTGGTGATCTCTTTGCGGAGTATTATGCAGGGCCAAGCATTATGTTGGGCACCAAACTTGGGCTGGCTCAAAGTTCTCATTGCAGCCTTCGGAGGGAAGGAGGTGGAGGCCTAGAGAGGTGAAGCAACTTGGCCAAGGTCACACAGGGAAGAGGAGCCTGGACCAAGGTCTTTTTTGCTTCCATTTCACTACCACCAGGCCTTACTGGGACTTACTACAGACGCTTGGGAATAGTGTGTTAATGATTTGAACAGAAAACTCAATGGGAGCTTAAAAAAAAGCCACTTTTGCATTATTTACTTCTTATTTTAAGTGGCAACAACATAGTCCATAGCCTGAAAGATACTTGCACAGCATCAGTAAAAATGTGTTCATTTGTCATTTGTGGATTGTTTTATTTTTAGATTAATGAAGATCCAAATTAAACCATCAAAGTGCAATCATCCTGATAGTCCTTATCACGTTTTGCTCATTATCACTTCATTTATATTTATGATGAAGAACAGATGGTACCAATGTCATATTTCAATGTGTATCATATCTAGCTAAGAGGAAATATCTCATATTAGCTGCACTTATCAAAATATTTGTACTTAACAACAGCAGAAATCTGAGCTTATGTACTATCTTGTCACCATGTCGAAGCTACCATTTAGGAAAGACCATTTAAATTAGATATGTGAGGGAGAGATGCATCATTCATTGCTAGTGAATGAATGTGCTGAACTCTGAACAGCAATTATGGGTTAGCTGTGAGGAGAGAATCATTAAGCTTGAATGAAAAACAGCAATTAGAGTCTGTTGTCTTTGTGGCATGCTCAAATTTTTTTTTATTGAAGCTGCTTGCAGACAGCACCAAGAAGGAAAGGGCACAACTGGTGATGGGACGTGAGAAGTTAGTGACATGGAGCGCCTGACTGGCTCAGTAGGTTAAGTGTCTGCCTTCGGCTCAGGTCATGATCCCAGGGTCCTGGGATCGAGCCCCGCGTCGGGCTCCCTGCTCGGCGGGAAGCCTGCTTCTCCCTCTGCTCCTCCCGCTGCTCATGCTCTCTCTAGCAAATAATTAAATAAACAGACAATGAACATGGTTGCCAAGCTTAGAACCCTGCCTCCTTTTCTAAATGGTAGTTCTAAGAAGAAGGCCAAGAAAAACCTGCCTTTGGAGGTGAATTACAGAGCCTTTTAAAGTAATGCTCTGTTGCATGCTTTATGTTGCAGAAAGTCTCAGAGGGTTGAGGACATGTAAGAGTCCCATGTTCCTGAAAATAACAGTACAGTGTTTACTCGTGATCCATTTGTCTGAGAGGGGGTTGATCAACATGTACTGAGCATCTATTATGTCCCAGGCATATAAGGCTACAACGAGGCAAAAGATAGGCTCTCTGACCTCGAGAAATTTATAGTCCCACGTGAAAGCCAGACACAATAGCGAAGAACTCCAATGACAAAAAAATATGTGTGTGCATAGTGCCAAAGTGGTCCAAATGGAAGGGTACCTCCATTTGTGGGAATCAGGAGGGGTTTCATAAGGAAGGTGATTCTGGAACGGGATTTTGAAGGCTAACTAGAAGTTTGACAGCTGACTAAGAGGGTGGGAATGAAGGCTATTCAGCGAGGAAGCAGTTTGTTGGAATGGGCAAGAGCTCAGTTTTGGTGTCAGGCAGACAGGTTTTGAAGAACAGAGGCCCTACGGAGCCATAGGCCAAGTGGCCCTCTCAGTCATAGGCAGGTCTGTGTCCCTTATTGAATGACAAGGGCCCATTGCACTGGGCTGACCACTCTCCAAAAGGGACTGATGGTTGGTGGGCAAGCTCCACATGCAAAACCAACAAGAATTTTGCAAAAATCTGGTTTGAGAAAAATATAATATATTTAACGTGAAAAACAAACTTGACAAAAAGATGTATGAAAAAAGGGTGGTAATTTGGTATTCAATCGGGGCACATTTTCAGACGCAGGCACATTCTGCTTGTGACTAGATCAGAGACTCATGGCTTGCTCGCCAAGCTGGCTGTCATGTTCCCTGACAGTAAAGTAGCAATGCCACCCGGGGGGCGGGGGGGAAGCAGAACAGCAGGGCGCCATCTTGGGCCCTCACCCACTCATGGACATTTTAGTGAATGAGCTCTTCTTGCTTCCATTTGCTCCCTTACTGAAGCTCCCTCTGCCTTGAACTCAGCATGAGTGCCTGGTGGCTGAGGATGGGGAGGAAGGCGGAAGCACCCATGTCAAACAGGACTGCCCTCAGATTTCCTCCCTCCTCCAACCCAAGCTTCTGTCCCTGCACTCTGTCTCCCTTAGGGTGAGACCTTCCCCAACAGGCTCCTGGTCCCTCATGCACACAGACCCTTGGCAGGCCTGCCTCACAGACCTTCCCAAATGCCCGGACGTGCCCGAATCCTACAGAGAGCCCAGCTTAGGCTGCCAAAATGGGACTCCTGCCACACTCCCAAAATAATAACTTGACACGGTGGGGGAAACCTGCAGAGCTCAAAGGTGGTAAAACTTCGGTGACTCATGCTTTTAGCACCTCACTGCATGCTCCCAGACAACAGACTCATTTCTGTAGCCTTTTAATTTAGCTTTGGGCCTTGCTCCCGTAACGTACCATGAGCATTGCGGCCACTCTGGGGAGGACCGAATGGGCTTCCTGGCTCAAAGCAAATGCCCTATGATATTGCATATGAACCTCAATTTCCAAACTCAGATAAACAATACCCCACGAAGTGAGTCTTTTAAGGTGTCCCACCCAGGCCACACGAGGCCTTGAGCGGGATCGTGAGCATAGGCTTTGGATCAGACCAAGTGGGGCTGGCACTTGTTTGGCAAATTACTAGTTGTGTGACCTAGGGAAATTTGCTTATTTTGTCTCAGTTTTCTCATCTGTAAAGGGAGTAAAGTAATATGTAGTTATGGGGTTTTATGGATACTTATATGAGCTCCCTAAGTGCAAAAGGATTTGCCTGAGGTCTGGCACCCAGCAAACTCTCGGAAGCAGGAGCTGTGACTACCCTTCCAGGGAGAAGGCCACTGTGCTCTGGGTCCGGACGCGGGCACATGCTGAGGTGGGAAAACAGGACGAGGGGAGAGCAACAGGGACTCAGAGCACTTCCGACAGGGAAACAGCAAAGCGAAGGCATGGATAGATATGAAGTGTTGGCTGCAAGATTCCTGTAGAAGACCCAAAGGGTCTTCTAGATTTCCCGGGCAATCTTCTAGATCTCAAGGAGCGGTCCAGTTTCAGAAGCCTCCCCTTACTTTCCAGTGTGTCTGCTCAGCTCCCAGTTAGGCCCAGGCCAACTGGAATGCTGAGGGCCAGGTGCAGGCTAGACGGTGAGCCACCGGCTGCTGGCCTTGTGTGTTTTGGGCTGGGCCCTGCTGCTGCCATCCATTCTAGTGCATTCCTGGGGTGCCAGGGGCACCACGCCATGTTCAAGACCTGTATTCCTTTCATTGCAAACCATCACTCATGCTAACAAGTCGTGACAGGCTAAAATTCAACTCAATTCACACTCGCAAGGATTTATTAAGCATCTACTGTGTGCTAAATGCTGTGCCTTTGACTAGGGTAGGGAGACTTAATTTATCCAGGCCTCAGTTTACTCATCTGTTACAGATTTGCTCTCTGTCAAGATTGGCCTCAATGGCCTCTAAGGGTTTTTATGCACCCCCTCACCCCTTTTCTCCGCCACCAAGCTCTAAACTTAGAGGAAATCCTCAGTGAGCTTAGAATTTTGCTGGGAGGGTCATTTTACTTTCACTGTGAGAGAATTTATATAAAACAAGATCTCACCAAGTATGTGTGTGGTACTAGCCATCAGCTTAACTCTGAGTTCAAAATAGTAGCTGTTCCACCTTGGTCAGCAAGTCTGGTCACAATACACATATGAGTCCCTAGCATGGGGTGAGCTTTCTGGATTTGGGCTGCACAGAACGCAGCCCCAAATCAAGCCTCAGATCACACACAACTTTGAATTGTGAGAGGCAACCGGGGGAGAGAACGTTCAGACACCACTTTCCCGCTGAGAGTCTGTGAACCCAGCATTTGCTCGACATGAAATTGTTAGAGGCGAGGGTTTTCTATTTCAGGTCTGATGGGAAGATTTCTATGTTTGGTGACTAATCACAGATGGATTGAGACGATTCGTTCCCATTCAGCTGCTTATGAACAAGCACAATTAGAAGTTGACAGCAAACACGCTTCACAAAAATTATCACATTTAGTGTGATTCCCATAATAAAAACAGGAGCAAGCACACGAGTCTTTTCAATTTACACAAAGAGCCCTGGGGTCTCTCGACAGTCACTGCCGATGCAATGTTTCTGAGTAAACTTTTTTAGGAAAACAGATTGAAAACTCCTGAGGTTTAGTTAAATCTTGGTTTAAAACACACACACACAGACACACACACACACACACACACACTCCGTGCACACTCACACCTTATTCTCTTTCTTTAGCCTAAGTGTTTGTATAAATACTACACAGATATTAAAAGAAAGATGAGGCACGGAGGGTCCTAGTGCCCCTGTGTCTTATGTGCCCAGACACGTGCCGAGTCTGGACGGTGTTTCCTGGACATAGCCAGCTTCCAAGCTCATCATTACCAACACCCATTTGGGTACTATTGTAACTTAAGATGCCTTTTACACATCCTGTCTGATTTATTCCTCATAACAAGCCTGAAAGATACAAAGCATTTTCTATGTCATTTTACAGGGAAGATCATATTCAAAAGGGAGCAAATAACTTATTCAAAATCACCCTACGACTGTCTACTAGAGCAAGCTTGGAATCCCGAGATGAGCCTTGCCTCGTTTTCATGTGCTCGTCTCTTAAGACACAGGGAAGCAAGAAATGGACACATAAATTATTCATTCTACAAATGTTGAGCAAATATTTATTGAGCATCTATGTTGTGATTGTCCCTTGGTAGGCATGGTGTATACAGCTGAGTGGTACTTATTTATTGTCTGTCTGCTCAGCCTTCTTTGGGAAACGGCCCCTAACCCATTTTATAATATAGCCTGTTCCCTCTACTTGATTTGGTCAAATGTGACTCCACCCTCCTGCCACGAAGGGTGGGTTCTGTCCCTGACCAGCCAATGAGAATTCGCTGCACATCCATAGCCACTCGTGGTTGGTTGAGGCATGAGCATGTGACTTCAAATGGGCCAAGCTGAGTCTGCTGCAGGGCTTTTCCTTCGAATTTTCGGCAAAAACGTGGACATCTTCCCCTGGAACTGCCGGGGACCGTTTGCCTTGGTGGGTGGGAGTATCTGAGGTTAGAGGGAAGAGAAAGCAAGTAGCACTGAGAGATGCAGAGGGCAAGAGCCCCGAGGGTTTCATTTGAACTCTGGATCCAGGGATGCCACCGGCTTTTCTCAGTCATCTGAGATTATACAGGCCCTGTTTTAAATTTAAGGTAATTGGAGTGATTCAAGAGATGAATAAGAGAGGACTATTCTGGTTTACTAAATAGAGACAAGACAGACAATAAACCGGTAAAGAACTAATACAATATAAAATTATATATGTATCTCTCATATATAATTTCAAACTGTAATATGTGTTATGAAGGTAAACGCAGGCAAAACATCTCTTCCTCACACAAAAATGCTATGGTCAGAAGAGGAAACTTTAAGCAGGGTCCCGGGAGGAAGGGAACGATTTGTTAGAGGAGGTACCACTTATGTTGGATTTTGAGTTAATAGGAAGGGTAATAATAACGATCTTGACCACAACAACTACCTCAACCATCACAACAGCTAATATTTATTGACTTGCTGTATATTAAGTGCTATCTTCAATTATCTCATTTAATTTCCACAAATCCTATGAGGTAGGAATTACTATATCTGTGTTTTCCTGATAAGGAAACAAGGACAAGAACAATGAAGTAACTCACTCAAGGGCCATAGTGGATAAACCGCACAGCCAAGCTTGAACCACAAGACCGGCTCCAGAACTCATGCCCTCTCATTTCTAGGGTGGGTTGCCAGAGGAGACTGCAGTTGTGTTCCAGATGGGAGGTACGATCCAGAAACGTTCCATAAGAGGAATAAAAGGGGAAATCTGGGAGTGTCCTGGGGCTTATATCAATGCTGTTCGTTAGTATCTTAGTATACATCTGTTGACACAAAGCATTTATCCACTTCTGGCATATGCCTGGCACTGGATACAGAGTATACAGGACTCAGGCCCAGCCCATAGGACCTCACCCCTCGCCATCTGGAGATAACACAAACAATTGAACACACATGCAACCCTGGGCTGGCTAAAGTTTAATTTCCCGTTACTCCTTATTCAGGGCTCCCCTCAACTTCTCCCTCCTCTTCATCGCCCCTTATTTCTTATTTCTTACATCTTATTTCTCTTTCTGACTGGAGCTAAGTTGGAAATGGAACCTTTAGTGGTGGACAATTAGACAGTAAATCCCCCTGGCTTATGTGCCACTCGATCCATCACCCGCTATTTTGCTTTTCCATGAGTTACTAGGTGTGAATTACATACGAGCTGGATGTGAAAATCCAACCCTATCAAACGCAGACCTCTTTCCCTGTTCACTTCCCCGCACCCCTTTTACTGCACTGCTCTTATTCATGGCTGTTTCCTCCCCCCCAGCCCCCGGGTTTGACAAAAGCAGATTCTTCAAAATTGTCCTTCTGGGACTGTCTATTTCATTTTGAACTTGACACAAAATTACTATTTTTGACAGTTGAACTTTTCAGCATGCTTGATACAAATATTTTAATATCCTGTTACCTGAGCTGAGGGAGAGATAAAGTTTTACACCAGACACCTACAGTGGCAAGGGAATAAGTTTTCTGGTGACTGATTTAAAGGTACAGTAATAGCAAAATGGTTAATGAGCTAACCATGCTTGCTAGGGCAAAGGTCATCAGGGAAAGACAACCCGGTAACTCAGTCAGAGCTATGGGACCCACATGAGGGAAAAAATGTGCCTGTCACACAGTGTAACAGTTTCTTCCCAAGTTTCTTCCCAAGAGGTTAGAAAGGAAAAAATCAGTTGACTTCTAGAATGCCTCTTGATTTACCCCCAAGGGAGCGGGGGCAGGTGGAGAGATGCAAAAGTAGCCTGGGTAAGGAGGGCTCATGAGTGTTGGTGTGTTGGACGTGATGGCATGGCCACGGCTGTCACTGAACAAGTGTTGTGTGTATGGTGGGTCACCTGAGTGGAAGAATAGATATCAACACGTTGGGCATGACCTCAGGTTCATATGCTCAGCAACCCAGAAAAGGTGGAAGTGTCAGGTATGGGAAGGCAGTAATGGTGGCAGAGCAGAGCCTCTTGGAAACTGGAGCTGACCCCCATAGCCTTAGGGACCCCTAGAGCAACACTGGTCAATAGAACTTTCTGGAATGATGGAAATCTTCTCTTCTACATTAATTTGGTAACCATTAGCTACATATAGTTAGTGAGTGTATCTGAGAAACTGAGTTTTTAACTGTATTCAATTTTAATTCATTTAAACTTAAGTTTAATTGCCACAAGTGGCTGGTGGTTGCCACATTGGACAGCACAACTGTGAAATGGGGGAGCCTCAGAGGAAGTCTTTGGAAGCTGGCTCAAGTGCTCCACCACTAATGGAACTCGGTTTCTCACATGTTTCTATTTTCTCTCTGTCAGCTGGTGCCTTTGTCTTCTACTCGGGGATTCATTTCTCCACCTCGAGTTTCTGCTTACTCCTAGTTTCTGCACCTTCATTTCTGACTTCTGTGAACCATCTTCCCTCTGTACCAACAGTATTCATTTTCTGTGGCTGTAAGGCAATACCACCTAAAACTTAGCAGCTTAAAATAACATACGTTGATCATGTCATGAGTACCATGGGTTAGGAGTCCATAGGTCAAGTGTAGGCATGTCCTTTGCCTTAGGGCCTCACAAACTTGCAGTTGAGGTGTTGGCCACAGTTGCAGACTCCTCTCAGGTTTGAAAGGGGAAGAGTCTGCTTCCACACCTGCATGCTTTTTGGAAGAACTTAGTTCCTTGCAGATTTCTGTACTGAGAACCTCAATTTCTTTCTGGCTGTTGGCTGGAGGTTGCCCTCAGCTTCATGCCACGTGGGCCTTCCCAGAGGCCTGCTGGCTTCTTCAAAGCCAGCAAGAAAAACCTCCTCCCAAGATGGGTAGTACAGTCTTCTCCATGTAATCATGTGGCCACATACACAAAATCACACACTTTCTGTCACCTTTGCTGTATTTGGTTGATGAGAGGCAAGTCACAGATCCTGCCCATGCTGGGGTGATGCGGGGCAGGGGGTGCTACACAAAGTCATGAACACCAGCAGGTGGGTCATGGGGCCATCCTGGAGTCGATCCTCCCCACCAACATTTCCAGCCTAAGATCTCACTGCGTTTGGCTCATTTTCTTGGTATTTCTGTGCTCAAGTTCCAGAAAAAAGAGTCAGCCCATCTTATTCCTTTGGACCTGGCTACCTCACACATCCTAGCAGGTCGGGTGGGCCACCTCTGAATTGATCAGCCTCGTCTAGGTGTGAGGTCCCCAGGTGAGCATGGCTGGGTCAGGCAGTGACTTGTACACAAAGTGAAATGGGGCCACGCCCAGCAACATGGGTCTGTGGTCGGGTCGTGCCCTGCACACGTGAAAGGCACAGGAAATTGTACTACCCGAGTACAATTTCCCTGGCAGAAGCAAGAAGGTTTTTCTTTATTCTCCTTCCTTTGCTCACGGCCTTTATCTGAGGTCCAGAGAGAAGAGGGGAACTGGAGAGAAGGGACCCTTTGAAACCGGATCCAGTTACATTTCAGACAAATGAAAGGAAATGTTACTTTACAGAGTACAAAGTAACTTCACGGAACGCTTCATTCCAAAAGGAAAGAGGGCTAGCAATATGAATGGATTAAAAAATATAAATGACATAGTCATAAATTATGTATATGAAAATAATCCGAATGATTAGCAATATGGGAACAGTTAAACAAATTATGGTAAATTAACATCATCGGATGTTATACAGCTTTTAAGAATGATTATGTGAAAACTAAAGCAAGGTAGAAAAGTATTTTTGATCCAAAGCTATAAGGAAAACCTCAGAATCCACAAATTCAAATATGAAAAGATTACAACTTTGCAAATTTATATATGCATGGAATGAAGCATGGAAAACATTTTATTAAAGAGTACACATTTTTCTTTAATTATCCTTTATTGTTATTATAAATCTTATTATGCAAAAAAAAAGTTTAGAAATAATGACTGGGGCACCTGGATGGCTCAGTCAGTTAAGCATCTGACTTGGGCTCAGGTCATGATCTTAGGGTCTTGGGATTGAGTCCTGTGTCAGAGCTCCCTGCTCAATGGGAAGTCTCCCTCTCCCTCTGTTCCTCCCCCGACTCCTGCACTCTCCCTCTCTCTCTCAAATAAATAAATAAAATCTTTAAAAAAACAGAAATAGTTACTAAGAATAATAGCTAATGTTATTTGACTCGACCCTGTGCTAAATAATTTCCATGCTTTCAGGGGGGTGG
Organism: Zalophus californianus; assembly: GCF_009762305.2. Lineage (NCBI taxonomy): Eukaryota > Metazoa > Chordata > Mammalia > Carnivora > Otariidae > Zalophus > Zalophus californianus. The sequence goes on along the minus strand of NC_045609.1, from coordinate 76,115,323 downwards.
TCCCTGCTATTATCCTTAATTTGCTGATATGGAAACTGAGGCTTCAAGAGGTCAAATAACTTGCTCAACCAGAGGGAGGCATTTGCACTTAAGCATGATGGGCAAAGCACGGGGAACCTCCAAGCTCTCCAGTGACTTGTGGAAAATCTGAAACCTAAACAAAACCGAAACAAAACAATGCATGCAGTTCAAATTCAAACTCCAACTTGATAAATGTAGGATGAAACGTCCATAGAATGTGGCATGATATTCACTTTATTCAGTTTAGGATTCAGAAGAATGAAAGTTTCTCATTTTACGAGAATTCCTGATGGCCCAATAGTGATTGTGGCAAAATGATAGCCCATTAAAGATCAAATGAGTTGCTTTTGGCCAAATCGTTTCGCCAGGGACATTAGAAAAATCTTTTCAAAAAATTTGGCACTGAGTACGGTGCGTGGGTACAGTTAGGAATATGTGATATGGCGTGGGGTCTAAAGCCTATGAAAGTCTTGGAATAGCCCTGGCCAGAGCCCGTGCTGACAGCTGCTGTCTATTCTCCCTCTTCCCTGCAAAGAGAGGCTGGGATGTAGTTCAGCAGGGCACGGCCCTTTGGGACACTGGGACGAGGGGAGAAGGAAGACAATAGGGAAGAAGGGTGCGGGGGCATGGCAGGTAGGGGGGAGAGGTAACTCTTGGTGATGGGACAGCGGGCTCTGTGCATCACAAACCTGACTCTGTATGATGTAATACCTGAGTTCTTATTCTTCTGCTCTTGTGAGGATACAAGCCGCGTGTGGGGGTGTGTGTGTGTGTTTGTGCACGCGCGCACCCAGACGGGCACATCATGTGGCATATGAGGGTGTTGCCTGCGGGTTTGGTCTGTGGCTGAATCTTTGTGGTAGGGTCCCTTCCCCTTTCTTTGCATTTACAGCTTTATGGGTCCCCATTTTTCAGCAGGTTACAAACCCAAACTGTAGCAATCTCCAGAACCTATCCGGTGCGCTAAAGGGAATGGAACTGGGGACTGTCCTTAAATGGTGGGGCGCTGGTGGTGGCATAGTCCGCCCTGCCTGCTGGGTGGGCGCTTAGCAAACTACCGAAGCTTGCTTTCGTCTTTGTGGGCATCATCCCCATTTGAAAGCAAGTTTTCCCTGGGGCTTTGTTCTCTGTGGGAGCCACACTTGGGGGATCTTAAGGGTCCATCCCACCAGCACCCTCAGTTTTGGGGGGCACTTATCAGGGCAATAAGGCTCTTTCCTCGAGCAAGTGAGCCAGAAGACTTTGAATGCAAGTTGCTTGAGCTTTCATTAATAGATTTCCCTCCCCTCCCCCCATCCTCCCCCAGAATGCTTTTTGACCAAATACCAAAATAGCATTCTTGATGGCTTGATGGTGGCTTTTAAATAGAACTTTTCATTAAGTTTGAAACGAGTTTATGAGAGGCCTCTATGCAGCAACTGTGAGGCATTTACGAGCTCCGAGTCCAAGATAACATCCCTGGGCGGAGGGCCTCTTCCATTTCTAGCCTTGCAAACTCATTTTTGATGACACCCTTTAAATAACATGCATGGCCAAGTTTTTGTTCCCATTCTGCCCAAGCACGGGGATCTCATTGTGATAACTCCGGGCTGTATGTTACTTCATCAGGGTAACGCAGAATAATCACTGGCCCATTGCACTTCATTACAGCACTGTAATCAGTGGCGGGTCAATGTTTCAGCTACAGCTGCTCTGAACTTGAGCTGACATAGATATTGTGATAGGAAAGCACGGGGTGGGGGGGCATGCAAATGGCAGAAATTAGCATCCAGTCAGTAGGTTCTGAAATGCTATGTGCCCTCAGCCCAGGACAAATGCTATATGCCCTCAGCCCAGGACACCTCTCATTTTCTCTTGGATACAATACGATGGTCATAGAATAAAGGAATCCTTCAACTTGTGTTATGCTTCATAAAAGGTCATTGAAATGCCAGAGAATGTTAAATACCATGAACGTGTTCGGAGAATAACATTCCATAACACATCATCTAATTGTTTCTAATGGCCAGTTTTACTGGTGCAGTTGATATCTGCTTCTGTGTGTATCCAGTCTGTAGATGACTTTTTAATATTTCCCTGTTACAAAACAACAATAAATGGTCCAGAGTTGTAAAAGGGTTACAGGGTGACCACATAATTTATCTTCCAAAATGGGAATAAAACAGAGTGATATTAATAATTACACCGGGACAAGGGACATACGCCTGGACTGTTCCCAGAAAAAATGAGGCACCCACGACATAAAGCACAGCTATGATTTTTGTTCACTATCCTTTCCCTTACAGCCAAAGCTAGTGTCATCTGGAGATGACAAAGGTCATGAGCTTGGCCCTTCTCCCTGCTCCCCCAAATCCCCCCCGCTCCACCATCGCCTGGGTGAAATGCATTCCATTGGCCCATCTCGTCCTGTAATGAGTTGTTAACACAAGCCCGGACCTTCTGAGAGAAATCTAGGATAAATACAGAGATTAGAGAGTCATCCCTGCATGTGGACATTTTCATGGGAAAACCTCACTTTGGAAAATACCATTAAGGAAGTCAGAGACAGAAGAGGGAGAGCCGTGGAAGCAGGAGAAGAATGAGCCTAGAGAAAGGAGGAGAACCAGCTTCATGGAAAATGAGAGAAGCATTGACAGATGTTCACTGGATCTGGTGAGAGGAAGGTGTGGCTGCCAGCCTCCAAGATGGCTTCTGGCGGTCTCACCTCCAGGTACCCAAGCCCTGTGTGGTTTCTCTCACATCAATAGGGAAAGCTGTGTCACATATGGCTGAAATGGTAGAGTGTGACTTTTGAAACTAGGTCACAGAAGACATGGTGGCTTGCATCATCAAGCTCTCCCTTTGATCACTCACTCTGGGGGATGATAGTAGCCATGTCATGAAGAAGCTCAAGCAGTCCTGTAGAGAGGTCCTTATGGGGAGGAATTGAGGGCCCCTGCCAAGGACGGTGTGAGTGAGCCATCTCGGAAAGAATACAGTTACAAAGAATATTCCTTTTAGGCTTCCCACCAGCAATGTCCACGAGCTTCTTTTCAGGGGAAATCATCCTATAAGATGTGACTAAACATATAACTTAAGACACTGCATGCAAAAATCTACCTTAATACCTTGTAGCCATACTTCTCGTTTTCCAGGGAAATTGTTTGAGTCTCCTCTTAACTTGAGTCTCCCTCCCTCCACCGCAACATTTTCCTGTAGATAAAGTTTTATGGCACAGACTAACCCATATAAAATGGACCCACAGTAATTTTTCTAAGTGGGTCAACTTATAGCACAGGCCACCTGGAATTACTGGACAATGGCCAAATGGCATAAAACACTTTCGAAAAGACAACTGCAGTGTCATCACATGGTCTGAATCTGTTTGACTGAAAAAAAAAAATGGAGGCATGGCTCATGGCCCTGCTGGAGTTTATTGACATTTCCTTCCTTTGAAGAATGCAAACTGCATGTGGCATTTGCGGGGTGAGCTGAGTTTTCTCTATTAGCTTCTCCAGACCCGGACCCTCCCTTTGCCCTGTGTTTCCTTAGCTAAATCACATCCCTTGATCCACTCGAAGTCATGAATTAGTAAAGAACCAACCAACTGCCCTATCTGGAGAAGCCTGTTTAATCATTCATGCCTGGCTCCAGGAAGGATGCCCTTTGGAGGGCTATTTCTTTCCTTTTTTTTCCGATTCCCCTCAAGAGTTGACCAAAACAAATGTTATCTTGTTCCCTGCCCCCAGGTACTTTTTTTTTTTTTTTTTTTAATGCTTGGGCTCACAAATGAGAAAGAAAGGAAGGAAAAGGAACATCCAGGGCGGCTGTGTACAGCTGTAGAGACTGCGCACTTTACAAGGCTTGCAGCGAAAGGAGGGGAGTGCTGCAGAAATTCAGACCACACTCCCCTTGTCCAAATGTGTGCTCTGGCCTGGAGCCATGTCCACTTAGAGGAGGGGTGGACACAAAGGCCCTGTCTCAGCTAACGCGGGTCCTGCCAACATTGTTTCTTTCCTCCTTCCTCTGTCTTCCCTCCTCTTCACTTTAGCAAGAACCTGTATGAAGTCTCTTGTAATTTGTTTTTCTCCCTGAGGAAAGGTTAATTCTTGTAGCCATAATTCATTCACAGGAAATTAGACACAGGAGCATGGGGATGCCTGAGATAATTTGAAAAGCCCCTTTGAAGCCCTTTTCCTTCAGGTTTGGGAAAGTTTCTCTCTCTCCCCCTCCCCCATCCTCAGTTCCCGAGGGGGCCTCACCCCAAGTGGGTTCCCTGTGTCAGGACTGGCATCCAGGACTGGCTGACTGAAGCAGGACACCCACATTGGATGTCTGGGAGGAACCAGGTGTGAGTCTTCCCAGAGTCCCCTGCTCTCCCCATCCTCAGACATTTCCTTCCATGGGTTTCAATCAAGTGTTTGAATGTTTTGGTGTTTGCCCAACATGATGGGCCTTTCTTTTGGATTGATACAGAATCACTGCTTCCGCGTTATCCGTTTATCCACGAGGCCAGTGGACTAAAGTCCAGGCTCTCCACTAGTACTTGATGAAGGAAACTTTTCATCTCCTTTCCTTCTGAATTTCGTAGCCAGAGCAGGGACAAGTCACGGAAATGTCAGATTTGAGTTTTATCCTGGTCCCTGTCCACCTTGTGGCTTGGCAAGATCCATGGACTGCTTTAGAAAGGCTGCTGTATTTTATTGTCTTCGTGACGCTGTCTTTTCTGCTGTGAAGGGCAGCATTATGTAGAATGGCCTCGAGTTCATTCCTCATTGTAATTTTTCTAGCGGGCTTGGAAGCATGAAGGGGTTTGAGTATGACCAGGTTCTGGGAACAAATGGTACCAGGAGGGGAGCCCAGGTCTGTCTCAATCCTAAGTCTCTCTCTCATCTCTACAGCACATGCCAGAGCAGACATGCAATCTTGAAACCCCACCTGAGGTTGCTGCATTTCGCTTATTCCGACAGGTCAGCCTGCCCCCCGCCCCCCGCTCAACCCCCCGGTTTCCCTGTTGTGACCAGAGCTACTCTGAGCACAGGAATTGCCTTCACAAAATGCTTATTATCTTGCACACCACGATGTAGTAGCAGTGATGGATTACTTTAGTCTATAAACCAGTATCTAAGGTTGTGCTGGCTTCAAAACGTTCTTTGTGGGCTGGCCTTTTTAGTTTCCCATCTCTTTTCTAAAATGACGGCTGGGGAATTATTCTTTAAAAGTGCGCAAGGACATCCTTGATATAGCAGTAGTTAGTGCTAAAAATATGAGCTATCAAGCCATGAGACGACATGGAAGAAAACTAAGTGCATATTACTAAGTGAAAGTAGTCAACCTAAAAAGACTACACGCTATACAGGTCCAACTCTATGACATTTTGGAAGGGGCAAAAGTGTGGAGACAATAAAAAGATCAGCCATTGCCGGGCTTGGGACGTGGGTGAGGGATGAACAGGCAGAGCACAGAGGATTTTTCGGGCAGTGAAAATACTCTGTATGATAGAATAATGGAGCCATGTCATTAGACATTAGTCCAAGCCCACAGAATGTGTAACACCCAGAGTGAACCCCAAGGTAAATTCTGGAATTTGGGTGATTAGGATGTATCGATACAGGTTCATCCTTGGTAATAAATGTCCCACTCTGGTGAGTGATGCTGATAATGGGGGAGATGGCATGAGGGGGCAGGGGTATGTGGAAAACCTCTGTATCTCCCTCTCAATTTTACCATTTACTTAAAACTTCTCTAAAAAATAAAGTCTTAAAAAAAAAAAGTGTTCAAGAGACTAAAGCTCAAGGACATCTACATGATGACTCAGCCATCCATACCTGAGTGTATAACAAGAGAAACAAGTGCTTATGGTCATGAAAAACAGGTATAAGAATGTTCACAAAAGTTTTATTAGTAAGCGCCAGAAGCTGGAAACAACCCGAGTGTCCGCTGAAATGGTGCTAGAGTTAATAATGTGGAATAGTACCCAGCACTGAAAGTGAATACATTCCAGCTACGTGCAACAATTCAGAAATGTCTTGCAGATGTACTGTTAAGCAAAAGAAAACAGATGCTATAGATGATGTACAGTATGATTCCATTTACATAAAGTTCAAAAACAGGTCAAAGTGATGCATGATGAACGAAGTCAAACTGGTGGTTACTGACTGAGAACGGGGCACGAGGGGGACCGCTGGGTGCTGGGAACATTCTATATCTTGATCTGGTTACCTGGGTGTATGCGTATGTAAAAATCTATCACTTGAGATCTGTGCACCATTAAAAAAAATAAAAACAACAATAGAACACACAAGGGAATGGGGTTGTGGAGAGTGGGTGCTGGCTGGCCTCTGCCCATTGACCCAAGGTCTCTGAGGATACCCCTTGCAGAGCCCTCCCACTACATTCTTCTGAAGTCACTTCTGACCCAGAGGGCAGCCTTGATCCATCAGGAATGGATGTAATCAGTCATGCTGCTAGGGATCCAGTATCTGGGGTGCCTGTGGCTCATCCTTAGTACCTTCATACCCAATGACTCCTTGCTCACGTCATTTTTGCTCATGAGCAGATTCCCAATGGACTTGTAGCTTTGCCTTGAACCCAGGCCCACCGCTGGGGACACGGATGCCATGCCTTTCTCTTACTAGCATCTTCTTCCCAGATGCCTGAACCATATCTTCCACACCTCTAGTCATGATGTATCAGATGGACTGATCTTGCACCATGTCTGTGTGACCTGCTTATGAGAACCCCCATTAGCTGGAGCTTCCTGGTGTTGTGTCCACTGCCTGGTTGCCCCCCCCCCCACCCGCTTCATTATTGACAGGTCCTCCTGACACCAATATATTGGACCTCTGAGAAGCAACCCTACTGGTGGGTCACTTCACTTACCCATTGGCCCCAGCTTCCTCTCAGTCCCTACTGGGTCATGTTGATGAACCCCAAGTCCTGCAGCACACCCTCCAACAAGGATCGGGACAATTCGCTCCCATCAGCTGCTATGTTTCTGATATGCCCATACTGGACAGAATACTCAAGGAAACCCAGATCTGTCTTTAAAACCGTAAGACATAGAGTACAATGGACAAAAAGAAACATTTTAACACTTCCCTTTGAGCTCTTTCTTGTGGCATTTCTTTGGAGAGGAAAAGCTATTTTGCAACTGCCCATTAACTGTTAATGTTTTAAGGCACAGTGGGAAAAAGAGAAAGGCGAAAAGATAAGGGAATAATGTCTGTGAGACAGTCAACCTGAAAGGTTCACCACAACATGAACGGTTTCAAGCGTGTTCGATATGTTTCTATAATTTTGTTATTCATGAGACATAAGGGGAGCGAGAGAGCAAAGTAAACACAGCCACTTAGGAAATGGATGGAGCCCACAAAGAGAAACTAAGCCACAAAATACAGCAAAAAAGCAGAGCATTATAGGCAGAAAAATTACATCTGGGTTATTCTACTTAAATGGAAGAAACATAAATCACACCAAGGACTCATAGCACTGTGCATTGGAGAAATAACGGACAGACCAGCCTGGACTGCCCTCTTTCTTGTTCACTGAGTCGAATCCTATGCCTCCTGTGTGATCTGGCAGGAGTCCCAGGAGCCAGTCACGGTCCGGTCCTCCTGCTCAGTCCTGCCCGGTCCCGTCTAGTCCAGCCCCGCCCACTGTGATCTTGCCCCTGCTCTGCTCTCTCTAAGCCATCACGTTCTGCCCCTGCTGGTGTCTGCTCATCATAACCAGCGGTGGTTATGTTTGTCTTAGCTTCTGTCTCAGACTGCAAGCCTCTTGAGGGTTCTTGTGTCTTTGTACCTGTCTTCAGTGCTCTAGGCTAAAATCCTTATGTGTAGCAGGGGCACAATATACTCGTATACTTGGATATACTCATATATATGTTGGTTGATTAATTTCAAATACTTGTGATGGAATTTTCTCTGCAGCGACTGTGAGCGGGAGTTCTGCATGCACAGCACTTTTGGAGGTAGATGGTTAATTATAACTGAGTCAGCCCCTATGGGACCGCATTTGGACAAGCACATCCATTTACAGCAACTGTTTCTCTTCCCTTCAGTAGATTGACAAAAAAACAAGGCAACACGTTCAAAGATTTTCAATAGTCAATATTTTTGTCTAGATTTCTCCAATTAAGTATATCTGGAGGGTCACTGAGATTTGACAGCCAATGCCTTATACCCAATGAGGACATGGCAAAAATCAGTGATCTGGGCATTCACCTATTCTTTTCAAATATCACAATTCTCTTTGAATAAGAAATAGAAGAAGGGCTGATCTGTATGTATGCCATATTCTATCTGGGTTCTAAAATTTTGATAAATCAGGAATATCCAATTTTTCTACTGGGCCTACAGATACTGACATAGGCCTACAAGTCCATCCATTTTTCAACTTGGTTGGTTGACCTTCGTCAACGTGACCTAGGAAGAAAGGATGTCTAGCATATGTTAAATTCTAGACATGAGTTACACGTTGTGTTCATTTCCCACGAATGAGGCAGTGAACATAGAACCTTTTTTTTTTGCTTGCATTTCCTCATCTATAAAATGAATATAATAGAACTAATATCCAAATGTTATGAGGATTAAATCAGGTAATATGTGTAATATGTAACCTTAGATTGATGACTCATGCATGGGAAGCACTACGTGTGTTGAAAAAATACAAATAAAACAAAGTTCATTCTCACAACAATGCTTTGTGACAGGTGTTTCCAAAAGCCCTTCTAGCAAAAATAGTTAAAAACCAGATGATTCATTTGTTTTCTATCCTTCGATTTACAAACAGAGGATATCATCAAGCAATCTTCTTGAACGCTTGGTGGCAATTATTTGTACAGCCTAGCAGTCTAACTTTATTTGTTTTGAATAAATAAACATAATTATATCCATTCTCAGGCCCCTAGGAAACATTTTCCCAGCACTAGGAGTGAAAAGATACACCACCATCTTTTTTTTTTTTTTTTTTTTTTTTGTAACTAAGTCATTTTCACACTGGCAAAGGAGAAGCTTAGCAGAACTGGAAAATGTCTTAAAATATTAATTATGTATTACTGAGTTTCATAAATTTTTTAATTTTCTGAAAGGCGTTAATAACAAGAACCCATAATGACTCAAGGGAAACAATGACACATTTGCATTTTATTAGTTAAAATAAATGCAATAATACTTCAGTTATCTGCTTGTCACTGGATACAGGCCATTTAATGTGTGTACATTTTCCCAACAACTAAACCTTGGTCTTTTGATTGTAAAAACTTTGATCATTTTAACTTTTAAAAATATGATAAAAATATATAACCACTCACTTTCTATTATTCAGACCATATTAAAATACAAAAAAAAATGCTTAACATCATGTTAGGTTTTTTGTATGGGAAGCAAGAGTCAACATTTACTTTACTAGAGTATTACAGTGACATGTTCAGATATTTTGAGGCATGGAAGAACTTTTTCCCCTTTCGCTGAATGGCCTCACAATTACTGTGTTGGGATTTTATATTTTTTTATTAGCTCACGGAGCACTGTGGGGCTGTTGGGTTTCGCTTGTGAGGTACCAGTTACTGAAAATGATTGGAACTAGTTTTTGGGGATTGAGAAAAAGACAAAGTAGATCCAGCAGGCATTATTTTTTTTTATACTTTTCTTTTCCTTTTAAATTTTTTATTGTTACATTAATCACCATACATCATTAGTTTTTGATGTAGTGTTTCATGATTCATTACTTGCGTATAACACCCAGTGCTCCACGCAGAACGTGCCCTCTTTAATACCCATCACCAGGCTAACCCATCCCCCCACCCCCCTCCCCTCTAGAACCCTCAGTTTGTTTTTCAGAGCCCATCGTCTCTCATGGTTCGTCTCCCCCTCCGACTTACTCCCCTTCATTCTTCCCCTCTTGCTATCTTCTTCTTTTTCTTTTTTCTTAACATATGTTGCATTATTTGTTTCAGAAGTACAGATCTGTGATTCAACAGTCTTGCACAATTCACAACGCTTACCATAGCACATACCCTCCCCAATGTCTATCACCCAGCCACCCAATCCCTCCCACCCCCCACCACTCCAGCAACCCTCCGTTTGTTTCCTGAGATTAAGAATTCCTCATATCAGTGAGGTCATATGATACTTGTCTTTCTCTGATTGACTTATTTCACTCAGCATAACACCCTCCAGTTCTATCCACGTCGTTGCAAATGGCAAGATCTCATTCCTTTTGATGGCTGCATAATATTCCATTGTGTATATATACCACCTCTTCTTTATCCATTCATCTGTCGATGGACATCTTGGCTCTTTCCACAGTTTGGCTATTGTGGATATTGCTGCTATGAACATTGGGGTGCACGTACCCCTTCGGATCCCTACATTTGTATCTTTGTGGTAAATACCCAGTAGTGAAATTGCTGGATTGTAGGGTAGCTCTATTTTCAACTGTTTGAGGAAACTCCATACTGTTTTCCAGAGTGACTGCACCAGCTTGCATTCCCACCAACAGTGTAGGAGGGTTCCCCTTTCTCCACATCCCCGCCAACATCTGTTATTTCCTGACTTGTTAATTTTAGCCATTCTGATTGGTGTGAGGTGGTATCTCATGGAGGTTTTGATTTGGATTTCCCTGATGCCGAGCGATGTTGAGCACTTTTTCATGTGCCTGTTGGCCATTTGGATGTCTTCTTTGGAAAAATGTCTGTTCATGTCTTCTGCCCATTTCTTGATTGGATTATTTGTTCTTTGGGTGTTGAGTTTGATAAGTTCTTTATAGATTTTGGATACTAGCCCTTTATCTGATATGTCATTTGCAAATATTTTCTCCCATTCTGTCGGTTGTCTTTTGGTTTTGTGGACTGTTTCTTTTGCTGTGCAAAAGCTTTTTATCTTGATGAAATCCCAATAGTTCATTTTTGCCCTGGCTTCCCTTGCCTTTGGTGATGTTTCTAGGAAGAAGTTGCTGCGGCTGAGGTCGAAGAGGTTGCTGCCTGTGTTCTCCTTTAGGATTTTGATGGACTCGTGTCTCACGTTTAGGTCTTTCAACCATTTGGAGTCTATTTTTGTGTGTGGTGTAAGGAAATGGTCCAGTTTCATTCTTCTGCATGTGGCTGTCCAATTTTCCCAACACCATTTGTTGAAGAGACTGTTTTTTTTCCATTGGACATTCTTTCCTGCTTTGTCAAAGATGAGTTGACCATAGAGTTGAGGGTCCATTTCTGGGCTTCCTATTCTGTTCCATTGATCTATGTGTCTATTTTTGTGCCAGTACCATACTGTCTTGATGATGACAGCTTTGTAATAGAGCTGGAAGTCCGGAATTGTGATGCCGCCAGCTTTGCTTTTCTTTTTAAGATTCCTTTGGCTATTTGGGGTCTCTTCTGGTTCCATACAAATTTTAGGATTATTTGTTCCATTTCTTTGAAAAAAGGTGGTTGGTATTTTGATGGGGATTGCATTGAATGTGTAGATTGCTCTAGGTAGCACTGACATCTTCACAATGTTTGTTCTTCCAATCCATGAGCATGGAACGTTTTTCCATTTCTTTGTGTCTTCTTCAATTTCTTTCATGAGGATTTTATAGTTTTCTGAGTATAGATCCTTTGCCTCTTTGGTTAAATTTATTCCTAGGTATCTTATGGTTTTGGGTGCAATTGTAAATGGGATTGACTCCTTGATTTGTCTCTCTTCTGTCTTGTTGTTGGTGTATAGGAATGCCACTGATTTCTGTGCATTGATTTTATATCCTGCCACTTTACTGAATTCCTGTATGAGTTCTAGCAGTTTTGGGGTGGAGTTTTTTGGGTTTTCCACATACAGTGTCCTATCATCTGCAAAGAGTGAGAGTTTGACTTCCTCTTTGCCGATTTGGATGCCTTTGATTTCTTTTTGTTGTCTGATTGCTGTGGCTAGGACTTCTAATACTATGTTGAATAGCAGTGGTGAGAGTGGACATCCCTGCCGCGTTCCTGACCTTAGGGGAAAAGCTCTCAGCTTTTCCCCATTGAGAATGATATTCGCTGTAGGTTTTTCATAGATGGCTTTTATGATATTGAGGTAGGTACCCTCTATCCCTATACTCTGAAGAGTTTTGATCAAGAAAGGATGCTGTACTTTGTCAAATGCTTTTTCTGCGTCTATTGAGAGGATCATATGATTCTTGTTCTTTCTTTTGTTAATGTATTGTATCACGTTGATTGATTTGTGGATGTTGAACCAGCCTTGCAGCCCAGGGATAAATCCCACTTGGTCATGGTGAATAATCCTTTCAATGTACTGTTGGATCCTATTGGCTAGTATTTTGGTGAGAATTTTTGCATCCATGTTCATCAAGGATATTGGTCTGTAATTCTCCTTTTTGATGGGGTCTTTGTCTGGTTTTGGGATCCAGGTAATGGTGGCCTCATAAAATGAGTTTGGAAGTTTTCCTTCCATTTCTATTTTTTGGAACAGTTTCAGGAGAATAGGTAATAGGTATTAATTCTTCTTTAAATGTCTGATAGAATTCCCCTGGGAAGCCATCTGGCCCTGGGCTTTTGTTGTTGGGAGATTTTTGATGACTGCTTCAATTTCCTTAGTGGTTATAGGTCTGTTCAGGTTTTCTATTTCTTCCTGGTTCAATTTTGGTAGTTGATACATCTCTAGGAATGCACCCATTTCTTCCAGGTTATCTAATTTGCTGGCATAGAGTTGCTCATAATATGTTCTTAGAATTGTTTGTATTTCTTTGGTGTTGGTTGTGACCTCTCCTCTTTCATTCATGATTTTGTTGATTTGGGTCATTTCTCTTTTCTTTTTGATAAGTCTGGCTAGGGGTTTATCAATCTTGTTAATTCTTTCAAAGAACCAGCTCCTAGTTTTGTTGATCTGTTCTACTGTTCTTTTGGTTTCTATTTCATTGATTTCTGCTCTGATCTTTATTACTTCTCTTCTCCTGCTGGGTTTACGCTTTATTTGCTGTTCTTTCTCCAGCTCCTTTAGGTGTAGGGTTAGGTTGTGTATTTGAGACCTTTCTGGTTTCTTGAGAAAGGCTTGTATTGCTATATACTTTCCTCTTAGGACTGCCTTTGCTGCATCCCAAAGATTTTGAACAGTTGTGTTTTCATTTTCATTGATTTCCATGAATTTTTTTAATACTTCTTTAATTTCCTGGTTGACCCATTCATTCTTTAGTAGGATGCTCTTTAGCTTCCATGTATTTGAGTTGTTTCCGACTTTCCTCTTATGATTGAGTTCTAGTTTCAAAGCATTGTGGTCTGAAAATATGCAGGGAATAATCCCAAACTTTTGGTACCGGTTGAGACCTGATTTGTGACCTAGGATGTGATCAATTCTGGAGAATGTTCCATGGGCACTAGAGAAGAATGTGTATTCTGTTGCTTTGGGATGGAATGTTCTGAATATGTCTGTAAAGTCCATTTGGTCCAGTGTTTCATTTAAAGTCTTTATTTCCTTGTTGATCTTTTGCTTAGATGATCTGTCCATTTCAGTTAGGGGGGGTGTTAAAGTCCCCCACTATTATTGTATTGTTGTCAATGTGTTTCTTTGCTTTTGTTATTAATTGCCTTATATAATTGGCTGCTCTCACGTTAGGGGCATAGATATTTACAATTGTTAGATTTTCTTGTTGGATAGACCCTTTAAGTAGGATATGGTGTCCTTCTTCATCTATTACAGTCTTTGTTTTAAAATCTAATTTGTCTGATATAAGGATTGCCACCCAGCTTTCTTTTGGTGTCCATTAGCATGGTAAATGGTTTTCCACCCCCTCACTTTCAATGTGTGGGTGTCTTTGGGTCTAAAATGAGTCTCTTGCAGACAGCATATTGATGGGTCTTGTTTTTTAATCTAATCTGATAGCCTGTGTCTTTTGATTGGGGCATTTAGCCCATTTACATTCAGGGTAACTATTGAAAGGTATGAATTTAGTGTCATTGTATTGCCTATAAGGTGACTGTTACTGTATATTGTCTGTGTTCCTTTCTGATCTATGCTGCTTTTAGGCTCTCTTTTTGCTTAGAGGACCTCTTTCAATATTTCTTGTAGGGCTGGTTTCGTGTTTGCAAATTCCTTTAGTTTTTGTTTGTCCTGGAAGCTTTTTATCTCTCCTTCTATTTTCAATGATAGCCTAGCTGGATATAGTATTCTTGGCTGCATATTTTTCTCGTTTAGTGCTCTGAAGATATCATACCAGTCCTTTCTGGCCTGCCAGGTCTCTGTGGATAGGTCTGTTGCCAGTCTAATGTTTCTACCATTGTAGGTTACATATCTCTTCTCCCGAGCTGCTTTCAGGATTTTCTCTTTGTCTCTGAGACTCGTAAGTTTTACTATTAGATGTTGGGGTGTTCACCTATTTTTATTGATTTTGAGAGGGGTTCTCTGTGCCTCCTGGAATTTGATGCCTGTTTCCTTCCCCACATTAGGGAAGTTCTCTGCTATTATTTGCTCCAATATACCTTCTGCCCCCCTCTCTCTTTCTTCTTCTTCTGGGATCCCAATTATTCTAATGTTGTTTCATCTTATTGTATCGCTTATCTCTCGAATTCTGCCCTCGTGATCCTGTCGTTGTTTATCTCTCTTTTTCTCAGCCTCTTTATTTTCCATCATTTGGTCTTCTATATCGCTGATTCTTTCTTCTGCCTCATTTATCCTAGCAGTTAGTGCCCCCATTTTTTATTGCACCTCATTAATAGCCATTTTGATTTCAACTTGGTTAGATTTTAGTTCTTTTATTTCTCCAGAAAGCATTTCTTCTAATAACTTCCACACTTTTTCAAGCCCAGCTAGTATCTTTAAAGTCATGATTCTGAACTCTAGGTCCGACGTCGTACTAATGTCAGTATTGAGTAGGTCCCTGGCAGATGGTACTACCTCTTGTTCTTTTTGCTGAGGTGATTTTTTTCGTCTTGTCATTTTGTCCAGAGGAGAACAGATGAATGAGAGAACAGAATGCTAACAGGTTAACAATGTCTTCAGCAAATATACTCTATACAAATCAGAAAAGACCTGAAACCAGGGGACAAGAAAGGGAAAGAAAGAAGAGGAAAAAAAAAAGGAAAAAGAAAAAGATAAAAACAAACAAAAACAGAACAAAACAAAAAAAACCAGAATATGATCAAATATGATCAGGCTAGTGCATAGATCAGTGCCACACACTAACTTTTGGGCATATTTTGTTGTGTTAGAAGAAAGTGCCTGCTAAAATTTTAAAGGAAGAAAGACTTATATATGTACAAAATAAGGGTTGATACAATGAAGGGACGGCAGATAACTGTAAAGATGAAAATTATAAAAGATTTTATAAAAGGAATTGATAAGAAGTTGCTTTTTAAAAAGAAAGAAGAAGATTTAAAAAGAAAAAGAAAAAAGAAAAAAAGAAAAAAAAGGGAGAGAATCTGATTAGGCAGGAGAATAGAACAAAGCCATACACTAGTGATTTAGGGTATATTTTGATCTGTTAGACGAATTTGTATCTCAAAATTTTAAAGAGAGAACAACTTATATATATATATGCCAAAAATAAGGGTAACTACTATGACGAGATAAAAATATGACTCTAAAAATGAAAAATAAAAAATGTTTTTTTTAAAAAAAGGGATTGATAAGATGTTTGAAAAAGGGAAAAAGAAAAATTAAAAAAAAAACCAGTTAAAAAAATTAACTTTGAAAAACTAATGAATTATGGTAAAAAAGCCATGAATTCTATTTGCAGTATTTCCCTTAGCTGGAGTTCTCCCGTTCTCCTTGATCGGTAAACTTGGTCTTGGCTTGCTGGCTGTTCTTGCTGATCTTCTGGGGGAGGGGCCTGTTGCCGTGGTTCCCAAATGTCTTTGCCGGAGGCGGAATTGCCCCGCCCTTGTGAGTCCGGGCTAAGCAAACTGCTCAGGTTTGCTCTCAGGAGCTTTTGTTCCCTGCAAGCTCTCGATACAGCTTTGGAGGACCAGGGTGAAAATGGTGGCCTCCCAATCTCCACCCGGAGGAGCTGAGAACTCTGGGCCCCGCTCCTCAGTGCGCCCCCAGAGAAAAGCAGTCACTCCCATCTCCCTGGTCTCCGGCCGCACTCCGTGCTCACCCGGCCTGTGATCGAGCGTTTCTATGTCTGGCACCCGACCCTGTGTGGAGTCTCCAAACCCAGCAGATCCCTGCGGTGCGCTTCCACGCCGCTCCTCCCAGGGGAGGAAGGGGAGTCTCCCCGGCTCTGCCACTTGTTGGGTCCCTGCTGGAGGAGCAGTGGCCTGACTGTCACCGATCACAGTTTATGGCCACCCCGAGCTGAGAGCCCGAGCCTCGGCTTCGTCTCTGCAGCCGGCTTCCCCGCTCCAATGCCTGGGAGCTCTGCCGCACTCAGGCACCCCTGGTCTTTCTGTGACCCCGAGGGTCCTAAGACCACACTGTCCCGCGAGGGTTCCACCCCCAGCTTAGCCACTGGAGCGACGTCCCTCAGCGGAGCCGACTTCTAAAAGTTCTGATTTTGTGCTCCGCGGCTCTATCACTCGCCAGAAGCGGCCGACGGAGGCCCCCTCCCCCGCCGTCTATCCTCCCGAATATCGCCTCGGATTCACTTCTCCGCACGTCCTACCTTCCAGAAAGTGGTCGCTTTTCTGTTCAGAGTGTTGTTACTATTCTTATCTTCGATCTCCTGTTGAGTTCGTAGGTGTTCAGAATGGTTTGATCCCTATTCAGCTGAATTCATGAGACCAGCCGAAATCTAGGTCTCCTACTCCTCTGCCATCTTGCTCCGCCCCCGATCTCATACCTTTTGATGGCTGCATAATATTCCATTGTGTATATATACCACATCTTCTTTATCCATTCATCTGTCGATGGACATCTTGGCTCTTTCCACAGTTTGGCTATTGTGGACATTGCTGCTATGAACATTGGGGTGCACGTACCCCTTCGGATCCCTACATTTGTATCTTTGGGGTAAATACCCAGTAGTGCAGTTGTCCAACAGGCATTATAAAGTTTTATACCTATAACCATCTACTCAAGACTAAGAGCAGGTGTTGTTAGTGATTAAAAGGAAGGGAGAGGGGGTCGGTAGGAGGAAGAGAGCCAGAGGGCATCCAGGAAGTTTTCTTTCTCACCTGAGACTGGTGTAAGATGGAGGCTGAGCCTGCCCAGAGTGGGGAGGGCTGATGGATGCAATGAAGTGTTCTGGAAACACTGGAGCCAGAGGGCATAGACTCGGTTCCAGAGAACACATTCTGGGTGCTGGTGGGTGCACACACGAGGGCCTTCTCCGGAGACACCATCCAGGTTAGGAAAATGACCCAGGCTTCTCCCTCCCTCTGGAGGAGGATCCAAACTATTGAAAACATTTTTGATGTTTTCACAAAAATAATAAACTTGCTCGAGAATTTCAAATTTTCCCAATCAGTCTAACATGGCTGCTCACTAAAGTTATTTATTGATCGGGCTGAATTTTAGAAGTTGAAGGCAGTGATGCCTTTGAGCTAGAGAAGAAACAAAAACAACAGAGAAATGGCGAAGGGCTCTCAGTAATTTTAAGAAAAATTCTGGGCAACTAATCTTGTTGCGTTCCACCCGCGACGTTTAGTTAGCAAGGCCAACTTGGTAAGGCTTGATCGTTGCTCTGGGATGCTTGGCCATGTATTTCTTCTTGTCTCTCATACTTGTCCTTGGCTTTTCCCAGGCCTCAGAATGAATCCTCCTATGCCAGGAGCCCACAGACATTACTGGTGTCCTACAAATTGTCTTGCATTGCAAGTAATGATTTCAGGCATGTTTTTGGGAGACATACAAATATAAGGGGGGTTGATTTTGACATTCATTTTTATTGTATTGGTATTGTGATTATTATTATGGTTTTTCCTTTGAATATGGTCTAATAACTTCCCAAAGCACCCCCACAGTGTTAATTTCCTAGCATGGGGCAACCACTTGGGGGTAGACTCAGCCACCAGTCTTCTCCTCAACCCGAAGAGAAGGAGGCAGGGTAGTTTCATTAAGAGGAGATTTTGCTAAATATATTCCAGGCATCTGCTTCTGTGACCATATCAGAGCTTCACAACAAAGAAACTTTGCCAGATATTGATATCCAATTAACTGTTATAATAATGCTAATAACTAACGTGTGCTGAGCATTTATGTGGTAGCAGGCATTGCTCTGAGCATCAGATGTTCATTAATTTATTGAGTTCTCCAACGACTCTGAGGTGCTAGTGTGACCTGGTCCCAGAAGAGGAACAGAGGCTCAGAGCAAGCAAGCAGCTTGCTTGGGGTCACAGAGCAAGCATGGGCAGAGCCCTGGGCCTGCCCTCTCACTGCGAGGTTATACGGCCTCTTCACCATTGTGTTAGGAGGCGACTTGTGTCTCAAAATTCAGCTAGTCCAAGACAGAGGCAAGAACCCAACTGGATGCTCAAATTGCCTCAGGTGAGAGGAGAGGTGGTCCATAGAGTATATTAAACTTCATGCACTTTATTCCATGTCCACAGGATCTTCCTCAAGTGGAAGCTTGTACTTTGCGGGAGTAGACGAAGCAAGACAAGGTAGATTGCAGGATTGCCCTGCAAAGGCAGGGATTTTGTATGGAAATGACATGTACGTGAAAGAAGCCACTCTTAAAGACCACATATTGCATGATTCCATTTATAGGAAATGTCCAGAATAGGCAATCCACGGAGACAGGAAGGACATTAGCGGTTGCCAGGGCCTTGGGGGAGGGGCAGATGGGGAAGCGGGAATGACTGCTGGAGGCTAGCAGTTTCTTTTGGGGGTGATGAAAATACTCTAGCATTGACTGTGGTGATGGTTGCTCAACTCTGTAAATATACTAAAAGCCATTGAAGTGTACACTTTAAATGGGTGAATTGTATGGTATGTGAGTTATATCTTAATAAAGTAGTTATTAATAATAAAAAACTCACGGAGTGTTGAGTCTGACCCCAACTGTCTCCAGGCAGAGGTGGCTTGAGAAGACAGGGGCACATGCGGATTTCATAAAATTTGCTTATTAGGGGGCAGAAATGGCCGAATAATTAAACGTATATAAATAATTTATGTTGATCATAAAAAATTTAAAACACCCACAATCTTGACACTTAGACATAATCATTGTTAACATTTTTGGGTTTATCCTTGAGAACTTTTTCTATGCCTTTATAAGGTACATGGAGACACCAGATCATGCTACCCCTATTGTAATTTGCTCTTCTCATTAAACAACACTCTGTCACAGAGGTTCTCCAAATGCGATGCCTGCCATTGGCATCAGTTATCATCTGGGGACCCTGAAATGTGAAATCTAGAGGCCCAGCCCAGGCTTCCCAAATGAGAAGCTCTGGGAGTGGGGCCATGAGTCTTGCTTTAGTGAGCCTTCCAGGCGATTCTGATACACGGTCAAGTGTGAAAACCCCTGCCCTGCCTTAACTGTGTGTGCATGTAAATACATGTGGATTTCTGTCATAATTTTTAACGATTGATATTCCAATTTTTGGCTACTGTAAGTAATGCTGCAAAGATCATCCTTGTGCTATCCTTGCACACTTTTTTTTTCCACACAAAGCATAGGTCATTTATTATTATCATTATTATAATTTTTTGGCCCCCGACTAGTACATAGATGGCTTCTCTTCGCCCTTTGGGTTGATAATTTTCTCTAGGTTGCTGCTGATGATACGATAAAGCTCAGCATAGGAGGCCCTCAGGTCCAGCACCATGGCCCTGAGCTCGCCATAGGCTGCCTCATCTCGCTCATGCACCAGGGCCCGGTAATCCATTACATGAGTCTCCTTAGAGGCCTTGGCCACAGCATCCCCAAGTTCAGAGAAGTACTTGGAAATGGTTGTCTGGAAGCGTCTACTTTTGTCTTGATTGCATTTACCCTCTCCAGCACCTTCTCCTGGATTGCCACCCCAAAGTCATTTCCATCCTCAATCTTGGGGATCAGATGCTGGATCCGTGTGATCACCAGAATGCATTTTTCTTTGAGAGTCGAGACTTCTGGCTTAACCAGGGCAAGTAGGGTGAGAAACCTTCTCATTTCCAGGGAGAAAGCCACACTTGGGAAATTCTTTCTTTTCCTGCTTATCTGTTTCCATCTCATCATCCTTGGGTTGGAGGGTCTGGGATGGGGATGTCCAGTGGGGTCTGGAGAGAGGTCAGGTCAGCAACATTGAGTGAGTCCTCTTGCAAGAGTTGATTCGGGTATATGATTTTCTGTGGCAAGAAACTGTAGAGGAATTCCTCTGCCTCCTGGAAAAGACTTTACCTGAAGACATCCACCTGCTTGTGGGCTTCCCTGCTCAGGTGCACCCCGCAAGGCTTGACCATGCTGCTCCAGTTGCAAGATCTCTGGTCTCTCCTTGCACACTTTAATTAATTTCCTCTGACACATTCCCAGAAGTGTATGCACTGGGTCAAAGTCTAAGGCTTTAGATATTTATTTTCAAATTGCTCTCAAAAAAACCTTCTTAATTTACATCCCTACTTCCAAATAAGAGAATGCGTATATTTTTGACAATTCTGGCCATTCTTTTTTTAAATCCATCATAGTACAAGAAGTAAAAAGATAGGCCATTGGGTTTTAGCTTATATTTCTTTGATTACTGGTAATACTGAACCTTTGTATGTGATTATTGACTATATTTCTTCATTTGTGAATATCTTAAGCCTATTGCCCAAATTTCTATGGAATTTTTCATATATATATATATGTATACATATGTATACATATATATATATATATATATATTTCTGGTAGAATTTAATACATTGTCAAGTAGTAAGAATACTAACCCCTGAATATCACGTATGTTGAAAATACATTTTCTGGTTTACTTGCCTTTTAACTTTCCTAGTTTTTTTTTTTTTTTCTGTTTAGAATGAGCTTAAAATTTTAATATCATAAAATTTTATTTTGGTGACATTCTTTGGAAGGATTTCCCATCTGGTTTTATATAAATATTTACATATCTTTTCTTAGTACTTTTACATTAAATTGTTTAATCCATATGGAATTTATGTTGCTGTAAATTGTCTTTTGTTTCCAAATGGTTGTCCCTAGATTCTTTATTGACTAGTCCTAATTTTCCTGCTTGATCTGAAATTCTAACCTTATTATATATACATTTTTTAATGGCTTGGGTCTGCTTTTGAATTTCTTGGTCTATTTAATTAATCTGTTTCTCTTGGAGTCAGTTTTGATTATCAGAATTCTAATACATTTTAATAATTGGAAGGACAAATACTCTCTCTTCATTTTTTTTTTCCTTCCTCCAGACTTTTTTCCTGGTTATTCTCACATATCACATAGTCTTCAAATACACTTTAGTCAAGTTTGGAAAGGAGTATTAGAATTTTGATTTAAATTACATTAAATTCACAGCATGATTTGTCACTGTCAATATCTTTAAAGAGAACGTCTTTCTATTGTGGAACATGTTATGTTTTCCACAATTTTTCAGATATCTTTTTGTCTTTTGTTTAAAGATTTATTTATTTATTTATTTAAGCTCTAAACCCCAAGTGGGCCTTAAACTCACAATCTCGAGGTCAAGTCACACGCTTCACTGACTGAACCAGCCAGGCGCCCTAGACATCCTTTTGTCTTCCTGAGTAGAGTATATAGTTCTTTTCATATAGATTATAGTCATTTCATGAGAAGTTCATTTCTAGGCATTATATATTTATGACTGCTATGAAGCACATATTTTCTAAGTGGTTATGGACACATTATTGATTTCTGTAAACTAATTTTATAACCATCCACCTCATTGAAGCCTCTTATCAGTTCTAAGATTTTCTCATGGGTTTTCCAAGTAGGACAGTGATGATGATTTTTTTCTCTGCAGTCTCCAGCCTTTATTCCTGCTGTTTCATACTCTTTTCTATCGTATTAGCTGGTGCTTCCAGAACAATGTTAAACAGTCATTACAAGTAGGCATCTTTGATCTCTTCCTGCCTTTTCATGGCAATGTCTTCCATTTTACAGTTAATCATGATGATGGCTGTTAGTTTAAAAAAGCATATTTTATTTTATATATCTGCATATATATACATACACATACACATATATACACATCCATCCATCCATCCATCACATCTGTTAGTGGCCTACATTCTTGGTTTACTAAGACTTTTTTTATTTCATTATTTTTTAAAGATTTTATTTTTTAATTTGTCAGAGAGAGAGAGGGAAAGAGCACAAGCAGGGAGAGTGGCAGGCAGAGGGAGAAGCAGACTCCCCACTGAGCAGGGACCCTGATGGGGGCTCCATCCCAGGACCCTGGGACCATGACTTGAGCCGAAGGCAGACGCTTAACCGACTGAGCCACCCAGGCGCACCTAAGGTTTTTTTTAAACATAGACATTACATTTTATCAAACGTCCCTTCAGGATCTCTCAAGATGATAATGTATTTTTCTTTCATGGCCTTATTTCACAATTATTGTCAAATTAACATTAATTGAGCATCTACTATGTTACCATTTTACTAAAAACAAAAACAAAAACAAAAACAAAAAAACATAGACACAGAGACACATCAGAAGAGCTAAGTTGTTTGGTTCCCCAGATCTGAGCAGATAGGAGCTGCCAAAGAGAAAGAAGGGATGGCTGGAGAGACTCGGGTGTGGTCATGTAGCCATGGTCAGGAAATGCCAAAGGATCCACACAGACCCTGTATCTCTGCTGTTCACATCCTCGGTCCTCACTAAGATCTCTTGAAGGATCTCTTAAAACAAAACAAAGCTTGAGCCTAATAAGACTGTGTGTGTGTGTGTTTGTGTGTTGGGGGGCAGGGGGTGTAAATCAGGCATCTGGGTGGATAGCCACAGTGGCTAAAATGATGGTGCAATTGAACGGACGATGTCCTCAGCGTCCCTGCAGGGTGTGCTGTTAGCTAGTTATTTTACCAAATTGGGGCGGTTCAAGGTTGCTCAGGGATGTTACTATTATTATCATTGCTATAATTAGGAGGTTGATCCATAGAAAACTGCCATTTTTATCGGCAAAGCATGGTCAACTATATGATCTGACCTAATGTAATTAATAATGACCATTTATTATCTATTCTATATCAGCAATTGTATCTGTAGTTTCTACAGGCCATTTTGTTTTGTTTCTATAACAGCTCTGTGAGGTAGGGGCTATCATCCCAATCTACAGATGAGAAAACAAGCTCAGAGAAGTTAAGAAAGTCCTTTAAAGTCACACAGCAAGTAAGTGGTAGAGCCAGGAGGCAGATTCAGGTCAGTCTGACCCCAAATCTTTCTCTTTCTCTTTGACAACAGGACGGTCTTAGGTCTGCTTCATTTACTGGTTCTCCCTGGTGGCACACTGGCCCAGAGGGGGAGTAAAGTCCGCTCATTCCAGTCCCTGACGGGAAAGGGGTGCGTGCACTGTGGAAATTTGATAGCTTCCACTCTGTGGAGCAGGGGCTTTCCAAATGTGGTCTGCCGACCCGCAGCATCACCTGGGAACTTGTTAGAAACGCCAATTCTCACCCCCCCCCCCACAGACCTCCTGAATTAGAAACTCCAGTGGGTGGGGCCAGCGGTCTTAAGAAGCCCTCTGGGTGATTGTGATGCAAGCTAACATTTGAGAACCACTACCCTGGGTAACCGTAATGACTGCTAACGGGTACTGAGAACTCGCTCTGCACCAGATCCGAACCCGTCTGGGAGTCCCTACAAGGTAGGGGGTTATGATCAGCATAATTCCTACTTCTGCAGAGGAAGCATTGGCGTGGGGCAGAGGGTGAATGGATTGCCTGAGGCTCTGCAGGGAGCAGACGGTTGAGTCTGGGTTCGAACCCAGCCCTTCAGAAAGAGCTGATGGCCTTCACCACTGTGTTCAGCCACCTCTGCTCATCACGTGAAGCCTGTGGTGCCTCATTCTCTGCGGAGTGTCTTCAGCAAAGGGTGGATGGAGAAGAGATGGTGCTGATGATGTAGGACCAGGGCTTTGGAGGAGCTCGTCTACCACGGGCATCCTTCGGATGGGGAAGAAAGGGAGCCATGGTTGTGGCATACAAGTTTCCATTGAGGAGGCTGGGGCATTACAGATAAGGTGCCCTTGTTTTCCTTCCCACAGGCCAGATGCCTTTATTCAGTCCCTTTGCAGCAACTGCACTTTGTCTGCAGAATGCCCAGTGCGAGTCGGGGGCTTTGTATGTTGAGGGTCTTACTGGGGATTATCGTAAGGCAAGAATAATGGTGATATTGTTTGCAGAGCCAAGGAGGAAAATCAGACCCGGGTGGAGGATTTATTTTTCCTCCATAAAGCTGATGGGGGGCTCTTCAAAAGTTCACTGACTGTGGCGCTAAGTCTCTCCATTTGGAAACACTCCTGGATGCAATGGGCAGATTCCCAGCTAATACTGTGCACACCCCTCTATCACCCAGCATCCAATTCCCAGCGAATTTTGCAATATAGTGACAGTAATGGAAAGCAAAATGATCTCTAAATAATGGTTTAAGATGGCTACTTGATAAAGGGCACTGCAATAATTATGATCAATGGAGCATGGATTCAATATATATTGCCCATTTAGATGCACCAGATTAGCTTAACAGCTTTCTTTAATGTTCTGAGTATTTTGTGTGTGCGCTCGTCTGTGTGTGTGAGTGTGAGGTGTGTGTGTGTGAGAGAGGGAAGAAGGAGAGAGAGGAGAGAGAAGGGAGGGAGGGAGGGTGAGGCAGCCCGCAAGCTGCTATGAGCATTACTTGGCTTCCTATTGATCAATGTGGTTGCGGTGACACAGCGCTGAGCAAAGGAAATTGAGATTCAGAAGTTGTGTGATCCATTACCAAGAGCAAGCACTCAGGTGTCATGTGTTTCAGACAGGGCCTTTGTAGAGGGCGGTGGAAGCAGGGAACGGGGTGGAGGAGAGACACCTGATATGAGTTTAGTCATTTTGCAGAGGGCACTTTCTGGATGACGATTTGGTGTAATCACGGAAATTAGGCATGCAGGCAGCCAGCCAAGAGAATCCCTCAACATCCTAGAGCACCAGCGCCATCAGCTAAGTGAGCTGGACAGGACTTGTTTTAGAAAGCTGGGCTAGCCGTGGAAATGTGTTTTACCAGGAGGAGGGAAATGATTTACTTGACATTGGTCCTAATCCGCCCTCCTGCACCGCCTCCCCAACCCCCCGCAGGAAGGAAATTTTCCGTGACAGCTTGTCTAGAAATCTGGGTCTGTTCCCTACCTTTTATGTTTTTGGGTTGATCCCAGGTAACACACAGGGTCTGTGATCAGCGTGTAATGATGAGGGCAGTGTACCATATGGGCTGAAATTCCTTGAGATAATGAGGATGAAATGATTGCAGTCTTAGTCCTGACTTGCTTTGATTTGTCAGTTTAAATAAAGGCCCTGTCTCCGCCCTCTCATGAAAGGACATCAGTAGGCAGTGTCCCTGTTCACAGGGGGAGAGGCCAGTCCCCTAACCCGATAATCTCCACTGATGTCCCTGCTCATTGGGAGTGGGTGCGGGGTTAATGGGCTCGGTGACTGTTTGGCTTGGAAAGGCAGCTGGAGTTTAGGTCATAATAAGGGTCGCTAACTAGTTCGCTGAGCATTTACTATGTCCTGGGTGCTTTGGTGCAGTGCTTCCCAAAACTGTGATGCAGACACGCATCACCCAGGGAGCTTGTTAAAATGCAGATTCTGATTCAGTAGGTCTGGGGTGGGGCCCGAGGGTCCACATTTCTAGTAGGATCCTGGTGGTGCCAATGCTACTGGTCAGCAGACCACACTTGGAGTGGCAAGGGTCCAGTGCCCAGCCTCATTGGATTCTCACACGAACCCCACAAGCTGGGTGCTATTATGAATGCTGTTCTACAGAGGAAGCTGTAAATGGACACGTAAAGAGGTCAAGGGTCTTGCAGGATGTCTCACAGCTCTTAAATGACGGGTCTGAGGCTGGAACCCAGGCCTTCCATCCTTCTCTTCCCTCCGGGGTGCAGCCAGGAGGCGGATGCACGGCAGAGTGGGAAGACAGGAACAGCCTATATTCCTGAGTGGCTATTTGGAGGAGAGGTAGCCCGCAGAGTCGCCCGGCCCGATGGGATGAGCAAGAAATGCGCTTCGGTGTACAAAGCCAGGAGAGCCTAGGACTCGTCCGGTAAGCAGCTAGTGTTTATTAGCCTGACAAGCACCATCAGACTCAACCACTCACTGCGCTCCTCATGATTCCTGCTTGCCGCTGGTCATCAGGCATCCAGATTTGTCCAGAGCATCAAATCGTGAACCAGCTGTCCAAGCCGGGCCAGGCAGAAAGTGGATATGAGGGAGTCCCCCCTCACGGAGCGCTGGGAGGGGAAGGCGATGCCGGTGTTACTCTTGAGCCCTTGGAGTGGTAATGCTGAGCCTTAGGGCTTCACTCAGAGCTCATCAACACCTCAGACCAATTTTCGAATGCTCCAGGCTTGATTAAACCCAAGGCACGGTTTGCCAAGTCTTTCTCCCCCACTTTAATTTTTTAGATTGTGTAGAATTTGAGTAAAATTTAATCCAGATGTTTCTGATTCGTTTAAGTTTAAATCACCAGAAAATGCTCTTAGGTTGCTATTTGATGTTAAGAGGTTTTTCAAGCATTCCCCCCCTTCTTAATTGGAGAGGTCACATTTGGGTAGGGGGAAAGCCGTCCCCTGCACCTAGAGGTTTCATCTGATTTGATTTGAAAACCCATTTTTGTGAAATCTGAGTCAGAACTCCGTTTTCCTTTGACCTTCGTTTCAAATCCCTACCATGAGAATCTCCGAGAGAGAACTGGTGTCATTTGCACGTAGTTGATATCGGGGATTCCCGTTTGAAAAAAATCATACCCTGGGGCCTGGCCTCCAGCCCTGGGAACCGACGGGAGCAGGCAGTGGTCATGCCGTTCATCAACTACAGGAGCAGCGACTGGGCCAGGTGAGCACACCGATTTTGCTTAATTTTGCTACCTGGGCATATTGCTAAGCCAAAGTCCTTCAGTCTGGCACCAAGCGTCTAACAGCTGATTAAATGAGTTCTTAGGCAAGGTTATAATCTGTAGCCGAGGGCAGTGGTTCTCAAAGTGTGGTCCCTGACCCATAGCATCGGCATCCCCTGGGAACGTCACCTGGTAACTTATGAATTTGTGAGTCCCATCTAGGCCTACTGAATCAGAGATTCCAGAGGTGGGGTCCAGGGGCTGTGTTGGAATAAGCCTTCCAGGTGCTTCTGATGTTCCCTGAAATTTAAGAATCGCTGGTGCTCTGATGCATTCACAGGTGATTCAGATGCTCCCCTCTGGGTAATACTTGTCATCTTACTCATAGGATTTTGCAGGGATTAATGAAATAACATTGTTACACGATTGAAGACACTCAGAACCAGGCTCTATGTACACGGGGCTCCACGAGTGACCTTTCCGATTGAGTTGGAAGGCCAAAGAAATCAAACAACCACTCGAGTTGACTTTTTCCCCCCTCTCTGAATTAACTTTATTTTTTTTGTCCAGTGTCTGCATTGAATGGTTGCTCAGGGGGCCATAGGGATACAGGCCAAAGTCCTGTTTTAAACAGTAACACCCTTGATGTGAAAATTCTTTTGGGAGCCACCGTAGGTTTCTGGAGCTTGAACAATACAATCCCCTCAACATTCGAGCTTTTATGATGTGCACGTAGAGGGATCACTGGAGTTGGCGGGTGGATGTGACGGGGTCTCCTCTCTCCCTGAGTTTATTCATGCAGCCTGACATTCGTCAGGTGTTAACGGAGTTCTGCATTCTGGTGCTGTCCTAGCCGTTCTTGGGGGTTCCCACCAGACACTGAGCTCAGGTTCCCAGACTAGACGTTGACTAGGACAAGTAAACAAATGGTCAATGAAACCAAGTCCTAGACTGAGCATTTCCCTGCAGCAGTGGGCGTGGAGGACGGCCAGCATGGGCAGTGGGGTGGCTAGGCGGGGCTTCGCAGAGAAGAGGAAGCCTGGGTCTTAGAGGTAAGGATTTGCCAAGCAGGCGAGGGTGGCACATGGAGAGGCATGAAGCCAGAATCTGCAGTGCTTCGGAATGTTCTGGGTTTGGGGAGCCTGAGGGTAAGATGGAGGTGGAGACTGTGGGGCCAGTTCATGGTAACCTGGAAGGTTGATAGCCCACTGCAGCTTTGGCAAGCATTATACCCATGGCCCAGATTTATTCTTCACAGGAAAACTAAGCCATAAATCATGGGCCTGCTAATATGAACCATATTAACAGTAAATCATTAGGACTTTCTCTCTCTTTTTTTTTTTTGATATAGGAGAGAGGGGTTTGTTGAAGGTATAGGTGTATATTTCCAGATCTAAATCTGATCATAGGACTCCTCTGCTTAAAACCTTCAATGGCTCAGTATTTCTCCTCTGATAAAGTTCAAACTCCTGCTTATGGTTTTAAGCTGTGCACGGTCTGGGTTTGCCCACTTTCTTCCACCCTGTGGCCTTCATGGTCCGGGCTCCTACCAGACTCAGGAGTTCCCAGGGGCCTCAAATGGACATTTTCTCTCACCACGGCACCTTCAAGCAAGATCTTCTCTTCACATCTGTCAGCTTCCCTCCTCTCTTCTGTCACTTGGTCCTTGTTCCAGAATGTCGGTGCTTCTGCATCACCTGTTGCAGAAAAGGGCCTCCCAGATGCTCTGTGTCTGAGTTAAGTGCCTTCCGTGTGGTCTAGTCGTGCCACAGACAACCCCTGTCACTTTGCCCATTTATTGTACTTGCTTTGGTCTCCCTAGACAATGTGCTCCCTGAGGGCAGGGACCATTTCTGGTTCATGGTGGGTAGGTTGGGGGCTCTCAATTTTTGGTTCCACAAATAAATGAGTACTTGGCTGAAAAGGTGGGAACCAGGGCCTCGCAGGTGAGCATAGCACACTCTATGGACTACTTCTTGTATGTCAAGTCCCTGCTGCAGAGCATTAGTAGCTTCTGGGCTTGCCATTTGTACCCATAATCATATCTTTTACTGAGGGTTTCAGCAGATCCCCTTAAATGACTCCATTTCTGTGCCTCTATTGACCTCTCTTCTTGCACCTGAAAACCTGTCATGACAATTTCACATTTCAAAGTGCTGAAAGAATGTGCCCAGGTTGAAACTTTCTGCTGTTTGCCAGGATGTCAAGTTTTATTCCCAGATGCATTCTTTTCCCTCAGCTGGCTTTTCTCTACCTGATAATGGAGGGTTATAATAGAAATGCCGCCAGATCCATCAGCTGCAATGTGGTGAACATCCCCATTATGATACAGCTGGTGATGGGTACCTGAAGCCCACAGAATGACTCCCAGCCGAACAGAAGAAGCAATTTTGAGGGGATGATAAAGCACGCGACACTGAAGGGCTGCATCGTTCCCTTGACAGAATAGTTAAAGAATTATGATAAGGAAGCAGGGCCACGATCATTATTTCTTTCCAAGTGGCTCTAAACAGTCCTAGTAATGTGGTATCTGAACTTTTAATGACACTGAAAAAGAGGGCTTTCTGTTGTCACAAATATTTGCAAAAGCACACTGAGACAAAATCCCGGAGAACTTGCTTCAAAATAACCTGCCAGCCAAACGTTTGCCAAATGTACTAATTAGTCACATTTACAACAACACTCTCTGGCTAAGAAATGGGATGAGGACTTTGGAGATGATAGAATGGGTGATATACAAATATTTTGGGTGAGACATAATCAGTTAATTGGTTTATTAAATTATAAAACCATTGTTTGCCCGCAAGAGCAATAAAACTAACTAAATGAATAGTCACCTCTTTGAAGACTTCTTCCATTAATTATGTTTATGCTTCACTTGGAGCTGCTGTGTTAGACAAAGGGCTCTTTATCTTTATATGCCATAGCTACAATGTATTGTGGCTCAAATGATGGCACCGACTTTATGTCTACATAATTACAGAAATCTTATCCCTTTTGTGTTTGCACATCATTTTCGGTTTTTTGGAATAGTTAAACTCCATTTTACTTTTTAATAACATTTTAGAAATCATTGTGATTCAGGTAAACAGAATTTGATTGCTTTGATGGATTGAAAATGGTTAGCTCAGCCTGAGTTTATTTGATTTGTTTCTTCAGGGATTACAAAGAAGGGGATTTTATCTCCAGACTGACAAAAGAGACAAACTCTGCATTTTTTGCCTATGTAGTGCAGCGCCGCTAAGCCACACAGCCCCTCCACAAGGGAAATGCATTAGGCAGGAGGCTGGATTTTTATTCATGACCAAAGTGTTCGTTCCATCATATGTTGGTGGGGGGTGGGGTGGGGAGCGGAGGCATCCTTTACTCCTATTTTATTTAGCGGAATTTTTTATTAAGAGAAGACCTTGGTTATTGCATGGTGCCGAATACCACAGATTCCCAGGGAGATAATTTGGTGAAACAATGCCTGTCGTTCTTAGGAATGGTCACTTCAGGCAAATTCCCATCTGCTTACTGAATGCGTTTTGAAAGGCGACGTGCTGATTACTTGCCAGGGTTCACCTCGTGACAAGTCCCTGTGGACTTCCCGAAAGCTCCAGTCCAAGACCCAGGCAGATTGCACGGTGTTTCTGATACTGCTCTTCATCTTATTCGGGTGTGACATGTGTATGGCAGGAAGACCTCAAGAAAATGTTGACGAACAATGCCGAGAAAAGCTACATGTTGCAAATCACCTTATTCAACCCGGCTTTCTTGCTCGAGAGAGGTGGGATCCCCTTAATTCCTGGTTCTTTAGGAAAGTGCCATCCTGTGTCTTGCCCAAACTTCTTCAAGTCCTGACTTCCTGGGGAGTGGGCTGCTGCCGAACCGTGCAGGTAGCCAACGCTGAGTTGCCGAGTTTCGGAGACGCTGTGTGGGCAGTAACAAAGAACTGGGGGTGGGGTGGGGTGGGGTGGGAAAGGAGTGGGATTTAGAAAGAAAAGTTCTATCCAGACTCCTACCCTGTCTCATCACCTCCGTGACCTCAGAATTCCAAACCTCACTCATCTTTGTTTTCTCCTGGGGTTCCTGGAAGGATTAAATTAGTCCACACAGGATGTCCGATGCCTGGTTCCTAGTGCTACCAAGTGTCTATCGAAAGAGTGGCCACAGCCCTGAGGTACTTGCCATTTGGTTGAGAAGGCCATCCATAGACGAGGGACAAATATTCGGAACACGTTGGCACAGTTTCATCCTCAAGGTCCCTAATGAGAGCTAGTGTTGTAATACAGCCCCTATAGGGTTACAGGAAATCCTGTTACCTCATGATGGGGACTTTTGATTGTGACTGAAACAGACCAGTTTCATACAGATTCCTTGCTAGGAACAATTGCAAACGTTCAGCAAATAACCACATGTAAATAGGCACCAGGTCAGATCTCATTACAACCAACCCAGTTTATAAAAAGCAAAGAACAACCATCTAACGTGTCCCTAATGGCACTAAAACGCTCCCTAGCCTTATTTGCTGGTTAATTGATTTAAGAAAGGAGCTGATGCAATGAAAGCAAGAGCTTGGGTAATGCTTTGAAATTTTATACAATGCCATTTGGTTTTAATATAAACCTAATACTGGAAACATGCAGAGTAAACTCATCATCAGAATTAGGAGAGGTTAATCAGAGAAGGCTCTCAGGTGGAGGCGGTTTTTATTTTTTTATTTTTTAAGAAGGGGAGGAAAATTGAGACTGCGAACGTTGTGTCTGCACAAAGGCGGGAAAAATGAAAGTCACGGGGGAAAGAGGGGCCCGCGATCTGTTGGGGGAAGGAGGAAGCCTGGCTGGGGTTAAAGGCCAAGGACTCCGAGATGTGGGGGTGAGGTCTTGCGCTGAGAAAGGAGAACGATGGTGGAGGAGGAGCAGGATTTACCAAGCATTCAGGAAGCAGGCTCCCCCGCCCCCACTGACTTCCCATGGCCTTAAAGCTTCAACTGTACCATAGGCCCCTGAGCCCCCAGATCAAATGATTTCTTTCAGCATCACTTGCAAGGAGTTGATATCGGTGCACAGAACCCAACCCTCTTTCTTGTAGTGTTACCCCACAATGCGTCTGCTCTGCCTTTGTACCGAGGAGTCTAACTTGGCACGCCAGCAATCTCCCTCTGCCGATCTCCACTTCTGCACCCGGAGTTCTTCAGGAATATCAACACATGCCAGGACCCCCGGTGTAGACAGGGTGCCTCAGAGGGGCAGGGATGGACCACATCGAGGGGCAGTGGAATTGATGAGCTGAGCTTCCCAATATCCATGGTCACCAAGGGTATCCCTGAACGTGTCTCCCAGGTGTTGACATGGCAGTTCGTAAGTTCTAAGGAGTTGAACTAAAAGACAAGGTTTCTGCACCAGAAGTCCAAAGAGAGTCTGTAGACAAAGACCAGAACAGGTCAGAGCCCTGGGCAGGCAGATTTGTGAGGTCAAGGCCAGCAGGGCTCTGTGCCGAAGATGACAGGTGTAATAGGCATGAAACCTGCCACCCAGACCCCCCATCAAGGAAGGATTTGCTGCCCAGCTGTGGGGACTGGGGTCAGCAGAAAGCCTCCAAATGTGAGCTCCTTTGGGGCCTCTGAGCCATAGACCACCCCTGCCCAGGGTCACACCCTTCCTCAGGAAAGCCCACATCCGGGGACGGGGTCATCCGGGCAGGAGTCTAAAGGCTGGGCCATTTCACCTCAACAAGGGACAGTTCTGCCAGGCAGTAACAGCTCCAGAACTCCCAGGGTGGCAGTTCTGTGAGACCCGTGTGCCTTACCCCTCGGCCCGGTCCCAATTCCTCCCTTTCCTTTCACAGGGAGGGCTTGATCCCCAGCAAACATTTGGCAGCCCGAGCCCCATCACCCCTCACCTTCCAGAAAACTCCACTTCCACACTGGCAGGAAAGGAGATGAATGCCAAGAGGGAGAACAAGGAAGCTTTGTAGACAACAGGTGCTTCCAGTTTGGTGGCAGCAGAATAGAGGAACCCACAGGCCTCTGCTGGTGGGAGAGCAGGCAGCCTTCGGGAGGGTTTGGGAGACAGGACAAGGTGAGGGTAGCCAGATGGGCTGATTAGCCGTCAAACTAGACCAGTAGTGCTCCTAATGTGCTCCCTGGAGCAGCATGTCATGTCAGGGTACGGACAATCTGGAGCCCACAGGTGAGAGGGCAGCTGCTTCGTCTCACCTGTCTGGAAAGAGGGACCAGCAAAGAGATCGAAGTGCCAGAGGTTAAGTCCCGGCAATAGCCTGAGTACCCCCTCCCTGGTTAAGCCGAAGCATCTCATCCAGGCCCCGTAGCTATGTGTTTGCACGTAGCAGGTGATTAGTGAACTACGGAAGAACACATATGTGAACATATCAATGTTCAAGTGTGACTCCGGAGGGGCAGGGGAGGTTGGCACCATCCAGGCTCTTGGGGATGGTGGGTACCCGTGGCTGGGGAAGAACCGGGTTGGTTTTGCCGCGCCTGATCCCGTCTACAGCTCTGAATACCTTTCAGAGGCTCGCAGGCCCCTGCGACAGAAAGCGATGGCTGACAGGCATGTTTCCAGCCGATTTACATATATGTAAAGTTATCTGACTTGGTACTGATTTCTTTGCTTGTCAAGCCTTCCCCTGTTACAGTTGGCATGCCATGTACAATTTTACATTCTTTTTGTCAATCTGCTCTTACAATCTACTCCAACTGTCCCACAGATGAATTTCAGAAACAATGACCAATAGTACAGGAAGTGCCTTTGTTTGTGGAAGGATAAGGACCTCAAGCATCTTTCCCCCCCAGGGATGACCTTGTATCTGAACCTTGCTGGAAGGGAAAAAAAAATGCATGTGGGTTTTGAGGAATAAAAATGACTTCACCTTAAGGATAGAGTTCTGGAATGTGTATGTCTTCATACCCAAGGCAATCAGCTGATGATTAATTCCTAATGAAAGCTCAACTTAGAGCAATTTTACTAGATGTTTCCATTTCTAATTTGCCTTAACCATAAAGGGGAGAGTGAGCATTTTGGAGACCCAGAGAGAGCGAATTATGTGAAATATTGTTAGGTTCAGTTTATGTCCTAGATGAACTTTCTGGTAAAGATACATGAGCGAGTCCTTTAATTTGGATTTCTTATGTAAATATATATGTGATCTCTGGAGGGAAAATTCTTCCTAGAGTGTAAGGTATAGTCCATTATGCTATTTCTATGTTGCTTTCAAATTCGGAGAGGCTTTTGAGCTATGACCTCTGAGGATAGCCACAGACAAACAAAACCAAGACCAAAACATAAGGTTGTGTGTGTGTGTGTGTGTGTGTGTGTGTGTGTGTGTGTGTATCAATTTAGCAAATTGATTTTAAAAGAACCTCAGCTCACAGAAAATGATGTGACCAGAAGAATTTTACCTGCCTTTCCCATGCACTGGCCTGCTCCTTAGCTGGAATGTACTTGACATTGGGAAACCATCTTTAGTCTTATTTCTTTGAATACGGCCGAACACGATTCAGATCTCAACCCTGGGGGGCATGGGCCAGCCCAAGTGCTCCATTTGGTGCATTGGACATCTGGGTCTTCCCTTTGGCCCAGTCAGGAATTCAGCATCAGAACCAAATCTTACTTCTTTCCTTAGTGAATAATGGGATGCCTCACAAACTTAGTGCAGTTGTCTTCTTGATGATTAGAAACCAAGCCTGTAAGTGAGTGAGGAAATATGGCGATTACCACGTTCCCCTGGTCTCCACTGCCAATGTCAGCACATGGCAAAGCCTCCAATAGATGAATGATTCAGGGTTGATGAGATTCTTTGGTTTGTCATCTACTAGATGGTACAACTGTTCATGCCACTTTGGTTATTTCCCCAGTGGAACGCCCTGACTCCCATTCTTACTACTCTAAGAATATGTTCCTGAATATTCTTTCTTGATACCTGTCTTCCTGGTCAGAGACAGTAATTTCCTCTTACTCATAAATTATCAATAATCCCCAGTGAGATAGTCATAATGATGACGAAAGCAATAGCAACCCTTTATTGAGCATCTTCTATGTGCGAGGCACTGTGCAAAAGACTTCATAGATCTGCCATTTAATACTTTTTATAAGGGTACAGACATTACTCTTCCCACTGAAAATGAGGGAACTGGTGTCTAGAGAGATTATGCAATTGTTGGAGGTCACACAGCTATGACATGTAGGAGCCTCCAGGTCTGTGCAACCCCATAGCCCATGCTTGCATGTGCCATGCTGAACTCTGTCAGAGCATGGTAGGAGCTCTGTGGTACGAGGGTTGTTTGTGTCCTGAAGCATGTGTGTGGAAAAACTCTCCGGACCCAGAAGGGTTTATCATCAGCCTGATTAGATATTACTTGGGTGTTTAATATATGTTCATTATGTATTTATAAGATATTCATCAATTATTGTCCAATGCCAATTAGATACCTGTTGGCTATTTATTACTGATTAGTTATTTATTAAATATTTGGAAGTGATTGTGCCCGTTTAAAATTTCATCAAAAATGTAGAGAATTTCCACTTTCTCCACATCTTTGTCTACATCTGGATCTGGTATTGCCAGCTTTTTTAATTTTTATTTTATAAGATTTTATTTATTTATTTGACAGAGAGAGAGAGACAGCGAGAGAGGGAACACAAGCAGGGGGAGTGGGAGAGGGAGAAGCAGGCTTCCCGCTGAGCAGGGAGCCCAATGTGGGGCTCGATCCCAGGACCCTGGGATCGTGACCTGAACTGAAGGCAGTTGCTTAACCAAGTGAGCCACCCAGGTGCCCCACCAGCTTTTTTTAGATGGTTGATACGACGGAACCTGAATTCTATCTCACTGAGGTTTTGGTTTTCATTTCCTTCACTGCTAATAGGTTGTGCGTTATATTAGCCATTTGGGTTTTCTTTTCTGTGAATTGCCTGTTCATGTATTTTTCTTTTTCTTTTTTCTTTTTCCTGTTGGGTTATTTGCCTGTTAAAAAAATGGATTTATAAGAATTCTTTATATAGGCTGGATACTAAGATTTCACCTGTTATGTATGCTGCAAATATTTTCCTCTAATCTTCTCCATTAATTTCAAGGTGACTTTGACAAGAGTTTTATGCTATGTAATTGTGTACAACTGTCTTTGCTTTTTTTGGTGGGGGGCAGGTATTTTTGCATATTATTTATAGATAGTCTTCTATATTTTATTCTAAACTTTTAAGTTTTTGTTTTTACACTTGGGCATATAGTACCTCTGGTATATAATGTTACATTTTCTATAGTTCAAGGTACAGTCTAAATTTATTTTTATGCCAAAGAATAACCAGTTCTCCCAGTAGCATTTCCTATGAGTGCATCTTTTTACTCTAATTTATAATAGCCTTCTCTCCTATATCAAATTTCCATGCATATGTGGATTTGTTTCTGAACTTTGTCTTTTCCTGTGCCAATACTGATTTAGTTAATGTACCTTTATAATAAGCAAGTCATGCTTATTTATTCTTCAAATGGTATTTGTTTTTCTTAGTCATATGGATTTTAGCCTCAGCATGCCAATAATTTACTAAAAAATGAACTTGTCTGATGAATTAAATTCACTGATCTTTGCGATGTTCAAGGGTTTGCTCATAATAGTGTAGTGGGTTTCACCCACCAGGTGAATTCATTCATTGAAACAATTCATCTACAACTCGAACTAGCTTAAACCTGAATGTTGAGACACATTTTTAAACCCTCATTCTGTGTTTAATTAAATAAAAGTCAGGGTTTCAGTCAATTTGATTAGGAAACTGAACATGATGTCTACAGGTCAGAAGATAGAAGCTTTGGGGCACTGTAATTGTAGATAAGAATTACATGAAATCATATGAAAAACGAAGAAAGTCGTGCCTGCTTACAATGCAGCCTTCTAGATGCATTTCACAAAACCAGCCACCAGAGGGCAGAATGAGCATGAGAGTCCCACTGGCTTCCTGGGGCAGAGGAAAGTAAATCTTCATCAGTTCCCACTAGGACTTTGGCGTGTTCAGTGTGTTGAGCAGGTACAAACTTTTTTTTGGGAGAGAGATGTTTTTCAGCTGCTATTCAAAATGGCATTTCCTGATGGTCTTATCTAAGTTGAAGTATTTTTTTCCCCCAGCACAGTGAAAGAGAAACTTACTTCCTAATTCTTGAGATCAAAACTTTGACTTTTGTCACAAGGAAATGCTGTTTAATGAAGTTAGAAAGGAAAACCCCCCTCCAACCACTTATCAGAATCTCGAACACCCTAATGGAAAGTCAAGTGACCCACCAAATGAAATAGGGTAATGTTTCCAACGGGGCAATTTTCTAGCTGACCACACTATTCTGTTTCAGCTGATAAACTGTCCTATTTATTTAATTGAAAGGTGATGGGTGTATATTTCATGGCCTGGGCATTATTTGGTGGCAACCAGTCCACGTTTTTTGTATTGCCAACACAAATAGTATGCTTTTCTAGAGTACTGATTTTTTTTATAAATAGAAAGAATACAGAAGCCATGATGCTAATATAGTTTTTCCATTCGGGCTATGTCGAGGGAAAGAGACGCCAGGCCTTCTGTGGGGGTGTACCTTCAGTTCAGCAGGTCTTGCTGAATGCTTGTTAGTCATTCTTCATTGTTGGAGGCATCGTGGGGGCCACTGGCTTGCTTTTAATCAACTGAATCTCATTTTGGAAAGATGTCCTCAAATTGGGGAAGTCATTCATAGAGCTAAAGGAGACGATCATTTAAATGAAAAAAAGATGCTTAATATGAATCTTGGATTTGACTAAATATACAGTAGTTATGTTTATTATTATTATTATTATTATCTTATTTAGGTTAAAACTTCTTGGTAGAGGCTTTCTTTTGGTTCTCCATGAAATTCTTTCATATTTGTCCTCATGGCCAACACTAGCTGGAACCTCAGCTCGAAAGTCTCCTCCTCTGGGATGCTTCCTGAGACCTCATCAGGCAAAATCAGCTACTCTTTCCCTCAGTTTCCCTTCCTCTTACCCCTGGTACGGTTAATGCTGGTTTGCATCTTCATTGTCCCTGTTGGGCTACTGCTCATCTTTGGGTCCCAAGCACACGCACAGAGCTGTGCACACAGCACAAGGCAGCCAATGTTTGTTGAATTGAGGAGAAGGTCAGTACTTTCTCCCAGCCCTCATGCATAATCTTTGGAAGGCATCTCCGAGCTTTCACTTAACCATCCTGGTGAAACCCAACATGCCGTTTCGATGCTAGGAGCTTCGGCCACATGGCTCAGCCCCAGGCTGACAGTCTGGTTGTGCGTGTTCTCCAGGGCTCTGTGATATCTGAAAACTGATTTACACTAGCTTAAATCCAAGCCTTTTGACACTTCAAAAAGTTGAGTTTTTCTCATTCAACATAATAAATGGCTTTCCGGTGCCCAGGAGTATAAGGTTTATGTTCTGGAAGGGCAAGGAAGAGTAATGAAAAGAACATGGCTTTCTGGGTCAGCAAATAGGTACTCAAATACTGGCTGCATGAATGCAAAAATGAATGAATAAATGATTCATAAGGTTGAAAATATGAAATACACTAAAAATAATGCATGCATTAAGTACTTACTACTTGCCAAGAGCTCTGTCAAGCGCTTGCTTTAAATTTTTATCGCATTTCCTCTTCAAAATTCTTTAAGCTAAGTACTCCTGGGAGTTCTATTTTACAGCCAAGAAAACTA
This sequence comes from Zalophus californianus, assembly GCF_009762305.2. Classification (NCBI taxonomy): domain Eukaryota; kingdom Metazoa; phylum Chordata; class Mammalia; order Carnivora; family Otariidae; genus Zalophus; species Zalophus californianus. The sequence continues at coordinate 76,076,751 of NC_045609.1, read as the reverse complement.
AAGCTCAGAGAGGTTAAGTAAGTCTCCCAATGCCACACAGTTACTAAGTTTCTGAGCCAAGATTTGAACCCGGGTGTTTTGACACTGGAGCCAGTGTTTTTAACCCCTGCACATAAAGCAGAGTTCCTGGTGCATGGAACACATTAGATAAATAATACAAGTGCTCCCCTTTTATTAGCATTAGACTCGCCTTTAAGAAACCCAGTGGGGAACAACGTCAACTGGGGGGCATCACTGGGGAATGGGACAGAAGCCAGAATTTGCCCTCCTAAATCTGGCCTGAGTGATAGAAGGCATCTTTGGCCTGAAGAAGTGTAATACAAAGAAAATCCTAATTGCTACAGCTAAGTAATTAGACGATCCAACCTATAAATCATAGTGCGGCAACCCCTTTAATTATGTGCACAATTAAATAGGTGACTAAGGCACATTCTTCCCTAGATGAGCATATTTAATATCCTGTAATGGCAACAAGTTTCAAGCTGATTTATCGTTATTTTGTTTGGTCAGATGATTTTTCTGCATTTTAATGTGTTTTGTAGTTACATATTTGCTGTGAACAAACAATGCTTTTCCCAGGTAGTGTGCTGTAAAGGACTGGCTTCACGATTTGTTTACTATTCTTTTAGGCCTCGCAGAAATCAAACAACATTATGTACTTATTTTTAAGTAGCTGCACTAAAATCTTAAACAGCCTCCTTAGAGCCTTTCTTTCTCTGCCAGAATGTACACACACACACACACACACACACACTAAAATACTTGAAAAATGATCAATTTCCTTTAGTCTCATCTTTGACACATGGATAGGAAGTTTTGATATGGAGTTCTAATAACTATATAGTCAGAAGCGTCTATTAACTCTGAATGGTATCTTCATTCAGAGGAGCTAAAGACAACACATTTTGGCATGCGTCCAGTATTACATTAGGCACACCTCTGAAATTTCGAATAATAGTAGTAATAATAATAATACAAAATTTTAAACATGTGCTTGAAAAGCTTATGTTTGGATTCAGCAGAGTGCTGGAAAGACTCCAGGCTTTGGAAGCCAAGACTTGGGTTCAAATCCCAGCTCTGCCTCTCATTAGCCTGCCGCAAGTTGGTTAACTTCATTGGAACTAAGTTCCAGTAACAAATGAAGAATCCCACTTGCTTTGCTGAGTGGCTGCGAGAAGGAGAAATGTTGCAGATGAGGCCCCAGCGCGGTGACTGGGGCACAGTAGGTACGGAGTTAAGTGCTAGCAGCTGTTGCAGTTGTAACCCAAATAAATTCAGGCCTTCTTGTGCACAGAATCCAAAAGAAGCTCCAATCAGACTCCAAACCCTTATCAATAATTTGTGTGTCCCTACAGGACCCTTTCTTGAGAGGGCAGCAGAGGAAAGATCGCACACACAGCACATAGCCAAACTTCTTAAATACCTTCTTTATTTCTCTCTCTCCCTGAAGTACCCCAATTCATTTTTCTCTCTTTCTCTCCAAAAATCCCAGCCCATCCCAGTCCCTCGCTGCCCCCATGCTCCCTAGGGCTCCCTCTTCCAGCCTCCCGGGGGCTTTCTTTTCTCCAGGAGAAGCTCTGAGCCCTCCCTGATGCAGGAGGGCTCCCGGGGTCTCGGCTTCTTCTGATCTGCGTTTCCCCCCACTGCCTCAGATCAGCAAAGCCAGCCCCAGGAGCCAAGTGCCGAGGACACTCTCCTCGTTAGAAGAGCAGAGAAGTTAACAGTGCTCATGCTTTCCTATTTATTTTTGTCTGTGAAGCACTATCAAGCTTTAGGCTTGATAGACATCATTTATAAGCAGGAGGTTAGGGTATTAGAGTTTATGGTTTCTTTTCTGGAGACTGAAGAGGAAATATAGGAAAACAGTGGGCTAGGGGCTAGAAGGTGACAGAAGGAGCCGACGGGGAGCACTGGGGGTTGGGGGTGGCCAAGGACAGAAGAAGAGGGAGAACAGTTCCAGGGAGTTGCACCTCCAGCATTCTGCAGAAATAGCTGACACGTATGGAGCCTTCATCACCGTTCCAGGCCCCATGATGCATATCGATTTATTTAATTCTTACAACAACCACGGACATAGGAACTTCAGCATCCCCATAATACAGATGAGTCTACTGAGGCACAGCAGATCTAAATGACTTGTCTGAGGTCACAAAGCCAGAACTCAGAAGCAGGCAGCTTGGCCCCAGAGCCCAAGCTCTTCCCCTATGTAACCCCGTCGTGCGGTTGCAGAGAATGGGACCCAGGGACAGTCTGCACCAAACAAGCCTTTTGGAAGGAAATAAAGGAGGGTCCTCAGGCATGACGGTGTCCCCAGTGCGTAAAACCATTCTGGAGCGTGGCGGGTCCTTAGTAAACATCTGGGGACAGACAGACAGGCAGACACGGGTATCCACTGGGAAGCGAATAAATGTCAGCACCAGAGGAGAAAAGCAGGGCTCTCTCTTCAACCGTGCAATTGAAATTTTCCCACTGACAAATTCCAGAGTGGACAGGCCAATACTAGGGTTTCAGGTCACAAAATAACCAGCCGTTCAGAGAGACACAAAGCTGTCAAAAGTTTGCAAAGATGGCATGGTGGTGGGGGATGAGCAGAAATTGCTTTTTTGTTTTTCCTTAAAACATAGGGCCTGGGGGCATAAAAGATATTTCCTTCGAATACCCTTCTTAAGAATGACACACACATCCCAACATCATCAAATGATGTGAATGGAAGCATCAGCAACAGAACCAGACTTGGGACAGTATTCCCCCAGTGGGACAGTGCAGAGAGGAGAGCAGGGATGTGTCTCGATGCTGTTTTGCCTTTGTTTTAAAAACAGTTCTTAAGGAATAAGGAGGACTTTTCTAGGCTTCTGATGTAGGGGCCCTGTTTAAACAAATGCCCTAAGTCAGCCGCAGCCTCATGGGAACTCTCTGCCCCTGTGGACATGGGAATAGTCGCTGTGTTTCTTGATGGGACTTGAAATAAAAGCAGAGGAGTCTTTGCAGACGGCTGACTTTTCAAAATATTTTCTAATGCGGTTTTTCATACTCAGAGCGAGGCTTTGGATTGGCATCCAAAAATGAGGGTTACTTCTTTCCTACTCCCCCCGCCCCATTCTGAATCTGCTGAGCACTACCCATCCTATTTAGCGCAAAGAATTTCACAGAGGTAAACAGCATCTGGGCATCACTTACCTCCTTTGATGTTTCACACAATTTACAATGAAAGTTTGGGAGACATTTAAAACCTTGCAAGGTCCTAAATCATTAAATTCCTTTAATGTGGCCCTAGCCTTAAAAAATGATAATAGAATGCATTCAACAATAAAGCTGCCAAATTTTAGTGGCCTGTTTGCTAGAGGCTCTTTTGGAGAAACTGAGCCACATTAAAAAAAGAAAAAAAAGCGCCTGGCAGAACTGTTATTACACAAATAAGGAATTGTCATTACACAAATTAAATGTGGATTAATGCAGGTAAAAATGAAAACAAAAATAGATTAGCTAATGACATAGAGAATGCTAGATGTACCGAATATAATCATGCAGGACAACTTTTGCGGTGTTTGACAGGACTGTCACCAGCTCTCTGGGTCCCTGTAGCCACATTTGGACCATATACTCATAATCCCTTATCCAGAAGGTGAACTATAGCCTGTTTTGCCTGGACCAGTCTCAATTTAGGTCTGTTCTCCTGGTGTAAAATGAAAAAAAAAAAAAAAAGACAACTTTTCTTATAGAAAATTTCCAAAATCTACAAAATCACACAGGATAGAATAATAAAGGTCCAGGTATCCTCATTTTCTCTCTTGTACTATTTTTAAACAAATCCCAGTCACCATAATTATAGAAGATAAAAACTTAATGAAAAGCATCTTCACGATGCCATTATCACACCTGAAATAATGAACTGTAATTCCCTAATATAATCAAATATCAAGGCAGTGTCGAAATTTCTACTTTTCTCATAACTATTATAAATGTGTGTTTTTTAAAGCCTTTTGTTTGTTTGAACTAAGATTCAAATAAGGACATGCGCTGCAATATTTTGACAGATCTTTTGAGTTTCCTTCCATTGTAGGTTTCCTCTCTATCCCTTTTTTTTTTCCAACTGGTTATTTTGACATCATTATTAATTCATGGATTTAAGTATATTTTATATGTTTTAATTCTTTAGAGTTATTATGCTTATCGGTTCTCAAATTGCCCCACGTTTTGGTCAGTGGGAATGTCTTCAACTTGGCTTTTGAGTTCTTTGACAAGATCCCAATAGCTTTTGATAACTCCCTTGCTTCTAATATAACAAGAGGTATCAAGTTCATCTTGTAAACCCCCCTCTGAAGTGTGGGACTCAGTTCTTGCTCCAAGAAGCCCTGTGTCCTTTCAGCAGGACATAGTATTTAGAGACCACATTTGGGGCACTGGGGTGCTTATTTCTACAGTTCGGTCATGTTTCTAGGCCTTTTCAGTGGATATGGCTAAGATAATTTTAAAGGTGAAGCATATCATGAGTATATGCTGATACTTTCAATTCAAGTTCAGGATTACAGGGTTTTTACTTGAAACTCTTGTCTTAAATTTGTGTCTCTGTGTTCTCCTGCCAGGAATACTGAATCACCAATCCTTGTGGCAATGTCTCCTGCCATTTGTCCCACAAAGCTTGTTATCTAGTAAATTCCTCAGAAAGAGCTCATGAGGAAAATATTTGGGGTACTTCCATGTTCATCACAGTTTATCTGTGGTATTTAGACTTTAACGTCAATTTGGATAAAAAAATATGAAATCACATTTTCCCTTGATTATGTCAAAGATAGTCCATTTTCTTGTGGCATAAACTATGGCTATTGAGCAATCTCATGATAATCTTAGTTTCTTTCTAAGTGGCTTTGTCTTTTTTGGGTGCCCAAAGGACTTTTTTTTCCCCCTTATCTTAAAGTCCAGTTGATTATCAAGACTACATTTCAATGTTTGTCATTCTGTTTTTGTTTTTTTTTTCAGGTCCATGATGTGTCCCTTTAATATGTACAGTTAACCCTTGAACACCTTGGGGGTTGGGGCACCATCCCCACATGCAGTTGAAAATTTGTGCATAATGTTTAATTCTCCTAAAGATGTAACTTGTAATAGCCTACTGTTGATCAGAAGCCTTACTGATAACATAATAGATTAACACATATTTTGTACATTATGTATTATATACTGTATTCTCACAATAAAGTGAGCTAGAGAAAAGAAAATGTTGTTAAGAAAATCATGAGGAAGAGAAAATACATTTAAAGTCCTGTACTGTAAAAAATCCATGTACGAGTGGACCTGAACACTGGCCCGTGTTGTTCGGGGTCAACTGTCATTTCAAGCAACTTTTTATTTCAGGAATTTTTTCTAGAATTCTAGTTTTCAGCATTTATTCTGCTCTCCTTCTTTGGTTTCCTTCTTTGAGGTGGAGGAGGACCTCTTATTATACATATGTTTCTTCTTGTTCTTTTTGAGCTCTCTCCTGTATCTACCATTTTCTTTATATTCCTTTTTGTCTCTTTATTTATTTTTTTTTTTTAGTTGAAAATTTTTTTGGCCCTTCTGCAAGGCATTATATGTTGTTGACTTATTTGTTTTTTACAGTTTGGTCTTCACTTATGAAATGGTTTCTTATTTTTTTCCTAGATTTTCCCTGGGTTCTATAACTTTGTGTCTGAATTTAAAAAAATTCCAACTTATGATTTTCTTTCATATTTTCCGTAATTTTAGTTTTTAAGAAAGGTTTGTATACCCATCTTAGAGAGAGAGAGAGAGAGAAGCAGAGTGTGTGCACAGGGGGAGGGGCAGAGGGAGAGCGGGAGAAAAGCAGACTCCCAGCTGAGCATGGAGCCCAATGTGGGGCTCAGTCCCACAACCCTGAGACCATGACCTGAGCCGAAATCAAGAGTCACATGCCCAACCAACAGAGTCACCCAGGTGCCCCATATTTTCCATAATTTTATGTCATCTTTATCACTTTTATCTCATTTTGAAATATTGGTTGCATTCTTATATATTTTGTGAGTGTGTCTTTCTGACAACCATTTATTCTTTTCCTTAATCTCTTTTTAAAAAATACACTCTGTGTAGGTTCAACTGTGATCATATTTTGTTGGTTATTATCATGTAAAATGAGTTTTCCCTTACTTTTACGTGGGGGTGGGGGAGTTAGAATATTTTTTTCTAGCTTCATGGCTTTAGAGCTCCCTCTTCTTCCTCCTCCTTTTTTTATAAAGCAATTAAAAAAAATATGGCTTTATAATTCAGAGAACTGCCCCTAGTGCTGCCTACCCACAGTTTTATCTGGATCTTTTTTTTTTTTTTTCTGTCCCTGTCCTACTCTGTATTCTACTTGCAAAGAGGTGCTTGATCCTAGAAGGAAACTTTGCTTTGTTTTTTGGGGCGTTCCTAGGGCCCAGGCTATGGCAGTCCTTTAAGATATTTTCATAAACCTAAACCTTTGTACTCACCCGAGAATTAGATGGTACAAAAGTCTCTCCCAGATTCAGTTGTTTCAAACTGACCTGCCCCATTTCTGGTACAGACTTAGTGGGATTTCAGGATTCTTCTGTCCTCAAGTCAGTCCATTCAATGCCCCAGAGCGGATTCCTTGTGCTTCTTCCTACACAGATGCTGCATAGGTCTGGTAGCTCTTAAATATTTAATGGCTTTTGGAGTTTATGGGGAATCCTGTTACTTAGTTTTTTTCAGGAGATGCTGTTCATGGGTTTTGGTTTTGCTGTCTTGGTGGCTCTGTCTGTAATTATGTGAAGATTAGAGAGATTAGGAAATGACATTGCCACGTGCATTTTCTCAACATTCCCTCCCAATGCAATCCTTGATAGCAACCCCTTTAGTCTCAGAAGTGAAGTTTGCACAATAAATTGCATGGTTGTCTTGCTTATCCTAAATCAGAAATCCAAATAATTCTTAAAATTGAAAGGTTTTCCAATTCATTTGGGTCAATTCCAAACCCGATCTGAACTCACTTGATAGCAAAGGCTGACCTGGTCTAAGATGGAGCTGTGAATACTTTTTACTTTTTCCATTTATTATGAATATTCATTCATTTTCCTTCAGAAGTGTTCATATCTTTCATTGTAGAATGTGGCCTCAGACCCAGTGATGATGTCATGTAATATACAGTGGAGATCACCATCTTAAAATATGAAAAGCTGTAAAATCTGAAATACTTTTGGACCTACAAAGTTCAGATAAGGAATTACAGATCTGTAAAAGACTTCACCCCCTTTACCACTGAAAATTACAGCAGGTGAATTTCTGTCCCAAGCCAGCTGATCCTATTTTCTCTCCCTGCAGTTAGGAGTAAGACTATGGCTGCTGAAGGGGCTTGCACGGCACGTGACCATCAAGTCACCTGGGCCAGCAATGTCCCACTCAGATGCATGGAGAGACAGAGAGGCACATGAAACAGGTACAAAAAGGCCAGCTGTGAGGAGAGATCATGGGACTGGAACCCAAAAATAAACACTGCTTAGGTCGGTGTTCCAGTTTATAATTTCAATCACTCACGAGTCCTTCCTTTTTTAAGGTTCATTGAGCTATCCCCTGTGTTTTTCCAGTAAAACCCACTCAATTACTTTAGCCAGCTGGAATGGATTTCTGCTACTTGCAACTGAAAGGCCTTTAATAAGCCACACATATGGGACTTCTCTCCCAATGCCATCTTCATGAAAGGGGTCCCCTGAATCTCAACACAAAGTGGTGGAAAGCCAGAGTCTAACCTCTGACTTGTTGACTCATTTAGTCATCAGAGAAGCTCCTAATTAGTGCCCAGCGCTGCGTCAGATTAAAAAAAAAAAAAAAAAAAAGGAACATAAAAGAATAGAAAGCATAGTCCCCAATTTTGGGAAACAAATTAAGCTTAATCCATGGCATTGTCTTTTTGTCTCTTCCTTTCTCTACCAGGTAATTCCCTCTAAGGCAGTTTGAACATCTAAAAATAGTCAAAAGGTCAGCTGCAGAAATGATAAGAGGGTCTGACTAGGGATAATCTTATGGGAAGTGCAAGATGTCCTTACATTTGGAAGAACTTGTCATTCATCTATTCATCCAACAAATATTTATCAAACACCTTCATGTATCAGGCACTGATATAGGCACCGGGGAGGGAGCGGTGAGCAAACCAGAACAAAACCCTGGCCTTTATAAAGATAGCGTCGTCCTATGGGAAGCAGAAAAGAAGCAAAAAATAGTAGGTTAGATGGATAAGAATTACAGAGAATAATAAACCAGAAAAGGGGCAGGGAGATTATGTGTGGAGTGAGGGTTACAGTTTATTTTTTGTTTTTTTAAAGATTTTATTTATGTATTTATTTTGACAGAGAGAGAGACAGTGAGAGAGGGAACACAGCAGGGGGAGTGGGAGAGGGAGAAGCAGGCCTCCCGCGGAGCAGAGAGCCTGATGCAGGGCTCGATCCCAGGACCCTGGGATCATGACCTGAGCCGAAGGCAGACACTTAACAACTGAGCCACCCAGGCGCCCTGAGGGTTACAGTTTTAAATAAGGTGGTCAGGGAAGGCATCACTGAGAAAATAGCACTTGAGCAAGGACCCAGAGGAGGAGAAGGAGCAAGCCACGGAGATGTCTGGGTGTAGGGTTTCCCACACCAAACAACTCTCCAACACCAGCTCGGTGTCCTACATTCATCACCCGGAGATGGTGTCAGATCCCACAGTTTAAGGGCATAGTCCCCCAAGACTGTCCTCCCTCTCCAGACACCAATCACAAGTCCACATTGTCACCTGGGCCCCTGACTACTCAACTTGCTATAGACCTGAGGTTCCCACCACCCGCTCTTTGATTAATTTGCTAGAGCAGCTCACAGAACCCAGAGACACATTTTACTTACTAGACTACCTATTTATTATGAAAGGATAGAACTCAGGAATGGCCAGATGGAAGAGATGCAGAGGGCAGGGTATGGGGGAAAGGGCACAGAGTTTCTATGTCCTCTCCAAGCATGCCATTTGCCCTAGTCTCCGCATGCTCACCAACCTGGAAGCTCTCCAGCCTGTTCTTTTGGGTTGTGACAGAGGCCTCATTACGTAGGCATGATTGATTACATCACTGGCCATTGGAGATTGATTCACCCTCCAGAGGCTGGGGTGTGGGACTGAGAGTTCCAACCCTCTAATCTCATGGTTCATTCCCCCCAGCAACCAGCCCCCACCTTTAGGTGTTATCCCAAAGTCACCTCATTAGCATGGCAAAAGACATCTCTGTGGCTCTTGTCCCTCAGGACATTCCAAGGGTTTTAAGGCCACAAATGGAGATGAAGACCAAATATACGTTTCATATGAGAACTCACAATATCACAGAGGGCAAAGTGGAGTCAGGGAGAGCCTCTGGGAGGCTGGTACAGAAATTCGAGGAGAGGTAGTGGCAGCTGGGTCCTGGGAGGTGGATTGGAGGTGGGGCTCTTTGCTCAGGACCACGTGAGTTCCTCTTCCATCAAATATGCCCTGCCCTTCTGGGAGTTTTAACAGTGTGCTGTTTTTATGATAATTACCTGTTGCAGGTTTATAGGGCGTCCCATGTTTGATGTAGCAATTTATGAAACAGTGACACCGTTTCACACCTTTCATCTTAAGGTTTTGAAGAGGATGACACATTTTCTGCTCTGAGGAAGCCAATTAATTAACCTGATTCCACCCTTTCCACGGAGAAGGGTGCTACTATGCCCATTTCAGAGGTGTTAAACTGAGGCCCCGAGCTGCCCAGGGAACCCTTTTGCTCCCAGTCCATCCCTGTGCATTCCAGGAGTACAATTGGGATCTCTGAATATCCTCATCCAGACCTTTTTGAACTTTTGGAACTAACATGTAGGTAGAAATAGGAATTATTTGGAAATGATTTTGGGATCTTCACGTTGGGGAAAGGGGCAGGAATTCTAAACAGGAAGTTGAGCCATCTTCCCAGCTGTATTTGGGAATAAACATTCATTGCCAAAGATGGGCCCGTTCAGCTCTGTGCTTGGGGAGACAAGGCAGAAGAGAGGAGGGTGGCAGGAGGGTGCTCCTAGGGAAATTGAGTCACGAATCTGTTTGCCTGATTTAGCAATTCTGTGCGCCACTCCACTCGCATGGCACCTGCCAGAGTGACACATGTCCGTGGTGGGTCGCATTGTTCTTGCTTCTTTGAGTGTGAGTCTTGGGTGAAAAGAAGCATTTTCTGTTCCTAAATGCAAACCAACTACTCTATTGGGTGCTCAACTGAAGTCACGACAGCTTGTTCCAGGGCTGGAGGAGAAACTGCCTGTGCTAAGTGCTCAAGAAGCTCACGTGCACTCAGTGGAGTCTTGGAACAGTGCTGTGCTCCACAGGGAGCTGAGGCATCTTCAGGAGTTAGATGACGGCCCACGGTGTAGGATCCATGCTGACTGCAGGCCCCAACCTCTATGTGCCCCTCTCGTTCCTACTTCTCTGCTGTGGGGTCTTCGGCTGAGTCAGGAGTGTTCTGAGTGGATTTAAAGAAGTAGTACGTGCTCCAGAAGAGAGTGATCCATTGTTTGTAATTGGAACCGATGTGCACTTGTTTTCCAAGAGGCAGTCAAGTTTACATTGGCATTTTTCTTCCAAAGTCATGGTCATGTGTAATTACGTGGGCTGATACACCTCTAAGGATTTAGGAACTCAAGGGAGTCGAGGGTTGTTTGGATGCAGGGCATATTTAATCATCTTGGCTTTACTGCGGGTGAGAAACTGCTTCCTCAAGCCCTTGCCTGTTCCTCTGTCTTTCGTGGCAGCAGAGAAAACAAGGCAATACCAGCCACATATGCATGTGTGTCTTTTCTGATTGGTCTTGGTTTCAGCAACAGGCCAGCTGGCTGTTCAGGGAAAAAGAAAGAGCTCACTGCACATTGCCTGCATTGGTCTGAATTTCACTGCTCTGCCAAGGACTTAGAAGGGGCAGCATCTGCATCCACGGCTGTCATGGGCATTCAGGCTCTTGGATAACAAGATAAAGGGCAAAAGCTGAATTTTCTTGTGCCAAAAGGAGGAAGAGTATCAGAGCCAAGAAGATCAAACCACTGCTGCCGAGAGTGGCTAAATGGTACCTATTAACCTCTGTCAGTGCTGGAGTTCTGCAGTGGGAATTTTGCCAGAAATCAGCCCTGAGTGAAAAACAAGGTTTGGCTGGCTCCATATTACCATGGGATGGAGGCATGGGAATTTCCAGTAAAAGAAGCTAAGCTGTTCCATCCTCAGTCTGTAAGGATGAACCCAGGGTTGGAATCAAGCATCCTGTGAACTGATGAGATGCAGGTCCATGCCTTGTCCCATGGAGGAAGTGGACAAAAGGAGTTCCTGCTTATTGTGGTCACGCACCTGGCAAGCAGCCATTTCAGATGGGGAGTGTGCATATCATCATGGGCCAGGAGTTGGCCCACGTTGAGGATCTGTCTTCTGAGAACTGCTTCCACGTTTCCTGTTGCTGGCATCTGGGGGACTTGCAGTTTTCTACTGCCATTCAGACTCGCTGGCTCTGTGCTTTCTCCTGGCAAGGGAGGAATACTCACCACATGTTCAATGGTGGATATGTTGCAACTAGGATTTGGTGTGCTTTGCTAGAGAGAAGATTGGAGGTACTGATCACCTGAGAGCATTGCAGGAACACCCCACAAGCAAATCCCTAAAAACCACTTCAGAAGAGGTGGCCCCTCCTTGCTCTTTGGTAGCTTAGCAGCCTGGCTTAGCTTCTTAGCAAAACCCACTCTTTCCTCTGCTAGTGAAACTGGACTGATGAACTTGGATGTTTCCTGTCACCAAATAAGCCAACAACCACACTAGTTTTATGGAGCAGTTATTAACAAAAGCCATTGATTCCAGGCCAAAGAGCCCTAAAATTCAGCCAAGAGCCTGAATAAGCATCGCTGCAGAGCAGTGTCCTCCTATTGGCTGAACAACGCATATTTCAGTAGAGTTGTTGCTTTTGATTGCTTCTGGATCTTCTATTATTTGGGTTGTCTATTTCCAGACATTTAAGCTCTTCTGGCCACTAGTATTAAGGAAAAACATGACTTATTGAAGGAGTCCATTTTGTTTCCATCAAATGTAGCAGGTCTGCAGAATCCTGGGCTTGGTTGGATGAGGAATGCCATTCTACTTGTGTCTCAGATGGGGAGGTAGAATAGGAGCTTATTTGTAGGAAGTCTTTATTAAAGGAAATCTAATAAGTCATTTTTGAGCAAAAGTAATCTAGAACATTGTTTTAGAAATGGTAAGTTATAACCATAAGTAGTTCATGACCTGTGTTAAGAAAAAGGCAAGTGAAAAAGAACAAAACAGAATGGATCAGAGCACATCACACATAATAAGGGTCAGAATCATTTCTTGAAATTTTGCCTTAGTTGGTTGGATGTAAACTTGACTGAATTACGATGGAAAATATGTTGCGTACAGCAGTTCATCGTCAAGAAAGGTTGAAAATTACAGTTTGTGGATAGGAGCCAGGAGTCTCCAGGTTCTAGTCCTAATTCTGCTGCTGCCTCTATGAACTTGGGCAAGACCTTTTACTCTTTGGGGTCTCAGTTTCTCAACTGAAAACTGAAATTGTCTATGAAGTCTTCTCAGTTCTAAAATCCAATGATTAAGTAAAATTCTCAAAGGAATCAATTTCAGCATTCAGCCAATAAAAAAATTATTCTGCACAGTTAACTTCTATTTTCCACATTTTGGAAAGAGATGATTTCCCAAAGAGCTCTGAAATGGACAGACCACGTATATGAACACAGTCCATTAGGATGGAAGTTACTTCAATACATTAACTGAGCCCAGGAACGGTATCTGTGGGTTTCTAACAGAAGTTTTGTACTAGATTTCTCTGGTTACACTACAATTATGTTTTGGCTGTATTTGAAAATATATACAAATTCTCTTTTGGATGGGAGAGGAGGACGGTTGGGGAAATGCAAGTAATTGCTCAGGAAATGCTGAACTTGGTTAATTTGGAAACCACTTCCAGCTAATGTTGAGTCTTGGGCCACTCACAGTTCCTGCTTTGTATTATGACTAATGGAATGTCAAAGAAGCATTGATCTACTAAGAGCAACCAAGGAGACCCAGAGTAAGCTGGGCCTCCTCTGGGGAGTGACTGAGAGCTTATTATTTCTGGGCTGAGGTGTTTTCCAAACAGTCTTTTAAACTATTGATTCTTTCGTTCATAAATTCATTAGAGCATAATTTGGAAGGCATCTCACAATATTGCTTGGATCTCATTATGCTTATCGGGTATCATCTTTCAAATCAATGTCTCCCTAAATTCACATGGAGAAAAACTAGAGCATCTTGGGCACAACCACAAGTCAGCTGTGTTCAGGGAGTTAAAACGGGCAACTTTAGGAATATGGGTTCTACTATATAGCTGGTATGTGGGTTCCAGGAACGAGAGACAGCTTCAGGTCCTTAAATCATAGATCCGAAGCCAAACTGTTTGCAACAGAGAAGCAGTATAGGCTTTTGACTGTCATCTGCATTCATGGTGCTTTAATTCCACCGGTAAACTCTGTAGCCTCGCCGAAATGTCAGAACTGGAAGGAAGCCTGCAGACCATCTTGTTAAATGCTCTTGTTCTCAGAAGAGGAAAAACGAGGCACCGCTTTTAGCTACCTTTTCTATGTGAAGATGCATTAAGTGTTTTTGCCTCTTTCCATAAATTTTAAGGAGATCTTATTTTGCTCTTGAAGGTTGGTGATCCGTAACTGATTGGCTAATTGCAGATGTAGCTTTGCTTCATGTTGCGATACTGAATTTCAATATTGGTCAACACAGTGCCTACCAACGCCCTACAAAAACATCCTCTATCCACGAGCCACTCCTCTCAAGATTCAAAGCCCGAGATGCCTTGACATGTACAAGAAAAGTTGGGGAGGCTTTTATTAGCTTTGATTTTGACCCCCTTCTCATAAATTATGCAAAATGTGTCACTTATATGAAGAGCCCAGAAGAGCAGTTGCCAGTTGTAATATAAAAAATGATACCGCAGAAACGGAGACCTGGTTGTGGCAGATACCCTGTCAAAGGAATGATTTATAATCTGGGAATACAAGCAACAGGAGAGGCCCACCAGCTAGGGCTGTATCATCTAAAGCAATCAAATCCCGCAAATATAAAGCAATTTTGTATTACCATTTCCAAGTGCTCCCCACAATAAGGACTCTTGTATGCCCAAGTTTAATATTCAGAGCAGAAACCACAAACTCGAGCAGCCGCTCCTGGTCAGGATAGTTAATAACAGTTCCCAGGCAAAGGCATGCTGCAATAGCATCGTTCCGAGCAGCTGGGGATTTGCTCGTATGGCAGCCTCTCTCGCTGAGAAGTAGAAAGCGATGGTAGGTCAGACATCCATTTGCTTTATAGATTGATATAATTTCATCAGAATTTATGATGTGGGAATTACTGCACAGGCAAGAAATGTAATCTAACCTTCATCTCACACAATGCAGAAAAGATATTATGTTTTTGAGAAAAATACACTGACTTGTTGAATCAGATTGTGCACGTGCAATCCGAATGGATTTCAATATTTCCTTGGACAAGTCATTGCTATTTGCACTGTCTGCATTAAATTGGCTTGCCTAGAAGATGTTTTAACAAATAACAAAGAATTTTAATGCTATTTCTTCTTTCATTTTTCTCAATGCCAGAATGGTGTGTGAGTTCATTACCAGTAAAATTTAAACATCTGTGGGTGTAATAATAGTTTATCCTAATTTCTCTAGCCCATATTTAGAATTTTTAATATCCAAATAGTGTGATAACATATATGATTCTCTTTCATCCTTAGGAGGGGTTCATTGAGCTTCAATGGCCAAATAGAGTAAATGTTGATAGCCCTCGAGGACCCTTTATAGATGATCATCACAGTGAGTCTGTATGTCCTGTTGTTCGGCTCTTGAAGCCATTTTGCTTGCCTTGGGTCTATAGTTTCCTTTCAGTGGGAACCTGAATATAAAATATGTTTTAAAAGGAAGGGCTTTTGGGGCGCCTGGGTGGCTCAGTCACTTAAGTGTCTGCCTTTCACTCAGGTCATGATCCTGGGGTCCTGGGATCGAGCCCTGTGTCTAGCTTGCCACTTGGCGGGGAGTCTGCTTGTCCCTCTCCCTCTACCCATACCCTCTGGTAGTGCTCTCTCTCTCTCAAATAAAGAAATAAAATCTTCAAAAAAAAAGGGGGGGGGCTTTCAAGATGGCCCTTACTCCTTTCATGTAGGACTAAACATTCCTTGAATCAAAAATTCTTTTCATGTAATTTAAGAAAGAAACAACAATTTGCAAATATCAGGGCATTGTCCCAAACCTGAATGTCTACAGAAGTGTCTTTTTGTAACACTTTCTGGTTTCCGCTAATGACATGAGTGTGTAATTGGCCATGGTTAATCAGGACAACCCAAAGTCACTGTTTTAGTCGTGTTTTGAATTGCAAATATGTAGTAGACTTAAAATGTACATAATCTGGAACTTAATGAAAATATGTACCTAATAGAAGGAATATATTTTCTAAATAGGAGAAAACCCTCATGTTTAATTGGCTGGTATCTCCAAAGAAGATTTTTTTTTAGTGTAAGTATATCACATGGAATATTTGGTGTACAGTATCCCATGGAATATTTGGGACATTTTTTATCTGGCGACTTTAAGGCTCTGTCCTTAGCCAAGAGAGTTTGTGGCAGGTCACTCCATAAAGCCCTTTGTAATTCAGGTACTGGATCCCAAGCAATCTCCCCGCTTTGCTTTATTTTCCCATCTTCACCATCTTTCATTGGTTTTTTGTTCCCACATTTGCTCAGCTCCTCCAATTCTGGTGCCTAACTGATGACTTCCATCTTTTAAACTTTGGCTCTTTCTTAAGGACAGAGATCCACCAGAAACTCGCCCTACACATGCGCACGGGCATGTGCGTGCGCACACACACACACACACACACACACACACACACACACACACACACACATATACCCCTTTCCAGTCCTTCTCTGGCAGGCCTTGCCCTCACAGACAGTTCTCTCTGGCATGGGGGAGGAAAAACAATTTCTCCTATACTAATGGACATGGCTGATTTATTCCCACTCTGATGATGAAATGTTCTCTCATTTATTCATTGGACAAACAGTGATTAAGCACCTACTATATGATAGGTGCTGTGGGGAAAAAAATGAGTAAGACATGGTACCTGCCTTTGAAGAGTTGCAGAGATGACCTAAAAACAAATGATTATATTACAGTGCTATCAATAGTAATAGACAAATGGGCAGCCCAACATATCACCAGAGAAGGGGCCCTCTGCATTTACCAGGGACACAAATGTCACTCATCTTGTATGGCTGCTCTTCTCTTCTCCTGTCCAAATCTATTCTTTCCCATTGGCTCAGCTTTAGACAATTTCCCACTGACTCATCAGTTGCCTTCTGACGCATGGTACCTGCCTGGCACGTACTCTATAAATTACCTGAGAGCAGGCACAGGATTCTTTGTATTTTGCCTGCCTCAGCATCTCTGGCCCAATGAAGGTCCTCAAAAGTATTTGCGGGGTGAGACATCGATGTGCTTTTTAAAGTAGGGCTGATGTGGCTTTTATAGGACTAGAGCACAAGTCAGTTGCTGACCAACAATTAAAGGTCACAGCTTTGGAATTTATGGTCACTCATCAAATTGGTAGAGGCAGGAAAAAGTGGTTACACATAATTTCCAGTTCTGTCTAAATTACACTATCTTGGGGCCATTCCTTCTAGTTACCCCCAAACATATCTGATATATTACATTCAGGCATTCCTACACAATATTTATGTAAATAATTGCAACATGGAAAGTCTTCTTTTCTTCTGCAATGTGTCATCACATACACTTTAGAGTCCCTGTTGGGATCCTTTTCGTGGGCTGGAGCCTCTGCACACTGTGTGTTTAGAGAATCACTCTGCCTGTTTGACTGGTTTGTAGGTCTGTTTTTACTTAAGAGCACGCAGGAATGGAAATGTAGCTGTTAAATTAATCTGGCCTTGATGAAATATGTCTGCTTCACTAGTAAGGTTACTGAAATTTACATTTTCGTCACTCTTCAGTGCAGGCAGGATTTTACTCCTCTCTGCAAGATCTTTCCAGAACACATCTCAGGAGATCCAACTTCTCCAATAATGGTGTCAGTAACTTTGGGGCAACGTGAAAGGAAGAATTAGCTTTATTAGTGTAGCTCACTTTTAATAGTCACATAGGGATGAGAGGTGAACAGTGGGCTTGCAATTGACTAGGGCTGGAGAGTGTGGCTGCCTTACCCTCCTGCAGCTCAAGGTCCCAACTGGATTGTCATGTCGATTTGAGCTGCCTAGATGACAGGGGTGCTTGCACGGAGAAAGTTGATGAAAAGGCAGCTCTTCTAGATTTTTCTTTGGGGGAAATGTGTTCTCCTTACTTGTGCTCAAAACTAATACTGCTTGTTATTACTGCCCAAGAAAAGTGATCGATGTTATTCAGCATTTTGGATTTGTACAATGTCAAGTGGGTTAAGTGACAGATTGATAAGTGTGTTCAGTTTATGCTACAGAACATCTGATTTAGATGAAATCAGTTAGAACGTACCTCATGGCCAGCTTTTTTGTTTGTTTGTTTCCCCTTCCGCTGTTATCATAATCTAGGGTCTTAGATTGCTACAGACATGGTTTGCTACAAAGCCTCCTCTGTTACCTCTAGTCACTTCTCATCCATCCTATGTATTGACTCCTAACCAATCCCTTGAACACGTCTCCTTCAGAGGGGCCACATTTGGAATGGTGATCAGACAGGAACAACAGGAATCTCCTCCATTTAAATTCCATCAACAAATCTTCAACATTTCCTGAATCATAAGTCACGTTCGGAAGTTTCAACAAAGTTTGGTGGGCGGAATTTAAGAATGCATGAATAGACAGGATTAAATGTAGCTTTGAAAAAAAGTTTGAAATGTGAAAAAGATACTACAACCTCAAATGAATTTTGATCAAAAGACCCAACATATTTCTGATAATGGCTGGAATTTATATTTAAAGAGATAATAGAGGATGCATTGCCATGAAGCCTGTGTGGCCTGATGTGGTGAGAGAGAGAGGAAGAGGCAGAGAAGGAAGGAGGGGGAAAGAAGAAGAAAGAAAAAAAATAACTAAAAGATTAGCAACGCAGCCCCCGCTCATCATTGGCAGTAGCAAAATTCAGAATGAAAATACTAAAACTAGATCAGTAAAATTGAAGAGGAACTTGAATCATATAAGCTGAATATATAGTAAAAAAAAATTTGACCAAACTGAAGGACAAAGAATAGATCCAACAGGTGAGTAGTAAATTCTTGAAGAAGACACGATATGTATGCACAGGAGGTTGGAAGTTGAGAAGGCTTGTGGAGCTGATGTAAGAGAGACAGAGACTAACACCAAAACACAGCCTCATGGAAAGGACATTGTTAGTTTACAAGTCAAAAACTAAGGTTACCCACCAGAGAGAACAGATTGGAGAGGCTTTTTATCCCTTCCCCCTTCAATGACCAAAGCCAGAAACAATGAAACAACATTTCAAGAAGAAAATATGAGACTAAAGAATGCTTTTCATTCATAAAGACAACTGAGTCAGTAGTTCACTTATTTGATGAACAACAACAAAAAAATTCCCTCTCTGTCTGTCTCTGTTTCTCTCTTTCTCTCTCTCTCTGTCTCTCGATACTTACAGAGCTGTAAGGAAACATGGAAGGTTTCTGTGTGAGCAGTGAGGGCAGCTCCCCAGAGGTCTGCAGGATGAGAAGGAACCATCCAAAGAGATGGTGTAGGTGTGTGGAAAGGGATGGTGGGGAGAGGCTGCTGGTGCACATGGTAGATAGACAAACCGTGTTAAGGACCTTATGACTTTACCCTAAAGGCACTGGGGAACTACTGAAATGTTTCAGCCAAGAGAATACAACAATTTTGCATTTTCAAAACTCCTCTGGATGAAGCGGGGCGGGAATGAATCAAAGATGAATAAAGTTTGGTGGGGAGTGATGAGTAAGGACATTGTTGTAGTTGTTCAGACAACAAATGAAGGCAGTGTTCGGGGTGGCAACGGGTGTAGACAGAAGTCAATGTATTTGAGAGATATTTACAATGTGGGTGAGAGGCAAACAAGGAATGGGAGAGGGTGAAATTGAAGATGACCTTGATGTTTCTGCTGGAGCAAGTGGACTGGGGAATTCAGAGGAAGGAGCAGGTTTGGGGGAACTTTGGGGGCCATACCTGAAGGCAGGGGGCAGGATCTGTAAGTTTGGACTGGAGATACAGATTTTAGTGACCTTGGTATGAAGAAGGTGATTATGTCCTAGGAGTAGATGCAAGTGACCAGAGTGCATATATAGAATGAATTGAAACCAAAAGATATTTTCAGAATAGTTACTTTAGAACATTTAGAAGCCAGGTACCATTTTTTCATCAAAGAATATTGAAAGATGCAATGACCAATAAGTAATAAATATTGAGGAAGTGTTGTTGCTGACAGATCTAACTAATCAGAGCTACTATTAGACTAAAATAATTTCAAATAAAAAAAACTGAAAGAGTGGGGTGCCGGGCTAGTGCAGTCAGTAGAGTCCACAAGACTTTTAATCTTGGGGTCATGAATTTGAGCTCCACATTGGGCGTAGAGTTTACTTAAAAAAGGCATTAAAAAAATTGAAGGGAAAAAATAGAGATGTTTCAGAATTTTAGGTTACAATGAATGGATGAAGGGAAAAGAGGGAATCCCAGAGTGATAACAGTTTTTCCTGTCCTAAAACGTAGTCTAAAGGTATTTATGGCACATATAGTGAAATATAGCATTAAGAGTGATTATCAAGTGTTTTACAGTAAAAACTGTACTCATCCACAAGGTGTCAGCCTACAGGCCAAAGAGGCAAAGAGAAATCTCCAATTATAGTGTAACCCTAATATACCTAGATATCCACAAATTAAAGCAGGGCCTTGTCTTGTGATAGGTGTTATTGATATCCTCATTTTACAGATAGGAAACTGAGACTCAGTGAGGCAATGAGATTTGATGACATTCTTGATTTTAAGCCCAATGACCTTCCCATGGTTTATCATTTTTATAAGAACCAAATGATAAAACAAAAGACAGATCAAGTGTAGTGGTAATTATTATACTCTTGTGCAATTATGACTGTCCTGGGCACTTAGATACTGTCTGCACATAGTAGGCCTTCAAGTGAACCTTTTCCATATGACCGGATTAATTGATGGATTAGCCAATTATTTAAAACAATAAATATAAGTGCTTAAAATTGCTCTCATTAAAAGAAAGATCAAAATATCAGGCGCCTGGGTGGCTCAGTCGGTTAAGCCTCTGACTCTTGGTCTCAGCTCAGGTCTTGATCTCAGGTTGTGAGTTCAGGCCCCGCGTTGGGCTCCACACTGGATGTGGAACCTACTAAAAAAAAAAAAAAAAAAAGAACATCAAAATCACATACATAATTCAATAGAGGAGACACACTTGAAAGGAATATATATATAGTATATATATGTGTATATGTATATATTGTATACAATATGTGTATATATTTTTATATATATGTATAAAATGTAGTTAAGAAAAGCATGGGGAGAGTGTTGTTGAAACAGAAGGGAAAGGAAGGAGGATGTAAATGATTAATAAGAGTAAATAGGATACCATATAAGAAAGTGTGAATTGACACAAGATCGTCCATTGTATGGGGCACCTGGCTGAGTGCCGCATCTCTTCCAATCGGAAGAGCATGCGATTCTAGATCTCAGGGTCATGAGTTTGAGCACAATGCTGGGTGTAGAGGTTACTTAAATAAATAAAATAAATAAAACTTAAAAAAAAGGCCATTGTATAATGACAAAAGACAGACTAATAAAGGCACAAGAATTCTAAAAATATAAAATATTTTTAAGAAAAAGATCTAAAATTATAAACAGAAAGCACAGAATACCACCAGGGAAGATTTAGGCTTCATATTCTCTTCCCAAATATGAAATCAAGTGGACAAAATAAAGACATTGAGAAGGTTGAAAAGAGAAATGATAGTGCAATTAATGCATTCCTGTTTATATATCCTCAGAATACTTAAAAACTGATCACAAAATAATTTCACAAGGAAAATCTCCACAAACTTTAAACCCCCAGAGTACAATTCATTAAAACTATATGAAATGGACTCCAACAAACTACTCAATATCTCATTAAGTAGGTATATATGAATTATACAATCTTCAGAGCAAGTAAGAAAATTAGAGTTTAAAAATCTATATAGAAATAAACAGGTACAAGTTCTAACAGCAGAATTTAGACTTTTTTCCTTTACCTGTTCTTATTCTAAAAAAAGATAGACACAGCATGTACTTTTAAGATCTTAGGAAAGAGAGAAAACAATAAACCCAAACATGTAAGTAGAAGGAAATAATAAAGACACAGGCAGGTATGAATAGATTATGAAGACAAAATGGAATAATTGATAAATTCAAGAGCTGATTCTTTCAAAAGATGAATATATTAGGAAAACCTCTAGAACATGGAACTGGAAAGAAAAACCCAGAAATAAATTTATAAATGAGGCAAATATAACAATAAAAATAAGGGTGATATTACAATAGAGATGTGAGCTCGGGTGTGGACAGTTCTGAATGCTTTTGAGATGAATAACGTTCTAAAAACTCAAATGCCAGGGCGCCTGGGTGGCTCAGTCAGTTCAGCGGCTGACTGGTGGTTTCAGCGCAGGGCATGATCTCACGGTTGTGAGATCCAGCCCTGAGTCCGGCTCTGAGCTCAGCATGGAGTCTGCTTCAGATTCTCTTTTCCTCTCCCTCTTCTTCCAGCTCATGTGCTCTCTCTCTCTCTTGCAAATAAATAAATTCCTTAAAAAATATAAAAATAAAAACTCAAATGTCGAAAATGAGCAGAGGAAGTCTTGAACTGAGCAATACATGAAGAAGAGATTGAAAAACTATCAAATGATATTACTCCTCTCCCACCAACACCAGAAGGCAAAGAGAACCAATAGATTAAGCAATAGAAAATTCTTGTTACACACACACACACACACACACACACACACACACACACACACATAATATATTTTAGAGAGAGAGAGAGTACAGGCATGAGATGGGGGGATGGGACAGAGAGAGAGGGAGAGAGAGAATCTTAAGCAGAATCCGCACTCAGCACAGAGCCCAATGTGGGGCTCGATCTCGTGACCTTGAGATCATAAGCTGAGCCAAAATTAAGAGTCTGATGCTTAAGTGACTGAGCCACCAAGGCACCCAGAAAATTCTTGTTATATAAAACCAGTTTTGAACACAGAAAAATATGGTAAATTACCTAATTTAATCTACATGACGAATATAATTTAATTTCAATATATCTGTCAGACCAAACAGGATAAAGATAACAGAAAAGTTACAGATGTGAAATTCTGAAATAAAGAGCAGTATGAATAATTCAGCATTACTTTAAACAAATAACAGTCTGCACTCCATAAGTTTATTCCTGGAATGCAAAGAAAGTCCAAACTAAGAACTAAGAATATAATTACTGAGAAATTAGTAATGAAATATTTCACACCTGTAGGCTAAATAAGAAAAAGACCCATATCATTCTTTTTAAATATAGCAAAAAAAAGGAATTTGACAAAATTTATCATCAAGCTAAAAAAAATCAATTGGATAGAGTATTTTCTTTCTTTCTTTTTTTTTTTTTTAAGATTTTATTTATTTGTCAGAGAGAGAGAGAGCACAAGTAGGGGGAGCGGCAGGCAGAGGGAGAAGCAGGCTCCCTGGTGAGCAAGGAGCCTGATGTGGGACTCAATCCCAGGACCCTGGGATCATGACCTGATCCAAAGGCAGACGCTTAACTGACTGAGCCACCTAGGCATCCCGATAGAGTATTTTCTTAATATGATTAAGAGAAACAATTTAAAATATAAATGACAAGTATTGATAGACATTGTCCAGGATTGAGCTCAAAATAATAAGATCTAAGAGGTACCTAGGGTCAGAGAGTCTGCAGTGTTGGTTAACTACTCTCAACAAATAAAAAAAGCTCTGTGGACAGTAGGACTGACATCTGATAACTACTGATAAGCTGGTGAAGACAACGTGAGGGGAGGGAAGGCTGCTCACTTTGGGCCAAAGAATTTCATTTGGTCAGCGATGAGATTCTGTGGCAGAGACAGTTACCTGCTAGAGTCATATCCCCTCCTCTCCCCGTTTTTAGCTGGACACATCGCTGCTGAGTAAAAAGATTACATCTTTCAGGCTCCACTATAGCAACTAGATATGATCATGCACCTAAGTTGTGGCCAGTGAGCTGTGAAAACTTTGGGTAGCCTAATTAAATTAGACATGGTATACCATTCTTTCCCCTTTCTTCCTTCCTATAGTAGCTTGGAATATGGTCGTGATGGTTGGTGCTCCAGTGACCATTTTGGAGCATGCAGATAGAGTCATATTCCCTTGTAGGGTGAAGCAGAAAGCTTTTCCATCAGGGACTCTCAGCTTGGAGAAGCCTGGCCTTGAGCGCTATGAATCTGTGGGACTATGTTGCTTTAGCCATGGTTTTCTGGGTCACTAGTACTCACACTGGAATCTTACTCTAAATGATAGCATTCTCAAGAAATAATATTGAATTGACTTTAATGTACAAGTAAATAAATGATCTGGGTCCTAAAGTCTAGACCATTACACTTCTAGCTTAATTTTTAAAGGAGGAGAAGCTTAATATCCACACTAGCTACTTAAAAACTAATCCTCTTTATATTTTTCAAAATATTTTCCAAATCAGATACCACAATAAGATAATTTGCTATGGGAAACTTTTGGCTATACACAAGTTAAAATTGAGAAATGTCCATTAAGATGATGGCTGAGGCTTAGGTTTTATAATAGTTAATCCACAATCTTTATTCCTAGCAATAGCTATATATATATATATATAAAATATATAAATATATATTTACAGTATATATTATATGGACATAAGATGGGATATATACATATAAAATATATAAATGTATATATACTATATATACACTCTATATATATTTAGCTAATTACAAATTAAACATTCAAAATAAGTTGCATTCTTTCGTACCAGCAAAAAAAGTAATCCAAAGTTACACAGGGTCTTATCGACAATAGCATTAAAAAATATAAAAACCTAATGAATAGCATAATAAAAGGTATGAATGCCTTATGTAAAGAAATCTTTAATGCGAAATATAAAACATGAATAAATGACCTAGAAGAGGTGATATTAATGAGATATACAATAGGGTTAATTTGTCCTAAGGTCACACATAGGCTAAAGCGATCTCACTTGGAATTCTAGGTGATTTTAGAAAAAGAAAACAAAAATAATTCACAACTTGATTTTGAAAAATAAATGGGTATGGCTCTCAAAAATGTCATTTAAAAGAAGAAGCCAGTCCTATCAAATATGAAATCATACTATAAAATAACAGCAATACAAAAGATAAGACTGGAATACTAACAAAAAGCTCAGTGGAACAGGATAGAAGCCCATAAATTAAATAGAAAAATTTAGTATGTAATAAAGCATCATAAGCAAAAAGGAAATGAATTATTTAATAAATATTGAGAGGGAGGAGAATTGCTTTTCTTATTCCTTCCTTCCTATAGACCAAAACTCATCTCCATATGGAAAAAAAATTAACCTGAAAAATCAATGAAAATTAGCTAAAAATAAAATAGAATCTCAGATATTTGGAAGGATGAGAACCTTTTTTTTTTAAGATTTTATTTATTTATTTGAGAGAGAGTGAGAGGGAGAGAGAGCATAAGCAGGGGGGAGGATCAGAGGCAGAGGGGGAACCAGACTCCCCACTGAGCAGGGAGCCCGATGTGGGACTTGATTCTAGGACCCTGAGATCATGGCCTGAGCCGAAGGCGGATGCACAACCGACTGAGCCACCCAGGCACCCCTGGAAGGAGGAGAACTTTCTAAAATTTGAAGCAACTAAAGAAAATACAAAATAATAGATTGCAAAAAAAATTTCAAAATGCCTCTGGGTGAAAATACAGAAACTAAAAATAAAGCAGCCTGTTATAAAATGTATTTATGTCAAAAATGACAAACTGTAGTACTACGTATAGTATGTAAAGATCTCAATCAGCTTTGTAAGAGTATATATTAAAGATTTTATTTATTTCTTTTGACAGAGAGCGAGAGCACAAGCAGGGGGCGCAGGAGAGGGAGAAGCAGGCTCCCCGATGCGGGGCTCGATCCAAGAACCCTGGGATCATGACCCCAACCAAAGGCAGCCACTTACCTGACTGAGCCACCCAGGTGTCCTGTAAGAGTAATATTAAGATTTCAATAACTATATGGACCAAAGCCTTGCTCTGACAATTTAAGTATGATAAATACACATCATTTGTTTTAAAAACATTTAAATTAGCTAGTGACAAAAATGGAAACCAATTTGGTAATACAATTCAGCACCTACAAAATACTTGTACTCTTTGACACAGTACAACCACTCTTGTGAATTAATTCAGAGGAAAAATTAGAAAACAAATATGATATATGGAGAAACATGTTTACTAAAGCATCATTTAAAATAGCATGCGTGCGCACACACACACACACACACACACACACACACACACACACACACACGAAGCCTGCAAAGGGAAATAAAAAGGAACTAAAACAACAACCATTACAAATTATGGTAAATATTACACAACAACAGAGACAAGTTTTACTTGATAACACTAAATTTAAAAAGCATATCATAAAATTGTAAATAGCTGTAGTTATAGCTATAATAAAATGAGGACAGCAGCTCCCCCCAAAAGCAAGAAGAAATTATAAGAGTAGTATTATGCTGAAATTATGGGTCATTTTTCTTTATTAAAGTGTTATTTAATTTTGTTAAGAAAACCATTTTAATCAGTATGGGTGTGTGGTGTGTGTGTGTAGGCATATGGTACAGTGGTTAGTAATTATATGACCTTGAACAGTTTACTGGAGATTTTTAAGCTTCAGTTTGTTCCTTGTAAGGAGGAGATAATAATAGGATCCACTTCACGGAGCTGTTACGAGAGTTGAATGAGGTAATGCGGGTCAAACATGAACTCGGAGGGCCTGGCCCTGAGTAAATGCTCCCTGAAGTACTGAGGTGGAGAGTAACTGACTTTGGAAACGATGATGTTGGGAATGGTGGTGTCGCCGAATCCCTGTTTGTGTATTTCCAGTGGTTCTTCCACTATTCTCAGAAAATTGCTCAAATTTCAATCCTGACGACTAAAGGCCACCATCGTTCTGCCCATCTTGTTCTAGAAGAATAAGAAAATTTCCAAATTCCCAAGCCAGACTGATATTCTGTTGTTCCGCACTATTACAGTCGTGCGGGTTGTTAATGGCAGGTGGGGTCAACTCTGATGCGTTGGTACCTGTGCCGTACCTCTTGTTAAATAGTTTAAACATCACACCTGCTGTTAAATATTTAAAATATTTAAAATTTAAAAAGTGGTGTCATGTCCACACTTCTGTTTGGTTATGACTCTTGTTAAAAACATGTCTCCAGTCTTCGGCACCCATCCCAAACCTTACCATCCTTCAGAGCTCAACCCAAACTCAACCCTCTGCAAGATACCTCCTCTAGCAGTCAATCCCACTCACTTCTGCTCTCCCTGACATGATTATCTGTTTCTATTCATATTTCTCTAACTTGGCAGGAAGATCCTCAGAACAGAAAACATGCTGCTGTTGTCATTTGGTTGGTTGGTTGTTTATTCTTAAGAATTTCTCACAGGGGTGCCTGGGTGGTTCAGTCAGTGAAGCGTCTGCCTTTGGCTCAGATCATGATCCCCGGGTCCTCAGATCAAGCCCCGCATCGGGCTCCCTGCTCAGCCGGAAGCCTGCTTCTCCCTCTGCCCCTCACCCTGTTCATGCTTTCTCTCTCTCTCTCATAAATAAAATCTTAAGACAAAAAGAACAGTACTTGAATAAGTTGAACATTTTAACTAAAAGACCATTTATTTGTCATAATTCCAGGTTACTTCAAGAAGCGGTATCAAAATCACTCCATCAAGAACCCCCAAAGGAGATTTTCTGAAGTTATGTTCCCTGCACTACTTCCATAAGTGAGTGAACTGGTGCCTTGATTTATGCCCTGGACAGAAACAGTGACAAATATAGTTATACAGTTATGGTACATTAGGTGATTTTCTTACAATAAGGGCATTTAAAACAAACCAATATGTGAGCAATACCTAAAATCTTGGCACTGTCTCGCCTAACTGAAGTGCCTTCTTTCTAAGATGGTACCCTGTTGCCAATAGCTAGACATCCAACTCAGGAAGAAGCATAAGACATAAAGGTGCTAGCTTAGTGCTCAGTTTGGTTAGAGAATCTAACTTAGAGAAAAGGCTGTATCCTCACTTTGAAAGTGCCCTGTTATAAAGAAATCAGTCAGCTTTCTGCTAGCACTGACCCATCTCTGTATTAACTCTCCAGATTAATGTCAGATCATACCCCAGGAATTATTCATGAAGCCCCTCTGTACAATATAATTGCAGATTTTGGCATCCAGAGTGAAGTCTCATTGTTTACAGATTAGCTTCTCTTCCTGTACTACGGAGGAGACAATGATCTGAAACAACTTAGTCTAGGAGGAAATGGAGTTCATGGATTTTCACATGAAAAAAGCATTTGTCAAATGAGAGATCCCAGGTCTCACTTACACTCCATCTTGAGAGTGGGGGCCTGCAGCCACACTGAGAAGGAGGTGGCTGATGTCTGCTTCAGGCCCATGAATGGCTACTTTCATTGTGAGTCTTTCCCAAGTGAATGGAATGGCTTTTTATCTATGCTTAAGAATTCGTTTTGCTAAACCTTAGCTCCGCTAATCTCGACTACGACATCACCAGGTGTAATTTATGCATGTGGATGAAGAAACCTACTTGTTTCCAGGGAAGGGCACCAATCAGCAAACTAACTGCAGTGAATCATTAGAGAGTATTCGATACAATCAAAAAATTAATATATACTCAAAAGATGTTTAATATTTTACTGCAAATGTCAAGTTTCACTAGTAATGAGCACATGTTAATTGTGAGATTTTAGGCTCTTAAAATTTTTCAGATTGTGGCTTTGAAAGGTGACGAAAGGGAGATTTTTGTGTTAAGAGAAGTTTGCTTATTTTATTACGTTGACATCAAAGGCAATAGCCTTGAGCCATTTTCTCTGGATCCATTTGGTACATGGGCAGTTGGCTTTCTATAGGATAAATGTACGTGAGTGTGCATGCATGTGTGTCTAGGGATGTGTATGTGTGTGTCTGCTATGTATGTATATATAACAACTTTTATAGAAAAATAAGTATTTCCTTTTGGTTCTAATTAAAACATTTTCTGGGGAAATGTAACACAAACACTTACCAAAATGGGTAATGTGCTAACCTGATAAGAACTTACATTTTTCTCCTCACTAAATTACATTAAATTAAAGCCATCAAGTGACCCATATATCCTAGGTTCCCAGTCAGTTTTAGCAGGGTAATAGTTCTGCCTAACTCCAGGGGTCTTCTGGGTTCTGTGAAATTTTTCTGGAAGAAAACGTCTCTGAAATACATTTTCTTTGAGTTTGAATCAACTTTCCCCTTCTTTCTCTGCACACCAACAATCAGGCCAGGCAGTGTTTCATTGACCTGTTTGAGATTCTCTCTCTTTCTATATATAAGCAGGATGTTACTTCTACATCATTTAATCCAATGATTTAGATGCTTGAGCAGTAATATTCTCCTATGTATCTCATCCCTACTTGACTGTGTGTTTGTAGCTTTGACCTGAAAATGATTAGTTATTAAGGAAGGAGAAGAAGGAAGTGAGAAAAATCAGTAAGAGCAGAAGGTGGCTTACTAAATATAGGGGTTTCACACAGACTGATGAAAAATTGGCCACCGTGGGCTTGTTTTGTGACACAAGAATGTTAACTGCAAGTTGTTTTCTTCCATGGAAACTCATTAAATACAGAAAAAAAACCACAATCCAATATAGAGTATATTCTAATATAATTTAACTTGAGGTTTCATACAGCTATGATTTTTCTTGGCCCGATGAACCATAGGCAATTATTTCCTTCTTATATCACTTCAGTTGTTTGGAAAATTTGATAAGAGAGGGGATTCACTTATATAGTATACATTGTACATATCTGTATCTTATACCTACAGATGCTCCATTTCTTAGCAGAGAAAACGTATCTGCTGGCAGATCTGCAATATCCCTAGTTACTCTTCAGCAATCCTTAAGAGTGTTTGAGTTAGCACCTGCATGAGCCTACCAGCCCACTTTAATTCTGAGGACCCTTCAAGAATATTCCACACTGCAGTGGCATGTGGTTTTATCGAGCATGGAAAATGCAATTCTACTTCATATAGATGAAACCTTGAGCATAAGGGTGCAGTGTTTTGCTCTGGTGTGTTCCTGAATTGGTTTTGCAAATCTCATGTTATTATTATTTTTTTTTTTGTGGGGGCAAATTGTTAGTTTTCCTAAATATAAAAGCTCCCCCACCCTGGACAATGAGGACTTCATCGCTCTTCTATTGCTTTTGAGAAATATGATGACATTTTCTAGCATAGAGATCTCTCCATGCAAAGGAATCTCTTATAAAATTAGAAAGTGAAACCTCCAAGAGGAGGTTTTGTGTTCTGTGGCTCCTGGTCTTTCTCCTTTTAGGCCATTCTTCATATTTCATTACTTGTTTATGGTCTGTATTTTTCATTCGTCTGTAAACTCTGTACTGAAGGGTCCGTGTCTGTCTTATTTACATCTACATCTTCTCTACTTAGCCCAGGGCCTGTAGGGACACAGTAGGCACCCAATAAGTATTTGTAAAAAGAACTGAATGGATGGATATAGTCTATTCCTTAACATGTGCTTAATACATTAAAGTCATTTCAACTTTTAACCTTCCTTTACAAAGTCCTGCAAAGATCAGTATTTCCTGAGAAGCTCCCCTTTTTGTTTTCTCAAGAATTATAACATAAAGAGTATTGTCAGTTGCATACTTCAATATTTTGTTGGCAGAGAAGACACTTTCTAAGAAAGGTTTCACTGAAAGTTCTATTTCTTGTCTTTCAATTTAGAAACTGTAACACTCGTCCTCTCTGAGTAATTGTAAAAAAAATATCGTTAAAACAAAGATCTGGAAAATCTCTACTCCTGTCTATTCGAGTTATGGGCATTTAACTCAGAAGTCTTGTGTTGTGCCAGGCATATGATACCATCCAACACTGACGTAGTGCCTTCTAGGTGCCAAGGACTAGTCTAAGTTATTTATATGCATTACCTCCTTACAACACCTTAGGAGGCAAAAATATTATCATAACTTCATATTACAGAGGAGGAAATGGACACTTGAAGAGGTTATTTAACTTGCCAATGTCACACAGTTATTAAGTATCAGAGGAAGCTTTGCAGTCTCTCCTAGGGTCTTAACCCCCGAGGCATTCTGCTATTTGAAGCTGTGAGCATGTTATGGGAATGGCCCCGTCTTGGTATCATTTTCCCCCTCGTTGTGAGTTCATTGGTACCGGGGCAAGGGCTCGTATAGCACTTGAGCATCAGAGAGAGATGTTAGGATTCTTCAGGGTTTTCACTCTGACAAATGATCTCCGTGTTTAAAAAACACGTAGCTATGCTTAAAAAACGGGAGGCAGGACATTTTAAAAAATGCAGCAGGACAACTAGACAGAGAAAAGTGCATTTCCCAGAAGCTGCAGAAAGGACTGTTTTATTTCTTAACACACCAAAATGCTTCACGGTGGTTTAGTGAGAACCCCACCCTACCCTAAAAGCAAAACCTTCCCCGGGGTTTTCAGGCTCCCGTGCACGCAGGCGGCGGTCCGGCCAGCAGAGGGCGCACGAGGTAACAAAAGTCTCCAGGTTTCCGATTGTGCTTCCTGGACTGTGGGCAGCGGGGTGCCCTCCGGGCCACAGCCTGGGGAGGCTGCCGGTGTGAGGCGCTTGTTGCCAGGCCCTTGGTACAGGAATAAACATTCCTATGTGTACAGGAAGAAATGGAAAATGAAAAACCTTTGAGAGAGGGACTTGGCTCGTCTCTAGCCTGGTCCCGACCTCGTGCATGGGAGAAAAATGTGTTGCTGGTTTGTTAAATTTGGAATGAAAACAGAGTTTACTCCAAGGACACTCTGACTCTGTTCTCATGAAGGAAATTGAGGGTGGGCGGGGGAGGGGAGCTGACAGGAAATCCGAGTTTAGCAGTACAGGGACCTGGAGGAAGTTTCATCTTTTCTGCAGCTCACTCAAGCCATTCTACATGAAAAATAAATGACCTATTTTGTTTTCTGTTTGTCCCCACTTTCACCATATGTGGTGGTCAGACCAGGGGATCCAGAGTCAGGAGAGCGTGTTTAGTGCCCTCTGCCGCCATTTTGTACGTTGGCCGCCTGGGCTAGTTCACTCTTCCCTGACGTTCTTGCCTCCTGACCGTGTTGGCAAGTCTCCTGAGAGGCTGGGCCACTTAATTCAGATCTAATATTTCCGCAGAAAACAGGTTTCAAAACCATCAATTCTGTGCGGGGTGTATACAGTGTTATCATTTGGGAGTTCGTTTGAATTCAAAGTTATTTTGAAAACATGTGGTGTGCGTCCTATAGCGTGAGACAAAACTAGAGATTCAGACTGTTGTGGGGAACTCCCGAGGATGACGTGGGGGAAGCCGTGATGATTCCACACAGATATAGACTGGCCAACTCCTCGGTGCCGGGTCACATGGCCCTTTTTCCAGAGAGTCTCTTTGAATGTGTTGTGGATGATACTGACTTTCAGGCCTCTGAAGGCAATAGCCAGAACCCGATGATGATACTGTAATACGTATTTGTGGCCTTTCCCCTCATCATAGTTTATTTTTGCCATTCAACAATGTGGAGTGGGTCAAGGGCTGTCATTTTGTCATTTTGGCAACAATGTGGCAATATTAACAACAATAAATAAATAGAATATGCTCTCAACCAGAAATTAGTGGGCTTAGCTTCAGAGCAGTGCCAGTTTCCATGGCTGGGTTATCAGCATGGCATATTCATAATGGAACTTCCAGCAGTTTCCTCAGCAGCTGTGGTGGCAAGGGCATGCCCTCACAAAACACGCAGAACTGAAACACGATAATCGAGTGTCTCTGGGGTCCCTGATATCCTGATTTGTTGCTTTCTTCACCAGGACAGGTGAACTCTTCATCTAGAAGTTATCACGTTTAGTTTAGTCTTTACCCGAATGGACGTGCCCAGGAGCCGGTCTGTCCTTGAAAGGGCACGCTTCCTTTCTGTGAGGAAAAATAGAAGCAGCAGCCAGAAACTTCGATCAGTCTTTCAGATTCCAAAACTATGACACTGTCACACTGGTGTCATTAAAGCTAACTAACCATATTAAACGAATATTAAAATATGGGCTCCTTTGCATAACATAATGAGCAAAACCGCTTTTAAGTTTCTCCCTGTGCTTTGAGGTGAGGTGGCATTTACATTCCCAAACTTTGAAGTTGGAACAAAATGTACAGGTAGAGGGTACTAGATCAAATAATAATCAACTTCAAAAAGCATTTTGGCTGTTGGATGTCCCAGGGCTAATTTCCTCTAGACATTTTAAATGTAAATGTCTAAACTCATTTAAAAATTGTAAATTGGTCTAGGTTCAATCAAAAAGCATCCTGACAGAACAGGGAGACCAGGCTAATTGTCATTTGTTTGTCAAATGAATTCCATTTGGGAAGCAATGAAACCTCCAAGCTAATTCTTTTAAGGTGAGCTGGTAGTTGTATTATCAGTTAAATGCAGTAAAATGCATAATCATACAATGATAATGAAAACTGAACCTGTGTTAGCACCGGGGCTTTGCCTGCCAGGGGGCATGGAGTGATGGAACTTAAGTACTATCATGTTGGCTTGGCCACAATGGCACCAAGTCTGGTCTTTAGCCTTACAGACACTTTCTTTGCATTTTAAAAAACTTTATCAAAGCACCGTAGCAATATAGAAAATGTCAAAGTGAAATGCACTGTAGGCAAATTGAGATTTCATTAAGTTTAAATTTATTGCTTTTGACTGATGTATTACCATGCTTGTTAAGAACCAGTAATTTGGAATATCTGTCTGCCTGGTAAAATAGCTTTGTCTCCTTGCATATTACTTTGTATAGACTTTGAAAGACCACAATAATTCAGAGCAAGTGTGGGCTGTTTTTCAGTAGTGTTTTGAAGATTGTAAGGCATTTGCCTTGTGCTCTGAGAAACTTTCCACCCACTTCCTGAATGTCTTGTCAAGGTATTGCAGGTTAATTGTAGAACTCAGACTTATGGGGCTTTTTTGTGAGTTTTGCCAAATGGTATGACGGGTGCAAAAAGGGAGAACTGAAAACGTCTCTTCTGCTGGGACTGCTTTCTTCTCCATACTCCCAAAGTGGTTGGAGGTGGGCGATGGAAGGCCAAGAGCGGAGGGGCGTGCACCATGTTGGTCAATGGAGAAACAGCGCTGCCGGGGGTTAGGGAAGAAAGATGGTCTAGCTCACCCCAGAAGTTTTGTAAGCAAGGAAGGGGAGATCCCTAGGTCACAGGGCTGGTGGCAGGAGTAGTCATTCAGGTCTCAGCTCCAGTGTCAATGCCTGGCGGAGGCTCCCCTCACTGCTTGAACCCCCACCCCAAGCTTGTCCTTCTTCCCCACCGCCACTGTTGTTCTGTAACTCGCGGGTGGGCAAACTGCTTTTTTAAGCTTCATTGTGATATAATTAATAGACAAAAGCTTCAAATGTGTAATGTATACTTTTTGATGAGTTGAGACACATGCATATCCCTGTGAAACCATCACCACAATCAAGGTATGGAACGTATTTCACCTCCAGAATGTCCTTGTGTTCTTTTGTGCGTGTATTTTGTGAGGACACTTAACACAAGAACTATCATATTTTAAAGTGCACAATATCATATTGCTATACACACACACATACACACTATTTTGTACAACAGATCTCTAGAACTTACTCATTTTGCACAGATAAAACTTTATACCTGTTGAGCAACAACTACCTATTTCCCCCTCCCCCCAGCCCGAGGCAACCACCACTCTATGTTCTGCTTCTGTGGGTTTGACTATTTCAGATGCCTCATGTATATGAAATCATGCAGCCTTTGTTTGGTGTCTGCCTTATTTCATTTAGCATAATGTCTTCCGCATTCATCTATGTTGTAACGAATGCTAGGATTTCTTTTTTTTTTTAAGGCTGAACTTTTTATTTAAAGAGATGCATAGGAAGCCAAGAGGCAAAACTGATGATGCGACATACGTACTTGAATGGCAGGAAGGAGGACAAATTTGCACCATTTTTTATTGATGAAATTCAAAATAGAATAAAACAATTGAGTATAATATCTTGTAATGTAGGTGTACTAATGAGAAGAATAGCATTCTTTTTTGGGAGGATAGCATTTCACTTGGTTGGGGTCCCAATGTAAAAACCACTTTAGCTCACAGTGCTAATAAAAACAGACAGGGGGCTGGGTTTGGTCGCAGGCTAGTCCGTGGGCTTTTGCTCGAGCACGTTGTTCCATTTAATTTTCTCCACTGGCTGCATTACTCTCTAGAATCACCTTCTGATTGTTTGCTGCTTGATTATCAGTCTGCCTGCATGAGAAAAGCAAGGTCCATGAGAAGAGAGGCCTTATCTGTTGGGTTTGCCTCTGTATCCCCAGCTCTTGGAATAGCAGGAGTACACCGGGTGAGTGGTAGACACTCATTTGATATTTGGTGACTAATGAGTGAATCCAGATCTTACCACCAAACTGAAGAGACACGATCCATAACCTACCCAAGGGATGAGAATGCTCATGGTTCCTTCAGCATGTCTGACTTACCTTATAGCAATGTATTATTGACATGAATAACTCAAACTTCTGGTTACTTCTGGTTTATGTCACTATTTCTGTTCATAGATTCCTTTCCGATTTTACTATGATAAGGAAAATGACAGTTAACCAGAACATAGCATATATATATATATTTAAATATTTTGTTTATTTATTTGACAGAGAGAGAGAGAGAGAGAGACAGCGAGAGAGGGATCACAAGCAGGGGGAGTGAGAGAGGGAGAGGGAGGCTTCCCACCGAGCAGGGAGCCGGATGCGGGGCTCGATCCCAGGACCCCGGGATCATGACCTGAGCCGAAGGCAAACACTTAATGACTGAGCCATCCAGGCTCCCCAAGAACATAGCATATTTTAATACCTTTACAATTCTGTGGTAGTTGGCTACATACAAACACCCCTTTGGTTGTGGTCATAAATGCGCCGAACTCTGGGTCCAGCTGCCCTTTGCCACTCCCCACTGCTAAGTCCCGGCTTCTCCACAGTGAGAAGCCGCACCCGTACAGCCACCCACATGGGTCCAGGGGCAATGCCCCTCGTGAAACCTTTCCTGAGGACTCTGGCCTTCGAGGAGCTCCCTTCTCCAAATCCCTTGTCCTCTATCACACACTGAGCTCACACTAGTCTGTTTCATAGTAGTTTTCTCATTCCTTCGTGGGTATCAGTGTCTGTTAATCTGCTCAAATAGATTGTGAGTAAGCCCTCCAAGGGTAGCAGTCCCTCTGACACGTCTTTGACGTACTACATAATACCTTCAGGCATGAATGTGTATTTCTTCATATTTTTTGAATAATACTTGGTGGAAAACAATCATAAAAAAATGTCCAATCAGGAATTTTGCTTTACAATATACACTCACACATTTAAAAAAAGAGCATTCATTGCCAGCTCTATTTCTTATGCCACCAAATGACAATGAAAATTCATAATCAGAATTAATACCTTGAGTCACTTTGATAGTGTAACCCATAATTCATTTTTTCATTATTCTCAATATAAAAAGTGTTTTATGAAGATGTTTCATATCTAAGTGCTTAGTAAGTCTCTCTTGTTGACTTCTAGTTAATGAAGGACTTCACGGAACTGGTAAAGTCATTCTCTGAACATCCAGGGAGGTAAGGTTTGCCTAGACTGTGCATGGTAGAAATGTAAACCCTTCTCAGAAATTTGTTGTCAAAAAGAAAATCCTGAAAATTATCTGTCTATCTATCCATCCATCCATCTGTTTATCATCTATCACCTAAGTGACTAGCTTTAAAAACTCTACTATGAATGTTTGTATCTGACATACTTACTCCATAAGACTGTTGGGATGAAGAAATGTCTCTGCTTTGCTTGACTAATCAAAAGAATTAGTAGGAAGAGAGAAAGGGCCAGACTCCCAGAGGAGTCCGGGGTCATTTCCACACCGATTAACAACAGAGGGAACAGCAGGAAGAAATGTCCCATTGTTATTCAAACTCAGGACTGGCCTTTAAGGCTGGGGTTCTCAACTGGTGGGAGGGGAGGCCAATTTTGCCCCTCTGGGAACATTTGGCAATTTCTGGAGACATTTTTGATTTGTTTAACTTAGGGAGGAAGTTGTTACTGGCATCTTGTAGGTAGAAACCAGGGAGGTGCTAAACACCCTTCAGTACACAGGAATAGTCCTTGCCAAAAAAGAATTATCTGGCCCCAAAGGTCAGTGGAACCACTGTTGAGAAAGACTTTTTAAAGGCAGGCCTTCTTCATTGGCAGTCTCCACAGTGCAGATGGCTTCTTGCCTTGACATTTGGATCATACGTAATGGTGACCAAATAACCCCAACTATGAAGAGATCAATGGAATTTAAGCTTCAGCATAAAGAGGTACATCAAAGAGTATTAGTCTTTGAAGCACATTAAGTCAATGAATTTGGAGGAAGAGGTATCAAAACACCTCTTCCTACATGATCAGCATAACCATTCATTGCTCGAGCAACCCATATATGTCAGTTGAACTGTACCTTTTGTACTCCCCGATGCCCTGTGAAATATCACTACATTATCAGTTTACAAAGCCCTCCCTAATTAAATAGCTTATTTACTAGAATTTTTTCCTGTGCTCTAGATATTTTTTTTTGTGGTGAGGAAGGCACCATAAGAAGTTTAATTAAAATAGGAATTATATATATACATATTTAAGATCCACATCATATTCTAGACTCACAACTCACTCAGTATACTTTCCATTGCCTTCTTTGACTACAATGACAAGTTGATGTCAATGATGATTCTGTAGCAGTGTATGGACCTAACACAACCATAAAAGATTATTTGGAGATAATACATTACTTTATAAGGCGGGGGAGTTAAAGGGAATTTCAGCCAGGGTAGAAGCAAGAGAAAGTTTCAAAAAGCTTCTGTTAATCAGAAAATTAAGTCAACCTTCATATTTTAATTAATCAATACTTTAGGAATATTGTAATATTTTATACTGAGGAGTTTAACCTTTATAGCAAACTCCATGGCTTTTTCTGAGAAAACTATAGTTCTCTGAGTTATCTTCAGTTTCCCATAGTTGGTAGAATTTTACTGAATTGAATCTTTTGAAACAAGTAGATAATATTATGTTCCAACTATGCTATGTGCATTAAGTAAGGGGTTTACATTTAAAACCCTCACAACAATCGATTGGGGTTTATATTATTAGCCCCATTTCATACATCTGGGGATTGAGGCTTAGAGCCACTAAATGACTTGCCTAGAGTTACATAGCTGGAAAGCACAAAGCTATATATGAATCCAAGTCTATCTGGCTTAAACACAGCATGTATTTGTTGAAATACTCAAATGCCCTATATGGTCGTAGGGTAAAATTTTATGATTCCATATCAAGGTGGTATAAAACAAAATAAAAATCTGTTAATCTGATCAGGCTGGCCAACTTGTATTTCTGAAGGAATAAAGTGGATTTTGAGGGACAGAATTATTTGAGTTTACATTAACCTGATCGAGTTAACTGAGAAACAAGCAAGCAAGCAAACCCTTCACTTGACTCTAGAGCAGTAGTTCTCAAAAGGTGGTCTCCAGACCAGCAACAGCAACATCACCTGGGAATTTGTTAGAAAACCAAATTCTTGGATCCCACCGAAAACCTACTAAATCAGAATACCTAAGGGTGGAGTCCACACTCTGTGTTTCAACATGGCCTCCGGCTTCCTGATGGGCATCATATTTGGGAGCCTCTGCTCTGGAGGTGACCTGTGCTCATCACCTCCACACTGTTACATCCCCAGGACTTTCATTTGATTTTTTTCACATTCTGTGCTCCACTTTTATTGGAAAGAAAGAGTTGATAATAATAAGCCCAAATCTCAGATTTGTTTAAAAGGCCGACTTCCCCAGGTGTATCCTAATAAATTCAACACGTGTTCAGCTTAATCTCATACATTTTCTACAACTATAGGATTATGGGATGTTAACTGATGGACACAGCATTCACAAATTCCTGAATTTAGGTGACTTTTATTCTGGATAGTTTTAGAATTTGATGTCTTTAGGTTGACTAAAGTTCTTTTAAAAAATTAGTAATCCATATTTGACATATACGATCACTCTTAATGTAGAATAGTTTAAACCATTGCTATTTACTTTTTTTTAAACTCTGGAGCTAGCCAAACTTTTAATAACAAAGTGCCTCTTTTGGTCATTATATAGAGGAAAAACTTGCTGAATCTTGGAGAATTCTTGTTTCATAGACACAACCTCTGAATTCGAGAAATTGTAGGACTAAAAGTGTCTCATAAAAAAATTATAGCCCCTGTTTTTGAGAGAGAGTTTTTTTTATCCCTTTTTGCCCTATGTGGTCTCTTGGGAACTCTCCCAGGTGGAGAGGTTGTCGAAAGAAAACCAATGTTCCACGAAGCAGGCTACTGTCACACCCCCCTGCAGGGACATTAAAGACTTGCCTTGAATGTATTTGTCAAAGGTTGTACTTTTTAACTTAATTCTGTTGGGCTTGTAAGTTCCAACATGCAAATTCATGTGCGTCAATAGACTCATTCACGGAAATGTGTATTTCTAGGCCAGAACCAGTCAGGATTGCCATAGAAAGAAGTGGTAGCCTCGGTCCAAGGTAGCCACTTGCCATCCTACCTGCTGGATCCCATGGAGATCATCTTAATTCAGGTTTAAAAAAATACTATTCCAAAAGGAAAATTACTTAAGTCCAAATTGGAACATACAAAGCTGTGCCGAGTAAGAATGTATTTACTGGAGTTGCTCTTCACATTGCCATAGGAGGGAGGCGGGAAAGCGCGTCACCTTGAATACGTTTTACCTTTTTCACATTATCTCCTAACGTTACTGAATAATGAATGGTTTGGGGAGCATGTTTATTTCAGCTCTGGAAATAAGGTCTGCAACTCAGAAGGAGAAAAAAGAGAGGTTTCAAACCAGTAGCAGTGATAAGTGGCCCTGCGCACATAAATTTGACAGAGGGAGGCTCTACAAATCCTGTCTATTAGCATCATGACACCTTGCAAGAAGAAACTTGTGCTTGAGAGAAAGTTGGAAGCAGTGTGACACAGAAGGGGAAAATATCTGACGGACGGCCTGCACCCCTGACAGACAGACAGACCAACACATACATCTCCCCCGCCCCACAGACACACACAGACACACAGACACACACACCAATTCAAGCCTTCAGGTACCTCACAGTCTAGGAGAAACAGAGGCACAGCCCCCATTTGGCTCAGGGTCTGTAAGTCCTGTTACATGTCAAAGTGAGTTAGCTGTGAAAGTGTAGTCTGCGGGACAGTATCCCATGGATTCGTAAGAAATAGCACCTACCGGACAAAGATATTGGAATCATCTGCATAGCTGCCTCGGGAGTGCGAAATCGCTTCTGGTGGAGGCAGACATTTGGAAACAGATAAAGCCTATAAAGAATGCCTCTTTTTGACTTCAGAGATTAATGTAGATGTGAACACATTAGTTCTGTTTTAGGGAGACTCTTCTCTGTTACAGATAACCGGGACTGGGAAGTTCGGGTTACCCAGTAATGGGTCACTTATCGGGTACATTAGTTTAAAACCTGCAATTTTGAACTTAGCATTATTGAGCTTTCCAAAGATTACATTACCGAACTTTTGTTGGTGAGTGTCTCCATGAAATTTCCTGAAAAGGATAGTCCTTCTTCTTTGTGTGAAAGTGAAGCCAAATCACATACTTTATTGATATTTATAGACATACAAATGATAGTGCTAATGTACTTTAATGTCTGTCTACTTGACTGGAAAGGCTGTGGGCTGTGCTTTTGGGCTTTTGTTTTGCTTAAGATAATGTGAAGTACTGTAGTCTCTTTGTGAGCTTAATCAGAGTAGGTAGCTTTTTTTTTTCTTCTTGTTTTCCCCAAAGCCTTATTTCAGAAGGCTTACACCGAAAGTCTTTTTCAAAAAAAGTTCTGTGTTTGCCTGATATGGGTACAATCTGTACAATGTTCTTGCAAACAAAAATATATCCCTGTGTCTGTTTGTCTCCTTGATAGCTTAGATGGAAAACGTAGGAACATTGATGCTTTAACAAAGGCAATTCGATTTTAACACTCTGTACTAGAAAATGCCTCCACTAACGGGGGAGTCTTAATCTCCAAGCCATGAAGATTTAATGTTCTCAGAGTAATTTTACAGACATTCTGCCTGTCAATGCCTGGTGGGGTTTAGGGTTCTTGAGTCACCACGGGCTTAACAAGCATCCAGGCATGAACTAACTTTGTAATTCTGAGCAAGAGTAATAAATGTTGATCCGTGGTGACTGAGCAGAATTAAGAGATAATTTACCTGCTTGCTCTGGAGGGAGTTTGCACACACCTTCTCTTCATCATAGATGATTTATAAGCCAACCTCTAGCAAAGATAGGAATGGACCAGAATATCCTAGCCAAAATGGATGATGAAATCTTGAATTTCTCTTAGAACAGAAATGAGTATGCAAGGCTCATGGTAAGTAATCTGCACATATTGTTAAGATGCTGGAGAAAGAGGGAGTTTGTTTAAACCCAAAATAAAAATCCAGTGCACATCAAAGTTCCTGTTTCAGTCATACTTGACAAAGCTCAGGTTTCTGGTAGTCATGGTGAAAATGGATTTTTGGTCACTGATACGTCTATGATAGTCATGTTTAAAATGTATTTTTGGCCTGGACAGCCTCCAAGTCTTGGTAATATATTGATTTAAAAAATGAACTTACTGAAAAGTTTTAAGAAATGTAAGCAGCAGGCAAAGATGAGTAAGTTGTTGCGGACCTAAGTTTTTCTATTGCAAAAATGGCAAGGGTCAAGCTATTCCATGTCACTATTGTAATCCAATAGTGGGTTGAGTAGGTTGAGTGGTTGACAACTTATATAAATGGTATTTGCCACTTGAGTAACACAAAGCAATCTGTCATAGTAAGACAGAAAACTGTAACCTGTTC
This sequence comes from Zalophus californianus, assembly GCF_009762305.2. Taxonomy (NCBI): domain Eukaryota; kingdom Metazoa; phylum Chordata; class Mammalia; order Carnivora; family Otariidae; genus Zalophus; species Zalophus californianus. Next base: position 76,035,390 of record NC_045609.1, on the reverse strand, counting down.
CTGTATTTTTCCTAATGTCCTGGTAGAGGTCTCATTTAAATCAGAAGATATTTTTAGCAATGAGTTGCCTTAAATTGTGAGTCTAAAAGTAATACAGACAGTCCCCAACTTATGATGGTTCGACTTACAATTTTTTGACTTCACAATGGAACAAAAACGATATGCATTCAGTAGAATCTGTACTTCAAATTTTGAAGTTTGATCTTTTCTGGGGTCAGCAATATGCTGGATGATACTCTGTGTTGCTGGTTAGCAGCTGGGAACCACAGCTCCTAGTCAGCCACACAATCTCCCGGGTAAACAACCGACAGACTTAGAACCATCCTGGATCCATCCAGCCATTCTCTAATTCACTTTCAGTATACAGTAGTCAATAAATTATGTGAGATATTCAACACTTGATTTTAAGATGGGCTTTGTGTTAGGTGATTTCACCCAAATGTTGGCTAATGTAAGTGTTCTGAGCATGTTTAAGGTAGGCTAGGCTAAACTATGAGGCTAGGTGTGTTAAGTGCATTTTTGACTTATGATATTTTTAACTTACATGGGCTTATTGGGATATAACCCCATTATAAGTTGAGGAAGGTCTGGACTCTTAGTATCCCACTGACATTAGAACATTCTGAAACATATCTCTTTGCAGTTGGTTCTGAGTCCTAAATTTGGACATAACAGGAATCTTTCCAGGAGACTGTCTTCCTGGCCTGAATTAGAATTCAGAGTGGGCTGAGATATTTTCCCCCTATCTCTCCAGACACCCCCATCTTGTGTTTCTCACTGGTATACATCAGGGTGTTTATTATACACATTCATTCCCAGATACGGGAATGCATGCAAATACAATTATCTCCAATCTTACACATGATTCTTCAGTCTGGCCAAATTCTCTGAAGGGGCTTGGCTTCAAATGGACTTGAAGTAAATAGTTTGTTTTATTTTTTATTTAAGTATCAGGACACCATCTACTGAGGCTTTTCCCCCCCCTAGCCATTTTGACCACATATGAATTAAGATAGCGAAGAGAATTGAGTATTTCCCTTTAAACAAGATATATTGTTTTCAACTGCAGAATAAAGGCAGGAGTTAGGTTTTTCCTGGACGCTGAATTCTGGAGCACAAAGGGGCTGCAGAGGACAAATGAGTGTGGGGTTCACTAATGGAACATAGAGTCCTACAGTTCCTTCTCAGAGAGGTGACTCTGGGGAAGCAAAGAAAGGAAAAGCCAAGAGTGAGAGGTCACCCCCGATAAGTACAAAAAAGTTGCTTCCAGTGCTTTCTCCCATTGTGCCTGTTACACTTATTGGTGTGAATAATGTTGTTTTGTTTTCAGAAAGACAGTCATGAGCAAAAAAAAGAACGGCGAGTGATAAGCCGAGCTCAGGAAATTTGAGAATGACACATTTGTGATAATATATGTTAATTTGGTTGGATAGATGTGAATATTTTCATAAAGAACAAAGAGAGAGAGGGACTATGGCTTAGAGTCATTCGTTTAGACTTTTATATAAGTATTACCCATGTTCGAAATGCACATATCTCTTGGAAACATTTTTTTTTTAAAGAAAATGCATTTTGTTGTGGTGGCTTATTTATTTAAAATTACCATATTTTTCTTGCTTTGGAGATAAAAACTCTAGTGGAGCCAGACTTCAAATAGATGATGTTCTGAGCACATCAAAACAAAGAAAGTGTTTCTGAAACCAAATAAAAGCATTTTTTGAATGACTCCCTCACCCATTCAAACCTCCTTTCAGCTTAGGGGTACTGGCTCAGATAAAGTCCTGAACACCTCACAGCCTATTCAAAAGTATCAGATTCAACTGAAGGTGAAGAAAATGGGCTATCTGCAATATTCATGAGTTGGGAACTTCTCAAGTTTGACAATTGTCTGAATGACTTTACAACTGCTTGGGGTATGTATTACATAACAGATATTCACAGGCACCCAGTGCTCCTATCAAGCCAAACCTTGTAAGTGAGTCCAAAGGGAGCACCCCCCCTCCCCACCCACCTCCATTCTTCCCTAATTCAGGTCCCAAGAAAAATAGTGCCCAGTCTTTGAAGTGTGCTATCTTATTCCTTGGCTTACCAGGCTGAACTAAAGGCCTCAGTAACACTTCTTCAGGTGAACTAACTGAGCTAAAATGTTTTGTTTTCACAGCCTTTGGGGTGGTTTTTTTCTCTCATTGGTGCAAAGCACAGCTTAGTACACCAAAGCTAAACTGAAATAAGGAGACAGATTCATTTTTTTGGGACAAGCTAAGACCTAAGGAGAAAGTACTATGTAGTTAGATTAACCCTGGAAGGAAGAAGGGAAAGAAGGAAAGATGGAAGGAAGGAAGGAAGGAAGGAAGGAAGGAAGGAAGGAAGGAAGTCTGGTTATGTACTATCTAACAGGAGTGGATTTCCAAGGTCCTGCTACTGGATAGGGGGTTGCAAGATGAATGATACCTACTTTTAACATTTCCTCCTCAAAGCACCTATGATCAGCCTGATACCCAATGTGTAACCGAGGTCAAACATAATTACCTAGAACCTTATACAAAGAGCATGGAGTAATGGAAAGAGCCTCCAGATTTTAGTCCCAGCATGTCACTAACCATGACCTTGGACAAGCAACTGAATTCTTCTGGCCATTTTTTCCATCAAAATAATGAGGATACTGAATCTCATCTCTAAAACCACACCATTTTATTATCTCCACCATTCCCCTTCTACCCAAAACAACATTCTAGCTAGATGGCAAGGCACGTGGGAGGTTTAAGATTGACTTCAAACCTGGTGGAAACATTTGAGAACGAAGGACTTGGGCAAACCAAGGAAGCTGGCTGAGCATCTGTACTAGGTTGAATTATGCCCCCACCCAAAGATATGTCCACATCTTAACGCCCAGAACCTACGACTGTGACTTTATTTAGAAAAAGAGTCTTTGCAGATATAATTAAGCTAAGGCTCTTGAGATGAGATCATCCTGGATTATCTAAGTGGGCTCCAAATCCAATGACAAATGTCCTTAGGAGAGACAGAAAAGGAGAAGACACAAACAACAGGGGAAGGCAAGATGAAGACAGAAGCAGGGATCGGAGCAATGTAGCCATGAGCCAGGGAATGTCTGGAGCCACCAGAGGCTGGAAGACACAGGGAAGAATTCTGCCCTAGAATTAGGACAAGCTGGGACACAATCGAGAAAGTGCCAAGTACGAAGTAGACACCTTGACGTAGGACTTGTGTCCTCCAGAACTGGGAGAGAATAACTCGCCATCATTTTAAGCCACTGGTTTGTGGTAACTTTGATGGCAGCTCTAGGAAACTAACATACACCAGAGGGGCTTTTCCCCGTTTTCTCTTGAGGGGCCGCAGGCACGGGCCGTCTGTATTCCGCAGGGCTGTGCCAGGCACAGAGGGCCTCATCCCTTCTCCTTGGATGCCAGTGTTTGACTCAGGAAAGAGCAGCATATAGGAAAGTCATACTGCTTCTGGGTATGTATGAGCTACTACTTCCAGAGAAAGCAAATCATCTCTCCTGCCTCTACTGCCATGTTTTCCCTTCCCACTGCAGCCTGCCAACCTCACGCATGTGGCTTCAAGTCCATGTTACTTGAAGGAATGACCGGCCCACTTGCACTTTTTCTTTTAAAGTAAGCTCTACACCCAATGTGGGGTTTGAACTGGTGACTCTGAGATTAAGAGTCACGTGCTCTACTGACTGAGTCAGCCAGGCGCCCCCCACTTATGAATTTTCAGAAAGGTTTTAGACCTCAGGAGGTGAAGGTTTCTGGGCGGGGGCTGATATTAGCTGATCTCTGTGGAAAGCAGAGAAAAAGGATGAAGAAAGGAATGCCCACTCTGTTCTTGTTACCTGTGTCTTCTCGGCCACCTGCCAGGAGCATCTGGGTATCTGCTCAGACGGGAAAAGTGAAGGTGTCATGGGGCTGCTCAACAGGCCAGCCTGGGAGGGAAGAGTTCTGGTTGGTGACCCAATCTTTAGAGAGGTTTTTTATAGTCACTTCCACACAATTTACCAATTCTCCTAACTCCCAGGATCTTACTGGAAGAAGGGAGACTGGGAGGGATGAATTAGTTGGAGGGGCCACTTCCTCCCATGGCTCCTCACCCTCAGGTCTGGAGTTGTGACACCCCACTTCTTCAAGTGAGAGGCTGACTGCTTTGTTGCCCAGCAGACCCAGAAGGGAGGTGGGGAACCTTGACACAGACCCTCACAGCCCATGGGGATCTCATCCATCTGACCAGGCTACCCTCCCTTCAGAGTTCAGCTTAGGAACCACTGCTTTGGGGAAGCCCTCTGTGATTTAGACTGGGTTATGTGCCTTTTGGGGGAGGTTGCTAAGCCACCGTGAAATTTCTCTATCAAGGCACCTGTTTCATTGAAATGCCAACATATTTTTCCTCCCTGCCTTTATCTCCCACATAAGCTTCTCAAGTACATGTGCTTTTATCATTTTGTTTCGTTTTGTTTTATGTGTCTATAATCATATACATGACATGTTAATATGGCCCCATAAGAGTTTTTCAGGCACTACATGAACATGATACAAAGTGAACATGCCCCTCACCTTAACTGTACCATCACATCACTCTCTGTCCCAAAGGTACATTCTGATAACCATTTGGCAAGTCTTCTCCCAGACCTTTATCGTGGCATTCACAAACATGAGTGCGCGTACTCTATCCATCCGTCCATCCATCCACCCACCCACCCACCCACCCACCCACCCATCCATCCGTCCATCCATCCACCCATCCATCCATCCATCTGTCCATCTGTCCATCCATCCACCCACCATCCATCCATCCATCCATCCATCCACCCACCATCCACCCACCCATCCATCCATCTGTCCATCCATCCACCCACCATCCACCCATCCATCCATCCATCTGTCCATCCATCCACCCACCATCCACCCACCCATCCATCCATCTGTCCATCCATCAATCCATCATCTACCTACCTACGTAATCTTGAGTTTTATTCTGTGTTTTTATACAACTTGCTTTTTCCTTTAACATCATGTCTTGGAGATCTTTTCATGTCAGGACATAGCAATCCACACAATGCCACGGTAGCCCATTCACCTGTAGAGGGACCATTAGGTTTTTTCACTGCCATGAGTCAGGCAGCAAGGCCCCTCCTCGTTCATATGGACTGGTACACACATGGAAGTATTTCTTAGATAGATAGATAAAGTCCTCAGTTAAGTTTCAAGCATACCGGTGATTCTTCCTCCCTCTGTCCTTTGCCCCTGTAGCTGGAGCTCGCCCAGAGTCGCTTCCGTGTCAGCGGTAACGTTCCCTTTCTGAGCTGTAGTTTCTGCTAGGTCCCAGGTCTATTTCTCCTTTTATTTGATCCCTTCTTTCTATTTTTCAGAAATGCCTCAAGATCTCTGGTTAGCCTTTATTTTTCAGCGCTGTTTATGAAGACACACACACACACACACACACACACACACACACACACACACCTTTTCTGACTTGTGGCATTTGGGATGGGAGGGCATAGACACGTGTGCTTAGCCCGTGATTTTGAACCAGGTTATGATAACTACCTTATTTCCCACGCCCACGACTTGATACCTGCTTTGCGTGGACAAAGTCCACGTTGAGAGAACAAATGAATTTTTGCTTTAGGCAGGTACCAACATTTGATCAAGGACAAATGTCTCCTCAAAGGTACTGATTTCTGTGTTGGTGGATTACCCTTCAGTTAGCCCCTCACAACTATAAGTTATTGTGTGGCTAACTACCTGTATGTGAGTCAAAGTGGGATTCGTTTTAGGGAAAGCATTTGCATCTTTAATTTTCATATAAATTTAGCATAAAAGGCTATGCCATGTTGTTCATAAAGGCCTTGAAACCTCCTACTGGACAGCAACAGGTAATTTTAGCGGGACTCAGTTTGATGACTTGTGTCCGATAAAAGACGGTTGACATACATGTCATGCACACAGCTGCTTTGAAATTTTCCTTTAGAGAGTTGATCCCACTGAAATTTAAAGGGATATGTGACCGTGAATGGGACAGCATCAAAGAATGCTTAAAAACAAGTACATGCCCAGAACACTTGGCTTAAATTTGCCAAGTTCCACTTGAGATTCATGGAAACACTCTGGCAACCTGGATTCTATTTATTGAACCCAAACGGGCCCTTCTGTGCAGCCCCACTCTTGTGTATGCTCCTGCTGACAGGTGCTGCAGATGTGAGCCCTGCTGGGCCTTCTTCGGCAGCCATCTGTCAGCGAGGCCTTCACTCCTCCAGGCAACAGGCGTGTTGATAAGAATATACACTTTCTGCAGTTGACAGACTTTGCTATTCAAAACACTGTTAAAAAATGGCTATAGGAATTTAATTAGCAACTTCCATTAAGAGATTAGATGAGAAGAACAAAGAGAAACCGGAGGAAAGGCTTCTTAATAAAACCGGAGAAGCTGCAGAATATTCATAGCATAACAAAGGCAATGAAAAATCTGTTTGGTGAATTGTTAGATGAGACAGATAGGTTCTGATGTTTTCTCATGGCCCGGCTGGTCTATGACTAATGAGGTGCAGTGTGAAGGGCAGGCAACCTCATACTGGCCCCAGTAGGTAACAGGTGGGGGAGCCAGCAGCTCTGAGATGCAAGAGAACCTGTGTACTTTCCTGTGTCATCGCTGTGTGGCCCCTGGAGTCTGTGGCTAATTGACTTAGCACCAGCATTCAGGAGCTGACCCTAAATGGGTCGACTGGCTTGTCATTGACCACTGGCTGCCTCCATGGGTTGGTCACCTACCTCACAGCTGTGTGTTGGGTTAGTGGAGCTGGAGAGAGTATAAATAGACCAGAACAAATCCATCACTTCTACCAAGAGAATAGATTCCTACAAGGCATTCATTCAGCAGTATCATCATTGTGTGTGTGTGTATGTGTGTGTGTGTGTGTGTGTGTGTGTGTGTGTGTGTGTGCTGGTAGGGAGGTGGGGGTATGCAATGCTCATATAATATCAGGGGAGCCACAGAGCTAGTTTTGTTAATACCCATTAGCCTGACTAACAAAACAAACGGTTGGCTCAGGACCCTGTGGTGAAGAACCAAGCATGAACGCCTATGATTCCTTAATGCCGATATTCTTCCTAAAAAACTGCATCGTCAAGGAAGCAGGTGAAGAGATGGTTCACGTAGCATTGCATTCTGGAAAGTGGGTTTCGGCCTAAAATACTACCAGCCCTTCCTATCAGAATCATCTGTTTCCCTCCCCATGCCCCTGAGACAAAAGAGCGGTTTCTGTGTTATAAGGTATTTTCTGGTTTTGATCTGATTCAAAACGTTGATAAATAGATTCAGATGGGACTCCCCCACACCATAGTAGATAGTATCAATGAAAACAACGAGGCTATTATTCTTATTTATTAATTGGCATAAGCTCTGATGGAGTAAGATTAATTTTACACTTTCCAGAGGAAGTCCTGATATCCACAAGAAATCTGAAAATATAAAAATTTATATAAACTCGGGTTGACGTCAAACCCGACCCATGCTATAGGTCTGCCAAATGCATGCGCATCGCGCACACACACACACACGCACGCACGCACGCACACACACACGCATGCGCACGCAGGTATGTTTAGTGAAGTTGAAATGAAATTCTTATGAGATGAAATATTCTTAGCTCTAAAGTCAAAATTAGGTAAAAAATACTTTAATTAATAACTGAGTCATAACCTACATACAGTGAATACCAGCTATCCCTGTAATGGGTTCTAGTTACTAAAAGGTTAATTAATTTTTTTTCTGTATTTCCAAGAAAAAATAAGGCGAATTCCAGATAATGAGATAGATGGGAGGATTGGGGGCGGGGGTTGAAGACTAGAGACTTGTTCCTGTCTTGGCAGATGAGCCAGATGAAATTACCATCATTGTCTTTTGTTCTTGTGGACTTAAGGCCATTTCGTGTAGTTGTTAGTGTAAAAGGAACTAAATTAGAGAAAGTGTGATTGCAGTGGTTGCTGGATGTAGCTGGCCCCCTTTATGTGGGTTGTAGGTTCTGTGCTCAAGCTTTTGTGGGTTGACAGGATGATGGCCCCAACCCCTCCTGGGGGTTTCTGGCGCCATTACTCCCTCTTGCTGTCCTCCCCAGGAGCCCTTTCTTCATCTACTCTGAGTGAAGGTCCCTTATGACTCATGGCTTATAGTCACACAGCCTCTATAACCAATATGGAGAATTGATTACCTGTGTTTCCACAGAAAGAAAAGGCTAGAAAGGGCCATTGGCAATAAACATTATTTCCTGAAATTCTTGGTAACAAGAAACTCCCTCTTCCCACCTCCTAGTTTTCTCTCCCTCCCCAGTTGTACCATTATAGGAGACGGCAAAACATATTTCTCTATGGGTCTGCTTCTCTAGGTCTCTTTTCAGAATTGAACAAATGTTCATCTTTCTTTCAAGTACCTGGGAAGCAAAGGGCTTTCCTGATCACTTTCTGCTGCCCTTGGCAATTCTCGACCAACCAGGTCTATCCCCTTGTGTTTGTGCTACAACGCCTTGAAGCTCGTCCTGCTTCAGCTCCAGACAAGAGTGCATTCATTCCTCAAATATCTCTTGAGCAATTCCCACACGTCAAGCTGGTCGAGGCACTGGAGATACAGCAGGAAATAAAACAAAAACAAAAAAGAAACCAAGAAAGAAAAGATACACATATCTGCCCTTATGGAGCTTCCATTATAGTGGAGAGAGATAGGCAATGAGTAAGTAAAGAGTGGTGGCAAGTGCTGTGGAGCTTCCATTAACTGAGAGGAGAAAGACTGGGAATTCCTTTTGGATGTGGTAGCCTTTGTGGGGAGAGGGGGTTCACAGAGGGCGTTCACTCGCTGAGTAGACATTAGAAGGCAGGGCAGGGGCCATCCGTGGCCCATGTGCTTCAGGTGTCCGGTGAGAACAATGCTCATCAGACATATCCAATAGCTCCCTCATAAGGGCCCCTGTGATTATTTTTCACCAACAAAGAGAAGCTCACAGAGTAAAGACTTAAACCTATATAGTCAGCTCAAGAAGCAGAGTGCTCATGGAAATTAAGCACCTCCTCAGATCTTTCTCTCTCTCTTTCTTTTTAAGAAACATGGAAGGGGAACCTGGGTGGCTCAGTCAGTTAAGCATTGGACTTTGGCTCAGGTCATGATCTCAGGGTCCTGGGATTGAGCCCCGTTTCTGGCTCTGAGCTTAGCGGTGGGTCTGCTTGTCCTTCTCCCTCTCCCTCTGGCTCTTCCCCCTCATATAAGTAAATAAAATCTTGAAAAAAAAAAACAAAAAAGAAACCATGGGACAGAACATCTTAGAGTGAGGAAGCATCTTTTGGCTCTTGATCTTGAGAAGTCAGAGGTGGCCAAAGCTATTTAGGGTTGGAGAGGGCTATCTGATCTTTAGAGAACAGTCAGGCAGCTTTCCCAAAGATTATCCTTATAGGAAAAATGCTGTCCCACCATCCTGCAGTAGCTCTTTTAAACTCATGTTTAAATAGCTATACTTAAATGATAAGGCGCCAGCCTTTCACCTCCAGGATCCTAACTGGATTCAAACTCTAGTCTTGCGGGAAATGAGTTTGGTCGTCTAAGCTGAGCCCAGTGGACAAAAGTCCTTATCTCCAAACTTCAAGCATCATCCAGCCCGTCATGGCAGGCCTGGAATTCTGCTCTTGGGGAAAGAAAAGGAATGAGCGGGGCGGGGGGGGGGGGGGGGTGGTTGAAAGTCAGTTACTGAAGTAGTTAAATCAATCCTGAATTCAAATCCCAATGATTTAAGTTAAAGTCCCTTTCTGTTCAGACTACAAAACTGCTTTTCAGCACCACGCTTTCTAGTGGCATCCCAAAAGGCAGAGGAAGTCACTTAGAGCAGTTAAGCCTCCAAAAATGAGGTCAAAGCTGCAAAGAGGCATCAGCTTGAGCACCTTAATAAATTTAAATTTTCTTTGAATAGTTTCCTTATCTACCTCAGAATACCTCACATCTTTGCCCCGTCTACGCTGCAAGTGACAACCCTGACTTTTATCTCTCATACACTCGAAGATGTCTAAACATGACAGGGAAACATCACGTGCGAAGATTGTGTGTTCTCCAGCAAACTCAGTAAGTTTAGAATAACACAACCGATGTTGTCCCCCACACACTCCAAAAGTAAAAATAGAACGGAGCCAAGAAAAGTCTACGGAGGACCCCGTCTTCAGTGTGCTTTGCTTGAGACTCAGGAAGGAATAATTACAGGCAAGGAGCTTTGAGGACTCAGCCTATTGATGAGAAATAGGCTATTGAGGGATACTTTGACTGTTTTGAATAGTTTGCTTTCCAGGTATTCAGACTTGGGCATTTCTTTCCCGCCGCTGGCCTGCTCCCAGTCCTCTGCTCTCCTCCCCTCTGCGTTCCATTTATCAAGTTAGCATTTTGCTCCCAATAAAATGGATGACAGTTTCATTACAGAAGGGCATCACTTGTCAAACTTTGAATTACTGATCATAAAAATATCTGTTATGCTTTGAAGGATTGTTGGAGGACTTCCATTTATATATATATATATATATATATATATATATATATATATATAATTTATCAGTAGGACTGTTTAGTGCAACAAGCACAAGGAGCGAGCTGGGGAGGAGGGAGGAGAAATCAAACCCAGCCCAGGAGCCCAGGGTTGGCTGTATCCTCCCCATACAAACAAGCTTCGATCACAGCTCTAGACAGCAGAAATAAAAGGGAGCTTTTTGGCTCACAGCTATAAAAAAAATTATCATAGTGATGAAGTTCCTCAGCCATCAACAGAGCTGTGATAACGCTGTTTGATGATGATTTTCCCATGAATGTTAAACAGCCGCCACTGCAGAGGGAAAGGAGCTTATCTGCACCTAATACTGATCTCTAATTCCTGCCCTTCTTGAACCATCCATTTTCTAACAGCATTAACTGGCAAATTTACATCCCATCTTAATGCTGCTAAAGAGGACAGGAGATGAAGAGTAAATGACAGCAGTGTAATGAGGGTAGCTTTTTTCTCCTTTCTCTTTAATGGCTGAAGATTTACACAATTGTCTGTAAGCTTATATAGAGAGCTTACCTGAACCTTTTCCCAGCATGGATTCAACTTACAGGAGCTTTTGTTAACTAAACACACAGAAATATTTTTAAGGAGGTTTAATAGTGTGACTTCAAAAGAAAGCCCAAGGATGGAAGATGGAGGAAAAAAACCAAATTTAAATGTCATAAATAATATAAATATCTTCAAGGGCTGAAGATTTCTGAACAAACAAGGTGGGAAAAATAATGTTCTCTTGGGTTACCGCATAGCTAAGAAAGATTTTGAATATTAAGGAATAATTAATTAAAACAAGGATTTAGAGAGAGCTGTGTTCCACACGCCACCAAGCCCCGGGATTTCTCTGATCATATAACATCCATCAAAATACTACCTGTTCACTAACAGGGTGTGAAGAGATAGCAGGTAATTTCAATGGTAAATCTGAATGTAGGGAGCAACAATAGCTAGATGTGGGAAAATCCCATTTGTGCATCCAGATGATAAAAGTAAAGCAAATAAAAATCACCATGGGCGAGCCATTTAACATCACAGGCTAGAAACCTTGAAGTTGTCTTTGACTCTTCCCCTCCTTTCATCCTCTTCATCCAATCCATTACCAACCCCGCTTTTCCTCCCTTTGAAATGTTTTTTTGAATTTACTCACTTTTCTCTCCCTCTACTCTAACCCATGTCTCTAGCCCCTTTCATTTTTAAATATGGCAGATTCCTCTTGTTTTCCCTGCTTCTGGCCTCTCTGGGTCCTTTGACTGTGTCTTTAAAATAATACTTTGGTATTTTTCACCATGTAGACTTAAAAAAAAAAAAGAAAGCAAACTGTTAGTGCCCTCTGCCCCCTACTGCTTATGGCAATGGTTCTTAGAGGGTGGTCCACAATAAGAAATACTTAGGGTTAGACTTAAAGAAAGATGTGTAAGACCCAGGCGCTGAAAACTACAAAACAGTTTGAAGGCAAATTAAACAGCTTAAATAAATGGACAGATGAGCCATATTCAAAGGTTAGAACAGAGGTTGACAAACTTTTTCTATAAAGGGCCAGACAGTAAATATTGGTGGCTTTTCAGGCCATATAGGTCGCTGTGGAATAGTCCTTTTGCTTTTTTATTTTTTATTTTTTTAACAACCCTTCCAAAATGTAAGAACCATTCTTAGCTTGAGGGCATACAAGAATAGGCTGGATTTGGCCAGCGGACCATAGTGTGCTAACCCCTAGGTCGGAAGATTCAATGTTGTTATAATGGCAGTCCTCCCCAAATTGATCTACAGATTTGATGCAGTCCTAACCAAATCCTAATGGGCTTTTAAAAAGAAATTAATAAGTTTTTTTTTAAAATTTATATGAAAAAGCAAAGGACCTAAAATAGCTAAAACAATTTAGAAATAGAAGACCAGAATTGGAAGACTCCTACTACCTGATTTCATGACTTACCACAAAGCTACAATCATGAAGACAAGGCACTAATATAAAAATAGATCAAGGAACAGACTAAAGAATTTGGAAATAGTCCCACAATTACGTGGTCAACTGATTTTCATCAAAGATACCAAGGTAATTCAATAGAGAAAACATAGTCTTTTCAACAAATGGTGCTGGAACGAGTGGATATCTGCATAAAAACAAAACAAAACAAAACTTAACCATTATCTCACACCATATACAAAACTTAACTCAAAGAAGGTCATGGATTGAAATGTAAGCTCTGAAGTGATTAAACTTCTAGAAAAAAATATATAAGAAAATTTTTGTGATGTTGGATTAGGTCAAGATTTCTTAAACTGGACAACAAAAACAAATACTATCAAAGAAAAAAATGGATAAAATGGGTTTCATCAAGATTAAAAATTTCTGCTCTTTGAAAGACATAATTAAGAAAACTAAAAGGAAACAAATAATACATTATATGTTAAAAAAAAGAAGAAGATAGCAGGAGGGGAAGGATGAAGTGGGCGAAATTGGAGGGGGAGACGAACCATGAGAGACGATGGACTCTGAAAAACAAACTGAGGGTTCTAGAGGGGAGGGGGATGGGGAATGGGTTAGCCTGGTGATGGGTATTAAGGAGGGCACGTTCCGCGTGGAGCACTGGGTGTTATGCACAAACAATGAATCATGGAACACTACATCAAAAACTAATGATGTAATGTATGGTGATTAGCATAACATAATAAAAAAAATCTTAAAAAAAAAAAGCTAAAAGGAAAGTCACAAACTGCGAAAAAAAATGTTCACAACATATACATCCAACAAATGCTTTGTATCCAGAATATCTAAAAAACTCTAAGAACTCAATAGTAAAATAACCCAATTTAAAAATGAGCAAAAGAATGGAATAGAAACTTCACAAAAGAAGATAGTCAATAAGCATATGTGAATATGTTCAACATCACTAGTCATACAAGAAATGCAAACTAAAAACCACAAGCAACCACTACAGATCTTTACAGCACGGTAAAGTAATAAAGATTGCCCATACCAAGCATTGGTAAGGATGTGGAGTGACTGGAACTCTCATGTAATTGGGGTTGGAATGCTAAATGGTGCAGCCATTTTGGAAAACAGTATGTCAGTGTCTTATAAAATTAAACATATATTTATGGTGATATGATCCAGCAGTTCCACCCACAGATATTTACCTAAGAGAAATAAAAAATACACATCCACATAAAAATGTCTATGTGAATGTTCACAGCAGCATTATTGTATATAGCCCCAAACTGGAAGCAGCCCAAATGTTTAGCAGTTGGTGAATATATAAGCAAATTGTTGTATAGCTGTACAATAAAATATTACTTGGCAATAAAAAGGAACAACATAGTAATATACACAACATGAATAAATCTCAAAAATATTATGCTAAATGAAAGAAGGCAAAGATAAAAGACTATGAATGATCCTGTTTATATGAAATTCTAGAAATGACAAACTGTGGGGACAGAAAGCAGATCACTGGTAACATGAAGCTAGGAATGAGGGGAAGGAAGTGCAAAGGGGCATGAAGGAATTTTTTAGGGTGAGGTTTTCTGTATTTTGATACCAGTACTAAATTTCATCATGCTGGACATGTAAATCTGATTAATTTTTCTGGTTATAAATAATGTCTTGACAAACAAAAAAGAGAAAAAGAAACTACAGATTTTCAAGTTTTAGGGTGGTAGCAAAGATTATCCACAATTATCTGAAAAGGCTATTAAGATACTCCTGCCTTGGGATGCCTGGCTCAGTTGGAAGAACATGCAACTCTTGATCTTGGGGTCATGAGTTCGAGCCCCCTGTTGGGTGTGGAGATTACTTAAAAATAAATAAACTTAAAAAAAAATTACTCCTCCCTTTTCCAACCACATATACAGATATATGGAGTAGACTTACTTCATATGCTTCAACCAAAACAACATATCAAGGCAGATTATATGCAGAAGCAGATATGAGAATCCAGCTGCCTTCTATTCTATTGACAGACATGAAAGAAATCTGTAAACATGTAAAATAATGTCATCCTTCCCATTAGATTCTTTTTTTTGTTTTGGAAAATACAGACATTCTTCATAAAAATGTTATTTATATTGTAGGGAATGGGCTTATTATTGCCATTTAATATTTTAATGTTAAACATTTTAATGTTTAAAAATTTCTCAGTTTTAATTTCTACATGTTAAATATCAATAAATGTAACCCATGTAAACAAAGGCACTTTGGGGTTCTCAATTATTGCTGAGTTATAAAGGGGTCCTGAATCCAAAGGCTTTAAGAACTGCAAACTAAAACTCAAAGTTCTGCATAACTCGGATGGCTTTGTTCTCACAATTCTCAACCGGAATCTTTTTTCCAGCTGGTCTAGGGAGTCTCCATTCCCGATTTCCAGGCCAGGTTCATGATTAGCTTGTGTCATTCTCTCCCTAGTCCTACTAGCTTCATGACTTGGCAATTCTTTTATCCTGCAGCTCACAGTTTCCTTATCTGCAAAATAAGGATCATAATAGAATCAACTTCATAGGGTTGGTAGGGATTTTAAGTGAGGTTATGCAAAGCATTTAGAGCAGTACCTGCCCATAGCAAGCATGCAATGCAAGTGATAATGTAATGGTCATTGCTCTTGTTACCTTCCCGGTTCCCCTCCATCTTTGTAAATGCCACTTCTCCAGGTTCCCCATATCCTCCTCTCGCATCCCCAAACTCGGACATCCATAATTATTGAGCGCTGCTTGGTTAGCTCTCTTTTTCTAATTGCTTGAGACATTTCATTTTATCTTACAAACTATATCTAAAGCTCCTTTAAGCCAAACTCTCTCTTAGGCACATTTTACTTAGCCCAGAACTGGGTAAGCCATAGATGCTTAAGAAACACTGATTGAGGGGCGCCTGGGTGGCTCAGTTGTTAAACAGCTGCCTTTGGCTCAGGTCATGATCCCAGGGTCCTGGGATCGAGCCCCGCATTGGGCTCCCTGCTCAGCGTGAAGCCTGCTTCTCCCTCTCCCTCTCCCCCTGCTTGTGTTTCCTCTCTCGCTGTCTCTGTCTGTCAAATAAATTAAAAAAAAAAAAAAAAAGAAAGAAACACTGATTGAGTTGGAGGTTTCCAACTCTGTAGTATGGGAGCATAAGTAAGCCTCTTACTTATCTGCTTTATATCCATGTTGTGATAATATATATGAAGATATTAAATTTCCTTTAAAGAAAAATAAAATCCATATGCCAAACCAGGCCCTTTTTTGGGGTCCCAATACGTCCTAGGGCCATGATAAGGAATTTTTCCAGAAACAAATTATTATTAAGTAGATGTTCCTATTTATGTTTTCCCTTAGTATTCTGAATTCCTTTGGCATATTGAATTTTTCATACCTAACAATGTGTTCTGTCAAATAAACATGTGGGGGAAATATCAAAACTTTGGCTTTATAGGGCACATGAAGATGACACTTTCTATTGACTTGTTAAATAGGTTCTCATTAAAGATGTACATTGTTAAGTTTCTGCCCATAGTATTCTCAGGAGGGAAAGGATTAATCCATTAAAATCCTAAATGAACAAGACCTCACTGGCATTTCTGAAAGCATGTTTTATGGCATTATTATAACTACTTTACTCTGTATAGAATTTTTCTGGATGTTGTGGTCATCAAATTTTAGGCAAAATTCTAACTTTTTTCAATGTTGAGCTAAGTAATCTTGAGTAAAATAATTTCAGATGTGCATGCACCAAAAACACAATGCTGAGATGTCACACTGAACTGATCACAGTAATCCTGTATACAACAGAGGAGGAATATTAATTCATTTAAGAAACATTTACTGAGCATCAACAGTATACCCATCACCTGGGATGTACAGGGGGCTTCAATTCTAGTAGCAGAAGGCAGAGAAGAAATGAAAGCTAAATAATTTTAGACAGTGATCAATGCAATGACAGCCATAAAAAAAAGAGGATGACAGGATAGAGAAAGACCGGGGGCTGGGATGCTCTTTTGACAGAATGAGCAGAAATTGCAGCTAGTTATCTTCTGGGATATTCAAAATGTATGTCTAATGAAAATGCTAATGGAGGTTATCTTTTTATTATTGTCTTTTTTATACTTTTCTGTATTGTCCTATTTATTTTACTTGATATGTACTACTTTCATAATCAAAGAAAAGTTATATAAACAAAACTTTACTCTGACAGCAATCAAATTCAGATCATGTTGACCCTGTGAATAAAGATAGCATAGGATCTAAAATTCTAAAGAGAAAATACTGAGTTTTTGAATATTTATTATTCAGCTGCCCATTAAATAAGTTATTTGTAAAGCCCCTAGAAGAGTGCTTAGTTTAACACGTAGTTAGTGCTAATAGAATCAATAATAACAATAAAAAATAAATTGGCATGTTGACATGATCTTTAATTCAGTTTAACAACTTGGGAGAATATTACCATGTGCAATCTATTTTCTAAATGTGGTGGAGGGTAAAATAATGAGTATGACATGGTATGAAACTCAAATGTAAGTGAATGTCCTGTGTCTATTCTGTCTCTGTGTCTCTGCCTGAGAGATGCAGCAGTCCTGCCTTCGAGAAATTTGCTAGGATAGAAAATTATGCACAAAACTATCAATCCATGATATCAATACCAATGTTCCTTTTCTTTTGTTTTGTCTTTCAGCAAAAACTAACTGAGCTGTAGGTTCTGGTCAGGAAAGGAAGAGTTGGTTTTTTAGGTCCAAACAAATTTGAAAGGGGAGTTTACACACTTCCCCTTTATTGTTGAACTACTTCCTCTTATTGGCAAGAAATCTAAATGTTTATCCTTTCAAGGGTGTTCATTACAGTCCATATACAGGCTTTGTAATAAACCTGTGGTTATTTGTGTGGGTGAAGTGTAGTGAGTTACCACAATGTCCCCCAAGACGAGACACTTTCAACCTGGGCACACTGGATTGTTTGCAAACGCAATGTGGTCCTTGATGTTTCCGGAAATGATTATCCACACGGCCACGCTTGTGTGACTTTGTCCCATAGAAACAATCAACACAAACTTTATCCCGGAAGATACCAGCTAGTGACATTAAGCAAGATGTATACATTCAGCTCCTTATTTTGTTAAGGTATTTCCCATATGAGAGCCTGGAATTAATGGATTTCCATCCGTGGATGCAGAAACTGTTGACACCTGTCAGCCAGTTGGAACGGGTTTTTGAGGACAGCCTTAGAACCCCTTGCATGGAGATCTCTTCTGTTTAGCCCAAGGAAGGAGAATTTTGATAACATAAGAGGGTTTCTTCCTGCTCTCACTTCTTGTCAACCCTTAGCCCAATAAATGTCAGCTTCTAAAATGCCCATCTTGAAGGTATTTTTGGGAGGAAAAAAAATCACGGCAAACTTTAATCTGGCATAGACAGGCAGTTTTCAGGTTTCACCTCCTCGTCTTCATATCTCTGCTTATTCAGCACTGCTTAATATAGATCCAAACAGGAAGTCTCCAAGTTACGAATGTGCTTGGTTCTAGAAATTTACCTTTAGGTTGATTATGTGGATCTGAGAACACAGTCTCTCTCAGGAAAAAAAAAAAATGTCATAAGTGGTTGTCAGATTCCCAGGCAGGCCCCAGAGCCAATTTAATTTAATGTTCCTCAACATTAAAAATAGCAGCCTAAGGAAAAGAGGAAGTCTGTGTGAGAGTGTGTCCTTGTTTGTATATGGATTATTCAGCTCCAGAAGGATCCCCAGTCAACTGGATGTGGGCTTTCTGGTGCCTTTTGTGACTTTTTGAATTTTGAACCATTGGAAATGTTATCTATTCTGAATTTTTTTTCTTTTTTCTTTTATTTATTAACATGTATTATTTGTTTCAGGGGCACAGGTCTGTGATTCTGAATTTTTTAGTTAAAAAAAGGAAAGGCCACTTACAAATGTTAATAATCATATCATTCCTGGGCTGTGATCTCAGGAATGGGAAGTGAAATGAGAGGAAGAAGGAAGAGCTTTTTACCTTCCCTCCTGATTCACAACCCGTCCTACGTAAAATTTGGGGGAGCAGTGACAAGAAACTGCTTTTTCTCTTCCTTAGACCTCTCTTCTGCCCCCTGGTGTCCCTGAGTCCAGGGCCCAGGTGTCCTTACAGCTTCACCTCTCTCCCCCCTGGAGCACCCATCTATTTGAAGAAAGTTGCCCCTGGCCTCCACGGTCTTGATTATATGACTTTTTTGCCCCCCCACCCCCACCATATCCCATCGAACTGCCTATTCACCCTTATCACCATTCTGTGCTAGATATTGGGAGGCGAACAACTGCATAAAACTGCAGTAGAATGGGAATGACTGACCATTTTGTAACTTTCCATAAATTGTTTGCATATTTCAAAAGGATGATTCTTCAAAGAAAATAAAAAATGAAAGTCAAACACTCCAGGTAATGTGAGGGTTGGGCATGGCTGGGCCTGGCGGGCTGTTCCTGAGTCAGCGTCTCCTCTAAGCTCACTGTTTTCTTCCACTTCTTACAGGCAGCTCCCCAACAAGCTTTGGGTTGCATAAATTTCCCTGGCTTCTGCCAGGCAGGGTCTAGTGCAGGAGCTAGTCCAGGTCACGGCCCAGCATGCCCTTGGCCAGCACCTTTAATCACGTTGGAGTAGTTGCTTTTGCCACAGAGTTCCTGCCTAAACTCTCCTGCAGCCAACATCTCTGTTAGTAAAATGGCCACATCTCAGTCTGTCTGCTGACAGCAACAATATTTCTATAACACTTTAGAGTTTACCATACACATCTACTTTGATATGCATTAAGCCCCATGAAATAGGTAGGTCCAATATTATCTTTGTTTACAGATGAGAAAGCGAAGACTCTTAGTTATTTGGTCTTGGAAATAGAGCCATAAAGTTACTAGGCTGAGAAAAAGGACTGTTGTGAACTAGATCTGAGTGCTTTTCTCGCTAATTCATGCTGCCCACCCTGGTGACGGGAGGTCGCGCAAGAAAGTCAAGTATGATTCCTAGTTGGCTGACGATCTTGATCAAGAAGCCGGGAGTGATACTTATTCATTCATCAATAAATATTTACTGAGTGCCCGCTATGTGCCAGCCACTATCCCAGATGCTTATGGACACATTAACCAACAAAAGGGACAAA
This sequence comes from Zalophus californianus, assembly GCF_009762305.2. NCBI lineage: Eukaryota > Metazoa > Chordata > Mammalia > Carnivora > Otariidae > Zalophus > Zalophus californianus. The sequence goes on along the minus strand of NC_045609.1, from coordinate 76,015,725 downwards.
AACCCTACTGCTCACAGCACTTGCATGAGGTGATCTAGGAACGCAACATCGTTAGTCCTGAGGTGAGACCTGACTCTGCCCCTCACTCAACCTCCGCAAATGGACATGACTATCCTGGTGACTCTAGGCTTTGTCCAGCTTTGGATCAGTGACTCTGTGGCTCACCCCCTGAGGCCTGCTTTCAGTCAGGAGCTGACAGTCTGCGTGGGAGTCCCTGACTTGTTTACTTGTGCAAATCTGGACAATAGTCTAGAAAAATCATCTCAGAGAAGAGGCAGGAAATAAAATACGGCTATTACTCCTTAGTGCAGCTGTTAGAAAGCTTTGGTGACGTAACAGCTAGGACATCTCTTCATGTCAGGATCTCAAGAGAGGCTGAATGATAGCACTGAACAGAAAAAGCAGCTCCCCTATGTTGTTTCATTTTCAGCTGGCTTTACAAAACCTCTTACACTGATGAAAATCATTTTGGAGGAGAAACATAAAACCTATATCTGGGCTAAAAATATAGCATTTTTGTGGTGCATATTGAGCTTCAGCACAGAAAATAATACATAGTTGATTTGATTCACAAAATAAGCCTTAAAGATCTGTTATAAGCTATAATTATCTTGGAATTTTTTTGTTTGATGGGAGCATGAAAACCCAGCTCTGGGCTGTCATAAATGTTTTCTTTCATTCCTTTTTTTTTTCCCCTTTTTCTAATCTTCCTTAAAGTATTGGTGTGAATTAAACTCACCGAGGAGGAAAGCAGCGAACATCTCCCATAATGCAGTTATGAAAATATGAAGAGCTGCTATTCCTCCCATCTAGCCTGCCAGCTATTTGCAGACTGGGGTGGGAGTAGTAGCACATTTCTGACCTCCAGCCCCAGACCTGGTTGCATGCATTCAAAATGTCCCCCGTCCCTCTCCAAACAGGTGAATGTAATTGAGGAAGAGCAAAACCAAAAATAGTAATACCTATAATCTGCTAAGAAGATGTGAGAAATAGTCATCGCCAAGCGAAGTGACTTCACTGGACTCTGGTTGTACGTACTCTTTATGATAGACAAGGAGGGCAGTGGAGAGTTTGGGTCATGCATTCAAGCCTTCCGTAGTTTTGTAAAACTACACCCTATCTGGCTACAAAAGTAGGAAGTTCAGTACAGAAAGTGTCCTCAGAACTTTTATCTTGAAATGACAGAAATAGTATAAATTTCCTTTATCCATATATCTATAGGGTCTAGAGTAAACACCTAAAAACAAAACTGAACACACTCTTTCATGAGTTGTAAAATTTCTTTGTCATTTGCTTGAAGCCAGATGGTACACCCATTTATCATCTTCACGCTAGAGTCTCACAAGGAAACGCCTCATCTGGGACAGGGCCTGTTGCCCATCACTTCATCTGTCCCGAATCCTGGGAGAGTAGACCTCTGTTTGTGGTCTCTGAGAGACGGCGGGGAAATGAGATGTCTAGCAGAGTACTGACCTTCTGCTGTCAACCTCTGGACTTCTAGAAGCTTCTTTTAAGTATAAAATATTTGAGAAATGCCCCTGATAATATACATGTAACTTGATAGGTCTGTAATACCGTTAGTTCATCAAAGTTCAGGAAAAACATACAGTAATTGTCTTGACCCACAATGGCATGAAACAGGTCTCATGACAGTTTGATGACAAGGATCTGAGGAAAGAGTTTCTGTACAGTAAAAATCATGCATCTGCTTAACTCTGTTGACAGTAAAATACAGATTTCAGCTTCCTCTGTGGCTCACGAATACACTTTGTTGAAACTCTAGTTTTATGTCTTTCTTTTCTCAGACCAAACAAGTTCACAGGTATGACTTGCTGAGCAAACAACTCAAGAATTTCTTAAAAAATAATTAAACTTCAAGGAAACTTGTATAAATCAGAAGAGAATTTGCATCATATCAAGTTAATGAATTTCGTTTACATATAACGTTTACATTTATAACCAGGTACCAGCATACTTCCCTTCTCAATTCAGTCATATAGCCTACCTAGAATTTTTTGATGCAAATAATTTTTATATACACCAGATAGATTGTTATGCGAATAAGTCTTGAAATGATTAATTTTGTAAGGCAGAGGATTTATTTGCAGCATAAAGAATCATTCCTTAATGTACCTGTTTTTGGAAGGATGGACTTTCATGGATTATCTTTTCCTAGAATGACCCAAATATGTCACAAAGCTTCAATATCACATCCCTGTTCTTTATAATCAACAGTTAAACAGAGATGGCGAAAGGATGAAGATATCTTTCTTTCCTTGCTTAACTGTGGAGAAACTATAGATCACTCTAGATCTCTTCTAATCCAAAGGCTCTATAGTACAATTTTATTCAAGCCAGTGTTTACTAAGACTTTTAAAAGACTACATAATTCTTCTCAGCTACAATAAGGTTTTTTATCTTGCATAAATGACATCTTTATGAAATCTTTGTATAATGTTAATGCAATGACCAGGCAGCTCTGTATGTCAGTTTCTTTATCTGCAAAGTGAAGAATTAAAAATTTTGTACCTAATAACTCTCAAATCATGTGGTTATAAATCATTCCCAGCAGGTAGGAAAAATAGCTTAAAGTAAATTTGCACTTATGAACTTTACAATAGACTTTGAGCCTTAGAACTGAAATCTTCTCTCCCTTGTAAGTAGTCTGTATACGGACATGATGCCAATGCACAGAACACTACCAGGCACTTACTTATTTATAATCGAGGGGGCTTATTATTATAGTCTCCCACAGGCTCTGCCCAACATACTGTTATTTTCATCTCACATTTGAGATGGAGAGGCCTGTTCCTCACTCCCCTTGTGGATAGAGCCAGCAATGAGAGTAAGATATCCAAGTGCTCAACTACCAAATCTGAAACACATTCAGAGGGCCGTTCTCAGCAGATGTCTCAGTGAGAGCTTCTAAATGGAGCCAGGGAAGGATGGAAAGTTAGGTCACACTGCCCAGAGAGAAAAAAAAAAGAGTAAATCCTTGCCAAAGAGAATATAGAAAGCGGGAAAGGGCCCATGGATCTATTGCTTGAGTGTGGAACCTACTTCTTTTTCTGGGGACTAGGAAACCAGTGCTCCCGCTGGCTTTATCCTGGAGGAAACAGCTGACCCTAGATATACTAGGCAGAGGAAGTGTGTGACCTTTTCAGAATGTTGAGATGCTCCGGAGTCATCTTGTATGTTTCCTGCCCCAGGTCTAGGACCAGGCATTTCTCTAAGAAGCCCTGATTCCTTTTATTGGAGAATGTAACACAAATCCAGGCACTTGGTGAGCTCATTGCTATGGGGGTGTCATTGTTTCTGGCACCTCTCTGTTGCCAGAGCAACAGAATATGTATGTATACTAAACCACGTATATATGTATACCTGTAAATATTTCTATGTGTAATCATCTGTACCTATAGTAAGCTAAACATGAATTTACACTTACGTCTCCATGTCTAATCCATTACTACATTGCTCGCCCTAGGCTCTTCCCGTTGATGACCTGTAACCTTCTACTGGGATAGTGAGTTTGTCTCATACTGTTGTAATTTGTTTGGCCATATTCCATATTTCATTGTGACCTCCTAAATTATTTTTTAAAATTTGCATACATTAAGATTCACTCTTTGTGCTGTAAAGTTCTGTGGGTTTTAACAAAAGCACAGTGCTGTGTATCTACTATTAGTGTATCATATGATAGAACTTTACCACCTTAAAAAATCTCCTCTGCTTACATTCCTCATCTGTTCTTACATGTTGTCTACTTTTTCCACTAGAACCATTGACATGTTAATCATAGTTATTTTAAATTCCCTCTCTGATAATTCTAATATGTTTCATATCTGAGTCTAGTTCTGATTCTTGCTTTGTCTCCTCAGACTGTGTTTCTGTTCTTGCCTTTAGCATGCCTTTTTGTTAAAAGTTGAACATACTGTATTGGGTAATAGGAATTGAGGTAAATAGGCCTTTAGTGTAAGGATTTATGGTAATCTGGGTAGGAATTGGTCTGTAAGAAAAATATGATAGGCTGTGTGGCTTCACAGGAATTTATGTCTCACAATTCTGGAGGCTGGGGAGTCCAAGACCAGGACTTCCCAAAACCTTGCCAGCCTGGTTGGTTCTGGTGAAAGCCTGCTTCCTGATTTGTAGACAGTGGCTTATCACACCTTCATGTGGTGGGAAGAGAAAACAAGAGGGGAAGCAAGCTCTCTCTTGTCTCTTCTTATGAGGGCACTAAAATCATCAACTTAATAGGTATTTTAAAAGTAAATGATCAGGAACAAGACAATGATGTCCACTTTTACCATAGCTCTTCAATATTTTACTAGAAGTTCTAGCCAGAAAACGTAGAAAAGAAAAGGAAATAAAAAGCATCCAAATTGGAAAGGAAGAAGTAGAAGATTCACAGATGACTTGCACAATAAAAACTAAAAAACATTCTTGAAAGAAATTAAAGAAGACCTAAATAAATGGAAAGACATCCATGTTCATTGATTGGAAGACTTAACATTGATGATAACAATATTCCCTAAAGTGATCTACAGATTCAGTGCACTCCCTATGAAATTTCCAGAGCCTTTTAATTTTTTTGACAAGTCCTCAAATTCATATGGAATTGTAAGGGGCCCCTAAAAGCTAAATTGGTCTTGAAGGGGAAGAAAGCCAGGGTATTCCCATCTCCCAATTTCAAAATTTACTACAGAGCTACAGTAATCAAAATAATGGGCTGCTGGCATAAGGATAGACAAACCAATGGAATAGAATTAAAGGTCCAGAAATAAACCCAAACATATATAGCCAATTGACTTTTGTCAAATCCATTCAATGGTGAAAGATCACTTTCTTCAACAAATGGTAATGGGCAACTGAATTTCCACATGCAAAAGAATGAAGTTGAGTCCCCACCTCACACCATATACAAAAATTAACTCAAAATGGATCAACAACTTAAATAGAAGAACCAATGCCATAAACTCTTAGAGAAAACATAGAGGTAAATCTTCATAACCTTGAATTTAGTGATAGATTCTTGGATATGACCTAAAAGCACAAACAACAACAACAAAAAAATAGCTAAATTGGAATTCATCAAAATTTAAAACTTCTGTGCATCAAGAAAGTGAAAAGACAGCCTACAGAATGGGAGAAAGTCCTTGCAAATCATAAACATAATAAAAATTTAATGTCCAGAATATAGAGCAATCTACAGATTCGGTGATATGCCTATCAAAATGCCGATGGCATTTTTCACAGAAATAGAAGACATAATCCTAAAATTTGTATGGAACCATAAAAGACTCCAAATAGCCAAAGCAATCTTGTGCATTGCTTAAGGGAAATGCAAAATGGCGCAGCTGCTGGGAAAACAATTGGGCGGTTCCTCAAAAAGCTAAAAATGCCATTACCACATGACCCAGCAATTCTGCTATTAGGTATGTACCCAAAAGAATTGAAAACAGGGACTCAAAGATACTTGTATGCCAATATTCATTGTATCATAATAGCCAAAAATGGAAACAATCCAAGCATCCATCAACAGATAAAGGAATAAATAATTTTGTGGTATATATATATATATATATATATATATATATATATATATATCACATTATATATATATATATGTATATATATATAATGGAATATTATTCAGCCATAAAAATGAATGAAGTTCTGGTACAACATTCAACATGGATGAATCTTTTTTGTTTTTTAAAGATTTATTTTTTTATTTGAGAGAGAGAGCGTGCGCCTGTGTGAGATTCAGGTAGGGGGGAGGCAGAGGGAGAGAGAGAGGGAGAAAAGCAGACTCCCCGCTGAACGTGGAGCCTGTCGTGGGGCTTGATCTCATGACCCTGAGGTCATGACCTGAGCCGAAATCAAGAATTGGATGCTCAACTGACTGAGCCACCAAGGCACCCCTCAACATGGATGAATCTTGAAAAGATTATACCAAGTAAAATAAGCCAGACATAAAAGGACAGATATTATAACATGTTGTATTATAATTATGTTATAATATAATTGTGATATAATTATGATGTAATAATTATGATATAATAATACAATTATAATTATATGAAATATCTAGAATAGGTAAATTTATAAAGACAGAAAGTAGATTAGATTTTGGTGGGACAGGGAATGAGGAATTACTGGTTAATGAGTAGAGAGTTTCTGTTTGGGATGATGAAAACGTTTTGGAAAAAGATAGTGGTGATGGTTGCTGTGGTGTAATTAGAAATATTTGGTCTTCATCCCAGTTCCTGGTGCAGGGCAACTGAACCCTTGTTTCCTGAGTGAGGTGTGTCTTTTGTTATTCATAACAAGCCCCTTTTGATCACACCTGAGTTTATGATAATGAAGTGACTTAGGGTGGGGCTCCCAGACAACTGTAGGATGGGGGCTGGTGGCAGAAAGGCTAAGCCATGATTAGAGGACTGGAACTTCAATCCCATTCCCCAGTCCTCCTCCCACCCCCATGCTCATATCTCTGGGGAGGGGAGAATAGCTGGAGATTGAACTCTGTAAAAACTTGTGAGCAATGAGATTCAGGGAGCTTCTGAGTTGGCCAACACATTGAAGGAGAATGGCACTCCTGGAAAAGGAATGGGGAGTTATTGCTTAATGGGTATGAAGTTTCTGTTTAGGGTGACAAAAAATTTTGGGAGTCGTGGTGATGATAAATGCAATAAAAGCCACTGAGATGAACACTTCAAAATGATTAAAATGGCTAATTTTCTGTTATATGTATTTTACCATATTAATAACAGCAAAAACAATTTTTTAAACTAAAGATTGGAAAAGTTGGAGAACTTGTAATTGGTGGAGCTGGGATTCAAATCCAGGTCTTTCTGATTCTATGGTCTACGTATTCTTACATATATTAGAGCTAGATTAAACTGTGCAGCACCATCTTTCATTTAGAATTTTTGAGCCAATAAATAATAGAACAAGGTGGCCTTTGCAGAAGATCACTCTCATGGGATGGATTATTGTGGATAAGAGTGGACCCCAAGAAATAGCTAGAAGGCTAGTGTTGTAATACAGTGGAGACAGAACTAGTCTGGACCAGGAGCGTGGTTATGAGAATGGAAAGGGAGGTGGTGATTTGGATAATAAAGTTCAAGGGAAGAACAGAGAGTATTTGACAATGCCTGGAAATAGACAATTAAGGACACAAAAGGTCAACCTTGGAAAGACAAGAGTGGAGTGCAGCTGTTGGCAGAAACGAGGTATTTGAAAAAGCCTCTCATCTTCATGTGCTCAGGAATGTGTTCTCATTTCCCAATCACATGAACCCTGGAGGCCCTAACGAAAGTGAGCTCATCAATATTGGTTTCTGGGCACCAGGAGCTAGGAACACAAACCCTTCTGTGGACTATCTCCCTTCCACAGAGACAATGACTAATCCACAATGGGCACTGGGGAAGGGAGAAGACAAAGGTAAGACACGAAAGATGTTATTTTTTCTATTTTCCACCCGAGTTAATCCAGCGGTAATTAACACCTAGTTTTATTATCTTATCTTCCTAGGCACAAAGTTCAAAGTTCTACCTGCCTTTTGGCTAAGGAGCTGGGTTTTGTTGTTGTTGCTTTTACAAGTGGACTATAACATAAAAATAGCTGAGTACCTCTTAGTGCATGTGACTGTGGCAGAGAAGGAAGGGAACGTAAGACCAGGACAGGATGGTGACGGAGCAGGAAGTAGGAGATGGTTGTGTGTGTGGTGTTGGTGAGGAAGGGGGCGGGGAGCTTAAATTTCCACTCATCTCTGTTCTCTGGCTTCGCATGCTATTTCTGCACATCTATGGCTAGAAGCGAAGCCAGTTTTCTTCCATAGCTCCTACAGCTGACGTTAAGGTAGACAAATCATCTTTTGCAGCCCTTGGAGACAGGGCAGAGCTATCTAGAGACACAAAGACGGCTGAAGCTTATGCTGTACTCCTCGGGTCTCACATTTTCCCCCAAGAGACCCAAGTGATAAAGTTTTAGATAACTTGCCAGATTTTTATATTCCAACAAGCCCAAAAGCAAAAACAAAACAAAACAAAACAAAACAAAACAAAAAACCACAACAAAGCAGGTCTATTAATTCAATGAGAATTTTACATATTTATGCACTCAACTGCCATCCCTTAGGACTCTCAAAGTTTTTCACTACAGGGAGGAGTATATTGAAGTTAAAGGGAAATATTCCTAAAAATATAGCACAGAAGAGGTTTCTGATCCAATCATCATGTTCTTATATAGCAAAACAACAAGAGACATGCAAATATAAATGTTTATTGGTCTATCACATATGGTGTTATTACAAAAATAAATCAGAGTTCTCATATTAATAACACTTAGGAAAGTGTCTAGAAATGTGATGATTATATTTAACCTTATACTCTTGAAGCACCATAGGATCAGTGACCACATCAGTTATGTCTGCCATTGTATCCCAGTGTCTAGCACTGCTGCTCAATGTATTTTCACTGAGTGGAGTGATGGTAATACCACTAATTGACTTTAGTGATGTCATGTGATCACTCTAATTGTATTATTGGTAAAAAATACCCTAGATGGTGGCATCAAAGTAGTATGGGAGAGTTTTAATGTATTGACAGGGGAAAACGTGTTGCTTCAGGGCAAAAATATTGTAGCGATGAAAATTTAAATCTAAAATATCTATAAACATCCTAGGGTTACATCATAAATTGGAAGTTGGCTGCTCATCTAACTGGGAGTGGAAGAAATCAGAAATTACAACCCTAACTACTTCTCAAGTTTACATCTCTCTCCATTCATTCCCCTTCAGTTTTCTGGGGATCTGTTTGTTGCATTCGGCCAATCTCTCTCTCTTTTAGAGAGGGGGATCAGGGGCAGAGGGAGAGGGAGAGGGAGAGAGAGAATCCTAAGCAGGCTCCGCATGGAGCCAGATGCAGGGCTTGATCTCACAACCCTGAGATCATGACCTGAGCTGAAATCAAGAGTCGGAGGCTTAACTGACTGAGCCACTCAGGCACCCCTAGCCAGTCTTACTCGTAGGAAGATTACAATACCCCTGGCTCTCTTGGACTAGATGTGGCCACACCTCTTCTGTTCTTGGTTGGCCTCAGGTGAATTGGAATATTTCAAAACTACCCTCACATACTCCATTTTGGAACACATATCCCATATCCTCGGTCACAGATGGCTCAAATGACATGGTCTTCCAAAACAGCACATCTCAAACTGTAATGTGTGTAGGAATCCCTGGGAACATGTGACAATGCAGATTCTCACTCTGGAGGCCTGGGTGGGATGTCCAGGTGAGGCTGATGCTGCTGGTCCGCAGACCACACATTGAGGAGCAGACTGGGGTCTTATGTCTCTCATTTCTTCCGGCTGTCTGGATATATGAGAGGCTCAGCTAAACTACTTGGTCTCCTAGCCTGAAACAATTTTGTGTCAGTGACATTGCACTTTTGGTGGCATTGTCAGTCCCTTCCAAAATTTTCTTTGAAGTCTTACCCTCCAGCGATGAGCCCAAAGACCACCCTCATTACCCTGGGCTACTCTGAAGTGCTTTCCCGTGCAAGGTTGGCCATGATGGCTGTCCTCCAAAGTGCAAAGCATCCCTCCTGTCTAACCCCAGTGATTCTTCTCCTGGCCTGGGTTATCCTGCACTGACTTTGCCAAATTTTGCACAACCTGGATCCTATTGGCCTCTACTGTTGTGGTCTCTGGAAACCCAACCCTTGTAATTGATCTCTTTTGTTTTTCTGAGTCATTTTATCAGCTGCTTGTTGAGTTCTATTCTTCACTGATGGTGACAATTTTGAACCTGGAATTAATCATGCTACCAGTCACGTGGACTGGCTCCCCTGCCACTGCCCCTGTCCAAGCCACCAGACTGCCTTACCTGGACGTTGAGCTTCTTAACTCGCTTTTGCTCTCCTCCAACCTGCAGCTAGAATGATCTTTTTGAAATACGAATCCATTGGTCTGTCATTTTTTCTCCATCCAAAAAGGCAGACTACTTCCTCATTCTGTTGGTGTGCTAGTGAATGAGTTTTCCTATCCATTCTTTGCATGTCTCAGCTTCACGGAGGGCATTCCAGCTCCAACAGCTCACCTCCTCTGGCCCAAGGTCTCATCATCTGTTAGCCAAACCTTGGGGTTACTGAGATCAGTAACCCCTAGAGGGGCAACCTCTGCGTAGCTCACTGCTTTTCCCAGTTTCATCTTCAATTCCAGCCACTGAGGGTTTCTCACTCGTATGACTTCTGCTCTACAGTAAAGAGAACATTTCTATTCTGTATCCAGCACTTCCCGGTGCTTTAGCAGGGGTGGTGCTAGGTTGCCTACACCTCCTGGCGCCAGAAGCACTTGGCTCTCTGCACTCGCCTTCCAGGCCACTCTCGGGTCTCTGGGGTTCACTTCCTTGCTAGGGGTTTTAACGCTGTTCTTGCCACTGGGAAGACCCTCCCGACCAAAACTTGAGACCACGATGAAAGGTCAATTACATAGCAATGTTCCCTGGTTTCTCTGATAAAATCAGGCTCCTCTCTTACCTGTGTTTCCACAGTTCTCCAAACTTTTCTTGCAAAGCACTTCTCATGGTTGCGTCTAACAGAGTCTGCCTCCTCCTCTGTAAGCTGAGCTCCCTGACGGGAGGGCAAAGGCGCATGAGTCTTGTTCCACACTGTCCAAGGTCCACAGCACAATGTGGGTAATGATGACCGTTAGCATCCACTGAGCTCTTTCTGTATGCCTCCCCACAGCTCCATTAGTGCTCCCATTTTAAAAGTGGGGAAACTGAGGGATAAAGAGATTAAGTTACTCAAGGTTATGAAGCAGGCCTGGAGTTAAATCCAGGCAGTCTGGCTCCAGAACCTCCCATCTTAACCTCTTTTCATAGTAGATGATTGTTGTTCAGTAAATTTTTGTGGAGTGACTCTTCCTGAGAGCCTATGAGCTCCTGTGCTCCTTGCCAGAGCCAGGCAAAGTCATCTCATTTCTTCCTTTTTCACCCACATGGCACTTCTGTATGCCACACACAGGTATGTACACACTTCTGGGGCCGTTCGCCTGCTGCTCATTTGTGAGGCAGGGATGGCTGGCAAGCCCTGAGCTTGGCCACATCACTGGTCTGCTTCCTCCCCCAGGTTTTCTATGGGAACACATGGAAGTGACACATAGAAGGGATCTTTCGGAACTCTACAGTTACTGATGAAGACAGATTCAGTTCAGTAAGTCTGGGGTGGGGCTGTATATTCTACATTTCCAATCACTTCCCAAATGATGTTGGCGTTGCTGGTCCGCAGATGAAGTTTGTGGGGCTGGGAGCTAGCGCAGCATACTCTGTTCCTTGAGCTTCCCTTTCCTGGTTTATGCTTGCAGCTAATACCATTAAATATTAAAATATTAAATTGTAATATTAAATGAGAATAAAAGAATGTGTGTTAAGTACCTATTGTTGGAACAGGTTAGATGTCCAATTAATGGCTTTCTTCTTTTCCTATTTTATTTTTTGAAACATGTCAATAGCAAATCTGTAACGATCTTATATTACATTACAATACTTGCACTAGAAATTAAAATACACACACAGAGCTCTTGGACCATTTTTTTTAAAAAAAGGAATCCAATCAATGCATTTAAAATATTCATCTGACATTATGTAGTATGAAAAAAAGTAGTCACTCTCACCCTTTGAAACTTAAATTCATTCTCCAACCACCTAACCTCCGGATATTCTCTGCCTAACTATTAAAGCCAATGATGAATCACACCAAGAAGAAACTCTTACTGCTTCTGGGTTCTCACCATTACTGCAAATCCGTAAATTGCCCAGAACTGTAGCTTTGAAGGTTGTTAGCTCCCAGGATTTCTATTATGAATTTGCACTTAATCTTTGGTCCTGACATATCTTTTAGGCTTCTTATTTAATTATTTACCAAATACACTTTTAAAGGCCCTAGAAACCAGCCTTTCCTGTGGCTGATCTCCACTGCTCTCACATCTCGACATGTGCTTAGGACCTCCCGTCTTACTAGGGCTCTGTGCTATGCCCACATGCAGGGATTCTGGGGGACTCTCCTAATGGACTGCTCAAGGAACTTCTCTTGGTCTGGAACTCAGTTTCTGACATTCTGACTGACATCAGGCATGAAAATCACATTACTCTGGTTGTAAAAAACCTTCACTGGCTACCTGTAAAGTACAGGATTATGTGTAAAGTCCTAGTTATTAACTTACAAGTCCTTAAATTGACTTGGTTTTGAATACCTCAGAGACATTCTGGAACCATACATCCCTGTCGTCTTCTTTGGTCTCAGTCAATTGGATTAGTTCTTTTTGGCTGAAGACATTGAGCTACGGGGCATTTTTAATGTTTGCTCTCTACTTATGGAATTTATTAACCATGGAGGCCAGGCTGTCTTACTCTCTGTCAAGCTTTCAGTTGAAATTTAAGAGGTACTCTTTCCAGATTGCTGATTTGGTTAAATAAGCCATAAATTGATCCACTGTTGTTTAGTTTTTGAATCATTGTTCTTTGGTATTTTTATGTATCTGCTCCAAGAGTTTGTTTGACATGTCATAGTTAAATTTTATATTATTCCACTTCATATCTTTTTTTCCACATCTTAACTTTAAACACTGTCAGAGTGAATTTACTAATTAAATGCTTTGCAAGACACATTACCTTTTTCCATCTGCTTTAGAAGGGTGTCACAAGGGCAATGAGATGTTATATGTGAAAGTACTTGGATTGTGAAATATCCAGCATTATATTCAATTATGTATGTATATTTCACCTTATTTTAGTTATTAATCAATCACTCCACTGTTATGTTGCTCCAAAATTAATTGTCGAGTGGATGAATGAATGCTAGACCCAAAGTGGGGCAGAGGTATAGGTCATATGGAATTTCTTTAGCAAATTTTAATCTTGCATCTTTTTTTTAAAGATTTTATTTATTTATTTGAGAGAGAGAGAGAGAGAGAGAGAGAGAGACAGAGAGCAGGAGCGAGGAGGGAGAGGGAGAATTAGATTCCCCGCTGAGCAGGGAGCCCGATGTGGGACTCGATACCAGGACCTGGAATCAGAACCTGAGCTGAAGGCAGATACTTAACTGACTGAGCCACCTAGATGCCCCTAATCTAGCATCTTTTGATAAGGTATAAATATGTTTAAAGTTAACTAACAATAAAATATATAAATAGCAGGCCAAGAAAAGAAAGAAAAATATGGCACAGGATACTACACAATGAATGGCTGAATACATTCCTCATATAATTGCAGCTCTACAATCTGTGAGGAGAGTGACGCTCCTCAGGCTGTGGTAGTGAGGAGGGAAATCTGACTGAGAAGGGGGTTTACATTGGACCCCCTTCATTGTGTGTGCATGTAGAAGTGGGTAGGCAAAGAAGAGGTGGGGAGGTTGGAAGGTATTACACAAAGATGGAATGATAGCAGGAAAAATCAGAAGACTTATTTTTCTTTTTTTAAATTTAATTTAATTTTATTGTGTTATGTTAATCGCCATACAATACATCATTAGTTTTTGATGTAGTGATCCATTATTCATTGTTTTCGTGTAACACCCAGTGCTCCATGAAGTACGTGCCCTCCTTAATACCCATCACCGGGCTAACCCATCCCCCCTCTCCTCTAAAACCCTCAGTTTCTTTCTCGGAGTCCATAGTCTCTCATGGTTCATCTCTCCCTCCGATTCCCCCCCTTCAGGTTTCCCTTCTTTCCCCTAATGTCCTCCATGCTCTTCCTTATGTTCCACAAATAAGTGAAACCATATGATAATTGACTTTCTCTGCTTGACTTATTTCACTTAGCATAATCTCCTCCAGTCTCATCCATGTTGATGTAAAAGTTGATTTTCATCCTTTCTGATGGCTGAGTCATATTCCATTGTATATATGGACCACATCTTCTTTATCCATCCATCTGTTGAAGGGCATCTCGGTTCTTTCCACAGTTTGGCTATTGCGGACATTGCTGCTATGGACATTGGGGTGCATATGGCCCTTCTTTTCACTACATCTGTGTCTGTGGGGTAAATACCCAGGAGTGCAATTGCTGAGTCATAGCGTAGCTCTATTTTTAAATTTTTGAGGAACCTCCACACTGTTTTCCAAAGTGGCTGTACCAACTTGCATTCCCACCAACAGTGTAAGAGGGTTCCCCTTTCTCCACAAGCTCTCCCACATTTGTTGTCTCTTGCCTTGTCAATTTTTGCCATTCTAACTGGTGTAGGGTGGTATCTCAATGTGGTTTTGATTTGAATTTCCCTGAAGGCTAATGATGATGAACATTTTTTCATGTGTCTATTAACCATTTGTATGTCTTCTTTTGAGAAATGTCTGTTCATGTCTTCTGCCCATTTTTTGACTTGATTGTTTGTTTTTTGGGTATTGAGTTTGAGAAGTTCTTTATAGATCGTGGAAATCAGACGTTTGTCTGTGGTGTCATTTGCAAATATCTTCTCCCATTTTGTGGGTTGCCTCTTTGTTTTATTGACTGTGTCCTTTGCTGTGCAGAAGCTTTTTATCTTGATGAAGTCCCAAAAATTCAATTTTGCTTTTGCTTCACTAGCCTTTGGAGATGTATCTTGAAAGAAGTTGCTGTAGCTGATGTCAAAGAGGTTACTGCCTATGTTCTCCTCTAGGATTTTGATGGATTCCTGTCTCACATTGAGGTCTTTCATCTATTTTGAGTTTATCTTTGTGTACGGTGTTAGAGAAAAGTGAAGGGATGGAGATCCATCTTCCATGCCAAAGGACCTCAAAAGAAAGCTGGGGTAGCAATTCTTATATCAGACAAATAGATTTTAAGCTAAAGACTGTAGTTAGAGACACAGAAGGACACTATATCTTTCTTACAGGGTCTATCCGACAAGAAGATCTAACAATTGTAAATATCTATGCCCCCAACATGGGAGAAGCCATCTACATAAGCCAACTGTTAACCAAAATAAAGAGTCATATTGATCATAATACATCAATGGTAGGAGACCTCAATACTCCATTCTCAGCAATAGATCATCTAAGCAGAAAATCAACAAAGAAACAAGAGCTTTGAATGACACACTTTGAATGACGACCAGATAGACCTCATAGATATATACAGAACATTCTACCCTAAAACAACAGAATATTCATTCTTCTCCAGCACATACGGAACTTTCTCCAGAATAGACCACATACTGGGTCACAAATCAGGTCTCAATGATACCAAAAGATTGAGATTATTCCCTGCATATTCTCAGCCATGTTCCTTTAAAACTGGAACTCAATCACAAGAAAAAATTTGGAAGAAATTCAAACAGTTGGAAGCTAAAGACCACTCTGCTCAAGAATGTTTGGTTCAACCAGGAAATCAAAGAAGAACTTAAACAATTCATGGAAATCAATGAGAACAAAAACACATCGGTCCAAAACCTATGGGATACTGCAAAAGCGGTCCTAAGGAGGAAATACATAGCCATCCAAGCCTCACTCAAAAAAAGAGAAAAATCCTGAATTCACCAACTAACTTTACACCTTAAAGAACTAGAGAGAAAGCAACAAATGATGCCTAAGCCACGCATTAGAAGAGAAATAATTAAGATTAGGGCAGAGATCAAATAATTAGAAACCAGAAACACAGTAGATCAGATCAACAAAACTAGAAGCTGGTTCTTTGAAAGAATTAATAAGATGGATAAACCACTGGCCAGACTTATCCAAAAGAAAAGAGAAAGGACCCAAATTAATAAAATTATGAAAGAAGGGGGAGAGATCACGACTAACACCAAGGAAATAGAAACAATTATTAGAAATTATTATCAACAACTCTATGCCAATAAATTAAATAACCTGGAAGAAATGGATGCCTTCCTGGAAACCTATAAACTGCCAAGACTGAAACAGGAAGAAATTGACAATCCGAATAGGCCAATAACCAGTAATGAGATTGAAGCAGTGATCAAAAACATCCCAAAAAACAAGAGTCCAAGGCCTGATGGATTCCCTGGGGAATTCTACCAAACATTCAAAGAAGAAATAATACCTGTTCTCCTGAAGCTGTTTCAAAAAACAGAAACAGAAGGAAAGCTTCCAGACTCATTTTATGAGGCCAGCATTACCTTAATCCTCAAACCAGGCAAAGACCCCACCAAAAAGGAGAATTTCAGACCGATATCCCTGATGAATATGGATTCCAAAATTCTCAACAAAATCCCAGCTAATAGGATCCAACAACACATTAAGAGGATCATCCACCACGACAAACTGGGATTTATCCCCGGGATGCAAGCGTGGTTCAACATTTGCAAATCAATCAATGTGATAGAACACATTAATAAGAGGAGAGAGAAGAACCATATCCTGTCCTCTGAACTGATGCAGAAACAGCATTTGACAAAATACAGCATCCTTTCCTGATTAAAACTCTTCAGAGTATAGGGATAGAGGCAACATTCCTCAAGTTCATAAAATCCATAAAATCTATGAAAAACCCACAGTGAATATCATCCTCAATGGGGAAAAGCTGAGAGCCTCTCCCTTAAGAGCAGGAACACGTCAAGGATGCCCACTTTCACCACTATTGTTCAACATAGTACTAGGAGTCTTAGCAATAGCAATCGGACAACAAAAAGAAATAAAATGTATTCAAATTGGCAAAGGAGAAGTCAAACTCTCTCTCTTCACAGATGACATGATACTTTATGTAGAAGACTTATTTTTCTTTGAAGTTGGATGAGAGGCATCTAAATTCAACCCATTTAGCTGGAAGAGGATAATAAGGGATAATAAGTAGGGATTCATTACACATTTATCAAAATAAGATTCTCCATTTTCTTTTTATGAGGAAAAGATACTATTTCATTTTTCTTAGGGTCTTAAGATGGGCTAGGCAATGATGCGGAAGTTGGTAGAGTTCTTCAGGGAAGGGGAAAATAAAGCATCAGTTGCCAGGGGCACCTGGGTGTCTCAGTTGGTTAAGCGTTCAACTAGTGGTTTCGGCTCAGTTCATGATCTCAGGGACATGGGATTGAGCCCCATGTCAGGCTCTGTGCTGAGCGTGGAGTCAGCTTGGATTCTCTCCTTCTCCCTCTGCCCTTCCTCCTGTTCACACATGCATGCTCTCTCTCAAATAAATATATAAATAAAATCTTAAAAAGAAAAACTGCTTCAAAAAAAAAAAAAGAGTCAGTTGCTGGTTGTATTTTTGTTCCTGTTTTGGCTTGTTTGTTTGAGGGCTGGGAGGTGGGATTGGGGTGGTGGGTAAGGTCTACTATCCACTGCTAGAACTTGATAGCTTATTTGAGAATTACTGCTCTAAACATTTTAAAATACGAAAGCTCCCATAAAGCTCTGATGTAGTCTATGAATACTGTTTGGAAAGAAATGTATTCTTGGAGATGGCACAAGAAATCATAGCCAATGCAATCTGATCAAGCTCAGTTCTCTTCAACAAGTAGTTATATGGTCTCTGTGCTCTTGGTGTCATCTTTGTTGCAGCTGTCAGGAGGCAAAGGAAGGAGGAAGCAGAGCTTGGAATCTACTTGGGAAGTTGAACCTTACACATGGGAAGCATTTATCCATCAGACAAGAATGAGGCTGCCTAAGTACCAAGATCAATACCAAGTATTGCCGCTCCATGCTGCCAGATTTCAGAGAAGAACTGAGGAGGAAGAGAAAGGGTTTATTTTGGGGGAGAAAGTCCTGGAGCTTGCTTGCAGGAGTGGAACCCTCACTACTCGGAGTAATACCAGCAATGGACCGGACCAGTGATACCAGCATCACTTGGAAGCTTGATAAAAGTGCAGGACTTCTGGTCTCATCTCAGAGATCCTGAAGCAGAATCTGCTTTTTAACTAGACACCCGGTGATTCATATTTACATCATAGTGTAGGAAACACTGTGTTAGAAGACTCCAACCAAACTATGCAAGCATGAGAACATCAGACAAATGGACCACTGGGAGAAGAGATCAAGCCTGTGAGGAACCCCAACTGTAGCTGAGTACTCCTGAAATCCCACCCTCTGGCAGATCTCCTAGACTTTAATGGACCTTGCACGGAGTATCCGAAGACAGGGTTGGCCTCATGTGCAAGGAAAGTGCTGTTTAATAGCCAACCCTTGGCTAGAAATATACTCCTGAGCTCTGACAGAAATGGAGAAATACTTGGAAGGTGGGCACAGCCTTGGGAATATGGAAGGACTAAAAATGCCCTCTAGCTTGTCTGGTCCTACATATAAGGGCCTGCAGGGATGGATTTGAGCCATCACTTTCAAAAGTTAAAAAAAAAATTACACACATGCCAAAAAAAAAATGCCCACCTTCCTGTTTCTGTCATATAAGTTCATGCTTGTCTGGTCTGAGTTAGTTAGAGTGGTTCATTATGGAGCAGGGAGAGAAGAGACATTTTAATGGAATTGGCGAAACCCAAGCCACAGTGCCCAACAGAATAGACTGGAAGTAAACAGCTATAGTCTGACTGTCTACATATGACAAGTGTTTCTCAGGCCTAGGATTGAGAGCGCTTGAACGGCTATAGAGACCATTTTATAATTACTACAATCCTTTCCCCCCTCCCTCCCTCCCTCCCTCCCTCCCTCCCTCCCTCCCTCCCTTCCTTCCTTCCTTCCTTCCTTCCTTCCTTCCTCCCTCCCTCCCTCCCTCCCTTCCCTCCCTCCCTCCCTCCCTCCCTCCCCTCCCTTCCTTCCCTCCCTCCCTCCCTCCCTCCCTCCCTCCCTCCCTCCCTTCCTTCCTTCCTTCCTTTCTTCCCTCCCTCCCTCCCTCCCTCCCTCCCTCCCTCCCTCCCTCCCTCCCTTCCTTCCTTCCTTCCTTCCTTCCTTCCTTCCTTCCTTCCTCCCTCCCTCCCTCCCTCCCTTCCCTCCCTCCCTCCCTCCCTCCCTCCCTCCCTTCCCTCCCTCCCTCCCTCCCTCCCTTCCTTCCCTCCCTCCCTCCCTCCCTCCCTCCCTTCCTCCCTCCCTCCCTCCCTCCCTCCCTCCCTTCCTTCCTTCCTTCCTTTCTTCCCTCCCTCCCTCCCTCCCTCCCTCCCTCCCTCCCTCCCTCCCTCCCTTCCTTCCTTCCTTCCTTCCTTCCTTCCTTCCTTCCTTCCTTCCTTCCTTCCCCTTCTTCCCCTTCCTTCCCCTTCTTCCCCTTCCCTCCACCCCCTTTCTCTAAGATTTTAAAAATAATGTGGTTTCCATGCAAATCAAAACCAGCTGAAAGCTTGCCAAGGCCAAGATGTAATTGAAGCTGGCATTTAAGCCTTTGTGTCTCCTCTGTCTCCAGAGATACCATCATAAAATAAAAGACTTCATCAGGTAATGTTTTCTTCATTATTCAACATCACAATTCTGAAGCGAAAAAAGATAATTAGGCATACAGTGCTGTCGACACATAGTTTATGAGGAGCTTCTAGTTAATTAGTTATGGTAAAAGGTTTTTATATAGTCATAATTACTTTATATTTCAGAGAAAAAGAAGCAAATATACACGTATTTTATTTTACCTGGTGACAAGTTTATCAAAGCGAGGCTGGTATTTTGATGATTCTTTGGCACCTTCTTCAGACTTCTCAGGATATAATGCAAAGTGTCACGAGGAGGTTTTAACAGCACAACTCTTGTTAACTTTAATAGGAACTACACATCTGAAATCCTTACACATCATCTTGCTAGATTCTATAAGAAAATATCATCCTCTTGGCGTCCTGAATTTCTTTTGTCATCGATGAAAGGCTCACCTGTGGAATCATTCGGAGAGGGTGGTAGTAATTTTGTTGAAGATATGAGACAAGCCATCTTCACAAGAATGCTTTTTTCTGTTTGAATTTCTGGGGACCGGCCCCTGAGGAAGAAATGATGGCAAAAATAACATACTGGGAAATGGAGCATTCTACACTTCATTTGTTTAAAATAATTTCAATTTATGAGAGCAATCTCTTTTTTCCACTGGCTGTTTCAGCTGAACGTGTTGTTCATCTCAATTAAAGAAATGAAGAGAATTTAAAAATAAGATCAATATTCTTGGTTTTTCCCTTTGTGCCTATACCAGTTCCGATAATGTCTCAGCTGGGGGGAGAACCGGAACCGCTCCATTGTGTCCTACACTCACCTGCGTGTCCTGGAGCAGAGATTCTTATCTCCAGTGATGCCCACCCCTGAGAGAAAATTCATCAGGTAGGACCATGCCCTGATTGTTGGTCTTCCAGGATGTCACATGGCTGACATACCTCCGCTTGGGTATGCAATCAAGGTGTACTCAACAACGGGGCTAGAACACAATGTTCCTCCATCTCGGTCCCGTGCTTTATTTATTAGGACAAAATGCAGAAACCTGAGATCTGTGCTAAAGAGGTCCCATGGACTGATCTCTACAGCACAGTGCAAAATGCTAGTATCGTCTTATCCACAGCTGGGGTTGCTGGCTCTCAAAGACAATGGCAGGTTTGTCACTCCCTCTGCTCTTGCCAGAATATTTGATGTCATAACACTTTTAGGTAGATATGTGGGCATAATAATGGTTGTCATTCCTTGACTGGTTAGCGATACTAGCACTGTGTCACATACTACACGGATTTTTTTTTTCCCCTCGAGGCCCTGCCACCTTTTAAGTAAATGTCTGGGTAAGGTCGTCAATCTTTCTAAGCTTTAGTTTCCTCGTCTATAAGAGGAGACTAATAACAGGATGAAGACAGATAACAAACGTCAGGAGAGTCGCACAATGCCAGGCACACGGTAGATGCTTGGTAAATGTTAGCTATTGTTACTTGTATTCTGAGAATAACTCTGAGTTAGGTACTGTTATTATGCCCATTGTATAGATGATAAAACTCAAAGTTACAGAGGTGAAGTTACATAGTTAGTATGTGGTAAAGCTAGGATCTAAACACAGCTTCCAAACCCAAGCTGTTAGCCTCATCGGAAATAACGGTGACACCCTGAATGGTCACCCTCTTTTGACTGTCCCCTTTCATTCTCCATTCTGGTCAACATACTGGATTATAAGATCTAAAGCTTCTGGTTCCTGGGACTTGGCACCTGGCTGGCTTTTGTGTGGATCTGGAGGACCTAGGAGCCTGGTGTGAGTAGCCTGCTATTGCTTGCTTCAACTTAGCCAGATTTCAAAGCCTCCCAACTTACTGTGTATTTAAAGAATGTGTGTTGGGGGTGGGGGCTGGAGGAGGACCCAACTAGAACTTCCCCCACATCCTTGTTTCTTAGCGCAGCTGAGCAGTCTTTTGTGATGGATGACAAGGCTCTCACTGGTCTGGTTTTTCCTTATAATTCCCTCTGTGTGATTTCTGCCTTAACATTGTTCTCTGGGATGCTAACATATCTTTCTTGGATCAATGAGAAAGGGACACCCTAGCCAGTCTCAGCATTCGGGACCTCACTATCCCTTCCACTTTTTCAAGTAGACCAAAAAAAGGAGAATGGATCTTTAGCATAGGTTTCAAGGTAACTCGATGCAATTCTAGAGTGTGCTAATACATATGAAGACATCTCTTTAGATAGGAATCCCATTAATAAACTATGGTTTTTATAGCCAAACCGAAGAAAATCTATTTAGAAAGACTAAATAAATTATGTTCAATCTGGGGCATATCCAGAGCCTAAAATAACTGACATCAAATTGTTTACTGTGTTGTCATTAATGGGATTCATGTCCTGCATCCCTATTACACCCTGAATCTAAGCCTGTGTGTTATACCCCAGATATGGACTTATGACACAGAATTATATCCTACTAAAGAAGAGCCATCTTTAGTCTCATTTCCTTGAGGTAATTAAGGCAATAGTTAGGATTTCTATGTATTTTTATTGGGAATATTTTTAGCTATGACTCTAATCACTAATAATTGTCCTGTCATGTAGGAAAGAAATATAGATTTAGAATGACAAAATAATGCTTGGAAATAACCTTTTTGTCTCTCCTTAAAGGAATAAAAGAAAATAGTATATCCTTGGTATATCCAAGGATAAATGGTTTCTACCATTTGTGATAATTTCAGGTCTGATCATCATCTTTAGCTTTTGTATGTAGAACACTATAATATTTAAAATTCTCTCTCTCTCTCCTTTTTTTTTTTTTTTTTAGAGAGAGGGAGGGAGAGAAACTCTTAAGCAAGGTCCATGCTGGGCTTGATCTCACGACCTTGAGATCATGACCTGAGCCAAAATCAAGAGTCTGATGCTTAACCAACTGAGCCACCCAGGCACCCCAATATTTAAAATTCTTGAATAAAGAATTCTCAGCTGTGTTAATTAATTCTCAATTAATTATGGTAATTTATACTAATTACTAATGTAATTACAAAATTGAAGATTAACCTGGAAATTTGGAAGAGCAATGTTTCTGTTAACTAAACAGGAATAAATTACATGGGCAAGAGCAGAGGCAGGGTTCTTTTTATTTTGTTTGGCCAGCTCAATGCCTTCAAGATACAGTATAATCTGGCAACATCTGATTTTAGCATCTAATCCACTTGCAAGGTGTGGGATCAACCCTACCCTCCATTTCATCACCACATGTATCCTTAATCTTCAACATTCCCGATATTTTCAAAAGCTGCTACTAACAATGACAAGATCATGTCTAGCTACAAGGGGAAAAATAAAACTAGGTTCTGTCCTGGAGCATTTTTTCAGTGTCTGCCAAGGCTGTAGGAAAGCCACAGAATTGTTGACTATAAGGGGACTGAGAAAGTATCAGTCGTCTTTGCTGAACCCAGCGTAGAGACTCTACAGGACATGCTCCCTGGGACTGTGCCTTAAATCACAGGGACTGCTTTCTTGCTAAGGTTCAGATAGATGTACGGGAAAATTGGAGTGAGTTCCCAAGTAATAGCAAGAACTAGGCTGTTTGAGGAATAAGTCAATCAGAGAAAGACAAGTATCATATGACCTCACTGATATGAGGAATTCTTAATCTCAGGAAACAAACGGAGGGTTGCTGGAGTGGTGGGGGGTGGGAGGGATGGGGTGGCTGGGTGATAGACATTGGGGAGGGTATGTGCTATGGTGAGCGCTGTGAATTGTGTAAGACTGATGAATCACAGACATGTACCTCTGAAACAAATAATACATTATATGTTAAAAAAAAAAGAAGATAGTAGGAAGGGAAAAATGAAGGCGGGGAAATCAGAGGGGGAGACAAACCATGAGAGACTATGGACTCTGAGAAACAAACTGAGGGTTCTAGAGGGGAGGGGGCATAGGGGGATGGCTTAGCCTGGTGATGGGTATCAAAGAGGGCACATACTGCATGGAGCACTGGGTGTTATACGCAAACAATGAATCGTGGAACACTACATCAAAAAATAATGATGTAATGTATGGTGATTAACATAATAAAATAAAATTTCAAAGAAGAAGAAAAGTAAATGAGTTGAAGACTAAGTAAAAAAAAAAAAGAATTAGGCTGTTTGAGATGATAAGCAGTATCATTCATTAACCATTAGGAAGAAACAGGTAACTAGCCCTGATTCAATCTATTGCTGTACTTTGCATACTAAATGTTATTTACAGGGCTGAAGGGGTTATAGTTCTCTACAACTTACTGACATTGATTCATTTGGTTTAGTTGGTGTGTGTGTTTGTGTGTGTGTGTATCTGAGAGAGAGAGAGAGAGAATTCCCCTGTGCCAGGTTCTAGATCTTGAATATATGAAGATGAAAAAGTAAAACTCCAGCCTTCAGGAAGCCCTCATTCAAGCAGAGGTGATGGCCCAGTTTTCTCAGTAGACAATTGTAGCTTAGAGAACACAAGTTATCAGCACGGGGAAAAAAAGACCATTTTGAGAATATGACTCATTGAGCAACAATCTCCAGCTCATAGTTCATATGTTGACCTACCCTCGACTCATAGACAGAAGGATTTTGAGGGTTTGCATATGGTGGAATAATTCATCTCATTCCTAAGCAGTAAAGAAAGGGTCATCTTTGTTTCTTTCACCTCTAGGCTCAAAGAGAAGTATTTCCCTGAGAGCTGGTAGAGAAGAATCCACTGCAATTTGATGTAATCTTTATTTCCCCTCCAAAAGGCTTGCTGAATTACATTGGGTCCTAAAACTACTTTTAATTCCTAATAAAACTCTCTTTCTCCTTCTGAGGTGGAGCACCCATGGTTCTGGAATGCTGTGCAGAATAACCAAAAAAAAAAAAAAAAAAAAGAAGAAGAAGAAAAAAAATGCTTCTAAAGTCTTTTAAATGTCCAAAATGAAATTTGCCACATTAAAGCCAAGTATTTTTATTAATGACAGGAATTGCCAACATGCTAAGAACAAAGGAAAGCTCCAAGCACTTATCATTCATCTTACGCTTTTTTCTTTAACAGCAAAACCTATCTTGTTGTAAATTATTAGTTGTAAATTACTTCTTTAAAATATTAGGACTGTTCATTTGAGTAAACCATGAGGTAGATTTTTTTCCCTGTAATTTAAAAAGCTACCAAATGAACTATAATTCATATACTATTAACATCCAAATAAAAGCTATAAGCCAGAAGAAAAAAGTGAGTCATAGTTGCATCGCAAGAATTAACTTCAGAGATATATTAAGGAATGAAATATTAGTTTCAGTACATTGGGATTAACTATTATTTGCAACCCAATCTCCGGTAGCACTCTATTTTATGATAGAAAGCATAGAGACACATGATTAATCCTGAGCTGGTGTCTATTTTTTTTTTTAAAGATTTATTTATTTATTTGAGAGAGAGGGGGGAGAGCGAGCACTAGCAGGGGGAGGGGCAGAGGGAGAGGGAGAGAAAAATCTCAAGTAGACTCCACACTGAGTGTGGAGCCTGATATGGGGCTTGATCTCAGGACCCTGAGATCATGAGCTGAGCCGAAACGAAGAGTCAGACGCTTAACCAACTGAACCACCCAGGCGCCCCCTGACCTGGTGTCTTTTAACATTAATCTAGATTAGTGTCTCCCAGCCCTAGTTTGTTCCACTCCAGGGCATTTCCAGCTACCTCAAGGGATGGTATAAAATTCTTCCAAACTGCCTCAGCAAAATTAATTTTAATTTACATTAATATTAAAAATAAGTGTATACCATATGGCAGATGAGGGGAAAGAAAATACTAGAAAGTCAAACTCATAACTTAGCAAAAGATTCCAATTCATCAGCCCAATTAAGTGAGGATTTAGATAACACTTTTTAAGCCACAGATTCTCAGGAAAGAAGAATGTAGTTCTGGAAACCAAGAAAAATATTACTGAGTTTTAAGTCCTTAAATTGCATATTGAGCTCTCTTGATGAAACACTTTTCTTTACAATGAACTAATTCTAGTTTCAAAAACATTTACACATGTCCTTGCTTACTCATAGTTTTGGTAAGGACAATGCTTTCCTCCTATGCTCCATAGATAATAATACTCTTCCATGTACAGTATCTCAGCTGCTGAGTAATGCTGGGGACAAGTCTGGTCACAGAGAGAAAAGATGAAAAGGCTATCTCAATGAAAGATCTTCACTGAACTACATCTCAAGTGGACTAAAGTTATCCTACACTGCTGAGAGTTCATATCCACCATGGTGCACTCAGGAGAGATGGGAAAAGGGAAGGGCTGTACTTTCTGTTACTTCTCCAGCTCCAATACCACATGCAGAAGCTAAGTGGTGTGTCAACTTGGCCTCACTCTGTTCCACTCCCAGATAAACTAGAGGGAGAAATGGTCAGGAATCAGTGGTAGAGGGAATGAAAGGAAAGAAATGATTGCTTCAATATAAGCAGAACTTAAAGGAAGCAGTGTGGGTAATGATAATTGGAGAAACTGGGTGGGTAGGTGGGGGGACCCCCACAGGAAGCTCAGAATGGAGCAGTTTGAAATAACATCTATTGATGAAGCACCTGAGACCCAAAAAGAGATCCAGGAAGAGGCTCACTCATTCTTTTAAAAAGATCAATTCTCACACACAAATTTAAAACAAAGACGTGTTTGTTACAACACTCAGGGTGTGGAAAATATTTTTTAAAACAAAATTTCATCCCCATTTGTGATGATAGGGGCCCACCTCATATTCTAATTTTAAAAATTACTCAGAGGAAGGTAATTAGAAATAATACCTAATCATTTTTAATGTTTTGAGCATGAATTTAATTTTTAGTGTGTTTAAAATTAAATGAATTTACTGAGGGCATCGTTATAAGAAGCTGAACACTAAGAAGCTATTAATAATTTGGGAATCTCAATTCTCATGAGAAGTGTTAAATCTACCTATTGAAGAACTATATCAGACATGTATTTAACTCATACATCCTAGTGTTATTTTTTTAAATTTTTTATTGTTATGTTAATCACCATACATTACATCATTAGTTTTTGATGTAGTGTTCCATGATTCATTGTTTGTGCATAACACCCAGTGCTCCACACAGAACGTGCCCTCTTTAATACCCATCACCAGGCTAACCCATCCCCCCACCCCCCTCCCCTCTAGAACCCTCAGTTTGTTTTTCAGAGTCCATCGTCTCTCATGGTTCGTCTCCCCCTCCAATTTACTCCCCTTCATTCTTCCCGTTTTGCTATCTTCTTCTTTTTTTTTTCTTAACATATATTTCATTATTTGTTTCAGAGGTACAGATCTGTGATTCAACAGTCTTGCACAATTCACAGCGCTCACCATAGCACATACCCTCCCCAATGTCTATCACCCAGCCACCCAATCCCTCCCACCCCCCACCACTCCAGCAACCCTCCGTTTGTTTCCTGAGATTAAGAATTCCTCATATCAGTGAGGTCATGTGATACTTGTCTTTCTCTGATTGACTTATTTCACTCAGCATAACACGCTCCAATTCCATCCACGTCGTTGCAAATGGCAAGATCTCATTCCTTTTGATGGCTGCATAATATTCCATTGTGTATATATACCACCTCTTCTTTATCCGTTCATCTGTCGATGGACATCTTGGCTCTTTCCACAGTTTGGCTATTGTGGACATTGCTGCTATAAACATCGGGGTGCACGTACCCCTTCGGATCCCTACATTTGTATCTTTGTGGTAAATACCCAGTAGTGCAATTGCTGGATCCTATGGTAGCTCTATTTTCAACTTTTTGAGGAACCTCCATACTGTTTTTCAGAGTGGTTGCACCAGCTTGCATTCCCGCCAACCGTGTAGGAGGGTTCCCCTTTCTCCACATCCCCGCCAACATCTGTTATTTCCTGACTCGTTCAATTTAGCCATTCTGACTGCTGTGAGGTGGTATCTCATTGAGGTTTTGATTTGGATTTCCCTGATGCCGAGCGATGTTGAGCACTTTTTCATGTGTCTGTTGGCCATTTGGATGTCTTCTTTGGAAAAATGTCTGTTCATGTCTTCTGCCCATTTCTTGATTGGATTATTTGTTCTTTGGGTGTTGAGTTTGATAAGTTCTTTATAGATTTTGGATACTAGCCCTTTATTTGATATGTCATTTGTAAATATCTTCCCCCATTCTGTTGGTTGTCTTTTGGTTTTGTTGACTGTTTCTTTTGCTGTGCAAAACCTTTTTATCTTGATGAAATCCCAATAGTTCATTTTTGCCCTGGCTTCCCTTGCCTCTGGCGATGTTTCTAGGAAGAAGTTGCTGCAGCTGAGGTCGAAGAAGTTGCTGCAGCTGAGGTCGAAGAGGTTGCTGCCTGTGTTCTCCTTTAGGATTTTGATGGACTCCTGTCTCACGTTTAGGTCTTTCAACCATTTGGAGTCTATTTTTGTGTGTGGTGTAAGGAAATGGTCCAGTTTCATTCTTCTGCATGTGGCTGTCCAATTTTCCCAACACCATTTGTTGAAGAGACTGTCTTTTTGCCATTGGACATTCTTTCCTGCTTTGTCAAAGATGAGTTGACCATAGAGTTGAGGGTCCATTTCTGGGCTCTCGATTCTGTTCCATTGATCGATGTGTCTGTTTTTGTGCCAGTACCATACTGTGTTGATGATGACAGCTTTGTAATAGAGCTGGAAGTCCGGAATTGTGATGCCGCCAGCTTTGCTTTTCTTTTTCAACATTCCTCCGGCTATTCGGGGTCTCTTCTGGTTCCATACAAATTTTAGGATTATTTGTTCCATTTCTTTGAAAAAAGTGGATGGTATTTTGATGGGGATTACATTGAATGTGTAGATTGCTCTAGGTAGCATTGACATCTTCACAATGTTTGTTCTTCCAATCCATGAGCATGGAACGTTTTTCCATTTCTTTGCATCTTCCTCAATTTCTTTCATGAGTATTTTATAGTTTTCTGAGCACAGATCCTTTGCTTCTTTGGTTAGATTTATTCCTAGGTATCTTATGGTTTTGGGTGCAATTGTAAACGGGATCGACTCCTTAATTTGTCTCTCTTCTGTCTTGTTGTTGGTGTATAGGAATGCCACTGATTTCTGTGCATTGATTTTATATCCTGCCACTTGACTGAATTCCTGTATGAGTTCTAGAATTTTTGGGGTGGAGTCTTTTGGGTTTTCCACATAAAGTATCGTATCATCTGCAAAGAGTGAGAGTTTGACTTCCTCTTTGCCGATTTGGATGCCTTTGATTTCTTTTTGTTGTCTGATTGCTGTGGCTAGGACTTCTAATACTATGTTGAATAGCAGTGGTGAGAGTGGACATCCCTGCCGCGTTCCTGACCTCAGGGGGGAAAGCTCTCAGCTTTTCGCCATTGAGAATGATATTCGCTGTAGGTTTTCAATAGATGGCTTTTATGATATTGAGGTATGTACCCTCTATCCCTATACTCTGAAGAGTTTTGATCAAGAAAGGATGCTGTACTTTGTCAAATGCTTTTTCTGCATCTATTGAGAGGATCCTATGATTCTTGTTCTTTCTTTTCTTAATATATTGTATCACGTTGATTGATTTGCAGATGTTGAACCAAACTTGCAGCCCAGGGATAAATCCCACTTGGTCGTGGTGAATAATCCTTTTAATGTACTGTTGGATCCTATTGGCTAGTATTTTGGTGAGAATTTTTGCATCCATGTTCATCAAAGATATTGGTCTGTAGTTCTCCTTTTTGATGGGGTCTTTGTCCGGTTTGGGGATCAAGGTAATGGTGGCCTCATAAAAGGAGTTTGGAAGTTTTCCTTCCATTTCTATTTTTTTTGGAACAGTTTCAGGAGAATAGGTATTAATTCTTGAAATGTTTGGTAGAATTCCCCTGGGAAGCAATCTGGCCCTGGGCTTTTGTTGGTTGGGAGATATTTGATGACTGCTTCAATTTCCTTAGTGGTTATAGGTCTGTTTAGGTTTTCTGTTTCCTCCTGGTTCAATTTTGGTAGTTGATACATCTCTAGGAATGCATCCATTTCTTCCAGGTTAGCTAATTTGCTGGCATAGAGTTGCTCATAATATGTCCTTATAATTGTTTGTATTTCTCTAGTGTTCGTTGTGACCTCTCCTCTTTCATTCATGATTTTGTTGATTTGGGTCATTTCTCTTTTCTTTTTGATAAGTCTGGCCAGGGGTTTATCAATCTTGTTAATTCTTTCCAAGAACCAGCTCCTAGTTTCGTTGATCTGTCCTACTGTTCTTTTGGTTTCTATTTCATTGATTTCTGCTCTGATCTTTATTATTTCTCTCTTCTCCTGCTGGGTTTAGGCTTTATTTGCTGTTTTTTCTCTAGCTCCTTTAGGTGTAGGGTTAGGTGGTGTATTTGAGACCTTTCTTGTTTCTTGAGAAAGGCTTGTATTGCTACATACTTTCCTCTTAGGACTGCCTTTGCTGCATCCCAAAGATTTTGAACAGTTGTGTTTTCATTTTCATTGGTTTCCATGAATTTTTTAAATTCTTCTTTAATTTCCTGGTTGACCCATTCATTCTTTAGTAGGATGCTCTTTAGCCTCCATGTATTAGAGTTCTTTCCGACTTTCCTCTTGTGACTGAGTTCTAGTTTCAAAGCGTTGTGGTCTGAAAATATTCAGGGAATAATCCCAATCTTTTGGTACCGGTTGAGACCTGATTTGTGACCTAGGATGTGATCAATTCTGGAGAATGTTCCATGGGCACTAGAGAAGAATGTGTATTCTGTTGCTTTGGGATGGAATGTTCTAAATATGTCTGTGAAGTCCATTTGGTCCAGTGTGTCATTTAAAGTCTTTATTTCCTTGTTGATCTTTTGCTTAGATGATCTGTCCATTTCAGTCAGGGGGGTGTTAAAGTCCCCCACTATTATTGTATTGTTGTCAATGTGTTCCTTCGCTTTTGTTATTAATTGCCTTATATAATTGGCTGCTCCCATGTTAGGGGCATAGATATTTACAATTGTTAGATCTTTTTGCTGGATAGACCCGTTAAGTAGGATATAGTGTCCTTCCTCCTCTCTTATTACAGTCTTTCTTTTAAAATCTAATTTGTCTGATATAAGGATTGCCACCCCAGCTTTCTTTTGGGGTCCATTCGCATGGCAAATGGTTTTCCACCCCCTCACTTTCAATTTGGGGGTGTCTTTGGGTCTAAAATGAGTCTCTTGCAGACAGCATATTGATGGGTCTTGTTTTTTAATCCAATCTGATAGCCTGTGTCTTTTGATTGGGGCATTGAGCCCATTTACATTCAGGGTAACTATTGAAAGATATGAATTTAGTGCCATTGTATTGCCTGTAAGGTGACTGTTACTGTATATTGTCTGTGTTCCTTTCTGGTCTATGCTGCTTTTAGGCTCTCTCTTTGCTTCAAGGACCCCTTTCAATATTTCTTGTAGGGCTGGTTTCGTGTTTGCAAATTCCTTTAGTTTTTGTTTGTCCTGGAAGCTTTTTATCTCTCCTTCTATTTTCAATGATAGCCTAGCTGGATATAGTATTCTTGGCTGCATATTTTCGCATTTAGTGCTCTGAATATATCATGCCAGTCCTTTCTGGCCTGCCAGGTCTCTGTGGATAGGTCTGTTGGCAATCTAATGTTTCTACCATTATAGGTTACAGATCTCTTGTCCCGAGCTTCTTTCAGGATTTTCCCTTGTCTCTGAGACTCGTAAGTGTTACTATTAGATGTCAGGGTGTTGACCTATTTTTATTGATTTTGAGAGGGGTTCTCTGTGCCTCCTGGATTTTGATCCCTGTTTCCTTTCCCACATTAGGGAAGTTCTCTGCTGTAATGTGTTCCAATATACCTTCTGCCCTCCTCTCTCTTTCTTCTTCTTCTGGGATCCCAATTATTCTAATGTTGTTTTGTCTTATGGTATCACTTATCTCTCGAATTCTGCCCTCGTGATCCAGTAGTTGTTTATCTCTCTCTTTCTCAGCTTCTTTATTTTCCATCATTTGGTCTTCTATATCACTGATTCTCTCTTCTGCCTCATTTATCCTAGCAGTTAGTGCCCCCATTTTTGATTGCACTTCATTAATAGCCTTTTTGATTTCAACTTGGTTAGATTTTAGTTCTTTTATTTCTCCAGAAAGGGTTTCTCTAATAACCTCCAGGCTTTTTTCAAGCCCAGCTAGTATCTTTAAAATCATAATTCTGAACTCTAGGTCTGACATTACACGAATGTCCGTATTGAGTAGGTCACTGGCAGATGGTACTACCTCTTGTTCTTTTGGTTGAGGTGATTTTTTTCGTCTTGTCATTTTGTCCAGAGGAGAATAGATGAATGAGAGAACAAAATGTGAACAGGTTAACAACGTCCCCAGAAAATATACTCTAAACAAATTAGAAAAGACCTGAAACCAGGGGAAAAGAAAGGGAAAGAAAGAAAAAAGAAAGAAAAAAAAAAAAAGAAAAAGATAAAAACAAACAAAAACAGAACACAACAAAAAAAACCAGAATATGATCAAATATGATCAGGCTGGTGCATAGATTGGTGCCACACACTAGATTTTGGGCGTATTTTGGTCAGTTAGAAGAAAGTGCCTCCTAAAATTTTAAAGAAAGAAAGACTTCTATATGTATAAAATAAGGGTTGATACAATGAAGGGATGGAATATGACTGTAAAGATGAAAATTTTAAAAAATTTTTAAAAAAGGAATTGATACGGTGTTTGAAAAAAAAGAAGAGGATTAAAAAAAAGAAAAAAAAAAGGAGAGAATGTCATCAGGCAGGAGACTAGAACAAAGCCATACACTAGAGATTTAGGGTATATTTTGATCTGGTAGAAGAAACTGTATCTCAAAATTTTAAAGAGAGAACAACTTATATATATGTGCCAAAAATAAGGGTAACTACTATGAAGGGATAGAATATGACTCTAAAAATGAAAAATAAAAATGTTTTTTTAAAAAAGGGATTGATAAGATGTTGGTTGAAAAAGGGAAAAAGAAAAATTCAAAAAAAAACAGTTCAAAAAAAAGATTAACTTTGAAAGACTAAAGAATCATGGTAAAAAAGCCATGAATTCTATGTGCAGTATTCCCCTAGCACTGGAGTTCTCCCATTCTCATTGATTGGTAAACTTGGTCTTGGCTTGCTGGCTGTTCGTGCTGATCTCGGGGAGGGGCCTGTTGCCGTGGTTCCCAAATGTCTTTTCCGGAGGCGGAATTGCCCCGCCCTTGTGAGTCCGGGCTAAGTAATCTGCTTGGGTTTGCTCTTGGAAGCTTTTGTTCCCTGCAAGCTTTCTGTACAGCTTTGGAGGATCAGAGTGAAAATGGTGGCCTCCCAATCTCTGCCTGGGGGGAGCCGAGAACTCGGGGCCCCGCTCCTCAGTGCGCCCCCAGAGAAAAGCAGTCAGTCACTCCCATCTCCCTGGTCTCTGGCCGCACCCCGTGCTCAGCCAGCCTGTGACCGAGCGTTTCTATCTCTGGCACCCGACTCAGTGTGGAGTCACCAAACCCAGCAGATCCCTGTGGTGCACTCCTGCGCCGCTCCTCCCGGGGGAGGAAGGGGAGTCTCCCTGGATCTGCTGCTCGTTGGGTCCCTACTGGAGGAGCAGTGGCCCGACTGTCACCAATCACAGTTTATGGCCACCCCGAGCTGAGAGCCCGCGCCTCGGCTCTGTCTCTGCAGCCGGCTTCCTCGCTCCGATGCCTGGGAGCTCTGCCGCACTCAGGCACCCCCGGTCTTTCTGTGACCCTGAGCGTCCTGGGACCACACTGTCCCACAAGGTTTTCACCCCCAACTTAGCCACTGGAGCGACGCCCCTCAGCGGAGCCGACTTCTAAATGTTCCGATTTTGTGCTCCGCGGCTCTAGCACTTGCCAGAAGCGGCCGACGGAGGCCCCCTCCCCCGCCATCTATCCTCCGGAATTTCGCCTCGGATTCACTTCTCCGCACGTCCTACCTTCCAGAAAGTGGTCGCTTTTCTGTTCAGAGAGTTGTTGCTATTCTTTTCTTCAATCTCCTGTTGAGTTCGTAGGTGTTCAGAATGGTTTGATCCCTATTCAGCTGAATTCCTGAGACCAGACAAAATCCAGGTCTCCTACTCCTCCGCCATCTTGCTCCGCCTCTCAGTGCCAGCCATACATCCTAGTATTATTAAATGGAAAGCAGGATGGATATGATTTTTCATGCTATTTGGCTATCCTCTAAATTTCTTCCTGCAGATGGCAGATGCAGAAAAGCATAAATAGACTTTGAAGGGATTTCTGGTTCTTGTATGATGGTCAAGAGTCTTGGAACTAATTCTTCTTAGTCAGTTCAGTAACAGTTGATCATTCAACAACTTTTTGAAAACTTAGCAGTCTATAGTCTTGGCCTTTGAGAAGTCACAGTTTGGTGGATACAGAGAGGTACAAACAAGTAAAGTTAATAAGATATAGTAAGGACTTAGAAAAGACATGGACACAAGGTCCTAGAAGCTCATAGAAGGGAGTGAAGATTTCTTTGCAGGGGAGGTGGGAAAGCCATCCCACAGAAAGTAGCATTTGCACTCCCAAATGGAAAGCAGGAATTACCACATATAAGAGGTCATTCAAGGCAGAAGAAAGACCAAAATGAAAAGAAACAGGGAGGAGGGAGATGGCTAGAGCCCCTGGCCACAGAGTGTGTGGCAGACAAGTGGAGGAAAAGGCAGCGGTACAAGGTGGCAGCTGGGTAGATAAAGAAGCACTAAAATTTGGGGGGAAAAATAAAAAAAGCATTGACAGCACAAAACCTCCAGGAAAACAGTATTGGGTCTGGCAATCATTTTAGCCTTGTGCTGGCTCCCAATTCTGAACCTTCTAGTAGGTAGTTTATTCAAGAGAATACCAAGCTAATGATAGAAATCAGCAGGAAAACATGTTTTTCTCTCCCGGAATATGCTTTAGTTTATTTGCTGGAACACATTTATTTCATATTAAACTCATGATTGTTATTTTAATTTGAAATTATTTACCAAAAAAAACCTAGGAAGGATTTATATCTTGATTATTAAGAACTGCCAGATTCTTGGGGCGCCTGGGTGACTCAGTCATTAAGTGTCTGCCTTCAGCTCAGGTCATGATCCCAGGGTCCTGGGATCGAGCCCTGCATTGGGCTGCCTGCTCAGTGGGAAGCCTGCCTCTCCCTCTCCCTCTCCCCCTGCTTGTGTTCCCTCTCTCGCTGTGTCTCTCTATGTCAAATAAATAAAATCTTTAAAAAAAAAAAAAGAATTGCCAGATTCTTACAATTCTATTGGAAAATTAAAAAGACTTCAAGTATATGAATTTAATGAAACCACAATCCACATTTACAACTGAATACTTATAAATGAGACCAAATTTTCACCTCCTGTGTTTCCTCTGGCTATAATCTTCCCAAGTATACTAAAAAGCTGCTGGGAAGTATGCCTATCATGAAAATTGCTCAATTTTCAAAATGATCTATGAATCATAATGGGAGTCTTGGTAGTTAAGTGTCTACAATAACATAAAAATGCCTCCCAGCCCTTTAACAGGTGGTAGAAAGAAGTCAGAAGTGACTCTTACAATGGCCTTTTTTTCATCCATTTAAATCCCAGTATATCTGACAGCATTAGGAGAAATAAAAAAAATAGAGCATGACTATAATAAGATATATAAGCTTACAGTATAATAATGATAAGAGAGATAGGCCTTGTACGGTGGAGCCAGACTGGCTGGGTTAAAATCCTGGATCTATTCTTTACCAGCTGTGCAGTCTTGAGCAAGTTATTTAACCTCTCTGTGCATCAGTTACTATATTAAAAAAAATATACCAATAGTAGCTAATGTGTAGGGTTATTATGAATGTTCTGAGTGTCTTCTCTTTGCCTCCCCAGATCCCTCTCTGACCCTTCTCCATCCTGTTTCTGACTCTGGGAGGCTGGCCCATAAAGGTGGAAACACTGAGCTCTTTGCCCTCTGGCTTTCTGTCCTGTGTGCCGATGGGAGGCAGGAGGAATGTGAGGTCTGGGTGTTTGTTCTCGTGCCCTCCCTGCCAGGTGGCTATGGTTGTCTGCAACCCACCCATGGTTGGGGGGGGTTACTCTCTGGGTCCCTCTAACCATGCTCTCTGCCTGTGCCTTCAGGCAGGCCTAGGGGTGGAAAGGCTCCCTGCTGCTGTGAGCCAGTGCAGCCGGTTGCAGTTTTCTAAATCCCACTCACACCTTTGTAAATATTCCTTTTGTTCAATTCACTTCGATTTATCCAATTTGAGTGTGCCATCTGTTTCCTGCCAGGATCCTGACTAACAGAGTGAGTTCCTCTTTGTAAAGCACTTAGAATAATAGCTGGCCCATGATAAGCACGATACAAGTATTTGATAGATAAATACAATAAATGAGATTTAGAAACTTTTTTTTTTGTGGTCGATTTAAGCATACCTTTTTGTGGTCTGCCATACAAAGCAAAATCTTCAGAAACATTTTCCCTAGTAAAATTGTTCTCTTCAGTAGAGTTTCTGTGCATGAAGTCACCATCATTTTATTTCTAATCACGTTTGTAGCACTTTGGTTTAAAAAATTCTAAGTAAAATATTATTAGAGTTTTTAATTCAGTACGAGCCTATGGGGAATTTATATAACTATACTCATTATAATCATTGCATATAGTTATTTCCCCCCTTTTTAAATACTTCTTTGTCTTCTCTTCTCTATACACCTTTTATTCCATGTACATTATTGTCTCCTTTGATGCTTTAAAACACGTTGAATTTAAACCTACATTTCTTCTCAATTGGTTAAATGTAACAGCATTTCCCGGTTTCTAGAATTATAAGTGTATCTCTTACAAACAATAGGCTCGTTACTTTGCATGAAAGACAAGAGGGTTTGCGTACTGGATTCCACTTTCCCCTCCTCCTCCTCCTCCTCCTCCTCCTTTTTTTTTTTTTTAGAGAGCAAAAGCTCGAGGGGGTGGGAGTGGGAGGCGCAGAGGGAGAAAAAGAGGGAGAGAAAGAGGGACTCTCAGGCAGGCTCCCCGTTGAGCTCGGAGCCCGACTGCGGGTTCGATCTCAAGACCGTGAGATCATGACCTGAGCCAAAATCAAGAGTCAGATGCTTAACCAACTGAGCCTCCCAGGCGCCCCATCTCCTCCCTCATTTCTTAAATCTAAGGTTCTAAATATTCCAGAATATTTATCTATTTTGTGCACTACTATTTTTTTTAGACACGTGAACCAGATAGCAGAAGCAGCCTTCTTGTTTGAGCTCATATTTACTTCTTACTGAACAGTGGTTGTCTCAGATTCATCTTAGCAGTAGCAACTCCGTTCAATATTTTTTTTATTCTAACTCATGTCCTAATATTATGGAGTATGGCCTCCAGCAAGCTGCAGAAAAGAGAGTCTGAAACTTTGTGATCTGAGAATATCCTTCCTTTGGCTCTTATATCTGAGTGACAACTTGACCAAGTGGCCCATATCTTTTCCTAAGGGTTCCATATCATCCATAGATGATACTCCAGCATTTTGTAATTCTTGCTGTAGTAGAGAAATATGGAGATAGTCCGGCTGTTACCCCTTTGAAATTAAGCAAAGTTGCTTTCTAAAAGACTGCCATACAAAAATTGGTTGTGTTTTTCTACTCCAGCAGCAAATATTTGAAAAAATATATAATCTTATTTTTAAAAGATACTATTGACAAAGCTACTAAATATATAAGATATCTAGGAATAAACTGATCAAAAGTTATTTGAAACTTCATAAAAATTTTTTGTTTCAGTTACAGAGGTCCTGTACTAGCAGCTTCAGTATCTCCTGGGATCTCGTTAGCAATGCAAATATTTGGACCCCATCACAGACCTACTGAATCAGAAACTCTGGGAATGGGGACAGCAATCCATGTTTACTGAGCTCTCCAGGAAATTCTGATGCACAAGATGTGATGCAGGACAACACTTTGAGAACCACTGTTCTAGAGCAACCCTCAAGCACGCAAATAAGAATTTATGTACAAGAATGTTCACAG
Organism: Zalophus californianus; assembly: GCF_009762305.2. Taxonomy (NCBI): domain Eukaryota; kingdom Metazoa; phylum Chordata; class Mammalia; order Carnivora; family Otariidae; genus Zalophus; species Zalophus californianus. Next base: position 75,978,492 of record NC_045609.1, on the reverse strand, counting down.
AAGCATTTTTTGGTAAAAGCAAAAAACTATAGTAATCCAAACAGTCATGGAAGATAGAATGAAAAAGAAACTGCAAATATGTTTCTAGAATACTCTGGAGCAGGGAAAGTGAATGAACAGCAGGGAGGTGCCTCCATTTGAATGAATATCAGAAAACACAACATTGAGTAAAAAATGTAAGTTGGAGAAGAAAGTGTATAGTGTAATACAATTTATTAGAGTTCAAAAGCATACAAAATTAAGCTATATATTGCTTAACAGTAAGTGGACTTATATTAGAAAGTCAAGGTGTTGATAAAACTCAATATAGTCTGAATGAAGGGGGGAAATTGGAAGGGGAGATGAACCATGAGAGACTGTGGACTCTGAAAAACAAACTGAGGGTTCTAGAGAGGAGGGGGTGGGGGGATGGGTTAGCCTGGTGATGAGTATTAAGGAGGGCACGTTCTACGTGGAGCACTGGGTGTTATACGTAAACAATGAATCATGGAACACTACATCAAAAACTAATGATGTAATATATGGTGATTAACATAACACAATAAAAAAAAAACCCCACCTCGAATGCAAGCTGGTGCAACCACTCTGGAAAACAGTATGGGGGTTCCTCAAACAGTTGCAAATAGAGCTACCATAGGATCCAGCAATTGCACTACTGGGTATTTACCCCAAAGATACAAATGTAGGGATCCGAAGGGGTACGTGCACCCCGATGTTTATAGCAGCAATGTCCACAATAGCCAAACTGTGGAAAGAGCCAAGATGTCCATCGACAGATGAATGGATAAAGAAGAGGTGGTATATATACACAATGGAATATTATGCAGCCATCAAAAGGAATGAGATCTTGCCATTTGCAACGACGTGGATGGAATTGGAGCGTGTTATGCTGAGTGAAATAAGTCAATCAGAGAAAGACAAGTATCATATGACCTCACTGATATGAGGAATTCTTAATCTCAGGAAACAAACTGAGGGTTGCTGGAGTGATGGGGGGTGGGAGGGATGAGGTGGCTGGGTGATAGACATCGGGGAGGGTATGTGCTATGGTGAGCACTGTGAATTGTGCAAGACTGTTGAATCACAGATCTGTACTTCTGAAACAAATAATGCAACAAATGTTAAGAAAAAAGAAGAAGCTAGCAAAAGGGGAAGAATGAAGGGGAGTAAGTCGGAGGGGGAGACGAACCATGAGAGACGATGGACTCTGAAAAACAAACTGAGGGTTCTAGAGGGGAGGGGGGTGGGGGGATGGGTTAGCCTGGTGATGGGTATTAAAGGGGGCACATTCTGCGTGGAGCACTGGGTGTTATGCACAAACAATGAATCATAGAACACTACATCAAGAACTAAAATGTAATGTATGGTGATTAACATAACAATAAAAAATAAAAAAAAAACCCACCTCAATATAGTTGTTACTACTGGGGACATGTGTAGAGAAATACATTCAAAGAAGGGCGGATGGTGGAGTTTAACAGCATTTGGTAAGGCTTTAAGCATTTGGTAAGGTAAGTGATAATATGCAAATGTTTGCCACATTAGTTTGAAATTTTTCTTGATATATGAAAATTTTCAAAGTAAATTTGAAATAACAAATATATTACATTTTAAAAGGAATCCAAACCTTATCTTTCTCTTTGAAAGTTGAAAAAGCTGGTGTCTTAATGATAAGTGGGTATGAGAATATTTCTTATTTTATGATTTAATTGTTTTTTTAGTTGGGGATAGTTTTACTCTTATGTGACTTTATCTTTTGTGCCTTTGCTATTGCTTGATCTGCAAACACCTATTTTTCACATAGTTTGGGTCTCCACATTAATATCCTTCGATATCAGTCATCTTTTCTGAATTTTTCTTTTCTATCACATTCCAGATATATTTCTTAAGTTTATCTTTTATTTCTTTGTTGTACTCTCTAGCCTCATCCATCTCATAAGAATTTTCAACTTATTTACAACTAGATTTGAGCCATTTCAATTTTGTTTGGCCGTGAAAAAAAATCTATGGCAGACATTACTTCTAAGCCAGGGATTCTTAACTGAGACCCATGAAACATCTGAATTCATACACAAAATTTATGTTCATGATTTTAATTTTTTAATCTGGGGAAAAAATCCATAATTTTGTCAGACTTTTTAAAGTGGAATGTGACTGAAAATGTTTGATTCTAAGAACTACTCTGTTCTTTTTATGCTGAAAAAAAATTTGCCTCAAGTCATTTTTCTATTAATTGCTACTCCCTCAATTTTTCCTTGTTTATATTTTTAAATTTTCCTTATTGACAAGAATCTTGTTTTATTTTACAGTTATCCTAACAAGGTATCACAGATCAGTTTCTTGGTTTAGATTCTGATTAATATCCAGATATTTTTGTTCCACTGAGAAAAGAAAAATTAAAGGCTAAAATTTTAATTCCTGATCATAGTTTCTGCTCATTCTGTGAATCAGGCTGGGATTTCAGGTGCATGATAAGATATCAAATGTTCTTCATTCTTATCATACAAAATGACATTAAAGTGAATACAGAAATACTTGTTTGAAATGAAAAGGTTATTTCCAGTTAGCAGAATTTTGGGAAATAGGTTGGATGTTCGCCCTGAGCCTGTAGACAGGTGGGGATAGGAGAAAAAAGTGCTTTAGGGTTTAAAAAAATAAAAAAAAGCAGCATAGCAAAGACAAGGTATCAGTAAAGTATGCAAGAATGTTAATCCTTTCAAGGAACCAACTCTTGGCCCTATTAATTTCCTGTATTGTTTGTATGTGGGTTTTTTTTTTAATTTCACTAATTTCTGCTCTTCCCCCCCCCTTTTTCTAATTAATTTGGGCTTACTTTACTCTTATTTTTATAGGCCAAAGCATAGGTCATTAATCTTATTTCATTCTTTTTTCTAATTAAAGCATTCCAAATTATAAATTTCCTTGCAAGCACTGCTTTAGTTATATCCCCCAAATTTTGATATATTTTCACTATCATTCAGTTTAAAATATTTTCTAATTCCCTGTATGTTCCTTGTATTCCCCTTATATTTTCTTCTTTAACCTATGAATTACATAGAATGTGTTGTTTAATTTTAAAATATTAGATGGAAGGGATCTAGATGTATTTTTGCTACTGACTTCTAATTTAATTTCTTTGTGGTCAGAGCAAATACACTGCCTTCAGTTTTTTTATATTTATTTAGACTTGTATAATCCACATATGGTTTACTTGCTGAATTTTCTATAAGCACTTGAAAAATTGTACATTTTGCTAATATTGGGGATAGCATTCTGTAACCATCAATTAAGTCAAGATGGTTGACAGTGTTATTTCAATCACCTATATCTTTATTAATTTTTTTATCAGTTTTTAAAAATCAATAATTGAGAAGAGAGGGTTAAAGTTTCCAACTATGATTGTGGATTTGCCTATTTCCCCCTTTAACTTGTTAATTTTTTTAAAAAAATGTATTTTGAAACTCTTTTATAAGACACACATATATTGAACAAGAGTATGTCTTCTTGATATAATATATATGTAACCTATAATTGAATATATACATTCATATGTAATATATATGAAATCTTTAAAACTATTTTAGAATATCCCCATGGCATTTGTCATATATATTACATCTACATATACCAAATTTCCTTAAAGTTTTTTTTTTAAAGACTTATTTCTTTATTTGAGAGATGGGGGGTGAGGGGCAGAAGGAGAGGGAGAGAGAGAATCTTAAGCAGGCAGCCCACTGATTGCAGAGCCTGATGCAGGGCTTGATCTCACAACCCTGAGATCATGACCTAAGCCAAAAGTGTTTTGGATGACATCCAAGAAATTGTGAATGATATATTGCAAAGCCTGTGGATTCTGTTGTGTTCCTCCAAAGAGCACTGATTTTTTTTTTTTTTTTTTAAGGAGTCAGCTTTCTTAACTGACCTCAAACTCCAAATTGTCTTCCTTGTAGTTAGCAGCAACAGAAATCTCTGTTCAGTTCTTTTAGCCTTAGTGGGGCTGCTTGCATGCCTGGTTGGGGTGTCAGCAATGATTTGTGTAGAATTTATACACAGAACCAATTGTCTCCCTTCTTTGGCTCTCTTCTTTGCTCAATTCCCCCTCACTTTCCAGTTACTAGAATTACCTTGAACTCTATCTCCTGGCTCTTCATGACAGTAAGACAACAGGGTTTCTATCCAAATTTTAGTTACCCTATTTGGCACAGATTGAGTCTTGCTTTCTGGTAAAAACGAAACAAAACAAAACAAAACAAAACAAAACAAAAAAGAAAGAAAACAAAAAAACCCAGTAACAATGGGAAACTTGCCCATGGTCATTGTCTTCTTCCAAATGCAGACTCTACTCCTGTATTTGCCTGCTTGGTTGCTCTCTAGTGCTTTAGACAGCTGCTTTTTATATTTTGTCCAGATTTATAGCTGTTATGTGCAGGAGGATTACCAGAAGCCAGAGCCCATTCCATTTCTTTGAGTTTGCTTGTATCTCATGGGTTGTTTCTTCTTCTTCTTCTTTATTATTTATCACTTTTCCCCCTGGGCCCCAGGGCAGCTCTTCTGGTGTCCAAAGTCTCACAGTCTTTCCTGAAACAGTTCCAACAGACCTCATCTTTCAAGTTCCAGAGGCTCAAATCCAATTCAAGGAGCCAGACAGGATGAGGATAAGCGATCAATGACCTTGTCTTAGGCCACACTTTAGTGTTTTCTTCAGAGCGGCATAGTCTGTGGACCTGGAGCTGTTTATTCAACTCGGCAAATATTTCCTGAGTGTCTATAAGGTGCAAGGCTCTGTTTTTGGCCTTTTGGATACACTGATAAACAAAACAGTCAAATAGCCTTACCCTTGGGGGAGTAACATTATGAACAGGGACACAGACAATAAGCAATAGATGTAATAAATAAGCAGGATAGTATGTTAGCAGGGGTAAGTGGTCACCCTAGTTCTCACCCCCAAGCAGTTTTGGCTCTTGGGAATCACAATCATTTCAACATCTTCATTTCCCTTAACTTTACAGACCTGTTTGAGTTGTTTGGCCAGAACTAAGAATTAGGCAGTGAGCCCTGAAGGAACGGCACCTGGTGCTAACTGCCGCAGGGATTCCCCTTCACCACCAGGTGGGAAAAAAATGAAAGGAGCCAGAGAGTGATAGCAAGGGGACAGAAGGCAAAGGAAGAACTGGTGTTCAATGATTGCTAAATTTCACCTAGTCTCACTCTCCTCGAGATCTTTCTTTTACCTTTAGGGCCAAGGTCACATAATCAGGTGGAGCAATTTCATCACAGGGTGGTTGTCTGGTGCCTAGAAACTGAGAAAGAGTGGGTTTTTTCTTTGGCACCAGATTTTATGTGTGTGTGTGTGTGTGTGTTTGTGTTTATGTATATGTATTTTATTTTCATTAGTACCTATTTTTCCATTTTTCATATATTACATGTAATATATACATGCATATGTGCGTGTGTGTTCTACTTGCATTCATACCTATATGTATATATTTTACATATTGTGTGTGTACATTTTATACATATATAATCTGTTATATAATATGTAATAGTATATATAGTATACTATATATATTACATCATATTATGTCATAGGCTTTCAATAAGCCGCTTTTAAAAACTTTTTGAGGTGTAGTGTTCCGTGAATGGTGATTTTATCCATATATTCACCATCACCCTCATCACCGCTCACATTTAATAAGCTTACCGTGTTACAGGTCCTGTGTTATTGCTTTGGGGTATGTAATACAATAACCCTATGAAGGTTTGAACCCTTTTTCTGAAAAGGGCCACATGGTAAATATTTTAGGCTTTGTGGGCCATAGAGCCTGTGTTGCCACTGCTCAGTTCTGCTATTGCAGTGTGAACGCAGTTAGAGACAAGATATAAACATATGGGTATGGCTCTCTTCTGATAAAACTTTATAAAAGTAGGATTTGGCCTACAGGCCTTAGTTGACCCGTCCCTACTCTTAAGCACCAGGCTCTACTGCCTTTGCGATGGCAAAGATTCAGATGAAAACTGGAAGTTCTTCCGTGCTCCTGCTTACAACAGTATTCGTCAAAGGCACGTTGTTTGACTACTCTGGGTCTCAATCCCTTCGTTCTTTGCGGGAATAGAAAAATCTGGCTGACGTTGTGGCTCTGAAATCTATAATTCTGGGTTTTCAAGAATTGAGCTCAGCTACAAGGAGTGGCTAGAGCCACCCAGAGCCAGTGGGTGGAGAAGTCAGAAGTTCTGACGTTTGGGGAATTCTACATGTTAGTATGTATCAGGCGCAAAGCTAGGCACTTGGCAAGGCTTATTTCACTCACAATACCCTTATGTGGGTAAGTGTGGTATTCTGGGGTGGAGGAGAACTATTGGTTGTCCTGTAACCCAGATGGTTACAGGCAAGGGTCTCTCAGGACAATACCTTGCCTGGGAACCTGGCACGCCTAGAAACAAGATATCATTAGTATGTCCAGTGATGACAAAGTCGGCTACTAAATGAATAGGCCATTTGCTCTGACACATAGGCTGAGGTGTCAATTTATTCACTTATCTGGGAGTATTCACACCCAATGGGAGAGGAAAGTTGGCTCAACAATCATTTCTTGAATACCCAACATGGGCTAAGGCCTCAGGAACAGAGATAGGAAAGAGGACATGGCCTTTGCCTAAATGAACTTTTTGACTGGTCACTGCATGCCTCTCAAGGATGTGAGGAGTGTGAGGTGGAGATGAGTCAGGGGCCATCTGAAAGTGGGTTGCACCCCAATATAGACCTACCCCTTGAAGAGCACTCATCTAGAGTCTACCCACAGGATGGAAAGAAGAACATTAAACTGGCTACCCAAGAGACCGTCAACCCTTGCTCGGCCCCAGCTCCTTTGGAGACCTTGGACAATAATAATAACAGCTCATATATACTGAGCACTCACAATGCACCCGGTACTGTGTGCTAAGTACCTTACACACATGACCTTACAACTGAATCTGAATTCTCAAGTGTGATGGTGGAGACTTCCCATGATGCAGCCCCAACATAAGGTTCAATTTTTTCTCCTCTTATCTGAAGCTATAACACATTACCTTATATTGCTTTTATTTCCAGCCTTACCTTGCACAGTCTTTTCCATCTGGATTGCCTTTTCCAACTCAGTCTATCAGAATGCTGGCCATCCTTCCAGGCCTAGCTTGTGTGTCAACCCTTCCTTGAAAATTTTCCTTAGAAAGGATCTCTCTTAATAACACCAGTGAAACTTTGTACCTCATTCAATAGCATTTAAATGCCTTTAAAAACCCCATCTTAATGCTCTCAGTTCTGATTACAAAAATAAGACATTGCTCATTGTAAATAACTCAAACAATAATGGCAAAATTTTTATAAACATGTTACAATCCTCTTATGATTTTAAGTTCCTTAGGGACAAGGACTGTGTTTTAGTCATCTCTATATCCCCCAGAATCCTTCAGAATGCCTACTACAGGCCCGATTCATAGTAAAAACAGAGTAAATATTTATTTGAATGATTACTCCTATGCTTAGCATTTTTATAGCTAAACCAAGAGCTGATTTTCAAAACTTAGGTGAGATTTATGGTCAATGATGTTATTAACATGTCTTTATTCCTAATATTATAATACTTCTTCAAAAATTTGCTAATAAAATCATTTTGTTGCTAGATTAGTGAAATGTCTGCGCTTTCTTGGAGCATGGGCCAAATCCATCTCTGATCATCTGTTATTGCTAGAAATTCTATTGCCTCTATCTTCAGACCACTTTCGAGATGAATTATTTAATTCATGCTGAGAACATTTCAGTACTTCAGGTTGTTCATCTTTCAAAGTTCCTCAGGTATCTGTGAGAATTTGTGAGTGAAAATATTCTTGGGTTACAGGTCTTAACTTCATTGAAAATTGACTGCACATTTTTATCATTAAATCATGAGCATCACAGATGACTTTCACATTTTTGCGGAAGGCATGTTTCTTATTAGGCTAAAGCTTTTCAGTCTGTACAATTAATGGTTCATAGCACACTAGGGAACATTTATTAATTTTCATTTTCCCTGTTTTTCAAAGGTTATGGGAGTTACGGGTTCTAAGTTGGAGTTACTGAAATTTTAAAATGTATAAATAGGTAAATATTTTGGTTCCTGGAAAAGTGAGACTTTTTTCTTTTAAGCATGTGATTAATATGACTAATAAAAATGTCATCGACCTTCCCTGCCAGGGTCATGCAGTTAGAAAGACATTTTGTATATGTGCGTGTTGTTTGGTTTCCATATCTAACAGGATATTTTAAGAGAACACTTAAGATAAGAAAATTACTTTTAAAAGTAGGACCTTGATGCTTTGCTGGTTTTATACAATAATTCTAAATGGAATATAGCATCTCCCTACGCATTTACTAAAGATTTTTCTTGACTACATTTGGCGGCTTATGTCAGCGTGTGAGATGCAGAGAATCTTTCCCTCTGGTCAGATGACTTGACGTGAATACCATTCTCTTTGAAGGCTGCAGACCTCTTTCCCATACTTTTGTGGATAGATAACTGATTTTATGTCTCTGTTTAGTTTCATTTCGTGAGCCACTCTCCTAAGTAGGTACTTCCTCTTACTTATAGTTCATGATGTAGGTTATATACAGTAAAATATTTAATTTGGGCATATGTCAAACCATAGTTTTTAAACACTTTTAGTGAGATTTGATTTACATGCCACACAGTCTGCCCATCTAAAGTGCACAACCCAGTGGTTTTTAGTCAATTCACAGACTTGTGCAATTTTAAAACATTTTCCTCACCCCAAAAAAGAAATCCTGTGTTCACTGGCAGTCACTCCTCCTTTTCTCCACCTCACCTGAGCCTTGGGCAACCACTAATCTATTTTCTGTCTCCATAGATTATGTAGTATTTTTTTTTTTAGAACAACTCGAAATTATCTAAAAACTTTGGTGATTTTGAGGCATTATTTTTTTTAAAGATTTTTACTTATTTATTGAGAGAGAGAGAGAGAATGGTAGAGAGAGAGCATGAGAGGGAATAAGGTCAGAGGGAGAAGCAGACTCCCTGCTGAGCAGGGAGCCCGATGCGGGACTTGATCCTGGGACTCCAGGATCATGACCTGAGCCGAAGGCAGTTGCTTAACCAACTGAGCCACCCAGGCACCTGATTTTGAGACATTATTAAAGCTCATACAGTCAACACAATCCTCAGCTAATGGCATTTTTCTTTATCTTCTTATCATCTTTATCTTTAAAACAAAGCCTCTGTCTGGTTTGCGGTAATTTCAGATCTGTTGGTAGTATTAAGTTTACCTGTGCTGCCCTTCCTCTCGGTTGGTACTGTAAGAGTTCTATATCTCTACCTGCACCAATGTAGAAATGCTAAGTTAAAAAAAAAGGCAAATACTTAAATAGTCAGCATGAGGCACATTCAGAGAAGAATATCTCAGATTACTGTATTTTTCTTCTTTTTCATTCTCCAATTCTTCCCCAACACACACACACACACACACACACACACACACACACACACACACGTGAGTAGCCATGGTCATATATGGTGGAAGATGCTAGTGACTTTATTCAGTGACAACCCGAAGTAGTAATACACATCCAGTATTGATATATTCTTACGCATGCTATAAAAATAACATGTATTTTGATCGCATATACATATGGTTTATTTCCAAATCATAGTGGGAGTCACAGAGCATTCTGTAGAGGTTGGAAATGCTAACGCAGAAAGCAGAAATGTATAAAATAGTGTTCTAAGTCGATGCTCGTTTCTACTGATTTCATTCATGGCATTATCAGAAAACCTGGAGCTCATTCTACTCACTCATTCTTGCAACACCTATTTATTGATTAAAGACAATATAAAGCGCACAGTGCAAGGCCCCAGGTAATAAGGGACACTTAAAATTCAGCTTTCTTGGGAAGTGTTGCCCAACCTCAGCACATAAAAGGGTGGGCTGTCTTCTCAGAAGGAAAGAGCTCAAAGAATCATGCATCTTTTCCTTTCTTCTTGAAAAACTGCCACCTATATTTTTCAGAAAAATTCAACATAATTGGTGTATACCCATCTTTTTAGGTGAATTAGGCCTTAACAGACAGATAAGCCATTTTGTTCTACAATTCAACAAACTCTTGGAAAATCTTATTCCATACAATCTTTTGAATATGTCATTTGCCATTTATATTTGATGGCCTTAAGCAAAAAAAAAAAAGTTATATAAAGGTATTAATGCAAGTAGATAATAAAGCTGCATTCTATAAATCTATAGCAGCTTACAGTAATCATTAAAGCATGCAAAGTCTTTCATCTATTCAAAAATATGCAGTGCACAGAATGTCTGCTAAGGTGCATGACAAGTCAGAGTTAAATATATATTAATAAATGAATTAGCTTCATAAATAATAGCCATAATGACATTTTAGGAGACAATAAGTCTGAGGATTGTCAGGAAACGGTTGATGTATGAGCTTCACGTCTCAGTGATTCTTCAAAATGAATAGGCTTTGCGAGATAGTTCAGACCCGCGACCAGCCTATTTCCTTGAATAATTTACTTGTTGTCAATTTGTACAGCCACATTACACATGCAAATTGTGCTGCCTGTGCAAACAGCACTTGGAGATGATAAAAACAAATTTACGAAGGCTATAGAAGAAGGATTTATTTCACTTTCTCACCCAGGTCAAGCAATACATGTATCTGACGATTGTGTGTACCCAATTCTGTTGTAATTATATCAGCAAATTATTCCTTATAATCTTATTATTTTTAGCAGTCTCCTTGTGCTTGGGATAATTAGCTTTCTTCACTCAGTGTAAAAACAATTCAACTTGCCAGCCAGGCAGGGCATAGCTCCATTATCTGTTTTGGGTTTAAATTTATTCCCTATATTCTTGGACACTTTGTGTAAATTAAAAATTTCATAGTCCCTAATACTGTACACGCTGTTCATTCAGTGATGAATTAAGGCCCCTAAACCTCTCCGTTTGCTATTAGATATCTCACCCACTTTATATGTTAATCTGTGCTAATGAATTCCACAACCCCTAGCCACAGCGAGATGACTAAAATTATTACCACTTACAGAGATATGCCTTTTTCATTTAAAGTTCAATTCAAATTGCTCCCATAAACAGTCTGCCACACAAAGATACCTCCTATAAAGGAGAGTTACTTACCTATAAGTAGAGTTCTCTGAAGGTAGTATTATCTTGGGATGCACATTCCTAGGTCACGTGCCCTCAGGTTTCTGGCATGGGGCGGAGGGAGAATTCATAGCCTATAGGTAAGACTTTCTTTCCTCGGGGCACTTCATTAGCTCTGTGGCCTATATTTCTGAGGGTTCTTTGCGCCACACCCCTTCACGCAACCAATTCCTTCTTAGCAGAACACGCCCCAAGTGAAGTAGGCAGTGTAATGACCAAAAGAGAGTCGAGGGACTGGTTACCTACCATCGACAGTTGCTGGTGGTCAAGAAGCACATTTTCTCTCTTCACAGAGGGTGCCTATAAAATAATGTGTCTGGTAATTGGGAAAATAATCTAGTTTTTTTTAAACATATAATATGAAATTTAAAGTCTATATTTCCTTTTTATATAAATAACATTTTTGTTGCAGAAATAACACATTTTCATTATGGAAGAATTAGAAAGTGTAAAACAAAAGAATAAAAATCACACACGTTCCCACCCATGGTCCCACCACCCAGTGACAACCACAGCTAAGTGTCCATGTCTATTTTTACAGTCAAGTTTAGTACTTATGTACCCTCAAGATGGCAAAAAAAATAACTAGTCTTGCGTTTCTCTTCAACGCATTCCAATCAGAGTTTCTAGGACATCTGCCCTCGTCTCTGACTAAACCCATTTGAAGAATGTTATGTGCTGTCTTCCTGTAAAATTGAGGGGTTCCTAGAGCTTCAGGTGCTGAGCTCTTTGCCTCTTTCAACCCCTTTTTCCTCAACAGAACATTCAAGCAAGTTCTTATCTGGCTTTAGCTCTAAGTGGCTCCTGGTGATTACCATCTTCCAAAATAGCCTTCTTCAAACAGTACAGCAAGGCACAGGAGTGTCAGGCATGGTCTGAAGGCTGGTTCTTGTACCAGACGGTGCCATATTTTGTATGCCTGAGTGTCCTACTGGTATGGGTGCTGTCCTTCATTCGCTGCTGCCTCTGCACTTGAGCCTCACGACGGTTGAGGAAGCGGGCAGAGCAGGTGCTGTTATGCCTGTGTCACAGATGAGAGTATCTAAGGTCCAAGAGCAACCTGCCTGTGAGAAAATAATGAGTGCCCAGGTCTATGTGACTCCAGAACAAAGCGTGCTTCCTTTCCATTCTTGCCCTTAATTGTCCCCAGTGGCATTGGGACTTAGGGTGCCTGGTGTGTTTTCAATATTTCTCCCTAAAGACAGATCGTTTCCAAAGGTAAATCTTTGGAAGTCTTTTTTGGCTAGAAATTCAGAGCTTCATACATTATTTTATTTTGAGTCTCCTTAATTATTGATTACCTTGAGAAGACTATTTATATGAAGCAAATACAGTGTTTTGCTTCGGGAGAGTTTGTAAGAGTCTCCCTTTTATAGTATCCTTTGCTTAAAAGTCAAAACAACTCCTTGAGAATGAGAATCTTTAGTCCACAGTTAAGAAAACACTCACAGATTAACTTAATTCAGTATCACACCTGGGTGTAGCATGGCTAGATCTGAACCTTCCTCACTCTGTTTGCTCTTCTCTTTTTGCCACGGGGCCGCTCACAGCATTACACACCCAAGCAGTTAGGATGGCATAGCACATGTGACATTCAGTATGGGAGGAGCATCCACCTAGAGGAACAATTTAATGTGTCACTTAACACTGTGAAACCATCACACGAATGCTAGATTGGGCAGCCTGCCGTTAGCCTGAGTTAGTATGTGGCAAAGCCAGATGGTCAGCTCCTAACATCTAATCTCACACTAAGTGTCATATGTTCTTTAGTTAATAAAAACCAAATGCACTTTAATGCAGCATCTTCTTTGGAACAGAGTGTATTCCACCCGATTGCCTCGTCTCATTTATGGATCACAAATGTGGGTTTGGCTTTAACAAGACCAAGCCCAGGAAAACCTGAAGTAGGCAAGGCTGGTGTTCTGTGCCTCCACCTTCCCCAGGAGTGTCTTCTCCCATCCTTGTTCCCCTGGCCCTGTCTTTTCCTCCTGTGGCCTGCTAGTCCTCCTTCCCCTGCGAAAGCCACCTGTCCTGACACCAGCTGGTCCTTCAGTCACAAAGCTGTGCAGTTAACTAATAAAGCTTCCTGTATTTTCACTCCCAAGATTATCTTCATCTTGAGTGGGACAACTCCTGGCAAAAATATTTAGAGACCACGTAAACATTCCCAGGGACCATCAAGTAATGTGACTTAGATCAAAGTTCTTGGTGATTAGGGATATTTTACTTGTAGACTTATTGAATGCCATATGGAAGATCTGCTTCCTTTCCTGGCCCATGTGACAACTTACTCTCTTTTTGGGGAATAGCTTACTCATATACAAAATGAGGGTAACAAATCTCATACGATTGCTGTGATGATTAAATTAGTTACTATGTGTAAAAGTGGTTGGAATGGTGCTGGCCTTTAGGAAGTCCTCTGTTCATTTTTTAGATGCTCTTCTCCCCTTTCTCTTCTTCCTCCTGGTCTTCCTGGGGGAGGCCACATGGCAGAGAAGAAAACACAGAGAAGAGGTTGGAAATGAGGTGATCCTGGGGCTCAGATCTCAATTCTGCTATGTGATAGTGGGCACATAACCTTTCTGAACTTTAATTTCCTTTCATATAAAATAGGGATTATACAAGTATCTCATCTTGTTATATTAAGCGAGGGAATGCATATGTGGTGCTTAACAAGGTGTTTTGCAGACACGCGTTAATGAATTATTGCTGTTGATGCCAATAAAGACAAAAGACATACATACCTTTGAAGTCAACAGCACAGTTTTCTAAGTATTAAATTGCCTCTCACAGTCTCTTAACTAAATAAGGTGGTAGCTCGTTTGCACTTAAATAGTAAGCGTTTCCAGGCTTATGAACCATAAATACCATCTCCTTTATGTGAATATTTTCCCACTATCCAAAACAAACAACACCCGAAAACCACACTAGTATTATTTGAGGAAAACATTCCAGTGAAGTACTAAGGAGGTGCTGAGTAGGTGGTTATCATGAAGAAAGCTTTCATATATGGGAAAGTATGAAGCATATGTTAATAAGACTTCAATGGACAAAAATGTAGAAGAAAGAAAATATAGAAATTCTTTTTGAAACAAAATTTTGACAAAAGTTCCTTGAGTTTCTTTTTAAGTAAAAAAATCAGAAAACTTTGAGTCCAATGGTCGCTTCTAAGCAGCTGACACCACTTGCTGAAACTCCCTAAAGAAAGGCCAGCTCCTTTTTCTTTGAGGGAATTCCTGCCTTTTGTAACTTATTATGCAAGTTTTTCTCTGCCTCTCAGGACACATTCTTCAAACAATCAAAGGGATACCAAAACTGCTATATTCAAAGGAAAATCAGTTTTAATTTTATATGGCAAATTTTCACAATGCTACATATAATTGCAGTACAAGGAGAAGAATATAAAAGTAGCAACAGGATCAGAATAAAACAATTAAAAGGAACAGAGAGAGGGCATCTAGCATAAGTGAAAAGAGGAAAAGGTTCCGGGATGAAATTGACCAGTTTATAACTGTGTGCTTTCATATAAAAACCTAAAAAACCCCAAGTGTTCCCACTCGACCAATTCCCACATACATAAGAATAATATTGGGACAATAAATAAATATATAAATTAATTAATTAATTTAAAAAATCCTGTTGGGGACGGGGCACCTGGGTGGCTCAGTCAGTTAAGTGGCTGCCTTCGGCTCAGGTCATGATCCCAGGGTCCTGGGATCGAGCCCTACATCGGACTCCCTGTTCAGCGGGGAGCCTGCTTCTCCCTCTGCCTGCCTCTCTGCCTACTAGTGCTTCTATCTCTCTGTCAAATAAATAAATAAATAATCTTAAAAAAAAAAATCCTGTTGGGGAAAAATTAGAACACTTCAAAAATTATTTTTTGTCTCGGCATCTTTAAAGTTCCATTACCATTTATGATTATATTAAAATATAATATGTCAGATAATTGCCTTTATATCAGCAACAAAGAACCCAAAGCATATACCATACTGACATAATAACTGTCCTCTACAATCTGGTTCTGGATGTTTCCATTAAACTCCCTGTGTTTCACTTCTTTCTTGCATAAAATATGTTGCCAAATCCTGTATGTTTGTAACCTCTTTTTCATATTTTTCTTGAAACAGAAAACATGGTTTTTGTTTCTGGCTATTGCCAGTACTTGTCACTTAGGTCATTGTACAACCTGGTCACCAGCTTCCCCACAGCAGCCTGCACACTTCCATCAGCCCGTCTTCACGGTTTGATCTTTACTCAACTTTCCCGTTTTTTTCCAATGATGATGAAACAGGTTCAGGTTTAAGAACTTTAAGACGTTGAACCTAGTCGCAGGTATCTTTGTGACTACAAAGTCCAAAGTCTTACTCTTACACCATGTTACTCTTCCCTGAGCATGACCTAAATTTCCCTAAAGTATAATTTTCCTATCAGATACACCTATTAAGTTCTTTACACCCTCCTAAGACCAGCTGGTAGCCTTCCTTTACCAAGAAACTCACCTGCCATACCTATCTGATTTCATTGTCTCCTACTTATTGCAATATAACACTGTGTTCTAATCTCAAAATAGCCCTTACCATTGTCTGCTTTATATTAAGGTTATTTACATCTGTCTGTCTCCCTACTAGCTTTTAGATTCTTGGATGGCAGAGACCATGTCTTATCTGTCTTATGTAATTATCCTTCCCTTTTATCCTAAAACAGTATTTCCCACAGTGCTTTGCATCTAATAGATATTAAATCAGTGTTGGATAAATTAAATTAAAACTCCATTTTAAAATACAAGAAAGTTGGGTTCTGTGTTTTTGAAAGAAATTTCAGTGTTTTCTTTCAGTTCCAATGGCAATTTTTATGAAAAAATAGCAATTATTAACTAAATGTTTCTGTATAGAAGAATTTTTCTCAACAAGACTATATTTTGTATATATTCTGAATGTATTCTGTATAGGTAAGGAAAAATTTATGCTATGTTTACTCATTATTCCTCATTTAAATATTTACCAAAGACCCACTATAAAGCACTGTAGGGCATGCAACAGTTAAGGTGGTGCCAAGTAAAAAGTATCAGTCCTTGATCTTAAAGACTATAACCTAAAATGAATAAATTCTAACAACTATAATAAGATTCCATGAAAAACACAGGCTGTTTAAGAACATATGCACCTGTGTGGGGGCACCTGGGTGTCTCAGTCATTAAGCATCTTCCTTTGGCTCAGGTCATGATCCTAGGGTCCTGGGATCGAGCCCCATATCAGGCTCCCTGCTCAGTAGGGAGTCTGCTTCTCCCTCTCCCACTCCCCCTGCTTGGGTTCCCTCTCTCGCTGTGTCTCTCTCTGTCAAATAAATAAATAAGACCTTAAAAAAAAAAAGAACATATGCACCTGTCTGAATTAGATATGCTTCCACTTCCAGTCATGGCCAAGCAAGCTCTGTCAGACCAATATTTCCACTGAGACTCTGGAAGAAGCAAGATGAGTCCTTGAAGACACTAGAGAGTGAACGAAAACAGTCATACTGGAGAGGTTGATTACTTGGAAGAAAAAGATTTCAGGAGAAGTTTAAGTTTGTTTTACAGCTCTTATCGTGAGGGGAGGCCGTAGTCAGCTCTGTGTAGGAAGTTTAGATATTGGAGAGAAATCTGGTCTTACTGGGGAAAGGGTTTGGGTTGATCACAGCTACTAGAAAGTAAAAGGGAATCTTGAAAAGAAAAGAGATAGAGAAGGTGAGCCATTAGGGAGAGGTGAGCACTGGCTCACTTGAATAAGGAACACAGAAAAGCACAGAAGTAAGGGACAAAGTGTGGAAGAAATAGAACATAACTAAAAAGATAGTAGATTTAAATCTGACCATGTGGATAATTACATTAAATATAAATACTCCAATTACAATTAAAAGAAAGAGATTGATAGGATAAAGAAGAAAGAACTAGTATATATTGTCTACAAGAAACACTTTAAATGTAAATGTATCAGTGTTTTAAGAATAAAATAATGGTAAAAGATGCCATGAAAATACTAGTAAAAAAAAAAACGACAGAGTGGATATATAAATATCAAACAAAGTAGACTTCACAATGAAGAATTTTGCCAAGAATAAAGGTAGCTGTTACATAACAACAAAGAGGTCAAATGACAAAGAAGTCATAAAAACTCACATATGCACCTAAAACTAGCTTCAAATACTAGAAGCAAATTGATATAAATGAAAAGAGAAATAGACATATCCAAATTAATAGTTGGAGATGTCAACATTCCTCTTCGATAATCAATTGAACAAGTAGACAGAAAATCAGTAAAGAAGTAGAAAACCTAAATATCACTATCCACTAACTTGATCTAAGTGACATTTATGGAACAATCCACATAACAGCAAAATTCTTTTCAAGTGCATGATCAAAATTTTAAAATTGTATTTCTATTTAATAGAAATGAACAGTTGGAAATTGAAATTAGAAACAGTACCATGTACAATATAGCACAAAAACCGTGAAATACTTGGGCAAAATCAGAAATATGTACATGACTTACAGGCTGAAAATCACAAAATATTCATGAGAGAAATTAAAGCAAACAGAAGTAAATCAGGAGATAAATTTCTCATGGGTTTGAGAACTCAGTAATGTTAGGATGTCAGTTCTCTCAAAATTGATGAGTAGATTCAATACATTCCTGATCAAAACCTCAGAAGTATATATATTTTTAATAAGAGTTGAAAAACTAATTCTAAAACTTGTATGATAAAGCAAACAACTAGAATAGCCAAAACAATTTTTGGGGAGAAAAAGAATATGGTTGAAAGACTCACATTACCCAACTTCAAAACTCACTGTAAAACCACTGTTATTAAGAGAGTGTGTTATAGAAAAAGTCTATACACATAGACCAGTTGGGACAGAATCGAGGGTCCAGAACATAGAGGTACATAAATGTGGTCAATTTGATTTTCAAAAAAGGTGCAAATGCAATTCAGTGGATGAACTAGTATCAACAAATTGCCCAAAAATCAACCTTAATTGATTTTTTGGACCATATAAATAATTAACTTAAAATGGATCACAGGTCTAAAATCTAAAACTGTACAAGTCTCTAGAATAAAACAGAGGAAAAATATCTTTGTGACCTTGGGTAAGGCACATATTTCTTAGACATAACACAAAAAGCACAAACCATGAAAGAAAATATCAACAAAGTGAACTATATTAAAATTGAAAACTTTTGCTCTTTAAAAGACACTGTTAGGAAAATCAAAACACAAGTGACAGACATTACTATCATTAGGAAAATTAAAATTAATACCACAATGAGATACCACTATACACCTATTTGAGTGGCTAAATTCTTTTTTCTGTCCCTGACAAGAATGTAGAACAAGTGGAACTTCTATACATTGCTGATGGGAAGGAACAATGGTACAATCACTTTGGAAAACACCTGGCAGTTTCTTATATAGTTAAACTTAATCTTACCATACAACCCAGCAATCCCTCTCCTACGTACTGACTTAGGAAAAATGAAAACCTTTGTTCATACAAGAACCTATATGTGAGTGTTTTAGCATCTTTGTTTATAACTCATAATTGCTAAAGATGGAAAACAAAATCCAAACATCCCTCATCTGGTGAATGAATAAAAAAAACTATGTTATAGCTACACAATGGAACACTACTCAGCAATACAAAGGAACAAAGTGCTGATGCATTCAAAACGAATGATCCTCAAATTCATAATGGTATGTGAAATAGGCCAGAGAAAAGACTACATACTATTTGATTTCACTTACATGACTTCATTCTGAAAAAGGCAAAACTATGAGGATAGAAAACATCTGGGTGGTTTTCTGCAAAGGGGCATAAGGGAACTTGGAGTGATGGCAATATTCTGTATATTGATTGAGGCAGTGGTTACATGATTATATGTAATCTCACAGATTGTACACTATAAGGGGTGAATATTATTGTATGTAAATTCTACCTCAATAAACCTGACTTAAAAAAAAAAGAATGGGGAGGTCACTTGGGTGCCGCAGTCAATTAAGCATCCAACTCTTGGTTTTGGCTCGACTTTGATCTGAGAGTCATGAGATAGAGCCCTGAGTAGAGCTCCGTGCTCCGCGGGGACTCTGCTTGAGATCTTCTCTCCCCCTCTCCACCCTGCCCCTCCCCACTGCACGCTCTCTCTCTCTCTAAAATAAATAAATCTTTAAAAAAATGGAAGTGAAATAAAGGTATTTTCAGAAAAAAGAAAACTAAGAAAATCCAGTGCCAGCAAAACTACACTATAAGGCGTACTAAAGGAAATTCTTTAGAATAAAGGTAAAGGAAAGCAGATTAAACTCAGGACCACAGGATGAGATGAAGAACACTGGAAATAGTAAATATATGAGAAAATGTAAATGACTATTTTTTTTGCTCTTTATTCTTCTATTTTTTTTAATTTTAAAAAAGTTTTTATTTATTTGACAGAGAGAGAGAGAGGCCACAAGCAGGGGGAGTGGCAGGCAGAGGGAGAGGGAGAAGCAGGCTCCCTGCTGAGCAGAGAGCCTGATCAGGGCTCTATCCCAGGACCCTGGGATCATGACCTAAGCCGAAGGCAGATGCCTAACCAACTGAGCCACCCAGGCACCCCTGCTCTTTAACTTTTAAAATACATATATCATTTAAAGCAAAACAAAACACTGTATTGTGGTATTTACAATATATGTAGATTTAATGCATGTGACAACATTAAAGGTGTGTCAAGAACAATAAATGAGACTGTCCAGTTTCAAGGTTTCTCCATTTTACATGAACTGTTAAAATATTAGTCTTAAATAATCTGTGAAATGTTAAGGATGGATTCTGTAATTCTTATAGTGACTACTAAAATATAAGACAAAGAGGTAAACGTAAAAAGCCAATATATAAATGAAAGTGAAATTCTAGAAAGGACTGAGAACATGTCTATTATGCAAGACCAAAGAGTGGAATGTGCTTTTCTTAACTGGAATAAGACAGGTAAACTCAGACAAAGTTTAAAAATAGAATGCACTTCAAAACAATTTCCAAGATAGAACCTTACAAGGGTAAGATTGTATGTGGCAGATCATTTAGGATGTCTTCAGTTTAGCAAATACATAGTTTCAAGTATTTATTTCCAAAGAATTATAGGAAACTCAGAATCATTATTTCATTGGAGACAGTATCCTAAATGCTGATTAGATTCCCAGGCCTTAGAAGATAATGTCACATTGCAATAAAATCAAACAAAATAAATAATAATGCTGAATAAGAAATGACTCTCCCTTACTCTGATTAGTGGAAGCTTTGGAAGATATTCTTTTTTTTTTTTTAAGATTTTATTCATTTATTTGACAGAGAGATAGGCAGAGAGGCAGGTAGAGGGAGAGGAGAAGCAGATTTCCCGCTGAGCGGGGAGCCTGACGCGGGGCTCGATCCCAGGACCCTGGGATCATGACCTGAGCCGAAGGAAGACGCTTAACCAACTGAGCCACCCAGGCACCCCTGGAAGACATTCTAAAAAGTTCTTTTGGACACATTCAGGTGAGATTCTACTTCTTTATTTAGTTATTTCACTTTAAACTTACAGCTTTCTTTTCCTTTGCAAGCACATCATCATCTTGTGCTTGGCAGTTGGGATTAGTGTGGTAGGTAGGGGTGTTTAACAGATCACAAAAAAGATGATGGAGCGCAAGACACCAAAGTTACTAGGCTAAAACTGGAAAGAGGTTTCTAGGTGGTGTACCTGTATCTGTGAGGAAGAAATTAGTTGACATGGAATTTCCAGACTCTGAACTGTAAGGATCAAAGAGAAGCAGAGATCATTTTTTACATTCTCTCTGCACCAAGAGGAAAATGTGTTAGGTTGCTCTGCTTCCACCTATGTGACTAGTACTCTCCTGGAACAGCTTTGTTATTCTTTTTATTTTTTGAATAGATTTTATTATTTATTTTTAGAGTTATTCTTAAGAGTAAATTGGGGATGTGGTGCTGATGGTGGAAAGGAAGTGAAGTGGCATACAAAAGCTTGTTTGCGGGGGGTATTTGAAAGACTGATTTAACTAAAATTGTTTTATGGGAGTTCATAGTTCATAGTAAAGGAGGTATCCCTGAAGGTTGGGTTGAATTTATAAAACTGCAGAATATGAACTTTGGAGAGCAGGGAGCAAAAATAAGGTCAAAGGTGTGCAAGCAAGAATGAAAGGAAATGAATGGATGAATTAATGAATGAATGAATGATGAAAATATTAGACTTGATGCTCGGTATGCCCCCATCCACCATGACCATTGCCTTTGTCCAGATGCTGATCACTTATTCCATCATGGTCTTCCAGCTGCATGCCTTTCATGTTGGCTCAACTACCTCCAAATTCACCTTTACTATTCACAGGACTGTGAATTTTAATTTCCCTGAAGAATCTGCATCATCATATCCTTGGTCCAAATTCTCTAATTCCCTCACTGTATTAAGACAGAACTTGTCTGTTTGCCTGACAGAAGACTCCCATAGTCTGACCCAACCTGGTTTTATGTTTTACCTAAACCACAGCATTCTTGCCTCTCTGCATTGGTTCACGTAATTCTCCTATGTCACTTTCCCCATTTCTCTTCATTCCATGTAGTGACATTTTCACTTCTGTCATCCATTCATCCTCTCCACAAACATTTACTGAGCACTCCCTACTTGACAAGGACTGTGCCTTCAAAGGAGCTCACAATCTATCCAGGTAGACTGACCTATGACGACAACTAATTGTATCTCAATGGAATAAAGCCCTAGTTGTGCTATGTATCAAGTATTATGAAGACATAGAGAAGAAAAGCATGAACTTCATGAGTCAAGGAAGGTTTAACTTAGGAGGTAATATTTGATCTTGGTTTTGAAGGAGGAAAAGATGTTCCACAGGTATAAAAGGGAAAGGGTGGCACCTGGATGATGCAGTCAGTTAAGCGTCCAACTCTTGGTTGGGCTCAGGTCATGATCTAAGGGTTGAGAGATCAAGCCCCATGTCAGGTTCTATGCTCAACGCAGGTCTGCCTAAGACTCTCTCTCTCCCTCTCCCCCTCCCCGCTGGGGTCTCTCTCTCTCTCTCTCTCTCTCTCTCTTTTAAATAAATAAATAAATAAATCTTAAAAGAGAAAGCTATCCCAGTCTGAGGAAATAGCATGTGCTGAATCCCACCTAGCTTACATTCCCATTCTATAGGACTTCTATAGTTTCTACTTACATCATGCACCTCACAATTTTAGTACTTATGGTGTAAAATGTATAATTTATAATCACATTAGATGTCTCAGACTACAAACTTCTTGACCTGGCTAGCCAGTTCATATACTTCATTTGTATTCTCCTTGAACCTTAGCTAAGTGCTATCACTGGGTATATAGTAAGGACCACAAAGATGTTGACAGGTTAATCTGGTAATCTATCAACATTTATGGATTCCTTATTTTTGGATTTCATATAATTTTCATCAATAATGAACTATTGTTCTTTTGATTTTTAAAAGACTTAATTTTTTTTAGAGCAGCTTTAAGTTCACAGCAAAATTGAGGGAAGGTACAGAGATTCTTCCACATATACATTGTCCCCACACATGCACAGCTTCCCCTATAATCCATATTGAGTGGTACATTAGTTACAATTGATAAGCCTACATTGATACATCATCATCACCCAAAGTCCATACTTTACATTACAGTTCACTCTTGGTGTTGTATATTCCAAGAGTTTAGGCAAATGTATAGTGACACGTATGTATATCTATTATTATGGCATCATACAGCATATTTTCATTGCCCTAAAAATCCTCTGTGTTCTGCCTGTTCAGTCCTCCTCCCTCCAACACACACACACACACACACACACACACACACACACACACTCACTCCTTAGTTTTTATGTGTAAGGTAAGGAAACTAGTATTTATTGTAGTAAACTGTTGACTACATGCTAGGTTCTGTGTTAGAAGCTTTACACATGTTCCTTCATTTAGAGAGATTAGTCAGGCAGTGGGCTGTTTTGGAAGATGAAGGTATTGGGGAAAGGGAGACAAATATAGACCTCAATGTAGCAAACCAGAAATGATTGAAGAGGATCCCTCTAATGGGATTTGATCACTTGCTATGTACTAAGGGGGATGGAGAGAGAAGACGTATTTTGCACCTGAAGCCTCTCTTTCATAAACTCCCACCAAGTACACATCCCACTTGGTAGCAATGATGTCTATACTTTGCTGACTGTGCTAAGCTGGGATTCATTAGAAACTTCACCTTAAAAGGAGCAGTGTGTGACAATGAAAAGAGCATAAGCTTCAGAGTCCAGTGAAACTCCCCACCCAGGTTTTCCATGTTACTAGCTGTGTCACATTAGGCAAGTTTCTTAAACCCTTGAAGCCTTAATTTCCTTGTCTGTAAAACAGATACAATAGTAACTACATCATAAAATTATGTTATCAGTTGCAAAATACCTAGCATACAGAAATGCTCTAAAAGCCTTCCTCTCTTCCTATGTACAACCGATTGAAACTGAAGAAGTTGAAAGTACCAGACATGACCAATAAGTAAAAAGTGCTTTTCTTTGGCAACATCCTTTATTACAGAAATTTTGTTTCCTCAAATGTCAACTCTTGCTGATGTCATAGTGTTAGTTGTTCAACATACTCTTGGAAGGCTAGCACTGTTTATAGATGGTTCAGTTTGCAAATTTAGAAAGCAAATCTAGGTGGAGAAATTGTCACACATTTCCTAAAATTCAGAACTCCCTTTTTTCTATTCTTTTGCATTAAGTCACTAGACTACTTTTTCTTTAAGGCAGAGCATGAAGCATTTTGTACAGACCGAAATTAACTATTCTCTTTCTCAGTTTCAGCCAGAAGGACATTTATTATATGTTCAACAAAGTCATATTCAGTTTTCCAAACTGAGAAATATTTAAGGGTTTTCATTATATTTGGGGAAATTTTCATCAATCAGAGATTTAACAGCTACCAAGAAAGACCTCTACAATTAATCTTTTATAACATGAGTGCGCCTTGTAATCTCCACACTAAGAAAAAAATTACTAAATATAGGGGAAAACTCTTCATAAACTATAATATTTCTTGGGAAAGCAAAACTGCTTTATGATTTTTAAGATATGTTTGAGGATTTAAATGAAACGTACATGTTTGAAATTAGGGCCAGATGCAACACAACTCAAGTCCAATTCACTACCTGCATCACGTTTACTGTGATTTAGTAAAAGGTATTCAATAATTCTATGTTTCATAGAAATCTCACAAATACAAGTATTTCATTCATAAAGTGCATGGTTTGGCAGGTTTCCAGGGCAGGAATTTGCTGGAGGAGAGGTAAATTTATTGATTAAAATAAATCAAATGACTGACATTTCCCCCAGAAAACTGGCAAAACAATGATATTCGGAGACCGGAAGTCTTACAACCAGAACCAGAAGAAAATTTTGAGCTATTTACATTTATTTACATTTGTTATAGGAATCCTATAATATTATAGAGTAAACAATTAGACATTTGAGAATTCTCAAATTTTAAAATATGTATTTTTGGAGTGGGACTTTCCAAAACCTTTAATATGAAGTCTGGTGTTTGTAGGTCCTTGGATTTATTATGATTATATTCCTCCTCTGTCCTTTGTACCTTTATATGCACTGAATAATGAGTACTCTGATGGAATATGTGCAGAAACAGTTCTTAAACAGGTCAATATCACTCCGTTCCTACCCTGTGTCTCAGTTCTTCCTCCTCTGTGCTCTCTTTCTCCACTCTGGTCACACTTCCACCAACAGCATTTGTTATGACTGAAGGTTTGTGTACCCCCAGATTGCTGTATTGAAACTCTAACCCACAGTGTGGCTACATTTGGACATGGGGCCTCTAAGGAATTAATTAAGGTTATATAGGGTCATAAGGGTGGGTCCCTGATCCTCTAGGATTAGTGTCCTTATGAGAAGAGGCACAACATAGCTTTCTCCTGTGCACATGCATTCTTTCTCTACAAACACAACAGGAAGAGATCCTGTGAGCACACAGCAAGATGACTTCTGCCTACAAGCCAAGAGAAGAGGCTCCCGAATGAAACCTACCTGCCAGCACCTTGATCTTAGACTTCCCAATCTTTAGAACTGTGTGGAATTAATTTCTCTTGTTTAAGCCACCCAGCCTGTGGTGTTTTGTTATGGCAGCGTGAGCAGACTAAGACAGTAATTAAGAGGCCCAAATGTAACAGCCATAGTAGCACTTTTATACACATCCTTTCTTTAACTGCCTGACTTGTTAAAGATTTGGATTGGGGGAAAACGTTATTGAGACCTGGACACAATTGGCCAGGAGAGTTTCACACAGATCCTGAAATCACTCAGACCTGCTTCTATTCTAGAATCAGAGAAGGTCAGCAGGAGAAGGGCTTGAGAGACCCAAGCTTGTCAATTCAGGTTTTATTATGATTCTGGGGTTACAGGAAAGTATGCCACACACCTGGCATATCCTTCTGGGAGACACTGGGAGTGAGGTAACGGACAGTTACCTAAAAAGCTTAAACATCTGTTTACACTAAATCATGATATATTAGAGTGCAATGCAAAATTCTTATACATTTTTAGAATGCTTCAAAGAAAGGCATTATAGATAATGTTAACAACAGTAACAAGTAGCTAAGACTTGAAATTACTGTGGGCTAGATAATGCGTTAAGGACTTTATGTGTATTTTCTTTCATCATCCTCATGAAAATAGGGAAGTCGTCTTATCATCATTACAGAGCACTATTTCGGAAAGTGGAAGCATTTCTAAAATAGCCTGCACTCTCATCACTATCACATTCTTCTGCTTTGTATTCTTCATAGCACCTTCTTTTTTCTTTTTTTCCTTACTTATTTTCTATGCTTCCCCCAACCCCCTCCTCGGGGCCTGAACCAGCGGCTGTCACGGAAAAGGGGCTCAATAAGCTTTTAGTCAAGGCCACACATCTGGTCAGTGTAGCAGATGGTAAGCACCAGGAGAGCAGGAGTCGGGACTGTTTTCCGCTAAGCAGAGGCTGGCAGGGTGCCTGCTCAATAAAGAAGGAAAAAAGAAAGGAAGGAGGAAGGGAGGAAAGAGGGAGCGAGGGGTAAAAGGCTGAATGAATGGAAATGTTCCCTTAAGAGCCTAGAGAGCATCTACCGCGAACCTCCCTCCTAGGAGGAATGAACTCAGTTCAAGGTCTAAGCCAGCAGTTTCCTCATTCCCCAAACCAGCGAGCAGCAGGGAATGGGGAAAAGAACAAAGCCTTTAAAAACGTTGAGAAGAAAGGGGGAAACGGTGAGAGAAAAGAAACAGAAGGAAACGAATCCGGGGCTGCAAACAGAACTGAAAGCGAGCTAAGCCAGCTGGTTGCCATGACGACCCGAGGCCAGAACGGCCCCAGTCCATTGGCTGAGATGCTGGAGCCAATGGGAAGGCGCGGTGTTGGCGGGGTCTTAAGATGGCTGCCGGGCGGCCGGCTCCTGACGGGTGAGTACGGCTGATTGCGAGGCTGCTTCCCGGCCGCCCCGAGCTCCGACTTGACGGGTCCGGGAGGGCCGGGTGCGGGGAGCCAGCGAGCAGGTGTGGGCGGCCTCACAACCTCACGGCCGCGCCAGCAAAGCCCCCGGCCGGGCCCACGGGAGCGTTCGTGGGGCTGGCCTCCGCTTTGCTTGGAAGGGACGTAGCGCCTTCCCGAGCCTGTTGGTGGGAGAGGGGTTCTCCGTCCCACCCCGGCCAAAGTGAGAGGGTGAAGCGGCCTTCTATCGGGGAAACAGGCTCCTGTTTACAACTGCTGTAGCCCTGGGAAGAGCTGCAGTTAATGGGAGTGTCAGCGGGTTAGACGTCCTGCACCCGAATCTGCGGCGCTTAGTTCTGAGCCCGGACGGGGTCCTTCCCGTTTGGGGGTCGGAGTGTGGCACTGCCGCCGGTGAGCCTGCCGCGTTCCGGGTCCTGCAGCGCAGCAGGAAGAGGTGTACCTTTTTAGAGCCACCCTTTTGCAGTCTTGAACCTTGTAAGTATTCTCACAGCGGCATCCGACTTAAAATGAGCCTCGAAATGTTACTGGTTAACTCTAAATCTTTCCGTGCAGGGTCTTGGGACATGTTTTCCAGGCCTTGACGAAACAAATACCGTCTTTTATTGGAACATATGCATACATACAACATCCTGCCAAATAAATAGTTTGGGTAATCAGACTGGGAACTTAAATTCGAAGTCAGGCCTCTGATTCAGTTGGACTTTATCTTTTTGAGAAAAGACAAGATAGTTCATGAATGGGACCTTTACATTAATGTTCATGATACATGCTTAAAAGCATTTTAGTAAAGTAATTCCGAGTCATGGAAACGGATTATTGTGTAAGTTGTTTAACATGATGGTGGGTGGTGGTTTATGATTATTACACAAGATTAAATTCAGATCAGACAAAATTCAGGTTTCTGTGATTATTCTAGTTGAATACAAAATATGAGAAATAAAGACAGCTCTTCGTATGGTGAAAATAGAATTCAAATTCTGGAATATTAGAGACGGGAGACATTTACCCATTAAACTGCTCAGATTGGGTTTTGGTTATAAGCAGTCGCCTGATCTTCCAGAAAATATGACATTATTACCCAAAACTCTGATGTGATTTTTATGTATACATTTTAGCATAGCATCTTACATAAGTTTCTGCTTTTAAAGAGTGAGACAAATTTTTTTCTTAAGCAAATTTTAACAAAATTACAGGCTAGAGTCATTCTTTAGACCCACTCTCAAATCTTTTGTCTCCACGAATGTATTACTCCTTAAATTGCATCCTCTAAAAGTTTCTAAGTTGAAGCCCTAGATTTCTGCTTTGTAAAATAAGCATATCACAATGCCTTAGGCAAGTCAGTTACCTCACCTGTAAAAGGGGTTTAGATAGTAATTTCTAGTGGAAGGGTTGTTGTGGGGATTAATGGTAAAAGAATTTCTGTCACATTGTTTATATGTGACATTGTTTATATGCCATATACGTCATTGACTTGCTTTGTTTTTCTTTCTGATTCTCTTTCTTCTCTGTAACTGGGGTCTCCTTTGCTTTCTCTAGAGCACCTTTCAGGTGTTTTGTCTGACATGCAGTCTTACTGAAAACTGGAAACCTTGGCTGTGGTGGCGGGGTTGAGGAAAGAAGCCTTATCCACTGGGTTATCAGGGTTTAATCAGTATTGCATCCGACTAGTATATCACATCTCTTGAGAATGGCTGAATAATTTTCACATTTAAAGGGTAATTTGGGATGATTTACTTTAGAATAAAGGCATGGGGTGAGAAACGTTTCAAAGAATTAGAGAATCATCTTTAAGAGCAGCCAAAACAGGAGTAAGCACCAGGCCTAACCTAGCACCAGTTGATACCATAGTACAATTGGAAATGTATGAGTGACATGTATATACTATGAATTCAAAGATAGTGTTTTCAAACAGCCCAAAGCAAGTCACAAAGCAGCCACTCCATATTGGCTGGTTTACAGTTGAGCTGCTGCTCACGTGGGCAGCTCTACTTTGCAGTCTTCTCGGTGAGTTATCTGTGTTTATCAGTGGCCATGGAGTTGCCCTTGTATATATTATGTATTTTTGCAGTCACAGGAGAATGGCACGCCACTTTAAAGATGTTCAGGAATTGAGTTCAGAAACATGTGTTATTTGAGTTTTGCCTTATTTTATGGATTTGGATGTAGAATCTAGTTTCTAAAATTTATTTTAGTTCTTCTTTTTTCCGTGGGCACACACAAGAAATTATCGTACCAGCCGATGTCATACTGAAGACAGGCCCAAAATGTGATCAAAAAATGCTTGAGAGCTGGTGGGGAAAGGCAACTCCAGGGCACCTGAGAGTGCTCCCCAGAGTGAAGCACGTTTGGGTGCCCAAAGCATAGACACACCCTGTAGGGATGCTGAAGCAGTGTGTTCCCGTGGGAGAACTGTGCCTGTCAGAGAGGCACATGCCTTTCATTAGCAGCCACAACTGAAGTCTGGGCCGAGTGGTACTTGGCTGCCGATGGGCAGATGCTTGCCATGAGTGTAGAATGTCGGCTCCATGAGGTTAGAGATTTTTGCCTGTCCTCATGTCTTAAAGAGTGCCTGGCACACAGTGGCCTTGCACAAGATGCTATGGACAGGGAAAAGAAACAGTGGTTTCAAACATAGAACCCCAGTTTTGCTAAGAATGCTGAATCTGAAATTTGTTACTGTCCTTAAGCTCTGAAATAGATAACGAGCCTAAAGGTATATAATGTGTCAGTGGCAAAGTCATGTTGGAGCTTATTATCATTCCCCCTCCGTCTACTCCTCAGAACAGTAAAAATATTTTTACTGATGGCATAACATCTGTTTTTCAATATTGGCATATTTCACATGATGTCTTTTGTGCTAACAAAGTATCTAAAGGTTCCCCGTTCCAACTGTTAAAATCCTCAGACCAGGTTTAGGGGTGGATCCAGGTTTTATGGGGCTTGGAGCTTATATAATTTTGGGTCTCCTCTTTAAGAAAAGGAATGCAAATTCTAAATAGAAAATTAGGTATAATGCTTTGGAAAGACCTGTGCAAGAGGAGCCTTGACACTTAGGCTCCATTATCTTCCTGCTTCTGGTTTTATTCCTCCATTCAGAAAACCAGACACCAACATTTTTATAGAAACTTAATGTTAGACTGTGGAAATCATGGAGGTAAATGATTTGCATCAATTGCTAAGTGAATGCACCGCAACCTTAGAAACCTCAAAACTACCCTGTGAATGCTGCTACCCATAATAGAAATTATAAAAACATAATATGTGGCCATAGAAATACTAATAGCAAAAAGAGCTCAGCATCGATCAAGCCCCTAGAACCTCCTAAACATTGTGGTGAGTGTTTTCATAGCTTATCTCATTTAATCCTCAGAATAACCCTGTACACAATATGACTATCCTTGTATTACAGCAGAAAAAGCTGAGGGTCAGAGGTGGTACAGATGATTTCCTCCCACTGCTAGTATATCGTGGGGTCAGGATTACAACTGGAGCAGTGAGATGTCAGAGCCCTTCTTCTTAACAAGCCAAAAGAGTGTTTTGGTGAGGTTGTTTCAGAGGGCTAACAACTGTGGAAGCTGGACCCAAACTGCCAAAAATCAGATCTGATTCTTTGGACCTGGGAGGAGGTTCCTAAAGGTTATCTGGAATCCGTTATTCAGATTAATGCAAAATCCCGTGGCATCTTTGTCTCAGAGACAATGGTGGTGGTTTTCTCATTAGGTTAATCACAATAGGGGCCAGAAAACTCCGCAAAAACAGTTTCCATCCTTGCATTTTATTCCTTCAAGGTTGATGGTAAATCATGAGCAGTACAATCAGCTTCTCTTTTTTAGGCATCTTTTTGTTTTAAAGATTTTATTTATTTATTTATTTGACAGAGACAGACAGAGAGAGAGGGAACACAAGCAGGGAGAGTGGGAGAGGGAGAAGCAGGCTTCCCGCTGAGCAGGGAGCCCGCAGGGAGCCCGACGCCAGGCGATCCCAGCACCCTGGGATCATGACCTGAGCCGAAGGCAGCCGCTTAACCGACTGAGCCACCCAGGCGCCCCTTTTTAGGCATCTTTTGAATGAAGTGGTTTTGACTCAATATGTATGTCATGTGATTAATAGTGAAAATGTACTCAGTTATCATAATTTTAGCAGATTTTAACTCCAGTTTTTAAAAATAATTTTTGATAAACTTAACAGTAGTTAATATTCTCTCTACCAGCGGGCCATATAGCTAATGATAGATATTATTCTGAACTTTAACCTTAGTTAAGCACAATATTGTTATTCAAAAAAGCTGTATGTTTTTGTTCAATTGTTAGGATTAACATTTAATACTCCATTTGGTATTATTTTAGCAAACAGTGTAAAATTTAAAACTAGGACATTCTTTTTACTACCCCACCTTCCTCAAACTACTTGCACAGCCTAAAAATTTTCCTTTGAATAATTGTTTCCCTACTTCTTGGACAATAAGTCCCCTGAAAGTTCAATTCAATACCAGTGAAACATTTGACTCTCTTTTTTAATTGTGATAGCTTGAAATATAGTATTATAAATCTTAAATTGTGTGAAATATATGTTGTTAGGCTCTTAACATTCTTGAGCAATGAATGCTTTTACTGAATTTATTTTTTTTAAGACAAAATTATCTATATATTAGAGAATCCAGGTCCTGTTTTCTTTAAGTCATTCATCTGTAGGTATGTCTTATAACAGACTTGCTTAAACTACTTTTGTACTTTTTAAAAAATTTTATACACGCTAAGATTTTAATTCTTTTAATATGGAAGGTACATCCCATTTGAGATTAAAAGAAAAAAGTCTAGATGGACTGTTCCCAAGCCATTGGGATAATTACTAGACTCTTGGGGTTTTAAATTTCTTTCCATGTCCACTTTATATGTCTAAATTCATCTTTTTTCCCTTTAGAAGAAAAGATGTGGAGTGGGCTGCTACCTCCTGGCCTAAATGAAAGCGATATTGAGTTGAATTCTGAAGATGAAGCCCCATTAGAGAACTCTGGATTTAACTTACAGGAAGATGAAGAAGATGGGGCCATTACAGAAACAGAGGTCTCGGATTTCCCAACTGATGGACCAAAGCCTGGAGTAGAGGCAAATGTAAATGCATATGAAGAATGCCCCTCTGGAATTCCCTTAAATATGTGGCATGTAGGTTTTCTCTGATGTGTTCTCATTAAAGCCTTTGCGTGTGTGTTTGTGCATGCTCCTGTGTCTGCCGTGGTCAGAATGCCTGTTCTTGGGAGGTAATAGGGAAGATTGACTCAGAATACTCTGGGTCTGTGGTCATCCCATTGGGCACTCAGATGCTTGCTTTCATCTTTGTGTTGTTTTTTATAAAAAGAGGAAGAAAAACATTTGGTAGGATTAGCTACTTTGCTTAACATAGTACATTAATTTGATCCCTTTGTCGTCTGTATGAGTCACTGAATTTTACTCTCAGATAATCAGATTGACTTACGTCGAAATAAATGAAGGTAAAAACTCAGGTTGTGAAAGAGTCTTAGAAAATAGAGTATCTCAAGAAGAACTGAACTACTTCTGTTAAATTTGTATTTTTATAAATGCTAGAATATATTTTTATTACTTAACATGTTTGTTATTTTTTGAATGTATGCTTTGCTTCAAAATATATTTACGACTTTTTTTCTCTCTCTCTCCCTCTTTTTTTACTTTTATATAGAAATTTCAAGAATTGCATAAAAAACATTCTGAACAGAAAACCTCAACTTCAGGATTCAGAGGGAAAAAAAGAAAACGCTCCAGGAAAGGTGTTTTGTTTTAATTCAGGTTGTCAGTAGTGCTAATGTTAAATTGTGACTAATTGAGCTCAACAGTTTTTAATAAGCATTAATTTTGAAATAACAAATGAATACTCAGGTATTGATACTTTGTGAATTCTTTTCAGGTAAATTGAAGAATGAAGAAGATTCTTATAGGTACGTGGAATTTAAAATATTTGTCTGTTCTAGACAATATTGTAAAACTTGTACCAATAGTTGAACTACTTATCTCTGAAACATAAGAACTAGTTTTTGTGATTTGTAATTGTAATAACCAATTAAAAACACTAAAAATAAGTTATCGTCTGTCTTGCAGTGAACAGACCTCAAGTGAAACCCAGTGGAAGGAGCTTACTCAGTATTTTGGAATCAATGATAGGTTTGACCCCCCTGTTAAAAAGAAAAAAATTGACAAGGTAAGATCTTTTTTTTATCGTATTTTATATTAGCCAGTAGAAAATGTTTGTAATTAGCCTTACCTAAGGTATTCTCCTCATTAATTAATTCAGTGAAAAAGTTAAAATGTCTACTGTATGTGAAACAAGATGCTAGGTAAACAAGTAAATATATAGTTACAAATCATTAAAAAAATGGCATTAAGGAAATGAACAAGATGTTGTGAAGAAATTAAAATGGAGGCCCCACTTTAGTTTAGGTGGTCAGGGAGGGCCTTTCTTGGAAGATGCCACTTCAATGAGACCTGAAGGTTGGGAAGGAACCATCTATATACAGAATGCTTGTGTAGAGGTACTAGCCTGGGTAAAGGTCCTGGGGAAAATGAGTCATCGTGGGACATTTGAGTAACTGTAAGAATGTCAGCCTGGCTGGAATGGAGTCAACGAGGAGGAGAGTGGGCCAGGATAGGATCAGAGAGGCAGGCAGCCAGGGACCAAACTATGAAGGACCTGAAGTGGCAGAATAAGGAATGGGGTTTTAGTTACAATGTAGTTGAGGGTTTTAAGTTAAGGGAATGCTATGATCGAAGTTATGTTTATAAAGATTGCTCTTGTGGGGAGAATGGCCAAAAAAACAGCAGAAGTAGACAAGAAGAGAACAGTTAAGAGACTCTTCTAGGCACAAGAGGTGGTGACTTGAACAAGAATGATGTCACTGAAGATGGAGAAAAGTGGATGGACTTGGGGTCTACTGTAGGAGGAAAATGGACAGTATTTGCCTCTGATGCTTTGTGAAGTGGTGGAGAGGATTTGGGGAACGAGGAGGGGAAGAGAACCATTCCGGGTTTTACCTTCAGCAGTGGTGTGAATAGTCATGCTAGGTACGAAGATGGGAAGGCTGGGGGTGGGGTGGGGGAGAAGATTTAAGAGTGGGCCTGTCCACAGTTCGTCTGGGGCATGGGTGATATCAGTGGGCAGGAGTAGAGAGATGGTAAAATGAGGCAGGAACTCAGAAGAGAATGTGAACTGGAGATGTCATCAGTCTATAGATGATGTGAATATTTAGTAGAGTCTGGAATGAATCAGTAACTTACATACTAACCTGAGGGAGTGTAGACTCCAGGAGCATGAAAATTGAGCACTGAGTGGTAGGGCTAGAGGCTCAGGGGCCTGCCTGGTTGAAGCCCAAGTTTATTGTATCCTGCCTGTGTAGACAGATTCCTTCTTCAGGGATCATTTCTATAGACTGCTGTGTGTACATAGAGACCATTCTGATTAATCAGTATTTCTTGTGAAACAAACCTCAGATATTAAATGCATCATCGGGTGTTATTTTGTCTTCGAGGGCATGTGCATTAAGGAACTGACAGAGTAGAATTTTGCATGTGAACCTTTTGATTCCAGTTTTGCTAAGAATTATTGTCATTTAGCTCCTAGAGCACTGGGGAACTGGAAGCAGCACCCCTTTCTTTTCTTTTCTTTTTTTTTTTAAACATTTATTTATTTGAGAGAGAGCACACGTGTGCCTGGGGGGAGGGGCAGAGGGAGAGAATCTCAAGCAGACTCCCCACTGAGTGAGGAGCCTGATGTGGGGCTCGATCCCAGGACCCTGAGATCATGACCTGAGCCAAAATCAAGAGTTGGACCCTTAACCGACTGAACCACCCAGGTGCCTCAACCAGGATCACTTCTGCCATGCTAATTGCTGCTACTGAGCAATCTCTGTTTTACAAATGTTCAACAGGTGCAGAAATGCTTACATTCTTACAAAAAAAGATCACTGGTAGAGTTGAAACTAAAACCCAGGCTTTATGACACCACGCTCCGTTCTCTAGCTTCACTGCAGAAGGGCTGGTCAGCACTTTAAAAGGCAGTTGCTATGCTCCTGACCCCTGTGATTCTGGTGGGCTGGCAGGAGGGATCTTGTGAGAAGGATGTGTTGGACTGCATAAGCCTGTTCTAAAGCATGAAGGGGAGTGGGCTGGGCTCTGGCCAACCTGCTGTAGAGTCCCCAGTGCTGATTACATTGTTGTTTTGAGGGAAGGAATGGCTAAATATCGGTTCTTATAGGAAATTTTTTTAAAGTTTTACTCATGAATTAGGTGGTCTTTGATCTTCCATTATTTATAGTATTTGTTATGTTTTCTCAGAACTGTTGACTTCAGAATGTCTAAACTGTTTCTTGGTGAAGTTGTTAACCATTCCAAAAAGAAAAAAAAATTTGAACGATTTTTTACAATCTCTGAATTAGAATTTTATTTTTACCCTACGTATATGAAATTGTACCTTCTTGATACTGGCCAGATAATGGCTAAGTCTTATTCATTGTCTAAAATTTGAGATTTGTATAGAGTAACCTTAATAAAGGTTAGAATGACATGTGAAATCTTTTAAACAACTCAGTTTTATGAACTAGTGTTCTGTTTAACATAATACATTAGATGGACTCTAGGAAAAGAAATTTAAGTCAAACATCATTTTAAAAACAAGATTTCTGTTTAAGGGAAGTCCTCTCTAAATCCTTTTGTGATCACTCAATCTATTTTATGAGTTTGGATTTTCTTAACAGTAGACATTGCTCTGTACGAATGACAGCTGACTAAGAAAGTTATGGCATTTTTCTAAACAAGGAAACTGGTGCTGGCCAGGCTTGCCTCTGCCCAGGATTTTGCCAGCACTTACTATTCTATAAATAAATGCAAGCATAAAAGGAAAAGAAGTGTTTAGTGAGGCCAAATTATGTCACATCCTCTTGGTAGTTTAGCATGAGTGCGCGCCTGCAGATTTGCGCTCCTCCTTTGGTTTGGGATCACTGTCTCCCTGTTTTACAAGTGCCCCTCTTGCTGTCATGCTAAAATCTACTGTGAATCCAACAGAGTAAATAGACATTAAAGAATGTCTACATTGGAGGCACCAAGATAAAAACTAAGAATAAATGTAAGTCCAGCCGATAATCGCTGCTGCTCAAGAAATCCAGAGAGGATCATGAAAATCTGTGATGCGGTTTGGACAAAATTCACACGGATTTCTCGTCCATTATTTTATTTCTCTGGAGCAGAGGCTCATCTGTTACCATATCTGAGAGAGCCCTTTTATTCTGTACTCTCTCAGTCCTCAAGAATTGTAAAACAAAACTTCTTAATCGTGTGTCTATTGTGTAGTACCCCCATCCCCATGTTTTCTTTCCTTTTTTCTTTGCTTGCTTTCCTTTCTTCCTTCCTTCTTTTGGAACACTGCCAAGCTAAAACTTGCTCAACCAAGGATGTGTATTTACAATACTGCTGTCACCTGCTTTCCTGACAATGCAGAGAGGATTTTTTTAAATATAATTTTCTTAATATCCAAAGCTGTTTTAAAGTGTTCTTTGTGTTAATTGCAGCTATAATAGTGTTTCTGTAGTTCTGGGATTTATTAATAATTCTGTACTCACAACATAATTATTTTGAATCTATGTAGGAATTTCTTTAGAACAAATTTTACTCATTAATTTCATTACAAATATCTCAAGTATTCTTTCGTTGAATCAGCTTGATGAGTCAGCAGTCACTGAAATAGTTTTTTATATACTTAATGTATACTTTTTGGCATGAAAAACTAGAGTTAAGTTTTAATAGTTTTAAGAGTGCACAATGTCTTTGATAATTTTTTTAGTTGTTTATGAGAAGAAACTTTAATTGTATAGTGTAGCTTTTTTCAAATTTATTTTTTTTAGTAGAATGCTTTTTCCAACCAAAATCTTACTTGGAACTCCAATACACAGATGAGATGAAAGACTGCCTGGGTAGAGGGTGGTGGGGGAGGGATGTAGGGTAGTGGTCTGGAGGGGGCAGAAGTGGTGGTGGTGGAGGGGAGGGCTGGAGTGGAACCATGACTTCCCCTGGGATCAGTTACATACTTACAAAGCATTGTCTTTTGATCCCCAGGTGGTGACTCAAATAATTTAAGTAGGGGCGCCTGGGTGGCTCAGCCGTTAAGCGTCTGCCTTCGGCTCAGGCCATGGTCCCGGGGTCCTGGGATCGAGCCCCGCACCGGGCTCCCTGCTCAGCGGGAAGGCTGCTTCTCCCTCTCCCGCTCCCCCTGCTTGTGTTCCCTCTCTCGCTGTGTCTCTCTCTGTCAAATAAACAAATAAAATCTTTAAAAAAAAAAAACCCAAATAATTTAAGTGGGTATGATTTATAATAAAGGTAACACTGCTTATTTTTAGTTCTTTATTTTACCCCCTTCTTTATGGAGAGATCGCCTAATTCTTTTTCCCTCAAATATTAGGTTTAATTAGTCACAGCAAACTTCAGTGGATAGTTCATTTGTATTAAGCTTTAAAAATAGAATATATTATCCAAATATTTAGTCGCAAAATTTCTATAGAAATATATTGTTCAGTTTGACTGAAGGAGCTTTAATCACATGTTAAAAGAGATTTTGCATATGCACATGTGGATGATTGGTCCTTCATGTTAAACCTTATACCCATACATTTCTTTGATATTTGTCTTCTTGACCCGTCTGCAGCAAAAACGTTAATTAGAGGTTATTTATGGCCTCGTGGGAACCTGTTAGATACTGGCCTTGGATGTTTTTCCACCTATGGCCAAAGTGCTGCCTCTAAATTTGTTTGACTGTATTGAGGTGTATATACCTTAAGCTAAATTCTGATTCCTGACAAAAGGCACCTTAGAAGCACACCGAGGCCCTGCAGAGTATCATCAATCCCACTTCTGTGCTATGAGAGACATCATAGATAATTCCAGTAAAGGTACTCTTGGGTTCAGTTTAAGATTTTTTAGAAGACTTACTAATCAGACCTTACTTCATGAGACTACTGACTGACTCAAAGTTGAATTCTTGCATCTTACTTATACTTGGGGCTGAGGCCTTGATGAGTTATGATGAGGTCTGTAGCCATACGGAGCTAGGCCTCCTTTTGGTTTTAATGGTATCCTGATATTTAGATAAAATAATATGAACAGCTTATTTATCGAATGATGCTATATTCTAAAGTTTTGCTCAGTATTTTACATATATTTTCTTTGACCCTTATCATAAACTTGCAGAGGATGTGGTATTACTCTCTTTTTGCGGGTGAGGTAACGATAACCTGTAGAGGTTTAGGAATCACCAAGTTTCTTGGCCAGTAAGCAGAGGAGCTGGAATTTGAACCCCTGGGTCTGACCTCACCAGCCATGTTCTTTGTAAACTGTTATTAACTTATGATCTTAAGATGATGGAAATGTTTTACCTTAAGATTTTTTTTTTTTTTTTTTTTTTACTAATGTTAGCATTTGAGTGTATTTGCAATTTAATATCTTCTTATAGGAGCAGAAAGTCTGGGTGTGCATATGGAACCAGAAATTTTTCAGAGCCAAAAGGAACTATTATATTTTACTTAGATAAATTGTCCAAAAATAAAAAAATGAAAGAAAGAAAAAGGGGAAAAGGGAGAGAAAAAAGAAGTTCTATCTAGTGAAATTTTGTTGATTTAAAAAAAAACACTTTTAAAAGAGCTGAAAACAAAGTTGAACATGTAAGTGGAATTTTATATCTAGGAGAGAATTTTGGTTATCAGGCCTGTCGTCTCATTTCCTTGAAGGATACTGAGGCTTTGCTCTTCCTTTAAGGAACTCTCATTTGCCGGGAGCCGTGACCACCTCTCCTGACTTCTGTTCCAGTGCTCTTTCTACTGTATTGTGCCAGTGCTCTGAATGGCTGGGGGAATGGGAGTTGGTTGATGGTGAAGAGATAGATTTGTAGTTTTAGCTGACTTTTTCTTTTTAAGATTTTATTTATTTATTTGACAAAGAGAGGGAGAGCACAAGCAGGTGGAGCGGCAGGCAGATGGAGAGGGAGAAGCAGGCTCCCCGCTGAGGAAGGAGTCCGATGTAGGGCTCGATCCCAGGACCCTGGAATCATGACGTGAGCCAAAGGCAGCCGCTTAACTGACTGAGCCACCCAGGCACCCCTAGCTGACTTCTTTTTAAGTGAAAATTACACTTATAAGCTCAGCCGTTCATATAAGTTTCTAGAAGAGGGGAGTATTTTTCTTTTCTACCTTTGTGACATTAACTATAAATGGTGGCTCCATGATAACCAAAGGTAAGTTAGCAAGTTGATGCAGCAAAATGACCTGATAAACAGACCACTGGTTTATTTAGGGTATTGGTGGTAAAAATAGAGTGGATTCCTTTTTACTCATCTATGATTACTCTAGGTCCTGGAGTGAAGTAGTATAGCACCCAGGGCTAACCAATCTTAGGAAACCTACATAATTGGAGGGAAACATACAGAGCTATTATGTGGAATCAGCTGACAGGCCCAAGAATGGATGCCATTAGTGACCAGGTTGCTGAAATGAAAGGTTGGGACAGATTAAGTCTGGGTTGACGTAACTGGCTCCCCCAGAATTGGTGGTTAAGGGAAAATTGAAGTTTGCTATTAGTATTTTATTTTCATAAATGTTTGAGGAGATACCTAATATTCTGTGCAGAAGGAGAGCCCATTTATTATCATTTCTTAAATAAAATACTTTATTTCTCTTGTAAAAACAAATAATAAAGTTCTAGAGACAAGGACTGTGCTAAGCTCTGGGAGTCCAAGATGGAGAAGATACTCTCCATGCCTTCAAAGAAATGCATATTTCAGTAGTGGGAAAGATTTATACATCAAGAAGTACAAGAAAATGTGGCTCTTGTTTAATCATAGGGGTACTATTACCCCAATATTAATGTTGTGGAATTCTCTTGGGAACTTGTCAAAGCAGTGGTTAGGTAATGAATGTTCCTCATTTGGGTGGGACCCTTTCAGTATTAATGCAACCATGGATTACTGCACTGTGACCGTTAACTCAATAACAGAGACTGACTGAGTGCCTTCTGTGTGAGAAGACTGGGCTAGGTGCTGGGACACACCAAGCCGGTGACATACAGGTCTGCCCTTGGTGAGCCTGGAACCCAGGAGGTGAGATAGACCAACAGGTGCTGAAGAGAGTCATGGAGTGCAGTGACAGCACAGCATGGGGAGAGCGGTGTAGAAGGCACGTAGGTACTGGGCACGGGGCAGAATGAAGCAGGGTCAGTGGGTGTATACTGGTGAGTGAACCTGCAGAGGTAGAGAAGGTAACATTTGACATGGGACGTACAAGGATGGTTAAGATTTTTCCAGTAGAAACACATCAGATGCACAGGGGACAGTAAGAGAATGGTAAGTGTGACCAGAGATTGGGAAGTACAGCACTGCCCAAGATGGGGCTGAGAAAACATTATGGGAATCTATTGTGAAGGGATTTGGGTGCGATTCAGAAGGAGTAAAGAAGTGATCATGTTTTCAAGCTGGCTAATGACATGGTATCTCTATTTTAGAAAGATAGAAAACTAGTTTGGAGAAGGTTATCATCTTCCAAACAGGAGATGATGAGGCCTTGAAGAAGCCCAGAAAGGAGACATGAGACACCCTACAAAAAGAGTTAAAATAAGAGGAAAGGATTGGAGGCATTGAAGACCACTCAGGATTCTGTCTGGGGTGACTAAGTGGGTGGTCAGCTCTGACGGGGAAGCAGGGCAGGAAGTGATGAGCTTGTTTTTAGGCACAACAAGAAGTTGGAGACCCTATCTTTGCAAGGCTTCAGTATGAAGATAACTAGCAAGTAGCTGGAGATAGCGATCTTGGTATAGTTGAGAGGTCAGATGTTTCGAATTAGATAGAGATCTATAAAGCAGCTTATAAGAGGTAATTGAAGCCCTAGGACTGAGTACATTACTGAGAAGAAGGAAGAGTGAGATGTGAAATTGGTAGAAGCAAGTGCTTGGGAATAGCCAAGACAA
This sequence comes from Zalophus californianus, assembly GCF_009762305.2. NCBI lineage: Eukaryota > Metazoa > Chordata > Mammalia > Carnivora > Otariidae > Zalophus > Zalophus californianus. The sequence continues at coordinate 75,937,732 of NC_045609.1, read as the reverse complement.
GGTAAGATGTGGGAGGAAGTTGAAGGTATCGCTTAGGTCAGTAGTTCTCAAACTTACGGCCTGGTTAGCATCAGTGGATTGCTGGGTCTTGACCCCAGTTTCTGATTCAGAGCATGTGTATTTCTAACAAGTTTTCAGGTAGTGCTCATGCTTCTGGTCCAGACTTAAATTTTGAGAACTCCTGGCTTACAGTTTGAAAAGGTTAATCATGGGCGGCAGGCCAGAGAGGGAGGCTAGGAGAATCCAGGAAGGGACTGAAGGACTCTGAGAATAAATACAGTGGTGCCAGGGCAGGGTTACAAATGAAGACAGCGCAGGTTCACTGGCTATGAAACCATGGGATAAGTCAAAGGACAGAATCTTGAGTTCAGAGAGAATTCCAGATTTTAAAGCTTTGAAACTGGAACTTTCACGTAATGTCTATTGCATGGCCCAGAGGAAGCCTTTTCAAAGTATTGGTCTTCCGAGAGATACAGAGCTTGTATCTGAATATAGCTCAGTGTACTACTTCCTGATTTGAGAAAGTCTTGTTGTTCTTCTCCCCTAAAAAAGAAAAAAAAAAAAGTCACAGTTGTGTATAGTCATGTAGCTGGGTATAGTCACATGGTTGATTTGCATTCTGGCACAAGCTCAGTTCATAGACTGGCTCCGTTCACAGACCTGAACAGGTGCACAGACCACACTTGGAGTGTCACTGGCCTAGAGTATGGACTCTGGGGTGGGGTATTAGTTAGAGGTCCCTGAGGATGAAGGATGTTGGAAAAGTGAGTCCAGGATGTGTTTTGGACGGTGAGAAGAGTTCTTCAGAAATACAAAGAAGAATTTCTGTTTTTCTTTTTTTAAGATTTTATTTATTTATTTGAGAGAGAGTGAGCAAGAGAGAAAGCACAAACTGGGGGAGAGGCAGAGGGAGAGGGAGAAGCAGACTCCGTGCTGAGTGGGGAGCCTGACGCGGGGCTCGATCCCAGGACCCGGGATCATGACCTGAATCAAAGGTAGACGCTTAACTGACTGAGCCACCCGGGTGCCCCAAAAAAGAGTTTCTGGACACTGATTGGTGATCACAGGACCAGAATGGGAAGAGGACAGGAGAGCCACATGGCCTAGGATCAGAGACTAAGGCCTATTGAATGATGGTCTCAAGCTACAGTTGGGAGCAAGGGTGGTAAGTGTGTCATCCTATCAAGTCCTTAGGTGGGGTGAGGGATTGTGAGAAGGGATGATCTTCACTCAACAGGGATACTAGTGATGACCTTACTGGTCTGTGTTCTGTAATCTTTTTGAGCAGATTATGTGTGGGCATTTTTTTTTCTTTTCAAATTTTTATTTAAATTCTAGTTAACATGTAGTGTAATATTGATTTCAGGAGTAGAGTTTAGTGATTCATCACTTACATATAACATCCAGTGCTCATCATAACAAGTGCCCTTCTCCTTAAGACCCATCACCCATTTAGCCTGTCCCCTACCCACCTCCCTCCATCAACCCTCAGCTTGTTCTCTATCATTAAGAGTCTTTTATGGTTTGTTTCCCTCTTTGTTTCACGCCCCCCCTCCCACCCCATGTGTTCATCTGTTTTTGTTGTTTTTAAGATTTATTTACCTGAGAGAGAGGGTGTGGGTGAGCAGGGGGTATTGGGGGAGAATCCCAAGCAGATTCCCCACCCAGCGAGGAGCCTGACATGGGGCTTGATCTTAAGACCCCAAGATCATGAGACAAAATCCAGAGTTGGGTGCTCAACTCACTGTATCACCCAGGTGCTCCTCAAGTGTTTTGTTTCTTAAATTCCACATATGAATGAAATCATATGGTATTTGTCTTTCTCTGACTTATAATACACTGTGGCTCCATCCACATCATTGCAAATGGCAAGTTTTCATTCTTTTTGATGGCTGACTAGTATTCCATTTGTGTGTGTGTGTGTGTGTGTGTGTGTGTGTGTGTGTGTGTGTGTGTGTGTGTGTGTGAATTAGGCATTTTTAAGTCTTGTTTCCACAGAGGCTGCTCAAGAACAAAATTTCTCTTAGTTAATGGGTATAATCAAGCAGTACACTAACAGGCAGAGGCATTCCTGGGGTCCCTTTTACTAGATGAGGGAGAAATTGGGAACTGAAAACATGGAGGACACACTTAGCTAAGCCATTGTTAGGGCAAAATTTTCTTGTGAGAAGCATACATTAGACCATTTAAATATTTTTTTTATTTTCTGTGGTAACTATTTCCGCAAGCTAACCTCAATTATTTAAGTCTAAGCATCTTTCCATAAATGTATGATGAATCCTACCTCATCTGCTTGGTAATCGCATGAAAATTTTAATTATGATTTCCTGAAGCATTTTCACCTAGTGAATAAAAACATTTCCATAGGAAAATAAAATTTGTTCTCTTATGTAACATTCTTCCCCTATTTAATATCCAACTTAATACCCGTCCTCAAAGACTAGAGGGGCTGTTGAAGGAGGATCTCAAGCTACAGGAAGGGGCAGTAGAGAAAGGAGGCAGAGGAAAACGGTGGTTGAGAGCACAGGCTCTGGGCAAACCCAGATTCCTGTGATGGCCTTACCACTTCCAGACTCTGACCTTGGCCACGTTAGTGAGTCTGAGGCCTTGGTTTAGGATAACAATATTTTGTGAAGTTGTTAGGATAAATGAGCTTTCTTATAGGAGTAAGTCAGGGTCTACTACATTATAAGCATGTCATCATTTTAACTGTTGTTATCATTAATATTAATATTGTTATTAAGGGAAAGCCTAGTCCTTGAAGTCCTAAAAGTTTATATTGGCATCTCCTTTTTCTTAGTTCAAGAAGTTATCTGACCTTGAATAAGCCATTTGGTATCTCTGTGGCCTTCTCATCAGTAAATGGGAGTGGTACCAACTACCACAGGGGTCATCGTGAAAAATAAATGACCTACGTATGTAACATGTGACATAGTCTTTGCCAGCAAATGTTTGCCTTTTTTTCCTGCTTTTAAGCTTTAGGTTTCTTTGCTTTCTAGTCAGGCCTTGAAAAGAGCATAGACCAGGCTGTGGAAGAGTGGAACATTGAGAAGGCTGAGGAACTCAGCAACCAGCTAGCTACTCGAGAGGTGAGTCAACTGTAGTATTTCTAAGTTTTCTAAAATGAATGTACATTCTTTTTGTGACCATAAGTTAAGTTTGATATTCAAATATTCGATCTTAGCTTTGTTTGTTTGTTTTTTAAGTAGGCTCCATGCCCAGTATGGAGCCCAGTGTGGGGCTTGAACCTCACTGCCCTGAGATCAAGACCTGAGCTGAGATCAAGAGTCGGATGCTTAACCAACTGAGCCACCCAGGCGCCCCTCAAATATTAGCTCTTAGATTTTCCTTTCTGCCCATTTTCTTCCCTCTCATGCTGCCATTTATTTTGAAGTGCTGGGTTTTATTTTTGTCTTTAATGTTTTTAAATTATTCTGGTCTAAAACTTACGGTGGAAATAATCCATGATTGATATTCAACCCTAGATTTCACCTAGTTCAGAGAGTTTTTTTTTGCCAGTTATGATTAAAAGACTAGCTTTCTTTTTCTATTTGCATCTTTAATTTGGTTTAACTCTCCCTGAAGGCAGCTGTGTGTTCTAATGTCACTTCTCAAGGTTTTCCTCGCCCTCGCTTCCCCAAATGCTTTCTTACTGCATATTCTAAACTTTTCCCTCAGCTCAAAATAATTTTCAGCTTTTTAAAACTTATAGTCTACAATATAAAACTAATAGATATATTGAATATTCTTTTTCCAAGTACACAAAAGGCTTTCAGAAGATTCTGACTTGCACCTTTTGGGGGGGATATTTCTCCCATTGCTGCTGGGTATCACTAAGCAAAGTCACACATAGAGTAAAGAGCTCATATTGGCATTGTTGTGTTGTTCTTGTGTTTTGTGATTCTTTTTTGTCTGTTTTAGGGAAAAAGTTCTACCATAGCTTGCTTTTTTAGTGTATCCCTATGTTCTTCACCTTACTCTTAAACTAGACTCCCTTGGGTTTAATTACATGGAAACACTATCAGTCATCTGTGCAAATGGCTGGCCACGTGCCCTGTTCTTTCTTATTCACCTGCATAAGTGAGCTTTTGTTTTAAACTGAGACTAGTGACGAACTTAACTATTTCAGTATATTCTTCTGTGGAAGCACCATTTTGCTCTTCCATCTACCGATGACAAAAAAAATCCACTATTGATTGCTGTTTGTTGGTTTGTTTCCTATTTTTGGGTGCTGTCCACAAGTATCTTGGGTGGTGTATGTTTTTATGTAGGGAAATAAACAAGTCTAGAAGTGAGGTTTTGGGATTCAGAAGTTATCTTTTTTCCCACAAGCCTTTAAGATCAATTGTCATAGTAAATACTTCTGTTTGTAACATGTCTGTGTATGTGTACTTACTTATTAAATGGCTAATCTACAGGAAGTTATGAAGCTTGGAGCTTAAGTTTGGACTTAGGCAAGCAGCAGCATAAACGGCAGTTTCAAAAAGTGACATTAAAAAAAATTAACGTTTACTTTTTTCTTGTAAGATTCATTCTTCCCTTCCCAGCTTATGATACTTCTTGTGCTTTAAGTTTGACATTTGCTCTCTTTCATCTTTAAAGTAGCCATAATTTGATTTTATTGATTATAACATTCAACCAATAATAGTATTTTATCACTGTTTTCAAACAGAATGATTTAGGTGTTACATTTTTTTAAAGATTTATTTATTTGGTGAGAAAGAGAGCACACTTGCGCTTAGGTGCACAAGCACGGCGCGGTGGGGGGGAGAGGGAGAGGGAGAGAGAATCTTAAGCAGATTCTGCAGAGTCCCATGTGGGGCTTGATCTCATGACCTTAAGATCATGACCTGAGTCAAAACCAAGTTGGACACTTAATGACTGTGCCACCCAGGCACCCCATTACATTTTAATAAAATGAATCTGATAGTATGTTGAATGTACCACAACCTCGATAGGATTTAAGTGTTGGTTGGCAGTTATTATAGTGGCTTCTTTAGCTTGGTATTTACCTGGCACTTATCTCTACAAATCAGCTTTGTGTTAAAGACCATCTTTAAAATTCTCTTCAACAGTAGAGCACTTAATGTTTGTTGGTACTATTTTGGTACCTGGAACTTACTTTTCCATAGAACTGTTATTTTTTTTTTAAAGATTTTATTTATTCATTTGAGAGAGAGAGAATGAGAGAGAGAGAGAGAGAGAGCACATGAGAGGGGGCAGGGTCAGAGGGAGAAGCAGACTCCCTGCTGAGCAGGGAGCCTGATGCGGGACTTGATCCAGGGACTCCAGGATCATGACCTGAGCCGAAGGCAGTCGCTTAACCAACTGAGCCACCCAGGTGCCCTTCCATAGAACTGTTGTTAGAGGTAGTGGTTAAGTTTCTTGGGTAACCGCCAAGTATACATAGTACAGCAAATTATATCAGTATATCTCATCTTCAGATTTTGGGGAGTTGACCCTGAAATGTCAGAGAAGGGTGGGGAGGGACGTGCTTTGGAGCTGGAAGAGAGTCCATTGAGTAGAGTAGATATGGCTGCAAGGTTGAGGAGGGGTGGGCACATAGGACGTATGATGGAGTTAGTGGCTGAAGGGATAAGTGGGCTTTCAGAGTCTGAAAGGTGCATAGGGCAGCAACACCAGCATTAGTTTTGGTCACATCTAAATAGGCAAGTGTGGAAGCTTTTGGCAGCTTTCTCTGAATATCCACCTCATTTGGATCAGAAGCAAAACTTTCTGGAGAACCGGTCCTTAAATGTACCACTTAGGTCCATGTTGTGCCACATATTTGAGGAGGTGTCTCTTAAATCCCTTTAAAAATTGTGGGTATTTGTGACTGTTTGCTCTCCAGTAAATGCTGTACCATCAGCATGTGGCTGATCTCTGAGATGACTGTATTGTCTAGGAAAGCTAAGGATAGAAGCATAATAAAACCAGCAGGGCCTTAGGGTTTGGCTTCCTGATTGTTTTCAGTAACACTGTAGGCTTCTTTGTCTTTACTTCTCCCTCAAGGATCATAGGACTCCACAAATTGATGTCCCCATGTCATTGTTTGTCCATTCTTCCTTTTGGAAGACCTCAGAGTTGTGTATTTTGTAATCTCTACCAAATAACAAGGTGACTGTGATTCAGCCAGAGGCTCCAGGTCAGTAAGTTATCTCAGATGTTGGTTTAGTAACAAGAATAACGCAAGGCTTAGTCTGCCGCATTAAAATGTGGGCTTGACATGACCCATCCATGGCTGGCTGTTTTTCTTTTTGTCTTTTTCTGTTGATTAGCACCCCCATCTGAGGCAAGGGGAATTCGGAGAGAAGCATTTACTTTACTGCAGGCTCTGTGTGTTTTCTAGGTAAAGTTAGTAATGCTGAAATTTTAAGAGTTGCATACATTTGATTTAAAAAAAAAGTTTTATTTTGAAATAATTTTAGACTTTCAGAAAGTTGCAGAGATTTTCTGTTTACCTTCACCTGGGTACCCAAGATGTTAACATTTAACATTTACTTTGCCATCCATTCTAATTTATATACCTCATTTGGAGTTGCCAAGTGTCTCACTGATTTCCTTTAAAGCAGAAAGAATAGTTTCTTTTACCAGGTCTAGGACATTGCATTTTGTTGTCATGTCTCTTTATTCTTCTTTAATCTGGAAAGTTCCTCAGTCTGTCTTTATTTCTCAGCACGTTAGCATTTTTGAGGAGTAAAGTCTAGTTATTTTGTAGGATATCCTTCAATTTTGGGTTTGTCTGCTATTTCCTTATGCATTTTTGGCAGGAATATCACAGAAATGATGCTGTGTCCTTCTCAGTGCAAGATATCAGGAGGCACATGATTTCAGTTTTTCCATTTATTGATGATGTTACTTTGAGTTTTCGGTTTAAGGCAGTGTCCCCGGGTTTTTCCACACTATTATAATGCTCCTGTTTTCCCATATGTAATTAATAAGTATCTCATGGAGAGATGGGAGATAATTTGAGACTATGTAAATATTCTCTCTGTCATCATACTTTACCCACTAGTTTTAGCATCCACTGCTGATTCTTTTACTGTTTGGGACAGTTCTTATTGTGGTGGTTGCCAAACTAGATTTTTAAAATATTATTTAATTGTACTTTTCATCTTTACCTGGCAAACAAGACCTAAAATTTGTCTTAAATGAGATACTGGGTTATATAATCTTTTATGTATATGTTAAATCTTGCAGTAAAACCTGGACAGTTGAGAATTGGATATAGTTTTTTTAAATGATGCACTGGGAGGGGATGGGGTCACCATGGCCTTGTGCTCACCAGCAGTTGCATGTAACTCCCTCCTTACCTGCTTCATCAGGAATCACTCGTGAGCTTTCCTTCCTCTGCCATTGGAAGCTGCGTGTCAGAATGTACAGAAGTAGCTCCTTATCAGCCTCAGAGATGTGTGTTTTCTTTGAGGATATTAGGTTTCTTTTTTTATGTTTTGTATACTGTTGTTCACTAGAAATGTGAATTGCATGGCGTTGACTTGGTATTTCCCATTTTAAAGAGTGTTATTTGCTATTACCTTTATGACGAATGAGATTGCTTCAGAAATAAAGGATATTTTCATCACTTGCAAGGATAGTAAACATTTTTCTCAAGTGTTTTGTTTTTTTTTTTACTTCCATACAAATATAATGCCTGATTCTAGTAAAATAAATTAAACTTATTTAGTGTGGGGTTAAAGAATTCTGATTAAAAGAAAAAATAAAATGTATTCTATCCTTTTCCTTGTATAAATGGCAAAACATCCAGAAGGTGTTTGCTGTTCAGACATAGACTTTGGAAAGATACTGGTGCCATGTTCATTAAACACCTGTGAAGAATAACTAAAGTAGTCAAGATGGAATTCTTGAATAAATAGTTTAGTTTGAGATTAAATTTTTTGTATTTATCCCCTTGGTGTCAATCACCATGGATATGAGAGATTTTGAGAAGTAAGTAATTGTGAGTTTGGGGCAGAAACCCTTTATGAATTAACTGTATACGTGCATGGTAGGTGTCCTTTTGGAAATCAGGTATATTGGTTTTTAATCAGTTCTGTTTTCTTTTTTCAAGAAGCAGTGACTGGGACCTGCTGATAAAGCCTTTGCTCAGAGGCACAGATCCCAGAGTTCTTAAAGCCTTTTCCAACCATAATAAGTAAAACTAATTTTTGATGTTTGACAGTTAAAAGCCTGTGAAACCAATAGGGCAGCATCAGTATTGAAAAAAATGAAGCCAAAAGTAGAACCATGCCTGCGAATGAGCCTTGAAAATAGTTCCTCAAAAAACAAAAACAAAAACAATGGTGTTTGTCCATGCACTGTTATTGTAGCATAACAAATACATATTTTTCCAGAACCACATTCCCTTAAATTAATGATCACATCAAAGATATATATTTTCTGGTTTGAGGGGACAGATCAAATTCATATGTTTGAAGCCTAGATTCTGCTAACATCTTTGGTTTTTGCCATGTAGTAACGTAGTCGCCTTAGGATGGTCCCTCCTGTTGATTAAATACTTCCTTGTCGTTAACCGTTTTGGAGGAGATAGTGGAAAAATATACTTGGGTTTGTGTCATATTGATGAAACTGTTCTAATTAAAAAAAAAGTTGTTTTTAAAAAAAATATCAGTTTTACATACACACAAAGTATCTGAGCATATTTGTGGCTTGTTAACCTAAGACCTGAATTGGAAGTACATTCCATTCATTGATAGTGATCCTTAAAAATTCCATCCTTTGGTACTGGTCTTTTCTGACACATTATCGTTTTTATAATCCAGATTATACCAATTAATAGAAGTCAGCAGAAGCATATTTTAAAAATAAGTGCTAAAAGCCTAAATTTAATTAAGTAGGCAACACTTAGGTTGAATGTCACATTTTGGAAAGAGAATTTTTCTCTAGGCATCTTCACGTTAGCCCGCTGTAGATAAATGAAACCCCCTTGGTTTGGCAGCAGTGAGTTTCTACAACATGGAATGAATCATATCTACATTAACTAGATATATTGCCCAGGTTGATTTCAGTTCAAACTGTACAGTGTCAGAGTAGAAATGAATGGGAATGAGAGGTTGCCTGTGAATTTTGTTTGAACTTTGTATAGCTAAAAGCCCTTAAAGATTATTTTTTTTCTGTAAATGACTCTAGTAGGATGGTCCTTGGCAGCACCAACTAAACTTAATTCTTTGAAAACATCAGTACTTCATGTTGTAACATGATAATTATTTTGTGTAACCTAGAAAGAGCATTCATTACATTGGCAGTATGAATTAAACTGAGAAATAAATTTTAATTTTGTTAAATAAGACGACTTAAATTTTCGGATTCCGAAACATAGGTAAAGTTAATATGGTGAAATGTGGATAGTTTGTTAATATTTAAATAACCAAGGTGGGAATGGCCTGTTTAAAAAAACTAATGTTTGAATTGATTGAGTTGTGTTCTTTCCTAGGTAAATAAATGAAATGCTCTCTAATTTGGGGAGATTATTAATTTATAGCCTAAGCTCTGTTTCTAGAGCAATTTCCTAAAAAATCTGAAGGCGTTCTCATTAAAGAGGGGCAAATATACATTGGAAGAGATAGTTGCTGCATTTTAGGTTCACATCTAAGAAGTGGTCCTTTCTCAGAAATGCCGTGAGTGCTCCTGCACTTGCTCTCGCGTTCAGAATTTTTCCAGTGCACTGCATTGTTAGGCTTTAGTTTCTCTGAGAGGACTCTGGCTACAATTCTCTCTTTTCATTTTAGGTTTTAGTTTTATGTTGATATACATGTGGTGCTGTCTTAATGGAATAAGAGCTTGAGTCACCCTCCCCCCCCCCCCGCCCCGATAATACAGTTTTGGCAGATTTACCTGTCACAGTACCTGGAACATTATCATGTGTAGGGTTCAGAATTGATATATTTGTTTAAACTTTTGAAATAGGGATTCTGTCAAACTTGATAAGTTTAAAGTTAGTTTCGTCAGTGCTATTTTGAAAGCTCTAATATGTTTGCATTACATACCAAAAAAAAAAAAAAGATGAATTGAAAGGCATACTACAATGAAGCAAATCTTGTCATTCTGAGCTCTTTTACTTTGTAATCCAGAGAGCAAAATTATTTTCTTTTCATTTTCATGAATACTTTTTTGGGGGTAGAAATATCTTAACCATGTTTCCAAATGTAAAAACATTCACATGTGAAACTGAATATATATTCCAATTAGCTATTATAAGAATTTATCATTGGAACGTGTGACTCTAAGAAGGATGGCAGGTACATTCTGTTTTCTTAATTATTGCAATCTCTTGCCACTGAAGATTGGGTATACAAAATAAAATGCATTAAATTACATATATATATATAGACTCTAAAATGTCCATTTCAACATTTCATTTTTATAGGAAGGATATTATTTTTGTTGCTAGTACCAGGAGGTGTAGGTGAAGAATATATTATTTCATACAAAGTCATCTAATGCCTGCAAAATATTTTTTTATGTCTTTGAAATGTTACTGCTCTGCCTTCTGTCCCTTACTTTTTCTTTTGGGTTGGTTGGTTTGTTTGTTTTCTCTTTCCAGTTAGGCAGGAGAGTTTCGGACCAGTTTCTTTGTGGTGTATTTCACTGATTCGCAGTGGAAAGGACTCTAGGACACTGAGCAGAGCAAAGCCCTCCCTCCCTGAGCAGCCTTCTGCAGCAGCAGTGTGCTCAGCCACCTGGGGAAGTTGGGCCTTCTCTGCTGTGGGAGGCTGTGTGTCTGTTAAGGACCATCTAGAACTGACTTACTTTCATTAACTTTGGTCATTTCTCAGTGGTTTTTTAATTTAAATGTTCTTCTTTGTATCATTGTGTACTCTGAGCGTAGTCTGGGGGGCTTTTAAATGGTGATTTTAATTCTTTGAAGCCTTGTTCTTCTTAGTTCTTAGAGGTAATTTCAGTAATTTTATCTAGATGAACCGTTAGCAGAGTGTGTGGGTAATAAGCTGTGCCTATCCAGGTAAGGGAAGGTCTAGCTATTGGAATTCCTTTACATTGAGTTTAAAGATATATTCATTCCCATAAAAAATTGTGTATAGCCTTGAAGTTGGAGCATGTTAACATGAGAAAAATAAAAATGGGGCTGAGTGATGGGTTTTCCTCTCAGGTTTTAGGTGTGCCTACTTAGATCTCCTTGCATTGAGGATGTCTTTTAACCTTTTCAGTATGATTGGGTGATCACCTAGAATGGTGTTCCTTATGCTCTCTTTTAATTATGTTTATCTGTGCTTTTAACAAACCTTAAGAAAAGATTTCAGATGTTACAAGTCTAATTAAAGAGACAGACAAAGCACAGTTTATACTGTAGATTTTTTCTGCAGTTCAATTAATCAGCATGTTTTCTCTTTTAATTAAAACCATTTTAGTAAATTAAAGCCCACAGCAAAACACATATATAATTTGTTTGTAATTAGCTCTTAATTGGTGGTAGTTGAAGCTTAGCACCCTTGGTTTCTTTCTTCATGATTGCCATTTTATTAGCAGCCAGTCATTAATTAATCTTTTTCTAATTAGCTTATAAAACTGTTGATGGCACATTATTGTAAATGTGATTTTAAGTTCAAAGCTTGTTAATAAGCTTTCTTACTTAGAAGAACAGAGATAAAGAAATTGCTGAAAACAGTACTACAGTTCTTTAAAAAAAAAACTGTCTTTCTTATGGGGACTGTGTAAAGCATCTAACAGCTTATGGTTAATTTTTTAATGCTTTTTTTCCCTTATGAATGGGATAAGTTGCTTGAATATAAATGTCTATATCCAGGAGTAATTTCAACAGTATAACATCTTTCGCCCTCGTTTGGATTACGGTAATCTACATATAATTTGAAGCCTTAATAGTCATCATTAAAACAGGTGTTATATAAACTATTTCACTGTGAAATCAAAGTTGAGTATAGCAATCAAAGTATATCTTCTTACACCTCATGGACCAAACACATATTATTTTTATAAATTGCAGGGTGTATCATATACGAGTGTATATATGGGTACACACACACAATATATATATATGATATGGGTATATATAGATATCTCTGTGCTGTGTTTGAAAAACAGGATTTGTTGGGTTATGCTTTGAAGTATAAAAACTACTTGGCTTTAACTCCTAGACAGTTGAGGTATAAAAATAAGTAATAGGTGTTTGTACATCTATACACACACAGATAGATGTAGCACACAAATGTGTAAACCTGTGAATGCACATTTTAAGATGACAAGGAAATTAGTCTGTTTCTATAACAGAAAATGACTTGATATAGAAGTTGACTGGAGAGAGCATGGCCTGTTTGCAGTCATCACAGCTTTGGCATCTCAGGTGTGACCATGGAGAGGACCCAGTCCCAATGCAGACACCCCGAATTTACTACAGCACATCGCCACATTACATTGTAGTTTGAGTGAAACATTAGCCACATCATACTCCTTATTGAAATATACTACTAATTTCATAAAACTCCTTAGCTGCGTGTGTTCTGAGCTATTTATCAATGTTAGTGCCGAGTTTTGAAAGTTCTAAAAAACACAAAGCATCATCAGTCATTGGAAGAGCTTTTTCTTACTTGCTTTTTGAACTTCCCATGTTATTTCAACTTTGGCTGTTTCTGTGCTTGTTTTTACAAAGGCATTTTATGATGCCATGCGAGAGACACTAGAAAGGGATAGCTGACAAGGAAAAAATTAAAAATTGGATAAAAAGTAAATGAATAATGTCATATTACCAAAAAGATGAGAGGCTAATTTGTGCCGACTTTTTGCTAATTTTGTTCAAGCCTCAAAATGAGGAGCTGTCACCCGTTCTGTGTAGCACTGATGACAGTGCCAATGATCCATGAAATAAGCTGCCGCTGGCTTTGTTCTGATAAGAATGAACAAATCTGCACAATGTTCAGCTCCCAGAATCTCATTTTCATACTTGCATGCAGGCTAAAAGAAATAAGCTGTTTGCAGGCTTGATTAATCAGACATTGGAGGGGTTTTTGTCTCTTTGATCTCTTTCGTCTCCTAGGTAACTTGCTTGACATTAATGTTGAGCTTGAGTAAAGACAATCAGGAATTGTCGACCAAACTGATATAAAAATTAAAGACCTTAACACTTTAAGTACTCCAGTAATGGTTCCGCTTTACTTCAGAAAACATCTGTTTTCATTTAATTAAAGAACAAAAGAGAATGGCATAAATATTTTTCATAGAGACCTATTATTCCATAAAAAGTTAAAGTATGATAATTGGTATTTTTAAATAAGTGCCTTGAAAGTGTTCAAAAGGGAAGAAAACTTCATAAATCTGTTACAAGCTAGTAATTTTGAGATGAGTAAAATATTTTATGAAATGGATACGAAGTTTACAGTTAACGCTGGATTAAGCTGTTTGTATCAGATGCTTCAAATGATTGTCGGCAAACTTTAGAATGGCACAGATTTAGCAAGAAAAACCAACTTTATTTTGAAAGTTTCTTTTAAAAATCTCTACTATGTTACAAGATGTGCCATTATATCTATTTTACAACCCAATATGATTTACACATGCTAAACCTGTAAAATTGAAAGGAATTAAAAAAATGTCGCCGTGCATTTGCTTGAGGTTATGCAGACGCTTTTACAAATCTTCCAAGTGGCTGTAAAGATGAATGCCCCAAGGGTCCAGCCCGGGCCCTGCTTTTCCAACCAGCTAAAGCCCTTATCTTAAATCCAAGCAAAGTACCATTAATCTTTTTGAAAGACCTTTTATGGCTTTTAATATATCCCAAATTAGAACATTTTACACCCTTGGTTCCTGAAATATGGTGATAAAAAGCCTTTAGAGCTTAATTTTCCTTACCGCTTGCTCTGACCAATTTGCAGTTCTTTGTGATAATGTTTAGACACCTTAATTAAAATGCAGCAAAATATTGGATGTTCTATATGGAAAATGCTGATACTTTGGCTACACATACAAGAAATTCTGTATATATTTTTATTCATTTTAAACATTTTCTTTCCATATTGTGTTGCTATAGTTATCTGATGACCCGAAACTTTTTTTTTTTTTAATATGAAAACCGTTGACCAAGCTTTTGTGATGTTTACTTTGGGCATGAAGATGCATTTTTCATTTTACAGAAGTGAAAGGGAGATTCTTGTTGGCCTATATTATTTGTAATACTGAAGCATAGCACGATAATTCTTTTATCTTTGGGAACTCAGGTTAGTCATCTTGCCTGGGAAAATGAGTTTCTTCTCAACAGTCTCTTCCATAGATCTTATTATCCTTTCACATTTCCAAATATTTCTATTCTTTTTTCTTTCTCCGCAGGAATAAGTGAAACACATTTTAAGCATGTGAAGGACACAAAATTGATAATGACTTTTCATCATCATTACAAGCTAAACGATTCTTTCTGTAAAATACATAGACCAGGCTTGTTGAATGTTTATCAGTTGGGGAACATTCCATTTAACCTAACCCAAGGCAAAATACAGTTGGAAAATATACCTTTTATACGAACAGGTTGTTTGAAAGTATTACCTATGTACCCAGCCATTTATTATGTTTACTTAGTCCACAGAAATGATGAAGCCCTCTCGTGTAAATATGTGTATTAATGTTTTAATGAATTATTTTTAATAAATTTGTACTATGTCTTATGGAACATACACTTTAAATCCTTACTCTCATGCTGATTTTGCTGGCTTGGCCTTAACGTTGCCAGAAAACTAAAAGCTTTTACTTTCTTAGGGTATGTGACCATGTTGAGATGATGAGTCCCATTTAAATCAAACACATTGAGGTACTCTTTGGCTTATCGATCCCCAATCCAGAAAACCCATGTTGGGAATTTTCAATAAGTTAAAAATGTAAGCTACCTCTTAATTTACAACAGTTTTAGAAAATAATTTTTTCGCATGCTTAATGGTACATGGCAGATATGGTTCAGACCATTTTTGTTTTATCCTCCGAGTATAGGCTCAATTTAAATATAAGATAAACTCGCCAAATGGGACTTTTGTTGGGAGGTAGACTTGGCAAAACTGTATCATATATCAGAATTTGCATTTAATACATAATACATGGGAATATAGCTAAATAGAAAAACAGTTCTACATTTTACCTTTTGGAGGGTAAGGGGCAGGGAAGATGCTAAATACTCTACAGAAATGTGGAGAGACATGGCATACATCTTTTTTATTCTTTTTCTTTTTAAATTTTTTATTGTTATATTAATCACCATACATTACATCATTAGTTTTTGATGTAGTGTTCCATGATTCATTGTTTGTGCATAACATCCAGTGCTCCATGCAGAACGTGCCCTCTTTAATACCCATCACCGGGCTAACCCATCCTCCCACCCCCCTCCCCTCTAGAACCCCCAGTTTGTTCCTCAGAGTCCATCGTCTCTCATGGTTCGTCTCCTCCTCCGATTTCCCCCACTTCATTCTTCCCCTCCTGCTTTTTTTTTTTTCTTAACATGTATTGCATTATTTGCTTCAGAGGTACAGATCTGTGATTCAACAGTCTTGCACACTTCACAGCACTCACCATAGCACATACCCTCCCCAGTGTCTATCACCCAGCCACCCCATCCCTCCCACCCCTGACCACTCCAGCAACCCTCAGTTTGTTTCCTGAGATTAAGAATTCCTCATATCAGTGAAGTCATATGATACATGTCTTTCTCTGATTGACTTATTTCGCTCAGCATAACACCCTCCAGTTCCATCCAAGTCGTTGCAAATGGCAAGATCTCATTCCTTTTGATGGCTGCATAATATTCCATTGTATATATATACACACCACATCTTTATCCATTCATCTGTTGATGGACATCTTGGCTCTTTCCACAGTTTGGCTATTGTGGACATTGCTGCTATAAACATCGGGGTGCACGTACCCCTTCGGATCCCTGCATTTGTATCTTTGTGGTAAATACCCAGTAGTGAAATTGCTGGATCGTATGTTGGCTCTATTTTCAACTTTTTGAGGAGCCTCCATACTGTTTTCCAGAGGGGTTGCACCAGCTTGCATTCCCACCAACAGTGTAGGAGGGTGCCCCTTTCTCCGCATCCCCGCCAACATCTGTCGTTTCCTGACTTGTTAATTTTAGCCATTCTGTCTGGCGTGAGGTGGTATCTCATGGAGGTTTTGATTTGGATTTCCCTGATGCCGGGCGATGCTGAGCACTTTTTCATGTGTCTGTTGGCCATTTGGATGTCTTCTTTGGAAAAATGTCTGTTCATGTCTTCTGCCCATTTCTTGATTGGATTATTTGTTCTTTGGGTGTTGAGTTTGATAAGTTCCTTATAGATTTTGGATACTAGCCGTTTATCTGATATGTCATTTGCAAATATCTTCTCCCATTCTGTTGGTTGTTTTTTGGTTTTGTGAGAGACATGGCATACATCTTAACACAGGTAGCAAGCTGGGTTTTATGACAGTGGACAGTTTATTAGGTGCATCTGCTACTCCTCTGGGAGCCCACAGCACCCCATGTTCCCAGCCGCCTTGCTTTAGGTGGAACTATATAAATAGTTGTGACCGTGTCACTTCTGGACTAAACCATTTAAGAGCCATTGTGAGACCCTCCAGCCTTCTCTTCCTCTGCTGCAGCAAACTTGAAAGTCACATGTTGAGATGCCGGTGCCACAAGATGGAGGAGAGCCCAGCCATGCCACAGCTGACTAGAAAGTGAAACAAGAAATAAAAGTTCAGACAGTGGGATTTGGGGATTTGTTTGGGAGGTACAGTTTTGGCTAGCCTAACCTGACGGGCACTGACCTGATTTTGTTGTTTATGACAAATGGATAGTTTTTCCATGGAATCCATCTTAATGATAAATTAGCCACAGAGTCTTTTTGGTTGCATTTTCTCCTTAGTTGGTGATGCTCCAGCCCTTTGATTCTTAACCTTTTCTTAGTTGACGTATCTGAACTTTTCTATGATGAAGAACTGGAAACCAAGAGACAACCAAGGGAAGGAGGCCAGTATTGAAACAGTCAAACAGTTAATGTCACTAGCAACCCCTTCTGCCTAGCCCCCAATGTGAAAATCAGCTTGGTTTTGTTCAGTGCTGTACTTCTAGCGCCCTGAACAATGCCTGGCCAAACAATGCCTTTGTGCCCTCATGATATTTGCTGAGTGAATGTTGTCCTGTGAAAAGAGATGATGAAGGTAGTGGTGCGGGTCCTATTGGTGTGAATTTTGGGACTCTGAGGTCAGTCAGCTTTCTCAAGTGCACTCCTAAGTCACAATTGAGCCCTCTTTCGTCAGTGGCTTTCCTATTGGTGTTGACCAGTTCAGCATTCCGGTTTGATTGTTAGGTTGCTTCCATTCTTTATATATATTCTTACCTGGTCTGGAAAATGAAATCAATGTGTGCTGTCCTTCATAAACCTCAAGCAGTGCTTGATTCCTACTTGTTCGTTTCATCCTAAAGGAAACTGTTCTCCAGAATAAGCTGAAAGACATGTCAAGCGTGTCAGACCTCACTTTCCTAAATAGGCTTCTCATACATGTGCTCATACCCTCCCACGATGCCTCACTGTTGGCCAGCAGGTCCCTAAAACTCGGGCTTTACCACATTGACCTGACAGTGACTGCCAGCTTCTTTCTTCTCTTCCATGTCTGTTGTCCACTCATGTGCATTAGGGTGAGTCCAGGGATAGAAAGGGAAAGAAACACCAGAAGGAGATTTTTAGCCTTTGTTTTCCAACCTGGTTTCATAACAGATATTTTTGAGCTATCCATGTGGGCAGGTATTTTGAAAATCAGAGCCACTAAAACTAGAAGATCCCCCTGCTTGTCCTGGAACACTTACTGAGGAAGTTTGGCCGCCTGAGAGCTGTGTAGAGCAGAGTGTGCGAACTGTAGGTTATGGCAGAGAGGCTGAAGGGCTGGAGAAGTACAGAAACAAGGACTGTTTTAGGTTAACTTAGAGAAGACTTTGGGGTGGGGGTGGGTGGGTGGGTAGGAGGCTTTGTTTTGATCGGACCTTACAAGACTGGGGCAGATGGGTGTCAGGCCGAGCAGGAACAGAGGGGCCCACAGAGGGAACACAGGTACTGTGGTCCTCGTGCCCAGCCTTCTCGCATCTTAGCACCCCCTATATTCTTTTTTCTATCAGTGAATTAAAAGCTGTTGCCCATCATATGAAGTGCGTTTATGAAGCAGTAATTAGCTTTCCCATGTTTTATTAATCACATCTATGACTGCCAATCAGAGCTTCTGATCAGCATGAGATAACTGATGTGACCATACTGAGTTGCTATAATTCTAGCCCAGAGCAAAGAAAGTTGATGTCTCTGTCAGTCTGTGCAGCCTTATCAGGGATAAATTCCTGTTTGGCCTACTGAAATGCTGGAATAGCTGGAAGATCTTCATCGTATCCTTGTGGACCCTCAAGGGCCCTCGGTTTGGGAAGGATTTCCATCCAGGAGGCTGGTGCAACCAGGGTACAGGGTCTGTGGGAGGTAAGGGAAATATGGGCCACATTTGTGCATTTGTTTATTTTGCTTCTTCAAGGTGGCCTGAGCATAAGAATTTCTAATTTGTAGCTACGGCTTTCATACCCACAACTTCTCAAGTATTTGTATAACTGTAATTCTTGTATTAGCTGGAATATTTCTTTTCACCTTTTTTTTGTTTGTTTTTCTCCTTTGTAATGCGTAGCTTGGTGTAAAAATTGCCAAGGCAGTTGCCTGCCACAACTTTGTAAAAGCCAAAAAGGACGCTGAAAATTCACAGGTTGCCCGAAAAAAGAAGAAACTTGCATGGGGGTAAGTTTGGAGACGAAAAGGACACTGAAAGTTCACAGGTTGCCCGTAAAAAGAAGAAACTTGCATGGGGGTAATTCTAGGAACTTCGTAGGGATTGCAGAAATCCTGGAATACATCATATGAATCCAGTTTGTGTGTGATTGTTACTCATTTTATTCTTTGTGTCTTTGCTGCTTGTTTGTCATATTATAAATATTGGAGGCATTTCTTCATCCTTTTTGATATTTATTTTGTCATCGATGGAGTATGTGAAAATGTTTTAAGTTTATTTTACTGTGGCACTTAGTAAGCATGTTTAGGAAAGTATTTCAAAATAAATTGAGATTTCTGTGTTCTTTATTTTAGGTTTGAAGCAAAGAAGAGATGGGAAACCAAGAGCAACATGGGATATATGTAACTTGCCAGAGTTCCTCAAGACATTTGAGTCTTCACTTGGGTTTTTGCTTGAGTCTTCAACTGCTCAATTTACTGAAAAGATTTACCTGCTTATGTTAACTATGTCAGGAAACTGATAGATTGGAAAAATAAGCATAAAATTTGGGAGTTGATTATTAAATCTTTTCAGTCTTTTTCTAAAGAGTTCATTCTATTGAAGTGAATGAGATGGAGCATTCTGTTATTTGTACAAGAACTCTAAGCATACATAGCAGGAAAAAAGATAGGACTTTATTTGTTTATTTACTTATTTATTGAATCCTCCAGCATAAAATCAATTTTACTTTTCATCCATTTGATGTAGCGTAGCAGTGAGTTCCTTGTTCTTTCTATCTGTACCCAGTGTAGCTGCACTTATTCTGGAATCGTGTTTTTAAGATTTGTTTATAATGGATTAGTCTTAAGTGCAAGAAAGTCTCGATACTGTCTTTACAAATGACTTTAATTATCTTAATGTTATAAAAGTAATTATTGGTTCTTTATTGGAGGCAGTAGAATTGGTATTTCATAGTCAAATAATGAAAGCAATTGATTAATTTTTGTATACCTTCAGATAAAATATTATAATTTTAAAAAGGTCAGAATGTAGTATTTGGACGATGATTTAAATTCAGTTCTGCCTGGAAATGTCTTCCTAAATATCTCTCTCAGCCTTATCACTCCTTAAATTATGAGATGGTTCTAAGAAGAGAAGATGGTGTAATTGTACTAGACAGTTGTTAAAACTCTGGATGATATAACTTGGAACCTTCCGAGGACATAGTTTGATTGTTTTTACTCCTCTTTCCCAGTACTTCCTTTTTCTTTCTTTCTTTTTTTTTTTTTTTTAAGATTTTATTTATTTGAGAGAGAGAGAGAGTACATGACCTGGAGGAAGAGCAGAGGGAGAGGGAGAGAGATCACAAGCGGACTCTGTGCTGAGTGTGGAGCCTGACGCGGGGCTTGATCCCAGGACCCTGAGATCATGACCTGAGCCTAAATCAAGAGTCAGATGCTTAACTGACTGAGCCACCTAGGTACCCCTCCCTATTACTTCTTAAAAGATTGAATGAATTAATGACGATAAGGTGGATTGGTACCACAGGAAGTAGTTTTCATTAGATGTGTGTTTCATAGACCTAACTAGAAGTGGCTTTGAGAAATCATGTAAGAAGCTGACAAATAAGCCTGGATGTTTGGTGGTTGGACATCTCCCTGCACAGTGCTTAGCAGAGGTAAAGAGCTGCTTATCGCTGTTTTCATCAGTTCACCTCCCTTCCTCAGCCTTCGTCAGAGGTTTGCTAGCTTGCTGGTATAAACTTCCTCTGAGTTGATAATACAAACTCAGGAACATTAGAACATGAGTCATGATTATTGTTTGATTATTGTTTGATTATTATTTTGTTATTTTTAGACTTAAAATAGTAACAAAATTGTACTAATTTATGGTAGCATATTTAATGTTTTTCCTCAGTTCTGGAATAAGTAAGTAACTAGTTGCTGTTTAAGAGAACAAAAATCATATCTTGCTTCCACTTAGGTGAGAAGAGCCAGTATAGAAAAAGCAAGATTTTAGGAGATTGGGTATCTACTTAGAGAATTCATCATAAAAAGGTGTCCAGACCAAATATTGGAAAATCTTATATTTTATGATTTAATATCCCCTGTTGTGTTTACCTACAATATTTCATTTCAGACTCCTAGTAGGGGAATACAAACTTACAGTATAAGAACCTTTCCCCTAGAAAATCCACCATGGGGGAAGTATCCGCTGCACAATCCAGTGGTTTTGTCTGAAGCATTAGACATGTTATCGTGGCACAGGTGGGTAGTGTAGATATTCTCACGCACAGGGCCCGCAGGCGGACATTTCCCTGCAAGCTACGTCTCGTTTTTTTTCTTTTCCTGTATCTACTTCCTTCGAGCACTTGGTGACCCCTGCAGGCAATGCTTCGCCTCTCTGCTCATGCTGAGGCCTTGCCAGAGTGGCCTCTTGAAGGGCTGATTTGGGAGCCCGTGACCCGAAGTCCAGCCGTGGAAGCCCTTCTTCAGCCTGTCCGGTGCTGGTGGTCGTGCTGCCCTCCTCGGGGCTCTGATACAGACGGGAGCATTTTAAGCCCGTGGTAGGCATTACGGTGGGATCGAATGTAGCAGCGGACTCATTTGATAAGGGGGGCTGCGTCTCCTAAGTCTTCACTTTTGGGGGGCCTGGGTTGCGAAAAGCTCCAAAATATGGTACAGCAGGTGGGGGGGGGGCAAGGGAAGGGACTGGGGGAGAGGAAGGGACTGGTTGTCTGCGATGAACCCGGTTGGCATGTCGTTGGGACTGGATTTATTTTACCAGATTTAATTTGAAGTAGACATTTTGCTCAGTAAAGCAATAAAATGGGAACATTATTCTTAGAGCACCCATGTTGCCCAAAAAGTATAGTCATTTGTCTTCTCCATCTGCTCACAGCAAAATGAGGATTCTTTTTGGATCAGTAATAACTTCAGTTCCTGAAGCTTCGGCATGTGCATTTACTACTGCTCGAATGCCTGAATTAGACGAGGGATGTAAATGTCAGTTATTGTTAACTGAGATTAATACGTTTCAGGCCGTCATTGTGGCATTAATGTAACTGTGATTTACTGTTTCAGTACTTCAGGCTAAAACAACTTACTAAGGAACAGTAATTTTGAGCTTTATAGCACTGGTTCTGAGAAGGAAGGTTGGTAGTGCGTTCTTGTTGGGAGCCCTCAGGATGTTTCTGATTTTCAGCAGAACATTCTATTTCTTTCACCAAAAGGAGAGTTTGAATGTATAATCTCAGGTTTGCTATAATGAGTTCTGATGACAGAGTTAAATACCTTGGCCAAAACTATAAATCAGTAGTTGAACAGGTTTCTGCAACTGATCATAAATCTCAAACTCCATATTTTAAGCACATTTATTTTTTTAGAGAGACAGCTAAGGGAGGGGCAGGCCAAGGATGGGAATAAAATGTTATCTGAACTTGGAGTAATAGCCTGGAACCTCACATTTAAAATCTACTGATTTCCTTGCTACCTTTGGTCTAAAATGTTCTCTTTTCGGTATTTTAATAACCTCGCTTATTGTTTAAGCCAAGTTTGAATTTAATTCTTTTTTTTTTTTTAAGATTTTATTTATTTGACAGAGAGATAGCACAAGTAGGCAGAGAGGCAGGCAGAGGGAGAGGGAGAAGCAGGCGTCGGCTCGATCCCAGGACCCTGGGACGATGACCTGAGCCGAAGGCAGCCATTTAACCGACTTAGCCACCCAGGCGCCCTGAATTTAATTCTTAAACTACCAAGTTTAATTTCCAAAATGTCCAAATTTCTATTTGCTTGGTAACGATACCACTTTTTTAGAAATGTTTGTTTTGCCTATACTGTAAAAAAAATATTGTATGAGGTCGATATTTAAATAAGATGCCAATTGTGTGTGTTTTTTTATGAGATAAGGTTTTGGGGAAGCAAGGTAATGTTATGTCAGACCTCATTTTGGAAAATTAACTTAGTGTGAAACCCAGTAGTCAAATTCAGAACCAACTGAAACAATTCAAGTTTTTCCATGTTGGCAGAAGTCGCTTTTATTTTTAGTATCTGGCAGAGCAACAAATGCTTTGCATGTCAATTTAGTATTTTTTCGAGCCAACTGTTTATTCATTGGCTTTAAATTTACACTCTACTAAAGTCTTAGTCCTGACTTTCATGAAACAAATAGTAATATTTGGACAAAATATGTACACAGAAATCTTTTTCCAAAACCAAATGTAGATTGGTATTCGTGACATCAGTGCCTTTTAACATGGTGATGGATCTAAAAGTACTTTGAAAGTCTAAGGCATTTAGAAACCCAGGGCAATGAATTTCAAGGAATTAATTTTTATTATGAAGTAATCAGCATCTTTCTAGGTTGTCAGATTTAAATTAGTGAGAGACTTTCTGCTAGGAAGTGGAATATATGTTAGAGTAAATTTCAATGAACTATCAAAAGATTATTTTATCAGCGTATATCTGTTCATGACCTCTGTAGCCTACTGAGACAATAAGACCCATTTTCCATTTTGAGGTTGGGATGCTCTCTGTAGATTTTGATAAAATGAGCAGAACTGCCTTCTTTAGTCTTTATAATTTTATCCCTCTTCCACACTGCTCACCTTGAAACACGCACACACTCTCTCTCTCTCTCTCTCTCTCTCTCTCTCTCTCTCTCTCTCTCTCTCTCTCTCTCTCTTTCTTTCTCTCAGTGTTGGAGCTGTCATCAGCCCCGAGACTTAGTGGGGAAGTGATTTGTGACTCCAGTCAAGAACATGGTGGTATGTAGCCGACCAAGATGGCCATGAAGAGACTGAGAAAGGAGCCTCCAAACCATTGTGCTCTAGTTTTAAAATGAAGTGTGTTGTTTCTTCAACAGTATCTCCTACTCACCTGTGAGTATTCCAGATTCACTTTGCTAGAATTTCTTCAAATACAGTGGTGCCATCAGAATAGCTTCCTATAGCACTGGCTTTTGTGATCTTGATCCCCAGAACACAAGTACAGGCTTTGTTCAGGGGGCGGGGCAGAGCGGGGGTCCCTCTCCATTAAATGCCATGCAGTATGCTGTGTTTTTAGATGGGCTTGTAAAATCAAGAATTAACTAAGGGATACTTCTCTTTTTATTAGTGTTAGTAACAAAGTTTAGATTTAAGTAGAAAAGGCATAAAAATATTCATAGTAAGATGGCATTTTTTTAAAAGATTTCATTTATTTATTTATTTATTTGACAGCGAGAACAAGCAGGGGGAGCAGCAGAGGGAGAGGGAGAAGCAGCCCTCCCCGTCCCCCACTGAGCAAGGAGCCCGTCGCGGGGCTCGATTCCAGGACCCCGGGAGTATGACCTGAGCTGAACCGAGTGAACCACCCAGGTGCCTGTGAGATGGCAGTTTTAAAACATTGAATTTGGGTACCTGCCTTTTATGTCCAGAACAAGTTTCTTAAGGAGGCACAGAATAAAAGGGAATAGAAGGAGAGAAGAGGGTAGTGCCCAAGAGAAGCCTTAGCTCCTGGTGCTCCTCTGCCAGGTTTCTGATTGTGCCTATTCCCTGGCATTGTTCTGGAAGCCCCGGCCCTTACCTCCTCTGGGGCCCATGGAATGTCTCTTGCTGAATTGCTGCTGGGGGCCTGCCATGTGACAGGTATGGAATGAGGTCATCTTTTCCCACCTCTAATTTCTGAAGGGTGTGTCTGTCCAGTTATTACTTGTTCATTGAACTTAAAGGTTTAGAAACCAGCAGCTATAGTACAAGCTGTAATTATTGATGTCTGTTTCATATTCATCTCTAAGTTCTGGCATTTGAGCAAGAAGTTAATATATCACTTCATCTTCAGGCTGAATGTGCCTCTGCTATAAACATTTTATTGTTTGATGGATAGTGTATAATTATGACTGCCCAGAATAAAAAGTTTTCATTTGTAATGTGGTAATACTAGAAGAAGTAATTAAGAATGTCACAAGGAATAGTGAAACAATGAAGCCTTGGATTGCTGTGAATTCCTCCCTACATAACACCTGAGAAACGTTTACTGAGCACCTACTGTATGTCAGATAGCACACTAACTCTTGTGGTTCCACAGATGAGTCAGCACTATCTGATGGGAAATGTAGGTAACCCATGTTCTGGACAACTTGATTTTAGGTGGGATATTAGAAAATCAGTGACTTTTTCTTTTCCAAATACGAAGGAATCATCTACATGTAATAAGTAACTTAGAAAAATTGAGTCACATGGGTGGGTAGGCCTTCACTCCCCCAGGCTGGAGTTTCCTAGCTGGGCAGCTAGCTACAGTCTCTCACTAGCTTAGTGACTGATCCATGTGTGCGCACCTCACAGGGAGTGGGGTTGACACCCTGACTTTATTTCTCCCGACTTGCTACAGAGGTGAGGGTCGTTGACGGGGTTGGATTCAGGAATGAATGCAGCTGTTTTTGCACAATACTTGGTAATTTCTTAGACTATATCAACATGTCCTCTGTGTTAGAATGGCTGTATCATAGTGTCTGTCCATGTGAGGGTGACGTTAACTACTGCAACAAATAGGCCCCCAAAATATGATGACTCAACACCGTAAAAGTTTACTTCTTGGTCATGGGACAAAGGAAGTCCTGTCAGTGTGGCCACTCAGAGACCCAGGCCGACGGCAACTCTCTCACCTTCTTTCCCTAGTAACCCTGGTGTCACCATCTCAGTGAACCGGAAGGGAAAAGAGCATGGGAGGGCACTCATGGGAAGTCTGGGGCCTGGCCTGGAAGTGGAACCCATTACTTGTCATTTTGCACTGGCAGGAACTTCATTAGTTCACCACACTTAACCACAACAGAGGCTGTGAAGTGTAGACTGGCTGTTTCCCAAGAAGAAGAGGAGAGATATTTTAGCAAATACCTAGCAGTGTTTGCCATCTTGCCTCGGTCACATCAGACCTTGACTTGGAGGCGTAGCTAAGTTCTGCTGAGGCATGATGTTGAAGAGTGCTGACCGCTCTTTGTGATTTGATGTAGGCATTCTTACTTGGATGTGTTGACAGAGCTAATCAAAATAGCCACTCAGTTACCAGGTAATGTGCATGGTAGAGGTCCCAAGGATCTAGTGTGATGTATAGGTGCTGAAATAGAATTATATGATCAGTGAGGGCTCAAATGAGAATGTAATTGCCACCCACGGAAAGTCAATCGAGGCTTCATGGAAGAGGCAATGTTTAGTAGAAGTCAAAACGGGTAATTGGGACTTCAGCCGGGAGACACAGTTGAAGCATGAGGATCCCAGGCAGGAGGAGCAGTGTGGCACAGTGGGGGCAGAGCGAGGAGTTCAGCAGCAGGGTAGGATGGAGTTTGGAGGTCGAGCAGCTGAGCGACGACGCTGGAGAGGGTGGCTGGAACCCACTTGCACAGTTTGTGAGACATGCTAGGAAGGTTGGACTGAGTGTAGGGAGTGAGGGGACATTGACACGTATTAAGCAAGAAATGTGCAAACTCACGTAGAGGAATAGTGGGTTGGAAGGCAAAACAAAAGTGGCCGGTTAGGTGGTTTCAGTAGCCCGGGGAAGAAATGAAGAGAACCTAAACCAGGCTGTGGGCATTGAGAGCAGGAACCCCGGCGGTGTTCAGGCAGCAGACCTGACAAGACGCGGTGACTGCATGGGGTAGGAGGGGCGCGGGGAGGGTTGGGTGCCTCTGGATGGTGATGTGGAGTGAGGAGGGAAGTTGGAGAGCCGGTCATGTAGGTCCTATTTAGCATTTTAGTCCCATTTAGTCATGCCAAGCCCAACATTTTGTAGTAAGTCATCTTTAGTGATGTAGACTGTGGAATCCCACTGTGTCGAGGTACCTGTGGATGCTGCTGAGCCACCAGGCAAGATAACAGTGGGGGGGTAGCCCTTTGAGACAGCATCAGAGGGCCCTGGGGATCTTGGCCAAATCCAGGATCAAGGCGTGATCACAATAGACAGTGACTTTGTTCCAGTTTCCTAGAAGGGATGTCTCATATGTCTTGTGGAAGTTATTTTTAAAGGTGTGTGCTTCTGGAAGAACCTGTAAGGGAGGGAGGGAAGCTGATGTGGAAGGGAAAGAGCCAGTCGAGCCTTAGATCTGTGAAACCTCCCCCCCCCCGCCCCCCCGCAGCAAAAGAGCCGGCCTCTCCTGCTCCCATTGGGTCAGTCAGGGGCTGTGGGCTGCCCTTGGGGTGGAGGGCCATAACTTCCCTGGGCAAGGTGGCCTCCCTCATGGTGAGCAATCCTCCAGAAAGGGGGACCTGTTAGCAGCCTAAATAGCAGCTGGGGATGGGTACACTGACACAGTAATGGGGAGATAATGGGAGTGTGAATACGTCTGCGGGTACATGCACAGACAATCCCGGTCGTGGCTTGGGTCCAGGTCTCCAAGTGGTATGGGGTTGTGGACCAGAAGCCCGGAGGATGTAAATAATCCACACCTCGCCTGATGTCATGAGTAAATGTGAATTGATGTGACCGATTGTGCTACATGGAAGCCTACTGGATTTGAAATCCTAAGTGTTGGGAGTGTTGATTCCAAGAATGAACTAAACCCTTTAATTTTGATAACCATCTCTGAGATAGTATGAAAACTAGTGAGCTGTTTAAAGATTTAAAAAACTCATCATCAACCTACAGCCGTGCATACAGCAGGTGCTGTTCAGACAGTGGAAAAGGAGTAAAAATTAAACCTACTATTACAGGATATGTGCTTAAATATATAGATAAATAGATATCTATAGATAGATACATAAATACAGTTATAAACAGAGGAGTAACTTCTGAAATAAGTTCCATGGAATCTTGTCCCATAAAGGAAAACAGATTTGTGTGGTCAAATATGGCAAATATTGCAGCTGTTGTCTCAGTGCACGTCATCAGCACATTAAGGGCTCTGAGAAGTCAGTAAACTCTGCTGATAGCACAATGCTTATTAGTTTTTGTTTAAAAATATGTGGGGTTTTTTAACCATTTATTAACAATCCACACATTTAGTTGCAACACCCCGAGAAATACAAATCTAACTGTATAATAGCTATGGAATGGTAACATTTTAGACTAACAGCTCTCTTGTTCTGGGAACTTTGGGAAGAGGCTGTGTGCATTCCCAGCTCTGTGTTTGTGCTGAACTCCTCCCATCCCCATCTAGCAGAACCCATCCTTTATTTGAGGCTCACCTTAAATTCTCATATTCCCAAGGTTTCCTTGACCTCTTCCTCCAAGGTATGGAAATCACATCCTTGGAAACCCTATATTATGTAGCTTTCCAAGTCCAACCCAGACCTACTGAATTACTATGTGGTTTGGAACTTTTGTTTTAAACCTCTCAGCTGATCCTCATGCCCAGCAGCACAGAATTTCAGGCCAACATTTTGTGTGGATAAAAGGATGGATGGATGGATGGATGGATGGATGGATGGATGGATGGATGGATGGATGGGTGGGTGGGTGGATGGGTGGGTGGATGGGTGGATGGGTGGGTGGGTGGGTGGATGGGTGGATGGGTGGGTGGGTGGATGGGTGGATGGGTGGGTGGATAGATAAATACATGCATACCTGATCCTTCCTGTTAAACGATTTGAAATCCTGTCTTGATGTTCTTATTAAATCCTCATGACTGATTGAGAACAGAAACCTTGGAACTTTTGTTCCAAGGAAATGTTCTACTGAATATTTTTTAAAACTCTGAGAATTCAGTGTTGTCTATGCTCCTGCCTTAAAGAAACACCTTAATTCTTCATATATCACAGAAAAGTCTAGCAGGTTGAGAAGCTAACATGTTCTCATTACTCTTTTCATACAATGCTCCTGGAAGCCAAACACAACACACCCATTTTATAGATGAGGAAACAGCTGCCGGGACCTTTAAGAGAGAACTCGAAAGCCATACATTTAGCATAAACGATCAGGATTAGACCCAGGCCAGGCCTTTGCTCCTTCTCCCCATTCCAGTGATTCTCAAAGTGTGAGCAGGCACCACCTGCAAGCAGAAGAATCACTTGTTAAACATGTAAATTATAGGGGGTGGGACCTGGGATTCTGCATTTTAATAAGCTCCCTGTGATTAATGCATACTCACATTGAAGAATCATTGTCTTGGAGTAGCACCTCCTTGCTCTAGGGGGAAGCTGGAATGGGAAAGAAAAACAAGCCATTGAAACTTGCACGTCTTATCACAAACCATAGGGAGGGAGGTGTACCATGTGGTATAAATTCTGAGTCAAATTCCATTAATATAAATGGTCATGACCCCCAACTGGCCGGCTCTACTCAGTAAATCACTTTCATTTAAAAAAAAAAAAAAATGTACTGTAAAAAAAGGTTCCGTGTCAAAGAACTCAATTGGAATCCTTGCTTGGGTACTTGCATCCTTGCCAACAGTGCTCAAAAATAAAAAAGAAAAAGAAAATCCAAAGTCCCTGTACATAAAAGTTCCATTCCCCATGGTGGAGGGCTTAATTAAAGTCCTCAGATGTTTCTCTGCACCTTGGAAGGCATTTTTATGAAATCCACAAATTACCAGAAGTGGCTCCAACAATTCTTGAGGTCAGAACAAGCTGCCTTCTGTCAGGATTCCACGTCCTGGATGCTTTACCTCTGGCCTCGTGGCAGTAAGGACCGCTCAGGGCTGGTGGCACTAGAGGTTCTCCAAAGTTAAGGACACGTAACCGTCTGGAAGAAATGGGTTTCCCCCCATTTTCTTTCCTGATTCTTTAAATAAACATGTGTTGAGGGCCTGGGATGTGCCAGGCACTATTGTAAGCTCTGAGGAGGATATGGCACTAGGGGAGAAAAAAAGACAAATCCCGAACTTCATGGGTATCCTATTCTAGTGGGGAAGACAGACAATAAGTTAATTATAAGGTATCACAGTGGTCCCCAGAGCGGGGTGCTTGACCAGGAGCACCTGGGAAATGTAGAAATCGCAAGTTCTCAAGTTCCAGGCCGGACCCAAGTCAAAAACTGTTGTAACAAACACTCCAGGTGACACTTGCACACTCACGTTTGAGAACCGCTGGGCTCTGTAATGGTGAGATGTTATGGAGAAAAAGAGAGGGTTCGGGGGGGGTGTTGCTGAGACCTGCAAATGTTCAAATAGTGAAGTGGTTACACCCTGGACTCTTGGAGAAACCCAGATTCAAATTCCAGCTTTGCCACTATGAATCATGTAACCTCAAGTGGGTTACGTAATCTCTGCATCTTGGGTTCTCCTGCAAAATGAGAGATCATAATAGTACCCATCTGATAGGGCTGTGGGGTGCTGAGAGCCCGACACACAGCAAATAATATCCTTGTGGGGAGTCAGTTCTCCGGGGTCTCTTGTATTTCTGCACATCTTGCAAGCAAGCAGTAACTACCGCGTGTTCCAAACTTGTCTTTGCAAGGATGTTTGTATATAAAAAGCCTTGGAAGAATTGAGATAGTGCCTCCCTCTGGGGCAAAGAGCAGCCATGTTTACTGTCCAGTATAATAAAGCAGACGTCTCCCTCTGGAGCTTAGGCAGCCATGCTTAACTCCCCTTATAAAAGATTCAGTTCCCTAAGCTCAGAGCCATGCCGCGAGCAGGTGGCATCTGGCCCTCTTCGTATCACACTGTAGGAATTGGCACAAACAATGCCGGGACAATGGCTTGCTGCTCCTGAGATAGAAACTGTCCCTTTGTCTCTGCATCTAATGTCTTCCACCAGCAGCCATGAAGTAGTGGCAGGCTCACTTGCTAACTCAAAAGTAGGGTGAAGTCTCAGCTCGTTCTCAGTTCGTGATGATACCGTGTTAGTGTTTATGTAGGTGTGTGTCGGTGTCACTGTTATTACTCCCTGTGGTGTGCCAATTTTCTGGAAGAAACAGAAATGTACCTGGTGGATCCAGCCTTCAGAGAGTTTCCCAGTGACCCAAAGAGGTTAAATTATTTACGTAACGTTGACACGGAAGACAGTGAAGCTTGGGTTTGAATCTAGGCTCTGGATTCTGACTAGCTACGGCAACAGACATGTCTAAGTCTCAATATCTTATTTGGAAAGTGGTATTGATAATAATGCTTACCTTGTGAAGTTGTGAACATTAAGATCATGCATGCAGGGAATGTAGCAGAAGACCTGGCATGCAGTAAACAATTACCGTTAGCTGGTATTACTGTGTTAATTTTGTGGGTAGAGTATGGTCAGAGCATTTTCTGTTTCCCTGGATCTTTAGGGAAATAAGACCCGGTCCTGTGCTAGAGTTCAGGTGGAAGCTGTTTTAGTCAAAACTGCTCAAACCTTCGGATTCTGTCCAAAGAATACCCCAAATCTGAGTTCCTATAGATGAGGTGGATAAAGAACTGAACGTAGAGTCAAAAGGCTCTCAGTTCATATATAATCTGAAGTTTAGTATGATAATGATTTGAAATTTATGATTGTGAGAATTATATTAATGTGCATAAAATTCTTAGCATGTAATATGTTCAGTTAATGTTATTTAGTCCCCTAGACCTCAACACCATGATTTAAGGGACTGTGCCCTTTTCAGACTGTATCCCTAGGACCTTTCACACTGAGAGGTACAGAGCTCAATAAGTGTTTGTTGACTGAATTCATGAGCAAAAGGACCTACTAACTAGTTAACAAATTCTCTTGTCTCTTCTTTGGAAACATTTTTGCTTTAAAGCATTGTCACTCTATTTGTCTGAAACCAAAAAAATCTTGACAAGGCCTCATTTCCTCATCTTCTCTGCCACTGGTTTTTAACCTGGAGGCTACAGACAGACCCTGTCTCTGAAAGGATACATGTGTAAACACACACACTGCATTTTGACATGTTTCCAGTCATTCCAAGCCCTCTTGAACTCTTTCCACCTAGAGGACCCTGCTTAAGCACTGCCTTTCTAGGGTACCCAGCCCTCTGAGGTGGGTACAGAACCACATCCTGTCCATCTCTCCAAATCAGCAAGCTATCATGGACAGTCTACAACATAGTAGCTTTTCCTTTTTCCCTTCAAGGCCACACAAGACCTACTTCCAATCTACTTAAGATTTAGGGGTAGCAAAGAGTTAAAGCAATCCAGGTATTTTGGGTTCCTTACAATAGACTTGTGGTTTTTGAGATAAGCTAATGGAAATGTTATTTCTAAAAAAGTAATTCAGTCTTACTGATCATGCTTATAATCCCGAAAATTCTAAACATACTTTCTATAACCATATTTCTCCTCCCCTTCCATTCTGTAGTTATGAGAAAACCCACCCAACGGTCAAAGCTTTACCAGGCTTCTCATGGCCCTAGGGAACTGAGCAGTCAAGACCCTTCTGGAAGCAGAAAGGAGGATAAGGCAAGAAAAGACTTTCTAAAACTAAATCATGTCAAGTGCCTTGCTTGAGCTCAGAAAACTACTTAACCAGGGTTGGTAATTGATTGACAGGGAAACTCAAAGAGGGAAATGGGGAATGTATGAAAACACTTAAGTAGAACTGCCCAAAGGAAGAACCTGAAAAGTTCAGCCATAGATTTTCTGAGAAGATTGAAAGTGTAGGCATTAGTGTATTCAAGAATTAGGCCTTGCGTTTTCCCCCATTTGGAAGCTAAAAAAGGAATGATCTCCTGCCCAAGAAAAAGGAGAAAATGATTTGGGCCCAGAGGGAACTGTCACTCACATATACACTGTCCAGGGGGGCTATAGAAGGATTATAGCCGCCATTTTGGCTTCTCTAAAGTGAAGCAGCAAAACAATGTCTAGTGGTTGCTAGGCAACCATTAGCCCATTGCTGCCCTTTTCCATTAAACATTATCTGCCGCCTTAGATTGTTTTAATTTATTTTTTAAACAGGAAAGGTAATGCAACAGAGAATTGCCAGTGCGACCTAACAATAAAAATGCATTTGAGTGGAAGGCTTTGCAAAGGTTAGATCACTCTTGGGTGGGATGTTAGAGATAGTGACAGGTGACTGAAACCGCTTCCCCCCCCTCATTTGACCTCATGTTCCCTGATGCCAAAAATAACAAACTGGAGACGTAATGATAACCTCTGAACATTATGAAACTTAAGGCCAGAAATGTTTATATTGATCTAGTTTGAATAATCTTTGTGCTCTATGATCTACCCCACTCCAGTTCTTGTGCTAAAGCAAGTCTGTCAGCAAAGACTGCTTGTCAAAGGTGGTGAAATGAAGTTCCGGCTCTGATCAGCTTTGCAGACAGCTAAAATCCTATTACTCACAGTCCTTGAGGATAGACACATGGAAATAACGCCTGTTTATGAAAGGGACAATTTCTGGGACATAAAACTGAAAAGTACCTGGAAGGAGAAAATACGAGTCTTTACTCAAAACCCATTTGCATTCAAGTTTTAGAGCTACATTTATAACTTTCCCAAGAGGATGAGGAGGTGCCCAGCAAAAGGGTGTAAAATCAGGATTAGGAAAAGTTAACTGCTAACCTGTCATGCACCATGCACAAACATGTGTTGTTGTTTTGTTTTGTTTTGTAAAGATTTTATTTACTTGACAGAGAGAGACACAGCAAGAGAGGGAACAGAAGCAGGGGGAGTGGGAGAGGGAGAAGCAGGCTTCCCGCGGAGCAGGGAGCCCAGTACAGGGCTCGATTCCAGGACCCTGGGATCAATACCTGAGCCGAAGGCAGGTGCTTAATGACTGCGCCACCAAGGCGCCCCCAAAGCGCCCCCAAACCTGTGTTTTTTGAATTCCAGTGGGTTCACTATCTGTCTCAGAGGACCTGCCTGGGAAAGGATTCAGGGAAAGAAGATAGGTTGAGTCCATGGACTGGGCTCAAACACTTACAGCCACATATATAAAGTTAGCTCTCTCACCCCCGGAAACACCCAAGATAAAGGAGATGGGAGTGGTTGTATGGCCTGGGAGGATGGAATATGTGAACAACTAGGTTCCAAGCCTGGTTCTCCTGCTCACCAGTTGTGAAGACCCTGGGCAACTTTCCTGTGTTCTTTATCTGTAAGTGAAGGTAGTGTAACCACTTCATCAGGGCTGTTAAGAGAACCAAGCAATGTGGTGGATGGTAAATAGCAGCTACTGATTTGATTATTACTTTACTCTGGCTGTTACCATCACCTCCACTACTAGTACTGTTCCTCTATAGTAGAGAAACACCTTTTCAGGTTGCCCCTTTCAGACATCTTCTCTTCCTCCAGGCTGCCTTTGGTGTTCCAAAGGTAACTTCATCTGGACAGCAAGAATGTATAAATATATCAATATATCTACGTAATATTGCTCAGGACCGTTTAACAGGGAGGGACTCCATACCCATCAGATACCTGGCCTTTGGAGAATTGACACCTTTGGACAAAGATGGACCAACAACGTGTTGCCTGCCAAGCTGTGGGACCGTGGCTTGACAGGTGTTGGTCTGACTGCCAGTGCATATGCTCACCTGTGCTGAGATATAGCCACCATACTTTGACATGGTGCTAAGCACTTCATAGGCATTATCTTTTAATCGTGCAACTCTGTGAAATAGATACTATTATCCATATTTTACACATATGGAAGCTTAAGTGCAGAGAAGTTCTAGAACTGGCCAAGACCAAGCCATGGTAAACAGCAAAGCCAAAGCCCAAAGTCCTGCTAGTGCTGTATTGACATACTGGCCATGGTCTTGGCGAGGTAGGACAGCTGAGGACAAGAGAAAAGAAGGCCTGTGCAAGTCACACATCCTCACAGAGTTTTTAAGCCTCCCCATCTTCTTCTGGTTGTCCTAGGAGGTACAGGACTGAAGAGGACCTAACCAGGGCAAATAACGGCAGCTGACAGCAGAATCATAAATACAACCTGAATTCCCAAGCAACCAACAGGCACGTCCTTGTTCAGGTTATTAGCTCAAAAAGAGCAGCTGACAGGAGACATTTACATGAGATGTGCATTTAAGCTCTGTGGTTGGCTGGGGATAGAAAGTGGGTAGATAACTGAGTAGTGATTAGGAGAAATAGGAAAACTGGAATCAGAGGATTTTGATGTCTAGATTCAGCAAAATGAAAATAAATTCATTTATTTGTTCACTCAATATGTATTCAGTATTATGTGCCAGTATATGCCAGGCACTGTATAATACTAGCAAGTTATTTTATAGGTATCGACACACGGACTGTAAAGTTTATATGGAGATGCAAAAGACCCAGAACAGCCAACATGATATTGAAGGAGAAGAACAAAGTTGGAGGACTGACCCTACCTGACTTCAAGACTTAACTATAAAGCTACAGTAATCAAGACAGCATGGTACTGGTGAAAGAATAGATCGGTGGAACAGAATAGAGAGCCCAGAAATAGACCCATGTAAATATAGTTAACCGATCTTTGACAAAGGAGCAAAAAGCAATACAATGGAGCAAGGATAGTCTCTTCAACAAGTGGTGCTGGAATAATTGGATATCCACACAAAACAACAACAAAAAAAGGAATCTGGGTACAGACCTTACTACACCCTTCACAAAAATGAACTCAAAGTGGACCATAAATTTAAATGTAAAATTCAAAACTATAAAATTCCTAGAAGATAACACAGGAGAAAACCTAGGTGACGCCATTTTGACTACAACACCAGGCATGAACCATGAAAGAAAGAATTGATAAGATGGACTTTACTAAAATTAAAAACCTCTGCTCTGAGAAAGACAAGAGAATTAGAAGACAAGTTGGTAGACAATATTTATAAAAGACACATCTGATGAAGGACAATTATCCAAAATATACAAATAACTCTTAAAATTCAATAAGAAAAAAAACAAATGACCTGATTAAAAAATAGACCAAAGTTCTTAACAGACACTTCATCAAAGGAGATACATAGATGACCAGTACGCATAGGAAAAGATGCTCCACATTTTATGTCCTCGGGGAAATGCAAATTAAAACAACAATGAGGCACCACTACATACCTATCAGAATGGCCAAAATCCAGAACATAGACACCACCAAATGCTGATGAAGATGTAGAGCAACAGAAACTCTCATTCATCACTGGTGGGAATGCAAAATGGTACAGCTACTTTGGAAGACAGTTTGGTGGTTTCTTACAAACTAAACATACTCTTTCCATATGATGTAGCAATTGTGCTCCTTGATTTTTACTCAAAAGGAGGTGAAAACTTATGTCCACTAAAACCTACACATGGATGTTTATTCACAATTGCCCAAACTTGGAAGCAACCAAGATGTCCTTCAGTAGGTGAATGGACAAATAAACTCTGGTACATGCAGACAATGGAGTATTATTTAGCACTAAAAAGAAATGAGCTATCAAGCCACAAAAGGACATGGATGAAACTTAAAAAGCATATTACTAAGTGAAAGAATGCTATGTATGATTCCAATGTCTATATGACGTTGTGGAAAAGGCAAAACTATAGTGAGAAAAAAATGATCAGTGGTTACCAGGGCGGGGGGCGGGTAGGGCTGGGGGGAGGAAGGAAGGAGGGATGAATAGTCAGAGCACAGAGGAGATTTAGGACAGCAAAACTATTCTCTAGGATATAATAATGGTGGATACATGCTATTACACACTTGTCTAAACCCACAGAACACCAGGAGTGAACCCGAATGTAACCTCCAGACTCTGGGCGATGATAATGTGTCAGCATAGGTCCATTAATTATAACAAAGGTCCCACTCTGGCGGGGGGTGTTGGTAATGGGGGAGGCTGTGCATGTGTGGGGGCAGGAAAATCTTTGTGGGAAGAGATTTTGGGAAATCTCTGTACCTTCCTCTCAGTTCTGTTGTAAACCTAAAACTGCTCTAAACAATAAAGTCTTTATTTAAAAAAACAACAAGAAGAAGAAGAAAACCAAAGGATGCAGCCTTCCTCGTTGCAGACAGACACCTCCCTCTGGTAGTTTACAGTCCAGGGCACGAGAAAAAGAGTCGCCTACCTAGATAAAAAGTATAGGTGGCTAAGTGGTATAAAGGAGTTTGAAGTTCCAGGAGGGAGTCTGATAAGATGTGACCTGATCAAGGAGGACCAGAGAGGCTTCCCTGAGGACATGAGAATAGAGCTCAGCTCTAAAGGCAGAGGGAGTCAGAACAAGAGGGCATGGAAAGGAACTCTGCCCAGAGGGAACAGCCTCTGCTATGCTCACTTAGAGGCATGAGAGAGGGTTGTGGGTGGAGGACAGAAAGGAGGGATGAGGTCTGAGATGAGCCTAGAGGGACAGGTAGAATAAGTCAGGCCCAACTGCACAGCAGGAGAGAGACCCAAGCACTTCCCTAATCACTAACATCTGTCAAGGCTACTCAGTGCCCAGGCTCTGAGATCGCAGGGCTGCTAACTGCAGTGGGCTGACATCTGGACCTCCCTGTCCCTGCTTCCTGCAGCCATGTGCTCTGCCATGTTCTCAGGTTCTGGGGGCGTTGCTGGTGGCCTGCCGTTCTGCACACCTGCCACCTACTCTTAGCTGCATCATTTAGTTATAGCCTGTGTTTTCCTCTGTGGTTGAAGAGGCTTTACTTGGGGCTCTTAGATCTGCTGTGATCCCCTGCTGCCCCAAAGGGGACTATGGTTCTGGAAGTGGCTACACTGGGTAGGACAGCAATCCTCAGGAATGCCACAACTTGACCGCTGGCCGTCCAAAGAAGTTGCCCTTCAAAACTCAGAATGAGTAGGCTCCCCATGGCCTCCCCTGCACTCTGGGAGGATGATAGTTCACTGGCCTTTGGCGTCAAGCAGACATGTGATACCATAAGAGAACAGCAAAACCAGTTCTCTGGTTTGCATAAATCAGGCTCTTAAAAGTTTAGTCAACACGAGTCAACTTCCCCACCTAGGAATACTTCTGAGACTTTGGCAAGGCCAGATACCCGCAGTCTCAGAGCCTGGGCACTGAGTAGGCTTGACAGATGTTAGTGATTACGGAAGTGCTTCGGTCTCTCTCCTGCTGTGGCAGTTGGGCCTGACTTATTCTGTCCCTATTCCTCTCGAGGCTCACCCAGCACGGTGAAACCCCATGCTGGAACATCACCCCATCGCAATCATGTCTGTATTTTTCTTATCATCAGTTATTTATTTATTTATTTATTTATTTAGATTCACTTTAGTTAACATATACTGTATCAACTACTTAGAAGGATTTACTCGAAGCTCCAGGGTGGTTATTTTATAAGCATGATTCAGTTGACAATTCATTAGCAAAATGAGCAAATACTTATTTGCAAATATAAAAACTGTCAATTTACAACGCCTGGGGCATCCTGCGCTGCGTCATCAACATCTGCATGAAGCTGGAGGAGGGCAAGTACCTCATCCTCAAGGACCCCAACAAGCAGGTCATCCACGTCTACAACCTGCCCGACGGCACGTTCAGCTCTGATGAGGTCGATGGGGAGGAGGAGGAGGAAGAGGAAGAAACTTAAACCGGACGGTGCTGTGAAGCTGGAGTTTGTGATTCCACTGAGCCTAGAAGGGCTTTGGATGCTCAGTGGAATGCTTGCCTGATTCTTGCTGTCTGAAGTTTGACGGTGGAATAAAGTATAACTATTTAGTCTCTTAAAAAAAAACAAACTACCAATTTGGTCACTATTGTAAACCGCACAGCTTATGGATATACAGCCATTACATTAGAGTGGGGCTTTTCTTCCAGTTTCAATTTTTAATCAAAAAGTCATTGTTATGGAAAATGTCTAAACACAAATCCCCTTCATTTTGTGGTTTATGAGAACTTTGAAATTGGCAATTGTCCTAAGTATCTCATTAAATAATATTTTGTTAGGAAAGGATAAAGCTTTTCTGATTAGACAGTTTTAGGGGAATTGCAGTCCAGATTTTAAATCTCAATAAGTCCATCCTGAAGCCTGAGAATTTGGCATTGGAGATCAATATTTAAGGGGCTCCTGGAAATGGTAAATGATTGGAGCTGCCAACAGTCAGCCTCCTTCTCAGAGCATCCCTGCTTACATGCTGTTTGCAGCGTCAAAGCTCCCAGCAACTACTTGGCCCGTGATCACACTCAGAAGGAGCCCACACTCCTCTGTCTGATTGCACAAACTAGTGCTGCTGCCCAGGCAAGGTCCACGGTGCATGATCCTGCAGGCTGAGGCCACCCCCAAGACTGCCCAGGCCACTGAGATTTTTCTTGCAAGGCCAGACTTCAGGTAAGTCTCCAGAGTCCTGGTCTGGCCCTCACTGTGCAGATACAGTTGTCTGGCCTTACCAAAGTCTCAGAAGTATTCCTAGGTGGAGAAGTTGACTCATGTTGGCTAAACTTGTAAGAGCCTGACTTATGTAAACAGGATGTTAATTTATTAATTTACATCAAGAAACAAAACTACTCAGGGAACTGGACTCTTGTACTCAGCACTCAGCAGAGTTTCTTCTGGTAAGAAAATGACCCAGGAAGCCAAAACCACAACCTGCCATCTTTAGCCTTGATGACATCCTTCTCTATACTTCTACAGCTGGCCCCTACTATCCACCCACCCCCTTCTGATGGTCACCATCTTCCTTTTGCTATGTCAATACCTTCCATTAGGTTCCTGTCCTCTAGGCCTTTCTGAAGTGACTTTGGGTATCTATATTCCAACCTTTTAAGTGTAGAGTTAATTCCCTGAAACTAACCTATTTTCAGGTTCTTGGTGGTGGTGGTGAGGTGGGTACTCACTGATGTCCTGTTGTACCTCTTCCAATTTACAAACTGTAGTAAAATCTCGTCTTTAAAGAAAAACGAAACTACTTTGGGACTCTTTAGCAAAAGAGTCTGTGACTTAAAAGAGAAAGAAAATTAGTTATCCTCAGACTTTTTCAGGCAACGCTTTAGGTCATAAGAAAATGGGATAACAGAGGAACATATTTAAGATACTCGAGTTATGAAACTGTGAGCCAAGGATTTTAATCCACCAAAACTGATCTTCAAGTATAAAGACATGAATGAACTAAATTGTCAGAAACTCCGGGAATGTTGTTCCCAGGAGCTCTTCCCAAGGAATCTGGTAAAAAATAAACTTCAGCCTGGGGAGACATTGATGTAAGGAGTGGTGGTGAGCATTCTTGTACCAGCGACTTGTAGAGTTGAAAATAAATTGCATCAAGGAAGTTTATAATATGTAATAGCTATGTGATCTGACAATGCACGTCTGAGGCAAAAATCGGGAGGAAAGGAACAAGAATTGCAGAAGCAAGAGCAAATTCCAGCAAGGGATTAGGGAAAATCAAATCCTTAATCCCAAATTCACACCCACTAGGATGCCTATAATCAAAAAAAAAAAAAAAAAAAAGGTGTTGGTGAGTATGTGAAGATATTGGAACCCTCATACATTTCTGAATTTCTGAGTGGGAGCATAAAATGATGCAGCCACCAGGGAAGACAGTTTTGTGGTTTCCCCAAAGAATTAAACAGGGCGCTGGCATATGACCCTATGTGATTCTACCTCTATGTGGATACTCAAGAGAATTGAAAACAGGTGTTCACACAATGTTCATTGCAGTATTATTCATAATAGCCAAAAGTTGGGAACAACCCAAATGTCCATCAACTAATGAGTTGATCAACAAAATGTGATATAACAATACAAGGAAATATTATTCAGTCAGAAGGAACAAAGTACTAATACACAAGACAACATGGATGAACCTTGAAAGCATCATGTTACATGAAAAAGGTTAGATACAAAAGACCACATACTGTGTGATTCTATTCGTATGAAATGTCCAGAACAAGCAAATTCGTAGAGACAGAAAGTAGATTAGTAATTGCAAAGTGGGGAGGGGGGTGGGGTGGAGGATGGGGAGTAACTGGTACAGGGCTTCTTTTGGGGGTGATGATAATGTTTTGGGATTAGGTAGTGGTGATGGTCATACAACTCTGTGAATTTACTAAAATCCACTGAACTCTACACTTTTAATTGGTGCTTTTTTACTTATGTGAGTTATATCTCAATTTGAAAAACAGAGTAAATGCTGGAAGGCCATAAGTATGACGGCTGAGCTTACATTTACTCAGCTATTAGTACTCTTGTTCAGACTAATGTTTTGCAGATGTGGTCCATGAGCCACCTGTATGGAATCACCTGAGGTAACTGGTCAAGATGCATTTTTCCCTGGGGTCCCATTCTGGACCTCAAACAGAATCTCTTAGATTAGGGGCGACAGAATTTGCATTTTTAATGAGCCCTTGGGTAACTCTTTCACACAAAAAATGTTTGAAAACTCTGCCTTACGGTTAGGGTTTTTGTTTTTTGTGGCATGTGTGTGTGTTTAAATCTTTTAGTGCATGAGATGCAACTTGGGCTATAAGCCCCTAATAGGAAAAACAACTATTAATTGCAGGCCAAAGGTATCATTCTGGGATCTCCTTATATCATCATTCTAGCAATTTCCTTTTCCTTCCTCCTACATTGAGCTCTTATTACCTGTACCCCACATCTTCTTTCTTAATCTCTTGTTGTGGTGGAATACATCTTTCAGACATTCTTGAGAAAGAGGGCAGAGGAGTTACAATTTATTGAGGGCTGGCCTGATCGAAAATGCCTTATTCTACCCTGTAATTGATAAATAGGCTGAATTTGGAATTTTAGGTTGGAATTAATATTCCTTCTGAATTTTGAAGGTCTTGTTCCATTTTCTATCTTGCGGTAATTCTGTTGAGAAATCTGAAGATGTCACGATTCCTGATTTTTGTGTGTGTGACCTGTTTTTCTTCTCTTCTCTTCTCTCTTCTCTTCTCTTCTCTTCTCTTCTCTTCTCTTCTCTTCTCTTCTCTTTTTTCTTTTCTTTTCTTTTCTCTCTGGAAGCTTATAATCTCTTTTGTCTCCTGTGTTCTGAAAGCTCATGTTGATGTGCCTTTGCAAGGTCTTTTTTCATTTTTGTCTTGGGTACTTAGTGGGCCCTTTTAATATACAAACTGATATTTGTCAATTATGGGAAACATTCTTGAAATATTTTATTGATTTCCCCCCTTTTTTTACAAGAAAATTCACCTATCTTTCTAGAATCCCTTGTGGTTTTTTTAAATTTTTTTTTCAGGTAATATTTTCAATTTCATCTTCCAAATTTTCAGTTGAGGAGTTCATTTCTGCTATTTTTTAAATTCTTAGAGCTCTTTTTATAGTCCTCAGAATTTTCCCCTTTTATACTAATCTGTTCTTGTTTCATGGCTGCAATATTTTCTTTCTCAGAGACATAATGGCATATGTCTGTTTCCACCAAATTGCTTTATGTTTATTTGTTTTATTTTCTATGCTTTGCATTTATCATCCTTGGTTGTCTAGTTATATTTCAGAGTGGAGGGATGAGATGCTTACTTAAAGTGCTGAGAGCATGAAGGGAGCTCAACCACCGTGGTCTTATCTATGGTAGGATGGCCTCACTGGGCTGTGACTTGGTGACAATATTTTAGGTTTTTCCTTTCAGATTGGTCACATTTTCCAAAGACTCTATTCTCTCCTTGGAGGTTGAAGCCTAGGCTATGAACTTTCTGGGACCTAAATGAGAAAATGGGCAGGGATCTCAACTCCCCGCATGTCTACATCCTCTTAGCGCCTTGGTTTTGCTGTTTTTCCCTCCCTCAACCATATCTGGTATCAATCAGTACCAAGACACTGTCTTCTCCAGAGAGAAGGTGGGGAAGGCTATCAGTGTAAAAGCTGAATGCCTATAAACAGATTTTCAATCAGTCCTCATTTACCCAACCTCCCTTCACCTTCTTGACCAGAGGCAACTGGGGCCATTGTAATTCCTTATCCTTTGGGCAGTGAGTTGGTCCTGGCTGCTCCTATTGGCCCCTTAGGATTCAGTCATCTCAGGTTTACTCCATCCTTTCCAGTTTCTATTAATTTTGTTGCTAATGACTCCTTTTTCATGTTACTGTCCTTGTATTTATATGCCTTTTTAAAAACTGATTTTACTATTATTTGGTCGAAAAGATGAAAGTAGATAAGTTCCATCCAGCATCTTTGTCCAGGAGTCCTTCTTAGTTTTTAAAGATTTTTTAAAAATTTATTTATTTGAGAGAGAGAGAGAGCACAGAGGGAGAGGGAGAAGGAGAAGCAGACTCCCTGCTGAGCAGAGAGCCCAAGGCAAGGCTCCATCCCAGGACTCTGAGATCATGACCTGAGCCAAAGGCAGACGCTTAACCGACTGAGCCACCCAGGCGACCCTGGATGTAAAAACGCCTTAGTTTTTAAAATCAACTTTACTGCAGTTTGATATATGTACAGTAAACTGCAGCTATTTAAAATGTGTAATTTGGGGCACCTGGGGGGCTCAGTTGGTTTAAGCATCAGACTCTTGATTTCGGCTCAGGTCATGATCTCAGGGTTGTGAGATTGAGCCCCAGGTTGGGCTCCTTGCTGGGTGTGGAGCCTGCTTAAGATTCTCTCTCCTCTCCCTCTTCCCCCAACCATGCTGCTCATGCTCTCTCTCTCAGAAATTAAGTTATAAAAAAAAGAAAAATGTGTAATTCATTAGTTTTAATAGAAGCATATACCTATAAAATCTCTACTGCAATAAAGATATAAAACATCTCCATCACCTCCAAAATATTTCTTGTGCCCCATTTGCCATCCAAACACCCCCTCCAGCATCCCAGGGAACCACTGATTTGCTTCTCCTACTATAGATTAGTTTGTATTTTCTATAATCTTATATAAATGGAATCATACATTATATACTCTTTTTGAGGGGGGAGGTCTGGCTTCTTTCACTCAGCATAATGATTTTGACATTCATACTTGTAGTTGCCTTTAGCAGTAATTCATTCCTTTATATTACCAAGCAGTTTTCCATTGTGTGGATAAACGACTCCTTGTTTATCCGTTCTTCTGCCTAAGGACGTTTGGCTCTTTCCAATTTGGGGCAATTGTGATAAAGTCTGCTATGAGAATTCATGCACATGTCTTGAACCTTTGCTTGGACTCTTCTGTGAGTTTTTCACTGAGCTATTTCAACCTCTATTGAGTCTCTATCTCTAGGTGATATCACACCTTTAATGATATCTCATAGTCTATAGGTAAGTCAAAACTCTTTATTGCCAATAACATCCAAATATCTTTCCATATCACTCATAACCCACCCCTTGGCACTTTCCTCTGGCCACACCAAACCCCACTGCCTTCTGGAAGTACCCTCCACACTCCTGGACCCTTGGACCTTCCCCCTGTTCTTACAGGAGGGTCCTCCCCACCGCTGTCCATCTGATGCTCTGCAGCCACGTCAGGTGTGGAAGAAGGGCTGTTGCCTCCCTGAAATTCAAATTGGCTCTCTCTCCCTCCTTTAATTTTCCATCACCCTTTTGTACTTCTTGTGAACTCACGGTTCTTCCCACAGCGATGGCACCCTACCTGTTGAGTCAACAGGTGAGTGCGTTTTTAACCTTTGTGTAGGACATAGCAGAATGTAGTTTATCCCACATCGTTGGGAAGTGAAACAAAACATGTAAGTGAATTATCCAGGTAACTTAAGTGCAGTTAGCATTGAAAATATTAAACATTTTATGGAAATATTTCCAGAATGAGTTACAAATGCCTCTACCTTCTTAACCAGATTTAACTGAACATAATTGAGACATTGTAATAGGTCAGGGTAATCACTATAATCATCATTTATAGATTTGTGCTGTGGTATGGGATGTCCACGGGGCAGCTGTGTGTAGAGTTTTCACCCCTTCACTAAATGACCCCATACGGCGATACTTTTGTACTTTTATTTCCTTTCTCCATTAGGCTGTCATTTCTTACAATGCTGTGCCCACTTACTGCCTTATGTTACTTGTAATTACCAATGTATGGCCTGCAGGATAAAGAAATAGGTTTTGTTCAACTGCATAGACATCAAATTCTTAAAGATAGAGATCATGTGGTTGCAATAAAATCATCCCAGGCACAATCCAGAGAA
This sequence comes from Zalophus californianus, assembly GCF_009762305.2. NCBI lineage: Eukaryota > Metazoa > Chordata > Mammalia > Carnivora > Otariidae > Zalophus > Zalophus californianus. Next base: position 75,893,195 of record NC_045609.1, on the reverse strand, counting down.
CGGCTCATCTATGAGAGCTGTTTGTCAGCTTACATACATTATGTCCCAAGCAAAGGAGAGAAGGCCCAGGAAGAAGTGAATTGGTGATGGCTTGCTGGTTAGCTGCAGACCTGAAACCAGGACCCAAGTCCCAGTGCTCACCCAGGACCTACTCTTCCCTCGCCACGTATTTTCAGAAAGTAGAAATACATGCCTCTACTCTGGTTTATCCTACATTTTGGGTGGCTGGGTTTCTGGAAGCCTGGCCATCAGATACATGTGACTTGACTATGTAAATATTCACAAATGTGGACCTCCTGGTCGTCTGGTGAACTTTTTGAGACCGTGAGATTGAGAGCCATACCAGGAGCTGACATAGGGAGAGAGGGGCAGTTCCTCGGTCTGTCTGTGTCCCCAAAGGGATCAGCTCCTAAATGTGCCAGAGGTTAGGTCATCGAATCATTATGGGCTCTGCCCCAAAATCTCCCCGTCATGATCTTCCGCATCATTGCTTGGCTCTGGGAACATTTTCAGGCAAGATTCCAGGGAGGCCAAACTTTATAAAAAGATGTTCCTTACGTGCAGAGACTGCTGGCTGCCTATCCAAAGTCCGCTGCCATGTCTTTCTTAGTTATGTAATCCTAATTTTAATCAGGACGCAGAGGCAACTTAAAATAGATAATCTCCCAGCCTGCCTTGCAGCAGTGTGGCCCTTTGATACATTTCTGGCCAATGAATGGGCAAGGCCAAACCTCATGAAGATGCTAAAGTATTTGGGAGGAAGTGTACCAATGTCTGCAATTTACTTTGAAATGCCTCAAAAATCAACACTGTGAATTGATGGGTGGAGGGAGCTGGCTCACTGGCTAGCTATATGATAAGGCAAGTATGGGAAAAGGTTAATGATAGAATCTAGGCGTTGAGTAGACAAACGCCTCTTGTAATATACTTTCAATTTCACCATATGTTAAACATTTCTTTTCAAAGTATGTTGGGAAACAAACGTCCTGTGGAGAAGGCATGTGGCCCTTAGCCCTTCATCCTTCTCCTCTATCCTGGACCAAATGCAGGAAGGGCCAAGGCCATCTTGTGACAGCGATGGCGGGCCTGGGGCCCACGGGACCTGAGAGCAGGAAGACAGAGGAGACGGGTCCTCGATGAATTCCTTGCTTAGTCATACCAGTGGTTTCCTTCCAGGCCTCTTGCCACATGAGGCAAGGGAGTCCCTGCATGTTTGAGACTGTGTATGCTGGGTTTTCTAACAGATGCACCTGGATACTCTAGAAAGAATATTTGTTTCAGTTTTCAGAGATAGAGTGCTTGGTGGAGGGAGATGGGCCCAAACTGCTTTCTCTCCTGGGTGCTGTTTGCCGTGCTTCTGTTGACATTTCTCTTCTGAAGTCACATTATATGGACTTTGAGGGAGGGTCTGAACCCCCAGGTGATAGGCAGCTGCACTTGGCAGGCTGTGGGGCCAGAGATGGCCCGATTCCTCCTTTGGAAGAAGCAGCTTTAGTTACGCAGTGGAGGGGTCATTCCTATGGACACAGGGGTCACCTTCGTGAAGGGCAAAGTGGAATGCAGAAGCAAAGCTGAGATCCTCTGTCAAGGACTGACCTGGAATTAGGGATTTCCCCATCAGGTGTTCACTCCAAAGGACTTTGTGCCCCCCTTGCCTGGTGGGGGATCCCGATGTATTTGCCAACACAGGCTGATGCCCGTCTTGAAAAAAAGCAAGATTCCAAAAGTAGGGTCAAGGACAGAACTCCAGCTCCTCTTGTTAAAAAATAAACTGCAGTAAGAGTTCTATTTTGGTTATAGATGGATTTTTAAAAATCTGTATTTATTAGATTTCCTGCATATTTTCTAGAAATGGTCCAAGAAAGCATTCCCTCTCCCTTCCTGCATATTTTCTAGAAATGGTCCAAGAAAGCATTCCCCCTCCCTTCTAAAAAATCTGTATTTATTAGATTTCCTGCATATTTTCTAGAAATGGTCCAAGAAAAAAAAAAGGTCAGTTTTTTGTTTTTTTTTTTTTCATCTGCCCTCATTTCAGTTCTGTGTCTCTTAGGATTCCCCTCAGGAAAGAGACACTGCCAGCCTTTGATTGTTTCCATGCGGGGGTGGGTGTCCTGCTTCCTGGTACAGCAGCTGGTGGAGGTTAATACTCCAGTCTCTGAAGGCCAGGAGTGGTCCAGAACCCTCTGCACCTCCACTGCTCCCTCCCTTCCCACCCCTGAGACCAAAGCTCTTCACATGAGGTGGAGGAGCAAGAAAAGGATCGCAGGATGGAAAGGGTTTCCAGAACATGGTCAGATGTGGCTCTGCTCCGTGCCTGTTATTATAGTCACACAGTGTACTTCCTCCACTCCGGCCTCTTGAGCTATTTGTAGCTAGCTCTACCATGTCCGTGTTTGCGGGGGCGTGATCCAGGAGACAGCTCAGTGTCAAGGTCCTGCCACCGTGGGGAGTTCAGCATGACACAGGAATGACAATCCTTTCACTGGAGCTCCCTGGGTTTCTAGGCTGTGGGGCCTGCAGAGCGGCCAGGGGCACGAGACGTGTAGATTGGTTCTGTCCCCTAGCCGCAAAGCTCTGGGAAGCACGCCCTGGGTGCTGGTGGGCTTGGGCTGAGAGAGCCCCCTCTGATCCCCTGGGGATCCAGTGGCCAGGCGGTGCGGGGGCAGCTGCAGCTTTCTGGGTCAGGAGCCTGACCTCCAGCCTTGGAGAGAGCGAACCTGGCTTCCAGACACACAACAGCATCTGATCTGGGTTGGGGGTGGGGCAGGGTGCGAGTTTCCCTTGGGAAAGTCTTCTTCCAGGGGGAAAATTGCCTAATTTATTACATGCTTCTGACGCTCATCTCACTACCTTCCACCCAGACGTCACTCTCCTGAGCTCAGGTAATAATCCAGTTGCCAGCTGAACATCTCTTAACTCTCCTCAGTGAGGAGGGCCAAGGAATCACAGGGGACTTGGCTACCCCCTACTCATCCTCCAGGACTCGGATTAGATGTCCCTCCCTCCGGAAGCCTTCTTAACGGGGGGCCCCTGTCCTGTGACCCGTACAGTCTCCATCAGAAGCCTTAGCATATTCTGCTGTGATTCCTTCCCTGTGTCTGTCTCGCCCCTGGACTACAAGCTTTGTGGGGGCAGAACTGCACCTCTGTGATGTTCACGGCTGGATCTCCAGCTCCCAGTTCTGGGCAAGGGGCCTGGGCAGTGCTCTGTCGATGTGTGTCAAAAGACTGCAGGAATTACTGTGCCATCCAAGCCTGCACACAGGTGAGTCTGAAGCATGCCTGTTTATGGTCATGCCTATCGCCTGGGCTGACTTTGAAGGCACTTTCCAAAGAGAAATTTCTTTTTTTTTTTAATTTTTTAAGATTTTATTTATTTGAGAGAGAGAGAGAGAGAGAGCGAGAGAGCATGAGCAGGGGGGAGGGGTAGAGGGGGAAGGAGAAGCAGACTCCCTGCTGAGCAGGGAACCCGATGCGGGATTCGATCCCAGGACACCAGGATCAAGACCTGAGTTGAAGGCAGATGCTTAACCCACTGAGCCACACAGGCGCCCTCCAAAGAGAAGTTTCTAAGATGGTTTGAGCAATAGATATAGAAATCTTCCAAGCTAATTGCCTCTTTGAGGAGAAATTTTGTGCCTTTGAATGAGTATGTTTTAACACATTAGTTTAAAACAAAGCAAAACAAAAACAAGTCTTGTCAAAATTGCCAAACCTCCTACAAAGATAACTGATCAAACATCAGTTCTTGGGTGCCTGGGTGGCTCAGTCGTTGGGCGTCTGCCTTCGGCTCAGGTCGTGGTCCCGGGGTCCTGGGGTCGAGTCCTGCATCGGGCTCCCTGCTCGGCGGGGAGCCTGCTTCTCCCTCTCCCACTGCCCCTGCTTGTGTTCCTGCTCTCACTGTCTCTCTCTGTCACATAAAAAAACAAAAACAAAAACAAAAAACATCAGTTCTTTCTCCTGCAGTTGATTCTGCAGTTTTTTCTGCAGTTGCTTCTCCTTGCTTTCTCCAAAGCCAGAGAAGGAAGGAGGTGTGGACAGACCTGTCGACCAACTCTTTCCCTTTATCAATCTTGAGTTTTGAATAAAGGAAGGAAAAGAAAACAGCCTTGGGAACGTATTACAAACTGTTCCTTCTAGATGCCACATATAGGAAAAAGCACGGAGGGGAGAGATAGGGAAAGAGAAGGAATGTTTGCTAAATGCCTACTACATGCCAGGCTGGCTAAGCATCTACCCTGTGCTGTTCTAGACACTTAAAATGTGTAATTTATTTAATGTTCCCAACAGGTCTACAAGGTAGGTATTTTCATTCCCATTTTACAGAGAGGTGAACTGAGATGCTGAGATGGGGCATTTTAGTAAGTCCCAGACCAGCTGGGAGTAGGGAGCCAGGATCAGACCACAGGCTGTTTGGATTCCAAGTTCATGCTTTGCAGGAATGTGCAACCCTCGTGACTGAAGCTGACTCGGGGCTTACAAATCTGAGTCTGAACTCCCAAGAGCTGATGAAAAAGAAGCACTGTCAGCGGCAGTGAGTTGAAAACACTGTGAGAGGAAAGGGCTTCTCCCCAAGCCCAACCTTATAAGACTTCTGCACTATTTTGTTGCCTCTTGCAATGGGGTTAAAGAAGACCTCAGCTACACCAGCACAATAGATCTAGGACATGTATCAGAAATTACCTTATCTATGGTTAAGGTTTTAGGCATCATGGCTTCTTGTAATAATCTGAAAAATAGCTATGGACTCTCTTTTTTAAAAAATGCACACATATGCATACAAATTAAGAGAACCCCAGAATTGGGAAGTGGTCAAGAAACCTGGTCTAGACACTAGATTCTTCAGTGACAATCTAGCTGTGTGTGTGTGCGTGTGTGTGTGTGTGTGTGTGTGCACACGCGCACGATTATACACGGAGTGGAGAGTGAAGCCAGGGAGAAGTAGAAAGAAAAAAAGTTAACCACATTTTTCCTGAATCTATCCGGTGGGTAGATTAGAACTACTTTCATGTGTATCTCCCTGTGGACTTCTGCCTCCTTGAAAGTAGTTCCTCCCCGCCTGCGGCAGTACACTGCCTAGGGCCTTCCAACTTGCCCGGCTTTTGGTAGGTATTTGCTGGCCTAACCAGTGTTCCGGTGATTCTCCAACCCCTTCACCAGCCTTCTATTTAACCCATGGCAGAGTACACTGTATTAACATAGAGAGAGTGCAATGTCATGACCTGAATCTGGTCCCCGCACGGCTGCTTCTTAGACTATACGACCTCGGTCAAGTCCCTTCTATTTTCTGAGTCTCGTTCATTCATTTGAATTGTACTCTTGATGCATCAGAGGCTGAGCTGAAAAGTCACTGGGATTATTAGATGGATGATGTAAGGTCTCCAACCTCAAGGATCTCTCAGTCTTGCAGAAGTCTGGAATATTAAAAAAAAAAAAAAAAAAAAAAGCAAGGGTGATATTTAAAATTGTTGGACAAGCAGAGAGACATGGGTGCTAATCACTCAGCACACTCACACTGGGGCGTCCCAGCAGAGGACTGCCCCTCAAAGAAGCCCGGGACCAAAAGACCATTGCCAGAGTTAGACGTGAGATTCAGTGATGGCGGGAGAAGGAGCCTGAGGTCTCAGTTTCCACTTATGCCCAGGGAGGGGTTAGGTTGGAACCGAGGTCAGCCAGTGATGAGGGGCCTGTGAACCAAATGGGACCTGCTAGCTTCTTCTGTAAAGTTTCTTTGGAGCATGTCCTGCCCATTTGTTCACATGTTGTCTGTACCCGTGCTCACGCTACGACAGCAGAGGGAAGCTGTCGCCACACAGATGGTATGGCCCACAAAACCCAAAATAATGTACCGTCGGGCCCTTCACAGAAAAGTTTGCAGACCCCAGACTGGATAAGTGCCAATATTCCTTCCATCAGGAAACCTCCATGCCTTCCTGAGCAGGTAGAACACACAGTTTGCATTAAGTTTTCTAAGAACTCCCCAGCAGACAGCGAGTGTCATTTTCTGGGACAGTGGAGAGTGGAGACCGAGTCCTTGGAAGACAGAATGTAGGCTGGGCGCTGTCCTTTGGGGAAACTATTTTTTATTCTGTACAGAAAGTTCTGCTCATTGTCATAATGACGCCCATTGGGGAATTGCTCGTGCGTACCAGTTGGCAAGCATGTACTTGCAATTGAAAACAACAAAGCTTCCAGGAAGCCACCATCGACAAACGCCCTCATTTGTGGAAGAGGTGATCCGTATGCAGACTGAGGGGTCTAACTGGCCTGGTTGGACTAGCTTGGAAATCATCAACCCTGTGTGGGTTTTCCTTGCAAGACTGCGGGAGAAAGCAAGAATCAAGAGCTTGGAGCGAGCTGGCTCCACGAGAGGCTGTGATAACGGCAGATTTGAAGCATTTCCAGGCGGGTTGGAGAGAGTCTTGAGCAAGTAGAGAGATGGGTGGAGCTAGGCTGGACTGCTTTACACTCAGGTTGTGCACCCTTCCTTCTGGATGCCCTTCCTCCTCTCAGACCATCCCTTTGCTGTCTTTTCTCTTGAATCCTTAAAGGCAGGCTTCAAGTCAAGAGATTTCTTATTCATCTTTGAACCACTGTGGGGCATTCCTGGCCTCAATTCTTTATGCCTCCTGTATTCATCCTTTCCTAGTGACTTTGTAGTTCTTCCTCTATCTCCACACAGAATGGCAGAATATCATTTCATGCTCCTTGAACTTGAGCTTGGCCACATGACTTGTTTGGTGAAATGATAGCATGTCAGCTCTGCTCCTAAGCTCATGTTTCCACTTGTCATTTGGTACATCTGCTTCACTATGAGAAAAATATGCCCACATTAGGCATAAGAGGCCAAAGGAGGCTGGTCAAAGGAAGATGAGAGACATGGAGTGGAGATACCCCAACCAACCAATAGACCTGCAGTGAGACCTGCCAAGATGTCTGAAGCAGAGCCCTTGGCTGAGCCCAGCCTAAGTCAGCTAAATCCTGGCAGAAGCACAGACGTGAGCAATATGAACTCTTTGCTATTTTAAGCCACTGAGATTTGGATGGTTAGTTATGCAGTGGAGCTGATACCAACCTCCCCCGCAAGCTCTGTAAGAAAGTTTTTATCAGAAAGCAGGAAAACAGTTAAATGAAGGGGCCAGAGAGAGTCCATCTACTATGTTTAGAAGCAAACAGCAAACATTAATGGAGACCTTTATTCCTGGATAAGAAAGGAGGAGGGGGAGGAAGAGGAGGAGAAAAGAAAGAGGAAAAGAGAGAGAGAGGGAGAATATGGGGCATTTGACTGAGAGAGAGAAAAACAGAGATGGGCTACAGCTTAGGAAGAGAAGAACATAGCCTCAAGTTGTACACGATCATTATTTTGGAAAATATGTACTTAAGGAAACAAACAAGAAGTTTTAAATAGCTTTCACTTGATACTTCTAATAAAACTCAAGAAAATATGGACTTAGGAGAATAAGAAATTAAATGTAAGATAAGACAACAGTATTAACAGTACGTACTCTCTTGGGTCAGGGTTGCCAGTTGCCATGTTGTGAGGACACTCAAGCAGCCCTATGGAGAGGCCTGTGGGGGGCGGGGGGGCCTGAGACCTCCCGCAAATGGCCAGCACCGTTCTGCCAGCCATGTGAATAAGCCCCCTTGGAAGTGGTCCTTCAGCCTTCAGATGGTGGCTCTTTGACAAGGTGTGAGGTGCAGTGACTTTTATGACCTATCCTCAGGGGTCATGCTCCCTCATTTCCTCAATGTCCTGTTGGTCACACAGTCAGCCCTATTCAGTGTGGAAGGAACTATCGAGAATATGATTGCCAGGAGACTGGAATCATTGGGGGCCATCTTGGAGTGAGATCCTTGCCCAGTGGAAGACTTCTTCTAGTAAACAATAGTCGCTAACATTTATCCTTGTACTTGTTAGGTTATGGACACTGTTGAACTGTGCTTTTCATGTATTAGCTCGTTTAATCTTCCCAACAACCCTTGAGGTAGGTACTATTATCCTCATTTTATAGATGAGGATACTGAGGCACTAAGAGTTTAAGTCATGTTCATAGTGTCATTCGCTCAGTAGGCAAAAAACGCAGGATTGGAACTTAGGCAATCTGGCTTCAGAAGGCACACTCAGAAGCACTCTGCTTCTGCCCCTTGGTCATACTAAATTCTGCCACGGCTTGGTTTGCAGTTGTTTTGTGGGAGTGGAAAAGGAAATATCAAGGATAGGAGGGAGCCAGGGAAATGGGGGTCACGGGTTTGCAGCTGTGCTAAGAATAGCAGCTCAAGAATCCAGAAGGTCCTGGTCTGCTGGAAAGATCATGGCCTGCACGATGACCCTCTCCGCCCATGCTGTCAGTGATGGCCGGCTCCTTGCCTCTCATCACTGCCCAGGAACTCTCCAGATGCCTTCGTGTGGTGTGTGTATACGGCAACCAAGCTACTAGGGCATTGTCACACCGCCTTGGAAAAGAATACAAGGAACATTTCACTTTAAATAAACTTCCCGAGTCGATCTATGAACAGTTATGTGCTCTCTGCTCCCCCCACTGGGGGAGCGCAGGCAGGTGGGGAGCCTCTCACACACCTCTGTTTGGTGAATGTCAGGCCGTAGATGATAAATGAAAAGTCAGCCTGCTCAGAATGGCCCGGCTTGTACATTTGACCCCAGGAGAATGTTAACTTGCACCACAAGAAAGCAACTGATGTCCCAGGGACAGCCCATGGCTTTGTCTGTGGCCCCCAGAGCAGGGCTGCGCTGGGGTACACCAGTTGTTGATGGAGACACAGTTGAGGTTCTGCATGAGGTCACCTGCAAAGTCAGGGCCATCCCGTGCCCCTGGGGCCCCTGTCAGGTTCTGGTGTCTCAAAAGATGCTGCACGGCCCACCTTTGCGGGGAAGACCAACTGGGTTGGTCACAGAGAGCGTCAAGCGTGACTCGCCGCAGGGAGGCAGCTAGGCTGGGAACAGCCCGGAGAGGACAGTGACTGGGTGCACTGCTATTTTTGCGGCTCTACCTTCATATTTCTTCTTTTCTTTTTTCTTCTCTTTGGCTCAGGAGATGATCTAACATGTGGCTCACAGCTGACTCTTGTAGGGGCTCAGATAAACGAGGAGAAGACAAATACCACCTGGGCATGTTTACGCCACTCTGTGTGGATAGCCGATGGAGCCAGACGGATTTTCCTCCGCCCTCTTTATTTATGGAAGGCCTCACACCCTTTCCAACAGGAGGAGAGAGGGTGGGAAGGGCACCGGGATGCTGTGTTCAGGGGGAGGAAACGGTATGTATGGGCAAGGGGGCTCCGGTAAACCGCCGAGGATGGGCGTGGTCACTGGAGCCCGCCGCCTCTCTCTTCCCAAAGCCCTTGGTGGCTGCGGTCCCATCAAGTGATAGTAACGGGAAACACAACATCTACGCGGAGCCAGGCACTCTTCTAAGTGCGGAACGTAGCAATCTTTTGAGGTAGGTGTGCTATTATTCCCATTTTACATATAAGGAAAGCGAGTCACAGGGAGATTAAGGAACCTGCCCAGATTGATCCAGGTCTAAGTGGCAGAACCGGGACTGCAGTCCCAGGCGGTCTGGCTCCAGAGCCTGTTTTAGTAACCACCCTTCGCCATTGATTTTCAAAGGCCATCTGGCTCAGGCTCTCCCTAACTTACTCACTCCTGAACCACCTTCACGATCTTTGCAAAACCTGTGTCCCACTTCTAATGTTATTGACTTGACTTTTTTCTTCTCGTAATTCACGGGTTTAGTTAAATACATGTATCTTGAATGAAATCTTGGTATTCCTATGAGAGACGAAAAATCAGCATCATTTGCCATACAAAATAGAAAGGAAATGTCAAAATAAATTCAGTGAAAACAATGTTACTAAATTTTAGCCAGCTACTGCTGCCCCCAAGTCCGGAGCCCCCAGGGCCGGAGTTGAGGGCTCAAAAAGAGCAGAGGAAGGGGAATCACGCTCACGGGACCTGCCCCAGGGATACGCCAGTGTTCCCTCCAGGGCACTGACCCCGCCTTGCTTGCCCCCTGCACTTGGAGAAAGCGGGTTCAGGACAATGCTGCTTCTCACCCCCGAAGAGGAGATGGAGGCTCAGGGAAGGGAACTGCTGTGCTTGAGACCAGCACTCGGGACCCTGGACTCCTGAGCGTGTGGCCCTCTACGCTCATCTCCAGGCACACTTTCACACACCTCGCATCTACCAGGTTAATTCCTGAGTTAATTCGTGTAGTTTTCATGTTGACGGTGGCTCTGCCACCAAAGTTTGTCCTCCAGTTCTCGTGTTTCTGAAGTAATTCCAAACCTTGACTGACTTGGCTGTTCTGGAGGGAGTCCCAGGTCACATGGGAATTTGGAATCAGGACCTCTAGATCTAGGTGGTCTGCTGCCACTGCGGTGGGAGTCATTTAACGTCCTTCCATCTGCCAACCCATCTATACGTTGAGGCTAACAGCACTTTGTGGACCTCGGAGGGTTGTGGTTAGGATGCAAGTGAGGTCATGGATTGGGAAATGCTCTGGTGGAAAACACGGCCCTGAACGTGCCCACTAGCGGTCACCCCCCAGCCCTCGCTCATCTGGCATCTGCAAACGATGAGAACCGTGAAGAAGGGGACGGGCATTTGAATGGACAAAAGAGACACCACAGTTGACTTGAATCTGTAGGACATCTACCGATCCTGCTGCCCAATGTGCCAGGTGCTGGCTGGGTATGAAAGAACTGGGACAGGTTACCACGTGGCCTGGACGTGAAGAGAATTCAGTGTAAAAGGCAAGTAACACACAGTGTATGAAAGGGTTGGGATCCCTCGTGGTCCAGACCCTTGGCCTTCTTTAGGCCCACGGCCGGCAGGTTGGGTCATCTGTTTCCCCAGATGACACAACTTCAGAGCTAACAGATGACAAGGGAGCAGGGCTATTTCCGGGGGCAAAACTGCCTTGCTGAAGAAGAGGGGCTGACTTGGAGGAAAGAGGTAAGAAAATGAAGCATTTGTGCATCCAAGTCTGAGGTTGCTTAGTGGAGGAGCGCAAACCCTACAAACTTCACAGACCCTGAAATTTGTTGTTTTGTAGGATATAGTAATGCATAACCAGTACTCATAACGACCTCCTGAATCAAGGGCTTTGCATTTTCTTGTCCCCTCTGCCTGGAATGCCCTTCCCCAGACCTCCTGCTGGCCTGACTCCTCACCTGCTTCAGGTCTCTGCTCCAATGTCCCCAACCTCAGTGAGGCCCACTTTGACCACCCTGTTCTCAATTATGTCCCATCCCAGCTTCTGGAACTTTTCCTCTATTTTTTTTCTGTAGTACTTACCACCTTTGGACATAATATTTGTCATCTCTCATCTATCTATATCTAACTACCTATCTATCACGTATCTGCCATCTGTCTTTCATTGATTACGTCTTTTGTGTGACCCCACCTCTGGAATATAACTTCCATGGGTGCGAGGGCAGTTCGCTGTTTTCCCAGACAGAGCTTGTGGCCTGAGCAGTAAATAGACACCCAATACATGTCGTTGGTAGACCTCCAACTCTTGAGTTATCAAGGAAAGGTCAAATTGTAGTTCATATATTTTGAAAATAGGGCTCTTGTCATGCGCTTTCACCCTCATCACCTGCTACATTATAAAGGTGTCTGAGGGTGCATCACTTCCGGCCCGGATCCACTGATCCTCACACCCCGCAGCAAGCCTAGGCGGGCACCCAGGAACCAGAGTCCTCCTCTGCTCAGCCTCCCCTCGCGGACTTCCCCTGAGGACTTCCCATGGAAGAGCTTCTACAGAGAAACAGGTTTTCTTTATTTTTATTTTTTTTTGCCATGTGCCCAATTTTCTTCCAAATTTCCATACTTCTTCCTATTCTTTAGAAGTCATTTAGAAGATATGTAAGCAGGATCCCAATGGTATGACTGACATCAAGAGCAAAGACAATACATACAGTAAGTATTGCAATTTACTCGTCCATACTCATCCACTTAAAAAAAAAAATGAAAAAAGTTTCAGATTAGCAACCCGAAATGCCTCGCTTAACCTAAGTACTTTTTAGGACTCCCGTTGCCATAGCAACTTGGAGCCGATCTTGGTGGTCAGCGTACCCAATTCTATTGAAGCTAAAAATTACCTTAGCCTTGTGCATATGCTTGGCCAGCACAGTAGAGACTGGGTTCCAGAAAATTAAAACTTTTTTTAACCAGTGAAATTACTTCTACTAGAGCAAAAGAAACCTCTCAAATCTAAGTGTTTCTCTTCTTTAAAAAAAGGGCATAATTTGTTGGACATTAAAATAACAAAAGGGCTTTGAGAAAGGATTATGGGTTTCTGATGTTTCACCGCTAGAACAGATTTACCTTATATCCGACTGATGTTGTAATCTTGCGTTCTGAGGTAATGTTTTAGCTCTTTCTCTTCCCATAAATAAAGATCTCAACGATAGCACTTCATTCCTTCTCTAGAGCATTCCTTTAGATTTTTTGCTCTTGGTCTTGTAAACCATTTCACCAGGATGGCGTACAAATTGGATGCAGGACTTCTGTCGGGGGCAGGGAACTCATTACCAGAGGTTTTTATTGCTACAAGCTTCAAATGGAAAGTGTTTCAAGTCTGGAGAGTTTCAGTGGAGATGCTCCACATCAGATGCTTTCCCTCGCTACGAGGAGAAGAAATGCAGTTCAAAGTTCTCTTCTTAACCCAAAAGGCGCCTGGCCCTGGGATCTCGCTGAGCCCGGGGCTGCAGATGAATACCCACTGGGGTAATTCTGAGTTCAGAAAGAAAGCGCCTGTTCACAGCCCTGGCCCGCCTGCTAATCACGTGCGCCTCCTTTCCCCCTCGCAACCCCGGCCGGCCTACTGGCCTACAACTCGCCAGGGCAAAATCTCTTTAAAAATTCACAGATATATCCCTCTCCATGCAAATCAACTGCAGAAACTGCCTGGGCTTTGAATATCTTTTGAAACCGAAACAACTGTATGTAAATAAAGGGCTGTTATTTACCAACAAGGAGACAAAAGGCCCGGGCACCCCCTCAGCTCCGGGCCCCTGCAGGACTTCTCTGCCCGGCAACTTCATACTTATTAGCGTGATTGCCAACTTTGGTTTATTATTCACAAACTCACCCTGAGCCCGGCCTTTGAATGCGAAGAAAAAATGGTGTTTATGTTCCAGATTTTTTGCTTTATTCTCATGACTGAAGTAAATGATGAAGTATTTTCTGCCTCAGCAGAGCCGGCAGGGAAGGAACACTTGTTGTAATTATCTTAAATAAGCAGGCAATGGACACTGCTTCTAGGGCTGTGTGGTGGGGGCCCCCGGAAAAAGTGGGGGACACGGGGATGTCCCGCCACCTACACTCAGCCTTGCCCGTGTCTGATGGCAGAGGTGGTCTGTACCCAATTTAGTGACAGAAATGCGCTTTCCAGCCACGAAAACACATACTATTAATTGGGTATTACTTGGGCTTTTTTGAAAGATGAAAATTGATGACCATGTTTAAATGTTTTAAAAGAAAGGCATCATATTTGAGCAACACACAATGACAGGAGCAAACTGAAACCTTACTCAAAAAAAAAAAATTCCATTAAAAAGCCATCACTGACAATAAACTCTTATGAATCTGAAACAAATACCTTCACGTAAAGATTTTGATCAGGACAAACCAATCAGACAATTATCAGAGTACAAATAGTATTCAGTGTTAGGTCTCGGCAATAATCTCAAATTCCAGTGCGACTGATTTGGGATTTGGTTCCAAATACAGTCAACTTCTTCCATAAACAGCACAAAAGAACAGATCAACTACGTCTCTGTTTTACTCTCAAAAGCATTTACTACTGAGGCTCAGGCTGAAAAGAAATATTTTTATTAAACAAGCTTCTCTATTGTCGTCTCAGAGGTTGGGAGGGAAGCTGTGGTAACAGCAGGCCTGAGTGGCGCTCCCGGCGGGCCCTGCGCGTCCCCCTCTCCCTGTTGCTCCCTCTGGAGAGGGGAGGCAGATTTATTTCTCCTCGGTTCTCCTCTACCAAGTGTGTTCCCTGTTCCTTCTACTAATTAATGTGAGAATAGAGAATCAAAGAGGGTATCCCTCCAAAGAGTTGTTTTTGAAGAGTGACAAATTAATCCCCTTGAATATGCCTGGAGGCAGGCAAGATATCTTCTGTTTTGTTTTGCAAAATTCTGCAATTAGATGTGCAAAATTTCCATTTTTAGTCAAGATTTTGTTGACAAATTTCATCCACTTCAGAACACACACACACACTCTCTCTCTCTCTCTCTCTCACACACACACACACACACACACACACACACACACCCTGTTTCCGGGGAACAATTCTTCAGGGAATATATTTTTTTGGACAATTGAAACATTCCTGTGCCAAGTTCCGCTTTTTGCAGCTCTCCCCATTCCCTACCCCCCCACACACCCCCAGCAGCACCTGACAGAGTGCTCTGGGCTCCCAAGATGGGGAGTGGGCTCAACCCCTCAGGGTGGGGGAGCTTGAAGCACAGAACTTGGACATCCCTTCCCTCATTGGAGCCCTAAAATCACCTTGGGACGTATTACTCTTTTTTTTTTTTTTTTCAAGATTTTATTTATTTATTTATTTGACAGAGACAGAGAGAGAGACAGGGAGAGAGGGAACATAACCAGGGGGAGCGGGAGAGGGAGAAGCAGACTCCCCGCCGAGCAGGGAGCCCGATGCGGGGCTCGATCCCAGGACCCGGGGATCATGAGCCGAAGGCAGACGCTTAACGACTGAGCCACCCAGGTGCCCCTGGACACGTTACTCTTGCCCCCATTTTATAGGTGAAGAGAAAGCTCAGAGCAGTTAAATGATTTACTCAGGTCACACAGAGAGTCCGTTGGTACTGGGGCTGAGTTTCAAACCCGAGTGGTTTTCCTACAAATCCTCATCTCTTTCCTCCAGGTTCTCCTGACTTCCTGCAATCTTCATGGAAATGAGAATGGAATTGAACGTGTGTAGAACTCCCAGCTTTATTGCAACCCCAATGAAATGAAGTCTGTGTCTCTCTTGCAACTCAAAGATCGATTGCTCAGGTGGAAGATAGTTATAGATCGTGATTTAAAGTTTGGTATTTCATTTTCGCTTAATGCCCACAGAATTAGGACATTAGTTTCTCATAAATCAATGCCGTCCAATCAAGTATGCTCTTAGTCATAAATACACTGGAGGTGATCTACAATCACATGGGCTAACCACTATCCACTGAAGTCTTTTGGTTTTTTTTTTTCCCACTTAAAGCAGATGATTTACTTATGGAAATGTCACTGAGACTGGAACACCTTTTCCATTTCTTTTGACGGTACTTTGAGCCATCACCCCTCCCTCTGCTCCCAGTTCAGAAATGGGTGCTCATGGTATATAATTTGCTTTGTCCTGTTTTGTTTTGGGAGATCAGTTCTTTAAATCATTTGGCCAGACTGAATAAAATAACACCAAGATTTTTTTTTTTCTTTTTGAATCCACAAGGTGGGAGGAGAACTGACATTTATCGAACCCTGGCTTCGCACCCCACACTTGGGTGCTATGCTAGGGCACCCAATCTTCCCTGCCATGCTGGGCAGGAAGAATCGTGATTCTTGTTTCGCAGATGCACCAACTGGGTCTCCTGGAGGCTGAGAACATCATCAGCAAGTGCTGGAGGACTGCTGTGCCCTTCCAGCCCTCTTTGCCCTGATGGCAAATCAAGAAATTCGCCTGTGAGGCGCCTGATCAGAATATCCTTCTAGAAGCTTGGCTCTACCAGTTGTGGGAGACTGGCACTGTGGACAGTCACCAGTCCCTTCCTCAAGAGCATTCTGAAGGTGGACATCAAGAAGGAAAATGCTTTACCCCAGGTCTCACTACATTTACTTAGCGGTGGGGCCTGGATTCAAATCAAGATCCCGTTCTTCCCAATCCCACACTCTTTCCACTTAATATTGTATTTCTGTTAATATCATTTAAACCAGCTCAAGTTGGGTAGGTCGAAGAATAATGGGCTGATGGCTGAGGATGAACTCTCTGTCCTTTGCATCTAGCACCAACCTCTGAAAAGGGAGATGTTTGCAGAACTTCACCTGCTGCTGAATACCCAGTGGTAATTTTTTCTTGCCCCACGCCATCTGGTGAACGTTGGCTGCGTCCCCACTTGTCCCCAGGGCTCCAGGACTGTTGGGCATTATGGATTTCTTCAAGTACATAGTTAGGCCCAAATCTCTAGTCTTCAGGTTTTTAGTGTTTATGTTTGGACAGCACGTGAGAGGAAGCTGATGGGATATTTACCCAAAGACAAGACACTTTTCAGACTAAGATGCTGCTAGAAGCTCTACCAAGCCTGGACCTCCGCGGACACTGGCGACAGGACCAGAGCATTTCAGTCGTCCAATGGCCACTCCCTGCGATGTCCCGTTCGGGGAGAGGACAGTCAAATGCGGAACTGTGGGATGGGGCCTGGCAGTCCCGGGGACCATGCCTGGGGGTGTTTTTGCCCCAGTCGGGCTCTCAGCTGCTTGTTGGTGCCAGCAGGATGGAGTTTACAAGACTGAGAAGTGATCCGAGTTTCTGTTTGAGACCTCCCTCTGTGGGCTTTCTCAGAGCTCACTGGGGTCCCCATAACTGGCTGCCTGGCCATACTCCCGTTCTTTGTGGCCTGGCGCTCATGGGCTGTGCAAATACCGCATAGGATGGTTGAAAGAAAGAGCTCTGGACTACGACAAACCCAGGTTTGATTCCTAGCCACTTCACTGCTGTGTGACCTTGGACACTTTACTTAACCTTTCTGCACCTTAGCTTTCTCATCTGTAAAATGAAGCTAATATTGCTGATCTGATAAGGATTATGAGAGATCATGTATATAAAGTACTCAGTGCCTGGCATACAATAAGTGCTCAATAAATGGCAGATTATTATTTTTATTAGCTGCGTATTTTGAATATACACCTTAAAAAACATTAGGCTTAATATCGTAAAGCATACAGACACTGGCTACAGCAAGGATGAACCTTGAGAACATTATGTTAAGTGAAAGACATCAGACACCAAAGGCCACACATCGTATGATTCCATGAATATAAAATGTCCAGAATAAGTGAATCTATAGAGACAAAAAGTAGACTAGAGGTTTGCAGAGGCTAGGGGGAGAGGAGAGTGGGAAGTGACTACTTAATGGGTAGGGGTTTCCTTTTTGGGTGGATGAAAATGTTCTGGAACTAGACAGTGGTGATGGTTGCACTATATTGTGAATGTACTAAATTCCACTCAATTCTTTAAAATGGTTAAAATGGTAAATGGTATGTATATTTTCCCACAATTAAAAAAATTGTGTAAAGCAGACCCACTCCAGACATCTCTGGATTCCGTTCATTGTTCTTTGAGATCATATAGCCACCTGACGGTCACAGAGGCAGGATCAATCTGTAGTCACTCTTGTATCAGAATCATTTTTTAAAATGCCTTTTTATTTTATTTTAGAGAGAGCGCGCGCACGCGCAGGTGAGCGTGAGTGGGGGAGGGGCAGAGGGAGATTGGGGGAGGGAGAGAGGGACAAGCAGCCGCCACACTGAGCATGGAGCCTGCCAGGGGGATCGATCTCACGACCCAGAGATCATGACCTGAGCCAAAATCAAGAGTCGGAGGCTTCACAGACTGAGCCACCCAGGTGCCCCCAAATCCTTCAAATTTTAAATAGTGCTTTACAATGTACTCACATGAAACTACCTTCCTCAGCATACTGTGAGGTCGGCAGCAAGAAACATTGCTCGCATTTTACAGGTAACAAACTCGAGGATCAGTGCAAGAAGATTAGTTGTGGTTGTTACATACGCTGTTAATCGTGGTGACATTTTCTGAGTTCACAGAGTGAACAGGTGGGTGTCGGAGGCTGGACTCCAATCCTTGTCTTCTGGTTCCTGGATCTGGGCTTTTTAACTTCTCCATTTTGCTTTACACATGGTTGTTGACAGTTCATTTTATATTACACGTATGACTTTATTTTTATGTTTTTCATTTATAAACGGTACTGGGTTAATGTTTATCCCTGGCTGACTCACAGGGAAGGGCAGATTGTGTTTTTGTGGAGAGTTTGCATTTGGGCTGGTGGCTTGCTTTATTTAACTGAAAATGACTGCCTTCACTAGGGGCCATTAGCACATCAAAATGGTGTTTGTTGAGCCAGGAAAAGTGATACATTAGGCTTGCATTATTCTTTGGTCCCCAAAGACTAATTGTTGGTTTGTATTTTTAAACACCTTTCAAGTGCTAAGAGCCCCTAATTTAACCCTAAATTAAGAAACCATTAGGGTTGAGAATAGTGGTGTGATGTGGGCACAGTGTTCCAATTATGGCACTGGACACCGGGATGAGGTGTGTACGAAAACACTACAAACCCCTCTGTGTCTGATGCTATTTGACACTTGACAAGTATTTCCTTTTGTTAGTCAACCCATATGTCAATCCTTGACATGGGGCACTAAAAATGACCATTTTACAGATGAGGACTTTGAGGATTTAGAGAAGTGTAGTGGTATGCCAACTCAGAGCTTGTGAGGAGCATTTGGAGGTGGGTTTTGGCACTCAGGGCTTCAGCATTATACCGGAGAGTTTTGCTGGTGAAGTCACACCCTTGGTTGGGTTTGGGGCATACACAACACTTGTTGCATTATTACAAACTGCTCAGAGCCCACCCCAGTACTGGTTTGAAACTGACATCCCATGATTCCACTTACAAATCTGACTTACCTGCAGAGGCTAATCTCTTCACGCAACTCAGTGACCCAAAGGAGGCTGGGATGAGCACCGTAGGAGGCTGTTAAAAGAGATGTTTGTGGCTGCCCCTAGTATCTGATGAGGTGTTCAGCTAATTTCTCGGACTGGATAGAAACCCAACCCTATTCCACAGAGAAAAACAGCGGCCGTGTCAGGGACACCTGGAGACATCCTCTGAGTGGATATGTTCCCAGGGGGCCTAGAATACCACTGTTTTGGGTTGATGTTGTTAATCTCAGTTATCACCAGCCTGTTAGCTTGCTTGGTATTGGGTGCTTAGCCTGAGCTAGCCCAGCTCGTCTCCTCCTTTGGGCTGTTCTAGTATCCTTGCTTATTCTCATGAGTCTGCCCAGTTGAGCTCCAGATGTAGTAGACTCATTACACCCTATCAAGCCAGGGCCAAAGCTAAGCTGAGATGGTCAGTGAGAATGAGTCAGAAGGAGGTTCCGGTCATTGACATGGCCTAAATCAAACCCGGGCAGCCCTTGTAATTCAGGGCACTGGGGGAAAGGGGCTGGGAATTGCTCAGAATCAAAAGCCTCCATACTGGGGTGTGTGTGTGTGTGTGTGTGTGTGTGTTTCCATTGTATTTAGCAAAATAAACCATCTGGCCCTGTTGGCAATTTTCTAACCAAAGTCCAGCTCCCTAGATTCAACCTCAACCTCACCGATCGGCTATTTTGAGCAGTACACTATTAGTGGGGGATGCTTGGTGCTAGGGGAATTTGGCTTCTCATATATAATAATTGCCATTATCTTTCAATTACTTAACAAATAGCAAAGCACGGGGTCATGCTGTTTCAAAAGAGTCTCCTGAGAGCAAGGCTGGATATCTCCAAATGTTACCCGGAATTAGCTGGGAGAGGGCAGCGTTTTTAGCATATACCCAGGGGAAAATGCATACACTATGTACTAATCACTCAGGTGGCGCCATGGCTGTTTGCCCTTTCACCTTAACCTCCCACTTCCGGCTAAGAGAGATCTGGTCAACCCAGAAGAGATTTCAGTCAGGTCCTTTCTGCTGCTCTCAATCTAGACCTAGACCTCAACCTAGACCTCAGACCTACCAAATAGTCTGGATGAAAGATGAAAAAAAAGTGAGGAGAAAAAAAAAAAAAATCAATAAACGAAGGAGCAGGGCACCTGGCTGGCTCAGTCAGTAGAGCCTGTGACTCTTGATCGCAGGGTCGTGAGTTTGAGCCCCATGTTGGGTACAGAGATTACTTAAAAATAAAATCTTAAAAAAAAAATGAAGTAGTGAGGGGAAAGAAGTTAAATCGTTTGGTGTTGTGAAGACCCAAACAAATAAAACTGGATTGTAGGTCGTCTCTCTCCTCGCTTTGGAATCATGATAGCTACCTTCTATTTTGGGTTTGCCAATAAGCAAGTGTTGATAAAATTTTACGAAGAAGATGCTTTGGGCAAATTAAACATAGCCAATTTTGTTGAGAAATACGCTCTTTTCCAGTGTAATTTTGTAACATCTTAAACAAGCACCGTTCCCTATGACAAAGTAGGACCCAAAAAAGATCTTTTTGTTTTATATACAAGATTTGATTAGATTTAATGTAGGATTGCAACTTTGAAAGGAGCTTTGGTTTTTCTGGTGGCATAAGAATTAAAATTAAATTTGGGTTTAACTAAAAATCCTCAACACAAAATGAGGATTAAATGTTAGGGATCTGTCTGCCCATGCACCTTTTGATTTCATTTTAATTGGCATCTTGAACACTCAGGGTAGAAGGCACACTTTTTAATTTTCAGGAGCATGGAGATCTCAGGTACTCGGCTTGCTAGCTTTGCGTGGGTCTTTATGCCACCGAGTGAATAGTTGTGCACTTCTTGTAGAATCAAGGACTAAAGAAGGAAAAGGTAGAGGAGATTACACTTCCGGAACCCTGATTCCCACTAAACCAAAGGCAAGCGCTTTGTAACTATTGATCAGGAAATAAACCCTCTTTGTTATTCCACAGGGAAACCTCTTCTCCCTCTGCTTTTCTACACCTCTTCCCATAGATACATGGTTTATACTGACCTTGCATTTCTTCTTACACACCTGTCAATTTGGAACTCTTCTGGCCTTAATTGCTGAATTTTTCTCCCCTCCTCAAAACAGGAAGTGATAATACCCCAGCTGGCAAGTTAAACATTTCTGTCAAAAAAAAAAAAAATAGTTCCAAACCATTTGTCCTTTTCAATTTACCCAGTAAGAACAAGAGTGAGATATGGCAAGACTGGCCAGCTCGTTGTTGCCCCCAATTTCTTACATTCAGTACCTTAGAACAATGGTTTTAATTCTCTTCAAGAGGTAACGATGTAACTGCTTCAGATTTTTTAATTAAAAATGAGAGATTATGACTCTGGACGGGTTCTAAACACTTTTGGAGGGACTATAACTTTTCTTATTAATGCCTCACACAGCAACACTCAACTTTGCTCAACTCACAAGTCTTTGCCTTTGGTGGATGGTGATCAGCCGCTGCAGAGGTGGTGGAGGGAGGGAGTGATGACTAGTGCATATGTTTATGTTATTTTAGTAGAAAATCCATGTGCCATTGGTAATGAATTGAAGGTTAAGTGACAATTTTTCTTTACAACCACTCTTGCCGAATAGTCTGTGAACTGAAAACTGGATTAACCTTTAATTACCCTCAACGATCTCTCAACCCCGAGACAACATTACCACTCCTACCAGTAGTATTTGCATATACAATTTAATGAGAGAAACATCTGTTTGCATATTCGCTATCATTAATACTATGCAGATGAATAGATATTCACAATGTGATAGGAATTCGTGCTAACGTCTCATTTTCTTCCTTCATTTCTAGTCTTTCTTCCTCCACCCACAGCTTCAGCTGGACTTGGATTAATTAGAATTAAGGGCTGTCTAGAGCCAACAGCCTTGTACAGGATGCACAAATGCAATGTGATCTGAATGCCTACAAAGCCACATTTTATTCAACTGGGGGAAAACACTGCTGGGTCCCACAGAATGCACACCGTAGAGGCCTGTGTGTGTTTATGTGTGTGTCTATGAACTTGAAACAAAACCATGTTTTTTCTGTCTTTGATCTAAATAAAAAAACCCAAACAAACCTTGGTATGTCTATTTTTGGAAACCCTTGCCTTCACACACAGCTTTCCTCTCTGATGGCTATATCAAATGCTTCCTATATGGAGTTTGACGATTTTACTGCTGACAAAGCCCTCGGAGGCCAAGCCAATCAAACCTTTATTTTCCAGCCAGGCTAAGTGATTTGCCTGCAGTCACCTCAGTAGCTAGTGATGGAACTGAGTCTGGGGGAGCCAGCTGAGCCTCTGGACTTCAAGCCTAGTGCTTTTTTGACTGAATTGTGCTGCCTCTCTGTATGAATGAAGTTTCAAGACACAACCGCCAGTAAACCCAGTTTATAGAGTTTCATAGAAATCCTGTGGTTGCCTCTTGAAGCCATTTTAAAGGTATCCATATATGTATTACGTATATAAAATGCATGCTATAAATACAATATTTCTCAACAAAACAAACATTGTATTTTGTACGCGTATGTGTTGATTCTTGCCTACAACAAGGCTTCAATTTTTGCGTTGGTCCAAAGATAATGAAAGATCCCTTAAAGATTTTCAGGGCTTTAATTTCACGGTACATTTTTCAATAGGTGTTCCAATCTGGAAAAGAAAAAGTGTTGCTTCTTTATGCTTTTTAAAGTAAAAATCTCTCAGTTCTAACTTAATTTCACCCCCTTCTGATCAGAAGCCTTGAGCCAGGCACTGCCACCTTTAGAACTTGCACTTCTCAGCATATGCCATGGAAATTATTTTACAGAGCTACTCCTCACGACTGTATTGTCTCATCAGAATGAAGAAAATTCTTGGCTTTCATTAGTGAATCTATCCTCATTAATTCAAACTAAATGATGGTGGTGGGGAAGGGCCAGCCAGATTAACTAGTGAATACTTTGAACCATAGAAATTTTTTATGGGAATGTACTATTCTTACTTCCATGGATGTTCAGTAATTAAAGCCGGGCTGTGTCGCCAAAGGTCTTTAGGGCACATGATTAAATCAATTGGTTTGTGATTTCATATCCATTATTTGGAGGCAAAGGTGTATTATGAAACTATTGGAAGCAATTTGTTCCCTAAGCATTTCAACACTAAACCCTACCTTAAACCCTCCCTCCTTATTTATATGCTATTCAGTAACACTGTCTATAAAATAGAACACATTTCTAGGAAAAAAAAAAGGTAGAACTAGTTCAGATAGCATCTGAGTTATTATCATTTCCAAATAAATAGGATTATTTTTAAATATATTCTCCAAGTAGAAATGGACATAGTGGGATAATTTGATTTAAAAAGGCATTTTGAACAACTGATGTGAAGAGAGCACTGATCGAGAGTGAGATTTCCATCTGAAGTACAGTCATTCTGTACAATCATTTTAGACACTCTGTCTCCTACTATCGTCTGGTCAGTAACATTTAAACATGAGGTGACATACATTCCTTCCCATTATCACTATAAGTACTGTGTGTGAATGCCTGACACAGGATAGATATTCAATACCGATAAACATTTGTTGGGTGGATGGATGGATGGTGTGACAGTATGAAGCACCCTAACTTTGTTAACCATTTCTAGAATCTAAAGGAGCACATTATTTTCAGTGACCTAAGTACCAGTTCTAGTCCCGGGGCAAAGTTTTACAAACAGAGTTGTCACTATGATTCATGGCTTCTAGTAGCATCTGCTCTATCATGTATCTTGTGGGCATCCAATATGGGCTCCTAATTACTCTACAACTGCTTGGGTCGTAGTTAAAGTTAAGATGTGCTTATATGTGTGTAGTGGGGAGATTTGTAAAGAATCTCTGCAAATCTGCACTTAACAGATTATTCGAGTTCACAAATTAGTTTCCAGCTCTGTGGTGGCCTATGTATTTTTAAATTTATGCTGAAATTTATTTGTGTTATGATTTTATGTTAGATTTGACCTATGGGTGCTCTCATGTGTTCCTGGCTGTGTTCTAGACTCTAGGGTCTATAATACATGCTCTCGGGTGTGCTGAATGCATTGACTTCAAGACAGGAAGGTAAAGATGCTAGGAGGTGCAGGCCTAGGTTCCCCCCATGGGATGGTGAGGGCACATCTGTCCATCCACTGGTTGCACAGGCTCCTGCTGTAATGGAAGTACACCTCCTTCTGACCTAGTTAGGTCAGAACTCTTGGCAAGTGATCAAGCTTCTGGTTGTATTCAGAAGCAGAGGAACTTAGGCCTTACTCAGATGGACAGGAGGATCTCTGGGCGCAGGCCTTGGATTTCCGTGGGCCCATCAACCTCGGGGCACTTGACACTGTCCACAGTCCATTGGGATGAGGAAAGAAAATACGAGATTAACGTTTTGATCAAAAAGGTAAGAAATAAAATAAGCATTACTAATATTTATATATATATTGGGGATGATCACATCCCTTTTTTTAGGATTGGGGATACATGACCAAAAAAGTCTGGAGACCTCTAGTCTCGGAGAAGATGCAGCAGGTTTTGCAGGACAACTGCGTGGGGCTCTTGCCTACTCCTTTCCATCCATTTTCCCACCTACCTCTCGGGTCTCTTAGTATGCTGTGCAGTTGGGTCCCTCGGGGCCTGCTCTCTTCTCAATTTTGGATTCTCTTTCCTTCTGTTTAGTCAATCTTTATTTTACTTTTGTAAGCAGTTTCCTGTGTTTGTTGGGCTGCGTGATCTCTCTGAGGGCCCTACCCCGCCCCCCCTTCTTAAATCTCTGTTACAGCTTCTTAAGTTCATCGCCCTTATTGTCTTCTGAGCAGCCTGAGGGCAGAGATCATTTCTCAGACGTTCGTGTGTAAATATCGGTGGAAGGAATGAATGAAGAACGAAGGGAAAGTCGACCTCGAGGATGACTAGCCGCACCCTGTGACTCCTCTAGGTCACCAGGAGGGGTCGCTGTTGGCACTTCCTGTGATGGGGAGAGCCTGGTTGCCCGATCTTTTCTCTGACATGTTCTCTCCCAATTCGGCAGAGTCTAACTTCAGGACCTCCTTCCCCGACCCCTTCTCTTACCCACTCCCACGCGAAGGGGAGAGAAACTGAACCAGAAGGCAAGTCAGAGCTTCTGACTATGGTGGGATGTGCTTGTGCCTGGGACATCCAGGAAGATAAGGACTGAGCACTTCGGGCCCAAGAGTCCGTCCTTGTTGGGTGGATTCACAAATACTACTGGAGAAAATTGTGGATGCTGCCTTGCTTCTTCTTCCAGACCAGAGAAGCTGTTCTGGAACAAGCAGCGGAATATAAAGGAGGCTATTGAAAACGTCAGTGACTAAGGAACAGCAACCAACACCCATGAGCAGATTTTGTGAGGCATAAAATCACATTGCTGCTTCTGAATGCGGCCGGGCCAGGGGATTCATTTGGCTTCCCTTGGAAAATGGGATAGAAAAATGCACCGAACGAGGCAAGAGCTTTGTATTAACCATAATGTCAGAGAATGCATTGCCATTTGCCTTGACAACTCGAGTTTGTAAAAGACAAGTAATTACCAAGGAGTTGGTGAAAATAAAAAAAAAGGGGGGGTACAGAATGTCTCAGTCTCATCCTTTAAAATGGCTATTATTTTTTTTTACTTTAATTCAAGGATATTTTTATACCTTAGTAATAAATTAACATTTCAAAAGTACTTTTACCTGCTGAGATGGTTCATTCTGCTAATGTGGGTAGCTCTGTGGACTCGAATAATTAGTGTAAATTGCCTTTGAATAACACAGAGCTGGGAACAACTCTAACTTGCTAGGGCTTAATGCCCCTTGCCTACAGGATGAAGAGTCCTTAATGGGGCCTGGAAAAACAACTAATACCTACAAATCAAAGGAGAAAAGCCGTTTTTGATGCATTTGTCTGAGAGTGTGAGTTTTAAACTAAATTGTTAACACTTCCTCCCTGCTGAGGGTCATGGATTAGCTAGGCTGGGAGATTCTTTGAGAATCTTTCACACTGACCAGGGGAGGTAGGGGGTTCCAAATACAAGTGTTTTCTTAACCCTAATCCCTACCTCCCTGACCAGGACAGCTCTGCATTTCCCTCTAATTAGGTGAAGAATTAGGAGGTGGATAAATGTGTTCAGGGATGAGGATGAAGTGATTAGTTCACTCCGGACCATGATCGCGATTTCTAGGCACTACTTAGTTCCTTTCAAGATAATAACTTTTCTCTTTTTCACAAAAACGTATTCAAGCAAACCTCCAACATGTATTTATAAGCAATGATAATTATCTCTGGGCAAACTTGGGGCAGCATATTGACAAACTATTTTTGCTCTGTGCATTTGCTTAATTTTCATAACATTATTATCCCATCAAGGAGCGTCCAGAGCAACTCCGAAATGGACCCAAGGAGTAGAATTATTTGTGCAATCTGAACAAGATTTAATAACCTAACCCCCCCAAAATGTGTTCACATTTAAATGATCCTTTCAGTGAAACGGGGAAAGGGACATGTTGCTGAGGAGCCATCTGCAGTAAAACCATTTTGACATTTTTTCTGCATTATGAGTAGATACTACGCTGTATGTATGTCCTGCGCCTTTTCTTTTGGAAGATCTTGTAGATATTCTTCACTGAAGTGTAATTTTAAACTTCTGGTTGAATAAAGCAGTTACTGAATAGCTCTGAACTTTGGTGGTATTAACAAGCTTCATCACTGATGGATATCCAAAGGCCACCTAGACCTCCAAATCAGTTTCAACAACAGGAAAAACCCAGACAGGGACCGACAAAAGAACATGTCATCTTTTATACTCAGGCAATCAGTTCCGGAACTGCATACACACCAACTTGTCCTCTGCTTTTGCCATTTGAGCTCACTTGGAGACTTGAGCATCTTGCCCTTTTGTCTTACCTAATACGAGTCTTATGTGCTATGAACAGAACCTCAGGATGAAGAAAAGTGAGAGCAACAAATGACAAAACGTAATGTTCTCCCTCCTTTCCGAGGGCGTTGGAAGGCCTGAGACAGTATCCCCTTGGTCCTGTTTGAAGGCTGGTGAAAGGCAGTGATCTCATGGTGACCTTCTGGAACAAGTTCTCCCTGTTTCGTCCCTCTTCTTAGATGTTCATCCCTGAGGACTATAAATGTGCCGGAGCAAAACAGAAGTGAAAAGTGACACTCTAGATGCCTGCCTCCCTGTTTCCAGGTTTGATTTCTGAGTTAGTCTCAACTGATCAGGAGTAGACACTGCCCCGGCCTCTGGAAGACACATGACATTATTATTATTATTTTAAGCCAAACTTCTTTTAAACTGAAGTAAGCTTTCCTTTCCAGTCCTACGAATATCATGGCTGGTTTAAGGTATGATGTCTGCATCATGCCCAATTACGCCATACAAGACAGATCACACTACATTAGCCAGGATTATGTTGCCTCTTGATCTTATCAGCTTTGTTTCCTAAACTACAAAAAGATCTAACACAGTGCTGGTTAGCAGTTTGGCTTAGCCGATCTCCACAGCTATCCGTCACTGTCACCGGGGAGCAGGAGACATTAGGCACAAAGCTAGGGGACAGGATGCAGCTGACATGCTCTTCCCAAGCCAACTCTCTAATTTCACATTTAAACCAGCTCTTCCTATGCTTGTCCTTCCTTCCTACTGAGACTTCCTTTTCCTTCGTTGGAGGAACTCTATGCCCTTTGTCTTCTGAAATCTAATGCAGAATGTTACACATCTCAATCATTTGTTTGCTTGTTTTTAAATTCTTAACAACCGTAGATAAGACACAGAGCAAACGTATAAGGTAAAATGTACAGTCCTGAGCTAAAGAGAGGGTAGTAAGTCAGGTTCCCTGGGGGAGAAGAGGCTAATTAATAGATTCAATCTGACCAATCCCGTCTCCTGGATAATCTCTGGACCCACAGTGGGAATTCTCTGCAGAAAGGATACAGCCAGTCTAGCAACTGGGATTTAGCATCTTCTTTTTCATCGAATCTGGGATTATTCCCAACTTGTCCATTCCTGCTTTAAGGTCTGGCTCTTTTAAATAGCCCCAGGAGTTAGCGAGGACATCTGGATTCTGACCCACTCTAATTTGGAGCAGAGAGCGCATGCCCGTTTACTCCAGTAAATCGAGCATCATGGACAGCCTCATCTGGAGATGTGAAACAGTAGGAGATTTGAAAACAGAATCCATTACCCTCTTTGCAGTCAAAATCTGATAGGATCAAGTATTCACAGTAGAAATATCTATGTGTCAAGTAGTAAACTTGATAATCGTAAGAATACATTTAATGCAGCAGGAGAGAATGCCAAACCAGAAGATTAACATTTCTGTTACATAATTACCAGTTCAAGGAGTTCAGCCTCTTATCATTTTATAGTGAGTATCGAAAGTAGGAGTGATCCTCTTTAATTTGTAATTATTTAACTGAAAAGTGAGGTCCAGCGGCCTTATTCTTACCCTTCTGGGCTGGCCGACATTGGTATGCAGAATCCATGCGAGAAGGCACAGTACACTATCAGAAGGAGACATGTTTGATTATTCTTTAAAACCAACTAAGAGAAGTTAATCTCATTGAACTTCTTTTTATTCAACAAAAGAGTTGGATGTTTCCAAGTCTAATGTGACTATAATGTTCATTAAATGGACTTCTTTACACCTTTAAATGGATTAACGGCACATCTTCACAGTCTAATTATTATACATGTCATTCAAAAAAATCACAGATCTAATTCAGGGGATGATAAAGGCCTTTCTTTTACAACTATGGAAAAGACAGTGCAGTAAATGGATGTGATTTTTATCTGTGCCACTTTTTTTTTTTTTTTTTTTTTTAAGGGCACATGTTGCTCCAAGGAGGTGGGAGGGAGGGACGGCACTGAATGTGCTGTGTTTTTCTGCCCTAGTAATTTTAGTTTAGAGATTTAGGAGCTGCCCATGCCGATGCTTGCCCCTTCCAGACTTGCTGTACCAGGTACCTGAGAGGTTCCTCCCACCCAACCCTGCTCAGCTAATGACTTCAGTCTGTCCAAGACAGCTCTTAGTCAGATAAGCGATAAATTATGGACGGCCCCCTTTTAGTCTTCGGCCTTTGGGGCTTCTCCGAGTTCCTTTACCCAGAGCTTTCTTGAAAGCAAGAGAAATGCTCTCGCCATGCCCCTAGAAACAGCAATTCAGTTAACAACACGTACACATTTGATACCAACTATCTTTGGGCCTGTACTTGTCTCCCTTTTTACCGGGGGAACATTGAACTTGGTATACTCTGGCAATTCGCTGGTGTCCGAAGGATGTCACAGGCCTTGCTTGGCTCAGGTGGGTACAGAATGTTCTAGAAGCTATCAGAAATATGCAAGGACTTTTCTCTTTCCTTGGGGATGGGATCTACAGGGGATGGCCCCGGAAATCCACCGTGAGTGATTTCAGGCTTTTTTGGGCTTAAAACTGAAGAAGGACAGATTTGTCTTCCTTCACTCATTTCAACAATATTTACTGGGAAATTATTATAGGTCCGCCAATGAGCGTGGCCTATCACATGCAGCACAAAGTTGAGCAGACCCAATTCTTATTCTCAGGGAGCATTCAGCCTAAGAGACGTTCACCTCTAATTGTGTAAATCGAGGGAGTCTCCCAAGTTTTCCGTATGAGAGGCGTTCGAGTTGGCAATCTAGTCAGACGTTGATTCTAGAGCTCTTGCCTTGAGGTTGTCCTTGCTTAGCAAGGAAGGTCTCGCACTATTTTTATTTACGTTGTATCTCGTATGGAGTTGTTTTGGAGTGGGGGACAGAGATGTGAGGGAAGAAATGAAGCACCTGTCTCTCCCTGGGGGTCATCACTGGGTGTCTTCCTCGGAGCCAGTCAGCTACATCCCCGCTCCCGGTCCTGGCGCCGCCACTTCTAGCGATGTGAATGACAACAAGTTGCTCACCTCTTGAAACCTTGATTTCCTTATCTGTAAACAGGGACAGTTATGTCCATCTTACAATGTTCTTGTGGGCATTTAGAAACAATAAATGGATAAAGGGTCTCACACAGTGCCCGGCACATAGTAGGTGTTCAATAAACACCGGTTCCCCCTTGTCCTTCCCTCTCAGCTGCCCCTTGCATCCTCTTCCCCCCACTCGCTTGCCCCATGCCCAATTATTAATCCTAATTAATCAATTAATCTTAGTGAGGTCTTACTTCCTAAATGAAGTATAACAGCTCAAAGCCTACCTGGATTAGAGGTCTTTGCCTTTTTTTTTTTTTATAGATTTTTTTTTAATTTTAAGATTTTATTTTATTTTATTTTATTTTTATTTGACACAGAGAGAGAGAGAGAGTACAAGCAGGGGGAGCAACAGGCAGAGGCAGAGGGAGAGGGAGAAGCAGGCTCCCCGCTCAGCAGAGAGCCCGATGTGGGGCTCGATCCCAGGACCCTGGGATCATGACCCGCGCCAAAGGCAGATGCTTAACCATCTGAGCCACCCAGGCGCCCCGAGGTCTTTGCCTTTTGAAAGGAAAATCCTGAAACATTGACAATCCCCAGGAGCCGCAGAGTGATAGCCCGTGGGGTTGGTGTTTGGGCTGATGGACGCTCCGTTGGCTTGTGTAGAACCCTGTGACCATAGATTCTCACAGCCAGAAGCCCCGTTTCAGGCTCCTTGGTCACGCTCACAGCCTATAACTCCATCCTGGGGCTGCCCCATGTATGACTTGCTTTGGATTGTGAGTGAGGCTGGTGTGGCTCAGGCTTAGCCTGCGCTGTCCCCAAGCCTGAGCTCAGACATGGCACTCCCACCCCCCAGCTCTGCCCGCCCTCTGTTCTCCTTTGTGTCTGGCATTCCACAGGATTTGACAGCAATAGGTGAGGATACTCTTAGAGACGCCTATGCTGAGACAGAAAACTCTTTCATAAATCGTTTCAGATCCATGTTGTACCAACATCAGTTATCAGAATTAATTGCCTCCTAAAACATAAGCAATTTGTACTGCAAAGAACTGACATTAGCTGGGGAACTGTGAGCCTCTCCTTCTCATCTTCTGATGGAGCACGAACAGGTACCTTGATGAAGCAAACATTGGCCTTCCATTGTGTGTAGGTACTGTGTCCTTGTTTCCAAGCTAATGAATACTGAATGAGTAAATAATTTTGTTTTCTCTTTGCGTTATAAAGATTCACTTGTATTCGGCCAAGTGACTTCAGGGAATATCATTAAATACTCTTCAAATAGTGCTTTCTCTAGGACATATTCTGCTCTTGGAAAGTGTCTACATATCAGTCTAGAGTGCGGACATGGAAGGAAGCAGAGGATGAACCTGACTCTCTGTAAGAGACTGTCCATTCCCAGGAGAATGATCAGCAGTGAGCGGCACCTAGGCACCGAGGTTCCCTCGTTTGTCTTCTTGCTAATTCCACACGGGCTGGGGATTTGATGGCGTACAATGAAATATCAAATTACAGGGGTTAAAATCTTACCCAAACAAATACATTTTATAAATAATAGAAAATCAGAAAACAATTTAAGTATAAAAACCTGACTTCGGGATAGCTAGAATAGAATTCTAATTTTTATTATATATAGAGAGAGTGTATATATGAATATCATATTTATTGCACGAACGTGTGATTTCATATATACAAATAATATGCATGTTACATATGGGATGGTGTTAACTCCAAAGGTCTATACTCATTAGCCAGCAAACATAGATTATTACTTCAAGATTTTTCTCTACCAGGGCATTCTGTGATGATTCTATTTCCATCTTGGATTTATTTAATCTGTGAGATAAGAAAAGTTAAACAACCTCATCATATTGTATGTTAATTTTGTCCTAGGCTTATCAGGTAATAGAAAACATGCTTTGATTTGTACTCATTCAGAGACCTGACACCAGCTTCAATGCTTGGCAGAAAAAGGATCTTTGCTCAGGAAGTTACTTATCGGACAACTAACATGTGGAAACTATACCAATCAGTGTGTGAAAATGCCACATTCATGTTGAATTTCCAAAGGGTGGAGGCTCGTTCTTCCGAGACCCTGACGACTCTTGCTGATGGGATAAACAGGATCATTACATTTCAGTCTCCAGGTAATTGTCAGAAATGAAGCGTGTGAATTCTTTCCCAATGGGGCCACCTGTCACCCTTCAGTCTTTGTACAGAACGGCATTTTGTTTCTGAAGACCTGGGCCCCAGTTTAGCTCTTCCAGAGTGTTAGGGACGTGTCCTGGCTTCCCCTTGTCTTACTATGATGAACAGATACGTTTTCGGCGGGTTACCCACCCTCCGCCCAACCGGGGATTCCACGTGTCTGGAAAGCCTGTGGCGGGTGTGTAAGACCATAGCAAAGCCAGGTGTTCTCCCATCGCTGTTTGCTCATGGGCAGACACCCGTGTGGGGTGTGTGTGGGGGCGGGGGTGGGCGCTGGACGGTGGTTTACTCACCGCGGCCACCACCCTGCTCGCCCCATTCCCTCCCCTGCCCCGTCCCCTGTTCCCAGCTGCCCTGGGCTTGTGGAGCCTGTAGCAGGCTGTTGCAGAAGCTCCGGGCACCGGGGCTCCTGGAGCCTTGCTTAAGGTCTCTGCCAGAATGCCCGCCCCACATCTTTTCTATAGACAGCCCAGCTCCGTGGGCTCGAGGCTTCTCCTCTGAGGCCGGACAGGGAATGCAACTTGGCTCTGAGGTCACTTGTGTGACCCACGGGCACGTAGGCGTACAGCTGTCCGTGGATCTCTGGTCGACGATTCACGACTTATCTCTTCCAGGGCATTCTATGACAGCTGTATTGTCACCGCGGGTCTGTTTGATCCGTCAGATAGGAAGAGCTAACCAACCTCCTCCTGGGTTGTGTTGATGTTGTCCTAGGCTTATCAGGAAATAGAAAACATGCTTTGATTTGCCCCGATGCAGAGCCCTTTGCACAGCACATTACTTCCTGGACAATTAACATGTGGAAACTATACCAAGCCGTATGTGAAAATGGTAAGTTCACATTGAATTTCCAAAGGGCAGAGTCTCGTTCTTCTTGTTCGCACAGGAGTGGGCATTGTTTGGTTCGGTAATAGCTTCGAATGGCAGACATTCTTCCAGAGCGTGGGGGCCTCCCGTGGTGCGGCCTGTGCGTTGTCATTACTGGGGGTCCCTTTCAGAGGCACAGGTGTGTGGGCAGAGGACCAGGTGGGTCCACGTACATGTGGATTTGTTGTTTTATGACTACAGTACTGTCAATGTATTTTCTCTTATGATTTCGTAATAACATTTTCTTTCCTCTAGCTTACTTATATATATACTTGTATACATAATACATATCACATACAAAATACATGTCAATTGACTATGTTATTTGTAAGGCTTCCAGTCAACAGTTGGCCATTAGTCGTTAAGCTTTTGGGGAACCAAAAAGCTATATATGGATTTTCGACTGCTCGGAGGGTAGGGTCGGTGCCCCCAAACCCCACATTGTCCAAGGGCCAACTGTACTTTCATTAGGTCTTGCCTTGTGTTTGGTTGTCTAAAACAAGGGGAAATAACCCTGAAAGTCTTTTACATTTGCTGATGACGCTTTCTCATTTGAATGAGAAGTGCCTTTAGGGCTTGGGAGTGAGGGTGGAAATTACCATTTGAGTCCAGGTGTTGGCCATCAAGGGTGCCTGGACGATCCAAACGCTTTCCTTACCTCGGGAGTTATAGTCCTATAGGTCTGTATGGGTCGGGGACCACAATACTACAGAGAAATATAATTTCACGCTAATTAGGACTTCTTACAACCCACTTCCTGGTGCAAATTGTGATCAATAATCAAAAGCGTTCACTCCTAATGGAGAAAGATCTTCAATCCTTTCTTCTATAACCAAAAGACGTCCCTGCTGCAGGCTGGATGTAGAGCCAGGGGGTGCCAAATTGACCTCTTAACCTATTGAAGTGTTAAATTCTCTTGCAAGTGATGGTTCTTCAGAAACATTCCCAACCTTCCCTTCCCTTCCCCCAGCTGGACGAGACACAGTCACGCCAGCCCCTGGGTGGCTGAACTGCCATCTTCCTTTAGCAGGTGGTGTGATTTTGACCACAGCCTCCAAGTTGACACCTGTTGAAATAATATTGGAACCACATTTGTAACTAATCTCAACCAAGATGTCAACTCAATCTGACAATAGGACAGCCCAGGAGACTCCGTTCAGACCCAGGCTGATGCTTCCTGTCAAGTCCAGGCTTGTTGTCTATTATCTGACAAGCCCAGGACAAAATTAACACTAAATACAAGGTAATTTAATTAACTCCTCCTATCCCAACAGGCAGGTCCCAGGACCCCAGGTGCCCCAGGCCTTCTAGTGAGCAGAAGAGTGTTGCACCCCCAGCGAGTAAATACTTAGTTTGTGCTTTCATTATTTTAAGTGGGTGATTTGCAACGAAGGATCTTCATGAAATTCCTTAGAGCACTAAAGCAAAAGCATAGTCTTTTCTTATCCTTCAGAACATGGCAATAAATTGTATGAAAATCATTTGCAGGAAAACTTACCTTGTAAGAGCCAGGATTCTTCAAGGAATGCATGTGCTTCCTGAAGACAGGAGAGAAAGAGAGCCGGAGACAGAAGAGAGCTGAAGACCCTGCTTTAAAAGGAACAAAAGAGGAAGACAGTGTGAAAGGATAAAAACAAAAAGAAGCTATAATAAATATAAGAAAAAAACACACAAAATAAATATAAGAAAAATTGTTTTAGGGGCGCCTGGGTGGCTCAGTCGTTAAGCGTCCGCCTTCAGCTCCGGTCATGATCCCGGGGTCCTGGGATCGAGCCCCGCAGCACCGGGCTCCCTGCTCAGCGGGAAGCCTGCTTCTCCCTCTCCCACTCCCCCTGCTTGTGTTTCCCTCTCTCGCTGTCTCTCTCTCTGTCAAATAAATAAATAAAATCTTTTAAAAAAAAGAAAAATTGTTTTATTATAAAGACCTTCCTTAGGGGACATAAAGGCCTCTTTTATTTCCTTATTTCAACAAAGCTGACCCTTGACTTCCTCATCCCCAGTGAACTGAACATCAATCTATTTAATTATTCTTCCCATTTTCCTGCTCTCTAATATTAAGCCGACACAAAGGACATGAAGCAACAGGTTATGAGCATTATGAAAGCGAATCACAACTCTTCAGTCTGTAAAGGTGAAGTAGACTAGTTGAAAAGGCGAGTGGGGAAAATGAGGCATCTTATGTCTGTCAAGGGGAGCAAGCTGAGCCCATAACTGCCCCTGGAGGTCGTGGGGAGAACGTGGGCTTTTCATGGATGGCCGTGGAGTACGGGGCAGTTTGCTGGAAACCAAGCCCGCGTTCTCACCTGGGCCTCCTGGTGCTGACAACCCGTGCTGAAGGCTGGGTGGGGCTCTGTTGTGTGGCTTTTCTCCACGTGAAGCCAATTAGATTAGGCACCAAAGCGATAAGGAGGTTGATGCACATATTCAAATGCAGATGAAAAAAGGTATCTGGGTCAGGGATACCAGGTCAATAAAAGCCTGCAGACCTCATTAAAAGGCAAATCAGCAGGAAGTACTGAAATCATTAAATATGTTAATTTGCAACAAGGAAATGAAAACTTTGGGAGAAGCCAGTGGCTGGGTTTTCATCTTGGCGGCCTGGGTTCTCTGCCTGGGCAGCCAGGTGCCGGCTTCCTGGTCTCTTGTCAGGGAGTTGGAGGGCATGATCCATAGTTCACCTTGGTGCCATTTACTTGGTAACTCAGGACTCTGGACACATTTAGCAGGTGCTTCTCAGCCAGAGCTGCACATTAAAATTACCTAGGGACCTTTTAAATATCCCAGCTCTCAGGCCTGTTCCAGACCAATTCAATCAAAATCTCGGGGGGAATCCAGGAATCAGCATTTGTTAAAGATCTCCAGGGGACTCCGATTATGTGGCCAAGACTGAAGACCACCAAACGCTCATTCTTTCTAATAAATAGGAACTAGAGACACCTAAACAACTCCCCCTTCCCCCAACTCCACCATCTTTGAGAAGAGCTAGCGTGTTCAGATGGGAAGGGATCAAACCAGTTGCTCAGCTTCACATCTCACTTTCCATTTCCTGGCAAACGGCTCAGGGGAAAAATTTGAATCGGTGACAGATGATGGGTGTAGCTAACAATAAGTTACAAGGGCCCTAAAGCTGCCCCTTGGCTTTCTGATGGACAGAGCTGGAGACAGCAGCCTGGGTCATCCCAGCTGGTGAGTAAGGCATGGGCTGTTGGAGGACATAGGGCTACCTCTCTTTACTTCTCAGACTGGCACTCCCAGCCCTTATTGAAGCATGGGCTGTTCTTACCAGCCTCATGTCCTTTGCAAAACCGCTATCATGGTGTACATTGCCCCTTGACCTCCCTCCAGGAGGATGAGAAAACTGTGGCCCATGAAAAACACTCATCATGGAAAGTGGGTGAAGGTGAGCTACTCTTTTAGGCAAAGCACACTATATTGAATAGCGTTCTCCTTAAAGTTCATATCCGTCCAGGAACCTGAGGATCTGAGCTTATTTGGAAGTAGTGTTGTTACAAAGGTAATTAGTTAAGACGAGGTCATACTGGAGTAGGGTGGGCCCTTGATCCAGTGTAACTAGGGTCCTTATGAGAAGAGGAGCAGAGAGACACAGAGGGATAAAGCCA
Organism: Zalophus californianus; assembly: GCF_009762305.2. NCBI lineage: Eukaryota > Metazoa > Chordata > Mammalia > Carnivora > Otariidae > Zalophus > Zalophus californianus. The sequence goes on along the minus strand of NC_045609.1, from coordinate 75,856,795 downwards.
TGTGTGTGAGTCTGATGGCGCTGCCATAGCAAAATGTCGGAGAATGGGGGGCTCAAACCACAGAAGGCTGTTTTCTCACAGTTCTGGAAGCTGGAAGTCCAAGATCAAGGTGTTGGCAGATGTACTTTCTTAGGCCTCTCTTCTTGGCTTGCAGATTGCTGCCTTCTGGCTGTGCCCTCATATGGTCATCTTTGTTATTTTTGGGTTCTAATCTCCTTTTCTGGGCATATTAGACCAGGGCTCACCCTAATGACCCGATTTTTACTTGATTGCCTTTTGACAGGCTCCATCTCCAAGTATAATCACATTTTGAGGTACTTGAGGATAGGGCCTCAACATATGAATTTCGGGGGGACACAGCTCAGCCCATAACGCCATGTGACAACAGAGGCAGAGATCAGAGTGACACGTCTAGAAGCCAAGAAACCCTAAGGATTTGCCAGGAACCACCAGAGGCTGGGAATGGGCAAGGGAGGATCCACGTGTAGAGCATTCAAAGGGAGAGCATGGACCTGCTCACACACTGAAGTTGGACTTTCAGTCTCTAGAACTGTGAGACAATAGATTTCTGTTGTTTCAAGCCCCCCAGTTTGTGATCATTTGTTACAGCAGCCCCAGAAAACATAGGCCACTTCTCTTACGCTTTTTCCTCTGAGTGTCTACAACCGGATTTGAATGTCTAGACACAGTGAAAACTCGTGCCATCCCAGTAAGCCTGTGCTGTCACGGTAGGCCCCAGCACAGGACCCCAGGAGACTCTCCTGCTGCTGGGTCACTGCCATACTCTCCGCACTTCCCAGAGGGGAGCCTGGGGAAGGGCAATGGTGGGAGGGGGCAGGGCTAAGAGGGGGTTGGGTCGAGGCGCAAGGTCTCCTATCAGTTCTCACTTTTTCCTGAGAAGCGGACCTCTGAGCACAGTGCTGGCTGCAAATCACCCATAGGAAGCCTTGCCTGGGTTCTGCCCTCATCCTGGGACCAGGGCGACTGTAATGAAGATATGTGGCTAATTCATTGCCCTCAGGAGCTAGCCCAACCCAAGCTCCTGTGGGAGGAGCGACCATGGTTAGCAAGGCCCTGTGCGGGCAGAAAGCGCTCGGGCCAGGCAACAGCAGGACTGAAAAGGGACAGGTCGGCATGTGGATCCACATGATGCAGCCGGTTAGTTTATAGAGGGAGCTTGGTTGTACTCCCCTCCTTCTGGCTCCCATGGTGGAGCCCAGCTGACAGGCTTCAGACAACCTTGGCAGGTTTCTGGTCATTCAAGGAACTGGAGAGGGGCTCACAAAGACCACACAGGGAACATGTCTCAAGAAGGAACTTGAGCGGCAACCCACAGGGTGCAGTGAGAACCCCGAAGTGGTTCCATCTCTCCTATGAGGTTTCAAGGAGCTGAAGGCTGTGCCTGTGGGCCTCTAACCAGAGGCCTCTAACCTAAAATACATCTCTGCAGCTCTGGGTTTGTCTGCCCTGGACAAGCTGCCCATCACCTGATGAATGAACAAAGGAATGAACGGGTTTAAACCGGGAGGCGAAGACGCAAAAAAGCAGTTCCTATGAGGCATTTTGCACATAGGAAGTCAGCAGCCCTGGGTTCTACCCCTGGCTGTGTCCAGCCACTGTGGGGCTTTGGAGCGGTCACCTCCCCTCTGGGACTCAGGGAAGGGAAGGCATTAGGGTGCAGGCCCTCCAATAGTCTAGGGCTTGGTCACTTTTCTTTATTCAGTGAAGGTAGCAGGAGGATGCCTTTCTTCTCTTGCTTGCTTTTGGCTCCCGACGTGTGGAAATTAGGCCCTTGAAGCCTCTTTGCAAGTAAGTGGGACCCAAGGGGGGAGACTGGGCAGTCCCAGCATTCACTGCTCTAGGTATCTGCAAATAACGAGGAAACAGGAGGTTGTACAGAGCCCAGGGCCCGGGGAGTGGGTTTAAGAATGATTAGTAAACACAGGAGGAAGGGAGAGAGGGAACAGAGGAGGGGAGGGGAGGGGCCCCAACGTGGAGAGCCGCTCCAATTAGATCAGCAACAGGCAGCCTTTCTCCCTGGCAGAAGGCGCCCCAGCAAGTGATGAGTGACAAGAAGCCGCTGAGAGGTGCTCGCTTTTTCAAAGGGAAAATGCAATTTGTAAACAATCAACATCTTAACAAGCTATAAACAACCAGCCCCGACTTCCAGCAGATTTACTGATGCTTGAGTGACTAAAATTCACAATGTTTTTCCAAACCAGCTTCTTTCAGTTGTGGCCTGGTATTCATTAGGACCAGAGGTCCCCACGGGGACTGCTTCCCCTGGGCTTCTAACCTAATGATGTGGGGCTGGGGTCCAAGCGCTTGCCCCTCCTGGGTGGGGGCCCAGAGCCGGTCCATCTCGTCTCCTTCCCTTCCTCACCACGGCTGGCCTCGAAACTGAAACTCGTAGAATAGGATATGTTTGTTTGGTTTTAAAATTCTAGTGCTTCAAAAATCACCCATCGTTTATCACTCATCTTAGATGAGCAATTGTAGGTCCGCACGGCCGGAGGCTTTCCTCCAAACTCCTCCTCCCCGTCCCTCCCCCACCCTCCCCCCCCCCCGCTCCCCCCCCGCCCCCCGGGGAAATCAAGAAAAACAAGATTCTACTTGTCCAGGCCCTCCGAGATTCCTCAGAATTGCTGGAATCGTCACAATAAGTGGTAGTAATAGAACCATATACAGGACTGTAAATACAAACTGCTCACTGGAGTGGCAAAAAATAATGAAGTAATTAGGTGAACTATTATCAGCACCTGTGACTGATTGGTACAAGCACATTTCTGGCTTTATTATGTTATTATTTGTCAGGAACAATAAGCGGATTCTGACATGGTGTCACTTCTGGCCCCGCACCCGGCTTCCGAATCCCAAGGGCCCCGCTCACCCCAAGGTGCGAGCCCACCATGGGGGAGACGTCTGCGCATGTGCAAGCCCACGGTGGGGACACGAGAGTCCTGCTTCCCAGCCCATTAGGGGTAATGCCACCTTAATTAGCCATTGATGTGACTCCTAACAGGTGCTATTTAATGCGCCGTTTCCAGGCTGAGCGTGCGTCCTGCGGACAGACAGACCCGAACCCGTGTGGGAGACTTTCTCCACAACACACCGCTGACTCTAAATGGAAGTGGCCGTTCAAATGCTCCACCTGTCACCTCGTACCTGGCAGGCTGCCCTTCCTCCTTGTTGGGATTTCTGCACAGAAGGGCCCATTTGCCAGTAATAATAATAATCTGGGGATAATAAGAGTTAACACTAAAGAGTGTAACTATGTGTCAGTCCCTTTCTGTATATTTATTTACTTACTTAGTCCTCATAGCAACCCAGTGAGATAGATGCTGTTACCCTCCTTGTTTTACAGGTGGGGAAACTGAGGCACAGGGAAGTTGAGTGATTCAGCCAAGGTCACAGAGCCGAGACTCCAAGCCGGGGAGTTTGGTGGCAAAGTACACACCCTTTTTTTTTTTTTTTAAAGATTTTATTTATTTATTTGTCAGAGAGCGCATAAGCAGGGAGAGTGGCAGGCAGAGGGAGAAGCAGACTCCTGCTGATACGGGACTCGATCGCAGGACCCTGGGATCATGACCTGAGCCGAAGGCAGACGCTTAACCAACTGAGCCACCTAGGTGCCCCAAAGTACTCACTCTTAATCTTCTGTCCACTGTTCTTGCTCAGAGGATTCCTTACAGGACTGTGGACCACGGGATGCCCACCAGCGTGTCTGGTAAAGGATGGGCACGGGGCGGGATGGAAAGTGGGAAAATGGTCCTGCTGAAAACCAAGGCGAGAAAGCGGTTTCTTACAGACTGGCCAACAGACTTGGGAGAATCCACCGCCTTCCGTTAGCAGGGGAGGTAGACGTCCAGGTCCAACCGTCATGCATCGAGAGGCACAGATCAGACCTCCCATCATCAGCTAGAGAAGCGTGCGATGTTTGCAGGATGAATCCCTTCTCTGAGAGCCACAGAGGCACTCAGGCTTCTCCCGGGCTTCCTGCCACCCACGACCTCTTGGGGTCTGCAACACTGGATTGGCTTGTTATCTTAAGGATTTAGTTCTTAAGCCGGTTGAGTTCGTTGAATTGCTAGCCAGGTGGTTCCGTTTTGCAGGTTTCGCTCCAGCGGAAGGCGGAGTCATTTGCCCTGACCACCCAATGCCAATTACCATTCTGGCAGAAGGAAGCTGAGTGGTGGACCTGGCTGGGTGGCCTCAGACGAGTTACCCAACCTCCTTCAACCTCAACTTTCTGATCTGTAAAATGGGAATAATGATCCCACCTTCCCCATAGCCTGACTGTGGGGATTAAATGACTTAATAAATGTTAATCACTGATTATTATTATCATGTGCAAAGGCAGTTGACCGTGAGGCTAAGGAATCTTAAACTTTGGGCCCCTTGTCTTGCACATTCTCTCCCACACACTACGATATTTTGTATTCATCATTATATTTATTTTTCTTAAGGAGGGTCCCAGACTGTATAAGCTTTAAGCCCCTCCAAACCTGGATCCACCCTGTGAAAGGAAGCATTTGGTTTGGAAGGTACCTATGGTCCGGCTAGCTCAAAAATGTGAAGCATCTAGGTCTTGCCCATGAAAACATGGGTGGGGAAGGACCTGCCTTTGTGGACAGGGACAGAAATTTCTAAGAAGACAAGAAGCCATAGAAGACCGCAGATGCTAGGCTCACTATAGAATGACCAACTTGGCCCAGTTTGCCAGGTACTGTACCAGTTTTAATGCCTAAAGCACCAAGTCCCAGAAACCCCCTCGGTCCTGGGCAGATTGGGACACTTGGTCACCTTCCTTGCTGAGGACAGAAACATGTCGCTGTCGTTCACCACAGAGCTGCCAGGCAGCTGGGTGCCGGGCGCCTGTTAGGTGCTCAGTAACTATTCGTTGGATACGCGGTGGTCTAATGGGCTCGAGGAGGAAGAGTGCATGGTGATCTGGGGCAGGCAGGTAGATTCATGGAAATCCAGTGTAAGCACCAAATCTGTGGTGGGGGAGTTGGATTGGGAAACTACCATTACAGGGGGAGAGGGTTGTGGAATGTGACGTGTGCTCAGACCTCAGAGAGTTTCTGTTCCCTTCTGTGTACCTGCTAACAAACAGCAGTTCTTCCATTTACAATTTCCACCTCATTGTGTTCTCAGCTCAGGATCAATGCCTGTGTCCAGGCAGAACCCCGACTACAAGCTGGATCTGGTGGGGGGTAAATGGTGCCCCAGGCAGGTCTGCAGCGGGCTCTGGGCATTGCGGGTGAGCTGCTCAGGCCCCGATTCCACATGCTGTGTAGAGTCTTCCAATTACGCCAGGACTTAGAGATCAAACAGCCCAACTGTGCTTCACATGAAAAGAGGAGGTCTTAATTTTACTTTGTGCCAGACCGTGCAAAACAATGCATTGCATTGATGTCCTCCTGAGCCCCAAACCTTCCTGAAATCATCTGCGTCTACCCCAGCAACATCTCCGTAAAGTGGACAGGGGAGAGGGTCAGATATTTTAAAAGAACCGGATGATTCCCACCGGACTGCTCAGGACATCATGGCAACCACAGATGGCTTTAACCACCGACTCCAACCTTGCCACAGACAGAGAATTTTCAAATTCTTATTTATTTTTATTTTCAGGTATACTTAGAGGTGTAGTGTTGGCATGTGAGAAAAATTGTTTGCCTCGGCCCTTCGCTGAGCTGTGGCACAACCACAGGAGACTTGAATGAAAACAGGGAAGCCCGCAAAGCACCAAAGGCTGGAATTTTGCAAATTTTATTTTTCTGCTCCCTCATGATACAGTTAGGAATTATAGTGAGGCACAGCACAGCCAAAAATTAGACTGATTTCCTTTTAAGTGATAATGTCGGTTAATAGGTAAATATTCCAGAAAATGCAATCACTTTGAACACTTAAGATTAAGGAAGGTAGAAAGGTTTGGGGGAAAAAATTCTTTGTAGACATTGAAATACGTAGGCAACGATAGAGACCTAAGCCCACAAATCTGATTTGTTTTAACATATCAGTACTTTTTTTCTCATACTTCTAGCTTTCAGACAATAGATTTTTTAAAATTAAGGATAGTGCACTAAAGTGATGAAAAATTGCAGAATTTTTTGATTGGTGATTTCATCTGTATAATAATCAGGTTCTTCATGTTGCTACTTGTTCACAGCCTTTTCTAAAAATAAATGATAGATACCTTAAATTGATCAATGTTTCCCTTAAAATAAATAGCCATTTGACAAAGGAAGGGAAAAATAAATGAGATGTAGCTGAAGCTTTATCACAACATAGAGATCAGGATGATAGTTCAAAAGGCAAATGCAAATACCTTTTAGGCTGAGCACTGTATACCAAAAGCATATATTTATAATGGAAATGGATCTTAACACGAAGGGGAAAAGATCTTGTAGGTTTTTCTATTTTGGAACTAATATGCTAAATCATTTCTTATTTGATGGTCTCAAAAAGCAGTTCACATTACTTTGAAAGCAGCATTTTTCAAGCACTGTAAACACATTAGTGTAGAAAACTAGAACGAAGCAAAAGTACTTGGTCTGGGAGATTCCTAAACAATTTGTCTTAATTTTACTTGTTTACTCTTAAATATCAAATGTTCTTCCAACCATTCCCCTGTACCCATACACTGCTTATTTAATGATGTGTGTGTGTGTGTGTGTGTGTGTGTGTGTGTGTGTGTGAAATTTACACCTAAATGATTTACTGTCTCACTCTGACTGGTCTTGAGGACATTTGAAGTTGATAACACTGGAAGAAGAACTCAAAGTGTTCATTCACTCTATTTTGGACTACTTGGCACTGCAAATTTAAAACTGGAGACACTTATCTTCCACTACTAATTTTGGATTTCTTAAATTCTTTTACGATAATAACCCTAAATTAGAAAGTTGAATATCAGATTGTTGGTAATTGTGAAATGTGACATCGCAACCCAGTGCAAAATGTCATGATTATGCACATGTGTAAGAATTAAGATGTCTTATGAATTAGCACTGAATGCTGGATAAAATTAGACACCTGCCACAGAATCTTCCCCCTGGGCAAATTTGGCGGTGTTAAGCAAGTACTCTGGGTTGAAGTCATGGCCAGATCGTGGATTTCTGTACACAGTGAAAGTTCCTGTGGGGAAAATATAGCGGGGAATGTTATGCTACTTACCTTGCTTTATACCACATTTGTTGCAAAGTTTTCTCCAATTGCTTTCCAGTTTTGCTTATCAGGATCCAGAAAGAAAGAGTTTCCCGGACTACTTACTTCTTAGTTGTTCCTTAGGACACAGAGGTTTTGGAAGATAATTTAGCATGCTTTCGTCAGTGTTTCTTTCCAGTTTAAAGCCTTAAAGATGGACAGATGTACATTGACGGCGCGACAGGCAGTGAAATTTAGAGCCGACAAGCTTGCTCCAAAAGCCTTTCCTATGGAATGGGCACAGTTTCACGTATCGCCACTAGATGGCGTATGACAACCATTTCTATCAGCCACACTCCTCTTCCCATCTGTCAATAACTTACCAAATGCGTCCTAGAACAATTCCTCCAAGACAACTTCACTATGAGATTATTATGATCAGTTCAACCTTTATATAGAAATTTAAATGGTTCTGATTTATGTTTTGGAGGTAGAAGATATCCTCACTGGAAGAGAATATATCAGAAAGCGTACTGTTGCATTTGCTATGCATCAACGTTAATAAACATTGGTGCTTACAGCTGAATTAAGACACAAATGTTAAATGTCAATGTGTATCCTACTCATTTATCTACCAATGCTTCGACACACACTTATTAAATGTCTGTTGTATGCAAAATGTTACTTGTGCTTCTAAAATATTGAGAGAACATTTTATTACCAGAAATTAATACAAGTATCAGGAAACCGTAAGAGCACTTTGTAAATTCTCTTCCCCCCTTATAGCAAAACATAATCCCCCTTGCCTTAATAAATTGTAAACTCCTGTAAAGAAAATAAATTAATAAAATATACAAGCCCTGCCGTGGGGTCAGTTTTCTCTTTTGTGTCCTTTGTCTCCAAGTATAGGAACAAGATACTTCACGGCATAATTTTTTTTTTTTTTTAGTCTGTTTGCTGATGGGCTTTAATAATAACACTGGCTTTATTGCAAAGTGTTCAGGGGGGACATGAGAAGACCCCTTCAAAAGTTAGCTGCACACCTGTGGAGATAATCAAGGAATCTCTAAGATCCTCTCCACTTTTAAGAAGCAATGATTTAAAAAAAAAAAAATGAGCATTTGAATTCTTTCAAACCCTCCAAACTAGGTGTGATATTGCTTCTAAGCCAGCCTCTAACCAAAAGAAAAGAATGGTCTCATTTTAGAGTAACTGGCTGTTTGTTTGAACTGAAGAATTAGTTGCATTTCACAATAAAGACATGCCTAATGAAATGATTAAAACATACAGAGCATTAAATTATAAGCAGATGGGAGTTGGGCGGGGGGAGGTGAGTTTGCTAGAGAGCTGAGACCAGGAAACCTGACAGCTTTGGGTTTTTCTCAACAATACAGAAGATGATTGTTTAAGCAACCGAAGATAAGAACGCAACCCCTGAAAGATAAATCAATCTTTTTCTTCCTTCCTTCCTTCCTTTCTTTCTTTCTTTCTTTCTTTCTTTCTTTCTTTCTTTCTTTCTTTCTTTCTTTCTTTCTTTCTTTCTTTCTTTCTTTCTTTCTTTCTTTCTTTCTTCCTTCCTTCCTTCCTTCCTTCCTTCCTTCCTTCCTTCCTTCCTTCCTTTTTCTTTCTTTCTTTCTTTCTTTTCTTTCTTTCTTTCTCTTTCTTTCTTCTTTCTTTCTTTTCTTTTCTTTCTTCCTTCCTTCCTTCCTTCCTTTCTTTCTCTTTCTTTCTTTGTTTCTTTCTTTGTTTCTTTGTTTCTTTCTTCCTTCTTTCTTTCTTTCTCTTTCTTTCTTCTTTCTTTCTTTCTTTTCTTTTCTTTCTTTCTTCCTTCCTTCCTTCCTTTTTCTTTCTTTCTTTCTTTCTTTTCTTTCTTTCTTTCTCTTTCTTTCTTCTTTCTTTCTTTCTTTTCTTTTCTTTCTTTCTTCCTTCCTTCCTTTCTTTCTCTTTCTTTCTTTGTTTCTTTCTTCCTTCTTTCTTTCTCTTTCTTTCTTCTTTCATTCCTTCTCTCTCTCTCTTTCTTTTTTTTGATAGACAACAACACACCAGAAGAGCCAGAAAGTAAGTCCATGTGTATTATAAGCGTTCAAAGAGATGGCCACTGTGGAAGGGAGGGAGATATTCACAGGGAGGCATGGAAAAGGAACCAGGAAATTTGCAAGTGTATCAAAGTAGCGGAGGTCCTAGGAGATCGAAGAGGATCAGAGAGGCCCAGAGTTAAGTCACGGTTCAGGGTCTGGATTCTTCTTAAGAAAGTCAGACATCTCCCCGGCTGTTGTCTGGTCCCAGTTATTCATGAAACACCTTCTCTCTTCCCTCCTCCCTGAAATTTATCATTTTAAATGCTGCTCTGTGTAGTTAAAAGATGCTAGTTTGATGAGATGGAGTTTAGAACAGCTAAAAAAGAAGTTCAGCGAATAGGAGCAGTTCATAGGCTGTGCAAATGGTCTGTTAAGTGGCACTTTATGGTCCAGCCGAATCCATGAGAGTTTTATCTTGAATTTCTATCAGGCTGCATTCAGCAAGAGCTGGTTCCCTGGAAAAGGGCATTTAAAAAAAAGAAAGGAAAATCTGTGTTGTGTTTCTATCTTTCCTGGATATACAATGGCAGTTTCGACCCATTTGAGCTGCCTTCCCAAACAGAGGCACTGATTGTCTTCGACTGTGGGTTAATGGATGTAGGTCTAGAGATAAAGGAAATAAACCCTTGAAGATTTTGTCTAATTTTTAAAAGGCATCTCACCTTCCTAAGTTGTGTGTCTTCTTTGTCCTGGAGGTCTACAGGGGAGAGGACAGCCCTGCGTGGCCACCGTGGCTCGCACCTGGGGCCATGGCCAGGCTCCGAGGGAGGGTGCAAGGGCATCTTCGGAATTGAAATCAATTCTTGCTTTAATCACAGAAAGAACACCCCGAAGATGAGTATGGTACACACGCACACACAGACACTCTCTCCAGGGAGGCATGTGCTCTCCTTGTTCTGTTCCAGGTAAGACCCCGTCTGCCGTCCCCATGAGCTGCCCGTGTGGGTCCACAGCCCTTCCGTGTCTGGCCTCAGGGCAAAGAGCACTGCTCTGCAGACTGACCGATTGTAGCGAAATCTTATTTCTCCAGCACCATCTGCTGACGCTGAGCCCCACTAGGACCTAAAGTTGGAGGTGCAAGCTATCGATTCCACTCTGCCTCATGCCTTATTAAGTCTCTCCGTCCCACCTCTACCAGGGGACAATAGCTATGTGTTTAGGAATTGAGGGAGTAGGTCTGCTCCCCAAATAGTTTGTCCCACTTACCGGGAAGGTTGGGGTTCAGTGGAATGCTCAGCGATACCAGCCACGTTGGCCTGGTTCGGGAGTAGTGACACCCCCCCTCCACCACCCCCGCCAGCGTAAAATCTTACTCTTTTCTCTTTAATTTTGAAAGTTCTGTTCAATGTGTCCTATAGGAAGCCTCATCCTGTCCTTGGAAAGTAATGGACCATAAATGCATAAAGTTAATATTTATATGTACAAATATATAAGTAATATCTCCTGGAATTCTACCTATAGAGATGCCCTCTGTGGAACTTTGACATTGTTCCCATTCCTCTATGAGAAGGTAACATTCTTAAGGAGATTAACACCTCTTACCTTTATTAACTACTGGCCAGTGGAGGGCGGAGGGCCCAGGAGCTGGGCGGGGGGGGGGGGGGGGGGGGGGGGGGCACTGGTTGGCAGCTGAGTGAGGAAATGAGCCGGAACTGACCAGCCTGGGGGACAGGTGCGGGGAGAGTCGCGCTCCTGGTGGGGACAGATATGACGTGAGCCCCTTCTTCCATCTGTGCGCACCTCTCCCTACTCCCTGCAAGGTCCTACAGGGGCAAAGGGATGACAGCACCTCTGCAGCCGGACTGGGAGGGACGCCCGTCCTGAGCTGAGGCTCTGGCTCCAGCCGCCAGGAACCCCCGTGTGAAGACCTCGAACTATGCCCTCTAAAAACTCAGGTGAGTGGTTGTCACCATTGCCCCCCCCCTCCTCTTCATCATTTTCACCATCACAGCAGTCGTCGACGCTAACATAGGAGAGCTTACCACAATCGATGTGCTGTTCTAAGCACTTCACGTGCATCATGCCCTTTACAGCTCCCCATCACCCTGTGAGGGAAGTGCTGTGTTCACCCCAAGTCCTGGGCAGAATGGCGCTGGCCCCCAAGAAGAGCTCGGGGAAGGACAGTCAGGGCCGGTATCCCGTATGAAGCACTTGCATGGGAGCCGTCCTTGGAAAGACGATGGACGTCCCGAAGGCTGATTCATCCACCCTCTAGCTCACCACACACCTGTGCAGTGTCCTTGTGGCAAGTGCTCGGCTGCTTGCTCTGCACCTGGCCTGTCACACCAGGCATATAAAGGTTGGCTGACTCAGTTTGTAGGGGATTCAGAGACATGGGTCTCCCTTGCCCTGGAGACCTCACCCTAGGATGAGGGGAGGAGATGCAGAATGACGGACAGATAGAAGGGAGAGTGGCACACGGTAATTGCTGAAGATGTATACCTCTCCGCTCCAAACAATGGTTCCGGCCCAAGGGGCACCTGAGGAGGTGATTAAAGATGCAGACGCCTGGGCACCATCCCCAGAGATGCTGATGTACTGTGGCTGGAGTGGGCCGGGGAATTTGCATTTTTACCCCGTTTCTAGGTGCTCCTGATGCTGGGCTCCATGGACCTCACACCGAGAAACAAAGACCTAGAGGAGATAGGTCAGAGTGGACTAGGGTTGTTTTGGGGGGGAGGGGGTCCTCCCAAAGGAAGGGGAGGCTTTGCGTGGGCCCTGATCTTTAGCACCACTGAGATCACTTATCTCAACTCTTCACCTGATTAAAAATGAGATTGCAATCAATTGAAATGGGGGCCCCATATTTTCTAAAAACATAAAGCACATTCTTCAGGCCTGGGTGCCTGGAAGGGCCAGCAAAGAAGAGACGAAGTCACACCTCCTGCCCTGGGAGCTGATGATGGTGGGGAAGATGAAACAGGGCTCGGATTAGCTCTGAGGTCCCTGGGGTGCAGTTCCGGGCTCTGACCAGCCAGGAGGAGGCTGAGGGGCGCCTCGCTCAGCCTGTCCTCCAGCTGCCTGGATGGGAACAGCTGAACTTCAAAAGAAGCATGGGGTTTACCCAAGGGCAGCTGTGGATGTGTGGGTGGGTGCGTGGGTGGGGCACCCAGGGGAGCTGAGCCGAGGGCTGGAGAATAGCAAGGGAGAGATAGAAAGACAGAGAGAGATTCAGGGCGGAAATGAGCAGCCTCAGGTTTGGGCCTTAATTATGAAGGAAGTGGGCACACTTGGAAATGCCTTTCCCATTCATGTTTTAATCAACACCAAATTGTAAGATCATCTTGATAATCCCTCGAATATCCATGCAGGGAAATTGTTTCATGATAATTCCACCCGAAATCCTTTCCTGAGCACATACTTTAAGGGCTTCCATGGAAATGTCCTGAGAGCCCAAGGCCAAGAACCTGGGGCATCCCTGTCACTCCCGCAAAGGCTTTTGTGAGTTCTTGTTTAAAAACTGCAGCAACGTTGGAGAGGTTGGCTTAAGGAGCGGAGAAAACCTCAAACCAACAAGAGAAAGGCGCTCTGGATTTGGAAGACAACTCTGCAGAGCCTGACCCGGTGTTCTGTCTCAGGAAGACGGGGAGACAGGGCCCCTAGCACTTTCACAATGGGTGAGAAGATGTCATCAGGAATCGCTTCCCATGGCTTGAGTTACAGGAGGGAAAACACGGGTTCAGAGCTTGAAGAAGTAAAAAAACAAACCCCCCTCCCCCCAAAAAACCAAAAACAAAACCATAGGGATTGTACAGAACAAGAGAACAAGAAAACAGGGAATGAACTGCCAAAGAAAGTGGAATTTCCATCCCTGGAGCTATTCTAGGCAAGAGGAGGGACCTCTTTACTACAGGTTGTTTAGAGTAATGAACGTGATCCCACCGCGGTGCATGGGAACGGGCTTGATGACCCCGGCGAAGTTCCTTCCAGTCAGCAACTCCGTAATTATTGACCCAGGTGGCCAAGGTTCGTCTCAGAGGAGAACGAGTCCATTTTCAACGGACTTGCAAGGGCTGTGTTGCCAACAGTGCTTTGTCATTGACTGGATCATTTTCAAGTCATTTTGTACGGCAGAAACTCCAATGGGGAGGTCCACTCAGCTGCCGGGTGAGCATTTGCCGAGGGCCAGGAGGGCTCAAGCCTTTCTGGCCAAATTGCATTCCCAATCGCCTCGTGCAGGTTTAGGAGAGGTCCCGGAGGTCTCCTGAAGAATCCTGCAGCTTCCAGGAGAAAGGGAGGCAGCTAATACCCTCCATGTTTTCTCTTGCTAGAAAGCTCCTTTGATTGGGCCTCTAAGGCTGGTTGATGGAGGTTCTCCCGGAGGACTGTGGAGCAGAATCTACATCCATCCTGTTTTCAATCACTTAGCTGTGAGTTCGAAATTACTCTGGCTCTCTGGTCTACATTTTTGCTGTGTTTTGTCACGAGGATGTCCCACCCTAAAAAATAAAAAGTCAAAAGAGGTTCCCAGCTGGTTTTAAGTCTCCATATCTCCCTTTGTCTGTCTCAGGGAGACCATTTTAAAAGGAGTTTTAGGTGAGATGCCTGAGTGGCTCTGTCAGTTAAGCGACAGCCTTCAGCTCAGGTCATGATCCCAGGGTCCTGGGATCGAGTCCCACATCAGGCTCCCTGCTCAGCAGGGGAGTCTGCTTCTCCCCCTCCCCCTGCTCATGCTTTCTCTCTCACTCTGTCTCTTTCAAATAAATAAATAAAATCTTTAAAAAAAAATAAGTTTTAGGAAACCAGTTAAAAAAAAAATAAAAGTTTTAGGAAACCAGTTTCAACGTTTCACAATATACATTACGTTATGCGTTTTGCAATACACATAATACACTAAATATTTTGTGATGATAATTTCATAAAAGAAAAGCGTTGGCCCTGGTTTTCTTAGGCTTCACCAGCTTGAACGGGTAAATGACCCCACCTTAATGAATAAACCACACATCCCTGGCTCTTCCCCCACCTACATAATACATAATATGGAGGGCCTCGTGAAGCAGAGCTCCCTCCGGTAATCCCCGGAAGGTTTTTGAATGACGTCTCCCAAACAGAGAGCGTCCTTCCTGCCTCTTCCCCCAGGAAGTCACACGGAAAGGACAATTCACCACCATCCCTGCTGCCAGGACCTTTAGAGGGGGACAAAATGGATTCCCTGGCCAGAGTGCCGGCTCCATATGGCTCCAAAGACAAGGCCAGGGGCCCCAGCGGTGTTATGTTCCTTGTAATGCTCTGCAAGCTGAAGACACAAGTTCAAATCCTGCTGAAACACAGGAAGGCCCCTCTCAGCCCCAACCCTCAACCCTGTTTCTGTGTTTCTTAAGTGAGACGCACACACCACTTACTCAGCTTGGACAGGGTATTAACACCCAGGAGGGAGAAACCCTGCTGGTTGTTCCCCCAACCCAAGAAGCAAGAGTAAAAAGTCCTACTGCGTTGAGTTCCCAGGGGCTCCCTGCACCATCAGACATGGTTCGTTGGTTCTGAATCCAGCTGTGGTTCTTGCTGGCATTTCCCAGGTCTAAGATCATTGCACTTTTTAAGTTATGTCCTTTGACTCAGAAATTCCTTCTGAGCCACTTTTTTTGGGGGGGGGAATAAATACAGAAAACTGTTATGTGCAAGATGTGTATTGAAGCATCATTTACAGGCACGAGGAAGCAGAAATCACCGAATGTTTGATCATTAAAGAATGGTTGGGTAAATTATGGACTGTCCCCCCCGAAAGAAATAGTCCATAGCCGATAAAAATGATGCCTACAGAGGCTTTGTAGCCACGGGGCAAGTGTTTGTAAGATAAAGGGAAAAAACAATCAGAATGCAAAGTTTTGTATTTAAATTATTATCAGGGTATAAAATAAAACAGAAAGCATGCATAAAAAGTCAGGAAGGATATAGAAATAAGTATTTACCCCAATTCGTCTTCTGGTAATAGAATACTGGGTGGTTTACAAAGTATGTTTCTTTCTACTTTTCTGAATATATCAAATTTCACCAAATGAGGGTAGTTCTCAAACTGATGAAAAAATACACAATAAGAAAAAGAAGGGCATCTGGGCGGTTCAGTTGGTTAAGTCTGACTCTTAGTTTCGGCTCAGGTCAGGATCTCAGGGTTGTGAGACCGAGCCCCATACTGGGGTCTGTGCTGGGCGTGGGTTCTCTCTCTCTCCCTCTCCCTTTGCCCCTCTCCCTTGACACACACACTCTCTCTCTAAAATAAATAAATAAATCTTAAAAGAAAAAGAAAAAGAAAAGGCCCCCCCATCCACATCTCCATCCAGGTGAAAACGAAGTGGGGATCAGCTGGTGACACGGGTTCGGCGTCCCCACTGGGCATCTGGCAGTTCCCTCCTAAGTCAGTATGGCAGGGTCTAAACGCCACACCAGAAAAATCTCTGTTCAGAAATGGGGTCCCCCTGTCAATTCTACAAATATTTATTGAGCACCTATTATATGTCCAGTGTTAGCTCACTGAAAAAGACAGAAAACGGACATAAATTCAGGCCCGTTTGGGGTGTCTTTAGCATCCGAGAACTAATTACTACCTCTGGCCTCTGCCTCTGCTCTTCTATGTTCGCCTCGGGACGCTGGGGCTGGGTTGTGCGGAGCCCATCTTCTGAGGCTCTGCCAGCAGAGCGAGCTCCAGGCGGACGCAGCAGGGAGGCGAGGTGTGCCCCTTCCTCCGTGCTCCTTCCTCTGGCTTCCTGTTTCTGTCAGCTTCCCCAAACCTCCCTGCCTCGCCTCAGCAGCTGCCTGTCCTTTCTGAGGCAGTGGCTGAATCAAATTTATAATTTTCCCAATGCTTACAGAACTAGCCTCATGCTGCCCCCTAGACACACCCAGAGGTCTGGGCCCCACCCCGCCTGACCCTCGTGGAAGCTTCCAAAGGTTCGTCTAGCCTCTTCCCTTTGTTCCATCAGCCGTAGGGGTGGTTATTCCCTCTTGCCTTCTGCAGTAGCTACATCTGTGATGTCTTTTTTTTAAATATTTTATTTATTGGATAGAGAGAAAGAGAGAGCAAGCAGGGGGAGGGGCAGAGGAGAGGGAGAGGGAGAATCTCAAGCAGACTCTGTGTTGAGATCATGACCTGAGCCGAAATCAAGAGGCAGACGCTTAACCAACTGAGCCACCCAGGCGCCCCATCACTGTGATGCCTTAAAGTTGTCCTTTTAAGCCTTTCAGTTACTGAATTGATAACTTTCTTATTTTATTAATAATTCTTTACAATAAATCAGCTGTTCAAAGAGCTTCTGTGTCCTGACAGTACCGGAAGGGGACAGTCACTTGGATGGGATTGCAAATTCCCAACAGCAAATACCCCTAAACTCTCAGTACCACACTCCCTCCTGCTTCACAGAGAAAATGGACTCCTTCAGCTGAGAATCCCCACACTGCTCACACTCGACACAAACAAACCTGTTCCCTATGCTTGCCTGCCCTCCTGCTTGCCGAATCCTACACGCTTGCTCCCCATCCCATCCCCCTCCTGGCCTCTCAGGAACCCTCCCCCCCATTAATCAACTGTCTGTCCCCTCCCACATGGTCGACATTTCTCAAACGGATCCCTCCTACTGGCTTTTAAATCCGCTCAACTCTCACAGAAGTAAAGAACATTTCCTTGATCCCCAACCCCCTGCCCAGAGACCATCCTCTGTCTTTCTCATGATCTCAGTCACTAACTTCTTGGGCTTAATTCATTTCTATTTCCTCCATTTGTACTTTTTCCTCATTTCTCCTAATCTGGCTTCTGGTCCCACCAGTCTGCTTTGCTAATGTCACCCATGAGTGTTAGGTTCATAATCAAATGGACATCTTCTTTTCAGCCCTCATTTTATAGGACCACTCGGTTGTACTTAACACTGTCACACACTTTTGTTTGAAAGTGAATGCTGAGGCAGGTCTAACCCTGCCGTTGTTCCTTTGTCCTCTGGGAGGGCACACTTTTCTAGTTTGCTTCCTACCTCTCCAACTACTTTTCTCACTGCAGAGCCCCCTCCCCTCCCAGAATGTGAAATGCTGGCATTGTGGAGGGCTCAGCCTTGGGTCTTCTCCCTTCTCACTGCTGCTCAGATCATCTCATCCACACCAGTCACTGCCACGGGCCAAGTATTTGCACGCTTACATCTTTTGCCCAGGAGTTCCCTCTGAACTCCGAGCCCATACATACCCACCACTCCTTGATCTCTGCACTTGAGGTCTCCCACGTGTCCCTACCTCGACAGGAATAAGACAAAACTCAAGCTCTTTCTCCAAAACAGGTCATCTTCCAGGGTCCCCTATCTTAGCCAAAAATACAATATTCCATCTATGGCACAACCCAAAAACCCAAGAGTTATCTTCCATGCTCCCCTCTGCTTCTATTTCCAATATGCTACCAAACTTGTCTATTTTACTTTACACATATTTCTTGAAAACATCTCTATTGTTGCCATACTACCATATTCTTTATCTGCTGTGGTGGCCTCTGAAATGATCTTCCCTTTCCACTTTTCCCTCTCCGAGGGTGTTCTCTGTACTATAGCCAGGGCAATCCTCTTACAAGGAGAATCTGAGCATGTCACCCCTCTACTTAGAACATGTCAGTGGTTTCTTCTTGCTCTTAGAAAAGCCTGAAGTCCTTTCTGAGGCCTCCAAGGCATTGGCCACCCATCAGCCTTGCCTGTTATCCTTCTCTTTCCCATTTCCTGTTCTCTGGCTGCCTGAACTTCCCCTGCTTCCTGTCCCAGGACCTTTGCACATGCTGGTCTCGTTGTCTGGAATGTGTATTCATTTTTCATACCTCAGGGTAATGGCCATTTCTGAGGGAGGCCTTCTCTGAATCCCCCTCCCACTGCCCCAGACTTAGTAAAGGCCTTTGCAGAGCAGAGTGTATCTCTCCTTGGAGGCCTTTCTACAGCTGTGATTTTACATTTTCTCATGTGACTGACTGGCTGATATTGATCTCCCCACCAGTTGCATGTTCCAGGAGATGGGGGACCATATCTGCCTTGCTATGCTCTAGAACTCTCAGGGTCTGGTCCAGGATCTGGCTCCTTCTCATAATAGAGGAGTATTTCTTGAATGAATGAATGAGTTTGGATTGGGGACTGCTGACCTCAGGACATTGCTCTCTCAGTGCCTTTATGCCATGGGATCTTTCCATGATTTTGAAAATCATAGAACATTTGGAAAATGTTGCATGAATGTTAAGGCATGCAGTTTCAAACTGAAAGACTATAGGTTAAACCACTACCGCCTGAAAAGGGAAACCCATGATAGAAGTCAATATTTTCCTAATTTAAAACCCAAAGAAATTTCTCTTAGTTCATGTTTTGTCATCAGAAATATATTTTCAGACAGGAAGAAGGCAAATCTGTGTTTTGTTTATTATCGAAAGCAGCAAAGTTAGACATGTTACCATAATGGAAGTGAAACCTTTGGTGAGAAACACAACTTTAGTAAAATTGGCTCCCTGAATCCAGGAGAGACAACTGGCCAATACGAGCAGAGGGCAATTTCTGTTCATAAACAGTAAAAGTGTTTATTTTTATGAGTATTTATTGAGCACCTACTGTTTTATAGTTGAAGAAACTAAGCCTTGTGGAGTTTAACTTGCTTAGGATTATACACCTAGTAGAAGGCAGAGACTAGTTTCAAACCCTGTCTGCCTGATGCCCAAATTTAGCATATTAATCACCCTGAGGAAATTCCAGTTAATGCTATCTGGGTATATTGGTGTTGCCGTTATCTGTTGCCATACAATAAACCACCCCCCAAATTCATGAATTAAACAACAACCATTTTATTAGGCTCGTGATTTGGGGGGTTGGGCTGCAGTGGAGATGGCTCATCTCTGCTCGGAATGAGTCCAATGGTTAAAGATAACCGGCATGGCTCACTGGGATCATCTGCCAGAAGCCCTGGTTCTGGCTCTTGGCTAGATTCCTTGGTTCTTCTCCAGGTCGCGGTCTTTGGCCTGGAGCATCCTCATTTCACTTACGTGTCTGGCTCTGGGCTGGGATTGCTGGAAGAGTTGGGGCGTCTTGCTTTCCTCACAACTCGCCGGGGCATCCTCATGGCATGGTGGTCTCCGGGGAAGTTGATCAGATATGCAGCCGGCTTCCTTCAGAGTGAGCCTGCAAAAGACAGGAGCTAGAAGTCGACTGTGTCTTAAGGTCTGGGCTGCGAACTGGGACACTATCACCTCTTAGCGGTCAAAGCAATCACAGAAGACGTCTAGGTTCAAAGGAGGGCGACACAGACCCCACTTCTGAATGGGAGGAGTATCAAAAAATGTGGCCACTTCAATTCTTCATAATCAGATACATTAGCATTTCTCTCCTTAAATGCTTTGGAATAATATAGATGTATTTTTTACCCTAGACTCCATTTCTATTTAGGGTAAATATTGCTTCTAAAGTCAACGTTCTCATTGCATTGTGTGAGTCCTCAGGTCCTTACAGTGATAACTATGTATTAAATAACTCAGGAATGTCCACTGTGATCACAGCAGGCCATCAGGGTAGAAGGTAAAGTAAACAGACCAGTGGAAGTAGCAATATTCTGTCATTTATGAACCTTGACATCTAAGAAGCACTGAAATGGGATGTGACTCAGTTTTTCTATCTCCTCTATTTTCATGATTTCTTCTCTCAATGCTTACCTTTAAAAAAAATATTGAGTTTTTTTTATTGTTTTCACTTTACTCCTCAAAATATCATTGTTCTGTCTTATAGCTTTCTAAGCCCTTTTCTGGATTTTTTTTTAAATTGAAAATTTTGAGATAATTATAGATTCAAACAGAGTTGCAAAAAATAATGCAGACTTCTTGTACCCTTTACTCTGTTTCTCCCAATGACAACATCTTGTAAAACTATAGTAATATATCACAAACAGGAACTTGCCATTGATAAAGTCAAGATACAGGACATTTTTATCACCACAAGGACCCCTCACACTGGGCTTTTATAACCATATCCACTTCCCTGTCATCCTGATTCCTCCTTAACCCATGGTAACCACTGATCTCTTCTCTATTTTTGTAGTTTTATCATTCAGGAATGTAACATAAATGGAAAGCTGTATGTATGTAATCTTTTGGGACTGGATTTTTTTATTCAGCCCAATTCTCTAAAGATTCATTCAGATAGTTGTGCATATTAGGAGTTCCTTCCCTTTTATTTCTGAATAACATCCCATAATATGGATGGACCAGAGTTTCATCATTCACCTGTTGAGGAACATCTGGGTGGTTTCTGGTTTGGGCTATTACAAATAAAGCTGTTATAAACATGAACTTACAGGTTTTCTGTCAACATAAATTTTTTTATTTCTCCAGGATAAATGCCCAGGAGCACAATTGCTGGGTGCTACAGTAATTGCATGTTTAACGTTTTAAGAAACTGACAGTTTTTCAGAGTGGCTGTACAATCTTACATTCTCATTAGCAATACACATATCACCCAGTTTTTTCCACATCATCTCCAACATTTGGTGTTGTTACTATTTTAATTTTACCCATTTGGATAGGTATTTGGAGTTTTAGTTTGAATTTCTTAAGTGGTAATGACATTGAACATCTTTTCATATACTTATTTGCCATCTAGTATATTCTTTTCAGCGAAGTGTTTATGCTTTTTGCCCATTTTTCAATTGGATTAATTGCTTTCCCACTGTTGAGTTTTGAGAGTATGTTGTATATTCTAGATACTAGACCTTTGTCAGGTACGTGGTTTGAAAATATTTTCTCCCACTCTGCAGCTTGTCTTGTCTGATCCCCTTGATGAGGTCACTTACATAGCAAAAGTTTTAAACTTCTATGATGTGTAATTTATCAAAATTTCTTTTGTGGTATGTGATTTTTGTTATCAAATCTAACTCTTTTGACTAGCCCTAGTTTCTGAAGATTTTCTCTTTTTTTCCTCTGGAAGTTTTAGTTATACCTTTTACGTTTAAGTTAGTGATCTATTTTGAGTTAATTCTTGAATTAAAGTGTGAGACTTAGGTCAAGATTAATTTTCCCCACTATGGATGTCAATTGCTACAGCCCCATTTGTTGAAAAGGCTATCTTTCACCCATTGAATTGTTTCTGCAAAACATCTGTTGTGTCTATTTGTGTGGGTCTATTTCTGGGTTTTCTATTCTGTTCCCCTGGTCTATGAGTCTATGTCTCTGCCACTACCACACAGTCTTGAATACTATAGATTACTATACAATAAATCTTGAAATCAGGTAGACCGATCCTTCCTACTATTTTTTCTTTTTTAAATTTGTTTGCACTATCGATGTCCCTTTGCCTCTAAATTTTAAAATTATCTTGTGTATACCAACCAACAAATTGCTGAAATTTGGATGTGAATTGTGTTAAACTTACTCATAAATTTGGGTGGAATTGGCATTCTTGCTATTGTGAGTCTTCCAATCTATGAATAAAGTAGAATGAAAATATTCATTTATTTAGACCTTAATTGGTTTCTTTCATCAGTATTGTACAGTTTCTAGCTTACAAGTCCTGTACATATTTTGTTAGATTTACACTTAAGGGTTTTATTTTTTGCAACAGTAATAGATAAATAAATGGTATTGTATTTTTTAATTTTGGTGTTGTGTTCATTACTAGTGTATAGAAATACAGTTGAATTTTGCGTATTTATCTTGTATCCTTGTAACTTTACTGAATTCATTTATTTAGTCCTGAGAGGTTTGTGTTTTGTTTTGTTTTTTTATTTTTTGTGGTTTGGTTTTGGTTCTTTTAGATTTCTTTGAATTTTCTACATAGACCTTCATATCATCTAGTAAATAAGGGCAATTTTATTTCTTTCTTTCCGATCTGTATGTCTTTTATTTCCTCTTCTTGCCTTATTACACTGACTAGAAATTCCAGTACTATGTTGTGTAAGAGCAGTGAGAATGAACATTCTTGCCTTGTTCCTGATTTTAAGGGGAAAGCGTTCAGTCTTTTACCATTAAATATAATGTTAGCTGTAGGTTTTTGGTAGATGCTCTTTATCAAATTGAGAACATTTCCTTTATTCTTATTTTTATGAAAGTTTTTTTTTATCATGAGTGGGTGTTGAATTTTGTCAAATGTTTTTTCTGCATCAGTCGACGTGGTCAAATGAGTTTTCTTCTTTAGCCTGTCATTATTTCACTTTAGCCAATCATTATTACATTGATTGATTTTCAAATATTGAACCAGTCTTGCATCCCTAAAATAAGCTCCATTTGGTAATGGTGAAATCTACATGCCAATATTTTGTTAAAGACTTTTGTATCTCTACTTATAAAGAATATTTGGCTATAGTTTTCTTTTTCTTTTTGGTACTGTATTTATCTGGTTTTAGTTTCAAGGTAATATTAAGTTTATAAAATAAAAAAAATGAATTGGGAAATGTTTCCTACTCTTCTATTATTTAGAACAGATTGTGTAGAATTCATGTTAATTTTGAAATTTTTGGTAGAATTCTCCAGTAAAACCATCTGGGCCTGGGGATTTCTTTTGAGGGAATTTTAAAATTATAAACTCAATTTTCTTAATATTTATAGGGCTATTTAAATTATCTATTTTGGGGCATCTGGGTGGCACAGTCAGTTAAGTGTCCAACTCTTGATTTTGGTTCAGGTCATGATCTCAGGGTTGTGAGATCGAGCCCCATGTTGGGCTCTGGGTGTGGAACCTGCTTAAGATTCTCTCTCTCTCTCTCTCTACCGCTTACCCCACCCCCTCTCTCTCCCTCTCTAAAATAAATAAATAAATAAATAGATAGATAGATAAATAAATAAATCATTTTATATTGGGTTAATTTTGGTAATTTACTTTCTTCCCCCCAAATAATTGCTACATTTCATCTAAATTGTTAAATTTATGTATATAGAATTTTTCAAAGTATTTCCTTATTATTTTTTTGATGTTTTCATCTCTATAGAGATACTCCATGTTTCACTCCTGATATTGGTCATTTGTGTCTTTTCTCTGTTTTTCAGCCTTGCTTGCCAGAGATTTGTCAATTTTATTTATTTCTTAAACAACCAGGTCTTAGTTTCATTGATTTTCCTATTTTTCTGTTTTCATTTTAATTTATTTGTGCACTTATCTTTATTATTTGCTTTCTTTCAGTTTATTTTGCTCTTCTTCTAGGTCCTAGAGGTGGGAGCTTAGATTACTGATTTGAAACATTTCTGTTTTCTAATACATGCATTTAGTACTATAATTTCCCTTTCAAGACTACTTTGTCTTTGCCCCACAAATTTTGATATGCTGTCTTTTCATTTTTATTTAGTTTTTATTTCATTTTCTTGACCTATGAGTTATTTAGAAGTATGTTGTTTGGTTTCTCAGTGTTTGGAGATTTTTCTCTTATCTTTTTGTTGATTTGATTTCTAGTTTGAATTCATTGTGGTCACAGGACACCCTTTGTTTGATTCAAATCTTTTTAAATTTGTTGAGGTTTGTTTTTGGCCTAGGATATGGCCTATCTTGGTATATATTATATGGGCACTTGAAAGGAAAGGGTATTCTGCTGTTGTTGGGTGGAATATTTTCTAAATATTGATTAGACTCTAATGATTGATAATGTCATTGAGTTCTTTCATAGACTTGCTGGTTTTTAGTCTTGTCATTTTATCAATTATTTTTTTCTAATTTTTAAAATCATTTATATATGCATGCATGCGTGCGCACACACACACACACACACACACACACACATTTTAGAGTGGCAGAGGGAGAAGGAGAGAAAGAATCCCAAGCAGGCTCCACACCCAGTGGAAAGCCCAATACAGGACTTGATCTCACAACCCTGAAATCATGGCCTGAGCTGAAATCAAGAGTCAGATGCTTACCTGACTGAGCCACCAAGGCAACCCCGTTTTATCAATTACTGACAGAGATGCTTATATCCAACTATAATTGTGGATTTGTCTATTTCTTTTTTCAGTTCTATCAGTTTTTGCTTCATATATTTTATTGCTCTGTTTTACAGTGCATATATGTTTAGCATTGCTGTCTTTTTTGTGGATTGACCCTTTCATCATTACATAATGTCTGTCTTTGTCATTGGTAATTTTTTTCACTCTGAAGTCCTGCTTTTCTTTGATTAGTGTTTGCATAAAACGTCTTTTTCCATCTTTTTATTTTTACCTTGCCTTTCTTTTTTAATTTGAAATGAGTTTCTTGTAGACAAACTACACTTGGATCATGTTTTTTAATCCACTTTGCCATTCTCTGTGTTTTAATTGATGTATTTAAATCATTTACATTTAAAATTATTATCGATATGTTAGATTTTAAGTTTGTCACTTTCTTTTTCTTTGCTTGTGCTGTGTTTTCATTTCTCTGTTTTATTTTTCCTGACTTCCTGTGATTCACTTAAACATTTTATAAAATTCAATTTTGATTTATTTATGGTATTTTGAAAGTATCTCTTTCTAGAGATTTTTTAAGTGGTTGCTCCAGGTATTCCATTATATATATATATATACATAATTTGTCAGTCTATTGGTATTGTCATTTTACCAGTTTGAAGGAAGTTTTCTTTCTTGCTAGACTACCCCTTCCTTGACCTTTAGCTAGAGAGAGCAAGCTTTTTCTTGGGGCTTTTTAGTCTGCATCTGTTGACATTTCCAGGTTACTAGCTTCTCCAGCACCTCATCTGGGATATATGAAGCAAAAAGGAAATTCAGGGGACTCTTCACTGTTCTGTTCGTCACATCGTGTGACCCCCAGGGCATCTGCCTTCTTCTCTCTGTCATTCAGAGTTGCCTTATGCTTGTTTTATATATAATAGCCAGGATTTTTAGCTGTATTTGGAGGGAAGGATAGGAAAAAGTACCTCCACTTCATCCTCCCAGAAGCTGAAGTTCTCACTTATCTTTATTTTTAAAGAAAATAAATATTGTCATTAAAAAATAATAATTTAAAAAGTATAGTTTGCAAAGTAGGTAAACAAAGCAAACTTAGATGTAAAACCTAGAGATAAGTACTCAACAAGTTCTTTTAAAAAAATCTTCAATCATTAAGACTATCCAAAACCCTAAACGAATAAAAACAATGCTCCCTTATATTTAGTTCTTTATACACTTTCAGCACTTTCTTATCTTTTATCTTACTTGATCCTTCTGGGAACCCTATAAAGGGGGATAAGGCAAATACTATTATCCCAGTTTTATAGAAAGGGAAATGGCACTATAAAAATCAGAAAAAACACAGGATCCTCCAAAGGTTTATACAAAACAATTGGCAGTATTTGTTTCCCTCTGTGAAATGAAGAATTCTCTTCTACAGAAAATTATGTGAACTAATCTTTTCAGAAGGCTTTCTTCCCTATCATCTAAAAGGAGAATATTTTACCTGCTATAATATTTCCAGGTTCCAACCATGAGAAGACTTATTTGGAATCAATGAGAGAATGGGAATTTACTACTTCTCCACCCCCTTCAAAAATCCCGCGCCATAACTCCTCCAACTCATGAATCATCTTTTGAAAGTCTTGAGTTATATTCTGAATCGTCATCTGGACCCAAGCTGGAGAAATGGCATCCTCTTTGAATTTCAGATTCCTTCTGTGCAATGGAGGCCAAATCCCGCAGTGTTTCTTCTCCCTGACTTCGCATGTGCCATACTCTGAAACATGGAACTGTTTTGAAGACCATGTAATGATGAAAAGAGATGGTACCCATGCTGACCCCGAATTACCGACAAAGTACACCATAGCTGAATTTTTCTCGGGCACCCAAGAATCTTACAGGTTGGAAACATTTTTCGAGACTGAATCTCTACCATCTGCCTACATAGTTCTGCAAGAGGCAGGAAGCATAGAAGAAGTGGTCATGGAGGGTCACTTGGGGATACAGCATAAGGAATTTCTCTGTTGAATCTGCTGTGTGCAGATTTAAGAGATTCAAATATAGACTCCATTGAAGAGGAGAGTGAAATAAAACAATACAATAAAATACAAGATATCTTTTATTAAAATCATAATAAGAGAGAAAGTGTTTGAGAGTAAGGCATTGAGAGCTGGCAGAAGGTGTAGCACTCAGTTTATGGAGATACTTGGTAATGGTTCACTAATAGATCCAAGGCATTATGATGAGGAGAAACCATTTACCTAAGTAGGCCAGGGTCTGGCTCTTGCTGTTGACTGTCAAGAACTATCTGTTGCCTATTACCTCGGTCTGAGGCAATCTCTGGGGGTGAAAAGACTCAGTTTCTGTCCTCAGGGAGTTCCCTATCTGACTGAGGAGACCAGCCCTAGAGGTAAGAAGACGAGCAGGTGCTAAGTGAGTGGTATAGACATGTAACTGCTTCTGTTATTTTTGGACTGGGCTGGCCCTGGAAAGTAAGCTTAAGATGGAGAAGGGGAAGAGATTTCAGCCAGAGAAGAGAAAGAAGGAAAGGCCCAAGTGCGGGTCTCTGCCTCTGCCTCTTCTTGGGGGGCAATGAACAGACATGCTTTCAGGACCTCTGCCAAAGGGTGTTTATAAAGGGATATGGTGGGAAAAGGGGCCCAAGAAGTGGGGCAGGTGAGACCAGGACTTTCTTTGGCCAGGAAAGAGAGCTCGAAAAGGTCAGTGGGGACACGCAGAAGGAAACACATTAGGAGGTTGGAGCCCGTGGTGGAGCATAAGATGGATTGCAAAGGAGAGACCTGGCTAAAGTGGTGACAGGTCATTTATTTAGAAAGAAATGTTCCTTTTTGGTTTAAACAACAAACCTCCACAAGGGAATAATTAATTTGCATCCTTTTGATCTGTTTACAATTAATATGGTCAAGTAAATGTCCAAAATCCAAATTCAGCCAAGTTAGAGTTTTGTCAGCCCTGGGGACCTAATGCAATCACAAAGCCATTATTTAACGTTTTCTGAACATCCTCTGAGTCCCTGTGTTGAATTCTGCTTCTGCATCCAATTTATGATGCAGAACGAAAACTATCATTTTTTCCATTCCAAAAAAAGGGTAATACCTCACAATTCAAGTGCTACATTTACTCAAAACCATAAAATGTTGCTGCATGTGTATGTTTGGTGCATCAGCCACCTGCCCTTGAGGGAGAAAAGGAAAAAAATTCAAATGTTTGAAAACAAACAAAAAAGCCCAACTGCAAAGTCTACAGAAGATGACAAAGAGGTTGGTGAGGTATGTCTCAGGATTCAGAACTAGGAACGCCCTTTGAGACCAGATGTTGCAAATCTTTCACTTCAGAGGTCAGGCTGTGAAGACCAGAGGGGCTTCGGGGCCTGCCACCTGTCTGGTTGGTGGCCAGGCAGGACTGTGCTGGATCCACCCCAAAGCTCCACCTTCTGATGTTCCCTGGGATGCGGGCTCACATGCCTGGCTGTCCAGGTCATAGCTGGGCCCCTCAGACCACAGGTTTAAGCATCAGTTTCCTGGTCTGGGGTCCAATGGACAGTATCTAAGATCACTTCCAGAGTGAGGTCCATGAGGAGTCTATTCCCAAACTCCAGCTCAAGTTCATTTGATCTTTCTGGGTCTCAGTTGTTTCTTCTTTAGAATGAGTAATATCTGCTTCACTTATTTTACAGAGCATTGCTTAAGATCAGAGGAGACTGTGTATGTGAACTTGCTTGAAGAATAGTTAACTCATGTTATGAATACTTCCACATTAACTAATTTATCCTCCAATCAATTATAGATCGGTTTGATATAAAAAAATTCAAAGAATTTTTATCCAATTTCTTTGGGGGAAACCCCCCCGCCCCCAAATTGTGGATTGGTTTGATATAAGCAGTTGGGTAATAACTTTTTTTTAAAGATTTTATTTAAGATAGAGAGTGTGAGTGTATGAATGGGGGTGGGCAGGGCAGAGGGAGAGGGACAAGCAGACTCCCTGCTGGGCGGGGAACCCTATGTGGGGCTCCATCCCAGGACCCTGGGATCATGACCTGAGCCGAAGGCAGACACTTAACCGACTGAGCCACCCAGGCACCCCGGGTAAATAACATCTTTAAGGCATTTGATTAAGTGTTAGTATTCATACAGAAAGCTTTGATCAGACTTAAGCTGGCCCACAGGGTATTAGAAGACCGTGATAATTATTCTAAAGATCTTCCATCTCAAATACATTAAGTATTTGTCAGGACAGAGAGAGTGTCTTTCTTTCTTACTCTCAAAAATTTGATTCAACAAACTTTACTCAGAGACTGCTCTGTAGGAAGAATCATGCTAAGTGCTGAAGAGGTACGTGACAAAGGTACAGATGCTCAGGGAAAACTCACAACCCAAAAAAGGAAGGAGAACAAGAACGGAGTTTGTAAATCCCGGGCTGCAAGTCCGAAGTGAGTTAACCACTAACCCCAGCTGGTAAGCACGTAGGAGAGCACAGGTGGGCTTGCCCTTTTGAGAAGCTACCGCTTGACAGATCAGCCCGGATTTGGAGGCAGCTATGCCTGTAACTGTCAGCTTAGGGCTATTTGAAACCATTGTCTGTTTGTTCTTAAAACACATGTCATACTTCTCCCCATCAGCAGGCACCCAGTTTGGGCTACTGTGTCCCACCCCAGGCTTTTCTAGAGTGGTTTTTACACACATCCTCCATATTTTAAGTCAGAAATTCCTCAGTTGAGTGAAAGATCTCTTTAGCCAATTTCTTTCAATGCTTTTGCAGAAATTTAATTTTATTTACACAAATTTTGATCCAATTTCTTTGGGGAAAAAAAAAGAAAAGTCACCTAACCATGACCCGATGGGATAATGAAGTTAAAAAGGGAGTGTGCGCGTTTCCTAGGACTGCCATAACCAAATGTCACACACAACAGACCTTGATTCTCTCACAGCTAGAGAGGCCAATGGATGTCAGAGATGAGGGGGAGGCAGAGCTGCACTCCCTCTGAAGTTTCCAGAGGAATCGTTCCCTGCCCCTGCCTAGCTTCCGGGGGCTCCAAACCATCAGCTTCCATCCGCACTGTAGCTGTTGATCAAGTCTCTGCCTCCATTGTCATGTGGAATTTTCCCTGGTCTCACTCTGTGTCCTCTCTTCTTAGAAAGACATCAATCACTAGATTCAGGGACTACTCCCTGATCTAGTATGATTTCATCTTAGTTTAACTAATTATATCTGCAAACACTCTTTTTCTAAGTAAGATCACATTCTGAGGTTCTAGATGGACATGAATATCTGGGCGGGGGGGGGGGGGGCGGGCATGATTTGGCCCACTACAGTAAGCAAGAGAGAAAATCAGCAACGGGGCAGAGGAAAACAGCTTGCCAGATACAAGGGAAGGTAAGGTTGATATGCAGATATCCGCCCAGAGTATTCCGCGCTTCGTTGGAAGACAGACTGAAAATGTGTCATTGAAATTCCTCACGTGGGAAAGTTACTTTGATTAGAGCTTGAGCTCTGGAGTCTGACCAGCAGGGTTTGAATTCTGGCTGATTTCACTGACGAGCTTGGGGAGAAATTACTCAAGATCCTGGTGCTTCACTTTCTTTATCTCTAAAATGGGATTAATGGCTGTTGGGGAGAATATATTAAGTAATGCATGTAAAGGATTTTTATGTTTGGAGAGATGGGTGAGCAGATGCTCCATCCAGCCAGTCAAGAAAGCGTAGGATTTGGGGAAAACAGGGGCAAGTCCAGGTTGGCTTGAGCGCAGAAATTAAGAGAGGAGGTGTGTAGGACTGATGGGGGAGATGGGCTGGGCCCACCCTGGACGTCAGGGTGAAGAGGCTGACCTGACCCACACATGTGGTCCTTGTTCCACCTGCCCAAGTTCTGACACCAGCGCTGGCACAGGCTCCCCTATGGAGAGCCAGGATGGAGGGCATTCCTTGGTCTGCAGGAGCCTCCATCAGCCTCTACCCTGTATCTCTGTATCCCCACTGCTGTTCCTTGTCATGTCCGTTGGGTTTTCAACTCCATTGTAAATTTTGTGGCTCTGCTTTGATATACCTCAAATCTTTCCTTGTCTCTCCCTTTTGGTAGAATCAGAACTGTCCTCCAATGTTTTCTTCCAAACTCCTCGTTTTACAACCCTGTATCTTACGTCTCTCCACCCCCTCACTTCTTTATCTATAAGCAGGGTTATATATGTGGCTCTGTGTCTGGTCCACTGTGACCCCTGGATCGTTTCCAGCCTGTCTCTGTGATCTGCAGGCATTCTCAATCTTCTCCTGGCCTCATTTGCTTCTTCCTTCTCTGCAGGGCACTGGGATGCACTCACATGCTCCTGCTCTATATCAAGGTTGTGGCAGGCTGCTCTCCCCCAGCAACAAACCATAAAATTAAGAATGGCAAGACTCTCTTGATTAATTTCATTTGCCTGTCTTTAAAATCATTAAAGAAAATGCCTCTTTAAATCATTCTTTTGCAAGCGTATTTGTAAATAATACTTAAAAAACACTTCATCTAATTGTTCTTGCCACAGCTGAATGTTAACAGATCGAAGATGAGATTTATGTTTAGACAGAATTAAGGTACTAATTTTTCCTCAACAATAGACACTGCAACTGACAAAATTAAAACGGAAAATGTCGACCAACAAAAATTAATTCTCACTAGGCTTAATAGTTTCTCTAAGCAAATCCAGTCTCTCCTCAGCTGCCTAAGAAAAGCCATAAAAATTTCTGAGAAGAATCTGGAGTTTGGGATTCCACACTAATTGCTTCCCCTCCCCTTTTAGCTCATCCCCTTTTCTTGTTCATATCGACTGCAAAGGGACATGCAGTTTCCATAACCAAAATGCCTTTGGCTCTGCTGGGGTAAGGAAGTCGGGGGTGGGGGGGAGGGCGCAGGCCAGGGAACCACATAAATAAATGGGAATTTCTACATGGACATGAGGATTTTCGTTTTCATTTTTAAAAAATGAGAATAAGGCACGAGTATAAATTCCAAAAAGAGCAATTTATTTAAGTCTATCATTTTTTGGCAACACAATAGAACGCACATTGGGGTGAACAGTCACAAATCACGTCCCTTCCCACTGTCTGTTTTCTCCACCATATGTTGTGGAGAATACAATTCACATGCTGAAACTCTGCCTCGTCTCAATGTGAGAAAGCATATTGTGATATCAGCAGCCTGGTCACCGAGCCAATGGTTTTTAGAGCAGTGGGGGTGGGAAGAAAGAGGCAGCAGGAAATACAACTAACCCTTCAGTCAGAATATTTTTTAAAGCCTGGGGAACTTTATAGTTTACTCGCCAGTGTATGGGTTGGACTGAGCTTGCCTGGGCACTTCCCAGAGTGTCTTTCATGGATGCCCAGAACTGCTGGGCAGAAGAGAACGTGAGGGACCACCCATGCAAACACGGGGCCTTCATGTCCTCTCAATTTTTCTTTTTTTCAAGTTGCCATTTTGTACACAGGGATAGCTCTCCTTCCCCAGATCCAGTGAGATGTGTGAGTTAACGTATTTACTCGGTAGGCAGGTTACGATATTCTCTCACCCCCACCATGGACTCACCTGGTCCTCCATGACTGATCAAAAAGGGGGATGGCATTTGTTGGTGAAATAGAGAAAAGGTAACCCAGTAGCACACTCACAGCCCAGCCTCGTTAGTACTTTGCTGTAACCCAAATGAGCTGACATACCCACAATGCATGGGCACGCCCAGAGAAAGACCAGAGCCGTGGATGATCCTTCAATGCCAGTCTCCGCTTATCATGAAAATGGCTGTTGGATGTTCTTTGTATTAGAGCTTTCGAAGTCTCCCTTCCTTCCGGGTACAGGGCACAGATGGCCCTGCTGAAATGAGGCTTTCTGGAGACATTCTAAGCCGACTCAGTATGAGGTCAAATATTTTATTAAGCCCTGCTCTTTCAGTTGTTTAAGGAAAAAAGAAAAGAAAAGCTTGTGTTTTCATTTACAGCATGACAATGTTCAAAACAATATTTTAGAAGAGTTTTAATTGATTGCAAAATGCCAGTTAACCTATACGAAACTTCATGGGAAACAGGAAAAATCTTTTTTTTGAGAATTACAAGAATCACAGGTAAAAAGCGAGTTTGATTCCCTAAGTTGTGCATCAAACTTCTTGTCTAAATTAAACTGAACAGATGTGGAAAAATGAGTCAGGGGCTCCCCATATAATTCGAAATGAGCTTTCAGGTTCCGCTTCCTATGGCCGATTTCAGCCTAAGCTGCCTTATTGCCTAAAATCTGCAACTTGATACTAAAAGCTTGTCAAAATTAAGTGCATGCTTTATAAGTTTACATTTTTACAGTCTAACTGTTTTTCTTTGATATTTGACAGGGACATAGGTTCCCATGTCATCTGGCCTTGAAGTACTTTTAGAACTTTCTCCTGGACCAATTTGAGGGAGCTCAAGGTTGCAGTGAATTATGGGCCTTTAAGCTGCCTGCCCAGCAGCCAGCCGTTGGGCCCACACTTGAGGGCTAACACCTGTTGGCTGGACAGAGCAATTAATTTTTTTTTAAATGCAGTAAGCCGCCAAAAATCAAAGCTAAAGGATAAAAATATAATTTTACCTCTTGAGCTTCTAGGGTCGACCTTTGATCTCATCCAAAGTCTGTGTGGCAGGAGGCACCCATCTTACATTTTCTTCCCCAAGAAGCACCTTTGAAAGTCACGAGCTGAGTGCTGACTGAACGTTTCTATCTTCTGTCATATCACTGGCGCATGATGACTCACACACAGAGACCTGATGGAGATAGTCACTCACAACAAAAAGGCAAGTCTACCAAATGTCCCCCTCTTCAAGAAAATTATAATTGGAAGCTTTTAAATTATACTGCAGTCTACTCCTTGTAAGATCAAATGTTACTTCTCTGAGAGGCGACACTTGGGTTTTCCAGTTGATGATTATAATGTGGTATTTGTTTCTGTACATTAAATAGATAACTGTGAACTTCAAAGCGCTAAATACCAATCATGGGCTGGGGCATGGCCACACGTACAGCCTCCCTCCTTCTCCGAACCCTTTGGTAGCCAAGACAAGGTCACTGATCAGGGTAATTTGCAGGAAAAGTCAATTTCTCAAGTACCGAAGCAGGTGTCGTGGCGCTCTATGACAATTTACTGAATCTAAATTGAGGAAGTTGAAAAAAGCAAAGGTCATGATCCACAGGAAGAAAGGAGGAAAGGAAATCTCTTTGACTGTATTTTTAACTCCTTTTCAACCAAAACGTACTCACCAACTGAGACGATTAACGCTAAAAATAAATAAATGAAAATCAGAATATCTCGCTCCAATCAGTAACTTATCTGATTTCTTTAACTAAGGAGAGAGGAATTCAATTTTGCTTGCATTCACAAGGAAATCAGACCAATTTATAGGAGCTAAAGAGCAGGTCTTTCTGCCCATGAGTGTTTGGAAACAAAAATCAAACCAAGATGTCTGAACTTTCCATCTTTAAAAAGCTCAAATATATAATATATACTGCTTATCGTAGAGTACAAAGTATAGTTTGGAGTATAAGATGTCATAAACATAAAATGTATAACCCGGGGTATTTTCTTCTAGATGAGCACATTCCTCACTTCCCCAGCCCTGGGGAAAGAGAACACAGCCGAAATGGGAAATGCTTTTAGGAAGAGAAATGGAGCATGAGTTTCAGAATCTAATGTTATTGGGGTAGCAAGGAGAGCATGGGATAAGGAGTTAGAAGATGTGAACTTGAATTTAGGTAAATCACTAATTACCTGTGTAATTAGAGCAAATCGGTTAACCTCTTTAAATTTGTATTTTTTTTCATTTGTAAAATTGGCTGTGTAAGGATTAAATGAGCTAATGTGGGGACTTTTGACAAACTATAATATTAATTACCATCACTAACCTTTAGGGCATTGTTACCCTGAAGGATGATATGCATACCCCTGGTATGCACGAGGTTATTGTAAGCATTTAAGATTTAAAAAAAATGAATCAGAAGAAAAAAATGTTAAGTAAATAATAGTACAGGTGGAAAAATATTGAAGGTGGCATGTGAAAGTCTGGCATTTTTAGTGACTTTTCAAGATTTAGTTAAATTCTTCTTGGGAGGAAAAAAAAAATTCTTCTTGGGAGGTAGAGCAAAGAAATGGAGCTACCAAACCCTCTAATGATGTTTCCAGTACAAGAAAATTTTTTTTTTCTAAATGTAGATGAAAAGTAGAAAAATGAGTTATTTTTAGTTCACTCAAGCATTCAACCTAAGAAGAAAATACATTTGCTTGCATGTCAATTTCTCTCATTAGAAAGAAAATTCTCATTAAAACAACGCTATTAACGTAACCCAAAGACTTCTGAGTTCTAGCTGGTAGCTCAACATTTTCGAGCAAATGTTAAATGTAATAAAATTCCTGTCCAATGTAATCTGAATGCTGGATCTTATGTCCTCCGTCTAACAAGGTAAGCTCATTGGTGTTGCAGGCCAGTGTCTGATAGCCACATGTTATCACAAATGTCATGTACACTGACCTCCTCATTTTATAGATGGAGACACAGCGGGCCAGAGAAGGGTGGCAGGCTGGGGACTCTGCATAGGTCCCGGATCCGGGACTTCAATGGGCTTTGGATCCACTAAGTCCAGGGCTCTTCCTAGAGTCTAAATGTCAAGTGCTTAATGTCCCGGCTAAGTCAGGAGGGACAATGAAGATGCCAGTGTTATTTGTAATACATTGACATTTGCATCTCCTCCAATCATTTGTTGTTTTTTTTTTTTTAATTTATAGTGCTAGTTGAAATCCTCAATCAAACATGGAGGGCAACCTGAAAAAGCATTAAGCACTCAACACATTAAGAATTGAAATACAGGTTGAATATTACTTTTTCCAGACTCATATTCTCACCTGCTCTTAAATTTTATGGTTCTTTTATACTCCTAGTTTAGTTCTGAAGTTACTTTCCATGTGTATGTTGCTCCCCTTGGGTATAAAATACACTTTCACAAAGATGCTTCTTAATCTTAGCCAAGGTGTTGGTGTTCCTCCTACATTTATTGGAACATTTTAATATTTGGTACTGGAAATTGAAAATTCAGCACACAGAAACATTTGTCTATGAGGAAGACAGTAATATAATTGTGGATACATATTATTATATTTGGAGCAGTTAATCTGAAAACAGTGTGCTTTTTAATGTTGGTATGCATTGTTTGGTGAGACATTTTCTGGTGGCCAAATAAATGGCTGGGAAATGGATCCTATTTTAGCTGTCAGGATTCTAAGGCCATTTTTGGCTTCCAGAAACCAGCTCCAGACATGTGGAGAGAAACCTTTCCTGCAGTGATCTGTCTCAGAACACTCCAGCATTTTACTTACACTCCCGCCATTGTGCCCTCCGGAACTGGATGTCTGGTCTCAAGGCTCACTTATTTTACTGTTTCTATTTTTATTATATTTTAAAGTTTGAAATAATTTTATATATATGGGAAAGTTACAAAAATAGGACAAAGAGTTCCCTATATCCTTCATCCAGATTGCCAAAATGTCCACATTTACCACAGTTACTTTATTGTTCTCGATGGATGGATGGATGGATAAGTGATAGAGATATATTTATTTTTTCCTGGACCATTACAGAATAAATTGAAGGCCTGATGTCCCTTTACTCCTAAATACTTCAATGTTTATTTCCCCTGTGTAAAATAGTCACAGTACCATAATCAAAATCAGGAACTTAGCACCAATACAGTGCAGTACTGTTACCTTATTCAAATTTCTTGAGCTGTTCCATGAATTCAGTCTATAATACTCTCAATAGTTGACGTTGTCTTCTACATGCTTTGTTCTGCTCTATGTATGGTTAGCTGTATAAACCAGAGGCTCCTGAAAGAATTAGTTTAGCTATTTAAAATAAATTAGTTATAATAAATCGTTTAGATTAAAGGAATACTCTAGGCCTGCTGAGCACCTTCCAGCGATTGGGTGTGAGTCATGTGATCTTGTCTCAAAAGTGTGTTTTGTGCTACAATTGTGAACTTGTGAGAGCTTGCGCTTTGCAGGGATGGGTTCTGTAAACATAGAAAGTTAACTACACACCCGAGGCTAAGTGCCCCATAGAAATACTGCGGCACTCTTGATGGCAACTTCTCCACTGACTCTATGTGCGCTTGGGCAGGTTACTCTTAGAGCCTTGATTTCCTCCTCTGGTCAATGGGACACATGAGATCTTCTTTCCATCTTCATTGTGTGAATTACATGAGATAAATAACATATTAGGACCGGGCTGGCCCATTAGGTAACCAGTCACTGATACACATCATTGATTTTAATATTAAAATTAACAGGAAAATACACTTTGTTTTGCATGAAATAGGAAATAACTTATCTCCAATTCAATCTGAAAATTCAAAGTAATTGACACATTCATTTCCCACAACTTTGCTAATCAGGCTAAAGGAATCCTAATCTTAGAACTTTTTAAGTTAAGGGAATATATTAAAGTAAGAGCATAGAGCAGGGGTAGGGGCTATTTCTTTCCTGCAGTGGATACTTTGCCTATAGCATGTTAAACAAGACACCTACATACTTTCTAAGTGAGAGTCAAATCATATTTCTCTTCTTTGTCTAAGAGGTCTTAAAATAAGACAATTTACTGTAGAAACTAGAGAAAATTACAAGTCTTTCCTTCCTTCCTTCCTTCTTTCTTTCCTTTATGAAGGAACAAAGAAGGGACACATCTAGCTTGGGAATGTGATCCCAAGCTGATCAGCCAGGCAAATAAATAAATACAGTAGAATACACAAACAAAGGTCACCACACCTGCAGGCATGTGAGCGGGGTGAGACAGGCTTGGTCCTGGGAGGACCACGCTG
This sequence comes from Zalophus californianus, assembly GCF_009762305.2. Lineage (NCBI taxonomy): Eukaryota > Metazoa > Chordata > Mammalia > Carnivora > Otariidae > Zalophus > Zalophus californianus. Next base: position 75,819,877 of record NC_045609.1, on the reverse strand, counting down.
GCCCCCTTTCCACCACCACTGACCATCCCTCAAGTGCAGCTGTGACACCACTTGGCCTCCAGCAAGGTCAGAGCACAGGGAATGGGAACAGAGGCAGCATTGTCTCCACGTTCCCACGGAACGCCGTCAAATGTGCTCCGATCTGCAGCTGCAAACATGGCTTCCCCCATGGCGGCCGCACCAGGGTCTCCCTGGAAAGCCATCTGCCATCACCTATTAGCCACCTTTCCTCCATGAACTTGCCTTCCCCAGACTGCCTTAGGTTGGCTTTTAAAACACGTTTCAATCCTTTGGTGAATGTGAGAATTCCAACCTTTCCCATTTGTACAAATTACCTTTAAATGAGAAGCTCTTTGGCTGGTGGTGGGCACTGTCACCTGGAGCCAAAAGCTCAATGAAAGCTATGATTAATGAATTATAAAGCCAATTCATTGATCCATGACATTAGTACAGCACTGTTGTAAGCAGGAACTAATTATATATAGAAATAATCATTCAACCTGAGAAAAGCATTTCCTATCTTTCAGAAAATACTATGAAGAGATAATACTTAAAAAAAAAAGCTTCCTATACTATTGGCCAAAAGAAAGGATTATTCCATCTTTCTTATGAATTTGTTGAGAAACCTTAATTCTGAATTTTGGCTTAGTTAAAGGTTTTTGCTTTTTTAAAAGTAAAAGTGCTACTTGATTTCTTGATTATAAGCAATTTAGTACACGACTAGTTCTTAAAAAATAAATATATGTCTTTAAGTTAAAAATTCTCAAGTTGTATTTCATTACTGAAAGGCTCCATAGGAGGGGGGGAAATGTTTTAAAGACTATAATACAAGTTTAGGGAAAAATTTTGGTCATTATTGTTTATTTATTTTCCTTATTGAGCTAATTTAATTATCATAGAGACACAAACATTAGCTCCAGTACTGGGCTTCTCACATCTGTTAGTAAAGATTTGATTAGGGCTACACAAATGTGCTAGATTAAACTATCTAGTTGGTGAAATTCAAGCCACCTGGATATTTTAGCAACATCAATAAGAATAATTCTCTTTTTCAAAATCAGTAAATCCAAGCTATATTAAAAAGAATTAATTAATGAGTGCCAGATAGGCAAAACAAACATTTGACAATGAATCATATTATCAAAGGTTTTGAGGGAGATCCCTCTCAGCTTATGTTTAGATGTCAAATTATATTACCAAAACTAAACAATCTGTTAAAATGATGTCTTAATGCAATAAGTCTCCTGTGCCATACGGTTTTTTTTTTTTTAACTTCTTCAACATTTTTAGCAGAAAAAAAAGATATGCTCTATTTACCAATGATAATCAAATCATAAGACATTTGCCCCAAAATATTGCCTTGGATATTTCTGAGAGCTGTTAATATAATTTAAATCCTATAAGAAAAAGAAACTATTACAAAGTTTGGTTAATGTATTATATGTATCTTTGGAAGCATCGCAGGGCATACTTCATAGGAGAAGCTCAGTAAATATATAGTGATTGAAAAGATTAATATATAAGAATTAGGTGTTTTAGAGAAATACATAAAGAATTCTAGGCTTGGAAAAGACCCAAAAATTGTCTCGTCCAGAGCTGGCAAACTTACTCTGTTAATGGACAGATAGTAAATATTTTAGGCTTTGTCCACCAGGTAGTCTCTATCACAACTGCCCGACTCTCCCCTTGCAACCACAGACAATAGTCAACTAGTGAGCATGACTGTGTTTCAATAAAACTTTATTTACAAAAGCAGGCAAAAGACTGGATTTGGCCCGAGGGTAGTATTCTGGTGAACTCCTCCTGAGCTCCACTTTCATATTTTTGAAGATCAGTCATCTTGGGCCTTCTGTGGGAAAGTAACTTACCCAAAGCTAAACAACAGGTTGCACAAGTGGGTTGGCTGGCGCTGAAATAGGCTCCTCCAGCTTGTAGGCAAGCACTCACACTGGGCTGAATTAATTGTAGTGACGTGTGGACGGGTGGCCATGTCTAAATGGAAGGTCTGCCTCTGTGTTAAAGCACATCCAAATGCTTCATGCATTTGAAGTCTATAGAATTGTGATGTGTAGATGATTCCTGAAGTCTCCAGAGAATAAGTTGCTTTTCAGAGACCTAAGCAGAGTCACAAAGAATATTTTTTGGGAAAGGAACATGAACGTACTGACAGTTAGCCAAGCATGAAAATGCTTGACTGAAAAGCCACACATGGCTTGCTTCATTAAAGACCATTTCAGTCCTGGAAAACTGCATTTCTATTGAATATTTATAACAAATATGATTGAATAAGAAGAATTTAAAGTGGAAAAAAACCCTGTGTGTTGTGATTCCAAATTAAATCTTATTTTCATGGTTGACAGTGTTTTGTATTCCTGACATTTGCATTGTATAAAAAAACCCTCCTGTTATAATGCCCGTTTCCAGCACCAAATAAGAATTTGGAGATTAACACTTGAGTCCCCAACATCCATTTCCCAGTGGGGTTTCCATCATTCACATAACTCATTCTTTCCATTTGGAGGGAAGTGGGTCCCTAGGAAATCCTAAATGGAGAAGTGGATCCGGGTCTCTCTCTGAGAATGTCTGTGGGTGTTTGCATGGAAAGGGTCTTGGTAATCATTGCTCTGAAACTGACAATCCAGGAAGACATGATTGATGAAAGAGAATTGGATGTTTGAGACAAAATGGACCGTCATTAACTAACTGAACCAAGTAAACGAAACGGAGTTTCCAAGGGGCAGTGGGGCACATTCTTCTGGAAAACATGGGCCCAATGTTCAGGCTGTGTTTCACCGAAGGGGGTGGGGGAGCAGAGGGAGCCATTACTTAATGGCTCCCAGCTTGCAAAGGTGAAATAACCCACACTATTTTTTTTTTCTTCAGCAGTTCTGTTATTGATGCTGATTTGCACGTTTCTCGCCGAACAGATGAAGGTGCATCTTCTCATGTGTCATGAATATTCTGGTCCTGAAATCACAATAAAACTTTCCATACTAATAAACACAAATAAAATTCTGCTACTTGTAATCATTTCCTAGCTCAGGCATTTCAAACCAGGTTAGCAGTAAATTAAGCTGTATTATTTGCTACTTTTGCTTACAGGGGCAGATGAAATTATATACATGCAAAAAATAAAATGATGCATTTATGTGTAATCCTGTTTTATATATAAATCTCTTTTGATCAAAATAACAGATATTTATAAACTTTATTTATTTTACCATACTTCATGTTAGAACTTAGCTTATAAGTAATATGCAGTTTTATAACACAATAAAATCCATACAATTATTGAAATATTGGAGCATATGTGATTTTTTAACATTTTCAAGGATGAAGTTGGACCCCCCCCCAGAAAAAAAAGTACCAGATTTCTTTAGGTCAAGGATAACAAAAGCATGAATGATTCAGATGAACACCTTTTGAACTTTCCTCAGGAAGACTTGAGTGGTAGGGTAACTTAAAGTCTTAACCAGAATGCATGCAGGTGGCCATTTCTTGACTTGAAACATCTTGAAACAGTTTCCGTGCCTAGCAAGGAGGCTCCTTGTGTCAGAGTGTGGCTTGCTCAAGAGAGAGGGAAAGAGAGTATGCAAATGAGTGCATATGTATTAGTTCAAGAGCAAGACTGGGCACCTTAAAGGTTAGGAGCTCAGAATCTCATTACCCTCCTCTCAGAAGCTGACCGAAGTACATAAAGTAACCAAAAATGAATTTTCCATTATGTTTCATTAACTGAAGGAATTTCTGTTTTGGTTTCTACAATCAACTATTAAGGAATACAGGATGCCCTATGATACATTATTTTGCAAGAATAAACAATTAGCAAACTACTGAACTCGAGTGGATTTACTATGGCGGATGTTTAAACAAGAGTCTGTGCATTGATTTTCATTGGCTGATCTATCTGAGCTATCCCTGCTTATAAAATTGAACCTGAGGCATGTGTATGAGACTTTGGTGCACACATTTTTTATGAGCTTCATTCCTTGCTCCATGTTACATCCTTATTTCGTTTTTCTCCGAATTTATGCTGTCTTGAAGTATTTTATGTATCTTTAGAAATATGTTAGATCTTTTTAGAAATAGAAAGTTATACATATAGTATGAATTTTAGACAATAATAGGAATTTGAAGTGGTAATCATTCGTTTATAGGCACAAATTATTATAAGAAAAGCTCAAGTCATTAGCCCAAATAAAGGATTAGAGTTAACAATGGAATTGAACCTAGAGTATAATTAATGAATTCTCTAATTGTTCTTCCTGTGTTAGTTCATTAAGCCTGACTACCGAGTGGATATTTGGGCATCTGTCTCCAACATCTGTCATCTCACTGATTCCCTGGGTTGACTCCATCAATGCCTGAGGAGAAGTATGCTTTCCTTCCTTTACTCTTTTCTGTGTTTTCCTTCAAAACCTGAGCCTGCTGTAAAAACAGTAACCATTCTTTAATAAGATAGTATGACAAAGAACCACCTTGAAGGAGGTTTCACTAACATAAGACTTACATGAAAAGATTGGAGTTGATGTTAAATAGTATCAGAATGTAGTTCACCAAATGAATAGTAAATGGTTTTCCCAAGAAACCTGTTTTGTGTTCACATTAGCTGAATTCAATGACAATCAAAAGCATATATTGAGCATCTACTTTGCACAAAATGCTCTCGGTTACTGACAGCTCTCATCAATTAAGCACTTACCTTGTTCCAGACATACTTTATCAAGTTTAATTTACTCTGGCTCTGAGGACAAGAATTGTTGTTTCCATTTAGAGATGAGTAGACTGAGGTTCAGGGAATTTACATGACTTGCCCAGTTTTAACCAGTAAATGATGAAGTGAATCCCCCAACCTGTATGGGCTTGGTTCCAGTACTGAGCTTTTTATCCAGTATCCTGGGCATAAAATCTTCCCTCCAGAAAGGTGTTTGCAGAATGTCTTAATCTGTTCGGGTTGCTATAACAAAAATACCACAGGCTGGGTGACTTAAACAACAAACATTCACTCCTCACAGTTCCAGAGACTGGGAAGTTCAAGATCAAGGTGCCAGCACATTCAGTGTCTGATGGGGATGGCTTCCTCATTCAAGAAAGATCTCTGGGGTTTCTTTTATAAAGGCACTAATCCCCTTCATGAGGGCTCTACCTTCATGACCTAAGTACTTCCCAAAGGCCTTGCCTTCTAATAACATCACATTTTGGCTTAGAATTTCAACATATGAGCTTGGAGGTAATCACAAACATTTAGTCCATAACACAGAAGAACTGCAGAATTTTTTTCTCTCTTCTTTAATGGTCCAGGAATAAAAATGTGAATAGAGAGTTGGGATATCAAAGTTAAGAAACAAAAACTTATCACTTCTACTGGTGGCCTGTGTCAGGGAGGGAAAAAGACATTTCTAGAGATGTGTCCAATTTATTAGGCTCATTTCCACCTTTGCTTATGTAGGTCATACATTGTTCACAGCATGGCATCCCCTGGCCATGCCTCGTCTTTAGGCTCAGAGTTTTACTGGTGATGAGATAGTAGATGGGCACATGTCTGCTCCAACAGATGACTGTTCCCCAGTGCCATGGACTCGTTTTTCAGGAACAAGAAGTTCATGGCAAGTGTGTGGGCTTCACCACATGATTTCTCCAAGCAGGAAGCCTCAAAATAGTCTAGCTGTGTTCAGAGACTAACAGTGTAGAGAAGAAGTAAGCTTATCCCATTCTTGTTTTATGATGACCTCTATTGGACTGGCGTTCTAGATAACATACTCATTAAGAATTGGAGGAGAAGAAAGACCTAGAAGAAAGCAGAGGCACAGAAAGAAGCAAAAGATGTCTCTATCATTTAATCAGCTTGTTAAGTTCCAGGACTTTACATTATAAAAAGAATGGTTGCTTAGGCTATCATTAAAAAGGAACAATAAAACTTTAGCTGAAGAATGGTTGGGTAGCAAAAGCAATTCCAGGGTAAGTTAAAAGTTGGGGGCAGCATACTGGGTGAAAATACTTTCCCTGGAAATAAAGCTCACTGCTACTTTTCAAACAGTTTGGCTTCAGCTTGCACCTGCAGATGGTTGTATGTATAAATATTTGTTCATGGCCATTACTATTATTAATGTATAACATTTGGGATGTTTCAGCGTTCCAGTTGCATGGATTTATTAGGATATGCTCTCCTGTATGGAAGATGTGCATTGCTACAGTTTTTCCCTTTTGCAGAAAAGCAAATCCAGCAAACCAGTGGCACCATTACAGCCAGAAATTATTTATGGCACTCCGTTTCCCCAGGCTATATTTCAAATTGGTCTAGGAATGGGGGACAGTATAGAAGTTGGGGGCTGTAGAGAGCACAGGATAGAAAATCAGGAGGTTTTTTTCTAGTCCAGGTTCTGCCACCAAATAGCACGGTGACCTCAACAAGTCTTATCCTTGTTTCATCTCTGTGGAAAAAAAGGGGCAAACTCATTGATTTCTAAAGTTCCCTCCCAATTCTGACTTAGGACATCATGTCCTTTTCCCCTCTGGAGAAACAAAGTTTATTTCACATGGTGGTGGACCCAGAAATCACTCTCAGTGAGTAAATTACCCTCTACTCCCTGCTGTAGGAATCACAATCTCCCTACAATTAAAGTTGATAATGTTTTTGCATGAAAAAACTACCAACATAAACAGAACACTTACCAAGCGCCAACAGAGTGATCAATCAACACATAAGATCCCATTTTATCATCTTCTACATAAATGATTCATTCATTCATTCATTCATTCACTCATTGATTCATTCATGTAACAAATATTAAGTACCCACTGTGGTCCTGCCACAACAAAGGGAATAAAGCAAAGAAGTAAACTGCAAAGAGTAGCCCCTGCCATCCTAGAGCTTACAGTTGAATGGAGGACACAGATTGTTAAAAAATAAATCATTGCAATTAAGTGGAAGAAACAAAAATGATAAGGAGCTACAAGAAGCTATGGGAATATTTGTCAAGGGAAGTCCAGTGAAATCTAAGTGTTAGGAAAGGTGCTCCTGGAGAAGCTGTCATTTAAGCAGAACCCTGAAGGATGGAGCATATCTAGTGAGCTGAAGGGATGTGGGGTGGGAGCACAGAGGGTGAAAGTCATTTATCCAAGTGTGTAAATCACCTGAGGGGTAAAGGCATCTGCCACAAGTAACAGGATCTTAATGGGCAGTTCAAAGGGAAGAAGGAGAACATTTGAAACAGGAAAAGATGGGAAGTCTGATTCTGCCCTTTGGAGAGACTGATGGGTTCAAACAGGATGCATCAGACAAGTTCTTAGTTGTTAAGCAATAGACCTTGACTCTAGAGGATATATAGAACAAAAGATACTTATTCAAAAGGGTAGTGGGCAGGGACTTTCTTTTGCAGTCAAAATGGAATAAGATAAACTGAATTTACTCTCCTGAAGCAAGCAAAAAACTAACAAAATATATTAAAGAACAGTTTTCAAAACACTGAATATCAGGCAGTGAAGAACCATGATCCCTGGAGACAGGTGAGTCCTATGATTGCCCGAGCTTACTGTCTGGAGAGAGTTTCCAGGCTGTGGCACAGGGAGAGACAACCTGCTAAAGTCTAGTGGACTCCTGAGTTGAAGAGATAGATTTGAAAATCTGTGGAGAATGAAGAAACTAGCATTCATTGGACAGAACGCCAGGGAACAGAGAGCAGTGTGCAAGGAAAATTCCAGAAACCTAAAGAGGGTCCCTTGCAAATATTTAGCTGATTAGTGATCATTGAATATGTATGAAGAAACTATTCAAATCCCCCATCCCCCTTCCCCCCCAAAAAAAGCCATTTGAAAGAATTAAAGGTGACAGTACCCAGTATACATTCAGGGTTGGGAAAAGTGTCCATTTCTACCAGTCAGACTGGAGAACATCTTGCTTTACAGGGCCTTACGTGTCTTACGTCAGTTCTGGAAAATAAACATCTCTGGATTATTTACATCTCTGGTCCCACCTGACAAATGTTAAAATCAAGATCTGACAGGACCACACTATTTTGAGGTAACTTAACTGTGTCAGAGAACAAAGTTCAAGAATACTTACAGGAATATATACAGGAAAAATATCAAGCACCCATGAAGGTGAAATGTGTAGTGTCTGGCATTCAAGCAAAAATAACCAGGCATGCAAAGAAGCAGGAAAATATGGCCTGAAATGAATAAGCAGTCAATCAAAACCAACTCAGGGTTGACACAGATGTTAGAATTAGGAGATAAGAATATCAAAACAGTTGTTATATGTATTCCATATGTTTAAAAATTAAGTAAAGATGCACATGGGAGTTATAAAAATGACTCAGATTGAACTCCAAAAAGGAAAACTACCATGTGTGAGATGAAAATACTTTGGATGAGATTAGATCTTGCAGAAGAAAGGATTCGTGAACTTGAAGATATCAATAGAAATTTTCAAAGTGAAGCACTAAAGGAAAACTACTATTTTTTTCTTAAATGAAGAAAGTATTTGTGAGCTGTGGAAAAGTGAGGAAAAGAGAAACATATTGGAAGAAATGATGTCTGAAAAATTTCCCAATTTCATGAAAAGTGGAAATCCAGAGACCCAAGAAGTTCAACAAAACCCAAGCACACAGAGCTTAAAGAAAACCACACCAAAGCACATCATAATCAAATTGCTCAAAAGTTAAAAAAGATTTTTTTAAGTAAAAAAATCTTAAAAGTGGTTAGAGAAAAACATCACATTTTCTACAGAGGAAGAAAGGTATGAATCATTGCAGATTTCTTGTCAGAAGCCATGTAAGTGACAAGAGAGTAGAACAACATCTTTATAGAGCTGAAAGAAAAAAAAAATCTGTCAACCGAAAGTTCTATGCCATAAAAAATGTCTTTCCCAAACAAAGGTGAAACCTGAAAATGTCAGATATACAAATGTGGAAAGAATTCATCAGCAGCAGACATTCACTACAAAAAAATATTAAAAGAAGCTCTTTGGGCAGAAAGAAAGGATACCAGATGAAAATGTGGATCTTGACAAAGGAATGAAGAGCATGGAAAATTGTAAGGAGGTGGTTAAATAAGGTTTTTTTCCCATGGAATTTAAAAGTCTTTAAACAGTAATTGACTAAACAAAACAATAACAATTTAGTGTGAGGCTTGTGACATGTGTGAAAGTAAAATGTATGACAGCCAATGCCTGGGAAGGAAGAAATAGAAGCATACTATTGAAAAAAATCTTGTAACATCAGTGAAGTAGTATAATATCACTTGAAGGAAAATTGCAATGAATTAAAGATGGATGCTATGAACTCTAAATAAACCATTAAAATAACAGCAAAGAGTTAGGACTAATAAACCAAGAAAGGAGATAAAATGAAATAACAAAATTAGTTCATCTAAAAATGAGGGCAGAAAAGTAGAGGAAAAGCGGGGAGCAAGGAATAGAAAGCAAATAACAAGACGATGGACTCAAATCTAAATGCATCCTTAAGTACATTAAATGTAAATGGTGTAAACACGCCAATTAAAAGCGGGAAGTGTCAGATTGCATATCCTGTCTACAAGAAATGTACTTTATATACAAATACACAAAGGGGATAAAGGTGAAAGATTAGAAGAGATATACTGTGCTGACACCAATGGGAAGAAAGTTGGAATGGCTAAGTCAATATCGGACAAAGCAGATTTCAGGGCAAAAAATACCATGAGAAATAAAGGTCATTTCCTAATGAAAAAAAAAAAGGGCCATTCCATTAAGGGACATAATGATCCTAGCTGTCTAGTTACCTAATAACAAAACTTCAATCGCATGAGCCGAACTGATGGAACTTCAAGGAGCAACTGAGAAATCCACACTGAGAGAGTTTTGAGTACCCTTCTGTCAACAATTGACCAGAGAAGTAAACAGAAAATCACTAAAGAGAGGGAAGACCTAAATAACACTGTTAACCAACTTGATTTTAGTGACACTTAGGGAAGACCCCACCCAACAACAGCAGAATGCGTATTATTTTTTAAGGACCCATATTACATTTTCTAAGGACCGTATTCTGGGCCATAGGAAATTCTCAATAAATTTAAACCGAGTCAAGTCACACAAAGTATGTTCTTTGACCAAAATGGAATTAAATTAGAAAAAAAATTGACAGGATGATATCTGGAGAATCACCAAATATTTAGAAACTAAATAACAGACTTCTCTATAAATTAATGGTTAAAAAGAAATCAGAAGGGAAATTAGGAAAATGTCTCAACCGAATGAAAATCCAAATGCAGCCTATTAAACTGTGGAAGATACCATTAAACAGTACTTAGGGATAAAAAAAAAAAAAACAGTACTTAGGGATAAATGTACAGCACTGAACACCTATATTGGAGAAGGAAGGTCTCAAACCAATGACCTCATCCTTCACCTTAGAAAACCAACAAAGAAGAGTAAATGAAAGCCATTATAAGAAAAAGAAAGGAAGGATATGGAATGATGTCAACAAGATGGCAGAATAGGAGGTCTGGCCTTCATCCCCCCTCACGACCCCCGGTCCCGGAAAAACATCTGTTTTGTCAATCACCGCCCAATGGGAATGCTCTTGTGGGGGATTCTGGAGTTTAGCTGAGATTCCAGCACCCTGGTGGTGCAAAAAATCTCAGTGGACACAATGAAGAGTGTAAGAAGAATAAAGAACAAATTTACCCAAAGTCACCCCTCCCTAAGGTAGCACATCTTAGTGCCAAAAAACGCCCCCTCAGCCTGTGATTTCTCCCATGGGGAAAAATGAGAGCAAAGTGAGCACCTGGCCTCCCCACCCTTGCAGGATGATGCCCAGGAGGCCCATTTCAGTTCTGTCCCATGGAGAACAGTGAAGGGATCAGCACGGCTGCATTACCTGGGGGCAGTCAGGAATAGCCAGGAGCAGAGAGAAAGCCGCCAGGCTGTGGATCTCAACAGTTGGCCCAGATCCTCCCAACTGACTTTGCATACTCTAAGAGGCTTGTCCGTGAATCCTCAGGGATTCACGGACAAGCCTGTGGATCCAGGCTGTGAATTCACAAGCCTGTGAATCCCTTGCCTGTGGACCTCCCAGCCAGCCAGTGCATACCCCCGGCCCCCTGTAAGCCCCAGTGCACGGCACTCTCACGTCTCTGCAGATGCCGCACGTAAGCCCCCACAGACAGCACGTAGATCTCACTAGGAAGGAAGGATCTTACAGCCAAATGGACTCTGCTGGACTGGACTGGAACAAGGTGCAACTTTGAACACCTCAGGGCACTGTCCTACAGAAAATAAACAGTGGGTTCCCAGCACCCAACCTGGCTTTGTGGGATCAAGAGAAGGCACACAATCCTGAGACATTTTCCCGTAAGTGGGAACAAGGGGGAGTAGAGCTGGTGCCATCCATAGAGAAGATCTAAGAACAGGTGGATTTCCACGAGCTAGCATCCGGACGTGGGGCTGGTGTCTGAGTGAACAAGCATACTGTGGTCTGTCTCACTGAAAGGTGAGAATAGCCCTTAGATCAACAGATAAATATGCACATTTCTCCCAGGGAGTGTATCCATCTTGAAGCCAAAAGGACAACAAAGTTCAGAGAAAAACTGCAAAGACCAGACACAGATAAAATCCAATGTTTCTTTGAGCCCAGGTAATGCTTCCCAGCAGCTCAGAGTCATTCGAGGAGTCCCCCCTGGATGCTCTGAACTTCTGATGTGTTTATAACCAAGTTTAATTGAACGGGAAGACTGAGGGTTTTAGAAGAACTCAGAAGGGCAGTCCTGAACGTGTCCCGGCTTTACTCTCATGGGAAGATTAGGTTGCTCCAGCAAACATTTTTTTAATAATTTTTATTGTTATGTTAATCACCATACATTACATCATTAGTTTTTGATGTAGTGTTCCATGATTCATCGTTTGTGCATAACACCCAGTGCTCCACGCAGAATGTGCCCTCTTTAATACCCGTCACCAGGCTAACCCATCCCCCCACCCCCCTCCCCTCTAGAACCCTCAGTTTGTTTTTCAGAGTCCATCGTCTCTCATGGTTCGTCTCCCCCTCCGACTTAATCCCCTTCATTCTTCCCCTCCTGCTATCTTCTTCTTTTTTTTTCTTAACGTATATTGCATTATTTGCTTCAGAAGTACAGATCTGTGATTTAACAGTCTTGCACAATTCACAGTGCTCACCATAGCACATACCCTCCCCAATGTCTATCACCCAGCCAACCCAATCCCTCCCACCCCCCACCACTCCAGCAACCCTCAGTTTGCTTCCTGAGATTAAGAATTCCTCATATCAGTGAGGTCATATGATACAGGTCTTTCTCTGATTGACTTATTTCACTCAGCATAACACCCTCCAGTTCCATCCACATCATTGCAAATGGCAAGATCTCATTCCTTTTGATGGCTGCATAATATTCCATTGTGTATATATACCACATCTTCTTTATCCATTCATCTGTCGATGGACATCTTGGCTCTTTCCACAGTTTGGCTATTGTGGACATTGCTGCTATAAACATTGGGGTGCACGTACCCCTTCGGATCCCTACATTTGTATCTTTGTGGTAAATACCCAGTAGTGCAATTGCACTCCAGCAAACATTTTGACCCCAGAGCATGTCCTCCCTACCTCAGACATCCTGCCTGTCTTTTCCATCCAGGCTTTTTCAGGTTGATGACTCCGGAGAAAGCCCTCTGTTTCAGGCATTCATCGGGGAAAAAAGGTGCCAGCCACCTTTAGCCCAGATCAACATTATGCTTCTGATTTAAGCCTGAGAGAGTCTGTTTTGACTTTTTTCTCTAAGTAAAAAGTGATCATTTGATGATGGTTCCTTGTGCAACTGGAAAAGAAAATTATTAGATGTATGTAGGCAAGCTCCAACTTGTCATGTCAGTTTCTGCAAAGATGTAGAATGTATCAGAGAATAAATTGCCAGGAATTTTCTGTTTGTTTTTAGTATCTAATGTGCACTGGGTTTGTGGGAGGTGAGGGTGTATATATGTGTGTTTCCATGTAGGGAGAAAGTGCAAAGTTATTAACATTTTCATCTGCAGCAGCTGATTGAAATTGTGTTCATTGACTCACAAGTAAGCTCCATTACAGGGCACTGGTTGGCGATGTCTTTGGAAAAGCACGTCGTGAATAAGGAGTTGTCTTGCTGGGGTGGCGGGGCAGTGGTGGGCATTTCTGAGACAAGGGTTTCGAGGGCTGCTTTTAATAGGGGCTTGGCTCGAGTCGGAGGACCCTCCAGGCTCTGGCGAAGGGTTTGACAACAGTTAATAGGTCACACTCTGGCTTGTCACATCCTCAGGAAAAGCTGATCTGTTTTCTAAGTCCACGAGTGACAGGATTATTGTGTAAGTGCTTCCGAAACGCTTTCATCTTGACTGTTTTCATCTGAAGCTGTTGGAAGGAGCTTTGCCAAGAAAAGCAGAGAAGAAAATCGAAACATGCCCCCGTGCAAATGTCCTCTTGTTCATGAGGGCGGCGCCAGGGACTTCAGCTCTAACCCGGGCGACCTTGAGAGGTTCTGGAACTGGCGTGGAAGCACACACCGCTGAAGGGGACAGAGGGTGCTAACCACTTTTCTTCGCCCCAGGCACAGCTGACCTGCCTGGAGATTTTCCACTCCAGCCAGGGGTGTCAGGATCTGTACAGTGACAAACTCATCCTGAGGGCACCTGCTGGGCTGGGGCAGCGACCCAGTTTGGTGCATGACCTGTGGGATAAGTGCATTTTGTTCACCATCCCTCCTCTCCGAGGGCCCGATGCTTTCTGGGCATTCCTCTCTCGATCAAGTGTTTTCTCAGTGTGGCCGTGGCCCCCTGCACTAACGTGATAGGAACAGGCATTGACAGTGAACATTCTGGATGGAGGGAGGGGACCCAGTTTTCTTAAGCACACTGGGGTTGGGGGACCCCTGAGAAGACTGAAAGGTGTGCTTTGGTTTCCTTTTCTAGTCCTGCCATTTGCTCTCCTCCTCTGGCCCCCAAACTGGAAACTGGGACACAGGGGAGCGTAGGGGGGACAAGAACATAGGACCCCTTCACATCTAACCATCTTCTGGGACTCAGAGTAAACACTTTTATGAATGTCTTTGGTAATCAAAGATGGCCTCCTTATCATGCTGCCCACCTCAGCTCCCGTCCATTCTGTCCTGGGGTGCTTTTATATAATCCTTTCCCACTTACCCCCCTGCGCTACACGGCGGGACCCATGGCGGGACCAAGAGTACCCCTCTTTTGTTGTAAACAGACTCACGTCTGTCATTGACATTTTCTTTGGACATTGCTCTTTTTTTTTTTTAAAGATCTATTTACTTATTTTAGAAAGAGAGCGAGCATGAGTGGGGGGAGAGGCAGAGGGAGAAGCGGAGAGAGAGGGAGAGAAGCAGACTCGCCACCGAGCACGGAGCCCAACACGGGGCTCAATCCCATGACCCAAGCCGACCACCCAGGTGCCCCTGGACATTCCTCTTTCTGGTCCTTGTGATAATTTCTATTCCAGCCAGGAACGTCAGCATCTCTGCAGTGACAAATCCATCCAAAAAATACATCCTGGCCAGGGCCCACCCGCGGACAGCAAGGTACGTGGGATGTTTGCCTTCTGCATCTCCCTCCCTCCTCTCTGACACTTGTCCTGTATCCTCACTCACCGTTGTTGCTGTAGCAGAGCAGCGTACTTGGAACACTTGCTGCCCTCCTTGAAACGTACACAGCCAGGGTGCCAGGCCCTCAAGGCCCACTCAGGAGCTAAATGTCAAGTAGAACGGTGTATAAACCATTTGTGTAGTACCTTCTCCCCGGACACTTGGGCATTTCCACAGGGGCTCTCAGCGCTTTGAGTTAAAGGCTGGGAGCAATGTTGGCCTCTTAGGTTCCTAGGAGACCAGAAGGGGAAAGCATTTGGAACCCTGGAAGGAATATAAGGCCTGCTACCCAGTGTCTTTTACATCATGCTTTGAGGGGGCTCTCCAGATTGCAGTAAGTCCAGGGCACTTGGCACAATTTCTAAGAAAACCGTGCAGCTCTTAGAATGTTCAAGAATTAGCCTCAGCCTCAAAGTGTGTGTGTGTGTGTGTGTGTGTGTGTGTGTGTGTGTGTGTGTGTGTTACGGTCACTGTGCACGGTTGTGTAGGTTGCAAACTGCAGAAGGGCCATGTATAAGGAGGCACATTCATGCAACAAACATTGATGTATGTATTTATTGTCACAATCTGCCAGCAGATGCGTCTGATTCTATCAAAATCAGTATATTGCGATAATGCATTAAAGATGGAAATAAAGTGTCTTGAGGCAGAGGCCTATTTCTAATTTGGAGATGAGAGAGGCCAGCACAGGTTTCAGTGAGAAGCGGAGGCAGCTTCCAACTTGTTCCTTTGGACTCTCTCCAACTTTGTGTCCGTCTTTCCCTCCTGATCTCCTGCCCTGGACCTTCAGACTCAGCCGATGCAGAAACAGGCATCTCGAGTCTGTTTCACCAGCTCGCGAGCTTGCTTGCTCTTCCCCATCCCCCCCGAGGTCCTGCTTGTCTGATGGAAACTGACAGACACACCCCCCACCTGGGCGGCCCCACGGCCTCCAGCCTCCCTGCAAGCCAGACCCTCCAGTCCTGTTTCAATGCCTGGGAGGTGCCCCTCGGCTCCTTGCTGCCAGCATTGGTTATGGTCCTTGTTAACTACTCAAGGACGCTCCCTGGTAGCACTGTCCTGCTTTTCTTTTCTGTTTTTGTAAAGATTTTATTTATTTATTTGACAGAGAGAGAGTACAAGCGGGGGGCAGAGGGAGAGGGAGAAGCAGATTCCCCGCTGAGCGGGGAGCCTGACGTGGGCTTCGATCCCAGGACCCTGGGATCATGACCTGGGCCGAAATCAAGAGTTAGTCTTTTAGACCACTGAGCCACCCAGGCGGCCTGTCCAGCTTTTCTATATTTGCAAATTCCACTCAAGTTTCAAGACCCTGTGCCCATACCCCTTCTCCCGTGAAGTCTTCCGAGATCCTCTTGCCCTCATCCCAGCCAAGAGGAATTATCTTTCTTGCCTCCGCTATGCCATAGCCCTTTGTGGGCTTTTCCCTTGCAGCACAGATCGGTGGGCATCTTGTACTGGTTCTGAACCCGAACCAACTCTCCAGTTCTTCAGAAGAGTCTTCGCTATATTTGTGGCTCCCAAAGGGCCATGCACAGTGTCTTACACACAGCAGGTGCTTAGCAAGGTCTTGGCAGATGAACACTCAATTTGCGGGGGTAGTTGGGAGTAGACTGTGTTCTCTCTGACTCCTTGACTAACTGTGCACATGTGGTTATATTTTCTTGTTTCCTTTACTGTGAAGAAACTGAGGCATTCCCTACAGGTTAGCAACCTGAGAGAACTCTGCTCCATAATATCACACAGGCCTACTTCTATCTTGTAAGCGGCTAAAAGCATGATGGTTGTATTAGTGTGGGTTCTCCAGAGAAGCAGAGCCAATAGGAATTCTGAGGGATTGGCTCACACAATTACAGAGGCTGGGAAGTCCCACCATCTGCTGTCTGCTAGCTGGAGGCCCGGGGAAGTCCGTGGTGTAGATCTAGTCCAAGTCCCAAGGCAAGAGAACCTTAACACCATTAGGGACCTAATGGTGTTAAGTCCTGGTCTGACTTCGAAGGCCCAAGAACCAGGCATGCCAGTGTTTGAGGACAGAAGATTGATATCCCAGCTCAAGCAGAGAGCAAATTTTCATTCTATCCGGGCCCTCAGCAGATGAGATGAGGCCCACCTGCCCTGAGGAGGACCATCTTCTTTACTCAGTGTATCGATCCGAATCCTAATCTCTTCCGGAAACGCCCTCACAGACACATCCAGAAACCATGTTTTACTACCTATCTGGGCATCTCTTAGACCAGGCCAGCTGACACATAAAATTAACCATCACCAAGACTTTAGGGGATAAAAATAAACTGATGACACAGAAATGTTATGTGGCTCAATTACTTCCTTCAGCATAACGAAACTTGGATAAATCTTGAGTTCTAGTTAGTGATGCCAACGCATTCGTGGGCCTCCATTTCCAGGACGACACGCCGGGGGAGGCTCAGAGCCCCACACTTTTCCCTGTGTCTCTGTGTTGCTGGGCAAGATAGAACAGCAGAAACACAGTGATGCTCCTGGGTCGCCACCCAGCTTTGTGGAGCTGGAAAAAGAAAAGGGGAATCGGGAGCGTCTGGTGGGAAGAACACTGCACAAGCCAAGCCTTCGAGATGAAATGCTGAGGGAAACTGAGCAAGCAACAGGGTGGATTTTTGTCCAGACCCTTAACATTCTTACAGGACTATTACAAGAGACATGGAAAATTTGAAGCATGCGTTGCCCTGATGAATGGTATCATGTCAGCTGATGTAAGAGCTGCAGAGTTATTGATAATTTTCTTTCTGGCTCATGAAATCAGCTGGCTCTGGGTTAGGTCTTCATTAAAGAGAAGTGGAACGTCTGAGTTATCTAGGGAGAGGCCAGAAAATCACCCTGGTTTGGCCATTTCCTCTCACCTTGCTTCATGCCTCAGTTGTCACAGAACATTCTATTTGGAAAGAAACTTAAAAATTCTCTTATGTGTCAGCGACTATTTTAGTAGGCAAAATGGCTTTTTTTTTTTTTTTTTCCCAAACCGCAAACCTCATTTCCTTTCAAGGGCATTTCAGCTTGGAGTTAGCACTGACCACTCGTGTGTGTATAGTGCCATGGGAACACCTTGGGTGTGGTGGCAAATCAGTGGAATATACAATTGCCCAACTTTCCAGGACACATTAGAGAAGCTGATGCCGCACAAAGAAGCTAGGTCCTAGGTGACGTCTGGGAAGAACGTCTCAGAGTCTTTACAAAAGCTTGAAGAACAGTTTCTTCCAGATTATCTACCTTATATTGTCTGTTTGGGGCACTAAACTGACCCTTTAATGAGAGCTCATCTCATTGACGGACCTAACTAGAAACTCAGATAGAACTTTCAGACCAGGAGGGACCCTCCTGATCACCTTTCCTCACTTCTGTCTGTCACTCTCAAGCCTGCTCATCTTCCAACGTCTCCAGCTCAGGAAATGACTCGCTTTCACCCTGTTGCACACTTCTCTCCCTCAACCAGCATCTGCCCAAACTCCAGGTCCAAGTAAATCCTGCGTCCACTTCTCCCTTTACACTCTCATCGTCATAGTTTGAGCGCCCCCGATCACCACCATCTGCATCCTCGGCTATGGCCACAGCCCCCCAGTCGCTTTCCCCGTTTCCTCTTGTCTTCTCCCCGCTCCCCAT
Source organism: Zalophus californianus (assembly GCF_009762305.2). Taxonomy (NCBI): domain Eukaryota; kingdom Metazoa; phylum Chordata; class Mammalia; order Carnivora; family Otariidae; genus Zalophus; species Zalophus californianus. Next base: position 75,801,628 of record NC_045609.1, on the reverse strand, counting down.
CCATTCTCCAAGCAGCAGCAAGGATGACAGTCCAAGACACCAATCCGAATGTATCTTACACCTGCTTAAAGCCCTTTAGTGGGTTCCTCCGTGACACTTTCGCTTGGCCTCCAAGACCCAACATCGTGTGGCCCCACCCCCACTCAGACCTGTATCACTTTCCAAGCACATCCCCCTTACTGCATCTTAGCCATGTAGATCTTCGTTCTGTTCCCCAAATGGACTAAGATCCTACTGACTCAAGACCTTCGTTCATGCTGACCTTTCTATTCGGGATTACATCGATCCCCCGCCTTTGTCTCAACCCTTCCTCTCTTCCTTAAGACTTGCCAGTCCAACCCATTTTCAATCTTCAGTTTCATTTTAAATGTGGCTTCCTCAGAAAGATCTCCCTGATCCCTGAGATTAGATTCCTTCTGTTAGATGTGCTGAGAGCTGGGGCAACTCACTTTTGCTCTAGAGGGCCAGAGAGAACACATTTTTGGCTTTGCTGAACTCTATGGTCTCTCTAACAACTACTCAACTCTGCAGTTGTAGAAGAAAGCAGCCATAGACATTATGTGAAAAATAAGCATGGTTGGGTTCCAATGAAATTTTACAAATTTTACAAAAACAGACAGGGGGCTTAGATGGGGTTCACAGGCCATCATTTGCCGGCCCTTGTCTTAGAGCAGCCTGTCCTTTTGTTTCATAGAATTTAGAATAACATGTAACAAAGGTCTTATATCTGAATGATAATGGGTTCATGTCTGTTATTGCTTTTTGGACTTCTTCTCCATGAGGTCAGAGATCAAACCTGCCCTTTAGCAACCAGGGCAGAACAACAGGTGACTCAAGCCAAGCTCGTTTGTCCAATCAGACTTTATCCCAAATCTTTAGCTTGGGCAATAAGGAAGAGACCTGTAGAGGACTATAACCTGAGTGTATATACAAGCCGGAGCTGTGGCAACCTTGTTGGCACCATGCAGAGCCCGAGAATGGAGCCAGCACTGGGGAAGTAGGTCTGAGAAATGGAGAGAATAAATGTGACTACCTCATTTAGGTCCTGGATCAAGCCCTACCTGACTTACTTCCTGTAGCTCTTGACTATAAAGTTACACAAACCAAGGTATTCCCTTTTTTTTTTTTATTAAACACATTTACATTAAATGTTTTAATCATATGCAATGGAAAATAATTACATAAGGCCTGATATTTTCTCACTTGTAAAATAAGGATAATAAAACATAAATGAAGGGCTATCATCAAAGCAAAAAATATATATATATTAAAATGTCTGAGTTTTGCACACAGAAGCCACTCATGTTTGTTAAATAAATGAGTTCAGGTTTGCCCTACTATCCAAAAGTAGAGTGTTTCTATGAAAACTTTTATAAAGCTGAAATTCAGGCTTAAAGCAAAGAAGCAATTACCATTAATTTATATGGAAGATTTTTTGAGCATTCCCAGACCTCCCTTACATTTTTCTGATACCTTCGAACACATCTTGTTAATAGATACACAAAACAAATCTAGATAAATCACAGATGCTCACTGACACGGTTCGGAGCTCTGACAGCCTGAGGCTGAGATGCTGAGTGTCATTCCCAGGGGAAGGAGCTTGGGGGTGCCACTCTCGCTGTTTGGAGTACACAGCCTCTGTAATGGTGGTTGGCTGCAAAACAAATGCTGAACGCTATTTTTGCTTCTTGCCTTTTCTCATAAAAGCAAAAATCCTCTTTGGATTTCTTTTGGTTAGTGAAAGCAGATACTAATGTAGGTCTTGCATAAAAGTGAAGTAGCATAATGTGAACTTTTGAAAAGCGGGGTATACCTGTAATTATTCTCCCAAACAAATACATGTCGTTCTATAAAGGGCTACTTATAATAATAGTTATATTAATAATAATATCTTTACTATACCCCTCCTCCCGTTTTGAATTTTGATGATAAAACATCTTGTCATTATGGCCAGTTGATAAGCAATTAAAATGGAGCTATCATCTTAATATATAATACAAGTCATCATGCAACGGGGATGTAAATTACAACTTGTTTTATCCACAATTTCAGGGATAGATATCTCATGTAAAAAAGAGGGCTTGCCAACACCTCACCAAAGAAGATAGACAGATGGCAAATAAGCATATGAAAAGATGTTCAGCATCGTAAGTCATCGGGGAAATGAAAAATAAAACAACAAAATACACATCCATTAAAATAGCCAAAATCCCAAACACTGATAACACCAGATGCTGGTGAGGATGTGGAGAAATAGGAACTCTCATTCACTGCTGGTGGGAATGCAAATGGTGCAGCCACTTTGGAAGACAGTTTGGTGGTTTCTCACAAAACTAAACATACTCACGATATGGTCCAGCAGTCGTGATCCTTGGCATTTACCCAAATGAACTGAAAACTTATATCCACACAAAAGCTGGCACATGGATGTTGATAGCAGCTTCATCCGAAGTAGCTAAAACTTGAAAGCCACCAAGATACCTTTCATTAGGTGAATGGGTAGATAAACTGTGCTTTGTCCAGGCAATGAAATATTAGTCAGCACTAAAAAGACCTGAGCTATCAAGGCATGAAAAGACATGGAGGCAAATTAAATGCGCATTACTAAGTGAAAGAAGCCAATCTGACAAGGTTATATATTGTATGATTCCAACTCTATGATATTCTGGAAAAGGAAATACTATGGAGACAGTAAAAGGATTAGTGGCTGCCAGGGGCTGAAGGAGGGAGAGATGAATAGGCAGAGCACAGAGGATTTTTAGGGCAATGAAAGTGATCCATATGATACTACAGTGGTGGATGCTTGTCATACATTTATCCAAACCCATAGAATGTGAAACACCAAGAGTGAACCCTAATGTGAACTACTGACTTTGAGTGGTGATGTGTCAATGTAAGCTCATCAGTTGTAACAAATGCACCATGGTGGTCCAGGATGACCATAGTGGGGGAAATTGTGTGTGTGTGTGTGGGGGGTACAGGAGTCATAGCGGAAAATCTCTGTATTTTCCACTCAGTTTTGTGGTGGTTCTAAAATTGCTCTAGAAATAGGTTTATTAATTAAAAAAATAACATTTACATTTAAAAGGGACATGCCCATATAATGGTTGAAATAAAATTTATTCAAAAATCAAAATTCTCCTTGACACCCCCCAAAATTCTTTCTCTAAGACAGTATTTCTGAAGAACAAGAAAAAAAAAACAAAAACAGAAAAAAAGAAAACAAGTGACCAAATCTCCAAACGTACTTGAGATTGAATGCGTTGTGTCTGGCACCAGCTTTTCAATCTTCATCATGAGTATGAAGAGAATAGAATTTGTTTCCTTTGTCTCCTGGCCCAGGAATGTGAATAACTGTTGACAGATGCTTGCCAAGACATGAAAATAGTGGGAATATGTCTGACTCCAGGAGCAAATGATACAAAACTGAGAATAGAAGATGACAATACCTAAAATATGTATCGGAGCCAATTTCTTCCTATGTTGGGCCATCCACTGGCTCTTCACACTTAGAATCAAACCCCCTGTCCTTCCCAGTACTGAAAAGGCCCTGCATGAGTCTCCTCCAAGCTACCCCTTCAACCTCATTTCCCTTCGCTCCCTCCCTTCCAGTCTGGCTTCCTTGCTTCTGCCTGAGGGCCTTTGCACATGCTGCCCTTGGTGCCTGGAAAGCCCTCTTGCACTTGTATAACTTCCTGTCACTTCATTCTATTGTCTGATCAAAATTTATTTCTGCAGACAGGCCACCCTTGCCCATAAGACTTAAAATATCAACCTCCCTGCAACCTCTCTCTCTTCCCTGCTTGGTGTCTCTTAATAATATGACTCATATATATGCTACATAGTGCTTTGTTTATTGGTTCTATGTCTGTCTTCCCCACCTCAGTGTGAGCTCCTGAGGACAGAGTTCTCTGTCGTCTGGCTCCTATATCTTCACCTCAATATCTACAACAGTACGTGACACACAGTGGCAACTCAATAAATATTTATTGATTGCATTTGTTGCGACCAATTTCTATATGTCAACTTGGCAATCACACTAAATTCATTGTTTGATTTTCTAACAATAAAAAGAAACCTCCGTAACTACAAAGCTCCTTGCAACAGCTCACCTGTCTCCAATGACTCAGGCAAAGGTGACCAAGAGTGCAATCTGCTTTATTTATTCCCGATCAAACTCAAACACTCATAATGTAAGGAATATCGCCTGCTTCCTCATGGAACTGCGACATACTTTTCAAGAGGATTAGCTTATAAGAGTCAGATAATCCTCCTGGGTTGAATAAATAGATCTCATAGAAATTCCTGGGGCACCCTCTACATAAGGCCTTTCACTAAAATTAAATTAGCAACAAAATGAGCTTTTCTTGGGGGTAAATTAAAGTGGGTTTTCTTTTACAAGCTGTTTTAAACGATCATAATCTGGGAAGCAGGGTCCTTCCCCAAATACACATGGTACTTTTACATGTCTCACTTGGACCCATGTGTCCCCATGCCCAGGGAAGTGGGAAGGAAAAGGAGGCTGGGACTCCAAAGGGGCACTAGTGAAGTTGGCAAAGAGAGGCAACCTGAGACTTCCAGAGATTTAGGAAAACTACGTGCTTCATTTGTTGTCTGTGACAATGCGAAAGACACAAAGGAGGCGTGATGAATAAAATATGGACATCTGTCGGCTGTCTCCTGAGCCCCAACATGCTGAAACTGAGATTTTGATTATGTCACAGTCCAGCAGTGTTTGTCAATAGCTGTCGCTGGAGCAGGGCCCTAACCCGGGGCACATCCACAGAGCGCACGCGACACTGAGGTTTGCTTCTTTCCGACAAAAGTGGTCCTGGTGAGGCCAGCTGAGCATCTTCCTCTCGGGTGCAGTGCTGTCTGCTCCCGACTGAATCATGCGCTGTGCAAATATTTTACTTTCATACATCATCTGTAGCAAGTGTAATACTGAGATTTAAAGGTAAATAGCTGGAGAAATTGCAGTTGAATTATCAGACTGACATTCCTATCGTGGCAAATCAAATCCCGCCGGGTGCAGCCAAAAGCAAACAGTGGTTTTAGTCAACACCCTTCTGGCAGGGTCCTTCAGACCATATATTCAAGGCTGTGATTTTGGTCAACAGACAATTAAATAAAAACATATTTTGTAGGGGTTCTTCTCAGTTAAGGGGTTGCATTCTATTTTCGCTTCCTCTGTGTTCTTCTCACTAGAAGGAATCAGAACTAAACTGGCAAGAATTAATGTACTCAGTAGGATTCAGAGCAAGGAGAGTAAACTTGAATTGGAACCTCAGAGCACGCTTGGCCCCTGGAATAATCTGGGTTGGTGTGGCATGCCTCTGCAGATGGCTCAACTAAAGCGTTCAGGCCTAAATTTGCCTCTCTTCTGTGACAACGAGCAGTAGATGAAATGTGGTGCCCAGACATGAAGGTGAAAATCCAGACAGAAAGCCATTCATTCGTTCATTCAATCCATCCATCCATCAATCATTTGAGGTCATCCTTGTGCCAAGTTCTGTGCTGGGATTGGGAGACATAAAGCAGCCCCACCCAATCCAGTTACTTATATAAGTATCGGGACAAATGGCATGCAGGAATCTATGAATAGGAAGTAAACAGCAAAAGGACTCCCCAAGGAGAAAGGCTCCCAAGTGATGAAAGCCAGGGGGAGGCTTTGAGGGTGTAGCTGGGGTGGGGGTTCCCAAGCATGGGTTAGAGGCTGCTGTATTTAAAATGTCCACAAGCACAGAGGTGAGAGTCTCTTACTCCCATGGGACCACAGAGGTGAAGGGTGGGAGGGACCATAAGCAGGGAGGGCATCCCGTGGAGGCTGTCAGTGGCCAAACTCAACAACGGAGTCAACTGCTTTAGCACACATGCCCAACCCAGAGCAGTCTATGATGAGGGTCTCCACTGTGGCGTTGACAGTGACCATAAGGCAGCAATCAGCACTAGGGGTAGGTTGGTGGACAAGTGACAACGTCAAGTCTCCTAAACAAATCAGTTCTATGGCTTGAAATTAGGCAATGCTTCTGGCTGGTGATGGTACATCCCAGTGAGTCAGAGTACTGCCCACAATCCCTTTTTAAAAATTTAAAGTGATTATTTTCCTTTTTTATTATCAGCTTTGTTCAAGTATAGTTGACAGACAATACACCATACATATTTAAAGTGTACAATTTGATAGCTGGACATATGTACACACCTGTAGAACCATCACCACGATTAAAATGAAGAAAGACCCCCCCAAAGTTTCCTTATAACCCTTTGTAATCTGCCCATCCCAGACCCTCCCGCCCCAACTGATCTGCTTTCTGACACTATGGGTTAGGTTACATTTACTAAAAATTTATACAAATTTAATTATAGTATTTCTCTTTATTTGTCTGGTTCTTTCATTCACCATATTTTGAGGTTCATCCATAGAGTGGAGTGTATCAGTAGTTCATTTCTTTTTATTGCCGAGTGGGATTCCTTTATACGGTCGATATACCACAGTCTGTTTACCCAGTCATCTGTTGATAGACATTTGGGTTATTTCCAGTTTGGGGCTATTACAAATAATGCTTCTGTGAATAGTCATGTATTCTTCTTTCTAGGGACATGTTTTAATTTCTCTCAGGTAAACATCTAAGAATGGAATGGCTGGATCATAGACTACAGTGATTGCTTAATGTTTTCAGAAACTGGCAAAATTTTCCACGTCAGTTGTACCATTTTACCTTCCTGCCAGCAGTGTACGGTCTGCCCGAGTTCATGTTTCCCTGGGGGCTCTTAATGTTGACCACCTTTTCATGCGCCTATTTGTCATCTATATATCTGCTTGGGTAAAATGCCTATCCACATTTTTTTCCCTTTTTTTTGTTTACTTTCTCATTATAGAGTTTTGAGAATTCTTTATATATCCATTGGTTTTTCTCTATCATGTTCTGTTTTTTTTTTTTAAAGATTTATTTATTTATTTGAGAAAAAGAGAGAGAGAGAGAGAGAGAGAGAGAGAGCATGGGCGGGGGAAGGGGCAGAGGGAGGACAGGGAGAGAATCCTCGAGCAGCCTCCCTGCTGAGCCTGGAGCCCAACACAGGGCTCCATCCCAGGACCCTGAAATCAAGAGTCAGCCGCTTAAATGACTGAGCCACCCAGGCACCCCTATCCTGTTCTGTTTTTCACTACCTTGGTTTCTGTTCTGATCTTAATTTTTTTCCTTCTTTTTTTTTCAATTTAAATTCAATTAGCCAACATATAGTACATCCCTCTTTTCTTCTTAATTTACTCTTCTTTTTCTAGTTTCTTAAGATGGAAAGTGAGGTCATTGATTTGAGACTTTTCTTCTTTCCTAATATAAGTATTTCTACTATGAATTTCCCCCTAAATACTGCTTTGGTGCATCCTCAACTCACACAGTCCCTGGGCTCCTTAGTTTGTCCTTTCTGCACTGCAGCCTAGGGACTGTCTCAAAGCAGCAACCTAGGACAACATAGGGCTCATCTCATCTGCCTCATGTCTCAAGGATCAGTGTCTGGTTTTGCTTAATGTACAGGATCTTGAAAATTGTTTTTACATGTATCTTTGTCCATTTTTAGTTCTTTCAAGTGAGAAGATAAATCTGCTCTATGTTATTCTATCATATTCAGAACTAGAAGTCCTTATGCTTGATTTTTAATTTGTAGGTTTGTTTTAACACAAATGCTTTTTATTTAGTTAAATATATTGATCTATTTATTTACATTTTCCCCATCACATACATTTATTTTTTCCTCTGATTTTTCTTCATTCATGAATTCATCCAGATTTTGGTGTACAATGTGAGATGAAGTTCTACATTATTTCCCGTTTGCCTTCCTCCCCTATCCAAATAACCAGCTCATTGTCCTAATATCATTTGTTATAGTGCTTCCCTCTTTCAGTAGTTTGGGATATATTCTTTGTCATCATATTACATTTTTGTAGAGAATACAGTACATTTGGGGGATATTCATTATGTTACACTGATCTTTCTTTTCCTCTCTCTTTTTAAAATAATATTATACTTTTAAAATTGTTGTTTTGTTGTTTTGCAATATTTTTAATATTGTTTTACAATATTGTTTTTATGTGCCACAGTCAGTGATGTGCTAGAGCTGGCTTTTACCAGATCACAAAAGCCAATTTTGTACATCTTTTTCCAATACCATGTCCGATGATGTCATGTTGGTAGCCTGAAACTGACCTATAACGGGAGTACTTACACCACAGAAATTTACAACACTGCATATCAAAGCTTCCTCTCTCTCTCTCTCTCTCTTTTCCTCTGAAAGCCTATTTACCAGCACACCATTAAGGCTAGTTCTTCCTCATAAATGTTTTCTTAAATAATTCTTTGCTATTCACAACTATTGTAGCACATAAACTTTTGAGTTCTTTTATCTATGATATTTATTGCCATCATATTCGAGTTCATTTACTTTGGAAATAATTGATATCTTCCAACTTATGACATTCAATCTTCTCATTCTGATAAAAGATCCATAACTCAGTTTTTTTCTTAAACAAATCTCTTCCAAGATGATCAGTAGTTTTCTTTGTGGGGATCATATAAGTTTTATGGGCCACACAGGTAACAGCATTCTAGACTAAGATTATGATAATGTTGTGAAATTCTTGACTTGAACGAATTAAGAATGAGAAGAAACATACATAGATATTCCTGAGAAAGTTGAGTTTCAGACTCACCTAGTGCTAACCACATTCTGTCTCATCTGATTCCAGAGGAAAAAAAAGAGACACAATGCCTGGGATGGTCATTCTCAAAAAGCAGACCAAGTGACAGAAAATGGGTCATATCAGGCAAAGCCAAAGGGTCTGGAAGCATTATTCTAGAGAAGAAAAGCCTAATGTATAATTTGATAAAGAATACAAAGATTCTTTTGAAAAATACACTCAGGAGTTCTTCCAAGAATGAGCACTCACTGGAAACAGTGAAGAGGAAGTCCATACAATAGTCAGAGTCGGTTGAATGGGAATTTTAGGTTCTTTTACCTTTGATAGGCTAATATTTAAATTCTGACTACAGTGAACAAACAAGAACAAGCTGACTTATATCAAAGCAGAAGTTTCCATTCAACGTTGGGAGAATTCCAACTCTATTAATGCAATCAAACAGACAAACAACAAGAACAACAGAATAAACACCAGAAGGGGTTTGAAAAAGGCTAGGTGTTCTCTAACTCTTGAATATTTAGCAGCACTCCTGGACGGCTTAGATTGGTGATCACACACTGGGGGAGTGATGATCTCAATACAGCAACAGGGACATCTTTAAAGATTTTTTTTAATTAATTAATTTATTTGAGGGAGAGAGAGAGAGCACGAGTAGGGGGGCAGAGGGAGAAGGAGAGAGAATCTCAAGCAGACTCTGTGCAGAGCATGGAGCCCAACATGGGGCTCAATCTCACGACCTAAACTGAAACCAAGAGTCAGATACTTAACTGACTGTGCCACCCAGGCACCCCAGGGACATTTTATTTATCCAACAAGGTAGCATTAAAAAACAAAATCACACCAGTTGCTCTCAGGTGGAAGATACATTCCCCCATTTGTCACGGATCATTTACTCTCTCCTACCTTACCTCTTTCTATTGGAAGTCTGCTCTAGTCATTTCTATTACCTGCATGACATTGAAGGCGGACACATCTGAAACTGCTGGCCTATGCATTCAGTGCTCTGAAGATGAGGTATTAAAGACCAGTTCTGATCTTATAATTATAAAAATCTGAACACAGGAATTTAAGTTGGAAATTATTATCTGTATCTTGGACTTTTAATCTTTTTATTTTGTCTGATGCTTGTTAACATAAGTCATGTTCGTTAGCCATGATTTAAAACTAGCACTTAGGTTTAGGTATTATTTTCTGCTCCCAGTTGAAAGTGGTAACATTTCCACTTTATTTATTTATTTTGACATGTCCACTTTCAAAGATGAGTTTGCTGAGCTATCTTCTTGGTTGATCATGCAGTTAAATATCGAATAATGAGACCCAGAGATCAATGATTAATACAGAAATATTAAATTCTATACTTTTAAAGTATGTTCCTAGAGAACGAAACAATCTTTGTTGTCGGCGTTTGGAGCTGCCCTGGAGCCATTTTGATGAACGCATGGAGAAATTGATAAGTAACAGTTCTAAAAGTTCATCTGCTGTGAAGCAGAAAGTGGCCTTCTAGAAATAAATCCCAATCATTTAGGCAAATCACAGTCATTAAACTTCTTCTCCTCGTGGTTCATGACCTTCTGAATCAAAGAGTAATGCATACATATAAAAATAACAGAACCAAGAACATGGACGCCTGGGAGCTCTGTGCCAATGACTCAACCCATTTGGTAGGTTTGTTCCTGCTCTTGTCCTTTACTTGGTAGCTTCATCTTGGCAGGAGAAAATATGGAGAGAAAAGGCCTAATGGAGAGCAAATGTCGCACCCTCAACATGGCTTTAATATTTAATATATTAGAAACAATATAAATTTAGGTTAAAGAAACTGGTTTTTTTCTTTATATGGAGCAGAATTCCAACACACAGTATTTTGAAAACCAGAGCCTCCTGAATAAGAGTTTAAAGTTATTTCTTAGGATGCATTTAAGGAGTTTTGGATAGGGTCATATTTTGAACATATGTATAAAACAGCATTCCATAATTGATTTATTAACATATGAGGTCATGTTTATGATTTCTTTCTGAAATATTTAAAAGCAAACTATAACTGCATAATCCTATAAAATCTATTCATCACAAACCTGCTTCAAAAGTTCATAAAAAGCACAAAAAGAGCCAGCATATTGTATTTAGTTACGGTTGAAGTTTGTACTCCAAAGGATAAATGAATACGATTTGTATTTGCTATGGATCAGGCTGTGTTTTATTCACGTTGTATTACATCTCAGGAGAGAGTTTGCTAAGTAAGTCCAAATGGCAGAGATTCAGAAATGCAGAAAAATGCAAACATCACATTTTTTTTTTCATGATGGACAAGACAGGAATGATTAAGAAATCCTTTAGAAAATATTACATTTTCAAATGTTTTCAAAAGGCCACAAAATTCCTAAAAGCTAAATCCCTCCCCATCCCATTCATCTTTAACTGCCCTGTCATTGCATGGAATCTTTAAAAACATAATGTGCATACTTTGCTCTGCTAAAGCCCTTTTAATTTAGGTTTCATGGGTCCTTTATATTCAGATACATTACTTGTCATCATCCCCTGCTGAACCCAATGCTTACCAGAGAAAACCAAACTATGTTGGCTCAAAAATAGGGTCAGCAATTCCTCTGTGGTGCAATACCCATATTATCGGAGAGCCCCTTCTTTCTACAAAATTACTCCCCCCAAAAGTGTGTGTTAATAACTTATTTCTTTCATTGAGTGTGCCTGGAAGAGGTGACCTATTGAACTAAATTGACTCTAAGTTGTAAATGACTGCTCTTAGATCTCTTTCTGAGAATAATTTTTCCTCGAGGGGAGGGAAGAGATCTGGAACTTACAGGAGTCTTCAGAATGGGAAAGAAAACCTTTGTGGGGAATGGGCAAAGGTAAAGAAAAGAGAGTCGGGGGATATCAAAGACAAATAACCTGCTTCGTAGTCCTCCAGAGAAAAGAAGTAAAGAAAGTGGCATTGCTCCGACACTACTAAGGGCAAGGATGGTGGTTTCACACATGTGACTGTTCAACCCAATTGTAATCTGGAAAGGCTTTTTTTTTTTTCTTTTATGGACAGGAGAACTAAAGTATAATATTTTTTTATGAATAAAATCACAGCTCCTATGCAAAATATGCATATCAAATCTTTTAATTTAACTCAGCAGTTAATAAGAGAACCAGTAAGATGTAATAGGTATAAGGAAAAGCCTTTGAACAGATGCATATAGAAATCATCAAGAAAGCTGAAATGAATTTGCTAAAGACACACAACTGGTCAGTATCCCCATGGTATTAACCACTTGCCTCTCCTGAGGATAAAATGCACTTACATCTGTGTGGATGAGAATCATTTGCATCTCTGTAAGTTTCCTGCAATTGATAGAGTTGTAAAGTAGCTAAAAAACAATGAAAGGTGTAGACCCCTAAGGAATCAGATCAGCCCGCCTGGGAGGATCTGTTTAGACCTGGTTTTCTTAATCTCATTTTGGAGTAGATAATTTTTCACAGTGGATGGCTGTTTTGTGCATTATAGGATGTTTTACAGCATCCCAGCTCTCTATCCTGTAGATTCCAGCAGCAACCCCCACATTGTGACAACCAGAAATAGCCTCCAAAACAGCCAAATAGCGCTTGGGGACAAAAATCATCCCAGGTTGAGACAGTGGTTTCAACAATGTCCAGCATTCCATTGAGAGGACAGCAGTAAACTCTGATGGTTCTCAAGTTGTCTACAATTTTTCCAGGTAGAACAAGATTCTGAAAAGTTGAGTACGTTGGCCAGGACCATGTAACTACTAGGTGGCAGGATGGATTACAAAACCATTTCGGATTTCAGAGCATATTTCTTTTCCATTCCACCATTTTGACAATAGGAATTGGTGATATTTAGCTCCTTCCATGAAATGCTCCCTTAATAATTATAATCCAATATAATCCCGGGCCTTCTTGAACTTGCCTTAAGAACCATTTCTGCTTGGTGTCACCATTGAAAGAAACACAAATCTAATCCAAAGGTCTAGAGAAATAATGTCTTCATTCAAGTCTTTTGATGAGGTAGAAAATGAGAACTTTATCACATAAGAGACAGCAAAACTTCTTAAAACCGTGTGTAGGCATCCCCTTCTGGAAACACCCCTGCTTCTCTTTGTGGCTCTTCCCTAACATTGCCTCTGTCTCTCTGAAACTCCAGCTCGCTTCTCTTATATCCTGGGGTCCCAGAGAGAGGCACTGTGCTCTCGTGTAAATCCATTTATCTCTATATTTATTTTTCAATTCATCTCTCCAGCCCTTAACCTGATGAGCACAACAAAGAGGACTGAAGGGGAGAAAAGGGGGTAAATGCTGTAAATCTTTATATTTAATATTTTTTATCTCATGCAGAAATGAAAAATCCTTTTTTAATGAGAATTCAGATAATGACATAATTGAGCGTCTAGTGGAAGAATCTGGAAGCAGTGATGCTCCAGGGGCAATGAGCCCTGCCAGTGCCCAGATCTTGTTTTCTAAATACCAAAATCTCCATGAACAGAAACCAGGGTTCTTCAGAGAAACTTCCAGGGGAGGGAGAAGTATAGGGTGAGCCTGGAATATCTTGAGCCAGAAAGCAAGAAAGTACTCAAAGATGGTTGGGAACTTGTCAAAAAGATACAGGAGCCAGCTAAAGGAGTTCCCATTGCCAAATTTAGGATGATTTGAGCAGCAGAAAGTTACAGATCAAAGCACAAAGAATCCAGAACTCCATAGCAATACTCAAAACAAAAAGAAAAACAAAAACCTTTGGGTGCTAAGGGGAAAGGGAGAAAGATTTTCTTCACCAAAGAATGCCAACTAATGAATGTAGAAGGAATGACAGAGATGGTATCTACAGTTTGTCTGCATGATTTTAATTTAATTTCCCCTAATTATCAAAGTAATTACATAATTTTTAAACAAAAAATGAATCTATCTATATATCCACCCATTTAGCTATGCATATATATTTGGATTTTATCTTAGGTTTTCCTGCTAAAATAAGCTTTAAAAATTATCATTATAAACTTATTTTTATATATTTTATTTCTATGTCTGCCTAGATTTCATTGTCTAGGTTTAAGAAATGGAATTTAATCTTATTTAAATTGTTGTTAATTTTTAAGGTATTTCTTTACTGTGCTATAAACAGACATCTTCCTCCATAGCTCTGTGTATATCTTGACCGTTTCTTCCAGATAAACTTAGAAAAACTAAGTACCAATACCTCTCTCCAGCAGTGGGTTTGCATGACTTTTGACTTAGGAATAGCAACAGTCAGGCTGATTTCTATTTGCTGGGCACCTGTGCTCTGGCCTGCAGTTTATAAACGTCTCTCATAGAGTGCCGCCAACAATCTTGCAAGTTTGGCCATCTTTCCCCATACCAACAAGGGTGTGAAGCTCAAAAAGATCCAGTTGTGCAGTTACAAAGCAAGGAACAAAGCGTGCTGGCATTGGAAGCTCTTTCTCTGGGTCTCTCTAGAGCCTATGCTTTTCCCACTTGGCTGAACTACCTCAGTGTGCTGAAAACAGGGTCTCATTTCCTGTGACTTTGTCTCTCTTCATAGCTAATTTTTTGCAAATTATAACTAGTTTTTTACTCAGGAGAGGGAATAATCATTCCATTTTCTTCGATACCCAGTTTGGACCCATTCCCGAGAAGGCTAGCTGAGCCTAACATGTCCCATCCCCCACACCTTGTACAGGGGTGTGTGAACAGGACAGACACACACACACACACACATCTGATACCTCCAAGTCTAATCTAAAATCATGATTCTCCTCTTTTCCTATTCTTTATCTCCCTTTATCCACAGGGGGGACCCTGGCTCCCAACAACATCAGTATATTTACATATTTTCTCCGTCCTACAATACAATATTCCAGAAACACTCTACCAGTACTGCTATCAACAACTAATCTACTGAGTCAAGCTGAATTCCTCTATGTCTTCAGACTATATCCCATTGACTGTGTAGAGTCAGGAATATGCTCAAAACTTTTATAGATTTTTTTTATATATAGATTCTTTTCTTCTGTGTGATTATGTTATCAATTTCATATACAGTTAGATCAGTTTATTTCCATTTGTATACAAATTTAGGATCATCTCCATCATTTCTGATTTAATTCTATGCGTGAATATAAACATGATTCAAAAATCAAAACTATATATGCATAAAAATCTTATTTCCTCTCTATCCCTTCGACTATGTTCCCACCCACCTCTTGGTGAATAGGCAATTCCCAAGAGCACATTATATATATACCTTCACCTTGATGTTTTTCTCACTTGACAATATATGCTGGGAATTATTATCAGTTCATATAAATCTTCTTCATCCCTTTTTAGAAAACATCTGCATATTACTTCCCTATGAGTCTGTTTCATTATTTATTCAGCCATTCTCCTAAGTATTGGCATTTAGATTCCTTCCAATAATTTGCTATTATAAATCACAACTTCAAGGAATAATTTTCTGTATAATTTTTTATATTCCTAGAGGTAGATCTTCAGAGTCAGTTCCTAGAAGTTGGATTTCTAGGCCAATAGGTAAATACATACATAATTAGATGTTGCCTGCTAGCCATGTATGAGCATCCATTTCCTCAAAGTCTCATCAAGAGGATGTTATCAAATTTTTGACATTTTGCCTATCAGATTCAGGAGAAATCGTATCTCTGTGCAGTTTTAATTTGCATTTTTCTTACCTAAGTGACATTAAACATCTCTTGACATGTAAGGGTCATTTGTATACAGTTGACCCTTGAACAACACAGGTTTGAACTGTGTGGGTCCACTTACACATGGATTTTTTTTCCCATATACACAGCACAGCACTGTAAATGATTTTCTCCTTATAAGATTCTTAATAACATTTTCTTTTCTGTAGCTTATTTTATTATGGCAATACAGTACCGAGTACATATACAAAATATGTGTTAAGGGACTGCTTATGTTATTGGTAAGGCTTTTGGTCAACAGTAGGCTATTTGTAGTTAAGTTTTTGGAGAGTGCAAAGTTATACATGAATTTTTTACTGTGCACAGAGTTGGTGCCCCTAATCCCCACGTTACTCAAAGGTCAATTGTATATACATTGGTATATACTGTGTGTATATATATACATTTATATACTTTTTGTGAATTTTCTGTTTACCTCTTTTGCCCATTTTTCTGTCAAGTTAATTTTTTGCCCCCATAATTCTTAAGAGTTCTTTATACATAAGAGGCAATAAACCTTTGTGATATTTGTGGCAACTGCAGTATTTTATTCCAGTTTAACATTTGTGTTTTGACTTATGATCTTTTTCACACAAAAAACAAAGTTTTAACTCAATGTTTTCTTTGTTACATCTGGATTTGGAGTCATAGTTGGAAAACCTTTCTCACATCCAAGTTACGTAATGAAACTCACCTGTGTTTTATCCCAGTCCATGTATGGTTTTGTGTTTTACACGACAATCTCTCACCCATTTGGGGTTTATTTTTGTGTATGGTGTGAAGGAAAAGAAGATTTTTAAATAATCTGAAGGTTGACATTTGCCTGACATGTAATTTTTTTTTTTTTTTTTAAGGAACTTGCGAGAATGTCCGACTTATAAAATATAAGTGCTGTGAGGACAGGGGCATTGACGTGACAACATTAGTCTGAGGACTCCCATGTGTGGGAGACGTTCTCTCTCTGAAGGGGCTCGTTGGTCCCAGAGTGTCACCATTCAGAAGGCTCAGTCTTTATCAGCACTGGCGTGGAAGGGGTGAGTCAGGGCTGGGTTGCATCACTGTTGAACAGACAGGTAAGCTTCCCTCTGGCCAGAGGGTAAGAAGGCAATGACAGAGAAGACCGACTAGGAGGAAAGTCTGGGTGAGTCAGTGATGAGTTCAAAGGCAGGGGAGTTACCCCTAGCTGAACCATGGAGGCTGACATGGAGGGGCCTCAGTGGTGGCGTAGCTGGTTCCTCAAAGGGTCAGAGTGGTAAAGATCAGAATCAGGCAGGAGAGGAGAGTCCTGGGTTGACTATGAAGCCAGCCAGGAAGATGGCGGAACCAGCAGCAGCCATGGTGCGCCGCTGCCAAGACAGGTCTTGTTAGTCTGAGTTCTGTGCGCTGGATCTTAGGGGTTGGATTTAACCCAGCATTTAAAGTGATCTGTGTTCTCCAAACTTGGGGGTGGGAAGAGAGAGAAATGTCAGCCAGCTGAGGGAGTTTTATGGATAAGTCCCATGGGCATTCAAAAATGCATTGTGTAGAATGAAACACAACTTACAAGGATTTAGAGAGAGATTTCTGACACAGACCATGAAATCTGGCTCACAGAGACACCCATGAGTCAGGCATATTGCTTTAAGTAAAAAAGAACTAATTCCACTAAGTGAATTATTGCTGAATATGAGACCAAAAGAAAGTTCATATTTTATTTTAATTAATATAATTGCTGCTGCTTCCCCCATCTTCTCCTGCCCTCTCTGTGGCTGGGTCCTCTAAACAGGATACAGAGAGAATGCAGGACCTGTGCTGGCTTGTGGCCCAGACAGGACTGAGGAGCCCTGATCTTATATTCACAATCTAAAGGAAGGCCCAACAGAATACTTTTCACTTTAAAATGATATTGCCTGTCAATCAAAGCTGGGAGGACCTCGTAACAGGGAAGCTGAGCCGCTCATTCTCAACCTAAGGGAGTGGGACAGGGAGCCCCTGTTAGGTTCAGGTCACACTCTGGAAATGGAACCCCAATGAGAGGTATCCATGGAAACAGAATGAGAGAACAGGTGATTCTCTCTCCTGAGTCAGAAGCTGGCTATTTGGGTGTGGGAGGCAGACAGGCAGGGCAGACCCTGTGAAATGGCTTCCAATGCCAGTACGCCTTGTTCGTTGCTTTGTAACTCTGCACAACTAGGTCTCTTTGAGCTTCACACCCTCGTTTGCATGGGGAGAGATGGTCAACCTTGCAAGGTTGTTAGTGGGACTCTATGAGAGAGGTCTATAAATTGCAGAGTGGAGCACAGGTGCCCAGCAAATGGAAATCAGCCTGACTGTTGCTATTCATAAGTAAAAAGTCATGCAAACCCACTGCTGGAGGGAGGTATTGGTAGTTTTTCTGGAAAATCTATACCAAAAGCTCTAAAACTTTCCATCCTTTGAATCAGCCATTCCACTTCTCTGCATTTAACTAGAAGAAACAGTCAAGATGTACACAGAGAATTATGGGATAAGAATGTCCATTTTAGCATAATAAATACATAATTTTAATATAGCATAATAATAAATTGGGCAACAATTAGAATATGGTTAAATTAAATCCCTTAAACTTAGACAATAAAACTCTGGGCAGAAATAAAAATGATTTATGCACCAGTAGTTTCCAAACTTCTTTAGCAGGGAAACTCAGAAAATCTTTTATGGAATCAAAATACATACACGCCATTATATACACACACACACACACACACACACACACACACACACATATGCAAGTAGAAAAATTATTTAAAATTATATAGAAAATTGCAGAGAAATTCATTCTAATATGTTCATAGCTATAGGAGATATTGAGATACTCTCTTACTGTGTATTTGTCCCACTGATACTCACTGCAAATATAATTAAAATTGTCCTGTGTTGGGACAAAAATGCATGTTGAGCTTCTTAATAAACATAACAAAATCAATCTTCTTATCCAATCCCCAGTTGGCATTCACAAGACTAGAACTCTTCCCGATCACTCTTACTGGCCAGTTCATTGTTGAATGGACTGCTGTATTGCCTATCAAAGACATGCCTGAGACCCAAGATGCTTAATTGGGATGCCTAAGGCATGTTCTCCTCAGTCTCTTATGCTCTAAGCTGACGGCAAGTCATAGTACCAGACTCTGATGTAGACACAACCTCCACTAAATAGTCCTCCAACTTAACAGTGTCTATCTATCATCGGTTGCAATTAGAAGCATCAATATAAACATGTCTGGATCTTTCATAAGACTACTTTTCAATCAGATTCATTACCCTATTGTTATTTGATGAGGATGTACATCATAAACTCTAAGATTCAATACCAGAAAGTTTGCCCCTTCTAAAGAAGTGATAAACTGCTTTTTACCAATTAAACATATGTGTCTTGATGGATTTTCCTTTTCACTTTGGCCATCAGGAAACTCTGAACTAGATTCATGGTCCAACTAAAATATGTATCTCGTTACTGTTATAATTCAGTATAATTTTATAATTATTTTACTTTTTATATAATTTCTAATCTTATTCAACTTTATTTTAGCTATCCTGATTTTGAATTGTTGTTATTCAAAAACACTGGGATAAAGAAGTGTCATAGACATGCTTAGGCAGAGACTTCCCAAGATGACTCTGGTAGGAACTCAGACCAAGTCTGGTCCTCAGTCTGGTTGTCCTAGAAATCAAATGCTGTCTAAAACAGTAAACCAGAGCTGGGGATTATTCTCTTATAGACTATCTCAAGCTAACTAAACTCATAAGAAACCAAGAATGCTAAAAAGGCTAATGACCATGTTAGCTAATAATAGCTAATATTTATTGAATGCCTATTTCATGAAATATATTTGCAGGCAACCAAATCGGTATTTTCTAGAATAATAAACTAGAGTTCATTAGTCCCTTGAAGACTGTCCCAAGTTAACCAACTTCACAAGAGGCTAACACTGATTGCTAATAAGGATAGTAACAGATGCCAACTATGTGAAATATTCCTACTAACAGCCAAGATGATCAGTATTGAAGAGTGGTTGAGAGTCTGGGTTCAAGACCCAGCCCTGCTCTTTATTCAGTGTATGACTTTGGGCAATTACGTCATTTTTCTGTGCCTGCTTTCTCATCTGTAAGATGGAGATAATTATAGTACCTATTCTAAGGACCGTGGGGAGATGCTGCCTAGGGATTCAGCCCAGGGAAGAGAGGACAGAGCATAGCAGAAGCAATACACATTTGGGAGTCAGGATGATGAGTGGGTGTAGGGGTGGTGATAAGAACTCCCACGGCAAGTCAAGTCCTAATCAAAAAGATAACCCACAGGCAGGGATGGATTCACGAACAAGGGAGGTAAACTATCTTAACGAAGTGTCCCCTAGCTCACGTGGCTTGACCAGTGTTGCCCTTCCTGGGCCTAACTCTTCAGGTTAGTGCATGAAGCCCATGGAGTGCTCAGCAGCCCACAGATTACATCTGCTTTGGTCCCGTCCGCATCTCTTTTTGGCTGCAAGTTCAGCACATCCACAGCCATCACGGCCCCAAGGGGCTGCTCACTAGCTTCGCTAGCATTTAGCTTCCTTTCACTGCCCAGAGTTCTGCTTTTTTGGGAAAGCGGCTCAGGCATGTTGCCTTCATAATTTTTCCCTGGTCATGTTCACAGATGAGATTGTTGTCACATCTCAAACGTGCATGCCATTTTTTAAAGGGAGCTCATTTAAAAAACTGTGTTGATTTTATTCATTTTATGTGAACAGATAAACTTTTTTGTCCAGTTCTTATGACCACTTTAGCCCTGCATGCTGTGCACCCAGGTGTCTATGTGCTTTTTGGTTTTGTTTCTTTCTTTTCTTTTCTTTCCTTTCTTTTCTTTTCCTTTCCTTTCTTTCTCCCTTCCTTCCTTCTTTCCATTTTTTTTTTTAAAGATTTTATTTATTTGACAGATAGAGACATAGCGAGAGAGGGAACACAAGCAGGGGGAGTGGGAGAGGGAGAAGCAGGCTTCCCACGGAGCAGGGAGCCTGATGCGGGGCTCGATCCCAGGACCCTGGGATCATGACCTGAGCGGAAGGCAGACGCTTAACAACTGAGCCACCCAGGCATCTTTCTTTTCTTTCTTTTCTTTCTTTTCTTTCTTTTCTTCCTTTTCTTCCTTTTCTTCCTTTTCTTCCTTTTCTTCCTTTTCTTCCTTTTCTTCCTTCCTTCCTTCCTTCCTCTCTTTTTTTACTGTAGATTGCTTCATATTCTTTCTTTTTACCCTTGAAAATAGGCGCAGTGTCATTATGTTTGGAATCTCCACCAGTGATACTTGCAAACCCATATTTCAAAAACTTTCAAATCACTAACACATCAGCCAAGGGAAGAAAAGTAATTTTATGACTTTTAAGACCTCCACACCTACCCTGAGGGTGGGGAAAAAGCAGGGGAAACAGCAGCTGGTTTAAAAGCAGTCATGACAGTGACACCGTCAACGGCATGTGGTTTTCCTTTGCAGATCCAAGAGAGAGAGCCAAACTCGAGGAAACCAGAGCTATGTGCCTTGGTACGGAAATAAGTCATAGATTATATTCTTCTTCGAGTGAAATACTATTCCAACTGAATATTTATATTCTTCCCTCCACTAAAATGCTATTGAAAATGACTGTGAATCTTGTGGGAATATGAACATTGCATATTGTCCAGTTGACAGAGTCATTTGTAAAAGTTGGGATATCTTATACCCCATCCGGGCTTAATTAGGGTTTATAAAGATCACTGGCAGTTGCAATAGAAATATTGTATGTTTCCTCCCCCTGATGACTTTCCCTAGTTCTTTTATGAGGGCCTTTAAAACTCATTTAAGTCTTGCTGAAGTTATTCATAAAGATAGATACCAACCATTCTCTGGGAGAATCTGATCCTCTGCACCTTCCCCCTTCCCCGAACATTTCTTGGATAACTACACACAGGTCAGTTCCAAATTCTGTAGCTTCTCCTAATAGGCTTTTGAAAGGAAATTCCCTCAAACAAGGAGGTCACTGAAAACACACACAAAACTTGAGACATCTGCACTCAGGGAATTTCGGCGGACTTGGGCCAAAGAATAAAAAATGAACTGTTTGGTAACTCCAAACCACAGAAAATGCTGACACATGGTGTCTTCACATAGAAGATATTAACACTCTGTGAGGGTGAAAAATTGAACAGATGGCACCTCTAAATGCAAGGCTCATCGAATCTATTTCCACTCGGGGTTTTCGTAAACTTTTATTTTAAATTTGGTGCTAAGAACAACAACAAAAAAGTGTGTTAATGGCACCATCCAGGGACAAACTTGCACGAGCTTCTCTTTCGGAACTTGATTAATGTGCTTTCTGATTCAGCTTGCAGTTCTCATCCTTTTCTGTTCTTAGGTTCTTTCTGGGAACCAATTAAGGAGAGATTTGAAGCTAACAAGTCACTGTTCGGATAACAAAATATACTAAGGCTCATACTGAAGCAACACCTCTAGAGCACTTTACATCAAAATGGAAACCCAAAAGGGTTCTCTCTCTGGCCTGCCTGTCTTGCCCCTTCTTGGATGTCAGCAATGACAATTTTATTGAGCTGTGGTGACCGGTTAAGGGACCAGACGAAAATCTTGCTCTGTGACTATTGTTGACAATGACCTATAACTTCATCGTCAAAGCAAACTGTCAAAGCCTAGCCATCTTATCTTTAGCTGTGAAGTCTTGAGCTGACTCCAATAGGAGAATATTTTGGAATGTTTCTAATCTATAGATTCCATCCCTCTGGTTATGTAATATCATCACTTGGTTTATTGTGTTGCTCACAGAACAGGTATTCGGGGAACTGGGTTTTTATCTTGACATGTGTACATGTCTTATCTTCATAACCAAATCTTTAGGGCCCTCAGGGCAGGGACTGTATCTTATATTTCTGTATGGTATCCCCACTGCCCCTGCTGTGAGAATCATCTCAGGCACTCACTAAATGAGTGTCCACTGAGCTCTCTAGTCGAGTCTAAAATGAGAGTAGAAAGATCACAAGCAGAAAATTGACAAATATAAAAACCTAGAGACCAAATGTTCAGGAAAGTGCGTGCTAAGCAAGATAACTGTAAAAAATGAACAAGTAAGTTTGTAAGTAAGCTCTAGTTCTATTTCTGTAGAGATACTTTGGGTGTTAGCTACCAGAATTTCTATGGAATAACGAGGTAACCCTGTGGAAGTCCAAGTGCATGCCCCAGCTTTACCCCTCTGCTCTGTGCCGGTCACAGAAAATCGCTGCATCACTTGGGTTTGCGAGTACAAGGCACAGCAATGGACATGGGACCATGGCCATTGGGTATCGGGTAAATCCTTGGGTATCGGGTAAATCACAGTATCTCTGGGAGCCCAGAAAATGTGGTTGGGAATGGGCAGCCAGGAACAAGGCCCAGGTGATGCTGCAGAGGCAGTCTGGTGGACATCACTGGGGCGGTAACCGAGTCCACATCCCAAGCTTGTACCACAGAGCTCCCCGCAACACTGTGGGTGTTAGTTGCTGCCTCTTGAAACACTATGACACCCACCTACGGAGCCTGGCTACAACTGTTGCTACTGCTGCCAATCCCAGTCTCTGGGTAGAACCGACTTCTTTGCAGCACCAGCTTCAGCTTCTGATTCAAGACTGAGGGCTCCCCCTCCTGTGATGGGTGCAGATAAAGCCACGGGTTGAGCTTTAAGAGTAAGGGAAGCTGGCAAACAAGAATCTGGTGCTTTGGACTTCACTAGGCTGGAGAAGGCTGTGTCTGGGTCTGCTTGTCCTAGGAAGTGGTCTTCTCTGTGAAAAGGATGGGGTTCAAATGCTGGGCACACAAAAATAGTGACACACATTCACTGTGTTTACCATTTCAACAGTCTGGAGTTCTCTGCAGGACTGGCTCTCCCTTTGCTCTTCTCAATTCGTCTGTCTCACCCACCATGTATCTTCCACTACGCTGATGCTCTGGAACAGTCTGCTTACCTATTTCTTTCCTCATCAGCCTGTAAGTGCCCCGAGAGCAACAGGAACGTCCCTTCTCTTGTGTTCTCAGTGCCCAGCCCAGGTCCTTGCAGACTCCATCAATATTTGACTGATGAGTACAAGTGTGTCTCCTTGGAAGCTGGCGTCTTGGAAAGTTACAAAGAAGGGAAGTTGGGGCAGTGAGAAGAGATCTAGTCCTTTAAATTTCTTAATCGCAGGCTTCAGGGCATCTGTGAGCTGGAAACTCTGTGCAAGTGTTTGCATGCATATACAGACGTGCATTTCTCTGGGGAGAGAACCCATTGTTCACACCATTTTCTCAGAAGAGCTGAAGACCCTCGAAAGAACCCCTAATACAGACAGCCTCTATTTATGCTTGATGCCTGTTTAAAGGAAGACATGCTCGCTCTGAATACTTTGAAAACACATCAAAATCCTGCAATAGGGTGATTCTGTGGAACAGAGCGCCATGTTCCTGTCTTTATTTATTTTTTTTTAGAAAGATAGAATGTCAGCACACATGCATTTATCAAACTACAAGAAATGTGGAATCAGTAGCAGGAAAACAGCTTGAAACACAAGTGTGAATTCAGGCCCTACCATTAGTTATACCTCTTGGACAATTAGCCTACCTCTCTGGACCTTGTCTTCTTTATGGAGCAATTCCATGGGAGTCCTACTGCAGAATGGTCTGAGTAAGTGTTCGGCAAAGAATTCGAGCTCAGTGAACAATACTTCCTTCCTCCCTATTCAAAATACCTAGCAATCCTGTAGACAAGATTTCTAAGTTAAATTTGCTCTAGTCTTAGAAAGAAGTCCAGTCCTAGAACATGACATTGTTCTTTGCCTCTGACCTCAGTGTTTGGGTATTTGATGATGGGATTTTTCTCTCTGCTCTCAGGTGGGACCTGAGGGACGGAGTGGCATGTCGGTTTTGGTGCCAGTAAGAGGCTGGCTGGTGAAGTTCCTTAGAAAGTGAGTGGCCTTCTACAAAAGGAATGACCGGGGTAGACATAAAACATCAACGAGGGGGGAGGTGGGCAGGTCAAGGCCCCTCCTCACTCAGAGCAGAGGACCCTCAAATCCTCTCTTCCATAGATTCCTCCCATCCCCTCGTGTGCCCCCCTCGCCTGCAACTTTCTTTCCTTTGGGCCACCTGGCCAATGGGTTTGAGAGCCAGTCAGGGATTCCTGGGGAAAAAAAAAAAAAGATCAAAAATCCATGTTTCGCCACCCCCAAGTCCTGACACAGACAAGACGTTTGAAAAGCCCTTACATCAAAAGAGAGAAATAATAATAAAATGGCTAAGGCAGAATTCCCATGAATTGTTCCTGTCTCGGCATGATGCGGCTGATGTCCTTCTGGCTGGAAAATTCGGCTCGCTGAGTCAAGGTGAAAGAGAACTAGAACTGACCTTGGCCTCATGGGGCCAGCAGGATGGACAACCACTGCCTTAGAAAATGTGAATAATGTATGCACAGTTACACAGCTTAGAAGCAATGGAAGCAGGCGTCCAACCCAGAGGTTCAGATCCCAACCAGATCCCTGGTTTAACCACCAGGTCATGCTGCCTTCGAGGCTCTGGAGTGAGCTTAATATTTCCCAGAAAGAAATCTCCATTTGCTGCGTGGCACCTAGTCCTGTCTATTGGTTCCTACCTGATAGACCCTGATACTTAAGAAAAGGGTGCTTATGACAACCAGGGAGCCTGCCTCTTCCTCTTGGCTGAGTCAGATCTCCCAGGTATAGAAAGATTCCAAAGACACTCACCTATCAGAGGGAAACACCCCTATCTAGACTCTATCTTGAAGACCAGTGTCCCCTCTCAGACAAAAAGCTCTGAAAGCAAAGTAGAAGTGGGAGTTTTCTGCCATTAGAACAAATCTATGAGAACAATTCCTCATTTGTTTAAAAAACGTGAAGGCGGGATCATTTATATTAACAGACTGGGTTTTGAATTGTTTAATTTGTTCACATAACAGTTTCAGCAGGGATCCAAACCACAGCATATCCATTGTGATGTAAATGGGATGGGTTTTAGATTTCTTATTCATTTTCAAAGAACAAGTTACATTTCAAAACACCTTTGAAGGAGACTTATTTTGTGGTTTAACCACCCCACCCCCCCGCCCCGAGAATCCCTGAAGGTGGGTAGGCCCTTCATGCTTCCCAAGTTCACCCCCCTTCCCCAACCAGACTCACGGTCTCCCTACCTCTTCTGATGCCTGAGTTTCTGCTACACGCTCACCCCTCAAACTGGGCTCTAGAACACCAGCATCTTCTGAGAGCTTTTTGGAAATGTGGGGTCTCAGAGCTACCGATTATAACCGCATTCAGGAAGATCCCCGGTGGCTCATACCTGCAGTAGAGTTCTGGAAGCATCTCCTACGGCACAGGTCGTCAGCCCTCAACTCACATTTGAATCACCTGGGGAGCTTTTAAAACTCCTGAAGTCTGAGCTCACCTTCAGCAATTCTGGTTTAATTGCTCTAGGATGTTCCCTGAGCACAGGGAGCTCGAAATGTTTCACAGATGATTCTAATACGCGGCACAATTTGAGAACCATGGCTCTTCTGCATATTAAGCAGGTGGTTGTCCTGCCTTGTCTTGAGTACACTCTGAGACTGGCAAGCTGGTGCACTCCATTGCCAGACAGTGTGCCGCTGATGCTAAGCAGGAGAACTCAGCCTCTTGGTAACTTTTAACTTCTTGATCTAGTTTCTGTCCTTGGAGGATTTACAGAAAATGTCAAATCCCTGCTAAGGGGACCGGCTCAGACTAGCTTGCCTAGAACCTTCCCAATGGTAGCACTGCACGTGCCATGTTCTAGAAAACGCTCGGTCCTGGCAAGCTGAGATGGTTGGGGTACTGCTCCCCCTTCCGTGTCCGCTCTTCCTCGGCTAAATATCAATGCTTTCTTAATTGGCTTCATTAGTCCTTACATTTCTAGGGAAACATCTACATCTCTTGTCCTGTAATAGGAGATCTGTCCACACAAACTTAGAAGAGCTTTGAACCCTTAGGTTGCAAGCTCAAAAAGAAGTTGTGATCCATGCAAAATAAGCCGGCCCTGGGACATTCCCTAAAAAAAAAAAAAAAAAAAAAAAAAAGCTGCTTTGAAAATAAACAATTATCAAATCTCCTTCCAAAAGCATCTCTTCTGTGTTATTGTCACAGATTTTAGGTGCAGAATATAACACATATTCATTATTTTATTTGTTTCTCTGTCACCTTCCAATGCAATCTCTGGTCATAATTTAAGTATTGTGAAAGCACTATAAAGTACAGAATTAATTTTTGAAGCCAAAAATAATCAACTGTGGGTAATTATTTTGGTTTAAATTAATTTTTAGAAATAACCCTAAGAAAAATGGTATGCTACATGAATACATGAATAAATGTGTTTATTGCAGTATTGCTTATAACTGTGAAGAAAATTGGAAATAATGGCAACATAATAATAAGAGGTAAGTAAATTATGGATTGGTCACCTGATAAAATGTTAGTCTCCGATTTTATTTTCTATTTTATTTTATTTAGAGGTGCAGAGAGAGGAGAGAGGATGGGGAGAGAGTGAGAGAGAGAGGAGGGACAGAGGGAAAGAGAGAATCTTAAGCAGGCTCCACGCCCAGTGCAGAGCCGTACTCGGAGCTCCATCTCACGACCCTGAGATCATGACCTGAGCCAAAATCAAGAATCAGATGCTTAGTGGACTGAGCCATCCAGATGCCCCTAGTCCCCAGTTGTAAAATATGGCTGTGCTGACTATGTAGCAGCATAGAAATGCTTATGATGTAATATTAATTGAAAAAAGCAAAATACAAAATTAAAGCCATGCTGCAATCCCATGCACTCAAATTACAGTTTCCTATGAATAGAGGAAACATTTTAAGTCATGACAGCGAGGGTGGTATAAGTGCCCATGACCTTATCCTTTTTTCAATTAGGCTTCTGTTAATGATATTAATGTAAGAACTGATAAGACATACATTCTCGCACACCTTAGTGATTATTTTTCATTTCTTTGAGCCTATTTAAAGCAACCTCTCTATCTCTGAGGGGTGGCAGAGGAAAGTGGGTAAAAGCACGTGCTTACAGCTGACACTCAACACGTCTGCACCTCAGCTTCCTCCTCTGGGAGCTGGGGATAATAAGAGCTACCTTGTAACATTGTGGTCAGGATGAAGTGAATTAATACAAATAGTACTTTTAGAACAAAGTCTGGCACACAATAAACACACGGATGTGTATGTATATATATATTTGTATATATATGTATGTGTGTATATATATTTATATAATATATACATATTTGCGTATATATGTATTTTACATAATTTATATATATACATATATATATGTGTGTGTGTGTATATATATATATATATGTATATATATATATGCTTGACTTCTCAGTGCATCTAAGGGGATGATAGATGTGCATACACACCTGACTGTAAAGTTACCTATGTACCTGTGGATGGGACTTTAGGATCATCTATTCAAATCCTTTCATTTTACCAAGGAGAATACTGTGGCAAGGAACTGGGGTGTGAGCCTCATCAAATCACAGCGTTAGCGCAGAGCAGGTGGGAATCTGGGCAACCCCACAGGTGGTCCCGAGCACCAAGTAGGACCCCTTGCTGGGTAGTGTGGCCCGATGGTGAAGAGGGTGGGCTGCACAGCAAGACGGCTCAAGCTTGAGTCTTGGCTCTTGCACTCCAGCAAGTGGTTAAAGCTCACTACACCTCAGTTTTCTTACTTGAAGACCAAGGATAATACTGACCATCTCATGCTTTTTGTGAATACCAAAAGAAGATGCACAGTGCCTAGCACATCGTGAGAACCAGTACATGTCTGTTATGATTAGATTGAGTTTCGAAGGGGCTGCAATTGAACATTGTTTCATTAACTAGAGAAAAAGCAAAAAAGTGGAGCTCGTCCTTGTGTTTAATCGCAAGGAAATAAAGAACAGTGACTCCTATTAAGTGTCTATTATGTGTGTAGAATTTTATGTAAGCAATCTTATTTAATTCCCAAAACCAACCTACTAGGCAGGTGCAGCATTATTATGCCCTTTTTATAGATGAAGAAAATGAATCTAAGAAAGATTAAGTAATTTATTCAATAAATACTTTATGCTAGAAGAAATTAAAGTAGTATTGAATGTGAAAACATAATCAAATCATAGTGAGAGATCGAATGATAGTGAGAGAAATGTATACAAAATAATGAGATATCACTCGCAACACATCAATTTTTTTTTTTCCTTATGAGCAAGATTACTCAAGCTTGTGCAGTTGAAGTAAAGTGAGAACTCTTACATACTACTAGTAGGAACGTGTTTTGGTACAGCCCTTCTGGAGAGTAGTTTAGTAATGTGATTCATGAACTTTAAGTTCATATTCATACCTATTGGCACAGTATTTGCAACTCTTGTCATCTAGTCTAAGGAAATAATCCAAAACGTTAACAGAGGCCGACACACAAAGACGTTCATTAAAGTATTATTTATAATAGCAAAAGGGAGAAAGAAAGAAAGAAAGAGCCAGCAGGAGACCAATGGTTAAGTATATTACACACATGTAACAATGTAATACTTTAATTTAACTTTAATACAACTATTAAATATGTTCATTAAAGCATAGGAAAATAAAGGTATAATGACATTAAGTGAAAAACAAGGCACAAAATTATGCACACAGTATTGTCTCAATCGTATTGAGAAATCACAGGAAAAAATGAAGGGTGATATAAGCTACATATTATAGTTACTAAACTGGATGATTCTTTTTTTTCACTTTATACTTTGCTTTAGCTTCAGCCATTCTAAAATGAGCATGTATTCATTTAGAACTAGAAAAAGTAAAGTAAGTCTTGCTCAAGGCAACACATAATCCAGGGCAGAGGCAAGGTTTAAATCAGGCCCATCGAACACTGAAGCTACGTTTATTCTTACCACACCAAGGGTCGCAAACTCAGAAGCTCTGGGAATGGTCAGGTAAAGGAAATGAGCCAAGAGGATAGGGTGTCGGTACTAGGAAATGGTGGGGACCCCGGCACCCTGGAGGCCACATGCTCTGCCTACATGGAGCAGCCATTCCTCTCTTCCAGCTGATCTCTGCCACGGGAGAAGGCAGGCCCAGTGTTGCCAGATCTTTGGATTTTTCCCCAAAGAAGCCAGGAATCTAGCTTTTGAATGTTAAATCCCTCCATGTTTAAATGTCAATAATTAATGCAAAATATTTAAAAGCACCACGAAGGTCACGAGAAGCTCATTTAGGTATCTGCTCTGTCTCATTCCCTGCTCCCTACAACCGGGTTTCTGTCCCTTGAGTGAATCAGTTCCCTGTCCCAGTCTTTCCTGTTTCCGAGGCTCCAGCCGTAGCAAGTAGCCTCCAACATCCACACCTCTGGAAAGATGCAGTAAGCTTTTTTATATTTGACACACCGTAAAAATAAAACTGAGTTTAAATAATTTTTCAGAATAATATTTTCCTGTGTGTCCCTGAGACATGGTTTAATCAGAACTGGACACATCATCAGAAGTACAAAGTGGGGGCACCTGGGTGGCTCAGGTGGTTAGGCGTCTGCCTTCAGCTTGGGTCGCGATCTTGGAGTCCTGGGATCGAGTCCCGCGTCGGGCTCCCTGCTCGGAGGAGAGTCTGCTTCTCCCTCTCCCTCTGTTCCTCCCCGCTGCTTGTGCTCTCTCTCTCTCTCTTGCTCTCTCCTTCAAATAAATAAGTAAAATCTTAAAAAAAAAATAAAAAGAAGTACAAAGCGATGACATGACCCACGCAGTAACTTCATCATCATTGCAGAAGCAGATGTCTTTCTGAGGAGAAAGTTGGGGTAACGATTTCTTTTCTCAGAATGACACTTCTTAGGTCATATCGTGCAACCTTGGAGCAGAGATAGAATAAGGTGGAATCTTGTATACCTGGAAAGACAGATGCGTGGTAAAATTCCGGGGGGGGGGGGAAATAAGCATTCTTACAAAACTGTTTATAAGGCTGCAATTCAAATGCCTAAACAAGCATAAAAATGTTATTCATCTGGGAAAATCTCATCCTGCACTTATGCACCTGCTTTCTCAACTTTTGTTTTCAGTTTAATTAAGGAGTTAGAATTGGTCCCTTTTTTCCAACCTATAACAACAAGGACCTAATGGAGTGGGCAGCATTCTATACCATAGGAAAGGGTCTTTGTCTACTTTTGCATAGGAAATCTCAATTCACTGGCAGAGCGCTCTGCAAACATTTTGTGCGCTGCAATGTTTAGGTGTTTTCCAAGATTAATTGTTTGCTAATATCCCAAATTACCCTCTCTAGGTACAGGCGGTTGTTGGTCCCCCCCTTGCCCCACCACCTTGGCATAGTGCTTTTATTTTGACAAGAAGGTGACAAAGAATTAATTGGACCCATTTATTCTTCAAATGTTGGACGCAAATGTGGATAATTCACTAGTTCCACTTCTAATCAGGAGCTACACTGGCAAGTGGGTAGTTAGCAAAGTTGGCTGAACATCTGCAAATATCAAATGTCTGCGAACAAGACTAAGAGCGCTTTCTCTCTCCTTTCTGGTCAGATGGTTTCATTTAAGATCCAAGGGGTCAAGGGTCACAGCATGACCTCATCAAATTAGACCCAACTGAGAGAGGTGTTTAGCACAACAGAAAGGAAATAATCTGAAGGACATTAAATGCAAATGAAATTGCCATCTGCAAACTTCAAAAAACACCTGACCTAAAAAAATAAATCTCCCACTTAGAGCCAAAACCTTGCCTCCTTCCCTCCTCAAGAGTGGACACAGAAGTGTGTTCTTGTAGCAGCCTGACAATCACTCACCCTGCCAAAGTCCGTTTGCATTTAATACTCCCCTCCTGACTTTTTCTAGTTGAAAAATTTGACAATGATCTCTGAGGAACAAGAAAAGTTCAAGCATGAGAATTATTTCTTTGCCTCTTGAGTCTCGATGGCCAAATTGGTCACAGGAAACTTGTGTGTCTCAAACCAGAAGCCTGTCCCTCTGGGACAAGTTTGTGTGGCCTTCCATGGCAGACCGGGCAAATTCATGGTTGGGGGATACGGGGCAGAGGTGCCAAGGGTGATGGGAATGCCGTTCATTTTTTATTTATTGAGAATATAAGGGTTTACATGCCACACGTGGTGCAGATCCTGGGGATACCCTGCTAAGCCAGACAGACACCACCCTGGTCCTCACAGAACTCACAGACAATTAAGCAATTGCTATAGCGTGTGACAAGTGCTGGGAAAGTGTGGGTCACAGCACTGGTCCCTCAGAAATACCCAGGCACCCCCCAGGTGCTCGTGCCCTGCCCAGAGCAAATCTGGACGGTCGAGAATATTGCAGATGGTGGGTATCTAAACCCTTGCTCTTGTCTAGGGAACAAGACTTAGAAAGGCCCGTAGGTGATACTGTTGCTGGCCCTGGCAGCCCTGTCAGGGGGCATGACCTACGCAGGACACCTCACCTGTCTGGTCCAAATTGCATGCGGCTAAAAATGAAAGCTGAGAGGTAGAAGCAGAGCCGTTCCATTGGTATAAGAACTTCTTAATAACATAGACTTCTGGCAAAACCCAACAGGCTGCTTTGTGAGAAAATGAGCTTCTCCCTACTGGCTCTGTTCCAGAAAGGGATGGAAAACCAGTAGCTAGGAATGTTAGGGGGCAAATGGGTGGGGGTGGGTGGATAATAGTTAAAGCCAGTTCCAGTTCGGGCGTCCTGAAGATGGAGGGAGGTTTTTCACTTATAAAACTATGATTCTATTCATGTCAGAGAAATCACTGTAAACATTTCACCCAGACTGCATTAGAGAAAAACCCTCATTCTTCTCAAAAACATCAGGTGGATGGTGGTTCTTGGACTCATCCAAGGCTATGACACTGAGTAACTTAAAAAAAGCATCCCCTTTGACAAAATTTAAAGTTCCATGGAGAGACTGCCTCTAATAACGTCTTCAAATATCCTCCAGTGCCTCTTATAGAACCTACACGATCAATAAACACTTGTGATTTTGACCAAGGTCGGTGAGAGTGCTTCTGATGATGTGCAGGGCTTGCCCTGTGGCATTGGTGTTCAAGTCAATGACTCCGCTAGTTGTTTGATCTTAGGCAAATTCCCTAAGGTTTTTGAAACTCAGTTTTATTATTAATAAATGGAATTGTTAAAAAAAATGACCCATGAGGATTATGTAAACTGTGAAGAACTATAGAAATGAGAGAGACTACCATTGTTCTTTATCAAAGTTGGACAAGAGGTTTCTTCTGAACCTCTCCCAGGGAGGTCCCGGGAACAGGAAGGGGGACGTTACTGGCATCAAGACTCAGGTGTCATTTCGTTGTCCAAGTGATCCGAGGGATGAACGATGAACAAATCCTGCTTCAGAAATAATAATAAGCTCATAATTATGCCTTACCTCCAGTTTTCCAGAACCGGATAGAAGACAAGTAGAGACCGTGGCCCATGAGAAAAATTGAAAAGACAGTTTACTGTCCTAAGTAGTGTAACTCTCAGTAACTCATTTGCTTGGGACTTGCTAACTTATTCTACAAAAGCATCCGGCAGTCAGAAGGAGAGAAGTCTATAAGACCACGGAGCTAAATATGAGAGGTGGGGGAGATTCATTTGATGAGTCAGTGCCACCGAATTTTGGAAACATAGGATCCTGGGCTTAGCATAGCAGCTTTCTCGAAGACTCATGCCAGGGACACAGACAACCATACCTGCTGCATGGGTGCATGGGACAGCAGAGTAGAGGGAGGGCAGGGACAGGGGCAGAGGGGAGGAGAAAGTGATATGGAGGAAGAGCAAGGAAAACCTGACCCCTCCCAGCTCTACCATTATCTGTTCGCAAAGAGAGAACTGTCAGAAGTCCTGGGGCTCAGTTCACTCAGGAAAACAAGAAAAAGACTGAACCAGATGCCCTCAAGAGACTTGGCAATGATCCAGAGGAAAGTCATGGGAAGGTCTGAGTTTGGAGACCAGCCCTATCATTGATGGTTATGTGACATTCCACCCATCTGAGCTTTGCCTTCCTCATCTGTAACACCTCCCAGGACTACCTTGTAGACAACCTGGTAGAGAGGATTCTTGGGGAGAATCAAGTTTGAAATCCTTAGTTAAGGTCTATACAAATGTCAACCATTTATGGCCCCACAAGTGAAGGGAAAAGAATGAAGGAGCAGAAAACGTGCTCTGAAGTATATAGATGGTTTCTGTCCAGTGAAGATAGATATGAAATATTCACAATCCAAACAGCCTTTCCTGCAGCTAATGTACTATACTCAAGTGTTTTTTTTTCATCAGCGAGCATTTTTTTTAATGCATTGATAGATAAGAAACGCCAGACAGAAAAATATAGATCCTGGCTGATGAGTCAGGGCACTGGATAGCCACGATGACATATTGGGCCTGTATGGATGGGATACAAAAATACATCCCATGTTGCTGGGATCGAGAAACTTCCTGGACCCTGTGGTGATACAGGATGACTTCAACAGCCTAGTGCTTGCTAGAAAAGGAGGAGAATTTGGGCACGAGGCCTAACTGTCATCTTCTTGGGTTTGGGCATGATGACACCTCATCGATCTTGTGTCATTTCAGAAGTTGGCCAATCGCCTCCCTGCCTTGGAAGTGGGTCAGGGAGCAGCGGCCCAAAGAGGCATTTGTTAGCGGCGAGAAAGCAGTCAGTGCGGGTAGCAGGGGATTTATGAATTCGAGCCCAGGAACGCTGGGTGTGGGGGCGCACATCTGGCCACAAGATGCTCTCTGGCGGCCTTGTGGATGAAGAGGCTTGGTCAAAGGAGGTCACGGCAGGTTCAGTGGGATTGCAAAGGGGTGGGGGCTCCAGTGAAAGTAAACAAGCCGCCCTCTTGGCTTCAGGCCTCCCCGGAACAAGGATGAGAGAAAGGGTGTGCTCACATTTATTTTCAGGATCACTGAAATATTTCTAAGCTCTTGGAAACTCAAAGCGGACAAATCCCTCTCATCAATCAATATTGAAAGTTTTATATGAAGACAGTGACAGCTGGAAGGCT
Source organism: Zalophus californianus (assembly GCF_009762305.2). NCBI lineage: Eukaryota > Metazoa > Chordata > Mammalia > Carnivora > Otariidae > Zalophus > Zalophus californianus. The sequence goes on along the minus strand of NC_045609.1, from coordinate 75,767,189 downwards.
ACCTAATTAGAAGAATATTACTCTAAAGTAATTACCAAAAAGGTTAAAGAAAGAAATATATATATCCTTGTGAGCTCTCAGTTATAAAACAACTCAACAAGCAGAGTCACATAATTTCTATGAATATCCTTTGCTGTTTTCCTAAATTAATTTTAAAAATTATATTGGTAATGATTTAAGTCAATTTAACAAGCTTTCTTCGATTTGGCTGTATTCTTTATTTTTTTAATTCAAAATTTAAATTGGCAGTAGAGAGAATTAATAATGGGGGTAGGAACTAAATTGACCCATCTGTACTGCCTTTGGGTGGGGGAAAGAACCTCCCCCCCCCAAAAAAAAAGGGTTAGTGACTTAACTTGGTATTGGGCTCCCAAGGCAATCATTTATTTAATGAAACTTTTGTAGCGACCACCAGTTCCAATGCCATATTAAAAGGAAAAAAATATATGTTCAGCAACAAGGCTATTTCCCTTGTGTCCTAGGTTTTGAAAATACTGCTACAGAACCATCTTGGTTTTGCATCTGCTGAGCTTTGCAGGTTGGGGACTGGTTTTTATATTCATTTCCTGCTGTGGAATGTCTACACCATGCAAGCAGTGAAATTCAGCTTCTGCATCTATACGTGAGATCATTTGAGTTTCTCCTGGGGGACTCCTACCAACCCCCATGCAGAGAGACACCTCCTTGTTGCTTCCTTTATAAGATCCGGATCTTTCCCTTCTAAAATCCTTTCTGAAGGTTTTAGGTTCTTGCTTCTGACCCTGCTTAGGCTGAAAACCTATGACCCCACTGCAGACCCTCAATAGCTGGAAAGCTTTCTACCCTGGCTTTGCATTTGCTCTCGTATCTGAGGATTTTCCTTTCTTTCAAGTTCAGCTATGTGCTTTTTGTTTTTTTGTTTTGTTTATTAGCTGTTTGGGGTTTTTTCATTTTATCCTGAATTCCTAGGAAATTGTAGCTGAAGGCCAGTATCATATTGGCTCAGGGCACTACTTTGCCAGGACTGGGGCCCCACTAAAAATAAGGTCGATACAATTCATTCCTCCAAATGGTTCTCAAACAGGTTTCTCATGGGATTGGTTTTGTAACAACACCAAAGTATCATCTTTTCCTGTCATGTGAATAATAATGTACTCTCAAAATTGGCCAGGCCTGGTGGTATATCAGAGGCAACACGCTGAAGACCAAAAGGGGTTCAAGTCCTATCCCAGGTCACTTCCTCACCATGTGACCTGGGATAAGCCACTTAACTCCATCTGTTAAATGAAGTCATAATGTCAGCTCCTCACAAACAAGGTGTGGCTATTTAAAATTTGAGAACTAAGTGTCATTTCTCATTTGTTTTTCACCAGTGGAAGAGCCAGGGATCCTGGCTAGGAAGGCACACGGGCACAGAAGATAGCTCTACTATGTATAGAAGAGAGAGCTCCTGAATATAAAAGATAGATCAACTAGTTTTGGAGAACTATAAAAATAGGAGTCACTTGGTGAGATAGCAAGGACTTTTTATGAAAGCAGAAACAAAAGTATTCTCCTGGTCTTTCTTGTACAGGGCTGTTGAGTGTGGTTTCCTATGCTCACCGTGGACTTCCACCACCTGTGTCTCTCATACAGATTTCTGTGGATTATGTCATCAAATGGAACCCCGGCTCTAGTTCCATCTGGACAGATATGCCCTATAGCTACATGTGCAATTTCAGCTTGATGCATCTGCCCACCAAGTATTCCCCCTTGGAGCATCCTCTTTCTTTAAGCTGCATAAATGTTTTTACTGGAGTATCGTTCTGCTCCCCATCTTTGAGGTAAAAACATCCCATGTCCAAGTACTGTTAATAAAGACAGAGTCCATTATTAACAAAGGCAAATTGTCATTTATCTAAAGCCTGGGACCTGGAGTCTGCCAGAGCTTTCTTCCATTTTCCCACACATCGAAGAGGAAATGGGACATGTCTTCATATGTTCACTGCATTTTCGTTTCCTTAAGTGACGCTTAAAAGAAAATGCCTTGGTTTCCAAAGATTTTGGTACCGGTGTACAAAGAAGATTCTTAGGAATCTTTCTATCTGGAAAAAAGGAGAGCATGAGGAGGATTGGCTTTCCAAGAAATGACCAGCTGGCTGGCCCATTCCAGGCAGAACAGCAGGCACTGGGGAAAGAAAGCATTGAGGTTGCCGCAAATGCTTTGTGTACATTCAAGCTCTTAGGAAAATGTGTTTAGGAGCAGTAGACAAATAGGCAAAAATGCAAATTCTCGGCAGGATTTCTGAGTCAGGTATAACTACCCCAATACTGATCTCCCAAATTAGAATATTCATCACTGAAGTTTCAAGCTGGTAGCATTCAAGAGCTTTCTCAATTCTTATCATATAATTTGTTTATTTAATTTTCACGCATGAAAAAAGACATTATTCTTTCAAAATGAAACTGGTCAAAGTTTTGCAAATCTACTTCATAGTAACTATTAAGTGTAAAACAAAAATGGATATTTCCCAGAAGAGTTATACTGACACTCTACAGGACAGCTTATAAACTTACCTGAAGTTTATACCCAGAAGAGTCCATTGGCCCTTGCTAAGGTCGATATATAAATTTGTGAAGTAATGACATTTTTAGGAAAAAATTCTTTTATCTTTGTACTTTTCTAAATTTTGTGAATTCTTTATGATAAGTATGTATCACTTTTATAAAATGTACTAATTTTTCTTAACAAGTGAGGAGCAAGTAAATTAATAATGATTAATTGTAAGTGCTGGAAACATAGATGATTGTTATTTTCTTCTGTGCACTATTTTATATCTTCTGAGTTTCCCAAAGTTAAACAAGATTCGATAGTAATGCTAAAGTGGAAATAATATAATAACAACATAATCATTGTTGTCTATAATTTTAAGCAGCTTTTTAAAGAGACATTTTATTGAATGTCATCAATTAACTAAACATACAAATATGTAAGCTTTCAAAATCTATCTTATTAAGTCTTGAGTGATAGATTTTCATCACAAAGATATATGAAATTTTTAAGCTCAAATAATTTATGTGTTTTAATTTAAGACATCTGTTTTTCATTTGACTGGTTAAAATACCTTCTGTACAATGTTTAGATTTTTTTCTACTCAGCATCATTTTCATTTGAACATCCTTTGAGTTTGAGAAATTTTAAAAGTCCCAATACATTGAACGTATAAATCATTAAAAAATACAAATTGACAATTCTGTCCTATCACACCACATCATTCCCCAAGCTGTAAGGCCGAGTTCTCAGGAGAGATCATTCCTCATGTCCATAAAACTGCTCTCTTTCTCAACAACGGAAGCAGAGAAGGAGGCCAGTTCAGATTTTCACCATTACCTCTCCTTCCTTTGTGCCTCTTTCCAAAGCGTTTGCTTTACCTCTCTAGATTCAACCCCTTCTATCAAAGGCAAGAACATGTAATCAAAGTGCATGAGCACTATGTACAAGGCACTATCCTAGGTGCCACAGTCAAGTGTGAATTACACATAGTTAAGTCATCACAGAGCTTATAATTTCCTAAGGGAGACAGAGATATAAATAATTCATCTAATAATGGAAATATGTAGTAAGTGCTTTGATAGGGCCATGAAGGAAAATGGAAATGGGGCTCAAGAAGAGATTAATTCTAAGTGTGTAAGGGGAAATTAAGGAGGAGAAGTTCTCTGAGCCAGGGTTTAGAAGGTGGTTAGAAGGAGATGCACATTTCCAAATGAAAGACTGCTAAGCAAGAAGGACTATACAAAGGGAGACAGGAAAACTTACATCGTGAAAAAAGAATTAAGAAGGCTGTTGTGGTTGATGCTTTGGGAAGTGGATGCAGAAGAGTTGTGAAGCTTGAAAAACCTTTGGGTCAGACTACGAAGAGGCCCAAATAGCACATTAAGGATTTGAAGTTTATTTCAGATAATGGAGAAGAATGGGCATAGGAAGATTTTTAGGCATAAAAATTACATGATGGGGGACGGAGCAAGATGGCGGAGGAGTAGGAGACCTGGATTTCTTCTGGTCTCAGGAATTCAGCTGGATAGGGATCAAACCATTCTGAACACCTACGAACTCAACAGGAGATCGAAGAAAAGAATAGCAACAACTCTCTGAACAGAAAAGCAACCACTTTCTGGAAGGTAGGACGTGCGGAGAAGTGAATCCGAGGCGATATTCGGGAGGATAGATGACGGGAGAGGGGCCTCCATCGGCTGCTTCTGGCAAGTGCTAGAGCCGCGGAGCACAAAGTCGGAACTTTTAGAAGTCGGCTCCGCTGAGGGACGCCGCTCCAGTGGCTAAGCGGGGGGTGGGACCCTCGCGGGACAGTGTGGTCTCAGGACCCTCGGGGTCACAGAAAGACCGGGGGTGCCCGAGTGCGCCAGAGCTCCCAGGGATCGGAGCGGGGAAGCCGGCTGCAGAGACGGAGCCGAGGCGCGGGCTCTCAGCTCGGGGTGGCCATAAACTGTGATCCGCGGCCCAGTCGGGCCACTGCTCCTCCAGCAGGGACCCAACAAGTGGCAGAGCTGGGGAGACTCCCCTTCCTCCCCCGGGAGGAGCGGCACGGGAGCGCACCGCAGGGATCTGCTGGGTTTGGAGACTCCACACGGGGTCGGGAGCCAGAGATAGCAACGCTCGGTCACAGGCCGGGTGAGCACGGAGTGCGGCCGGAGACCAGGGACATGGGAGTGACTGCTTTTCTCTGGGGGTGCACTGAGGAGCGGGGCCCCGAGTTCTCGGCTCCTCCGGGCGGAGATTGGGAGGCCGCCAATTTCACTCTCATCCTCCAAAGCTGTACCGAGAGCTTGCAGGGAACAAAAGCTCCCGAGAGCAAACCCGAGCGGATGACTTAGCCCGGACCGACAAGGGCGGGGTACTTCCGCCTCCGGCAAAGACATTTGGGAACCACGGCAACAGGCCCCTCCCCGAGAAGATCAGCACCAACAGCCAGCAAGCCAAGACCAAGTTTACTGGTCAATGAGAACGGCAGAACTCCAGCGCTAGGGGAATACTACACGTAGAATTCATGGGTTTTTTTACCATGATTCTTTAGTCTTTCAAAGCAAATTTCTTTTTTTTACTGTCTTTTTTCCCCCCCTTTTCAACCAACATCTTCTCAATCTCTTTTTTAAGAAAACATTTTTATTTTTCATTTTTAGAGTCATATTCTATCCCTTCATAGTAGTTACCCTTATTTTTGGCATATATATATAAGTTGTTCTCTCTTTAAAATTTTGAGATACAGTTTCTTCTAACAGATCAAAATATACCCTAAATCTCTAGTGTATGGCTTTGTTCTAGTTTCCTGCCTGGTCACATTCTCTCCCCCTTTTTCTTCTTTCTTTCTTTTTTTCCTTTTTTTAAATCCTCTTCTTTCTTTTTTCAAACAACTTCTTATCTATTCCTTTTATAAAATTTTTTATAATTTTCATCTTTACAGTCATATTCCATTCCTTCATCATAGCAACCCTTATTTTGTACATATATAAGTCTTTCTTTCTTTAAAATTTTGGGAGGCACTTTCTTCTGACAGACCAAAATATGCCCAAAATCTACTGTGTAGCACTGATCTATGCACCAGCCTGATCATACTTGATCATATTCTGTTTTTTTGTTTTGTTCTGTTTTTGTTTGTTTTTATCTTTTTCTTTTTCTTTTTCTTTTTTTTCTTTCTTTTTTTCATCTTTCCCTTTCTTTTCCCCTGGTTCCAGGTCTTTTCTGATTTGTTTAGAGTATATTTTCTGGGGACGTTGTTACCCTGTTAGCATTTTGTTCTCTCATTCATCTATTCTCCTCTGGACAAAATGACAAGACGGAAAAAATCACCTCAACAAAAAGAACAAGAGGTAGTACCATCTGCCAGGGAGCTACTCAATATGGACATTAGTATGATGTCGGACCTAGAGTTCAGAATCATGACTTTAAAGATACTAGCTGGGCTTGAAAAAAGCATGGAAGTTATTAGAGAAACCCTTTCTGGAGAAATAAAAGAACTAAAATCTAACCAAGTCGAAATCAAAACGGCTATTAATGAGGTGCAATCAAAAATGGGGGCACTAACTGCTAGGATAAATGAGGCAGAAGAGAGAATCAGCGATATAGAAGACCAAATGATGGGAAATAAAGAAGCTGAGAAAAAGAGAGATAAACAACTACTGGATCACGAGGGCAGAATTCGAGAGATAAGCGATACCATAAGACAAAACAACATTAGAATAATTGGGATCCCAGAAGAAGAAGAAAGAGAGAGGGGGCAGAAGGTATATTGGAACACATTACAGCAGAGAACTTCCCTAATGTGGGAAAGGAAACAGGCATCAAAATCCAGGAGGCACAGAGAACCCCTCTCAAAATCAATAAAAATAGGTCAACACCCCGACATCTAATAGTAAAACTTAAGAGTTTCAGAGACAAAGAGAAAATCCTAAAAGTAGCTCGGGAGAAGAGATCTGTAACCTATAATGGTAGAAACATTAGATTGGCAACAGACCCATCCACAGAGACCTGGCAGGCCCGAAAGGACTGGCATGATATATGCAGAGCAGTAAATGAGAAAAATACGCAGCCAAGAATACTATATCCAGCTAGGCTGCAATTTAAAATAGAAGGAGAGATAAAAAGCTTCCAGGACAAACAAAAACTAAAGGAATTTGCAAACACGAAACCAGCCCTCCAAGAAATATTGAAAGGGGTCCTCTAAGCAAAGAAAGAGCCTGAAAGCAGCATAGACCAGAAAAGAACACAGACAATATACAGTCACAGTCACCTTCCAGGCAATACAATGGCCCTAAATTCATATTTTTCAATAATCACCCTGAATGTAAATGGGCTAAATGCCCCAATCAAAAGACACAGGCTATCAGATTGGATTAAAAAACAAGACCCATCGATATGCTGTCTGCAAGAGCCTCATTTTAGACCCAAAGACACCCCCACATTTAAAGTGAGGGGGTGGAAAACCATTTACCATGCTAATGGACCCCAAAAGAAAGCTGGGGTGGCAATCCTTATATCAGACAAATTAGATTTTAAAACAAAGACTGTAATAAGAGATGAGGAAGGACACTATATCCTACTCAAAGGGTCTATCCAACAAGAAGATCTAACAATTGTAAATATCTATGCCCCTAACGTGGGAGCAGCCAATTATATAAAGCAATTAATAACAAAAGCAAATAAACACATCGACAACAATACAATAATAGTGGGGGACTTTAACACCCCCTGACTGAAATGGACAGATCATCTAAGCAAAAGATCAACAAGGAAATAAAGACTTTAAATGACACACAGGACCAAATGGACTTCACAGACATATTCAGAACATTCCATCCCAAAGCAACGGAATACAGATTCTTCTCTGGTGCCCATGGAACATTCTTCAGAATAGATCACATCCTAGGTCACAAATCAGGTCTCAACTGGTACCAAAAGATTGGGATTACTCCCTGCATATTTTCAGACCACAATGCTTTGAAACTAGAACTCAATCACAAGAGGAAAGTCGGAAAGAACTCAAATATGGAGGCTAAAGAGCATCCTACTAAAGAATGAATGGGTCAACCAGGAAATTAAAGAAGAATTAAAAAAATTTCATGGAAACCAATGAAAATGAAAACACAACTGTTCAAAATCTTTGGGATGCAGCAATGGCAGTCCTAAGAGGAAAGTATATAGCAATACAAGCCTTTCTCAAAAAACAAAAAAGTTCTCAAATACACAACCTAACCCTACACCTAAAGGAGCTAGAGAAAAAACAGCAAATAAAGCCTAAACCCAGCAGGAGAAGAGAAATAATAAGGATCAGAGCAGAAATCAATGAAATAGAAACCAAAAGAACAGTAGAACAGATCAATGAAACTAGGAGCTGGTTCTTTGAAAGAATTGACAAGTTGATAAAACCCTGGTCAGACTTATCAAAAAGAAAAGAGAAATGACCCAAATCAACAAAATCATGAATGAAAGAGGAGAGGTCACAACCAACACCAAAGAAATACAAACAATTCTAAGAACATATTATGAGCAAGTCTATGCCAGCAAATTAGATCACCTGGAAGAAATGGGTGCATTCCTCGAGATGTATCAACTACCAAAATTGAACCAGGAAGAAATAGAAAACCTGAACAGACCTATCACCACTAAGGAAATTGAAGCAGTCATCAAAAATCTCCCAACAAACAAAAGGCCAGGGCCAGGTGGCTTCCCAAGGGAATTCTACCAAACATTTAAAGAAGAATTAATACCTATTCTCCTGAAACTGTTCCAAAAAATAGAAATGGAAGGAAAACTTCCAAATTCATTTTATGAGGCCACCATTACCTTGATCCCAAAACCAGACAAAGACCCCATCAAAAAGGAGAATTGCAGACCAATATCCTTGATGAACATGGATGCAAAAATTCTCACCAAAATACTAGCCAATAGAATCCAACAGTACATTAAAAGGATTATTCACCATGACCAAGTGAGATTTATCCCTGGGCTGCCAGGTTGGTTCAACAACCGCAAATCAATCAACGTGATACAAAACATTAACAAAAGAAAGAACAAGAATCATATGATCCTCCCAATAGATGTAGAAAAAGAATTTGACAAAGTACAGCATCCTTTCTTGATCAAAACTCTTCAGAGTATAGGGATAGAGGGTACATACCTCAATATCATAAAAGCCATCTATGAAAAACCTACAGCGAATATCATTCTCAATGGGGAAGAACTGAGAGCTTTCCCCCTAAGGTCAGGAACGTGGCAGGGATGTCCACTATCACCACTGCTGTTCAACATAGTATTAGAACTCCTAGCCACTTCAATCAGACAACAAAAGGAAATCAAAGGCATCTTAATCGGCAAAGAAGAAGTCAAACTCTCACTGTTTGCAGATGATACGATACTTTATGTGGAAAACCCAAAAGACTCCACCCCAAAACTGCTAAAACTCGTACAGAAATTCAGGAATGTGGCAGGATATAAAATCAATTGCACAGAAATCAGTGGCATTCCTATACATCAACAACAAGACAGAAGAGAGAGAAATTAAGGAGTCGATCCCATTTACAACTGCACCCAAAACCATAAGATACCTAGGAATAAATCTAACCAAAGAGGCAAAGGACCTGTACTCAGAAGACTATAAAATACTCATGAAAAATTGAGGAAGACACAAGGAAATGGAAAAACGTTCCATGCTCATGGATTGGAAGAACAAACATTGTGAAGATGTCAGTGCTACCTAGAGCAATCTACACATTCAATGCAATCCCCATCAAAATACCACCCACTTTTTTCAAAGAAATGGAGCAAAGAATCCTAAAATTTGTATGGAAATTTTTCTTTAAGAAAAGAAAAAACTTTTCTTTAAGAAAAGACCCCAAATAGCCAGAGGAATGTTGAAAAAGAAAAGCAAAGCTGGCGGCATCCCAATCCCGGACTTCCAGCTCTATTACAAAGCTGTCATCATTAAGACAGTGTGGTATTGGCACAAAAATAGACACATAGATCAATGGAACAGAATAGAGAGCCCAGAAATGGACCCTCAACTCTATGGTCAACTCATCTTTGACAAAGCAGGAAAGAATGTCCAATGGAAAAAAGACAGTCTCTTCAACAAATGGTGTTGGGAAAATTGGACAGCCACATGCAGAAGAATGAAACTGGACCATTTCCTTACCCCACACACAAAAATAGACTCCAAATGGTTGAAAGACCTAAATGTGGGACAGGAGTCCATCAAAATCCTAAAGGAGAACACAGGCAGCAACCTCTTCGACCTCAACCGTAGCAACTTCTTCCTAGAAACATCGCCAAAGGCAAGGGAAGCAAGGACAAAAACGAACTATTGGGATTTCATCAAGATAAAAAGGTTTTGCACAGCAAAAGAAACAGTCCACAAAACCAAAAGACAACTGACAGAATGGGAGAAGATATTTGCAAATGACTTATCAGATAGAGGGCTAGTATCCAAAATCTATAAAGAACTTATCAAACTCAACACCCAAAGAACAAATAATCCAGTCAAGAAATGGGCAGAAGACATGAACAGACATTTTTCCAAAGAAGACATCCAAATGGCCAACAGACACATGAAAAAGTGCTCAACATCGCTCGGCATCAGGGAAATCCAAATCAAAACCTCAATGAGATACCACCTCACACCCGTCAGAATGGCTAAAATTAACAAGTCAGGAAACGACAGATGTTGGCGGGGATGCGGAGAAAGGGGAACCCTCCTACACTGTTGGTGGGAATGCAAGCTGGTGCAACCCCTCTGGAAAACAGTATGGAGGTTCCTCAAACAGTTGAAAATAGAGCTACCATACGATCCAGCAATTGCACTACTGGGTATTTACCCCAAAGATACAAATGTAGGGATCCAAAGGGGTACGTGCACCCCAATGTTCATAGCAGCAATGTCCACAATAGCCAAACTGTGGAAAGAGCCAAGGTGTCCATTGACAGATGAATGGATAAAGAAGCAGTGGTATATATACACAATGGAATAGTACGCAGCCATCAAAAGGAATGAGATCTTGCCATTTGCAATGATGTGGATGGAACTGGAGGGTGTTATGCTGAGTGAAATAAGTCAATCAGAGAAAGACATGTATCATATGACCTCACTGATATGAGGAATTCTTAATCTCAGGAAACAAACTGAGGGTTGCTGGAGTGGTGGGGGGGCGGGAGGGATGGGGTGGCTGGGTGATAGACATTGGGGAGGGTATGTGCTATGGTGAGCGCTGTGAATTGTGCAAGACTGTTGAATCAGGGATCTGTACCTCTGGAACAAATAATGCGATATATGTTAAGAAAAAAAAAGAAGAAGAAGAAGATAGCAGGAGGGGAAGAACGAAGGGGGTAAATCGGAGGGGGAGACCGACCATGAGAGACGATGGACTCTGAAAAATAAACTGAGGGTTCTAGAGGGGAGGGGGGTAGGGGGATGGGTTAGCCTGGTGATGGGTATTAAGGAGGGCACGTTCTGCATGGAGCACTGGGTGTTATGCACAAACCATGAATCATGGAACACTACATCACAAACTAATGATGTAATGTATGGTGATTAACATAACAATAAAAAAATTACATGATCGGATCTGCCCTTTAGGATGATAATTGGCCGGTGCGCCTGGGTGGCTCAGTTGTTAAGCTTCTGCCTTCGGCCCAGGTCATGATCCCAGGGTCCTGGGATCGAGCCCCACATTGGGCTCCCTGCTCAGCGGGAAGCCTGCTTCTCCCTCTCCCACTCCCCCTGCTTGTGTTCCCTCTCTTGCTGTGTCTTTCTCTGTCAAATAAATAAATAAAATCTTTAAAAAAAAAAAAGGGATGATAATTGGCCAACAGTGTGGTATATGGATGAGAAGAAGAATACATTGGGGACATGGACCAGTTAAGAGGATACTGCAATAGTCCAAGTAGAACTTTTTTTAATAGCCTGAATTAATACAACTGTAGAGGGCATGGAAGGAAATGGATAGATATTTCAGACCTTGAAGAAGATGGATGCATAATTTAGAGATCTATTAGGTGAGAAATATGTTTTTAACTTCTTGATAGTTATATACTGATAGGGCCTAAAATCTGTAATAGGGAAATACTGAGGCTTTCTTTGCATTAATAGCAAAGCATTATATTAAAAATTATCCCAACTGGATATTAACAACCAGGAGAAAGAAAAGTACATTTTGGTTTGGAAGACAGCATATCTTCAATGCTTCAAAAAATTGGCCAGATTAAAAAAATTGTAAGATATAAAACATCATACACAAGTCTAAAAGACAAGCTTTCAACCGGGAGAAGATTTTTTCCATATATACGATAATAAATTTTTACCATTCAGAATATATACATTCCTAACAATCAATAAGAAAAAGAGGAACACCCAAAAAATGTTTTAATGATATGAGTAGGCAATTCATAGAAGGGAATATTTAAATGGCCAATAAGCACATAAAATTTTCCTATTATTGAAATAAAAATTAAAATAATAGATACCATTTCAGATCGACAAAACCTTTTTATTTTATTTTATTTTATTATGTTAGTCACCATACATTACATCATTAGTTTTTGATGTAGTGTTCCAGGATTCATTGTTTGCATATAAAACCCAGTGTTCCATTCAATATGTGCCCTCCTTAATACCCATCACCGGGCTAACCCATCCCCCCAGCCCCCTCCCCTCTAAAACCCTCAGTTGGTTTCTCAGAGTCCATAGTCTCTCATGGTTCACCTCCCCTTCCGATTTCCCCCCCTTCATTTTTCCCTTCCTACTATCTTTTTTTTTTTTTATTAACATATAATGTATTATTTGTTTCAGAGGTACAGGTCTGTGATTCATCAGCCTTACACAATTCACAGCGCTCACCATAGCACATACCTTCCCCAATGTCCATTACCCAGGCACCCCATCCCTCCCACCCCGCACCACTCCAGCAACCCTCAGTTTGTTTCCTGAGATTAAGAATTCCTCATATCAGTGAGATCATATGATACTTGTCTTTCTCTGATTGACTTATTTCACTTAGCATAATACCCTCTAGTTCCATCCACATCGTTGCAAATGGCAAGATTTCATTCTTTCAGATGGCTGCGTAATATTCCATTGTAGAGATACACCACATCTTCTTTATCCATTCATCTGTTGGACATCTGAGCTTTTTCCATATTTTGGCTATTGTGGACATTGCTGCTATAAACATTGGGGTGCACGTACCCCTTCAGATCACTACTTTTGTATCTTTGGGTTAAATACTCAGTAGTGCAATTGCTGGGTCATAGGGTATCTCTATTTTCAACTTTTTGAGGAACCTCCATACTGTTTTCCAGAGTGGCTGCACCAGCTTGCATTCCCACCAACAGTGCAGAAGGGTTCCCCTTTCTTCACATCCTCGCCAACATCTGTCGTTTCCTGACTTGTTCATTTTAGCCAGTATGACTGGTGTGAGGTGGTATCTCATTGAGGCTTTGATTTGGATTTCCCTGATGTCGAGTGTTGTTGCGCACTTTTTCATGTGTCTGTTGGCCACTTGGATGTCTTCTTTGGAAAAATGCAGATTGACAAAACCTTTAAAGATTGACAAATCTAAGTACTGGTGAGGATTTTGAAATATACCACTGATGGGAAGATAACCTGATAAAAATCACTGTAGCAAGTAATTTGTTAGTATTAGGTAAAATTTAAGAGGTAACCTCTGACCCAGGAACCCAATTTCTAGAGAAACTTTTGCATTTGTGTTCAAGATTTTACTAGGATTTTAATTTGTACATTTCTTATTAACTTTTTATTGTGGTAAAATACCCATGACACAAAATTTACCATCTTAACCATTTTTACATGTATCGTTCAGTGGTATTAAATACATTTATAATGTTGTGCAACCATCACCACCAACCATCTCGAGACTCCTTCCATCTTGTAAAACTGAAACTCTGTACCTATTAAACAATACCTCCTCATTTCTCCCTTCCCCCGGCCCCTGGCAACCATCATTCTACTTTCTGTCTATAATTTAAACTACTCTAAGTATCTCAGACAAATAGAATGATATAGTATTTGTCTTTTGATAACTGGCTTATTTCACTTAACATAACGTCCTCAAGGTTCACGCATGTTGAACCATGTGTCAAAATTTCCTTCCTTTTTAAGGCTGAATATTATCCCATTGTATTCATATATGCACCGTATTTTGCTTATCCAGTCACTGTGGATGCACACTTGGGTTACTTCCATATTTTAGATATTGTCTCATTTACAAATTTTAGATTCACTCAGCATACCTGAGGAAGAAGCCAGATTTCACTTATGTCTCAAATATCGAAATATCTGAAAAATAAAACAATGACTAAGTAAGAAGTCTAAATCCCAAATCTCATTCAGAAGACCCTAAGGACATCCTCTATCCCACCCCCAGAAATAACAAGAATGGGTAGCCTGAGTGTTCAATGTTCATAGTCAGAATCCTGAGGTATGCACAGCCCTTTTTTTTTCTGAATGAACTTGAAATTAATTTCTATAAAAAGATTAAGAACACAAATTTAATTAAATCCCTATATTTTAAGTCTGTGAATAATATTGTTTCAGAAATACTTAATTATTATTTTTTTTGTTGTTTTGGATTAGCTGTTTAAAGGCAAAAGACTTGAGGCTCCATTTAGCTGCTGCCAAAAATTAATTTAAGTAACCTAATTGACTACTTGCTGTAAGCTACATACAGTCTTGGTGCTTAAATAATTTAATTCTTTGCAAAAGCGGGTATGACATTTACACCCTCTTATAAAACAATGCTAGATCATACTATTACCAAACACTCACTGAGCATCCATCCAGCTAAGCTCAGTCCTGGCACTTGGTGTGCCTACAGCCCACACTGTCATCTTTCACACACCATGGGTGCTCAAGGAATATTTGCTTGTGATCTGTGGAGGCCACAAAGCCAAACCTCAGGCTTGCCTTCAAGGAGTGAATGTGGGGAAGACAAAGCTTATGGGAAGTATAAAGGCCATCTATGATTCATAACCAAACGAGTGACTCTGCCATGAGTCCAGAGGGGAGAGAGTAAGAACACTAGGGATGCAAAGGCCTGGGGAAGCCTGCAGAAAAGGAGCAAGCTGGTTAAGCTGAGGAATCCTTGGCTCTGAAGGAAGAAGAGAGGAGAATGGAATGGGAGGGGAGGAAAGGAAGGAAAAGACACGGAGAGGGAGTACCGTGACATTGATGCTTAGTACACACTCTTTTGTGTGTTAGCTACTGGTTGTGTATCTATGACCTGGATCTCCAACTGAAGGGAGAAACTGTGCATAATGATGATGAGGATGATGATGACAACAATCACGATGGTGAAGATGTTGACAATGATGACAGTGACACCTACTGAGCTCTTATTACGATCCAGGGACCCAGCTGAGCATTTTATAGGTATTGTCTCATCTAATGTTTACAACAGTTCTATGAGGAAACACACATAAAGTAGGTTCAAAGACATTAGGTAACCTGCTCTGATCATATAATTAGAAAACCCCAAAGCAGGGGCCTGAATCCAGACCCTAAGATTCCAGGGTCACGGTCGCACTTGTTAAGTGGTCCTTCATGTTTCCTAAAGCCGTTAACACAGGGTCTTGTTAAAAAAGGGGGGGGAGGGTGCCTGGTGAATTTTCATCTATTGATTTCTGAGACTCTGAAGCAAAGGGTGTTTAATGGAAAGCAATGCAAAGGGAGAGAAAAGGCCAGCTAAGAAGAGGGTGGGAACCAAGGAGGTTAGGGGGAGCTGGCTTCCTGCTGGATGTGCCATTTAAACCGAAACATGGAGGAAGAGCAAGAGCTAGGCAAGCTAAAGAGGTGAGTGTGGTGTTGTGTGTGTGTGTGTGTGTGTGTCTGTGTGTGTGTGTGTGTGTGTGTGTGTGTCTGTGTGACAGAGACAGAGAGCTAGAGCATTTAGAGATAGGTGCACTGGCAGATGTAGGAAGGGAGGATAAGGATGTCTCCAGCTAGGGCAAAAGTCTGTGCAAAGGGTCTAGTGTTTTCAAGAAACTGACAGAAGTCAAGTGTGGCCGCGTAGAGAGCAAAGATGAGAGTGGTCTGCAAGCCACTGGACAGGCCAGTGGGTCTGGCACTGACAGGCCTTATAAACTACACGAAAGGGTTTGGACTTGATTCTCAGATCATGAGAAAGCACTGTGGGGCTTTAGGCTCGGAGGACATGATCAAATGTGCAGTTTTGAGCATCACCGGCTATTGAATGGAGAATGGGCTAGAGGAAGGTGTGGATAAAGATTGGAGAGAGGCAGGAGGCTGTTGCAGTCATTCAGGGGAGAGATGGGGAGGCCAAGGGGCTGGGGAGGAATGGACGGAGACCAGGCAAGGCTAGAAGCAGTAGGAAGTGATGACAGATTACATAGGAAAGGGGTCCCTGCTGTCTCCCAGGCTTCTGCCTCAAGCAGTTGGATTTTCACACTTCACACACCTCACTTCTTGCATTATTATTTCCCCACCTTTCTTTCTAGCATGTAGGGGGAAGATCTACTCGGAAGCATGGTGCAGGAAGATGGGCCATTTGCCTAAAAATTCAGACTTGCTGTAATATTAACTATCTAAGTAGTTTCCTCTGATGATCCCTACAAGTTCTTATTCAAGAATTTATTGTCCAAGAAATGAGACTACTCTGTACTTTTCTTTCAAAGGATCCTCCATAAGGCAAAGACTTACGGAAAACAAACTTCATACATTCCTAGTGTCTTTCCACCCATTGAGATCAAAGTCCTCAGAGTCATTGGCTCGGGTTATAATGACCATTCAGAGTTTAGGTAAAAATTAATGAAGCACACATTTTGTTCAATGTAAGGAAGGACTTTTCAAAGAGGAAATGAACTGCCTCAAGGGGGCAAGTGCAATTCACTGCTAAGCCTCAGCTCAAATATCACCTCTTAAGATGCCAGCCCCGAGTCCCCCAGGCAGAGGTGGCCATCCCAGCCTTGGTGCTTCAGCACACTGTGTCCTCTTCTGCTATGATGTTTACCTCCTCTTGTTACATCTTATTACAAAAGACCATCAACTTCTAGCCTTATCCATTATTGTGGCCTGGTATATGGAAGAACCTCAAATATTGGATGGATGGTTGAATGAATGATGTTAGAGGTTTTTAGAGGTTGGGTGGTAATGTGGCTGTGATGTGAGGAAATTCAACCAACAGTTACGGGGTTGGATTATAAGACTTTTAAGATCCTTCTATAAAAGTCAACATCCTTTCTAGCCATGAACAAGCTCCACTCTCCCTGTCGCCCTCAATCCTCATAATCACGGGCCAATGCCACAGGAATTTCCTCTGACACTTCTGAGCCTGAGCTAGAGCCTGAATCTACCCACCTTGCTGACCCTACCTGTACAGATTTCACTTCATAGCTGTTTTCATTTCCAGTTTGGATTGGCAGTTAGGACAGACCTTCACAATTCTTGCAAGGGGTGCCAAGAATACTCTTTTCACTCCTCTTTGTTCTATACTTTCCATCGAAGGACTAATTTCCCCCAATACATAAGCTTAGTCTCCATATAGCCAAGCCCGGTGAGAACCCAGACATCCTCTAAAAGATGGGTTTAAATACATTTCCTGAAACAGTTTCTGAGCGCTACATTAGGGTGGATATCGAGTTGAGAATGCTTAATTAATATTCAAGTCTTGGCATGAACAGACGTTTTTCCAAAGAAGACATCCAAATGGCCAACAGACACATGAAAAAGTGCTCAACATCGCTCGGCATCAGGGAAATCCAAATCAAAACCTCAATGAGATACCACCTCACACCCGTCAGAATGGCTAAAATTAACAAGTCAGGAAACGACAGATGTTGGCGGGGATGCGGAGAAAGGGGAACCCTCCTACACTGTTGGTGGGAATGCAAGCTGGTGCAACCCCTCTGGAAAACAGTATGGAGGTTCCTCAAACAGTTGAAAATAGAGCTACCATACGATCCAGCAATTGCACTACTGGGTATTTACCCCAAAGATACAAATGTAGGGATCCAAAGGGGTACGTGCACCCCAATGTTCATAGCAGCAATGTCCACAATAGCCAAACTGTGGAAAGAGCCAAGGTGTCCATTGACAGATGAATGGATAAAGAAGCAGTGGTATATATACACAATGGAATAGTACGCAGCCATCAAAAGGAATGAGATCTTGCCATTTGCAATGATGTGGATGGAACTGGAGGGTGTTATGCTGAGTGAAATAAGTCAATCAGAGAAAGACATGTATCATATGACCTCACTGATATGAGGAATTCTTAATCTCAGGAAACAAACTGAGGGTTGCTGGAGTGGTGGGGGGTGGGAGGGATGGGGTGGCTGGGTGATAGACATTGGGGAGGGTATGTGCTACGGTGAGCGCTGTGAATTGTGCAAGACTGTTGAGTCGCAGATCTGTACTTCTGTGACAAATAACACAACATATGTTAAGAAAAAAGAAAAAGAAGAAAATAGCAGGAGGGGAGGAATGAGGGGGAGTAAGTCAGAGGGGGAAACGAACCATGAGAGACAATGGACTCTGAAAAACAAACTGAGGTTTCTAGAGGGGAGGAGCGTGGGGGGATGGGTTAGCCTGGTGATGGGTATTAAGGAGGGCACATTCTGCATGGAGCACTGGGTGTTATGCACAAACAATGAATCATGGAACACTTCATCAAAAACTAATGATGTAATATATGGTGATTAACATAACAATAAAAAAATAAAAATTAAAAAATTATTTAAAAAAATATTCAAGTCTTGGGCTTATTCCTCTATAAATGTTCTCCCATGAGTAATACAGAAAAATCCAGCAGAAGAAGCATTTTGTGACATAACGAGGTATATTAATTGACTGTGGCTCTTGTATCAAATTACTACAAACTGGGTGGTGATTTAAAATAAAATAAATGTGTTCTCTTACATTGCTGGAGGCCAGAAATCTGAATTCAGGGTGTTGGCTGGGTCATGTGTCCTCTGAAGGCTCCAGGAGAAAACTGTTCTTGCCTCTTGTAGTTTCAGGCATTTCTAGGCATTCCTTGGCTTGTGGCCACATCACTCTAGTCTCTGCCTCCATGATACATGGACTGTTCCTCTCCTGTCTCAAAACATCCTCTTTGTCATAAGGATATATTTGAGTGTGTTTAAGGCCCACCCTGATAATCCAGGGTATATTCCTCCTCTTAAGATTCTTAATTTCATCACTTTTTTTTTTTTTGGCCATACCAGATAATATTCACTCTTTAGCCATATAAGGTAACATCCACAGGTTTCAGGGATGAGGATGTGAATATATCTTTTGTGGGAACACCACCCAGCCCACTACACTAGGTAAAACTTATTTTGTCCTATCATTTTTAGAAGATATTCATGTTTTTTTAAGAAGATATTAGTGTTACTGAAAAAAGTCTTTCTATGCTAGAGCTGGCAAGCCACTGAGAAAGCAGATGAAGCTTGAGATCAGAGAGGTGAAGTGACTTTCCAGAGGTCACCCAGGTCTGGTAGAGCTGGGACCAGAGGGAAGACTCCAGGCATCTAGTCCAGGGAGCTCGAGTCCCATATCACGCAGTAATTCCAGTGGAAGTATTACATACGGATGTATTTAGTTGAAACAATTAACTGTGTTGAACTCGCATGGGTGACGGGATGACTTTATGGAAGGGACATCACTCGAGACAGAGCAAGACCATAGCCATTTCATTTATTACCGTCCCTTTGTCGTCAGTAAATGTCAATCGGCAAATAAAATGCAAATGGCTAAATATCTCACCCTGTGGTACTTAAGAGTGATGTGAGTGAATTCCATAGCATACATGTGCACAAAGAATAGAGATTCTTGTTTTCATAGAAGAGCGCCTAGAGGGGCACTGGAGACAGACCAACATAGGCTTGAGGTGTAGTTCTTCCATTTTGGTCATGGATCTCCAGTAAGGTGGTTAACTTCATCTGCAAACGGAGAAATGTCTATCCCAGTGGATTGCTACGAGACTCAAATATGAAAAATCCAAAAAGTACCAAGAAGAAAAGCCTGGCATGTGGCAGATTCTCGATCAGCAGTAGAGTGTAGTACCATTATCATCCCTGTATTACTACACGGTGGTTGGGAGAGAAGTACTTGCTAAACAAATTATGGATGTGCATCTGAAAGTGACAAAACCATAAGGCCAGATCTGGAAAGGATATGAAAAACAGAAGAAAATACTTGGAAGTTAATTTTAACATACCATTTTATTTTTAAAAACCAAATCATGAAAATTTGGCTGGCTATTTTGGGAACTGAAATTATTTTCAAAATTCACAGGTCTTCAGGACTCTTGGGCCATATTTTACTCTACAAAAAAGTGTAATAGGCCTATTGATGTCAACAAAACTTCATTGAACACTTAGCATATGCAAAGAATTATACTGGGATTTTCAAGTGCCAATTTTAAAATTGTATTGAGAACAAAGAGCTATTTCATCAAATAAATGAGTGTTCTAAAGGTACCCGGACATTTGAGGATAGAACAACTTTAACAAAATTGTGGAGCATATGACTTTTGTGGAAGCCATCACGTCTGCTTTCATCTGCAGTGGGATCAGGAAAGAGTCACTCACTGTATTGGCTAAAATTGTCAGGATCAGATCAGAAGACCACTGTATAACTTAACACAGTAAAGGATAAATACTGTATGATTTTTGAAATAAGTTAGGAAAATCAAAAGAGGACAAAACTGGAAATAATTGAAATGATCAAATTCATTTCAAAAGAGGCAATCGGAAGTAGCAAAGAGCACAGCTGTGAAACTAGCTGGTTTGGTCCCTTCACTGACAGGACTGAAGACAAGTGGCTTCTCTTTCCTGGGCCTCAATTTCCTTATCAGTAAAATGGGGATAAGAATGACGGCTTCATGGGATTGCTGTGAAGATGAAAGCAGCACTGGGGGGTAGGGTTAGTGAGTAGCTGGTCCATAGTAAGTGCTCAATAAATGTTGTCCATCTATGAAAGGAATCAGTAACAAAGTTAACTCCACTTAAAGAAATAGCAAACCAATATTTGTGTTTAAATGTTAGAAAAATCTATCCTTATCATTCGCATTCCTATTTTATGTGCATATCGTTGCTAACTGGAAGGATTTGTTTCATTGTCCATTTGGTTCATTCATATATTCATTTTTTACACACACAGAGGCAGGCATGTACACACACCCCCACCACGTGCCTACCACAGTGGAGTTTTCCACCAGTTCTTCGCCCTGGGAAGCATACTCATCTAACTATTAGGTCTAAGATACCCAGTAATATCTCACTCCCCTGACACCCTTCCATTTTACACCCCAGAAGGAATCAGCCTGCATTGTTGTCCACTGTAAACCCTGGCAAGGAGTTCAGAATTTTCCTAGAGGAAAACAGATTCTTGTTTTTTCATAGTTTGAATTTTATGAGGATGGCTCAAATGTTCAATTCAATAGCTTTAGCTATTTTTTTTTTTTCTGATAGAACCTACATTTCCAAGTGCAAGTTAATCCATACTTGCCCATGGTCCTTGGGCAGAAACAGAATAGAGAAATCAACAAGTGTCATTTTGACCTGTTCCTTACAACTACCCACTTCATGAAAACTTATCCTAGTGTTATTCAAAAGGAAAAACCTAGTGGACCTGAGGTACAGTTCCACTCATTTCTTTTTCATAATTGGCACTAATAAGAATGAGTCACTTGCTTGCACTGGGGACAGAGCGAAAGGGAGAGGTGAGAGCACTTGGGTAATCATGTAATGGGATTTAAAAAAATTTACCCTAGTGCCTTTGCTCTGGATAAAGGAAAAATAAATTGCTGACCGCCTTCATTCCATCACAAAGGATGATGTGCTGCTCAAGAACTCTGCCTAAGAATAGGAACTGGGGAAAATTAAAGGGGAAAATAAAATTGCAAAGCTTCTATTAATGTTTTGCCTTGCTCAGGGTGTAGAATCCTTTGCAAAAGAAAATACTTTGATAGGTTTCCTTTGATGATTAAAAATTTGGAAGGAGATGGTTGGTACAAAAGCCCCAATTTACGTTAGATAGTTAAAAGCAACAAGAACCACAATTAGGAGATGTTCCTGGGGCCTAGATGGGAAGGAAGCTTTGGAGAAGTGATTTCTCCGATCTGGGAAGAGAGGGAGCAGGCCCTGGCCACATGGCAGCCTGTTAAGCAGATCCGGAGGAAGAACACGGTCGGTGAGCCATCGCCACTGATGGGGATGGGAAAGGGTCTTTGAAGAAAAAGTGACTACTATTTAATTTTCAGCAGTTTCTTGTTGTGTGAGAGGTCGTCACCTTCTCTAATATTATCAACTTCTGTGCCTATGTCATGCGGCAGGCTTGAGTGCTGCTGCTTTGGAGAATAAAGAAGACACAATGACATGACATAAAGTAGCCCGAGAGAGGTGAGCAGCAGGAGGAAGGATGGGGATGCGATGGGAGGGCTCCGGAGGAGAAACCTAATACACCGCAGTTACACGGTACAGAGGGCCCCTGACTTCCCATGGTTTGATGTACAATATTTTGACTCTGTGATGGTGTGAAAACGATATGCATTCAGTAGAAGCCATGCTTTGA
This sequence comes from Zalophus californianus, assembly GCF_009762305.2. Classification (NCBI taxonomy): domain Eukaryota; kingdom Metazoa; phylum Chordata; class Mammalia; order Carnivora; family Otariidae; genus Zalophus; species Zalophus californianus. Next base: position 75,745,119 of record NC_045609.1, on the reverse strand, counting down.
ATCTTGAATTTTGATCTTTCCCTGGGGTGAGAATGCGCAGAGACTTTCTCGTCATGATGCCGGGCAGCGGTGAGCCGCAACTCCAGTCAGCCACGCAACCATAAGGGTAAACAACCCACACACTTACCACCACTCTGTTCTTCACGTTCAGTACAGTGTTCAACAAATTACATGGAAGAGTCAACATTTTATTACAAAATAGGCTTTGTGTTAGAGGATTTTGCCCAAATGTAGGCTAATGGAAGTGTTCTGAGCGCGTTTAAGGCAGGCTAGGGTAAGCTATATTCAGTGCATTTGGGGATGTAACATCATCATGAGGCGAGGAAGATCTGTATGCCCAATAAGCATTTGTTGAATGAATGCATGCACGAATGGATAGACTTCTGGAAAAACTGGGGTAGGAATGCTTGACTTCCCGGAGCCTGCAGTATTAGGGGTGGTGTCGAGGCATTTTATTTGGGTATTAATAAAAAGAGAGCTCCCACACTGGGTGCTATATGCAACGGATGAATCTCTAAATTCTACGTCTGAAACTAATAATACACTGTGTGTTAATTAAGTTGAACTTAAATTAAAAAAAAAAAAAAAGAAAGCTCCTGGAAGCTTGTAGGGGTGGGGGATGTGCAGGCTATAAATTAAGATTTAGACAGTGGAAATGATCAATATGAAAAGGCTACTTTAAGGTTGAGGATAAGACGAGTGTGAAGCTGGGGAGGCTGATTTTAGAGAATTGTGTTTTGTATTTCTGCTTCTTGCTTACGTGTTGCTGGGAGGGAGAAATGGGACATTTTCCTTAGATGGTTTTTTAACCTCTTGACTACATTTGAAGTGGGAAGGGCCAGTTCCATTAGTGAGAAGCAATACTCAATGACATTTCATTTCTCTCAAATAAAAGAAGATGTATCATGTGACACCTAGGTATCATGTAACATCTCGGATAAGGGAGACAGGCACCATTAAATCTCATAGCCTTGGAGTCCTGGACTGGGGCTGGGCATCTGTTTAAAATCATAAGGACATTCCACTAAATCATCCAAGGGGTGAGAACATGGAAGAAACAACTGGGTTGCCAGTCCAACTTCTTGAGGATGACAGAATATATGAAGCTGCCACTTTTTATCTCTATCCTGAAACTGTGGCATTTGGACAACTTCAGACCAATGGCTCAAGAGAATACTGGCATTATGAAATGAACATGATTGTGAACTAGCAAACATTGTGTTCTCCACCAAAATTCCCTCAAAATAACATATACGGAGAGTGAAGTGAATTAATGGCCGACAATACTTATTCTTAAATTCCAAGATTTGAGCAACACCATTCCCTATTTTTACTTACCAAGACATTTTGCATTTTAGAGTGGCCTCATTTCAGACTGAGTCCATCTGAAATGGAAGCTCAGAAGAAAGACAACAAGACTTCCCTTAGCTCTGTGGTTCTCAATAAGGGGCGATTTTACCCACCGGGGGACATTTGGCAATGTCTGGAGACATTTTTGGTTGTCACAAGTTGGGGAAGAGGGAGGCTGCTACTGGCAGGTACGGGTAGAGGCCAGGGATGCTGCTAAACATCCTATGATGCACAGGACAGTCCCCCAAACAAAGAATTATCCAGTCCCAAATATGAATAATACCGAGGTTGAAAAAGTCTGGTTTAGCACTAAAGGTTTGATGTACTTCCAATCAGTCTTCATTTACCAAGAAGCTCTTATGGCAGCTTACTCTGTGTCCAGTGTGTCCCAGTATTGGGGTTCTAGAGTTCCGCTCTCCAGGACCTCACAGTCCAGAAGAAGAAACAGGTACTGATGAAGACGACTACAACAACAACAAAGTGTGTTAGCAAAGGTATATGTGATGCATTTTGGCAACACAGGAGAGGAAGAGAGTAATAGACAATGAGAGTTAATTGTTTTCAGGGATTGAATTCTACCCTTCATTAAGTTATTCATTCAGCAAAATTTATTAAGCAGACAAGATGTGCCGAGCTTTGTGTTATTTGGAGGTAATATTGTTCTGTGATTTTCAAGGCGATGAAGCCAAGCTTTTGAAAGCTTACGTGATTGAAAACTCTTCTTCCGTGCAGATAGATATAAGGTGGTTTTCCTTGTGCATAAGTAGTGATATTTCAGACTACGTTTCTGATCTCCTGGGTTCCTTGGATTTGTCTCAGAGACCACCCAGGGTGGGAGCAGAAGATGGGGAGATGTTAGTATGTTGGGCTTCAGGTCCTCCTAGCCCTACCTCTGCCACTTCAAGGCATTTCTGTTTCTTACCTACATACGTATAATAGTGTATGTGAAAGGATCTCTTTTTTTAAAGGTTTAAAAGTTATTGGTTAAGGAATTCACATTGCCACAGTGGAAACCAAGAAATAGCACCTGCTGTGAGTTTTGAAGGACAACAGGCTATAATGGGAGGATGTGACACAGGCAGACAGGAAGCTCAGGTTCCAGTTCAGCTTTGCTCTTGACAAGCCAAATGACCTTGGGTAAGGTACTTCATCTCCCCAGGCCTCAGTTTCTTCATCTGCATGAGGCAATTATTATTTTAAATTGTCTCTGAGGTAGCTCTCAAATATAAGAGGAAACTGTGTAATTATCTGATAATGCTGATGAAATAAACAGGGTGAGAAAGTGTTTGCATTGCATCCATGACAAGGGTAAATAAGATCCTCAACCTAAAGGTTAGCTGGGGTTGTCATGGAGTCCAATTCTAAGAGAATGGAAACATCAAATCTGAGTCCATGTAGTAAGTTGATACACAAAGAGTTAAGGCTTCCTAATGTTCCAAATTCAAGGTCTGGGCAGCATCCTTGGATCTTTCATGGGTCTCACTGAACATGCAAATGAGAAAGAACTGACTGCTCTCAAGGTTACACGTCAATATTGAATCGCAATGGAAGATATTTATAAGAAACTCTGCGTTTCACATACAACATATACAGCTCAGTGGTTTCATCAAGATATCTAGCAGAATACTCAGCATGATTGGCCCTTTCTTGCTGGTGATCTGGCCTACCCAGGAGAGGTTGTTGAAGGGCAATAACTGAGGAGCAGAGAAGGGAAAACTTCTTCCCCCCTTTTGTTTACCTTAACAGGTGGCATGGCCTCCTTAACTCACTACAACTTTCCTTGCAACTGCACTGACTTCAGCTCATCAGGCGAGCACATTTCTGATAACAAGAAATATCCCTCCTTTCTTTCACCCATCCATTCAGCAAAGACTTATTGAATACCTGCTATGGGCCCTGGAGGTTAGGTGCTCTCTTATTCCTATTGCCACCCCTGTAGGTAAAAGTGGTTGTTAAACAATGACCGTGGCCCTTCCTGCAATGTGTGTCGTCCAGAAGCATTCCATTTTCTGAACCACAAGTTACTGAACCTTAGCATTGCAATTTTCCCAGCATTTTTCTTTTTTGTGTTTTATAACTTCATGAAGTCACGTATCCCCCAGGCTATTGGAACAGTTCAGCTGAGCCTGAAACCTCTTGAGAGAGAAGAAATTAGAAAAAAGAGGGGGATCTTAATGGCAAAAGCTATTAACAAGGCACCACCCCCTCAGGTCCAACAGGTTCTGTGATATCCTTACAAGCTTGGTTAGTGAGGCATGCCTCCCCGGTGGGGGCGGGGGGGGGGGGCGGTGTGAGGACACCCAGGTTCGCTAAAGGACCTGCCAGGCCAAACTTCCTGGAGAAAAACCCACTATCCATAAAACACTTCTTGAGTAATACCAAAGTGCACCGTGACCCTTAGCTTTCTTCTTCTGAACAAATTGTTTAAAGACCAAGATGTGTTGGGGAGATACCAGGCACTGGAGAATTAGCAGCAGGTGCTATATATAGAGCCACTGGGCTCTGCAGAGTTCCCTCTGCCCAGAGAAAGCCATTAATCTTCTCCAGCAAAAGAAAAAAAGAAGTAATAAACTTAATAATGATTTAGAGTAAAAGAGGGAGAGAAAGCACTGAGGCTAATACTAAGGTGGATCTAAGCCAAGAGATTAGTTTTTCCCTGTGGAAAACAATGCACACGCACACACATGCACACGCACACACATGCACACACACGCACGCTCAAAAATGCAGGCGGGCCTCGTTCCCTCCCACCTCCCTAAGCCCACCGCTGCTGTTCAGCCTTTCAAAAGAAGCAGTTAAATGCCTTTCCTTTTTCTGAAGCTGACAGACATACGTCTCTAAATCACACACTGCTACAAAGAATACTTTCTAGATACGCTGCACTTAAAACAAAAAAGCCGAGGCATCCGGGGTTTATTAAAGCTCACGGTACTATTGCTTATCCTGCCCAATAAACAGAATGGAAGCGAATTAATTCCTCGTCAATTACCTTTATCAACAAAAAAAATGCCAAGACATATTTAAAAACATTTATGTGTTCCCAGAGTTCAGCTACTTGTTCCAGTGTGAGGGTCACAGGAAGCTTGAGAAAAAGGTTTCTGTCTTCATATATAAAAGAGATTCGGCCAGGTATATAAGCATTAAAGTCCCTATGCTATAAAGAGTCTTTTGCATTAAGAAATTCTCTTTTTGTCAAGTTCTCGTGTCCTGTAAACATAAATAATGATGAGCAAGATACATAAAAAGATAGCGTGGTTTTTTTTTTTTTTTTGGAAAAGATGCATAAAAATAAATATGCTTCCAGAGGAAGTGACTGTCCTCATTTGAGTCTTTAAAGTTCTCCGAGTGCCAGTGAGCGGGAAGTATTTTCATTGCAAACAATTCTGCCTTTTTAAATGTTAAGTATCCTTTATTCCTGGACACCAACCCTAGACAATAGAAAGAAAGAGAGACCTGGGCATCCAGGCAGAAAACAGGCCTTGTAACGCAGCCAAAATGAATTTGGGATTCTTGTGCACTCCAATGTGAAGGCAGGAGTGTTGAGTAGAAATGTGTAATGAACTCCAAGTGGCTGCCTTTCAGATCTCAAGAGCTGAGACTGACTTGACGCTGGGACCGTTGCTTCCCCTGCTCAAGTATTCAAGCGACCATGGCACCCGAGAATAACAATGAGAGAGGCACAAAGACCACCACTTCGGCGTGGTGTTCACGGAGGAGACGGGCTACGTGTGCAGGGGCAACCGACCCCGAGCGCCCTCAGTGTGTGACAATTGCTAAATTTGGATAGGGCTTTGATGTAGGGAAAAAAATCGGGGACGGATGGCCATTGATTAAGTTTATGTCACTTTGGGGAAGTAAGAACACTAGGGACTTCACATTATATCACCTAAGAAGGAGAATAGTATATCATAGGACTTAGTTAAGTAAAATGTCTCTAATGAGACATGAGACTGTCATTATGTTGTCTACATTGTTAACTATACGAAAAATATCATCTCCTGCTGTATTTACATTAATAATGCCTATGATCTCAACGACTGTTCATCATGACAAGCCTGTAAAGTAGACGTGGCAGGTATTATTATCCTTGTTCTGCAAATAGGAAACGGTAGCACGGAGAACAGTTTGCTCTGTGTGAATAGGACGGTAATAGAACCTATGGTAGAACCTGGATCTTTGGGGATCGATTTTGCTGATCATTATGCCATAGCAAATTTAACACAGAACACAAAGTCTCTAAATAACTCTAAAATTTCTCTGGATGCAGTTATGGTGTCCTTGGGTCAACTGTTTGGAACATGGGACTGATAAGTCAAAGACAGTAATAACTGTAGGCTGAATTATAAAACAAAACAAAACAGAACAAAACAAAAGCAAAAATCCCCACCAAACGAGTCCTGTTTCATTTGATAGCCACAAACCATCCTTCAGCGACTTCGCAGGTATGTACTCAGGATCAAAAGTATTTGAAATAAGGCAAGAGGATACACAGACCGGCAGAGATTTCTTATCACAAATGGGGAAAAGGAAAAAAAAAATCAAGATGATTTTGAATTCCTTGTAAGTCAATGATGAATTTTCATAATAAAAGACATTACATGATCTGAAGGTGGCAAAAGTATAACTAATTTTGAATTTTTCTGCACATAGGGGAGGAAAGAATACCACAACAGTATAGTCTCCACCTCCGGCTGCCACCCAGACTTTCACACATTCTCAAAACTACAGTCACTCTGGTCCTTTGCACGTATCACAACCCAAAGGATGGCATTCAGATAAGGCAGAATTGCCTTTTTTCCCATTTAAAGCAGTTTCAAACTTTCTCTTCTAAGTTTCAACAATTACAAGGACCCATGACCCAGCTGCACAGCTGACATTACCGGGAGGCTCCATCAATGTCTAGTCCACAGAGCCATTGGCATTTCATTAGATTTTTCTTTGACGGTTCCTTTATTTTCTGGGTAATGACCAATGCCTCTAATTTGCATTTCCCCCTTTTTGAAAACGCCCTTTTAAAAACTTGCTGACTAAATAGAAATGTTCCAGAAACTGGTTAATGAAGGGTAAGAAGCATTCTCATTTTTACTTCCTCTAAGACGAGATGATCTGTTTCTGAACACACTTTTTCAAGGCTATTCACAAACCATACCCAACGTCCATCGAGGGAGTTTTGTTTTGTGGGGCTTTGTTTTGTTGGCTCCTTCATCGTGAACATAATTCAGAGCAACATGCATTTATACCTACTCAGGTCTGTATGACACAGGACACTATCAGAGGGGGAGAGCGAGGGGGGAGAGGGCTGAAACAAGGACACACCCTGGATATACGAATTATACTGGATTGCAGAATATCCCTATTCCAGAAAAAAACCCCAATGCTGTGTCTGAACAGCAACATAACACATGGAGCCCTCAGATCCCATTTTTAAAATGTCCTATCTCTTCCAGGATCACAGAACTAGTTAGAGACAGTGACTAGATTAGCCTCTCCAGTCTTTACTCCTAAATTAGGTACTCGACTACTACATGATAGTATATCAACAAGATTTTGGGATAACGTCTGGTGAATCGTGCTTTGCATCAAAATTTTCTCATTTATTTTTCTGAGGTCCCACCACTGATTACAGGGGGAAAAAAAGTAGCTCTAATGATTCATTTTTTCTGGTAATTATTTTTTAGATATTGGGCGGGGAGGGTCACCAGGCCATGCATGAATCTGTTACTATTAAAAACCCACAATAAGAATCGCACTAAGAGGAATTCAACCCAAAGGAAAGAAGACAAACTAAGAACATGAGTTTCATGTTAAAAAAAATAGCTGAAACCAATGACATTTAATTCTCTCTGTTTAATCTCACAGTTTTTGCCATTTCCACGTATACATAACATTTGTTTTAGGTGAAAATAAGCAAAAACAGCAAAATTACACATGGCTATCCAACATTGTAGTTAAGATTTGTTCCATGGAAAGATGTTTTTCCCTAAATAATACTTATGAAAGTAATCCTATAAGCCAAATTCCTATGCTGAAGATAGCCCATTTTTTTTCCCCTTAAAATAGGGAAAAGTTCATGGTATAGGTGGCTTTTAAATACTCATCTCTGGGAGGTCATGAAAGTTCGACAGTATGAAGATGCCCCTTGCAGGGAGCGTGGCCACCTGCGACACACCTTAGGAGGCTGTCAGTCCAACCTGCACGATGAAGAGTGAGATCACATGAAGGAAACAGTCCTCGATAGCAACAGGGCTACAGAGAAGGTAAGAAATAGTTCATTAGGCAAGGAAGTGCCGGGGTTGTTCCACTTGGCTTTCTAGCCTGCGGTACCAACCGGAAGAACAGGGATGGGGGTATCCAGCCTGGCAACACCGGCGTTCTTTACTATTTGCCCCCAAGCAGGTAGAAGGGAGCCTATTTGGAAGGCTGATTAATCAGTAATTCAAGTAGATCAAAATCACAAAATTAAAAGACAGAGTTCAATCATATCCTTTAACAGAAGGAATGTCCTAATTGCTCTGGTGCCCAACCCGGGGTTTGAAGGGAGTGTGAAAGGCAGAGGGCCACTCCTCCACTAACCTGGGGGAAACGATTTAGCAAGTCCTTTTACACCAAATCCCGGAAGACTCCCTGCGCCAATCCTCCAAAAAAATTGCACTTCTCTACATTTGCCCTCTTACCGCCAAGTAAGGCTCCGGTACCAGCAAACTGCTGGGATTTACTTTCCTAAGAATTGCCAGACAGACATCCTAATTCAGCGGAGACACTCAGATGTATAATGTGGCAATAGTCTTGGGTCTTGCTTGACACTCACCAATGGCCGATTCGTGAAAGCTCCTGCAAACGGGACCCAGTTCAGTGTGAAGAGGGACAGACACATCCACATGGTTTCCACCAGGGCTGTCGGAATCTTGGAGTCTGGCGACAGCCACACTGCATAATCACCCAGACAACCCCGGCGCCTGATCCTGGGGCGAAGGGCACACTCCATCCCATTGAGGTCCTTCGCTGCAGTGTGTCACTGGCACCCACGCGGGGGTCATTGCTCTGGCAGAGTTCTCCCCGCCTCCTGCTCTGGAAGCTGCAACCTCGGGCCAGAAGACAGGCAATTTGGGCACCTGCTCTGCTCCCAGGCAGCTTGCAAAGCATGGGAGCTGGATTTCGAACATTCCCTGGTATTTATCTCTGGCTAACGAAGATGCTTTCATGACTATTAGTAGAGACGTGACGACAACAACTCTGAACTTGATGAGTCATGTAGAATATTTACTTGGGCTTTTTATACACTGCTCTGAACAATATCGAGTCCCTCCCATACGTCACTTAAATACCTTTAGCTTTCTCTATGATGTCACGCGAAGCATGTTTTTAATAAATGTTTGGGTCTCGCTACCATATTCTACTGGGACAAGCTAGATACTCATTTGCTTCCGTCCCTTTGCAGATATTTTAAATGAGAAACCAGAGTTGATGCTAACCTTAGCGGAGTAAAATCTATGAGGTATTACTGGATAACTCTATAATCCGTAAAGAGCATCATATTTGTTTTCCCTACCTTTAAGGGATTATTTACTCCAATTTTTTTCTAAGGCAAAGTTATATTATTACTGGATAACCCTATAATCCATAAAGAGCATCATATTTGTTTTCCCTACCTTTAAGGGATTATTTACTCCAATTTTTTTCTAAGGCAAAGTTATATTATTGTTTTATAATTTCCAGGGGATATAGAAAACTCCACGGACATTCTGGTAAGTGTTATTATTACTGCTTCCAGATGGGGAAACTGAGGACTTCTTTTGGTCCCAGAAAGCACAGCCTGTCCATAGCAGAGATGGGGTAAGGTCATAGGAAAATCCAGCAGTCCACTCATTAAAACACAGTGGACTGTGACTCCATCCTCGCTGTGATGAGATCCAGCATCCCATCAGCCTGACCCACTAGGGAGGGATGGATTGGCTGTAAGGATTTGGGTACAATCATTATAGAAACACCGCAGATGTACAAGGCAAACTCTTCCAAAGGAGCATTTTCCTGTGCTGGAGATATTTTTTTTTTTTTTATCCTGATGTCTTTCATCTTTACCACTTCCTTAACTCAGTTGCTTTCTCTGCCTTTTGGAGTTAAGCGACCTTTGTAGTTAGACAATGGGAGATAATAAAAAAATTAGGAATTAATTAAGGAGGTCCAAAAATATGACTCTCAATTCAAATACATATATGTATATATGAACTAACAAGTCAGTAACGGGGATGTCACTTGTATATCTTTTTTAAGATCTTCACAGATTATTAGCAATTAAAGCATAAGCACAAATGAATATACTCGGTGCAGTTAGGTGCATTGTGGTTTGGGATCTTTGTGAGCCTGTGTGATGTGTGATTTGGGGGTATCTGACAGCAATGTCAAGATGACGGCTCCAGCTCTCTGTGGAGAACTGTAGTTGTTCTACCTGACTTCCCCTCCCTCCCAATTTCATACCCTACTCTCCTCTCAAACGTATCCAACAAATCTGCTAGGTACTGTTTGTAAATTTGCATAAAACAATATAATTTTTTTCTGTATTTTTTCTTTATTTTTAAAAATGTTTTATTTAAATTCAATTAAATTAACATACCCTGTATTATTAGTTTCAGAGGTAAAATTCAGTGATTCATCAGTTGCAATCAATACCCAGTGCTCATAAGATCACGTGCCCTCCTTAATGCCCATCACTCAGTTACCACATCCCCCCCACCTCCCCTCCAGCAACCCTCAGTTTGTTCCCTATAGTTAAGACTCATAGTTTGCCTCCCTCTCTGTTTTCATCTTATTTTATTTTTCCTTCCCTTCCCCTATAAAAACAATATAATTTTTAGGAAAATGGAGCAACAAGATATGCTAACATAAAATAATATATAGAATATATAATAATAATACGAACCCAAAAGTTGTGTTACAAAAGAGACAAATTAGAAAACTTACATTGACTTTAGAGCTGATTAAAAGCTGTCCTTTAAAGCTATACTCTGGCAATCCTACGTTTCCAAACCACTTTGGGTTTCACAGATGTTTCATGATCATTGGCCTTAAAGGGCACTTAGCTGTTTTGGCAGTGGGAGCCCTGCAGACCCATGACAATGATTATGCCAGAAAGGAGGGGTAAGATTTTTCTGGTCAGGGGAGTTTTGCTCAAAATGGAAAACCCCTTGAGATACATCGATTGGATATTAAAAAATTGTTTAACGATTAGTTTATACAGTGCTTGGAGTGGAAGCAGGAAGGTCCTCAATGTCCAGATATATTAAGACTGAATTTCTTAGGAGGAAAAAAGAAGAAAAAAAAAATCCTTGTTTTTGTCTTTTGTCAGGAGCATGTGCCGGATGAGAGATCTCGCTTGGCAATATTGTTGCTAGATGTACTCACTTATATCTTTAAAACAGAATACATGTCAGTGAAAACATAAACAGGTGACCATCCTAGTTGCTCAAAGAGAATTCTTTTCAAATGACCTGACTTCAAATACTCCTTTTTTTTTTTTTTTTTAAATTGACATCTGAGTGCTCTCTCAGCACTCAGAATTGAAAGCCCTGTAACTGTTTTTGCGACAGACCAATTGATTTTTCTTTCTGGTATGACTGCACATATCATACTGTTTCACAACCACATACATCAATACAAACTGATTTTTAAAAAGCTCAGATAGGAGTCATTTGTGGGCCACATCTGTGTATAAATATAAGAAATGGATATTTTTTCCCCAACACGACAAAATAATAAGGAGCGTGTCATAGTAAAGTTAACTTATTTCGTTGATGAAACACTGCCCTGCTTTATGCCATAAGATGTTGTTCTTTTTGTGCGGAAAATACAAGTAACTACCAACTCCATGGGAAGAGTGGGGCAGGGACGTGGGTTTCCTATTTGATTTTTTTAAATTGCATGTTCGTGGAAATTATTATTCCAGTTTCTAATTAAAGAAGAGCCTTGCTATCAAAATGCCTTCCAGCACGTCGTTTGGGGCTAGGTAGCACGAACCCAGTTTGAGACGGAAAGAGGCCGCACAATGCGCTTATTAAGTAACTTTCCTGGCGGACCACTGAAAAATATCATAAAGTGTGACTCATCACATCTGCATCAAGTTATGAAAAAAGTAAGGCTTGTTAACCTGCTGTTTGGAAACCAGAACACTTTTATCAGTTCATATAATTGCTAACCCCTTATTCACTGCTCAACACTGGAGAGTTCTTTACCTCCTAAGATCCCACTAATTGCTGACAGATTTGATTTCTCCCTGACAGCAGGAGTCCTGTTTCTGGCCTTTAGATCAAGTAATTGCTTTATTTTTCTCCCTCTGCTCTAAAAAACGGAATTCCCTTCTCCCCTGCTTGAACCCCCTTAATGGCTTCTTTTTCTGTTATTAAATCCTTGCCATTTAAATCACATTTAGCGATGTTTTGAATAACTGATTCCAATTACTAAAGCTCTTACCAAGAAGCAGCTGAAAATGCAAGTCATTACTTGCCCACAGACAAGCAGCTCTACCTTGCAGCCAAGTCTCTGGTGAACTGTATTGTGTTTCTCCCCAGTACGGGGCAATTTCTCCGCACAGGAGGCTGATGTTCAGCAAATAGACAGCTGCTGGAGCTCTCCTGCACTATCATTTGTGCATAATAGATAGGAGATTTTATATTTATTTTATAAATAGCCCAATTCCTTAAAGAAATCATTCGCTTCTTCCCATTGTGGCTGGGGTGGGCCACTTGGAACAACGGCAGAGATGAGCAGCTGACCGCTCTGTGACCCACCGTGAGGTTGTTCTTCAAAGGTCTACGAACACATGGCGGCCCAAATAAAACAGCGCAACCCGGCCTCCAGGCCTGCCAAACCCGGTGCTCCGCGGCATCAGATTTTGCTTTGACAGTCTGGTTTGCTTTCCCTTGACACTGTGGAATTAAAAAAAAAAAAAAAAAAATCACCAAAAACTCTGCCATTTGTCTTACCCCTCGTCCCCATGCTATTTGGTGTTGCTGTCCTTTTTGTGTTCTTTATTTACTCGGCAAAGGGATGTGACCGATATGTTTCATGACATGATCATAGTTCTGTTATCATCGAATCATCCCTGGCTCTGCAGAGATTCTGGCTCTCACTCACATCAGATGTAAGATGACCAGAAATGTTAACTTCGTTCATTTTGGTCCATCTCATCTGACACATGGTTTTGGCCTTTACTGATAGAGATTTTCTTGCTAGGTTTGTACTAATGAAACATGACTTGGTTGGCTATAATATGTCATTTGGGAAAGACACGAGGTAATTGAGCAGGTGTGGCATAATTTATACATCTTCAGACTTCTTCTTTCAAACAGTGAATAACTGATTAATTGTATATACTATACATAACATGTTGAGTTTAAACAGTTGACAGGGACTGGCCCTCACTACTAGTAGGCCCAACTAACCTGAGGAACTGACAAATGTGAAGGCAGACCTCACCCTTCTACCTTTATTAACTAACAGTACGTCTCAGCTATGACTGGGGCTAAGGAAGGTTATCGCTAATTTCAAACATGACAATGTTAGAGAAAATGAAATGTCCCTCAGCTTTATGTACTATATCCAAAGGTAAAGAGTTTTGTGTATGAGGCTGTATTACAGAGGTTTCATATCACCGTTATAAAAATAAGTGACTCATGTGACGGTTAATTAATTCTCTAGGTTGTACTGGACTTTCCTCTATTTTGATGGGGTTCCAACGAGGCAACAAGTAAATTCTATACGAGAGAGTGATAACTTTTCTACCTAATTCATTGACATTTTAGTTTTCCTCTTTTTTGTCAAAGTAGTTAATTTAAGATAAACTTTTAAAATCCATTATTCTATTATTTGACGCTCTTCAAAACAGTGACAAAAAGCACACAAGCCTCTAGAAGAATTTAAGTGAGACGTCAGAATGACAGTGATTCAAAGGTCTCACACAGCCCGTGGTGTATGAGAGGGGAAGAGATGCTGAGAGAGAGGTAAACAGCAAATTCACCCGGGATTTTGTCTTTCCTGTTTTTAAACATTGCCTCTTAAATTATTTATGTTTGGTATTTGTGAAAAGTGCTAACTTGGATGGCTCAGAAACCCCGGTCTTCTATTTGTATGTGGAGAAGGACACCAGGGTGGTGGCGCTGTCCATCCTAGAGGCTGTATTATTAATGTGCTTCAAACTTAAAAGCCATTACCTCATTCCCCTCATCGAGCCTTGGAACCAGGGTGATGCTTATTCATCCACAGAGACAAGCCCTTGTTACGATTCTGGGGCTGAGGACGTATCAGCAGAAATGGTCTGGCCTTCGCCAGCATCTCTTATAAATAGGGAGCTTTCCGTTTCGGCCCTGCACCCGGCCTACCTTTCACCTCCTTTTCTGCTCTTTGTTGAGATATTCGTTTACAGAGGGGCTGCCAAAACCTCAGTGCTCAAAGGGTCCCCAAATCGGGGGCAAACCGTGATCTGTAGGGATCATCCAGATAGCAGAGCTTGGTGACTTTAAGTCCCAAACTCATCAGGTCATCCAGATGGGGGGCAGGGAAGAGTCTCACTCTGGAGCCAGATGACTGATTTGAAATCTGCTGGTGATGAGCTATGTAACCTCTGGCAAGTTGCTTCTTCTCCCTATGTCCACATCCTCATCTCCAGTGGGGATGATTTTAACGGTATCTACCTCATAAGATGAAGGATTGTGTCAGTTAAGCTCTGAGAACACTGAGAGCAGCTCATGGCATGAGATAAAAGTCTCCAAAATACAGCTTTCATTAGTCAACCCAGCACTGCCTCTCCCCGGTCAGCTTCTCTCCTTGAATGGCACTCACCTCCACTTACCTGCTGGAAGTAGTCAGGGTCCTCTGGTATGTGCTTTTTCCTTCCTTATCAAAACTCAGGCGCTAAGACTTTGTTTAGTTTAAGGAAAAAAATGACCCATAAGACCTTAGGTTATTCTCATTGGGGGTACTTTTGCATTGCTAGGGATCTAAAACTGGCATGAAAGAGATACGAACAGTGTCCTTTTAGAGGCCAGCCAAGAGGTTTAAGGGTCTAGGAGGGGTATAGGGGTACAGGAGGAGTTTTCCTAGGGCCCTGAAATCGTGGCATTCGGCAGGGGGGCTGCCTCCTCTATGTATTGAAGGTCACCTCAATACCAAACACTCCAGTGGAAAGAGAAAGATGTTCGTCCATCATATCATGTTGCTGAAGAGCCCAGATCAGCCCACAGTGCCTTTTGATCTGCCTGTCTGCACCTAGAAAATCCTCTGAGAATGAGGATGAGAAATTGATGAACTACTTCCTGGACATGGAGTCAGCACCATCCTTTCCTGGGGTTGAAAAGATGTAACTTGACATTCAGATCCTCCTCAGTGGAGCTCATGTCAAGGGTAAAGGACAGTTTGCAAAATGCTTTCATTTGCATTTCATCGTAACAATTTCACAAATGTTTCAGCATTCCATATGGCAGTTGCTTTTTGATCCCGAATATCTCTACAGACTAGTATCAACAAGGATGGGAGAACTTGCACCTCTTCTCAAAACACAGGCTTTCCCCCAAGAGGACTTTCATGTAAGTGGCATTTCTTTTGTTTAGTCTAGGAGAGGTGCCATGGACCAAGGAAGAATGGCCAGGAAGGAACCAGCATATACTCTCCTTCCTCAGGACAAGGAAGTCATCCGGCTGGTCTTGGGGAAAGGAACGACGTGGACTGAGATTTGGAAGACCTGGCTCCCCACTGATGAGCTGGGTGGGCTTTGGCGAGTCCTTTCCTTATGGCTTGAGTCTTCTTAGTCATAAGACATTGAACTGAATGATCTCCATAGTCCTGTCCACTTTCAACATTTAATGTTTGGAAATAAATCAGTCTTCTGTTTCCACGAATCCAGTGTTTCCTTGCTTATCCTATTTAAAAATATATAGTCTACTAGAGAGAGAGGCATATGTAATATTATTAAAGAGTATATTAAATATTCCAGAGAGGGGCACCTGGGTGACTCAGTCAGTTAAGCATTTGCCTTCAGCTCAGGTCATCCCAGGGTGCCGGGATCAAGCCCCATATTGGGCTCCCTGCTCAGTGGGGAGTCTGCCTTTCCCTCCCCCGCTGCCCCTCCCCCTCTGCTCATGCTCTGTCTCTTGCCTTCTCTCTCAAATAAATAAGTAAAATCTATAACTAGATAAATAAATATTTCAAAGAATTCTATCAGGCTGTGTGTGTTTGTGTATGTGTGTACATACATATCATCCCTGTTAGTCACACTTTAAGTTAGTTCCACTAAGACCATCATTGTTTCTCTAGAGTTGGTTTTTGATATTTGAAAAGAGCATGCAGGAGGGACGCTGAGCTTTCTCTGAGTAATGTACCTCAGAGGTGCAAAACTTCCCTAAATATTTGGTGCCATTTATGAGAAGGAAGGAAACTGGTAAGATTATTACATCTTTACCTCTGAAGTTCTCCGAGGGCATAATGCTGCCCCGCCTTCATGTTTGAAATCAATCTTAGAACTCATCAGGAAGACGGATTTTTTTTATTCAGCAGTAAATATTTTTTTTACTTGGATTTAAAGAGAACAGCATTTACTATTTTTTATTTACTGATATCACTATATAGTGATATTACACAATATTATATGTCATATATAATACCTGATATATATATATATAATATAATATTATTATTAATAATAATGGTACAGCACCAGGATTGACCAAAATAGTTGGGTTCTTAAGAGTTTGTCAGTTCTTTGTAACCTGGTAAAACTATCATGAAATTCGTTTACAGCGTTTCATTTAACAGACCACATCTGTGCCCTTAACGAATAGTAATTAAAACTCACAGCAGCATTCCTACTAGGTGGGAGAGGCTTATTATACACATCTTCTAAAATAGGTAGACTTTAGACCTTGTAGTCTGCCCTTCTATGTGGGTGCCAGCACTTGGGAGGAAATTGAGACTTAATTTGAATTTTCCCATTTCTGGAGGACTAGGTACCCTTTTCAAAGTAACGATTAAGACTAAGAAGCAAAATTCTGGCTTGATCATTTGCCATGACAGCAGGGAGTGGTAAAAAAGTACCAGGGACAGATTCTAGCCCTGGCTCTAAGTGTTGTCTTACCGACCAGGGTAAAACATGCATTCTTTCTGATCCTTAGTCCCTCATCTGTAGCATGAGAGGTTGGATTAAATCCTGCCCAAGATCATGTTTGGCTCTAATTAGCACTGAATTTCTCTCTGTTCCAATACTCCTCTGGCATCAGCCACCTTGGCCAGCAACATTTCCTTGTAGACTCCAGCTATCCTTGGGAATTGACTCTTTCTATTAAGAAAGGTATAAATAGTCTCTGGGTAGCCCACCCCTTCAACTCAGGGCTTTAGTTCCGTCTTGTTAGGGGGATGATGCCTCTTTTCCCTCTTTCTCCTGTCCGGCCTGTGGCCGCTGACTCTTCTGTCTAGACAACGGTTCCTCAGCTGTTTCTGCTGGCAATATCTTCTGGACCCAGGCTGCTGTCAGTCAGCAGACTCTGACCTATGGTTTCTGGTGGATTTCTTAGCGATGGTGAAACTTCATGGGTCTAGACCCTTTCTATCTTCCTGGTCCTTTCCATAGCTTTCTTGGTCCTTGGTCTTTCTCCTACAAGCTGTTGCTATTCCCCAAGATGGCAATGCTCTCTCTCAGCAAGATGTGTCTTGTTTGGGCTCCTCCAGAAGCCAACTCTGAAACAAGGATTCAGATGGCAAGTAGTTTGTTTGGAAGGTAAAGGAAACATGGGTAGGGAAGTGGGGAAAAGGGCAGGGAAGTAATTCAAGCAAAAGAAGAGCATGATCAAGCAACTTACCACAGTAAATAACTGGACATGAAACCCCACAGAAACCAAGGTGGAATATGTGCTCCGAGTTGCCACTCCTAAGGAGTGGGACAGCTTCAGCCACCTTTCCTTCTTGAGACCTTGTTTTTTCTGGCTGTCAGCTCACTACTTCTTTCCTCAACTAATGACCAGTCTTTGTTCAACGGCTGAGTTTTCTGCTCTAAATATCTGGTATGTCGCTATTGTTTCTGTGTGGCCTCTCTCCTGAACTATGTTATGAAAAGTCCAGTGGTTTAGCTTTCCAGTATTTCCCCATTTTTCCTGGCTTTGGCTCCAGAAGTCCAGGAGTAAGGTTTAAGGGGTCTGATAATGTCATACTTCACATTTGTAAGGCACTTTATGGTTTATAAAGGAATTTCATGGCCCCTTATTAAAGAGCACGGAGATGAGAGTCAAAAGCATTGAGCTTGCCTCTCGGTTCTCATACTTGCTAATTCTGTGATGTTGGGCAAGTCATTCCTCCTCGCTCAGCATTGGTTTCCTCATCTATACAGTAAGAATAATAATGGGGACCCCTGCCCTCCTTGTGTCCCAAGGTTTGCTGAAAGGTTGAGCAGAACAATGGGGTCTGCACAATCATCAAACACTCAGTCTACATCTTGGTTACCTGGTTTTCCATAACGTTAGTGCCCACAGCAGCCTCGTGAGAAGGTTGGTAGGATGATGTTTTCCTTGCTTTAAGGACCAAGGAACAGAGAATCTCTTCTATCTCGAATATCCGAAACTGTAGTTAGTTCTCCACCGCATGTGAGGGATTACTGTAGCTTCAAATCAAATCAAATCTAAAATACATTTGTAATGTTACGTTCTCAAAGAGAAAAGCAAATACATGGCATTCTGTGAATCAGTACTGTCACAAACCCGAGATCTTGGAACAACTGGGAGAGTATGATACTTGGATCCTTTAGAAAAAGTTTTGCTCTCCCTCTGCAGATTAACCACACAGTTAACAGGATGGGTCATTTGAAGATTCTAAAATGTCCTAACACGGTTGGGCTGAGAGACCGAGAACTGTATACTTATCTGTTATTGCTTTTTTAAAATAAAATTCTCCCCAATGACTTTTAATTTCCTAGAGAGGGGGCAGCCAGCCTTTTGAAGAAACTCATTTATTTCAGGGTCAGTCCGAGTTTCTAATGTAAACGTCTTTAGGGGCTGATTTGGAAGAAATAGGGCAAGACATCTCCACTATTGCCTGGAGGCAATTTGCATCTCTTAAAGATGAAGAGGCAGAGATTAAACATAAGCTGAAACTCATCATGACTTATATGTCGTGGGATTTTTTTATATATCATTTCTCACAAATCCATTTTTAAGAGTTGAATATGTGATTTTTAAAGTCAAATATCTGCAAAGGAAATTGGACTGACCCGAATCTGCCTTCAGTGTTTAATGGGTAAGGATGTTGTGAAATTTGAAGCAATTTTGTTTTCCATGCACATATTCTTTTTTAAGGAAGAAAATCTTTCCTTGCTCCACATTCCTCTTTGTGCCCACAGAAATGCTTGATTTGGTTTGGTCTGAGTCAAACAAACTGTTCTCATCACAGTGGAGCAAAGGAAAAAAGAGCTTTTCATTCAAGTTATGGGTTCTGGAAAAATTTGTGTAAAAGCATTCTGTGTAAATGTAGTTGTTGGCCACTCTTTTGTGAGCTATCTGTAGAATAGTTATTTTCTCCTGCACCCAACAGGAAAATAATGGGGCACGAGAAAATTCAGCCTATTAAAGTGTAAGGAGTATAGAGAAAGAGCTTATAGAACTCCTCCCCCCTTCCCCCCTCATCATATGAATGTTCATGTACGTCTATGGAGAATTCTTTCTCTATTTCCATGCTTTCCTTCAGACAGTGCCCTGTCAGCCTCGTGGGTTTAAGAGGTGAACTACAAGATGGGAACCATATCTAAAGATGAATTTCATGTGAAGGTTTGGAATACAGATTAAATCTCCTCTACCACTCATTGCTATGATTTGGTTAACATACCTTATATAAATAATTATGATTCTTGAGTCACTTTAGTTAAAGGTAGATTTTCAATAAGAAGGAAGGTAAAATGAGCCAAAAATAGAAATTACACGATTAGCCATTTCCTCTAATGCAAAAAAAGGCTTCTTAGCAAGCAACAACAACAAAATATCATCAGTGATCACAGGGGAATGAAACTAAAACCTCAAACCCTTTTAGAGACAGTTAAATCCAATCATCCAGTATAATTTGGAGATAATAGAATAACTTCTCCAATGCACCAGGACACAACTAATGTTAACTCTGAAGCTCTCTAAAAATCTCTAGTGTATCAGGAACAGCTGGGATATGAAAACTGGAGCTTGAATGGGCCTGCCTGATAAATCTGGGGAGATTGGAACGCTGGGGAGGAGCCCTGGTAGTTTCTTGGTGGCAGTGGTATAGGCAGGCGGATGGAGCTTCCTGAGTTCCGGGAAATGACCTGAGGAGAAACTCTTAGGATCCTCAATCCAGGAGGAAACTGGAAATGCCATCCAGTCTGCCCACCTGCCTCCAACCTAGACCAAACTTCTAAAAATTCCCATGGTGCTTATACGTTGTCATTTAGTAGCTTTGTTGCCGAAGAAACCTTGAAAAAAAGGCAATCCGTTCACTTTCCCCTTCTGAAAATCCTCCATCGGACCTAGAGGAATTAGTTAGGGGCTCTCACATCGTTGTTGATTCTCAGATGAAACATTGCACAGAAGTGCTGGGCAATCGTCATTCACCAGCCTCTCCCCTGCCCCCCGGCCTTTTCAAACAAGCTTTGGAAACACTTAAGTCTTGGATGTTTTGTCATTCTGGTTTGAGATCTAGCATGACTTAAAAACACTAACCAACAAGTAAATGTCAAAAGATGAAAAAATCTTCTGCCATGTTCTGGTTTTCATAAAAAAATATAGATTTAATAAGTTTCTAAAGGAGAACAGAATGGCCACGTTAGAACCCTGCCAAACTTACAAACTTTGACAGTCCCACATACAGAGATGAACAGGAAAATGCATTTCACAAGAAATAAAATACATTTTTTCGTCTTCTGGATTCATTGAAGAAGATGAAGAAAAGACACATCTGTCCCAAATTTCTTTGAAGGAACTGAATGGCGTTTCATTTTCCTGAGCCAGTAAGCTTACTCTTTCTACTGGATTACCTTCGAGGACTTTTAAAAAACAATTTTAAAGCTATCATCAAACAAAATCAAAGAGACAAATTGAAAAATCTTTGTCTCTATTAACGTCTCAGGACTGGAAAGAAAAATTTCCATAGATGTAGAAAGAATGCCAATATAAGTAATTAAATATTTATGCGGTCGCTCCCTGCAGGGTTGCATGAAATAGGTAAGGTATTTTGTGGTATTATCACTTTAAAAATGGGATAATTATAACCATTTCATAGCTCTTGTGAAGATCATATAAAATTAATGCTTCTAGCTACAGAAATGTAAGGTCTATTTATTGTTACTTAATTTAAGATTAGTCGATGGCAGCGCGGGAGGTGGGTCACAGCGTGGACTCCAAGAGCAACGCTCTCTCAGTTCAAACCCCAACTCTGCTTCTCACTACTTAATCGTGAGGCAAGTTTCTTAATCTGCCTATCCTTCATTGTCATCACCTGTAAAATGGAGATACTAATAAGGTCTGCCTCATGTGGCTGTTGTAAGAATTAAACGAGGTAATATACATAAGTGCTGAGTGTCGGACACCCTGTAAACATGCTGTAAGTTATTGTCTCTATGTCCCCGTTGTTGCTGATGTGGCCATCATCATCGTGGCCATTGTTGTCATTTCTGTTACTAATTCCATGCTTTGTAACCGGCCTCTCTGGCGACAGGCTACAGTAACCTAAGTGGTCAAGGTTACAGGCAAGGATGTTTGAAAGCAAATCCCAGGGCTCACGTCCTCTGGATTTCCAAGTCATAGGTGAAATGAATGGGAGCAGGTTAAAAAGTCCCAAAGGGACAGGACAAGAAGGGCTATGATCTGAGTCCAGGAACTTTGGGGAAGTGTATGAGAAAGCCTAGTCTGAAGACGCTTCCTCTCCCCTACCGTCACCAGCACTGCTTTTGGTCTGGACCCTGAGGCTATAGTCAGGGGGTTGCCCTGAGGACCTAAGGGCAAGGCACCAGGAGTAGACATGGCCCATCATCATCCTCTTTCTGAAGGATTTTAAAACATACTCGAAAAAATACTACAAAACAGCAAATATTGAATATGTTTTAAAGCAATTCTCCAAAATGGCAAGGAAGTCTGAATTCGATCTTCAGATAAGTAAAACTCTTTGTATGTATAAATGATGTATCAGGGTCTCGAAGGACCAATTCAAGCAACCTCTCTGGATAAGGTAACCTTCTGGTCCACGAGGGGACTGTGTCATCTAATCCAACAGTGTCCACTCCAGGAGGGGAGACTTCCCACCGTATATATAAATCTGTGTCTAGTTTGTTAATTCAGTAAACGTTGTAAGAAAAAGTCAAATCATCGAAGGCATCAGTAAAACACACTGGCATTCTGGCTCTATGTAGACAAGGGATCTGAAGTGTTGATTGTCAACCAGCCCTTTTGTCCCCGTATAAACTACTATTGTAGACACTTTTCCTGTGCTTGAGTGTAGTCCTTTTCTGTTTTGATAGAAAAATCATTCAAAACTCAGTACCATTGCAAATTTTTGTTTTTATTTTACTTATATTTGAGGAGAAGAGGTAGACTATTTCCCTTGGGTAGTGCCTCTCTATCTTCAGCCTGCTTTGGAAATGTCCAGGGTGCTCCTTTTAAAGGCAGATTCTCAGGCCCCACACTATGAACAAAGTCAGCAGCTTTGACCTGTGGGAAAAAGTCGATAGGTATAGAAATAAATATTAGGGCAAGAAACGTCTTTCAGAAAAATTGATGACGTGGAGTGCCTCTCTGTTTGCAAATTGAGCGTTAGAGTCTTGTGCTGAAATGTGTTGTAGATATTCTGATACAACTATCTCCAAGACTAGTTCCAAAACCTAACCCATCAGTCTTTCTTGTTTGTTATATATTTTTGTCTGATTATACAAGTTCTGTTTTTCATAAAATATAGATTTAATTATTTCTAAAGAAGGGCATAATTTTATGGTAAGCTGTCTTTTTTTGGAATTAATTAGTATATAAGTAAAGGAATGAATGCCCAGAAAAAAATACAAGAATGAGCAGAAAAACATTCGCTGGAGACAAGATTTTTCTCCCTTTTGAATATATATGTTTTACATAACAGGAAATTCTGTAGTTTATTTTTAGAAGGATGTAACATATATGCCTAAAGAAATAACCATAATCTGCTCTTTCATGAGACTATAGAGAAGACCTACTGAAATTCCTAAATACTACATTTTCTAGAATGTTCCCAGCAATCACAAAGATAGCCTCGTCTGAATAAAACTAACACCATCTGAGAATATAGCCACCAAAATCTTTAAATTCACAACCATCATCCATTTTATTACTTGAAGTTTAAGGGTAGAATATTCCTTGAACTAAAATGGCCCCTCTCTTCTACTTTTGATAAGTAAACCCAATCTGATGATTGCTCAAGGACAATAATATCTGTGCACCCAGGTACTCTCCTTTAGCTAGTTGGCACCTATCCTGATATTCTTTCTGTCTCTCCACCTAGATTACATTTAAGCTCTGAGGATAGCCTCTCACCCCACCTTCCCCCCTACCAATATTCCCCAGCCTTTAAATACCTGTCAACTCTTTGAGGGAAATTGAACATGGTTACATTCAGAATTATTGGTGTTTTTGAAATGACAAAAATGGATGTAAATGCACCCTGTCCTGCAAAGAAAATTGAATACTTGGATAATACGGTTAAACAGAAATTTACTAGTGTGTCATCATGTTTGATAACAGCTTTGCTAACAGTTATTGTATCAAAAATCATTATTGTTTCCTTATAAAAGGCTCTCACGAGAGAAATACTTCCGGATCTCATATGTCTTAAATTCCAAACCTTGAATGTTGTTATCACTAATACCTAAGAGATTAGCCACAATCTGACGGATGCCGAGGACATTTACTCTGATATGTCCAAAAGCAGAGATGAGAAAAAAGAGATAATTATGAGAATGAATGCTTGTATGTTTATTCACCTAGAGCCTCATGATATAGGAAGGCTAATCGATGAATTATGTCATCTGAGGCCATGGTTTCCATTTTCACTGCCCATAGATTAGAGACCGTATAGCAAGGAGAAAAACATCACTGGAACAGTCAGAAAGCCTGAGTCCTAATTCTGACCTTCTGGTCAATTAGTTCTATAGCATTGGGCAAGTAATTTAAATCCTGTTGGAATTAATTTCCCCACTTGTGAAAGAAATGAATTGGACTACATAATCCCAAAATTCACCTCTAGCATTAAAGGTTTACAATGGACATGTGAGTGTGCATGTGTGTGTGCGTGTGTGTGTGTACTCTCCATGACTAACAAAAAAGCCAGCTAACAGAAAGCAAGGGAGCAACCAGTACTATTTTTCAATTTGTTCAGTTGACTGACAAACAAAACTCTACGCAGATATTTATTGTTTTACAGAAATGCCTCCAGGCTGTGAGGTATAAGAACGGGATAGCAGAAGTTAGGTATTTGTCTCTTAGTCAAACCAAACCTATAATCTAAATCAGATTGATCTGAATGTTAGAGATCTCCTTGGAGCTGTCTGTTCAGAATGCTTGGACAGGAAGCCAGGAGCTGTTCCCTTGCAACAACAGTGGACAATTTGCCTTTAAAAATTACTTTTATATTTCCAAAGTAGCTTACATTACCAAGCAAAAACACACAGAAGTGCTCTAGCTGCAGAAATTATTATTCCATACTGAATGATCCATGGACAGTTTCTCACTGCAAAAGGAAGACCTTTGTTCTTTAGGGCCTTAGCCAAAGTAAAGAGAGCCATGCCAGCCAGTAAGCACATGAAAGTTACATGAATTTTCCTTTTGAAGTAAATGTACGTAAGAATTTGTGTGGTTTACACAGACATGCTACTGCTACAATAATTTCCATTTTAACACCATAGAAATGATGAGAAGGGCTTCTTCCTATAGGAGAAACGTGAAAAGTGTTGCCTATCATCTTTGTTCTGTCGTATTTTGCCATGACCTCTGACTCAACCAAGCTGCCGAAGGCCTCAGAAGCTTTCACTTATTTTCTTCTACTGGAAGGTACTAGAGTCACCTCAAGAAATAATCCCAGGATTAATAAACTCTAGTCCACATTCATTTGCACTTCCCACCTTGCAAGAAGGTGAATGGAAAGGGAGATGTGGTAAGTCTTCCCAGGAGCCCCCGGGATGAACTGACTTAACTGAGCTCAACAGGAATGTCAGGTAGGGAGAGGGAACCAGAGTGGAAGAAGACAGTTTGGAAGCACAGCCTCCATCAGAGGCCTCACTGTGGGAGGTCAGCAAGCATGTCATCCTCCAAGATGACCAACAAGCTCTCAGACTCAAGGAACACCACCCAGCCTAGCAGGACATAGAATCTGCTTCTTACCAGATGATGGATCTTGAGCCAGTGTGCTAAATTTTTGACAGATCTGTAGCTCTGCAAGGTAGGTAAGCTGACCTTGTGTTTCTGAACAATGCCGAAGCTGAGATAGTCGCTGAGTAAAAATAAATAGAAGACAGGTTTGTTCCAAGTCCATAGAACATTTGACAGACACTGTCATGAAAGAATTTGCTATGGCTTATCACATCTATCATCTGCTTGTGGATTCCAGAAAATAGTTAAAAAGTTAGAGAAGCTTGGATTTTGTCTCTGTTTTTAATGTTTTTAACTCTAAAAAACTGTTCTCATTATCCTTATTAAAGTTCTAGAATTAGTATCTTAAGGAATTGTTAGCACAGGCAATATGGAGAAGTGAATAATTAGCATGTTTGGAGAAATAGTATTAGCCAATCTGAGTGATACAGGAAGAGGGTATGTTTCCCTTAATAGTAGGGTACCTTGTTCAATTTAGTCATCTAATGACATCATATTTTCAGTCAGAAAGTGGTAGGAGATATTCTGGAAGCGTGTTTGAAGTTGAACAAGGTTTTGGTATGTGCCAAGATGTAATTCCCACAGGTTGAATTCCACCTTCATTCCTTTGAAAACATTCAGATTATAAGCTGTCATACAATGAAATTGACCAAAAGTTCTGCAGAAAAAGTAGTTCTGCAGGTCAAATTATTCTAAACAAAACAGTCATTACTCCTTAAGCGAAGCCTGAAAATTCTTGCCTTCTGGTCCCTGCTTAAGCTGTTTCTACCTCACAGACTGTCCTCTTGATATTGATGGCTGCATAAGCAAATCATATCGTTCATTCAACAAACATTTACTGAAACCGTATTCTACGCGAGACATCAAGCTGGGTGGTGGATGATGAACAAAAGACAAAATGCCTACACTCATGGAGCTTCCACAAAATTGGAAACAGATGGATGATATCAAGTTTATATGGCCATATCGAGTAAGACTTGGTGAGAGGAAGTCCAAGCTACTCGTCTCAAGCTTTAGGATCCATTTTTTGCCACTATATTCTCCCACACACACCCATCCCCATTTCACTGACCTGCCGCAGCACCAGGTGGCCAAGGAGAGAAGCCGCCTGGCAGGCACAGGACCAGCTTTTTATCAGCACAGCAGTCAGCTCATTCCTCTGCAGGGAATTTCTCGCTGGTGGACATCCCTGTGAGACGCAAGGATGCTTTGGGCCCATTTCCAGAGGTCTAGCCACATGCCCCTTCCAGACTTTTGGGTCTCCAATCTTTTAGTTTTACTCATTCTAGGCTCCTGACAAATAGTGAAGCTACCTGTTTCTGCCCCAAAGTGTGTCTATATCCATACCTTTCAGGGCAATTCTGCCTCCATACAAATTGAACAATCAAGCATACTACTCACAGCTATACCTGCTGCAGGAACTTTCCTTCTCCAATGACTTTAGGCTAACACCAACGCATCGTGCAAACCCGTCTGTGAACCAAGCCTGCATTTTTTTCCCGAAAGTAGGTTGTACCTTCCCTACCTCTGCCCTATGATGCTGTACGTGTGAGTTGAAGGAGAGGTGTTGGTGCAACAAAGGTGAATGCCATGGACATCTGGGCTATGTGTTTATATAGATATATACTATATCTTTTGGACACAGTCCCAAATATACTTGGCCTGAGCCCAAATATACCATTTCATTACACAGTAGATTGCTACTGTGCCCGCCCTGCTTTATGACACAGGATTCAGATTAGGAAGAACAGTTCCATTTGCACAGTCACTTGATGACCTGCAGGCAAGCGCTCAATTTCTACAAGGGCCAAGTAGCACCCCCAGGAGCTAATTTACAAATGACAAGTGATTCTCTGTCACAGAAGGCAGGACCTTGCTCCAGAACTTTAGACGTCTACAATGTAAACTTCCAAAGGGCTTTCCAGAGATGCCACAGAGTTTGTGCCTTCAGATTATCCTTACTCATTTGGCCCAAACTCCAGATCGGTTGCCCCATAGTTGGGACCTTAGTGAAGAAGAGAAATTCTCAGGCATTTCCAATTCTCATCTCCCGCAGGCAAAGCAGTCCTCTGTAACGCAAGGCCACCCTCCAAAGAACTTCGGGTGCTGGGTGTTAGAAGCAAAGACACACCAAAATGTGAGACAGAGTGCACAAAAAAGGGAGAAAGAGAGTTGAGAGGATCTAAGGGGAACACCATCGTAACCCACCACAACTGCTGTGTCCACCATGGTCCATTACATTTTGCCAGATGGCTGGAATGCACAGGGGTATAATGGAGACCACTAGCACCGCAACTTTAAATCTTTGAGGGTAACCCTAGCAACTTCCCCTGGGATGTAGTATTACTTCTGATATTCTGTCTTGACCCAGGGAAGCAGCCCTTTTTACTACATAGCTCTTATCCCATAGGTCAGGGAATCAGGGTGAGGCTTCTGCCACCTACTAAGTAAACTGATTCTAATTACACACTCAGGAACTGCAGGCATGACGACAGCCTTTGAACCACAAAGGAGACTTGGCCCTAAACTCAATTTATCACATGACCTCTATTAGCTCCTACTCCAAGTGAGGGATCATGATGGCACTTCTGGGTCCCAGATATTAGTCTCCAATCAAGCCTCCCGTCCAGCAGTCTCTGAAAACTCGTGAGTATTCCTCCCTTTCTCCGGGTCTCTTGACTTCAGGTCCATCTGAAAAAAATTGGGGAGATATTTATGATTTATTATATTACAGTTACATTGCAAGAAACTTCTAGAACAGTGTTTCTCAAGTGTGGTCCTGTTGACATTTGGGTTTGGATAATTCTCTGTTGTGGGGGACTGTCCTGTGATTATGGAATGTTTAGCAGTTTCCTTGGTTTCTACCCACTAGATGTTGGTGGCATCCTGCCCCCCCCAACCCCCGTTGTGACAACCCAAAATGTCTTCGGACATTGCAAAATATCTTTTGAGTGCAAAAATGTCCCCAGTTGAGAACCACATCGCTAGAGGACCCAGCCTCCTTCCAATCAACAGACTCTTGGGTCTGCAAACTGACTTAGATCCGGAAATTGGGTGAAGGACCATGATTTTCCAACGCAGTGCTGACATCAGCTTTCTGCTTGCCAGCTCATATTTTTAAATTATGATTATTACACCAGATGGGTAGCTGGCAGTGGGCTCTTCACATAGCTCACACTCTTATTAGCCATAGCCACAGGGCCCTATAAGGTCAAGGCATCCAGCTTGCTACTCCAGTCTTGAAGCCCATGTTAGGAATTACATGTGTCTTGTCTCTAAGGACCAAGAGCTGTCACCTGGCTTTTGCCACTCCCGACTCCCATGATTCCCAGGGAGCCTGTTTCCATGAAATATCTCCTATCATCCTTCTAGACTGGAATGGTGAAGTGCTTTCCCTGAGTGAACAGTTTGGAGTCACATTTCATAAAGTTTTTATGAAGGTCCTGCAGGAAGACATCCGCAGTGGTTTGTCTTCCTCCCAAGTTTTACTCTCCTTGTCCCTAACTCCTGATTCCTGGAGATCACGTTTCAAAATAAGCCACCTGCATTAGGCCTTTGTTTCAGATGTGTCTTTTTTTTATTATTATTGTTATGTTAATCGCCATACATTACATCATTAGTTTGTGATGTAGTGTTCCATGATTCATTGTTTGTGCATAACACCCAGTGCTCCACGCAGAACGTGCCCTCCTTAATACCCGTCACCAGGCTAACCTATCCCCTCGGCCCCCTCCCCTCTAGAAACCTCAGTTTGTTCCTCAGAGTCCATCGTCTCTCATGGTTCATCCCCCCCTCCGATTTCCCCCCCTTCATTCTTCCCCTCCTGCTATCTTCTTCTTCTTCTTTTTTTTTCCTTAACATATATTGCATTATATGTTTCAGAGGTACAGATCTGTGATTCAACAGTCTTGCACAATTCACAGATGTGTCTTTTGAGGAAACAGGCTGAGACTCCTGTTATCAAGATTGACCCTAGGGGGGGTGCCTGGGTGGCTCAGGCCTTACACATCTGCCTTTGGCTCAGGTCATACACCCCAGAGTCCTGAAATCGAACCCTTCAGTGGGAGGCCTGCTTCTCCCTCTCCCTCTGCTGTTCTCCCTGCTTGTGTTCTCTCTCTCTCATTCTGTCAAATAAATAAACAAAATCTTAAAAAAAAAAAAAAAAAGAGTAACCCTAGGAAGCAGACCCTCAGGGTAGGATTTTGTGGCTGGATCATTCACTAGCCATTTGAGAATAAGAAACCCATTGCTTGTGGTAAGTGGGGTGGTGATAACCCCTTGGATGTAGATACAGGCAAAAGTTATTTGGGGTGCTTGAACGCTATGGGGGCAATAATAATTATACAGATTATGGAGTGACCTGGTCTTTGTTAAGTGCTTTTAGAAATCTGGAAAAGGGGAAGAATCAAGAAGCTCAGGTCATTCACTATCAACTTAAATCACGTAGTGAGATCCTGAAGGGCTCTCTGGCACATTAGGACGCCCTGCATATTACACAGCCACAGAAGAGACTGCTTAAAATTAGACCCAGGCTCTGGTTGTTAAGGGACAGAGCTATAAAAGAAGCCGTCTAGTTGATGTGTTTAGGCTTGTTTATACCTCTGCCTTACATCAAGAATCTTAGCTGGGACTCTCTTAAAGAGCGAACTGAAGAAAAGGGCTAGTGGCGGTGGTTTATTTTGGAATGTGAACCTCATGAAGCAGGACTAAGGGATCAGTATAGTAAAACAGAGGAATAGGGATGGGACCTTCACACAAGCCTTACGAAATGAAATCTCCAAACTGTCTGCTCAAGGAGGAATGGAAAAAGCATTTACCCCTTGGCTCCTATCCTTTGGTAGAGACTCCTAACAAGGAATGTTAACTCCCCTGCATTTCTGGATCACGCATGAGTTAGTTCCACATGGTTTCTGTGGGATGTCACACTCCATGGTGTCGGAGAAGCCCCAGGGCAGGAAGCAAGAGACGCAAGACATGGTCAGCTCACACATGCCCAAAATGGGTTGAAACCTTTACGTAACTCTTCCCCAGAGTAAAGGCTAGAGTAAGAATGGGGGCCCTGGAAGTTTGAAGTAATGCACAAAATATACCTGATACAGCGAGGACGGACAGTGTTTCAGGGAATGGGAAATGATAAATTGTGTCCAATGCTGCAAATAAGTAAGGTGAGGACTGAGAGTTAACCTTCAGCAACATTGGAGGTCATGGTGACCTTGACAAGAGCAGTTCTAATGGAGGAATGGGGGCCAAAGGCTGATTCATCCTCCTAGACTCAGCTTCTCCTCAATATGACTATGAAAAAATAAGGCCCAAGATAGTAACACCCTCAATTTCTGCCATGTAACATTCAAATCTATCTTGGCAATCATCTTTGGCTTCTTCCCTTTAGTTGCAAGAAAGGAGGCAGTCCCCTTCCTGTCCAAGGGCTGTCTTGTCCTCTCCCAGCTTCTCAGGGTCTTCAGCCTCTTCATTATTTGTGTTTCCTTCTATGAATAAAAAGGGTGGAGAACAGGAAGCATTTAAACATGTTCAGGTCTTCCCCAGCTCCACGTTCCCTTCTAGATACAACTTGCTTTTCTTTCCCTAACTTACCTTGAAAGAGCTTCTACCTTCACTATCTCTGTGTTCTCACCTCCCACTTGTCACTTCCTCACCATCTGATTTCCACCCCCCCCCCCCCACTACACCGCCAGGGCTCTTGCCACACTGAATAATGACCTCACTGTCACTCCATCTTCTCTGTCTGATATTTCCTTCCTTCTCTGTCTGAACCTCTTTGCAGCATTTGATTCCTTTGACCGTTTCCTCCTTCCTGACACACTCTCTTCCATTTGCTTCTTTGACAATGCATTCTCCTGGCTTTTTTCCTACCTCTCTGCCCCCTTCGGCCCCCACTTTCACCCCCTCCCTCCACTTCTTTGAAGTCTCTTTTTCCTCTGCCTAGACTACAAGGTGTTTCTATCTCTGGTCTCCCTTGCTTCTGACTCCTTGGTTCTCCTCCAGCGAGCTCAGTCCCTCTTCTGGCTTCCACTACCATTTCTCTATGCTAATGATTCCCAAACCCATACCCCACATCCAAATCAGGCTTCTCCCTGGCCCAGTGGATGTCTGTACTTGCATGTCTTCAAAGCACCTTGAATTTCAGCTTGACTCGAACAGAACGCAAAACTTCACCCACTCCCACTCACCAAACTACTCTTCCTGCTGAGCCCCTTACCTTGTTAAATACTGTCACCATCCCTCCACCAGGATCATCCTGGCCCTTGTCTCTCTCTCTCTTTCTCTCTCATTTCTCTCATCTAATTAATGAACCAATCTCGTCAACACTAAGTTCTAAATTGCTCTAGGATCTATCCAGTCCTTGCCATGCACACAAGCAGACAAATGTCAGCTGGTACATGCTACCACAGCTACAAGGGGTGCTACAGCCAGTGTTCATTTTGATTGGCCAGTGGCCCTAAAGCACTGATTGTGAAGTATTAATATCATCTTTATCTACCACCTCTCTCCCAGTACAGGCCACCACCAGGTATTGCTTGGATTGGAGCATGACTCCCTGCTCTTTGTGCTTTCAGTCTCTGATTCATTCACTACTCATCATCAGCCAGATCAGCCAGAGTAATGTTTCTGAAATACAAATTTGTTCATATCATTGCTCTACTTAAAATCTGTTGCTGGCTTCTTATGTTCTCTATGCCTATAAAACTCTTCCTTTTTTTTTTTTTTCTTTCCAACTGGCTAACTTATACTGAGACTTCAGGCTTCAGCTTAGACATCAGCTCCCCTGAAATCCTTCTTTGACTGCCCCCTCAATTCTTGGTTGCCCTCCCATTTCTCTCATGATATACTCTATTTCCTTGATTGAGACAAGTTGGCCAACACTCTCTTTTTCTTTCTTCATTTCACATTCTATCTGTAATCCATGCCACTGAGGCTTTCATCCCCACCACTCTACCGAAGCCACATACATCAAAGTCACCCTCTTGCCAAACCCAGTGATGAATCTGCTGTTCTCATATCCCTGGACTTCTCAGCCACATCTGATGCTGCTGGCCACAACTGCCACCTTGAAGCACTTTGCTCACTTGGATTTTGGGAGACTACACTGTCTCAGTTTTCTTCCTACTTCACTGGCAGATCCTTCTCAACCTCCTTAGCTCTTCTACCAGAACTCTAAGTGTTGGAGTCCTCAGCCTTCTTCTTTTTTCTCTATGTTCACCTCCCCCCCCCCCACAATGCCATCTAGCCTCAGGGCTTTAAATACATTTATGTGCTGATGACTCCCAAATGTACATCTCCAGACCTGACCTTTACCCTGAGCTCTAAATGCCCGATCCAATTACTATTTGACATTTCCATTTAGATGCCTAATGGCATCTTTTCCTTAATACACCTGGAGTAGATTGAACAGTGGCCCCCAGAAAGATAGGTCCACATCCTAACCCTCAGAAATTGTAAACATCATCTTATTTGGAAGAAAGTTCCTTTGCCAATGTAATTAAGCTAAAGATCTCAAGATGTAATCATCCTGGATCATCTGAGTGAGTCTTAAATCCAGTGACAAATGTTCTTTTATAAGAGAGAGAGGAAGAGAAGATAGAGACACAGAGCAGAAGGCCTAGAAAGATGGAGGCAGAGAGTGGAGTTGCACAGCCACAAGCCAAGGCATGCCTGAAGCCCCTGGAAGCCAGAAGAGGCAAGAGATGGATTTTCCCCTAGAGCCTCCAGAGGAAGCAGGGCCCCGCCGACATCTTGATTTCTGACTTCTGGCCTCCAGAGCTGTGAAAGAACAAATTTCTGTTATTTGAAGCTACCAAGTTTATGGTAATGAGTTACAGCAGCGCTAGGAAAGAAGCATCATGCCCAAATTGTATTTTTGATTTCCTCTCCCAAACTTTTTCTCCCCCATCTTCCTCATATCAGTCAAGTGTGCTAAAAGCCACCTTATTCCTCAGGTCTAAACCCCGAGGAGTAATCCTTGGTTCCTCTCTTTCTCTCCCACCTCACATCCATAAGCTGTATCCTCTCTATTTTTTTTTTTAATGACCCCAACCCTCATCACTTCTCATCAAACCAGCTGTTACCACATGGTTTCAGGTTGTTGCCAGGTTTCCTCTAGACTGTTGCCTTCACCTCCTATGTAGTTCCCTGGTTTCCTTCTTCCTTGAACCACTACAGGGCACTCCTAAACTCAGACATGACCTCGTCTATGATTGAAACCTCCAGTGGCTTCTCAAGTCCTCAGACCAACCATGGTACCAGAACGGGCTCACGGGCCCCTAGGGGTCTGGCCTCTGTTACTGCCCAACTTCATCCCCACTACACTCCCTCTTGGCCGCTCTCCTCCAGCTGCTCGGGTCACCTGTCTGTTCCTCGAGAGCACCAAGCTTCTCCCACACACAGGTGCTTACACCTGCCACTTCCTCTGCTTGAAAGGCTCTTTTCCAAGGTTCTCCCATGGTCTGTTTCTCTCATCCATTAGAACTCTCTCCTCCAGAGTTTTCCCTAGACACCCTATCAAAAATGACACATCTTTTTGTCATCTATCCTGCTAAACCAGTTTACTTTCTTCATAGTACCAACTATCTAAAGTCATATTATCATACGCTTACTCATTTATTGAGTGTCTCCTCTACTATGACGTAAGCTCTGTGAGGGAAAGG